>NC_081330.1:116793746-118096246 GCF_026419965.1 Kogia breviceps | reverse complement strand
TTGCGGTACGCGGGCCTCTCACTGTTGTGGCCTCTCCCGTTGCGCTGCGGAGCACAGGCTCCGGACGCGCAGGCTCAGCAGCCGTGGCTCACGGGCCCAGCCGCTCCGCGGCATGTGGGATCCTCCCGCACCGGGGCACGAACCCGTGTCCCCTGCATCGGCAGGCAGACTTTCAACCACTGCGCCACCAGGGAAGCCCCGAACATTCTGAATTTTGATCAAGTCCAATTTATTATTTTTTTCTTTTATGGATTGTGCTTTTGGTGTCTGATCTATGAACCCTTCACTTAGCCCACTGTCCCGAAGATTTTCTGTTATATCTAAGTTCTAAATGTTTTAGCATTTCCACGATCCATTTTGGATTAATTTTTGTATAAGGTGTGAGGTTTAGGTTGAGGTTCACTGTTGTACCTATGGGTGTGTAATTGCTCCAAGCACCACTGTTGAAAAGGCTATCTATCTTTCCTTCATGGAATTGCATTTGCACCTTTGAAAAAAATCAGTTGGCCGCACTTGTTTGGGTCTATTTCTGGGTTCTCCATTCTGTTCCACTGATCTATGTATTTATCCCTTCACCAGTACCACAGAATTTTGACTACTGAAACTACTCAGTAAGTCTAAAAGTTGGGTAAAGTGATTCCTCCCACTTTATTTTTATCCTGTTTGGGATATTTTAGTTCCTTTACCTTTGCATGTAACTTTTAAAATACGGTTGTGTTAAACCTATAGAAGAATCTGGGGAGAACTGACATCTTTACTATGTTGTGTCTTCTAATGTATGAACATGGTAGACCTCTCCATTTATTTACACCTTTGATTTCATTTAACAACATTTTTTAGTTTTCAGCACACAAGCCCTATACATGTTCTGTTAGATTTATACCTAAGAATTTTTTTTAAGCAATTACAAATGGAACTATGTTTTTCATTTTGGTTTCCACACATTCATTGCTAGTATATAGAAACACTATTTTTGTATGCTGATCTTGTATCTTACAACTTTGCTGAACTCACTTATCAGTTCTAGATTTACGTAGATTCCTTGGGATTTTCATTGGAGACCTCATGTCACTTGCAAATAGAGACATTTTTATTTCTTCCTTTCCAATCTGTATGTCTTTAATCATGTGTTTTGCACATTAATATTTTTCTTCAACTTTAATATGGTGGACTACATCAATTGATTTTTTGAATACTGAACCAGTCTTACATCCCTGGAATACAACCCACTTGGTCATGCTGTATACTTCTTTTTATATGTTGCTGGATTTGTTTTGCTAATATTTTGTTGAGGATTCTGTGTCTATATTCTTAAGGGATACTGATATGGAGTTTTCTTTTCTGTACTGTCTTTAGGTTTTGGTATCACGGTGATACTGGCCTCAAAAAATGAGTAGTGATATGCTTCCTCTTCTATTTTCTGGAAGAGAACGTGTAGAATTCATGTTATTCTTGATGTTCCAGATCCTTCTTTTATCATTTCCTTTCTGCTTGAAGAACTACCTGTAGTCATTCCTTCACGGCCTATTACAGACACATTCTCTTAGCTTCCCTTCACCAGAGACTACTTTGATTGCACCTTCATGCTAGAATCATATTTTCACCGGGTAGAGAATTCTGGGTTGCCAGACCTTTTCTTTCAGCACTTAAAAAACAGTGTGCCATTTCCTTCTGGCTTCCATGGTTTCTAATGTGGGATCTACTGTCATTTGAATCATTATTCCCCTATAGGTAATAGTTCAGTTCTAACTTTTAAGATTCTTTGTCTTTTAGTTTGATTTTAAAACAAATTTTAACTGTGGTAAAATACACCTAACATGAAATTTACCGTCTTAACTGTTTTTTAGTATAAAGTTCAGTATGTTAAGTATATTCACATTGTTGTGCAACCAATCTCCAGAATTTTTCATCTTGCAAAACTAAAATTCTATACCCATTAAACAATTTCACATTTCCAAAGGTGTGATTTTGATGTGCCTAGGTGTGGATTACTTTAGTTTACCTTATTTGGAGTTCAGTCATCTTCTTGAATCTGTAGGTTTGCATCTTTTGCCAAACTGGGGAAATTTCAGGCATTATTTCTTCAAGTCCACCTTTTTTCTCTGCTTCTGAAACTGTGGTGACATGAATATTAAATCTTCTGTTAATGTTCCCAGGCCCCTGAGACACTCTTCATTTATTTTTCAGTTTATTTTTACTCTGCTATTCAGATTGAGTAATTTCTATTGCTCTATCTTCATTTTTATTGATTCTTTCCAGTCTCCTCCATTTTTTTTTTTGGCTGCACCGCATGTGGGATCTTAGTTCCCTGACCAGGGATCGAACCCACACCCCCTGCAGTGGAAGCACAGAGTCTTAACCACTGGACTGCCAGGGAAGTCCCTCCATTCTTCTACTGAGCCCATGTAGTAAGTTTACTTCAGTTATTGCATTTTTTGGTTCTAAAGTGTCCATTTTCTGCTTTATTTCTTTTCTGAGACTAATTTTTCATTTGTTTCAAATGTGTTTGTGGTTGCTCACTGAAGTATTTTTATGATGGCTGTTTTAAAATCCTTGTCAGACAATTCCAATATGTGAAGCATCTCCATGCTGGTATCTGGTGCCTTTTTCCTCATTCATGATGCAATTTTCTTGGTTCTTAGTATAAGTGAACTTCAGCTGTATAATGGACATTTTGGAGATTTTAAGACTCTGGATCCTATTTAATCTTTTTTAGCAGGCAGTCTACCAGGTGAGGTGTGGTGTGAGGGCAGGGTGAGTGTGTATGTTCAGCTTCCTACTGGGCTCCGCCAACACCACCCTGGCAAAAGTGGAGCAATGACTCACATTGCTTTTTTGCAGATGGGTGGGATGGAAGTTCAGCTTCACTCTTGTTCCCAGTGAAACTGGGGCACCAACCCATACCACCTCACTGGCTCTGAGGAGGGATGCAAGCTCAGCTCCCTGACAGACCCCACTGAGAATAGGGAGAGGGGAAGTGGAGGGCTGACTCACACTGCTTCATTGCTGCAGGGTAGAGTGGAGTTCAGCTGAGTTCAAGATAGAATTCAGCTCCCTGAAAGGCCCAGCTGACAACAGGAGAGGGGAGAGGGAGAAGTGGCGTGCCAATCAGCCCTGCCATCCACCACTCTGTTCCACCTTGTAGATGCCAGATGGGGGTGGCATGTGGGCCCTACTGCATCAGCGGAGGCGGGAAGCAGCGTTGACCAGGCCACCTCCAACCATCTTGTTCTGCCTTGTTGATGCCGGGTGAGGGTGGACCTCACTGACACAGGGCGGGGGGAAGGTTTAGTGGTGACTAGTCCTGCCTCACACCACCTTGTTATATCTCATTGCTTCCAGGTTGGAGTGGAGGCTCAGTTGGCTGCTGGACCCCACTGACACTACCCTAGTGAGAACACCACCTCCTTCTGTAGGGAGTGGGACAGGGGTGGTGGTGAGGGAATATCAGGTCCCTGCACAACCTGCCAAAGCTACCAAGCAGGGGGAGTCAAAGTGCTGTTTGTTTTTGCTAGGCAGTGAAGGGGAGAAGGGGCGATTAGGTCCCTGATCTGCCCAGCCAATACCACGGGGTGGAGGAATCCAAGCACTGCCACTTGCTTCTTAGAAGTAGGGTGGGGCTTCCCTGGTGACGCAGTGGTTGAGAAACTGCCTGCTAATGCAGAGGACACAGGTTTGAGCCCTGTTCTGGGAGGATCCCACATGCCACAGAGCAACTGGGCCCATGAGCCACAGCTACTGAGCCTGCGCATCTGGAGCCGTGCTCCGCAACAAGAGAGGCCACGGTAGTGAGAGGCCGGTGCACCACAATGAAGAGTGGCCCCTGCTTGCCACAACTAGAGAAAGCCCTCGCACAGAAACGAAGACCCAACACAGCAAAAATAAATAAATTAATTAATAAAAACTCCTACCCCCAACATCTTAAAAAAAAAAAAAGTAGGGTGGGGTTTTTCTGTTGGTGTTTGGCTACAGTAGGGTAGGTATTGCCAAAAAGGTTTACTGTCATTAGCCCACCCTTTCTTTAGTCATCTGGCTAAAGAGAACAGGCTTTTCTTGGAACCCTTTTTCTCTGCGCCTGTTGGTGGTTCCAGGTTGGAGGCTTTTACAACACCCTGTCCAGGATATATGGGAGGCAATAAGAACACCCAGGGAACTCACTATTTCTGTCATTCCTTTAATCCCAAAGTCTGTAGGCAGTATGCTTTCTAATTTCCACCTTTCAGAGTGTTCCTGTACTAGTTTGTGGTGATGTCTTAGGTGTTTTAGCTGTAAAGGAAGACCTAGGAGGAAAAGGACTCCTCCATCTTGGCAGAACCAGAAGTCTCCACCAAGTGATTAATTTTTATGTTGAAAATAACATTTTCTGTGTGTGTGTGTGTGTGTGTGTGTGTGTGTGTGTGTGTGTGTGTGTGTGAAAAGAAACTTTATTGGGTGTTTGGGGTAATGACATTTATTTTCTAGGTTTCCACATTGTGGTTAAAAATGCACTATGGAAAACTGCTATAACATCATAGATCAGAACTTTCCCCTAAAGTTCCGATTATGTTTATAACATTCCTGGCTAATTTAGCTTGCTTCATGTTATTCAACTGCCTGTCCACCTCAGTACTTTCACACTATAATATTCCAAAGGAAAGAATTCTATCTCATTCATTATCACCTAGTACTATACCACACAAATTCACAACAGCCAGGGGGGAAAGATCACTTTAAAACTCATTTTGAGCTCCTCTTTTTAATAAACCAAGGTAAATCTTATTTTTAACTTGCCTGTGACATTTCTCTCTTTAAGTAACACCCCTTACTGCTATCAACATCCACTGTGATCGTTATTCTTCTTGAATGATACCAAGAGCCAGCAGGAACTTGAAGGAAAGAAGGCCAACAGGGGTTTTGCTTTGCATTTTCACTTCTTTAAATGAAACATCTGTATATCTCACTTTAAGAGATGGATCCTTGAAAATTCATTTATTTGTTGACTTATATTTAATTTCAGAGATTTTAGACTTTTTGTTTTGACTGACCTTCAATTAATTCCTGTACTCTTGCTTTAAATAAGAAACTATAGAATAGTATAACAAGACTGAGGAGACTGTAAGGAAAAATATCACTGCCTCAATTTTTGCTTTCTTTGTATAATTTTTTTAATAATTAATCTTTTAACTCTTTGTTGTGTTCCTCTAGAAACTCTGCTCTGGCTGGAAGAAGGTGTGGCCCAGGTAAAGTAGTGCTCTATTCACCCAACTGGAAAGCCATTGTTCTAGAAAAGGCTTTTTATTTATCACATCTAAAAATAAAGGAAATCTTTTAAAAGTACAAACTGAAACTAAGTTTTCTGAGAACTATGTATATAACATGACACAGATAAGGATCTTCTATATCAGCATTAGAGTGAAACTCCATTTAAGTCCCTAAATCAGCAGCAAAATAAGCACTATGGATACAAGTAGACAAGAAGCACATGAAAACATCCTTCACATTCCCAGTCATTGGAGAAATGTAAATCAAAACCACAATGAGATACCACTTTCAAACACACTAGGGTAGTTATAATGAAAAAAACAATAACAAGTGTTGGTGAGGATGTGGAGAAACTGAAACCCTCATGCATTGCTGGTGTGAATGTAAAATGATACAAACAAGTTGGAAAACAATTTGGCAGTTCTTCAAAATATTAAATATAGACTTACCATATGACACAGCAATTCCACTCCTAGGCAAACACCCAAGAGAACTGAAAACATGTTCACATAAAAACTTGTATACAAATGTTCATAGCAGCATTATTTATAATACCCCCAAAATGGAAACAATCCAAATGTCCACCAATAGATAAATCGATAAACAAAACTGCTATAACCACAGAGTAGATTACTCATCCATAAAAATGAAGCACTGACACATGCTACAACATTGATGAACCCTGAAAACATTATGTTAAGTGAATGATGTCAACACAAAGGCCACATATCATATGATTCCATTAACATGAAATGTCCAGAATAGGCTAATCTACAGAGGCAGAAATTAGATTATTAGTTGCCAGGGGCTGGGGGAAGGAGGGAATAGGGAGTAACTGCTAATGAGTATGGGATTTGGGGGGGTCATGAAAATGTTCTGGCATAAGATAGTGGTGATGATTGCACGACTTTGTGAATATACTAAAGACCACTGAATTGTATACTTTACAAGGGTACAATTTTGTGGTATACAAATCATATCTCAATTTTTAAAAAGATTAACTAGGGCTATTTAACCTAAGAATTAAAAAACGCAAAGGGGGAAAAAGTCACCAATGACCAACGTTTCTTTAAATTTCCTTTTCTTTTACTGTAGCAAGATAATTGGCAACTTTTTCAGGTTGTGCCAGATCCTGTTTTCTGGCACTCTGAGGGAAAGTCAGATAGATCTTTCTGAAAAGAAGATGCAAAAACAAACAGGTAATGATTTAATAAGCTGCAATTAAAAAACAGAGCACAGTTACTCAAGCACACACCTAGGGGCTTCTGTATGGAGAGGTGTTAAGTTACATCTGGGCAAACCCCCTTTTTCAAGTACAGTAGTTTTTGTTTCAAATTCTCACTTGTAAGATAGTTGTTTAGAAATCTCAAAAAAATTTCCCATACGATGCTGTTTCTCAGGCCAGCTCACAAAAGCTTATTTTACCCATGCTGTATTTGGAGAGTAATATCAATTTTGCTTTTCTAAGTCTCCCTATACGTTCCCATGAAAACATCTGCTCAATATAAACCACCTGGACCCTTTCGCCCTTAGGAGGAGATTTCATCTTGATCGAGTCACTCACCTCTATGCTGTTTTCAACCAAAGCAGGGCAGTCTAGTGGAAAATCAGTGGGATTGCAATCTGCCAGACTTGGTGTTTGAACCCTGCCTCCTCCACTTAACAGCTGTGCAACCATGAACAAGTTACTTAACCTCTCTAGGCTTCAGTTTCCTCACCTGTAAGTTGAGGTTAATGACATCTACCTCATTCAAGTTGATATACACAAAGCGTCTAGTCAGAGAGGGCATTCAGTATATATTAATCTCCAAGATGAACCAATCTACTTTCCCAGTATTAATTAGCACAATAGAGTGAACAAAATGCACCAATTCTGATAGCTAAATTTCCCCAGTGCTTCGATGTTATCACTTGAATGAGAAATGTCACTGTAAAGTTAGTAAAGTTGTAGAAAGTGCAGAATGGTTATTTGAGGGGCATGTACCACTTAGGAGGGCTTATCAAAATCTTCAGGGTAGAAGAGAGACAAGACGAAGCTGATTAAACATAATTTGAAAAAGAATATTAAATATACTTTTCATTTAGAAAAAGCTTTAGCCTATTAATTTCAAACTACAAGTAATAAAAGGTAGAGTTGAAAAACACTGGTGTAGAAAAAAAGGGTTCAGTTTGTGCTAATTCTATAATCTAGAACTGTGCTGTTCAATGTGGTAGCCAATAACCACAGATGACTATTACAATTTAAATTAATTAGAGTTAATTTTAAAATTCAGTTTCTCAGCCATACTAGTCACATTTCAGTGCTCAGTAGCCACACATGTGGCTGGCTAGTGGCTACTGAATGGTACCCATCTAGAAGCTGGGTTTTTTTTAAAAATTAATTAATTAATTTATTTTTGGCTGCATTGGGTCTTTTGTTGCTGTGCCCAGGCTTTCTCTAGTTACAGACAGCGGGGGCTCCTCTTCGGTGTGATGCACAGGCTTCTCATTGCAGTGACTTCTCTTGTTGCAGAGCAAGAGAATGGGCTCTAGGCACACGGGCTCAGTAGTTGTGGCACATGGGCTTAGTTGCTCCGTGGCATGTGGGATCTTCCCAGACCAGGGCTCAAACCTGTGTCCCCTGCATTGGCAGGTGGATTCTTAACCACTGCGCCACCAGGGAAGTCCCTGGGGTTTTTTAAAGTGAATCTTTCCTATTATTTTATATTCTTTTCAGGTAGATTCCTCTGCTCCTAAATGTGAAGAAGTGAAATAACATCCTGGGTAACTGAGGTTTTTAGTAGAGATTCTACAAGATTTCTGGAGTGAAGATTTCTCCCAAAACATTGCACTTGAGGTGCACTTCAATCTATTAATGTCAAAATGAACTTTTGTTTCAGGCTATCATTTGCCATCTGCTTCTAACACATATCAAATGACTGAACCAAGTTTCCTATAACAAGCTTTGTGGGCCAAAGGATTAGAGGCAAGCTCACAGAAATCTAGATGACCAGGTCAGACATGAGGATGAGATCATCATCATATGTAAGATTATAAAAATCAATTAACATGGTAGATAAAACAATTAATTTTTAAGGTATGTAAGAAACCATGGATAGAGTATTAGTTAAGATGGGCAAATCTGATGCTACTGCTATAATTCTATTTATACTAATAGAGGGGAAGACTGATAGGAAGTATAAAAGCACTTTGGGATTTACACATAAATGTAGGGTTATCTAATATTCAGGAAACTAGCACTATTTCATAAAACAAAACAAAACAAAACACGAAAATACCCTCCAAAAGACAGTGTGGGGAGCTGACTCCAGGTGGGGCAGTAGGCTAGCTTCCTGATCTTTAGTTCATTGACATTCCTTTCTAGCTGACACCTTCAAGAGACGAAGGTAAATATTCACAGTAGGTAATGCCAGTAATTGAGCTATTCCGTTATGGTATACTGAAGCATAAAATCACTGTTTGTTAGCAGGTAATATGCCCCTCAAATACCCCTGACTGCAGAGCTATGTGTATATGATGGGCAGAGATCAGAAAAAGGGTGAGGAAGTCATTTTACATTATTGGTAAGCTGTAAGTGTAAACTTTTTTTAAATGATGAAGTAACAATGTTCCCAAGTTAAAAACAGCTGCTTCAAAATATCATTAACCCTAGCTGTTTTCTAGTAACTTCAAGTTTGAAGCAATTAATTAAAAAAGAATGGGAGAGGGGCTTCCCTGGTGGCGCAGTGGTTGAGAGTCCGCCTGCCGATGCAGGGGACGCGGGTTCGTGCCCCGGTCCGGGAAGATCCCACGTGCCGCGGAGGTGCTAGGCCCGTGAGCCGTGGCCGCTGAGCCTGGGCGTCCGGAGCCTGCGCTCCACAACGGGAGAGGCCACAACAGTGAGAGGCCCTCGTACCGCAAAAAAAAAAAAAAAAAAAAAAAAAAAAAAAAAAAAAAAAAAAAAAAAGGGGGGGGGGGGGAGAAGTAGATTGACAGCAGCATAAAATAGCAAATGATAAGAGTTTTTAAAAACTATGAATATTAAAAATAAATTACAGAGTAAGTCCATGAGGGGGCCATTTAGTAAGGGCAATTAGCTTGATATTAAGGTGGACTATGACCATTACCTTTCAAAACACTGAATTTTAAAAGTTTAAATTACTTAAAACTTTTATTTAAACTACTGCATTTAAATTTTTAGTCCACTATTAAGATGGAAAATTGTTACACAAATTAATTTAGAAAGACTCCAATTCAAAATGAAACAAAAACTCTTGTTTGACAGTTACAGAAAAAAAGATTTGATACAGTCAATTAAACATAACAGCTTGTTTCCAGGCAATACTGGATCATGTTACTGTAGTTATCAGACTTTCCAAAACTGTGTTCTGCAAAGCACTTGTGTCCCTTGAGACTTCAATAGATGGTTCATGAAAAAGGGGGGCTAACATCAAGTCTCAAATGCTATGAGCTATTTCCTTTTTGCAGATTCAGCATGTACATCATCATCTTAAAAGTTCTAAGACGTTATGCAGTAAAGACATTGGTCAGATCTCATTTAATTCCACAATCCCCAAATTTATTTGATTATGTCACGCTCCTTTGGTTTTTTTGGAGGGAAAAGATGGTTGTTGGGGCACAGACACATTTTGAAAATTTTCAGAAACTTCTCAGTTGAAAATACCATGTGTACTATTGAAAGTTCCTTAAGTACCAGTATCACATAACAGAACAAAATCCAAAGGATTGTATTTCTAGACAGGAAAAGCCAGTCACTCATGGCATATTCAAATAACCAAAATAAATGTGTTTATAGTAATGAGGAGGGAAGTGTGCCATATTAATTTCTGTCCCTAAAAAATTAAATTAACAGAACTGATCCTAAAATATAAAAAGGTGTGCATTTTGTTTTGGTACTTTTTAGAAAGTAAGTTAAAATAATACCTATTGATGCTATATATTGACTTTATTTCTTCAGAGACACACTTCCTTCAAGAGGTTGACATATAGGGTATATCATATTTCAACAATTATAAGACACCATCGTGTGTGAGATATACTATTATCTTATATATCACTAAGGAAAAAAAGCCACTGCTGATTAAACAACGACATGCCGTGGACTGTGAGAGGGCTTCCAATTTGAGCAACGTTGAAATATGAACATACTTTCTTTTCTTCCTTCTTCCACCCATATTCTTCAAAATGTTTTTTATGTGTTTTCCCCCTCTAAAGACAATATTGAAAAGAGGAACAATATAAAAAAGGATAAGATTCAAGAGATTTCTGTTCACCATACCCTTACAGTTATATTCAGATATTATAAAGGTTCTCTTTAAACAGATCAATCAAACAAACCATTTTTAATTGTTCTGTTTGATTCTGGAAAAATTACCCCAGAGGAAAAACACAGAACTTGCTAAGACAGTGCTGTTTGAGAGATGATTCATTATAACTATTATTTATTAAACACAAACCATGTACTGACCCAAGTGCTTTACATATATTATCATTCAATTCTCACCACAACCCCATGAGGTAGATATTATTTCCATGCCTATTTTACAGATTAGGACTTTGAAGCATAGAGACATTAAATAACTTGCATAAGATTACAAAGATATTAAGTGGCAGAGACAGGGCTCAAACCCAGGTCTTCATGGCTCCAAAGTTTATGTTCTTTAACACTCTGCCATACATCCAAATTATCCCACAAAGTAGGATAAGTAAAATTGAAATATTTAATTGCTAGTAACTAATGTATTTGCTTAAAATAGCCAAATGTATTAAATGATAGTTATGTTCTATACAGATACATTTTATCCTGTTTTATACAACAAATATAGTATATTTGTGTTTGTTTTGTTAACTTGACACATTTTACTTAACAATTAAAATTTATAGTTCTTTTATCTTTGCTTCCATGCTATTTGGTATTAAAATGAAAAACCAGAGTATCTGAGATTTGATAAACTGTTCCAGATTAACGAAAGACACAGGAAACTGTATCAACTCCTAAAGATGGGGGGGGTGCGATAAATCTAATGCTAAGTATTAAAATGCAACTGCTTGTTTTTTCTTTCTATTACGTGAAATGGGGAACGGGATGTGTAAAATATACATTTGTTCAATTGCATTCCAATGCTATAAAACTTGTCATCCACCAAAACACATAAACAACTGAGCACTATCACACTCATGCATTACCAAGAGACCACCAAGATGTCACTGTTGTACACTGTAATCTGAACCACTGGGTCTAAAGCATCCAGTCTGCACTGGACAAACTGGGCCACTTGACGTCATCCATCATTCACAGCCTGGAAGATCACATGTCCCTGAACATGGAACTCTAGAGCAAATCTTGTCAATGATCACAATGGTATAAATTTTTTAGTGGATGATAAATTAAAAAAAAAAATCTTTAGAACAACTCTTCTGCAATTCAGACTTCTGATAAATGATCTGCTATATTTTTGATCATTCTATAATTTACTGAATGTCATGTCCTTGGTCAAGAGTGCACATCCCAATTATGCCACTCTTCTTATATAAAAATAAGATATACTCATTGTGATTTCCAGAAACATACTAATAATGAAAAGGCAAAGTCTGCCTATACTTGTTTCTTTAATTGGATAAGTTTCTCTCTTTATCTTAAAATTTAAATGTATCAAAGAAGTTTCTCATTTTGGATTAACCCCATCAGTATAGGATCAAGCTGCCAAAATAACGCAAACCTTCCTAAATTTTACTTTAACAAAAAGTGATATTATAATCACTGAAAACAACAAAGTGTTCAATAATGTGTCACAGTTACTCGACAGTTGACATGTAACAATACCTGTCCTCTCCTCAGATCTTCACTTGGGGGAAAGAAAAAAACCTGAAAGGTGGTAAAAATGAAACAGGAAAAGGAAAAGAAACTTAATAGAACATTTTTTTTCAAAATCAAAGATCACACTTTAATAGAATGTTTTCCCCTACAGATGAAACATAAGAAACCTAATATTGATACAGTGGAAATATTACAGAATCCAATAAAATCTTTCAGGTTAAAAATGGTTGCACACCCACTGAAGATGGTTTCCAAAACAAGGGTCTCGTTTTTTATAAATAAAATATTTATATAGTTAATATTTTTCAATGCACTATGGAACTTGTCATTTAAAGGAATTCGAGGTAGCTATTTTTACATAACACATTTCTATAAAGCAAAAAAAACCTCCTTAATTTTATTATTTTTGCAAAGTGTTCATATTTACGTTTAGTATGATTTATCTTTACTAAAAATGAGAAAAAGGTGTCACTTTAGGTCAGGTTTATGATCCAGTAAATGTCCCTAACAGCAGTGGCAAGAGTTTGTAGAAAAGAATAGCCAACAATCCCTTGATACCTATCTCCTAAACAGTCAAATATTCAAAAACACACTAGCGTCTTTAACTCATTAAAGAGTTCTGAATTCACCTGGACTATTTAGGAAGCTATTTTGTTTTTAATCTTGTACCAACCTTGACTTTGCTTACATAGTACTTCCTTTATTATTCTAAATTTGCTTCTTTAAACATTTGGCATAGTTCTAGCCTATCATGTTCTGACCCATGTTTGAGTCCAACCACAAGGGTTTTTTTGTTTTGAGCACCATGAGACCCATGTGAGGTCAAGAAGACATGTAAAGGAATGAAGAAACTGCCTGTACTTTTAGTGAGGTACTCAGTTCTTTTAAGATTGCTCATATTTCAATGTAAGATTAAAATGATAAGAAGAGATAAAATTGATAATTACCCTATTCCTGACCTTCATAATTAATTCATCGGTCATCTAGGGGACCTATACTACGTATGCGCCAGGCACTGTGTTAAGGGCTGAGGATACAGAGGAAAAAAAAAAGAAGTCTCAGCTTTGAAGAATTCAGTCTCCTAGGGAAGAGACCATAAATGTAAATTTCTATAGAGATCAACCCTGAAATCTTTTAGCCTGAAGAGAAACAATCTGGTGTTTTTACTCAAATGACTATTTTTAAAAAATAGTAAAATACAACTATTCACTGATAAGAACTTACTGGGGAGGAGATGGCATAATGCTAAGCATAATATTAAGTCCAATATCAGACTTCCAAATGAAAATTTTCAACCTTTTCCTTACTGGCTTCAGTATTTCCAAATTTGCATCAGAAGTAATTTACTCGAATCAGCTGAACAACCAAAGGCAATAAATATCTAAAGACAATTTGTTAAAATCTAATTTTAATAAATCTAGGCAACACTGGCTCTGATTGACATACCTTACGCCAGAATATCAAGAAAATTACTTGAAAATGGTAAATTGTGGGAACCTATCTGCCAGGTTCTGGAAACCATGACAGTAACTGAAATAAATAGGCTTTAACAAATGAGACATCTTATAATACCATAATTGTTTTTGAACAATACTTGACCTCTAACTACCGGTTTATTTATTTACACTCTGATTTTTTTCCACAAAAGATTTGAAACAGCTACCCTAGCATAAAGCAAAGCACATGAATTATATCCATCTGGCTCTGAATTATGGCTCTGCCATTTTCTATTTATAATCTTTGTGCCCTTAACTTTTGAGATGAGTTTCTTAATCTGTAACAATGGGGACCATAATCCTACTCTGTTGGGCCATAGGAAGGATAAAATGAAATAGCATGAGCACAGTAAGCACAGTATCTGGCATATAGTAAATGCTAAATAAACATTAGCTTTGTGCTTTCTTTATCCAATTGTATGCTATATAGAAAAAGGATCAGGTGGAATTTTAAATGACTTTTTTTTTTACACACTGATGCGTGCCAAGTAGAAATGTGGACTGATTACGAGTTGCAAATGTTAACGTTTGCATCTAAAAATTAGGCTCAAAGCAAATTCAATTTCTTTCCACAAGGTCGGCACTCTGAGAACACATTTTAGCTATATTACTTAATATAACCTTTTAGCTATATTACTTAATGCAAACATTTTTCTGAAGGAAAAAAAATGAATGAAAAGAGCCCCGGGAGCACTATGTTTCATACTATCCAATTCCAAAGATGATTAAACATTCTAAACTTGATTTTCTTACAAAAATTCACAGTATTAGACTGGCTAACAATTTTAAATGAAATTCTCGTAATTTCCTTAAAAAAATTTTTTTTTTCAGGAAACATCTATTAATGTGTTTTCTATTGAAGAGCAGCGTTCCCTTTAGGTTTTAAAAATATGATCCAAGTCGCAAAATACTAAGCACCAACCGTAAGCACTATTACAATTCTGCTTGCGATAAAGAGAGAGCAAGTAAACATTTTATACAGGGGCGGAGGTGACTAGGGAAAAAGTGCAAAGTGATTTGAACTGATCCCCGTCCGCCTCCCCCTCCATTCTACCCGAGAATGCAAGTGTCCCGCATCTCAGATCAAACTGAGCCTCGGTCTTACTGACGTAACCAGTAACCCTATCCACCTCTCACACTGCGGAGGCCGGCAGGGCAGCGGCTGCCGCCAAGTACACCACTCATCAGAGCCTGTCCCATTCCACCCCCGCGCTTCAGTCATGCTTTCCAGAAATGGGGTCACTCACTCAGTAACTATTACACACACGCAGCCTATCATCCTGTAATCCCCCAAAGTCCGCTGTGGGGAATAGAAGACAGCAAAAAGTCAAGAAGGAAGAATCACAGACGCGCCACCATCAGGAATTGATTTTCCGCTCCGGAGAGGAGCGCTGATGCCCTGGAATGGGTCTTGTCTGGATTATTTTCGCAGACCCCGAGTTGGTTCTGGGACAGGGGCGGCTGCGAAGAGTCAGGGAAATTCTGTTTTGCCCTGTTTAGGTATAGTGTTTGGGTTTGGGTCACTCGAGTGGGTATCTCAGGGACGGTCACCAGATTGCGGACAAGGAAAACCAGAAACCCCTCTACTGCGGCCGCTGATCTCCTTTAATACCACCCTCTCACCTCCATGGACAGGAAACTCAAGTTAAACTCGCAGGGACGGGGTCCTCGAGCTCAGGGACTTCAGAAACGGGGCGGGGGGGGGGGGATGGAGGACCTCAGGCTTCCACTCTCTCCTTTACAGCAGCAGAAACCGCTGCGGCAGATGGGGGGCGGGGGGGCAAAAACCCTTGGCTGTCCCGCATCCCTTACCCGAAACCCTCACAGGTCGCCACCCCTGCCCTGGGCCGTTCCTGCCCCCGCGCGCCCTGCTCCTCAGGGCAACCCTCTCCCCCGGCCGGACTCGAGAGTCCCCTCTCCCCAGCGAACCCAATCCACACCCCTCCCGCATCCCCCCAAGTCACCAGGGTCCAGGGAAGCCCCCGACCAGGCAGGGCCAAACTTCCCAACTCGTCGCCAGCCCCCGCTCCGCCTCCCGCTCCCCCCACGCAAAGTTGATGAAAATCGGCTTCTTGCAGAGCCCCGGCGCCCACTCCAAACCCCACGCGCCACCACACCACAGCCCCCCGAGCGAGGGAAGGGAGGGGAGAGTGCGGGTGGGAGGAACAGAAGGGCAAACAGATCAACCCCAACTATCCAAACCGGAATCCCGAACCGAGGGGAGACGCGAGCGACAGGGGAAGGGGCCGAGTGGTCGGCTCCCGGGTGGGGAGCGAACTCGCGGGGCCGCGGGGAGGGGGCGCGCCGGCCCCGGCCGCCCGGCTGCACTCACCTCAGCGCTGTCGGACGGGCTCTCCACAGCCATCTTCTGCCACGGGTCCGCCAGCTGCGCCAGCGGCATCTTCCCCCCCGGCCCGCCGCCTTCACCGCCTCCTCCCTCCCCGCCCGCCCCGCGGCCGGCCCCGCTCCGTCGCCGCCCGAGCCACACGGCAGCAGTGGCGGCAGCAGCTGCAGCACTAGCGGCGGCTGCCCGGGAGAGGGCTCGGCGCCGACACCGACCCTCGAACGCCGCGCGCCCGGCTGGAGACGCCTGCGCGCCGAGCGAGAGCCTCGCGCCGCTGCCGGGCACCGGGTCTCGCCCCTTTCTTCCTCTCCTCCTTCCGCCGCCGGGACTACAGCTCCGCCCCCCCGCCGGTTCCCGCGCCCGCTCCCAGCAGAACAGCAGCCCCGCGCGCTCCGCTACTTCCGCTCACAACATGGCGCCTAAGCGATACCTGTCTCTCAGAGCGAGGCTCGGCCGCCGCCGCCACCGCCGCGCGCACCCGGGGGCGGGGCCTGGGAAGACACGCCCCTGGCCGCGGCCCTCCGCTAGTCCCTCCTTCCTCGCCCCAGCCTCTGCTTCTGGGCCTCGCCTTCTTTCTGGAAGGGCGAGCGGGAGAGATCTGGGGGCGTCGGCGGGAGGTGGGGGAAAGAGGGAAAAGGGAGGAGGTGCGAAAGGCTGGGAGTTTCTAAGCGCCACGAGTCCGAGCAGGTTGAAGGCTCCTCGGGGATGCAGAGGAGTGGTCCCCGCCCAGCTGGGGAGAGAGATGGGCGAGGCGCAGGGGGCGCAGTACAGTGCCGAGGACCCAGGGCGGCGGCGTCGGGTGTCTTTGCGGCGCGATTCTTCCATGGGTGCACGTGGGCGCGCCGAATCTATGGGCACATCCCGTAGTGGCCCAGGACCCGCCCTCTCCCAGGGTCGCACGATGGGCATTCACCTGCCCCTACACCCCCCACGACGGGGACACGGAAGGGTATGTGTCCCGGAGCCGCCTGGGGGTTCGGCTCTCGGTTTGAGTCAAGGCTCTCCAAATTGACGCTCTTGTGTTATATTTTTAATATTTGGAATTAGTTTGTCTTGCATGAGTCGACCCCCCGCCCCAAGTCCGCAGGGCCCTGGGGCTTCAGGCCCGACCCTCCAAGCGCGCCCCCTCCCCGGCTCTCCGCTGCCTAAATCCCTCACGAAGGAGAAAACAAGGAGGTTCTTTAAGGCTGCCCCTCTCGGCAGAGGTTGGGGAATTATTTATAAATATCTTGTTGGCAGGAGCCCGGGGTTCCTGCTCTTCTGTTGACTTTAAATAAAAGATTAGATTAAAAATGAGGCTGGCCGTGGGTGGAGGAGGAGGCAGAGGGAGGGCTTCTAACTCCTCCCGCCCGAGATGGGGAAGCCCTAGGTTAAGGAAACCCAACCCCCAGAAGGCAACGGAGGGCCGAGGACGGGGAGAACTTGAGGAGAGAAGCCTGGGCGTCTCGAGTGGGTTGGGGGGAGGGGGCGGAGAGTTCGACCCCCTGCTCCCCGCGCCAGGTGCCGCGGCGAGCTCAGCGCGTCTGGGCAGAATTGTGTAAAAGTCCCCAGGCTGAGCGGAAAGCTACCGCAGCGATCGGCTAACCGCCCTACAAGGAGAAGGAAAAAAGTAAAGGGAAATCTCCAGGCCGGCCAGTGCCTCTATCCCCTCAGGCCTCGGCGCAGGCGTCCCGGTCCTCCCACGCCGGGCGAACACAGCGCGACCCCCGCTGCGCTCCGGGTGCACACCTTTTAACAGCTTCCTTTCATCCTCGCGGGACCCGCACACCTGGAGAGCCCTGGCCTTCCTCCCTAACGCAGGTGTGAGGATGAGATCAGAGCCCCACACCTAGCCGGCCAGGTCTGCGCGGGCGGTGCAAGGTTTCTCTCTGGGCCGAGAGTGGCAGGTGTTAGGCTCTTTCTGCTGCCTTCGCCTGCGCGCCCCTGGGCACAGGCTCGAGGCCCGGGAGCCTCGCGGCCACCTGAAGAGGCTCCATCTGTTCAGGGAGCCTGAGGAGGCGGCCGGAAATACTCGCTGCGCGCCCTCTCCCGCAGCCTTGGACTCAGGGGGACAGCTCAGGGTTGAGCAACATCTGGGCAGGCTCAGCGTGGTCTGTTGGGTGGGGGTGGGGAGGACTGAGCTCGTGATTTTGTCACCTCCCCCAACATGCTGATTCAAGTGCTGCAAATCCAATCTGGACCCAAAACAGCTAATTTGGCAGCCACCGTCTCTGTAACTCCTGACGGTAAAACCAGCTTGCAGAAGTTTGAAGATAAGAAGTTGTGTATTGTTTTTCATTTATGTACAAAGTGCCTAATTTATCTTTCATTTATATTGCAAAGCCACGTTACCATTCCTTACAGCGAAAAGAAGTTGGTCGATTTGGTTAGTGTAAGGTAAATTAGCCCCCCAACGGTGATCAATTATTCCAATTAACATTCTTTCTTTAGTAAAAACATACATAGTTGAAAAGAGTTACTTTGTCTAACACTGTCCAGCGCTAAATACACCGCTCAAAGGGTGAACTGACCTTTTAAAAATAAATCAAACTGTATACTGAAAAGTTGATTTCGGTATCAATTTTTATTCATTTCCTTTTACCTTGAGAACTAGAGGAATAACTTTTAAAACAGCGAATTGACCTGTAAAAGTAGTGTGAACAGTGGTCACATTGCAGGAGTTAAGCATTAAATGAACTTAATGGCTAAAAAGTACCACTAACACAGCTGTCTCGCACATAGGATCAACTTGTTAA
This sequence comes from Kogia breviceps, assembly GCF_026419965.1. Lineage (NCBI taxonomy): Eukaryota > Metazoa > Chordata > Mammalia > Artiodactyla > Physeteridae > Kogia > Kogia breviceps. Next base: position 118,077,613 of record NC_081330.1, on the reverse strand, counting down.
GTATGTGAATTGATTTGGGAAAACACTATTCTCCTTCCTTTTGCCCAAAAAGAAAAGAAAGCAAATTTTTTTCCTTTTGGTTAACAATAAACTTTTTTCGTTTTTTCATTTATTAAATCCAAGAGTGGTGCAACCACTCACTCTGGCTGGGAGAACTTGGGAAAATCAAATGAGGCTGGGGGATTTTAATTGCAGGTGGCAATAAAAAGAATTATTTGAACATAGAAGGTGATATTGCCCTGAGCAGGATTACTTCCCCCCCCCCCATGTTTAAAAAAGGACAACTCTTAGGTATTCAAAGAATAGCTGCCTCTAGACAGTACCTGTGCAGGGTAACATGGCAGCCACTAGCCACATCGTGGCTCTTGAGCACTTTTTAAAATAAGGTTGGCTGGTCGCTACCGAGGTGTGCCATAAGTGTTAAGTTCACACCAGATTTCAAAGACTTAGTACCAAAAAAAGAATGTAAAGTATCTCATTAATAATTTTATAATGACTATGAATTGAAGTATTTTCAATACATTGAGTTAAATAAAATATTTTGTTAAAATTAATTTCCTGTTTCTTTTCACTTTTTTAATGTGGCTACTATAAAATGTATACTTACATACGTGGCTTACTTGTCAAGATTGGCATTATAGTTCTACAGGACAGTGCTGCGTTAGAACTTTCCTTTAACATTGAGCCTTTTATATATTCCTACAAGTCCTGTAATGTTAACTGATATCCTCACATTCCACTGTCTTTTGGGGCTCCTCTGTGCAAAATCAGCAGAAAGGGCGGATTCAGTTACCTACTGATTCTATACCCCTCCCCCCAACACACACACACATAAATCTCTCAGTCAGAACCAAAATATTGGAAAGTTATTACTTGAAACTACAGCAAAGGGAAACAGCAAACCTCAGTCGAAAATCTGGACTAGATTTCCAAGAAATGATTCCTGCTGTATGACAGGACAACCAGATTTAACCTCCTCTGTCCCCAACAATTTCCTGCTATAATTATAACCTTTGTATACAAGTTTAAATGGGCATTTACTTAACAAAATAACATTTGTTCAAAAAATGGAGTTACATCAGTCTGGAAAAGTTACAAGATGACTAAGCTATGGCTCATGGCACAATCTCTACCTCATATACATCCAATACTCACAGCTATAGGTTTGTCCCTATAGAAAACAAGTGTAATCATCAGTGCCCCTCTGAAACAAGTGTTTTCCCTCTACATTATCTGAGCAGTTTTACTTTTCATACAAAAAAGAAAAAGTAATCACTAGAGACTATTTAACTACTTCTTTCCAGTGAGAAAGAAAGATAAAACTTAGGCTCAAATTTTATCTTGCATAAGACAATAATTAAACAAAATATGTGGTGACATATTTTTTCGTGGGTATGAATTTCATCTTTTCTTTGAAATTTCCCAAGTAAAAATTATTAAGAATATCTTCCTGAATGACACACATCTTAAGAGACAACAAATACTTCTATACCTATTCGAACATGTTTTTTGCGAGAATTCAAATTTTGGAAAATGTAAGATCTTCTCTAGATTCTCCTGCAGATACAAAGTTCAATGATTCTGGAGTTGCATGTGATGAAAGATGCTAATAAAATCTGTAAGGAACTAAGGGGAAGACAATCTATGATACAAATACTTGAAACGTTTAACATTCTTCAGGGTAAGGCGGTATGGGATCACGATAAGAGCAGAGCTAGGCCTATGTCCAAACTCCAGTTTCCTTTACGTCTCTAAGCTTCAACTTAAAGGCCTAAAACAGCATCTGGTACATAATAGCTGCTCAGTAGATACTGGCAAAATAAGCTTTGTTTTCCTCATCTGAAAATAGGATAGGGACTTCCCTGGTGGTGCAGTGGTTAAGAATCTGCCTGCCAATGAGGGGGACACAGGTTCGAGCTCTGGTCCGGGAAGATCCCACATGCCGCGGAGCAACCAAGCCCGTGCGCCACAACTACTGAGCCTGCGCTCTAGAGCCCGCAAGCCACAACCACTGAGCCCGCGTGCCACAACTACTGAAGCCAGCGCACCTAGAGCCCGTGCTCTGCAACAAGAGAAGGCACCCCAATGAGAAGCCTGTGCACCCCAACAAAGAGTAAGCCCCATTCGCCGCAGCTAGAGAAAGCCAGCGCACAGCAACGAAGACCCAATGCAGCCAAAAATAATAAATAAAATTTTAAAATAAATTTAAAAAAAGAAAATATGATAATAACACCCACCTTGTAGAATGCTGAGGAAGAGTAAATGGAAATAATGTCTGGGAAGCATAAAGCACAGTGCCTGCCACATAGGAAGAGCACTCAATAAATGGAGCTATTGTTATGAGCTTCAGAAAGGGAGTATTCCTGCATACATAATGCAGTTCAAATACTTCACTCCTAAAAGTTATTTCTTTCCATTTGTTGTGTGAGCATTTCATTATGTTATAATCTGTTTCTTTAGGGCACTCTTGTATCACACACACACAAATGATACTGTGAGTAACTTCCTGTGGAATTCAAAGAAAAGAGCATGTAGGGTAACGTCCTGTTCTGTTTTTCAAGCCACATATGTTGAAATGCAAATGATTACAGGTCAGTTGCCTCACAGGCTATGATCAAAACTTTGTTTACGTAATGCTCAAAGGAAACTAACGTATGATTCAAAGTTAACATTACCTGACTCATACTTATGTAGGGAGGACTGGAGGAACAGGGAAGTATGGAGGAAATGTCTGTGTCAGACATGCTTTAATGTTTTCTTTTATTGGTTTCCAAAATGTTTAATCCTTAGAGGTGTTAGTTTGTTTCAGAGTTGTTAGAAGGGAAAGAATTATGGGGCTTTGAGACTTGACAAGGAACTAAGAAGCCATTCTTGGAGCTTTAATAAGCTACCGTTTTCCTTCAGCTTTCATTCTACTAGAACAGAAAAGACCCACTAAATGTTCTTGTTTATAAACACTAATTCATAAGAGGGAGATAATACGTTAAAATTTCATTTTCAAACTGATATTAAAAACGACTGCTTTTAACATTAACCAAAAATCGCAGTATAAAGTACTCCTTCAGAGGATAAACATTCCCATTTTATAACTATCAATTTAGTCTGGTTGGTTAGAGCCGTAGTTCTCAAATTTTTTTTCAGTCCACAAACCATTTTGAAACAAAAACCCAAGAACCACCAGTTCCTACTCACCACTATGGAAAAAAACCAAAAACCAAAAACCAAAAACCCAAACTTTATGGGACTGTTGCTTTAGAACGTGGCTGTTATTGTGGTTACGTTTCTTATTTTTAAAGTTTATATTTGTGCTTTTGAATGTAGATTTGCGTCTGCAGCTAGAAAAGATTCTTTAAAAAATATGCTAACTTTTTTAGTGACTTGCATTTAAGATCAGTCTATGACCAGACCTCAACTGGGGAAGTAACTTTGGGGAAAGCTATGGCATCAAATGGAACTTGATTCCTTGACCACCGAATGAACCTCAGATCTCTATGTTTGGGAAATCTGAAGCTTTAATCACAAAGATGTGTGAAAAATTATGTGAATTGGGGCAGTGTCACATCAGGTCTGGTGCTGGAAAAACTGGTTGTGGATAATAATGCCATATTTGTAAATGAAGTACATTTTCATCAAACAACACTTCACTTATGATTTCAGTAGCTTGTTTTCAAGTCATGTTCCTGGTGACTAGTAAATAAAATAAATACTTTGGGGAGGTATAAATATTAAGGAATTCCTTTATTTTAAAAAATCAAATTTAAATAACTTACAATTGCCTACTAAATAAGGAATGAATTCTATAGATTACACAAAATTTAAAGAAACCCCACTGAATGAAACTATATGCAAATGTTGAGTGTATGTGTAAACCAATTAGTAAACCAATTAGAAGTTGCATTGGCAGTTTTGGACACTTTACCATCTTATCTAATGATGGCGATGTTGACAATAATAGATAGACATTTATTTCGTACATACTATGTGTCAGGCATTATGTATATTATATGTATATATATGTATATTATATGTATATTAACCTTTTTTTTTTTTTTTTGGCCATGCCGTGTGGCACGTGGGATTTTAGTTCCCAGACCAGGGATTGAACCTCTGCCCCCTGCAGTGGAAGCGCAGAGTTTTAACCACTGGACCGCCAGGGAAGTCCTATATTAACCTCTTTAATCATCACTGCAACCCTAAAAATACTAAATACATATTAATAGTAGCTAACAGCTACTGAGTACTTAAAAACTGTTAAATGGTTTGCATACATTATCTTGTTTATTTCTAACAATAGGTATTTGTTAGCAAAAGTGTTTTATTGTGATAAAGAATGAATGTTTTCCACTATAATTAATTCCTTCAAAAAATTCAGGAAAATGTACCATAAGATATAGTCAAATAAGTACTTAAAGCATCCTTACTAAATATATCTGCATGTCATGTTGCTTTCTTATTCTTTATTTCACCTTGGTGGAGACAGCAAGATTCTGTGACTATCATTGTGAAAAGAAGAAAATAAGTTTTAGTTTCTCCAAAGAGCAATGTAAGGCTTTTGAAAGGATGCTAAAGGAGATAATTTTCAAATGAAAACTTTCCCTTCCATAGTTCATCATGAGTCTTTAGACCACTGTTTCAGGCTGAATTCTGTCCACCCTACACCCCACTCCCACAATGATATGTTGAAGTCCTAACACCCAGTACCTCAGAGAGTGACCTTATTTGGAAACGAGGTCATTGCAGGTATAATCAATTAAGAGAAGGTCATACTTGAGTAGAGTGTGCCCCTAATCCAATGTGACTGTTCACCTTATAAGAAGAAGTCCATGTAAAGGCAGAGGATTGGAATAATGCATCAACAAGCCAAAGGTTGCTGGCAAACCATCAGAATCTAGGAAGGGGCAAGGATTCTCCCACAGGTTTCAGATGGAACATGGCCCTGCTGCCACTTTTATTTTGGACTCCTAGCCCCTAGAATTGTGAGCAATAACTTTCTGTTGTTTTAAGCCACCCAGTTGGTCGTGCTTCATATGGCAGTCCTAGCAAACTGATACAACACAGAGAAGATTTTCGCTTATACACTTGCGTAGCATTTTTACTTCTGAAAACGCTACATCTTCTACTAAGGTATTTCTGTAAGTAGTAGGGCAAAAAATAATGATAGAGAAGAATTTGAAATATGTTTTAAAATGGACTAGGAATAGAATTTAGAATTTAATTTCTTCAGGTTAAACAGTTACTGCTAACAAAAATAATCCCTGATTCTTATTTATAGATCTCTGGAATCCAGACGATTCGATATGAGCAATCTCCCCCCCTCCCCAACAAGTATAGTATGCACTCACTGTTATTTACTAAACTGAAGTGAAAAAAAAATGCTGTAGCATCCTAAATCTGTCCTTCTGTCTGGGAGGTCTGTATTTGAGCCATATAGTTTTTCATTTAGAAAGTAACTTGCCTCTACTTCTCTTCCAGTATTTCTCAAGGTAGTTTTTGGTATTATCATCTACTTAGTTCACCAGATTAGAAATCAAGGGTTTATCCTGTCATCCTCCCACACTTCCTCTCACCTCCATCCCCTACGTTATTTGACAGCTAGATTCTGTTGATTCTCCTTTCTAACCTATCTGGATTCTGTCAAACTCCCCTATTCCACCACCCCAGAGTTTGCCATATCCGGCCTGTATTATGACAGCTCCCTTTAGAACCTTCCAGACTTTCACCAGTTCTCCACACTATGGCCGACAGTTGCTTCCTAAAATGAAAATCCCATCTTATTTATCCCTTGCTTAAAACCCACAGCGGCTTTTCTTACCTCAGGATAAAATCCCAGCACCTTTGCATAGATGCAAGACACCTGCCTTTTTCTCCAGTCATTAATGACAATTAAAGAGAAATAATTAAGGATTTATCATGCCTTTTCTTGTATAAACAGCATTTCAGGCCAACCATGTAATATTAGCTGATGAAAGTTCTTTACAGAATTATTATATCGAAGGAATGATAGACTTAGAAAAGTGCCATTTTGAAAACCATAATGAAGGAGCTGATTCAGGCAAAAACTGTAAATGAATGAAGCCATTAGATGGAAGGTGGATGGAGAACTTGAAATTGGAAGGATCAGGCTATCACCACCTGAACACAAGGACCAATCTTAGCATCAAAAAAGATGGCACGGACTTCCCTGGTGGTGCAGTGATTGAGAGTCCACCTGCCGATGCAGGGACACGGGTTCGTGCCCCGGTCCGGGAAGATCCCACATGCCGTGGCGCGGCTGGGTCTGTGAGCCATGGCCGCTGAGCCTGCACGTCCGGAGCCTGTGCTCCGCAACGGGAGAGGCCACAACAGTGAGAGGCCCGCGTACCGCAAAAAAAAAAAAAAAAAGATGACACGACCAAGCACTGTAAGTCTCCTCTGTCATGCAATAAAAGCATATAAGACCACCTATGAAGTATTCTTTCCAAAAACCTGAAATGGAATTCAATTAAGCCTCTAGAGCTGTGCTGTCCAATATGGTAGCCACTTGTCACATGTGGCCATTTAAATGTAAATTAAATATGATAAAATTTTAAAATTCAGTTTTTAAGTCCCACTAACCACATTTCAAGTGTCAATTTTCACATGTGCTTAGTGGCTACGGTATCAGTACACACTGTAGAACATTTCCACTGTGGCAGAGAGTTCTATTGAACAGTACTGCTCCAGAGCTAACTTCTGTCTTTGGGAAAAAGGGGGTTAGAGAAAGAAATTAAACGACACCAGAAGCAAACAAGTAGACAAATATAAAGAATGTGATATATTCTGCAGGCTTAGTTGATTTGGTTTCTACAATAAATCAATGGAATGAATAAAAAGGGGGAGGGAGTGATGCTTTATACTGAAAGAGACAACTAAATGTAATGTGTGGACCTTGTCTGGATCCCGATTTGAACAAACCAACTGTAAATATATCTTTGAGATAATCATCAAAATGTGATTTCGGATGGAATTTGGTGGTTTTAAAATTTTACTGGACTTTGGTATCCCATTCAGCTCTTGAAATGCCCATTTCCCTGACTTTAACATCTTCAGCAGCTTTAAGTGAGGAGGACGACTCCGGGTCTGGCCACAAGACATCCTGAGTGTAACGAGTGAGGAAGCGGGGCGCAAGGCAGAAGCAGGCAAATGTGAACATCTGGAGTGGCAGAGGGCGGTCTCTTCTCTGACAGCAAAAGGACAGCCCACAGCAAACAAATCCCTGCGTGCAACAGAACTTTAGAACTACTCTAAGTTTGGAGCACTCTCCTAGGGGATGTCTGCTGTCTGGGAGCCAGGCAGGGCAGTGGTTCAGAGAAGGATTGGAGGCAGATTGTGTTATGAATGGGGAATAATCAATTTGATGTGAAACCAAGAGACCAGAATTGAGGTCCAGGACCAGGAGATAGGGCTGGTATGAATGAGAAAAGAAGGTGAGAGTGGAGTTGGAACTTCCACCATGCTATTCTAAGCCGGGATCATTGGAAAAAAGCATGTGAACTCCAGAATCCTGGAGACAAGAGGGTCAGATGAGCAGATTGGTCTCCTCTTTCCTTCACTGAGGAAAGGCTAAATTCTCAAACGCTTTACCTGACCGTGGTCCTTATAAACAGAAGAGTAGAGAACCATTTTCAAACCCCACTTGCTAGATTGGTTTCCGTTAGTTCTGGACTGGGCAAAATTGGTTTTCTTTGGTTCTCTTTTTCCTTCTCTCCCCCAAATATGGGTTGTGTCCGAGGTCCTATCTTCTACGAAATATTTTAATTGTGATAACAAGCAAATAAAATTTACTATCTCACCCATTTTACAGTGTATAGTTCAGTAGTGTTATGTATATTCACATTATTATGCAACCAACCGATCTCCAGAACTTTTTCATCTTGCAAAAGTGAAACTCTTGACCTGTTAAACAACAACTCCCAATCCCTCCTCTCCTCTATCGCCACTGCCATTCTACTTTCTGCTTCTGGGAATTTCACTACTTTAGGTCCTCATATAAGTGGAATCATATAATATGTCTTTTTTTGTGACTGGCCTATTTCACTTAGCATAATGTCCTCAAGGTTCATCCATATGTAGCATGTGTAAATTTCCTTCCTTTTTAAGGCCAAATGATATTCCACTGCATGTATATACAACAATCTGTTTATCCATTCTTCTGTCAACGGACACTTAGGGCTGTTTCCACTTCTTGGCTATTGTGAATAATGCTACTACGCACATGGGTGTGCAAATCCAAAGTTCTTTGATGATGTGGTAGATTGCAGAATGGCCATAAATTATTCCCTTTTTTGTATCCACGCCCCTTTGTGATGTGACTTTGCAGTTTCTCCCATCAAAGTGCAGAGTTTCTTTCCCTATTACTTGAATCTGGAACAGCCTGATGACTAGCTTTGGCCAACAGCATGAGGTGGAAGCAATGTAGTACTGGTTCTCAGTCAGCCTTCAGAGGTCTTACACACATCTGTTTGCTCTTTTGGAACCCACGTGAACAAGCCTAGGTTAGACTCTTAGAGGGTGAGAGAGCACACGGAGCAGAGATGAGCCATCTCGGGTGAGGCCTGAAACATGTACATTCTATATAACGGACATGTAGCAATGATGGAGTCATACAGTTTGAATGGGGAGTTTTATCAAAATCCATTTCGACATAATTCCAACAACTGTCAGCAAAGTTGACTTGGCAGCTGTATTGGCAGATACTGAGTGAGCCCCCAAGAGACCAATATAAATGTCCAGCTGAACCCAGACCAAATTGCTAGCCTGCAGAATTATGAGCTAGATAAACGGTTGTTGTCTTAAGCATTTTTGATTGGCTATGCAGCAATAGATAACTAATAAATATTACTTCTCTTTCAAGTATATTCATTCTTCCTTGGAGATCTAATCCAATTTTATAGGGACTTCAGTGATCACTTCCATATTGAATGACTCCAACTCACTCTCCCCAGCTTTGACTCTGATCTTTTGCACAGCTCTACCTTGAATTTGGAACTCCATATTGGATACTCCATCTGGATATCAAGGTAACGCTCCAAACTGAATATTTCAAAACCTGGGTTTGTCATCCAATATTCAAGCCTTATATCCTCTATTGATGTTCCTATTTCTGTTGGTGGTACTACCATTCTTTCAGTCAACCATACTTGAAACCTCAGTGCCATCTCTGACTCCTCTCACTTCTTCCCTTAGTCAGATGATAGTTTTCAGTTATTTTTTGCCATATTTCCTCACTTTGCATCTATAGAACTACGCACTCATCAAAACTTCCTCACTGTTCTCACATCTCTGGCCTCTGCACCCTCCAATTAATCTCATACAGTGATTTTAGATTCATTCTTCTAAGATACAGAGTGATGAGTTCACTTCTCAGGTTTATTCATTACCAGCATATTTTCCTTATGTCTACTGATTTTAACATCTGGGTCATCTCCACTGATCTTTTTTTTTTTTTTCTCTTGAGTATGGGTTATGTTTTCCTGTTTCTTCCTATGTCTAATAATTTGGGATTATATCCTGGATACTGTAAATGACATGTTTAGAGATTCTGGATTCTGTTCTGTTCTTCCAAAGGATCTTCTGGTTTGTTTTTGCAGGCAGTTAACTTGTCTGAGCTCAAATTCCAAACTGCCTCCCCCATGGTGGGCAGCAGCTGAAATCAAAGTTCAGTTTTGTTTTGTTTTGTTTTTAAACCTTACCTGGGCTTCTTGGAGTCTGCCCTGTACTTGTGTACTTCCAAGATCACACAGCGATTTAGGCAAAGTTTAAATACAGAACTTAAATTACTCCCTTTCTGTCTTTCTCCATTCACAGATTCCTCCCCCAACCCTTCCTCACTCCAAACTGTCCTCTGGTTCTTCAATCCAATAAGAATGCAGGTTTAGCTGCCCTCCTTGGTGAAGACTGGGACTTGCCTTCAGGCAAAAAGCTGTAAAATGAATATGGGAAACTCATAAAGAGTTGATGTTGTCCTTCAAGTGTTGACCCCTATCCCCCAATACCTTCCTGCTTGTTTGCTTTCCAGTGTCTTCAGGTAAGATTAAACAAAAAAAGATCTTGTCCAGCATTTAGAGTTGTTATCTAGAGAAGGGTGGTCACAAAGGAGCTACTCTCACATTATCAGGAGCAGAATCACTCCACAGATTTAAAGCCTTCCATGATTCTCCACTGAAATCTGTGGACCAAATAAATCTAGGACTTGGTATCTATTATAGGTTCTCCTTAAATGGATCACCCGTGCTTCCCCACTCCTGCTAAGCACTTTCCTGTCTCTGAGCTTTTGTTCACTTTGTTCCTTCCTGTTAAATGCCCTTCTCATCTCTGCCTATCAAAATGTTATCCATCTTTAAAGTGCCCCAGGACTTGGTCCTAGGTCTCTGTTCTACTCTATCAACACTTTCTCCCTATTGATCTTATCTAGGTCCATGACTTTAAATACCATCCATACGCTAATGATTCACAAATCTATAGCCTCAGCCCTTATGCCTCCACTGAACTCCAAATTTGTGTGTGAAACTGTCTACTCGATATTTCCACTTGAACGTCCAACGGGCATCTCAGACTTAACATGGTCAAATTAGAATTCTTGTTTATCTTCCTCCTCAGCCCCATTCCCTCTGCAGGCCTTCTCAATAAATGTCAACACTATTCATAAGCCGAAAGTCTAGGAATCATCTCTAATTCCTCTAGTCCCCTTACACTCCACGGGCAATCCATCAGGAAAACTTTTGGCTCTATCTTCACAGTAGATCTTCAATCTATCCACTTCTCTCTAGCCCTCCGGCTACCACTGAAATTTAAGACAACACGATCTCTCACCTGGACTCTTCCAGTTGCCTCCTGAGAGGAGTTCCCGCCCCTACTCTTATCTCCTTACAATTCCTCTTCCACCTTACAGCCACAGCGAACTTTTACAAATGCAAACCAGATCTTGTTACCTTCTTGCTCAACCATTTAATGCCTTCCCAAAGCACTTAAAGTCCAAAATCCTTCCTATGGCCTACATGGTCTTACGCAATTGAACCCTCTCTACCCCTTTGACTTCATCCCCTATCACTCTCCCCGTTGCTCATTACACTCTGCCTCCATTGGCCCTATTTCTATATCTTGATTTCACCACTCTCAAATCTTTATTTACTCATTGTCTTCCCTGTTGGATTGTACCTTCTGTGAGGGCTGGGACTTTTCCAATAACATTTTTTTGGAAGAAGGAATGAATTCAGCATCAATGCACTTTCTCCACAAAGCCTTTCCTGTACCTCTCTGATGGCAATATACTCTCACTCTCCTTGAATTTTATGTCCACATCTCTTTTAGCATGTACCACTTCCTGTCTCATGTTGTAGTCATTTGTGTATGTGTTCTATTGTCCCAAATTAACTGTGATATCAGAACGGGCAGAACCCCTGCCTGATTCATCTGAATATTCCCCACATGGCCTACTATAAGGCTTTGCACAGAGCGATGCTGATAAATGTTGAGCAAAATGAATAAATAACCATGTCAATATTTATTTCCGTTGAAGGGGAGTATCATTAACACTAAAAACAGTGCCAACAGCTGTCTTTGGTTAGGCTACTGCTAAATTCCTTTGGAATTAACAAAACATATTTCACGAACATCTATTTTATGAAATGTTTTAAGTGGTTTGTAATGTTTTAGCGCTTAATTAGAAATGGTGGAAACTACTGAAATACTCTGACTGAGATACATTTGAACAAAACTGCCTGAAATGTTCATGCAACCAATATATCTAAATGTTCTAAAAACATACCAATGAGTCATGACTAATTCAGCCAGCAGAATTTCGTGGGTACATTCTCTATAATGGATAGGTAGCAATTCTGGAGTCATGCTCATAAAGTTTGAATGGTGAGTTTTATCAAAATCCATTTCAACATAATTCCAGTCCCTGAAATGGAAAAGTTTTCACTTGAATTATACAAATCTCAGACCTGAACCTTAAATAGACTGCTTTTTATGATCTCATCTTCCTCCTTGGCTCCATTTTACCTATTCTTTCTAGTTTCCCAGCCCTTGCTGCTGAACTATGCTTTTCCCTGGTACTATTTCAAGCCTCTACTCAGCATCTAAACTCATTCACAAAGCTCATTAATGTCATAACAGCTTCAACTCAGAGAGAAATACTTTTTAATGTATTTTTTCATCTCATAGAATGATTCACAAGTTTTACTGCTATAATTTGCTCGTCGTTTTTAGCTCTTTTTACTTGTTTTATTAACTTTTTGTACAGTAAGACCAATGTTTTCGATTATTTATTTGGGAGGGGATGACTGTTTCCTTATTTCCATTTTCTCTACTTTTGTATTCTGCATGTATTCTGTTGTATTTTGCTCAGGTTCAGCAAAGAAGAGTTTTAATAAATTGAAAAGAGAAATTGAAGCAAAGCCAACGTGGAAAAATATATGACTGAAAACTATGTGACCAAGGTAAGTGAAATGCAAAGTTAAGATGCTGCTAATCTTGAACCGCAAAAGACATTGCTCATAAATGACACTGTGGAAAAAAGTGTTACATAATTCAAGACCATTGATATCATTGTTATCCACATAAAAACATTGTGCAGATGATGAATAATCTTTTCTCTTTTCAAGTTATTTCGTGTAAGAGATTTTCTGTATTCTACTCATCTTTTTATCCCAGTGGTTAAGCTTTTAGAGTAATGCACAAAAGTCTAGGTAACATGCAGTGAAGCCAAAGTATTGCTCTTTTGTAGTTATACCAGGGGAGGCTTATCAGTTAGGATGTTTTTTACTGCAAAGCGCTGAAGACCTAAGTAAAAGAAGCCTAAGGAATAAGGAAATTTGTTATTTTATATAAGGAGAGAACTAAGGGTAGAGTGATTGCAAGGTTAATTAATTCAGTGACTGACAATGTTATTAAAAGCCCAGGCTCTTTCCATATTTTTGCTCTGCTATTCTTAGAGAATTGGTTTGCTCCTCAGGCTTGTCCCGTCGTGGCTGCAAGACGTCCACAACAGTTCCAGCTGTCATACGGAGACAACAGAAATTTATATTCTCATAGTTCTGTTGGCTAGAAGTCCAAAATCAGTTGTTGGCAGGGTTGGTTCCTTCTGAAGGTTCTGAGGGAGAGTCTATTTCGTGCTTTTCTCCTAGCTTTTGCTGGTTGCCAGCAATCCTTGGCATTCCTTGGCTTACAGATGCATCCCTCCAATATATGCTTCTGTCTTAACACGGAGTTCTCACTTGTGTGTCTATGTGTCCTCAAATGGCCTTCTTATACGGATACCAGTTATTGGATTTATGGCCTTCCTAATCCAGTATGACCTCATCTTAACTAATAACGTCTGCAAAGACCCTATTTCCAAGTAAAGTCACATCCTGAGGGTCTGGATGGACATGAATTTTTGGACATCATTCAATCCAGTACAGTGGTTAAATGCTTTCTAGACCCATATGACCCTTGACAACTTAATGGGAAAGAAAGAATTTTTCCAAGGGAAAGTCAGTAGGCTGTCTGAAGGCAAGTGATATGAAGAACATTATAATGAACTTCTTTCATTATTAAAAAATTACACTAACATACATAAGTGTTTAACACATTCCTGTACATACAACTCTGTTAAACCTGCTATTTTATTTTTGAAGGGCTCCTTTTCTACTCTCTGAATACTTTATAGGTATTGAGCAACTCTCTGTATAATGTCCATCCATATACATGTGTACATGTGTGAGACTACATGAATACTGTAGGTAGCAGACAGCTTGCTTTGCAGTGAATGATTAATGACAAATACATATTTGATGAGGTTTCAAAGAAATTATATTAAAAGAAAGAAAAACAAACAGAAAATCAGCAAACCCTGATTTGATAATATTTAACAATACAATCTAATTTCCCCAAGTATGTCCAATCAGTTGTAAAGTTCTTGAGGCAATCTTCCCCAAGCCTTCTTCCCTCCATAAATATAAACTCAAGGAAAACCATTCTTAAATATCTCTGGTACTGTTATTGCTCTACCCTTAGATATTAAGATGAACACAGATTTTAACATGCTGGACTCTCACGGTAAAAACTGGCCAGTAATTTATGACGGTTCTGTGGAAAATTGGTGAACTCAGACCACTTCCCAGCATTGCTAGAAGGGGCAGGAAAGAAGATAGGTGAGTAAGGAACTAGTTAATGTCATAGAAAACTCCTTTCTGGTCTTTGTGACAAATATGGATAATATCATGTTCTTCCTCTGTCCAGAGAGTCTTAGAGGAGTTGGTGGATAAATTGCCACAAATATAAAAGCACCCTGTTCTCTTATGCAACAGTCATCACACTTACAATTACATATTTATGATCTTCCCCATTCTAATGTAAAGCCCATGAGACCAGGGACTAAGCCTGTCTTATTTATTTTTGTGTCCCCAGAGCCTGGCACAGTGGCTGGCAAAGAGAAACAATGAAATATTTTTTGAAGTGAATTGAAATAGAAAAGGTCTTAACTCCTTATGGGTATGGATAACTTTACTACTAAATATTGAAAGAGATTTCCTGGTACCCGCTGACTGTTTAGATGATGTATGGGGCTGACACTGCAAGGTATTCCCAAGTAACCATTCTTCCCATCTTTAGTTGGAAACATGGCCATCCAAAATGAAGACTATACTTGCTGGTTTCCCCTGCAACTCGGTGTGGCCAAAGGGATATTAGCAGAAATGATGTGTGGCAGTTTCCAAGAATCTTCCTTAAAAGATGGCCGGTGTGTGATCTTTGCTTCTTATCTTATTTTCCCTTTCTTCATCTTGCTGCCTAAAGCACAGGCATGGAGCTCTAGCCACTATTTTAGACCACGGGGATGAGGGTCACATCCCAGAGTTATATGGAGCTTGGGTTCTTGAGGACTTTGTGAAGCAGGGCTGCTGTAGCAGCCCTGGATTGATTACTACTTTTTTTTTTAAAAAAAATATTTATTTATTTATATTTTTGGCTGCGTTGGGTCTTTGTTGCTGTGCGCGGGCTTTTCTCTAGTTGTGGCGAGCGGGGGCTACTCTTCGTTGCGGTGCACGGGCTTCTCATTGGGTGGCTTCTCTTGTTACAGAGCACGGGCTCTAGGCGCGTGGGCTTCAGTAGTTGTGATACTTGGGCTCAGTAGCTGTGGCTCGCGGGCTCTAGAGCGCAGGCTCGGTCGTTGTGGCGCACGGGCTTAGCTGTTCGGCGGCATGTGGGATCTTCCCGGACCAGGGTTCGAACCCATGTCCCCTGCATTGGCAGGCGGATTCTTAACCACTGTGCCACCAGGGAAGCCCTTGGATTGATTACTTCTTAATTTTTATGTGAGAGAGAAAACAATTTTAACCTTGTTTAAACCACAGGTATTTTGAGCCTTTGTTATTTGCTAGATAATATAAGGTAATCCTTCACAACTGGTGTACTCATATACAATATGATCTACCCTAACTTGAAAATCTTTAGACATAATTTTAGGATGATACAGAAAAAATAACCTACTTATTTTATCAAGTCCATATGCCACATTTATCAATAAGACATACTTTTTTGTGGACGGTATTATAAAAGCTGAACAAGGAGGTCATGGTGCAGTTTCCAGAAATTAATACCTTACAAACAAGCTCAGGTTTTATGAGAAATCACTAACTATAAAATATATAAAGAGTAATCAAGAACAGAGGCATGGACTTCTCTAGCTGAGTTCTGGTTATCTGTCTGAAATAGTTCATGCCTCATTTCTTACTAGTATAAATCTTTCAACTGTCATTGTCAGGCATTAATCAAAGATCACACACATAACAATAATTCTTCTTTAACCAAAGACATGATTGGTGCCTCCAATTACAGTAAACTTAATATTAATATATAACTAGAAAAACAGTCAAACATTGCCAAGAGATTGACTATGGAATCTGTCTGTCTGGCATGATAAAGTTGTTTGATTCTAATAGTTTAGAATTTGTGGGAATTTCATTGTATTTACCTTGTGCAATCCTTAAGAAAGTTTAAGTAATAATGTAGTATAGAAATATTGAGGGGAGCACATATATCTTTATCTGCCCTGGTGCAGGAGAATGCTAAAGGACATAAGTTGCACTAGGCTAGTAGTTCATCAACATTTTGAGGTCAGGATCCCTTGAGAATTTGATGAAATTTATGGATCTATCCCAAGAAAATACCTACATTCAAGGTGGCAGATATATATTGGAATTATCTCCTTAGCATCTTTCTTTTGGAAATTGCCTTTCCATTTACTTAGTTATCATAGGAGCCCCAATGCTGGTATAACATAAGCTCATCCCTGGCTGAATCTTATTGGTCAATGGATGATCATGTGACCCAAACCAAGCCAATCAGAGTGTGAGCCCAGGACTTTTTAGAACATGAAAGGAGAAAGAGGGCCAGTCTCTCTTCAGATACTTGAAAAAGTAAAAAGTAGAGCTCTGAAGTAGTTATTAGCCATGTTTTCCAAGACATAGAGAAAGTCAGTTTGCAGCAAAGGAGAAGAATAAAGCCAATGAGCAGAGAGAAGTATGACAGAATTCACCAAATGTATATTTTATTTTAGTAACTTCTAAGGCACAGCCAATCACATTGCTGACTTTGAATTCTGTGAGAAATCTTTATCCTAACTTCCTCTTTCTACCTGAATAACTTTAGTTTGAGTATTTTTAGCCTGCAATAGAGAGAGTACTATCTAGGACACACAGGTACATGTGAAACTGTTCCTTCAATATCAGGGCATTAACCAGGGCTTAAGGACTCCACGTATTAGTGTAATTACTCGTGATCAAATGGATTTTGCTAATTAGACATGAATCAGCTATTACATGAAGTAAATTCAACATGTCTCATATTTACAATAGTCTGATAGCAGGTTATGTTACCGTATATATGTATGAAACAAAACTTTGTTTCATTAGCGGTATCCTACAATTCACCTTTCCCCTATTTCATACTTCTCCATCCATATTTATCAAGATTTTTAAAACGTTTTAAGTGCTTTTAACATTAGTGTATTGATTTTCCTTTTGAATATAAAATGAGAGAGAAAGGAAACAATAGCATGTCACTTTATTTCCTCCTGCTCTAGGAAGCAATCAGGTCCCAGCAAACTATAAAATAAAATTTATAGGAGTCTGTTTTGTGAACCAGAATGAAAATTTTATTAATTTAGAGAGAGGTGTAGACTTTTCTAGTGACTTGAACCACAGAGTCTTTTCTCCAAGGTATTCCCTTCCTAGTATAGCTAGAAACTATCTTATTTATCAGCAGGCCATACTAATGAGGATGGAATTACAGAGAAGACATCAAATGTTGATAAGAGATAGACTATCCAGGCTTTGCTATATCCTAATGAACTACTCTTCTCAAAAACAGAATAGCAGTCTATGGGAAAGTTCTAGATATCCTTCTCATTGCACTGAAAAGTTTTTTTCTTGTCATCTATTCTGCTGGATGGATCCCGGCTATCTTCTTGAATTTTATTAATTTTCATCAAAGACATTGTCTTCTCTCTGATTTTTGACTGATTCATTGTTCATGTAGTTCCTGGATTCCACCTTTACCTTCTGGGTCTGGAACTCTTTATTACTCACCAGGTCCAGCAGGTTTGACCAGGAGAAGGTCCACAGAAAGATGAATATTGAACGCAACTCCAATTCCCATAATAAGAATTTAATGAAACTAAAAGAAAAATATGGAATGACTTATGCAAATTCTAGGGTCACAGCCTGAGAATAAACTTGTAACCTAATTCTGAAAGGAGAGACTAAGATCTTGGAGGATGGAATAATTCTCTCCAGCCAAGTCTGTTCCCATTTCATTTACACAAGGCCTCCCCTTTTGTAAATAGGTAGATGTGAGAGAGTTTCCACACTAGGAGATACTGCCTTTTATTATGTTTGCAATAGAGTAGGAGCTACTCATAGTAGTTCATCAAAGAGATTCTGTCAAAATCTGGAGGCCCCCGTATTTTCTGCTTTAAAATATTCATGCTTCCTTTCTTACTATCCTCTTGCTTGCATAAATGCTATTGTGTTTCCAAAAGAGAGCATTTATAGGCTTTAGAAATGTACACGGGTTGTGACATTTGTAGCCAGGGTCTGACATTTAGATGGGTTCATATTCAAAACACGTCTTTCAAAATTAGCATAGGAGCCAAGGAAATATAGTCAGAGAAAAGTGACGATACACATACTTCAGGGTTTTACTTCAGACATTAAGTAGGAATTGAATTTATTGAAATAAAAAATGTCTGCAACAGGGTTCTTGTGAGTAAACCATCTTAGAAGTAGATCTTTCAGCCCCAGTCAAGCCTTCGGATGACTGCAGCCCTGGCTGATAGCTTGAATGCAATCTCAAGAGAAACCAGGAGGTAGAACCTTCCAGCTAAATGACTGACAAATCCCTGGCCAACAGACTGAGATAAGAAATGTGTATTGTTGCTTTAAATTGCTAATTTTGAGGTAATTTGTTATGTAGCAACAGAAATTGATACAGCCTGTAAGGTACATAATCTTGCCCAAGGCTACTTCTCTGACTGCATCTTGTACCACTCTTCCCATTGCCCACTGCCTCTAGCCATGGTGATCTTTTTAGTATTTATTGACTCATTAAGCATGTCCCCTCCTCGAGTCTGTACCCTTACTGTTTCTTCTAGCTGGAGTGCTATTTCCCCAGCTTCCTACATAATTTACTGCTTCAATTCACTCATGTGCAAATAAGAAGATATATTTTAAAAATCAAGAGTTTTTCCTCTTTTCTAGAAATAAGTACCTAGAACAGGAAATTGAAAAAATCTATTCCATTCATAATATTGAAAAAAACCCACATGAGATTCATAACAGAAAGCTAATAAGAAAGGTTCAGAACTACCATGAAAAGGCTAATAAACTCAAATTGAAGGTCATAAAACAAGATCTGACCAAACGGAAAGACACTTTAAATCTTGTAGGAGACAAGATTAAAAAACTCGATTTCCTCCAATTAATATATTAATTCAATTAATTCTAGTTAGAATGCCAATAGGTGAATTTTTGTAAGTTTTTTCTTAACTGAATAAAATATCCTTTTTCTCTTGGGTGGAAGAATAAATGTCTGAATGTCTGAGAAGAGTCAAGGCATTTTTTTTTGAAATATCACAGTACAAAGGGCAACATTTTGCCAGATGAGCGAACATATTATAAGGCCCAATCCATACGGTAATTGAATAAGAATAAACAAATATTTCAATGGCAAAAAACAGTCCATAAAAAATTCCAACACACGTAAGAATTTAGTAATGACAAGTAATTGTGGGAGAGAATGGAGAGTTGTGGGAGACAACAGAGAATTGTACGAGAAACATGGAATTATGTAAGAGGGAATTTTGAGGACTGAGAATTATGAAAGAGGGAACTGTGGGCGAGACAAGGAATTGTGGGAGAAACCAAAGAATCACGGGAGAAAATGGAAAAATGTGGGAAAGACAGGGAGTTGTGGTAGAGAATGGGGAATTATAGGACAGAATGGGGAAATGTGGAAGAGATAGAATTCTGGAAGTAAATGGAAAAATGTGGGAGGAATTGTGGGAGAGAATGGAGAATTGTGGGAGACATAAGGAATTGTGGGTGAAACCAGAGAACCCCAGGGGAAGATGGAGAAACCTGGAAGAGACAGGAAATTGTGGGAGAGAGTGAAGAATATTGGGAGATACAAGGAATTGTAGGAGAGACAAGAAATTGTGGGAGAAATCACAGAATTTAGGGAGAAACTAAAGAATTTGGGGAGAGACAGGAAATGTGGGAGAGAATGGAGAATTTTAAGAAGAGAAGGGTGACGTGTGGGAGAAGGATGGACTATTTAATACATGGGGTAGGCATAACTGGCCTGTGCATCTAGAAGAAAATAAAGCGTGACCTCATACATTGTACACACAAATAAATTGAAGATGTATTAAACATTTAAATGATAAAAATAAAATAATAAACATCTTGTTAGAAAGTCTAGGAAACTACACATAGCAAGTGGTTTTCTTAACCAAAACTGAGGTCAGGTATATTTGACTTTATAAAATTGTAAAAATGTCCTTAACTTTAATGGACTAACAGTATATTTGGAAAAACATTAGAAACATCAGACAGACATAATAATAAATTTAATTAAAAGAACTTTTAAATTCAGTGTAAGAATGGGTAAAAGATTTAAAGAGGCAATTATTTCAAAACATTCTTGAAAAGAATTGACCTAAGTTCTTGAAGGAACACATTTTTTATTAAACGACTGAAGAACATTTAAAAAGTCTAGGGGCTTCCCTGGTGGCGCAGTGGTTAAGAATCTGCCTGCCAAAGCAGGGGACACAGGTTCGAGCCCTGGTCCGGGAAGATCCCACAGGCCGCAGAGCAACTAAGCCCGTGTGCCACAACTACTGAGCCTGCACTCTAGAGCCCGTGAGCCACAACTGCTGAGCCCGTGTGCTACAACTACCGAAGCCCATGTGCTTAGGGCCTGTGCTCTGCAACAAGAGAAGCCGCTGCGATGAGAAGCCCATGCACTGCAATGAAGAGTAGCCCCCACTTGCCGCAACTAGAGAAAAGCCCTCGCGCAGCAATGAAGACCCAACGCAGCCAAAAATAAATAAATAAATAAATAAATAAATAATTTCTTTTAAAAAAAGGTCTAGAGGGCTTCCCTGGTGGCGCAGTGGTTGGGAGTCTGCCTGCCGATGCAGGGGATGCGGTGTTCGTGCCCCGGTCCGGGAGGATCCCACATGCCGCGGAGCGGCTGGGCCCATGGGCTATGGCCGCTGGACCTTTGCGTCCGGAGCCTGTGCTTCCACAATGGGAGAGGCAGCGACAGTGAGAGGCCCATGTACCGCAAAAAAAAAAAAAAAAAAAAAAAGTCTAGGGACTACCCTGTTGGCGCAGCGGTTAAGAATCCACCTGCCAATGCAGGGGACATGGGTTCACTCCCTGGTCCGGGAAGATCCCACATGCCATGGAGCAGCTAAGCCCATGTGCCACACAACTACTGAGCCTGCACTCTAGAGCCCACGAGCCACAACTACTGAAGCCCGCATGCCATAACTACTGAAGCTCACATGCCTAGAGCCCTTGCCCCGCAGTCAAGAGTAGCCCACGCTCACCGCAGCTAGAGAAAGCCTGCACACAGCAACAAAGACCCAATGCAGCTAAAAATAAATAAATAAATAAATAAATAAAATAAATAGAAAGTCTAGATCAGCTAACACTTTAGATGCTTCAACAAAGTTTTTTTGTAGAATAGCCAATTTGAAGATAAGTATCCAAAACACCTGCACTTATAGGTCCTAAGCTTTCTGCATTTCTATTTTATACATATAATTTCTCTGCCTATAGAAAAAGAGGCCAAAGCGCAGATCCAGATTGTCAACATCAGATGAAAAGATACTCTTAGCAAAGGGAAATGCAAGTTAAGGTAACAATGAGACATTGCCCAAGGAACAGGTACAAGATTTTAAAGTATCTA
The DNA here is from genome assembly GCF_026419965.1 of Kogia breviceps. Classification (NCBI taxonomy): domain Eukaryota; kingdom Metazoa; phylum Chordata; class Mammalia; order Artiodactyla; family Physeteridae; genus Kogia; species Kogia breviceps. Next base: position 118,056,133 of record NC_081330.1, on the reverse strand, counting down.
TAAGTCTTATTGCTGGTTGGATCAGGGGAAAGGGCACTGTCATTCACTGCTGGATGAAATTTGACCTGCTACAGCTTTTTGCAAGATAATCTGGCAGCATCTATCAAGACTAAAAATATCCAAGCCATTTGATCTAGTCATCCCTTTTCAGGGTATCCAGCTCTTAGGAATTAAGGGCAATAATTGTGAGTACACACACACACACACACACACACACACACACACACACACACACACACACACACACTGCTTGTACTGGCAGAAGATTATTAAAGAAAATGTCCATCAATAGGGGATGGTTGAATAAATTATGGTATACCCACCCAATGGAATATTGTGCAGTCAGTCATTTTAAAAATGAATGAGAGGTATACCATTTTACTTGGAAATTTCCAAATGGTGTTTTTGAATGAGAAAAGCAAGATGCAGAAAAGCAGTATAATATAAGTCCTGCTTTCTAAAACAATGATCAAAAAAACCCCTTAAATGTTGTATGTGCAGGTGTGTGTGTGTGTGTGTGTGTGTGTGTGTGTAAAATATGAACTCGGAGAAAATATGTATGGATAGAGACTAAGTTGCTATCGCGGATTACTTGAAAGGGGGATATAGGCCAGGGAGGCAGGCGAGAAATGGGGAGAGGGAAGCCAAGTTGAATGGGAAAAGAAGAAGAAAAGACTGCACCAAAAATCCAAATGTGTATGATATGATCAGATTTATGCATTTTTGTAAAATTATATTTGCGAGTAGAAACATAAAAAAGGAAATTTTTCCAATGTGAATACTGGATTTTTTTTAAAAAAGTAAATGTTCTGAGCTCAGGGCATTATTTGAAAACATTTTTATAAGACGAATTCTTGCCATGAAATTCTTTTCATTTTTGTCCTTTCCTTTTCCTCTTTCACTACAAGCTGAAGGCCAGAAAAAAGTGGTAATGCAAAAGTTCTAATTGAGTTCTGGTTCTCATAAATTTTCTCTAAGGAAAGAGAATTATATTTGCCAGTGTATCATGAAATTCTCCACAGAGATGCCCTTTAGCAGAGGACAATAAATTCATACTTTGCATTTTGCTCTTTAATATTTGCATGCTTGTGATAATATAAAAATATTGAAATTACTTAGTCAAATTATTTAATGTCCTGTTTGATATCAGTTAGGGTCTTACCTGGAAACAGATGGCACATTCAAACTGGGTAACTGAAGAGGGTGTGACAGAGGGACTATTTACAAAAGCATTGGTGGGGAAACCAGGAAGGGAGAGTGCATCACCCTGCAAGTAGTAATATTGAGAAGCTGTTACTACCTCTAGGTCTGGAGAAGCATGGGGAGTGAGTGGCTGTGGGGACACAGCTGTATGAAGTGGGCTGTCTGACAGTAGCCAGCCTTCAGCAGAGGGATGGAGCCGACCTGTGGAGATCCTGTGGAGACAGAGCTGAGGGAATCGATACCCTCTAATCTTCTGTTGATGCTCCCCATTCTTCAAGCTCAATCAGAAACCAAAAGACAAAAAAGCCCATTGATGCAGTCTATGTAGGTCAGCCTCTAGGACCACAGAATTGGGTAGAGACGGATAGAGAGTGGGTCTGAAGGGGCAAAGATTTCATCACTCTTTTCCACAACCAATTTCTTTAGATAATCTAATGGTTGGTAAAGACGAATCATGATATTTAATCAATGGTTTCAATTATCCCAAGAACTTGGCCTTATACGTATGGGTATCCATCAGTATATTTGAACAGCTTAGCGTGAAGCCATATGATACTGTCATGTGCCTTAGATGCCACTCAACACACAGAAGAGAAGCTCCTGAGTTTAAGACTCAAGACAACTAAGCTCTGGCAGGAGTGGGGAAGGAGAAAAGGGAAAGAAAAATTTAAGTTTTCTCAAGGAGGAAGGAAAAGCTTGGGGTATAGGGCATGAGGTTCAGAAGATGTATCTCACTAATGTAACTATTTTGCCTAAAGTTGGTTCTGTCCAGATGTATGTATGTAGACCAAAGATTATAAGTCTAGGAGTTAGAATACCTGTTCTGGATCCCTGCTACTCCCTATTTCTGGCCTTTTGGGTAAATCATTTATTATCTCTGAGCCTGCTTCATTCTCCGTATAAGTAGAGGGTAGGACTAAAGATTGAAGCTTCCATTCGGTTCTACAATGTGTGATACTACTATTTCACCCAAACATGCACCTTAAGATGACCCGATAAAAACCTTAAAGCTGAGTTGGAAAAAAAATTCAGAACATTCAGAACAAGAGTCTAATTAAAATTATGATTTCAAGCAACTTCTAATTTTCCCCTTAGGATAGCTCACCATAGAATTCAGCAGGCCGCTAAGCACATTAAGCCTCCCTATTCAATGAACACTAAGTTCAAAGCATTATATCCTTAGGGAACACTGTCATTAGGTAATGACAATAGAGTACTTTAGGAAGAGGCAGTCAAAAGCAGGGGATAAGGTGGTTTTTACTGTATTATAGCTGAAAACCATTGAATAATCCCCATCCTACTTCTTGTAGTATCACATAGAAATCTTAAAAGAAAAACACTAGTAAGAATGAAAAAAATACAAAGGTGGAACCATGTACACGATGGTCAATTGCACCCCTTTTTATTTAGCAGAGGGAGTGACAATCTCAAGGTCACCCCTAAGTTATATGAATGAGTATAAAAACCGTAATAACGTTGCAGTGGTATGCTAAGACAGTGGCAATGGAATTCGTAGTTTGACTTTTTCTTTCTTATTCTCTTATGCATTAAATGTTCTTGGAGCATTTTTTATAAATCCATTCTCTCTCTCTCTCTCTCATAACTGGAGGAAAAAACTAGTATCTACAAAGAGTTTTTGGTGATGGAACTTGCTACCCAGAGTGTCTCTTAATTTTAGAGCAACATTGATTTAGGTCCACTAGATCAATGCATGCCAACAATAAAAAAGGAGACAGTCCCCCCCCCCAAATAGGGGAAAAGTAGAAGCAACTTATACTTTATGAAGATACGAACATGAATAACTTTATTTTAGAGATACAAAGCCCTGAGAGTAGGCAGCAATATCTAGAATCCTAGAAAGCCAATATTCTATGACAGTTATTCAATGCTCCGTGGAGGAAGATGTTCTGGGATAGAATATGGCATAGCCTGTTAGTCGATGTTATATGGGGGATTAAGAAAGGTTAGGACCTGTGATTTGGTCCATCTGCTGGGGGCAGAGAAATCGAGAAAAGAAAAATTGGTGGGAAAAGAGAAATCGAGTTTAGCAGATAAAGCACAACATCCAAAGGGAGTGGTAAAATCATGTTGGAATTTCAGGCAAGCAACCAGCACTAGGAGTTTAGGAGAGATACCTGGGGGTTCTAATGAATAGACTGAATGCATTTCGAAGGAACCCGGGGAGGAGAGAAACGGATGAATCCAGGTAGACAGGCAGTTAAGGTAAACAGGTAGCAGGGCCACCTGCTGGAGTTTAGGAACAGGATTGTATTGGTTTGCCATGGCTACTATGACAAAGCACCACAGACTAGGTGGTTTAAACAACAGAAACTTATTGTCTCACAGCTCTGGAGTCTAGAAGTCCACAGTCAAGGTGTTGGCAGAGTTCCTTCTGAGGGCTACGGGGGAAAGGGTCTGTTCCAGGCCTCTGTCCGGGGCTTGTAGATGGATGTCATCTCCCTGTGTTTCTTTACATTATTTTCCCTGTATGCATGTCTCTGTGTCCAAATTTCTTCTTTTCATAAGGACACCAGTCGTGTGGGATTAGGGCCTTCCCCAATGACCTCCTTTTAATTTGATTATCTCTGTAAAGACCCTATGTCCCCAATAAGGTCACATTCTGAGGTACCAAGGGTCAGGACCTCAACATGATTTTGATGCGGGGGAGGGGACACAATTTAACCCATAACGAAGACTGAAGACCGTAAGATGAAGCCCTAGTGCTAGAAGGGATGGGGGATTACCAAGATAGCAATTCAGACACAGTCCAAGACAAAGCTTGGATGTTAAAGCGGGGGCACACGGTAGGCAGAGTCTTGGAAATGAGACAGTTGTCAGAACTGGGGTCTGGGGCCAAGCCTGATGGATTCTCAGGTACCTGAATTGAGGTACAAGAACTACTGAAGGACGGGATAGGATTGGCCGTCCAAGCCTTCGTGCAGCCAAGAGGAGGTCTCAGCTTCTGGGAGAGGGAGGCCAGCAAAAATTGAGGTTCCATGGGGCTCCATGAAGAACTGGGAAACTCCATGGGAAATGGAAAATCAAAGTAGAAGGCATTGACTTTTTATACTCCCTAGTGAAGCCTGTGTAGAGACGTTTTGCCAAAGGCTACTTGTTCCCCCTCCTCGCCCCAGTGGGTGTAGTCAGAACCTGATTATTTCTGCTCCGGATTTCCTCAAAACTGGAATGCACTAACCCTAGGTTCTCAAAGGCATTTTATGGACAGGTACTTGAAGCCACAGGATAAACAGGGTTCGTATTCCTAGAGCATCACTTTAACTTGGAGATTATAATGGAATCAGACGCAAGGTTAGTGTGAATTTTTATAATAAATTATGAGATGAGAGAAATTTCATGCTTGCAGAGTACAGCTGACTATTTGGGTCACACCCATGTCTCCTTGACACTCATCATTCCTCTACAAGCCAATTGGTGTCTTATGTTACTACAAACCCCTGCGACTCTGCCTGTGGGCTTTCTCTTGGTCAGAGTAGCAGTTACCAAACCTGGGATCCATCCTAAGCCCATGATGAATGGGAGTTGAAATTTCAATACCTCTGCTTCCTTGACTTTGGGTGGGGGTGGGAAGGGAAACTTTCTGTTCTGTACTGTTTCCCAAACGTCCCCTGTGGGACTGAGCCCTCGGCCCACAGAGGTAACCTGCTCATCAGTGTACCCTGGATTGGCTTCCTTCCCTTTTTAGCACACTTCCCCCACTCTCCCATTGGTGCTTCTTGGGTTTCCTTCCCAAATAACCACTAAAATCCTAGTCTCCAGGTCTGCTTCTGGGGCTACCTGCGCAAGATGCTGAATCTGGTTTGAACCAAGTCCCCAGACTCTAGGGTGGGTAGGGTGATGGTGAAGTTTTAAGAGTTTATATCCATCTGCCTTTAAAGGAACTTAGCTGGTAAATTAAGAAATACTGGCTTAAGAGACAATCGTATGGCACTTGAAACTGTTAAACCAGTGGTCCTCAACCTTTTTTCTTCCCCTAACTCATCTGTGAGGTTCCACATATTATCTTCAATAATTCAGGTGAACTCTGACAAAAACACTTTAGGTTACTCTCCTTTCTTTACCCTCCAAACACAGAAACCTACAAGTAGCAAGAACCCCAAAGCAACAAACCAGCCCACACCGAACCCCAGTGCCCTAGGAACTCACCACGGATCATCGAGGACTTACCACCATGATTCCCCCAGAACTAGCTTCGTTCCCCCAAGTGTGATTTACCTTTTATTTGAAAGATATGTATATAAAAAAGTGCTAGTGGTTTTCTGTGTTGCTAGAAATGGTTCTTTTTTTTTTTTTTTGGCTCTTATTTTAAAATGAGAATTACAAAAGAATCTCCCAGGACTCTTTATTGCTGCTTAATAAAACACACTTCGTAGCAGAGAAGTCCCTTGAATTGAGCTCAAACAGTACAAACTGGTAAGTGGGAATTATTCCATTATCCTTCACCCTGCTCATGCTTTATTGCTTAATAACACTGCTTTACACAGCTGTAAGTGAGATTACAGTATCAGGCTAAAGAGGTGGCACATTCAGTTGCTGCTGCTGCTGCTTCTAAGAATATCGCTCCATGATCTATGCGCTTTTTATTTCAATCTCCCTTCACGATTTCTGTAAACAAATTTCGGTAGCATATAAAGGAATACAATAAATAGGTGAGACAATAAACAACCTGCTCTTGGAGTAAACTGAATGCTAGTAGAGGCATGTTTCTATCGACAACTTAAAGTGTTTATAGTTTACATCATTCTTTATTAAAAAGTGCAGTGATACTAAACTGTACCAATTTAGCCTTCCTGCCTCTCAGAGGGGTCCTTAAGATAAACAAGCAGGTATGTTTGAAAAAAAATTTTAAATAACAGTAGTAGAATTGCTAAGAAAGATACCCAAAGTGAACCTACCGGGATGCTGGAATGGTTCCTATTTAATTTTCTATGTTTTTAACCCCTATTTCTACACAAGAATGTTGAATAATAATTAAGGTACTCCTAAGGAAATGAACATAATTATTGATTTGCAATGTTACTTATGGAGAAGCCACTAGCAAAATTCATTTATATATCTAGGGCTTACTTTTGTCATGTTTATAAAGTAACCTCATGAAATTAGTGCTATCATAAGTGGATTATTCACCTCATTTGTTTACTGAAACACTGATTTTTTTGGGGGGGATGAACCTGAACTTGAAGGGAATGGTAGGGCCCTTTCCTCATTTTTCGTTAGGTTTAGAGAGTAATCCAGCTTTAAAGATATTTCTCCCCCTCCTCCTGCAAGAATTGAGTCTCCGGGCTCTAAGCTTTCACTTGTGGCCTTGGCAAAGGAATATGTATATGTTATGAGGTAATTTTAGTAATACATTTATTATTTATAATCTTTAAAATATAGTTGTCTTTTCATGAGGCTTTATAGTGATTTTCTCTTGGAACTTGATCCAGACTCTGGGATCATGCAAAAAAGCTCTCTGTATTCTGGGATTTTAAAAAAAGGCTGGTAAGACATTTGTAATAAGTAGGACGCATGTGACCTTAAAACTACAGGATTCTAATTGTCCTACTGTGACCACTTTGATTTGTTTAGGACATTTATTAAAGGTCAGAGAGATGCCTACTTCTAGGTGTCAATGGAACCAGTGCTGATTTGAAATTCGAAAGAAATTTGAATATTGTAATGACATCATACCCTCTCTTCAGTAAAATTGGCTTTCTCTCCCTCCTCCCTACCCTATCCTCCCTTTTGATTGTAAAAACAGTATTATAACACCTAAGAGCATTAAGAAACAAAATTCCTAATACTACTATTATCATCTCTATTTGTTGCCTTCTACTCTTTGCCCATACACATTTATATTTTTAAACATAGTAGCAATCACAGTATATATACAGAATATCGTATTCTGCTTTTTTATTGCCAATTCTTTTTTGAAAAGAGAGCTGGAATTTCTATAAAGAGATTATAAAATAGGACTAAGGAAGCTACCTCACTCTAGCAGAAAAAAAAAAAAAGCAAACGTGTTGATTGTGTGAATTTCAAGCTTTTCAAAAGTGATGTAACATTTACCTTAGATTCTTTAACCATAGATTTGAACCCAACCATCTTGGGTTGGAAAAGGGTATGGAACGTAATTAAACTAAAATTTGTGAATGAAAGTAGAGCAGCATTTGCCTTCTGACAGATTGCTAATTAAATGCCACGGAAGACTTGCATATTTAATTTTAGCCATGTAAAGAATGTGCAATAGTTCGTAGGCAAGAGTTTGGGCCAGGAAAGAAACAACTATATTTTTAGATCATTTCGCTATCCTTGTTAATTTATTATCCTCTGATGTAGCTGAAGTGTAGAAATGGAAAAGTTCCTTGACTTGATCCAGAGGTAGGGTTTTGCCAGGCGAAAGGGCAAGATACTTGAGGATAATGGCAAAAGAATGGTTGAAGTGATGTGCCAAGAGTTCTAGACAGAAGGAAGGAGATGGAGACGGGGGAAGGCTGACAGATGAAAACAAAGTAGAAGATGTCAAGGGGCCGGAGGTCTCTGTTATAAGAACAGACGTAATGGTATAAATAGAGCAAGAGAACTGGAAGAACGGAGGGTTGTGTTCAGCAGGTTTATTAAAACTGAAATGAATCTGAAATGCAAGTGAGTTGGCCTATTTAAAAGTTGTTTTGGTTTTGCTTTGGTTTTTGTGTTGTTAAATATCAGGGCTCAAATAGAGAATAAGGCATGGCAATTGAAATCCATTCATTCACTCACTCCTGCATTAATTCAACAAATACCTTGCTAAGACCCACCCTAGGTGCCAGGTGCTATTCTAGGGACTGTAAATACAGTAGTGAAGAAGGCAGAAAAAATTTTTTTGATGGTTTGTAATTTATACACTAATGGAGGAGCTAGGCACTTAGCAAATAAATAAGATAACAACTTGTAACAAGAAAAAGAAATTATCGCAAGGGTATAGAGTCATGAGGGCAGGGGAGCTATTTTATTTTATTTTATTTTATTTATTTATTTATTTTTTCTGTACGTGGACCTCTCACCGCTGTGGCCTCTCCCTTTACGGAGCACAGGCTCCGGACGCGCAGGCTCAGCGGCCACGGCTCACGGGCCCAGCCGCTCCGCGGCACGTGGGATCCTCCCGGACCGGGGCACGAACCCGCGTCCCCTGCATCGGCCGGCGGACTCCGAACCACTGCGCCACCAGGGAAGCCCAGGGGAGCTATTTTAAACATGACGGTCAGAAAAGTGAAGCGGAGGGAATGCGAGGAAGAACACAAAGGAAATGAAGGAAGAAGCCAAGCAGATATCTGGGGAGAGGACGTTCCAGGCATAAGAACAGCAAGCGCGCAGGCCCGGAGAGGGGAAAAGACTTGGCAGGCCTGTCCCTAACATCTGTGAAGCCCAGGGCAAGGGTGCAAATGGAGGCTCATGAAATTTATGTCGAGACATGAAAAGTTATGAAACATATCCTATCATCCAAACTTGACCAATATACCTCCATATTGGCCAGGAAGGACAGGTCTAGATTTAGAATTCTTGGACTCCTCAGGGTTCTGCACAAGCACCTGGTGGCACCGGGGGAGCCAGCCTCTGGCATCTGGTCCCAGCCAGAGGTCAATCCCCCTTTCTCTTCCCATCCCAGGATCCTCCCATCACCATGAGGGGTCTTATACCATGTGAGTGGACATCCCTGCCTGCAGGTCCGAGCTCTGCTCACATACCCCCAAACAGCTGCCCTCTGATGGCTCCTTGGAACGAGGGATGTGCACACTCGTGACGCAGTCTGCTCTTTGGGAAGATGAACCAGGGCAGAGGCCCGTGCTGTTCCTGGAAGCCAGCTCTTGGCCATTTGGGCAGCCTATCCTGGCGTCCTGGGCACCCAGAATGTGGTCTAGATGGGGCACAGCCCCTTGACCCCACTGACTCTGCCCTGTAGGGAAGGGTGTGGCTCGGGGAGGGTCAGAGCAACACCCTTGAAATCACAGAGGCCAGGGCAGTGGCCCCTTTTCCAGGACCTAAGGGTGGCGCTTTTGCTTGTCATGCTTGATGAGGAACAAAGAGACGAGTCCCTATATCCTCAGCATTTGAACTGTGATGATGGAGGAGATATGAAACTTCCGTTCTGTGGAGGGTCTATAAAAAGTAAAGGAAGGAAGAAAAGAAAATCAGAATGTATGGAGCATCTGTGCCGAGCCTGGCTGTGTGAAATACACTTTGGCTCGTGTGATCTAATGTAATCTTCCAAATAACCCTGGGAAGTAGGCTTCGTGCTCTCCTGCACACAGTTAAGAAAAGAAAACAAGGGAGGTCACTTCCTTGCCCAGAGTCACACAGCCAGTGAGTCACGGAGCAGGGGCACAAACCCGACTCTTTCTAAAGCCCGTATTCTTTCCACAATAGCACATCACCTTTGAAAGACACCCTCAGAGAGAGACTTCATTTGGAAGGAGAGCGAACAGCAGTAAAGAAAGAAAATCCTATACCCTTCCGAGAGGAAAATGGCTGCAGGAGTCCCTCATCCAGGGCTCGTTCCTCTCCCGAGGTCTCTAGAGCTCCTGGGGGGTCCATGAGGATAGTATGTTACTTTATGGTCTTGAGGTTTTTTGTTTTTTTTTTTTGCGGTATGCGGGCCTCTCACTGTTGTGGCCTCTCCCGTTGCGGAGCACAGGCTCCGGACGCGCAGGCTCAGCGGCCATGGCTCACGGGCTTAGTTGCTCCGCGGCATGTGGGATCTTCCCGGACCAGGGCACGAACCCGTGTCTCCTGCATCGGCAGGCGGATTCTCAACCACTGCGCCACCAGGGAAGCCCTTAAGGTATTTTTTTTTTTTTTTTTTTTTTTTTTTGCGGTATGCGGGCCTCTCACTGCTGTGGCCTCTCCCGCTGCGGAGCACAGGCTCCGGACGCGCAGGCCCAGCGGCCATGGCTCACGGGCTTAGTTGCTCCGCGGCATGTGGGATCCTCCCGGACCAGGGCACGAACCCGTGTCTCCCGCATCGGCAGGCGGACTCCCAACCACTGCGCCACCAGGGAAGCCCGAGGTATTTTTTTTAAACTGAGGTAAATTTTATATACAGAAAAATGCACAGGTCTTATATGTATAATTTGAAGAGTTTTGTTTCGCAAATGCAAACACCCATGTAACCACCACCCCAATCAAGACATTTCCTCAATCCCAGATATTTCCTCAAAATACGTCCCTCATCCCAGAAATTTCCCTGTGCCTCTTTCCAGGCACTCTCCCCCCACGATAGGCAACCACCGTTCTGATTTCTATCACTGGGGATTCGTTTTGCCTGGTTTAGAACCTCAGGTAAATAGAATCATGCAGTCTGTATTCTGTTTATCTGGCTTCTTTTGCTCAGCATGTTTTTTGTTTGTTTGTTTGTTTTGTTTTTGTTTTAGATTTATCCACATTATGGGATAAAAGGAGTTCTCTCCTTTTCACTGTTAAGCATTCCATTGTATGACTATATCACCATTTGTTTATCCATTCATTTACTGCTGGGCATTTGGGTTGCTTCCTATTTTTGGCCATGATGAATAAAGCTCTTGTAAATATTCCTGAGCATGCCTTTTTGTGAATGCATGTATTCACTTATCTTGGGTCTAGACACAGGAGGGGAATTGCTGGGTCATATGGTAAGTATAGATTTCACTTTTTAAGAAACTGCCAAGCTTTTCCAAGGTGGTTACATCAGTTTACACTCCCACCAGTAATGTGTGAGTTTCCGTTGATAAAGTTATTTTTAATGTAATGTATTCAATTTTGAAATATTCCAAACATAAAAAAGAATGAATAATACTAGCTGACAGCTTTGTATCTATCATTCAGATTTAATACATTAAAATTTCCTGTATTTGCTTCCCATCTTAAGAAAGGAAATATTACAGATGCACTTGAAGACTCTCTTCCCATCTCCTTCCCCTTCCTCCTCCCTGGAAATTAGCATCATCCTGAAGTTGGTGTGTATCTTCCCACATCTGTCTATTTTTAAGTATATGACAGAATATATGAACTATTTTCAATATCTCACCAAGTCTAACAAAGATGGCATATTTTCCTGTGGTAAGTCTGGCCACGGTATTTGAAACAGCAGCCATCTTAATAAGCTCAATTTAATTCTTATTTCCTATTTATTGTTGTTTATCGATTCTAATATCTATAACTTAGGCTGTTTATGCCAGCAATTAATAGACAATGGGGAATATTAATTTTATTTTAATAGGCAATTTACAAGGCAGATGAAAATCCTTCAAAGCTTGGAATCCTTGAAGGAAAAAATAATGAAGAAGTTTTTGCTGACTGCGCTGGTGGGAACTGTAGAGCTGATGTAACCCTCCCATATTACAGATAAGGAAACTGAGTCTCATACCCATTGTGACTTGCTAGGTTTTTACGGCTAAAGAATGCCAGTACCAGAACCAGGCCTTCAGATGTCCATTCTAGAATTCTCTTGACCACAGCATGCAGCTTCCATGTCACTGAAGGCAATCAAAGATGGAGAAGGAAGAAAGAAGAAAATGTGATGTGGAGGGAGGAGGAAGGAAAAACTTCATAAACACAAGACGGCAGAAATGTGGTATTTTAAGGAAGAGGTTTGCCCTTCATATGAATGATTCTTGGATTTTGGTGTATATTTTTGGTAGCAGTATGTGGTGAGTCACTAACAAAGAGCTTAAGACAGATGAGTTAACATAAATGGACCAAAATAAGCTGTGGTCTCTAGGCTGAGCAGCTGTTGGCCAAACCTGCCAACAGTTTATTTCCCAGAGACACTTGCAGCAGGTTAAAGTGAGCAGGCGGTGAGTGCCACATTAGAAAATTCCATACCGTTCAGAGATTCCTGTGCCTGAGACGTGGCTATCCGGGGGGAAAAGGAAAACTCGCAGCTATTTATTGAAGCCCCACTTTGTGGAAGACGGTCGGCAGGGCTGCAGGCCCCAGGGCGGGGGTGTTAGTGGAGGATAAGGGCGGGGCACGGGAGTCAGAACGTCCTGGGTTTTCAGCCCTGATGCGCCACTAGCTGTGTGACTGAGGAAGGTTCCTTTAGCTTCTCTGTGGCTCTGTTTTTCATCTGCTAAATGAGGGGCTTGGATTGGATGACCTCCTAAGTCCCTTCCAGTTAAAACATGTGGAGTTCACATTTATTGAGCACTTACTTTGTGCCAGGCACTTCATGAAGTACTTCATGACCTTTCCTCTCCATTAAACCTCTGAGGCTGTTTCAACAGTAGTCCCACTTTGCAGAGAAAGAAACTGAGGCTTCAAGAGGCTAAGAGACTTGCCTGAAGTCATGTAGCAGTGTCATGAGCAATGGCAGAGCCTGGACTCAAATCTGAGACTGTCTCGGAAACCTGGCTTCTTAATCACCATTCTGCACCATCCCTTCTCTCTGGGCAGGATATTAGGAATGAGTTATTGTCACATCCTTCTCCCTCTCCACAGCTTTTATCTGCTTCTAATTGTTATGCTTTCATTGCACTGCAGTGGATTTCCCGATCCTAGCTGGAGTCCTACACTGCATCCACACACTACACTGTGGGTGAATGGCTTTAAAGATAGTAAATCACATTCAAGACACACACCTCACACAGGACAGAAATAGTGTTGAGCAGGGCACAGCAGGGCTGATTCACAGCATCATTATCGTCTTGAATATTTCGTACATACTCTCTACTGGACACTCTGTACTTGGTGTTCCTGCTGATGTCACTGGCAGAGATGTCTCCTGAGGAGACACCCTGTTTGAAAAGCCAATTCAGTATCCTCCTCTATCCTGATTTAATATGATAAGGCCATGGCAATGGCTGTGATAGTGGCAGCTCCTTTGTTCCCTTTCATAAATGACATGTAATTTAAGCAGCTTCCTGCACTGCCTCTCTTCCAACGAGAACATCAGACATAGGAAAAGCACCCCCCCCTCTTTCTAACAGAAAATAAAACGAACTCTAAGATTGTGGGTGATTTTATCTAACCTCTGTTCAAGATCAGCCTTTAGTTGGTAACTAGAAATCCTGTTAAAATCTGTCAGGATAGTTATAACTGAAATCACACTTTCCATAGCTCTTTCTTTGATGTCTACATACATAAAAATGGAGAACTGAAGCAATATCTAATAATTCAAACCAAAACAGAACTGCTGGTTATAGTTATTGAGATGTTTTAAGACACAGAAAGTCTGAGCTGAAAAGGGAAGGGAATATACACTCAACCTTCTAAGTCAAAAGGCAAGCAGTAAAATACAGCAGATTGCATTAATGACCTTGATTCTTCACCTCTTCCTTTAGTCACATCCATTACCGCGTGACCTTGGAATTTCTTTCACTAAAGAGTCAATTTTCCCTCCCCTTGAATATAGGTTGGCCTTGTAGCTTTTGGCCAACAGAATGTGGTGGAAGTGATGCTATGTCAGTTCCAAGTCTAGGTCTCAAGAGACCTGAGTATTTTCATTTGCTTGCTCTTCTTCTGTTTGCCATGAGAATATGCCCCAATTATCTTGCTGGAAAACGTGACATGACGAACAGAGCTGAGTTGCCCGTCATTGCAGCTGAGGTTATCCCAGATCAGCTGAGCTGCAGCTGACTGCAAGACCTCTGAGTTCAGTTGAGATCAGAAGCACTGCCAAGTCTAAACTGCCAACCTACATATTTATGAACTAAATAAGTGCTTATTGTTTAAAGACCTTGAGTCTTGGAGTGTTTTGTTACACAGCATTATGCAGTAACTGATAATTGACACAGAAAGTGAGGCTTTAGTTGTCAGAGAAATATCCAGGAAGTACTTAAGGGTTTGGAGGATTGCAGGGAGTAGCAAGAATCAAACTGAGATTTGACACAAATTTGAAGTTTTTCCAAATCAGCACAGTTATGTATACCACTGCAACAGTCATTCTGCATGCATATACTGAGTGTATGATTGGTAAGACACTATGCTAGGAGGAATACCTAAGGAATGGGAGCTCAAGAAAAGCAAAAGTATATGACAGACATGATTCATAGAGGTTGGCCATGGGAATGAAGTTGGTCAAATGGCTGAGGATGTTTAGGGTGCTGGAGAAGGGTGAAATCAAGGAGCTGGCTCTGGGGCCAAAAGTCAGGGAGAACAGTGACAACAGGATAAAGTTAAAAGCCTCGATAAAGAGGAAGGCATTGAATCTCAGTTATGGAAGGAAATACCGATATTAGATGTGTGTGTGTGTGTGTGTGTGTGTGTGTGTGTGACTAAGTATTAAAATAGAAAATAGGTAAGATTAACATAAGAAAACATAGCAAAGCTGTCAGTACACCCCTGCCCTGAAACTGTCCAGTTGAATGGGCTCTGGACAGTTTCTAGCTGCCAGTATCTGCATCCCTGTACCCGAGGGCTTTTTTTTTTTTTCCCCAGAATTGTGGAAGGTCACTTTACAGTTCAGAAGTACTGGGAAATTAACATCTACCTCCCCCCTCAATACCCCAGCAATCCTCAGCCAATGACTACGGCAGCTGGTACATAAACACCCCAGCTGTCTCAGCTCTCGGGTGGGATCATTTTGAAGCACGTATTTTATACCTTTCCCATAGCCTGCCCACAGAATGAAGCACTAGTCACCTATTGTGGCAGCTGGCTTAACAACATACCCTTCATCTGTTGCCTTCCCTTCGCTTCCCTGTCTCACTTCCTTACTCACTCCAAGGCCACTAGCCTCCTTTCTGCTCCTCTTCCTGCCCAAGAGCCTTTGCAGTCGCTGCTCTCTCTCTGCCTGAACTGCTCTTCCCCTGACATATGCACGACAGACTTCTTGTCACTTACGTCTCAAGCTAAATTTCACCTTGTCAGAGAAGCCTTGCCTGGCCTACCAGATCTAAGGCAGTTTCATCATCTGATCTTAATTCTCAATGTCAGTCAGTGTTTTCACTCAGATGTGTTTCTTGCTTGTTGGTTTTCAAATGCTTTTGGCGAGAGTGCCAGTTGGCACGACCCTTTTGGGAAGGCTGTTGGGTAGCAATGTCCATCAATAG
Organism: Kogia breviceps; assembly: GCF_026419965.1. Classification (NCBI taxonomy): domain Eukaryota; kingdom Metazoa; phylum Chordata; class Mammalia; order Artiodactyla; family Physeteridae; genus Kogia; species Kogia breviceps. The sequence continues at coordinate 118,040,927 of NC_081330.1, read as the reverse complement.
GAGAACGCATAAGTAAACTGTGAAATATTCTACAACGGAATACGACACAGAAACATAAAGAATGAACTGCTGCTATACCCAGCACATGGATGAATTTCATAGAAACTAGGATGACAAAAAGGGAGCCAGGCACAAAAGAGAACATATTATATGATTCCATTTCTATGACATTCACAAACAGGCACAACTCATCTATGCTGGGAGGAGTGTGAACAGTGGTTACCTCTGGGTGGGAGGATATTGCCTGGGAGGGAGACTGAGGTCCTGGAAATATTCTATATCTTGATGTGAGTGGTGATGACATGGATATGTACTTATGTAAAAGGTCATTTACGTGTATACTTAAGATCTACACACACTCTCTATATGTCATACATTTAAAAAAAGAAGTAAGTTCCATGGGAGCAAGGATATTTTGTGACTTGGGCACTACTGTCTGACACATAGTATGCCATCAGTAAGTACTTCTTACTTACTAAGTGAATAGATATGGATTTGGATTAAAAACATTTAACCCCCAAATGGAGTTTTATTGAATATCTATTTCACTTGCTGTATATAGGAGAGGAATCAAAGGTAAATCAGCTTAATGAAAAATACACGATTATATAAAATGGCAGCCTGTGATAAATGCTATAAAAACAGATGCCAAACAAAGCAGTAGCAGAGCTAGAAAGAGAGAGCCATTTCAATTTTAGCTTTTGGGGATGTGAGATTTGATCTGGCCCTGGAAATATTTCTGCAGGTAGGCCTGGGTGGGAAAAGAGACAAAGAAGGGGGTAGGTGGTGAGTGGCAGGGAACAAAGACTCTGGAACAGGAAGCCCAGGGCACGTTCGGGAAATGGAGAAACTTGAAGCAGTTGAAGTCAGGGGTGGAGAGTCCTGGGGGAGGGAAAGCTGAGCGTCTGTCCAAGCAGGTTGGGGCCTGCACTGCGAGGGCCTGGACTGCTATGCAAGGAGTTTGGCCTTCACTCCACCTGTAGGGATGAAGTTTCAAACGTCTTAAAGCAGTAGAGTAACTTTGAGGAGAGAATTGTTATCCTTCCTAAATTAATATTAAAAAATATGTTCACTCACAGAAAAATCTGAAAAACCAGTCCAACACAAAGGACGCACACCTGATATAATCATTGCGATCGGCTTCATATGTCAACTCTGAAATACTTAAAAAAAAATGAGATATAATTCACATACCATAAAATCGGCCATTTTAAAGTGTACAATTCAGTGCATTTTAGGATATTCACAAGGTCGTGCAACCATCACCACTGTCTAACTCCGGAACACTTTCATCACACCCCCCTCCCCAAAAGAGAAACTCCCATACTCACGAGCAATCACCCTCCATTCCTCCTTCCCAACCCCCGACAACCACTAATCTACCTTCTGTCTCTATTTTTCCCAGATACTTTTCTATGTATACATGTGCAAAACATACACACACACACACACACACACACACACACACACACACACATACTTCTCTCCCACCCACAAAAATGGATTTGTAAATACTGCGAAGGGAGCTGTGTTGACTCTTGAATATACATATCTTGATTCTTGAACATATCAGATTGGCTTGTGAAACATTAGCCTGGGTGGCAGGGCAACAGTGGATTGGAAAAAGAGGTTGGGGGCAGCGGCACTGCTTGGCAACCCCTGCAGTAGTGGGGCAAGAAGGTCATGCGGGTGCGAACGAGCACGCCGGCAGTCTAGCGAACGGTGTGGTGCGCCTCCAACATCCCCACTTCAGGACTCGGCCATGCGGTAGCTCAGCTGCAGGAAGTGCTGGTGGCTGGTGGATCTCAGCCGAGTCTCCTTTGAGGCCTTGTACTCACCAGAGGAGAGCTCCCAGCCCCAAATCACATTCGTTCCCGGTGACAGCTTACGTCCAATGATTCATCAATGATGTGGGGGAGGGCAGTGGAGGCCGTTTATGAAGGCCATCCCAGCTCTAGAGCTCCCTAAACGCTGAGGCTTTTCTTTTCTTTTTTTTTTTTTAACATCTGTATTGCAGTATAATTGCTTTACAGTGGTGTGTTACTTTCTGCTTTACAACAAAGTGAATCAGTTATACTTATACATATGTTCCCATAACGCTGAGGCTTTTCTTGTGACTGTGTTTCAGCCCAACTCGATTTCTCCTTCTCCCCAGTCCTGCTAACCTCACTCCTCCCCAGGTGCTGTTCCTAATAAACTTCCTGCACTGATCTCTCTTCCTCAAAGTCTGTTTTCTAGGGGACCACACTCGTGGCAAATATTTAGGCTAGAAATGGAGCTGGCATAGGTAGATGTCTTTGTGGAGCAATTGAGTGGACAGAGCTTGGTGACTGATTAGAGATATGGGGTGGGAAGGGTGGAAGAGTTCAAGAGATGGAGCAAAACACATACACATATATAATTTATACTACACACACACACACACACACACACATACTTTATATATATGTAAATACACAATACATTCTCAGGCACTTACTCAGGGTCTACTTTGTACAAGAAACACTTTTGGAAGCTGAAGGTGCAAATCTTTTTTTTTTTTTTCCGCACCTCACAACTTGTGGGATCTTAGTTCCCTGACCAGGGATTGAACCTGGGCTCCCACAGTGAAAGCGCCGAGTCCTAACCACTGGACCACCAGGGAATTCCCATAGATCTGGTTCTTTTTATGTATTTGTTTGTTTATTTGTTTATGGCTGCATTGGGTCTTCGTTGCTGCACGTGGGCTTTCTCTAGTTGCAGTGAGCCAGGGCTACTCTTTGTTGTGGTGTGCAGGCTTCTCATTGCGGTGGCTTCTCTTGTTGCGGAGCACGGGTTCTAGGCGTGCGGGCTTCAGTAGTTGTGGCACATGGGCTCTAGAGCACAGGCTCAGTAGTTGTGGTGCACTGGCTTAGTTGCTCTGCGGCATGTGAGATCTTCCTGGACCAGGGCTCGAGCCCGTGTCCCCTGCATTGGCAGGAGGATTCTTAACCACTGCGCCACCAGGGAAGTCCTACCTCTGGTTCTTTTGTTCAATTAATCCACAGTATGTTGGGGCAGACAGAGAGTAAACAACTAATTGTAATACAATTTGTTGCACACCCTGGTAAATGAAAGGGAAAAGTGATGAGGAAATATTAAAAGACGCCTCCAACGTTTAAAGCCAAGGTGTCTTGAAAGATGGTAAAGCCATCATGTGACATGGAGAAGGCAGAAGAAAGATGTTGTAATTAGAAAATAAATATCAAGGTTAATATGTCCTCCAAAGAGTTGGAAATATGGGTTTGGAACTCCTGAGAGAGGTCATGAATAGAAATACATATTTAGGTGGTATCTATATAGAAATGACAGTTAACACCTTGGGAGTAGATGAGATTGTCAAGGGAGATCATGTAAAATGGAAACCTGAGAAAGATCGACAGCAGAGCTGAACTCAGGCTGCCAGTCCCTATGTTAACACCCATGGCAGACATAGTTAATTGAACATAGGGCCTCAGAATCCTTCTCAACATATGGCTTCAGGGAGTCACTGCCAACAAATCCATTTACCCTTTCTGGTTTCTTCTCAAAGTCTAGGTGTGGTAATCAGGAACAACTGTGGCCATCCAAGGAAGGTGAGCTGCTCTGGTTATTAGGGGCAGAGAAAACACCCAGGAAAGCAGGGGAAGTACTAGAAGAGTGGGGAGGGGGGTCCCAGGAGGAAGAAGAGTGTTAAAGAAGGAGATAATAACATTTCTCAAATGACTAAGTTGAGGACTTGAGGAGACAATGAGATTTGAAGGGGGAGGCCAGTGGGGACCAAGGAAAGTGGTTTCACTAGTGGTTTGCAAGAGAAGAGAGATGAAGGAAGTTTGAGTAGAGAATGGGAGGAGATCCAAATGCTCATTTATAAATGGACTGCCTTGACCCTCCCTGTGGAGCTTATTAAATATGCATTTCTAGGACTCACCCCAGAGCCATAGCCTCAGGGTGCACTCTGGCCTCCCAGGAGCTCTTCTATCAGGATTATGTGTGTGGCAGCGAGAGGCTAGAAGCTACAGGTGGGTGCTCACTGTAGCAGATGCTGTTGCTCTCCCTTTCACATGCATTCCGCACTCACCGTTCAGTCCACACTGCTGGCGTGATACACAGGCACATGTACTCTCTGCCTGAGTTGAGGACTTTCTCTGGAAACCGGAGCATGCTGGCCTGCTTGCCAGAAATGCCAGAGAGTTAATTTCCTAGGGAGCAGCCTTCAACCAAGAAGGACAGAAGTTGGTGGATAAATAGCTCGACTTGCTCACCTCTCAGGTGGAATAACTTAGGGCTAATTTTATATCATCTCCCAGTCGTCCCCAGTAGGTTTGAGCCAGAGGATGCTCATTAACATACTCTGTATTGGCTTCTCTCCCTCTGTCTCACTTCCCTACTCTCCTGTTGGTGTTCCGAGATCGCGTCTTGCCTCAACTATGAGTACCCATATCCCGGTCGGTCTCGGAGTTGGCTCTGGGGGGGAACCCCAAACTCACCATCTCATTTCCTCTTCCTGGGCACATAGAACAACTACATATTCCAGTGGCTCTTGCAAACTGGTTGAGCCCAGGTGACTAGGCTCTGACACATGGGCTAAAGTGATATACATCACCTCTGGGCCTGGCCACAAAACTCCCGGTGTGATCATTCCTCTCAATCTTTCCTCTCCATGGTGACTCCAGAGGCCATGTGTTTAAGATGGCAGCGTCACAAGATAGAAGTTGCCTGGATTCCTGAGTCAGTGATTGGAGGGGACCTGCTAAGGAGAGCTGTCCCACTTGTACCAGATTGCGACATGAATGAATGAGAAACAGAACTTTACTACATTAATCACTGAGTTTTTGTTGTTGTTGTTACAGCAGCTAGCATTAACCACCCTGATTAATATACCTGCCCTCTCAGTCTTCCCTCACTCAATTCTCAAAAATTACTGCTCTCCATCCTTCTTTAAAAATTTCCATTCCCTCAGCATGGCTAATAACACAGCTGAAAACAGCCATGTGTTAAATGCAAGACACAATTATCTGATGAAGTACACTCAGTTGTGAACAAGAAGTACCAAATTAGCTCCCCAAAGATAGTTCTCTTTTCAAATGGATTCCTTATTGGTAAGATCTATGAAGGAGATGTTCCTTAAGTATGCTCATTGTCTTTGCATAATCACTGGCCCAGCCTGTTCCCAGCTTTATCTGTATTGTCCACAAGAAAGAGGGGTCAGCCACTTCTAAGAGATTGCTCAACTCTGGCCTCTGTAATAACGCCCAAACTCCTTAACCTGGCATTTCCAGCCATCCCTGGTTGGCCCCAACCTGTATTTCTACCCTGATCTTTGCCCCGCTCCCCTCCTCCATGAAACCTCTAGAGAATCATACTTTTGACAGGGTGTGCTTTCCCAACTCCACACCTCAGCTCCACTCTACCCTCCACTTCGCGTGTCCTTTCCGCACTTCTGCTCCTTTCTAGATCCAGCCCCCACTCACAGGCCTGATTCCAACTCTGTCTCCTCTCTAAGGCTCTGAAATCCCATTTTGCCTTCCCTTTTGTTGCTATGACGCAATTGAATTTCAGCATTTGCTGCTTATTATTATTTACATCTTTTTATGTGTTTATGTCCTCTCTTCTGAACTAGAAATGAACTTTTTAAAGAAAATATTATGCCTTTTTCTCTTTTTAATCCCTTTAGCTTTTAATATATAGTCAGGGACATGATTACTGAAGATATAGACTGAGATACAGCAAACTGAACTTCTTAAAGAACACAAATGCAAAGTCTCATTAACACATGATTTTAAAAAAATTATTATTTGGAAATAATTGTAAATTAACAGAAAAGCTGCAGGAATAAAAATAGTATAAATAATATCTGTAAATACCTTACCTAGATTCACTTATTCACTTACTGTAAATATTTTACTTCATTTCCTTTATATTTCCATATCTCTAGCTATCATCTATCTTTCTGTCATATTATCTTCACACACACACACACACACACACACACACACACACACACACACACACACACTCACCAGTGTTTTCTGAAGCATCTGAGGGTAAATCACATGCATCATGAGGCTTTACCCTTAAATACTTCAGTGTGTATTTCCTAAGAATAGGGCTAATCTCTTACCTAATAACAAGAGTGACCAACCTCCATCAATTTAATACTGACATAACACATTTGCAGCAATAATTTCTTCTCATTCCAATTTTGTCAAGTAACCCAATAATGTCCTTCATGGCACCTTGTCCCTCCAATACTGGACCCACTATAGGGTCAGATATAGCACTTAAGTGTGTCTCTTTAGCCTCCTTTAATCTGGAACGTTTCCACAGCCTTTTCTTGTCCTTTATGACATGATTAGTTTTCAAGTTAACACACCTCCCCCTTTTAAAGAATGTCAGAATTGAAAAAAAAAAAAAACCTCCTAGGTTGGCAGGCTATTTTATATACATACATCTGGATGGATGTGGAGTTTCTGAGTAGTGTCATAACCAATCCCAGTGCAAGACTCCAAACTTGAACCTCCTTTTATTCTCATTCTGAACTTATAACCAATGGCAATAGTTTCAATGTTGCCATACAGGAACCTTTGCCTTATTTTATTTACAATGCCTTTCTCCTTATTCAAGTGGAGTTGGAGTGAAAGAGGAAATCACAAATCTCTTTCTCCTCCAGCTTCTGCTGGGCTGCAGGCTGCATGGGAGGATAAGTCAATATAGGAAGTGAGAGAGTAAACTGAGAAGTTGAAATCAAAGTGGTAGGCCGCTAAGTCTTGGCTGTGGTGTATCTCAAAGCATTTTTACAGACAGCATTCAGCCATCGTTAAATAAAATCCCTATGCTGTGGAAAGGGAAGGCATTAGTAATTTCCGTTGTCTATGAGTGGAAACAGAGACACTGACAGGCGTAATGGCTTTTCTACTTTGAGTCTGAGAGGCAATGAGGAATCATGGAAAGAGAGCCAATAAAGGAGTGAATCCGTTCAGGAGATTTGAATCTATTTATTACCATCGTTGCCAAGGAGTTATATAGCTCAGCAAGTCATATCCTCTCTGAACCTTGATATCATTATCTGTAAAATGAGGGTCTGGAGTGACTAGACTCGCCCTAAGTTTCCTTCAGTGATTCTAAGATTCCACAATCATGAATTCCAGCACACATTCAGTGCACACCTATGGAGTGTCTACTGTGTGTTACGCACTGCAGGACCGTAGTGGTGGGGGGAAGGCATGTCAACAAAGAATTGGGAGAAGGGCCACAAAAGGGGCAAGTTCAAGATACAGGAGTGTTACGAAGGAGACAGTAAGCAACTTGCCCCGGGGAGTTGCATGCTTCATAGAGGAAGTGTCTTGACAGTGGTTGTTGAACCGAGTCTTGAAGATGGAGATAGGGCGTTCCAGGCAGAAGATGCGTGGCTCTTCGTGGATTGCACTTTGGATTTGAACACAGTGTGCTCGAGGTTAAGTGAGGGTGGTGAGGCTGGAAAGGTAGCCCTGCAGGGCCAGATCTAGGAGGGCCACTTTCCAGGTAGAGAAGAGTTTGAGGGGTGGGGTGAGACTTGAGGCCAGGAGGTCTATTGCAGAAGATAAAGGATAACGGATTGAGAGACACAGGGGAGATGAAGCAGCAGAGCGGTCGGAGACATGTTTAGGAGAAAGAATTGAGAAGGCTCACCAACTGAGGGCGTGGGGAGGGAGAGAAAGGGCTGTCACAGGACTTCCACGTTTCGGATTTGTGCAGTGGACTGGGCTGTGGTGCTATTAACTGCAGTCGGAAATCCCCAAGGAGGAGCAGGTTTGGGAGATGTACGAGCTCACTCTAGGATGTGTTGGCTTGGCCTAGAGATGTGTATGGGACACCCAAGTGGAGATGGCTAGCAGGCTGTTGTGTAAATGGACCTGGAGCTCAGAAGCCTGGGCCAGAGACACATCTGATGGTTAACATGTTACAGGTGTGAAGGATGTCACTCACGGAGGGTGTAACTTTAGGAAAGGACTGTGCCTGAGAGGGAAGGACAGGAGTTCTGTTGTCTTATTAGGTCTGGATTCATACTGCTGAGACCTTCTTAGCAGGTAACTTTGGGCAGGTAACTTTGAACCTGTTTCTTCATTTGTAACAATGAGCCCAATTTGCAGACTTCTGAGAGTTTGAGATTAAAAAAATCCAATCGATGGAACTTATAAGGAGAGCAGAAAGGGCACCCCAGGAAACACCATTAAGCTGATATTTAACAGACATAAGATGGCTCCCGACCGTAGGTTTCAGGAGGAGCCATTTGCCAAGTTGCCACATTAGTTTGTTACCAGTTGCTTAATTTCCCTGAGCCCTGGCTTCCTTTTCTTCCAAATGGAGGTAATAACTACTCTTCTGGTTATCTCAGAGAATTCTTTTGAAAATCAAGCAAAATAAGGTTTGTGTGAACACTGCAAACTCAGATATAATGTTAGTTATCATCAAAATGAATGGAACAAAGAGACGTGACCAATTCCTCAGCATATTTTGTGCTGTTACCACCACGGAGTGTCTGTCAGCATCCATACTGAGCAATGTTCTAACTAGTCAGTGGCAGAGCGGGAATAAAACCCAGGGTCTCTGACTCTGGGCCATAGTTATGCTAATTCCTGTACGAGGCCATCTGACTGACCGGGGATTTACCCAGGACTGTGGGGGAGAAAGAAGCAGAACTGTGGACTGCAAACCTCGTGAGGCCACCAGGGGCTTGGGGTCTCCCGTGATGATGACTTTGTCTATTCTGCTTTTCCTCCGATCAGGAAGTGTAAAAATGTGATCACAACTCCTCCTAAAACTTCAGGTTCCCATTTCCAGGTGGGGAAACATAACCTCCTCTGCATAAGTAGGAGCATTATTGCAACAACACGGAAAGCCTGCCAGCACTCAGAAAGCCCTCAATAGATGTTAGTTCACTGGGCGGGCCAGATACAGTATTCGGAATGGAAGAAGTCAGCAGTATCCACTGGGTGAGGCAAACCTCAGGTGCAGACTATTCCACGATTACACAGGGACTAGGCCACATTCTGGTCCGGGGGCAAGGATGGGCGAGATTGACAACCGAAGCTCACCTCGAGGTTGCTTTTACTTCCATTTTCTCCCAAAGCGACTAACAAACCATGCGAATGATAGAGATAAGAACGCAACGATGGAGAGGCAGCTCCCCTTCACTTCTCTTGCTTTTCTTAGTGATCTTGGCAGCCTGAAAACAGTAAGACGTTTCCTAGCTCAGAGGAACCCAGAGTAGTGGGCCCACAGCCTTTCAAACTCCATCCATGTCAGCATCCAGAAACAACTTGTACAATCATGTAAGGCAGTAGTCTGGCACTTAGCAAGCCCCTCACTCAGGCCTGAATTCTTGCTGGAGCATTTGCTGTAGCAGGCCTGGTGATGGCTTATAGCACAGAGATAAACCCTCCATCTCCTTCTTTCTCTTCTACTCCTTCCCTTCCTCCCTTCTTTCCTTCTCTCTCTCTTTTTAAAAATAGACTTTATTGGGCTTCCCTGGTGGCGCGGTGGTTGAGAGTCCGCCTGCCGATGCAGGGGACACGGGTTCGTGCCCCGGTCCGGGAGGATCCCACATGCCGCGGAGCAGCTGGGCCCGTGAGCCGTGGCCGCTGAGCCTGCGCGTCCGGAGCCCGTGCTCCGCAACGGGAGAGGCCACAGCGGTGAGAGGTCCACGCACCGCAAAAAAAAATAGATTTGTTTCTTCTCCTCATTTATTAATTTATTCAATCATTTATGTATATCAGTATGGACTCATGGATATTTATTTTATACTTTGAGTTATAATCCAATACTACTTGCTTTCTTTTGTTATTCAAACTGTTCCGGCTTTGACCACTGGGAGGTCTTTTAGTTGGCTCCTTCCTTCCTTCCTCCCTCCCTTCCTCCCTTCCTTTCTCTTTCCTTCTTTCTTTCAGCACTTCCTTATTTTCTGGCATTACAAGTCTCTTTTTAAAAATAATTATTATTCATTTATTCACTCAACCAAAATGTAGTATGAGCTTACTAGATACTAGTCAGAGAAGGTTCGAGAATAAACAGGGCTTGGATTAGCACAAGATGGTGGAGTTGAAGGACCTGAGCTTACCGCCTGCTTAGGAAAACACCAAAATCGCAACTAACTGCTGAACAACTGGTGACAAAAAAAAAAACGCTGGAACCTACCGAGAATGAACAGGGCTTAGCTCTGCCTTCAAGGAACTCTCAGTGGGGGTGGCAGGAGGGAGGAGAGACAGGCAAGAAAAGATACAAAGACAGGATACCATGGTGAGTGCTTTGGCAGAGGATGGAAGTTCAGAATGTTGGGCTCGGTTACATGGATTCACTTCCCTGCCTCTCTCCTGAGCATTTCTGACTGATTGTCTTAGAACCTTCGGCTCCACACCCTGGGTCAGTTTCTCTTTCTTCCCTTGGTATCCAGTCAATTGCTGCGCTTTCCTAGGCAGGGCAGTAATATAGAAAGAGCATGGCCCCCACCACAGGTAATCTAGATTGACACTTAACATACATAGAAGGTGGCTCCTGGCTCTAGCAAAGAAGGACTGTGATAGCCCTTTGCAGTTCCTGTGGGCATGGAGTAGCTTATGATTATGCAGAACAGGAAGGGAAAGTGAGTGAGACCTGCAATAGCAGGAATTTGATTTTAGTCCCTCCCAACCCCCTTATCGGGGTCCCAGGAACCTGCTCTCTCAGCCTCCAGCTTCACATTTCCAAAGTCCGGCTCCTGGCCAACCCTTGGTTAATCGACATCTGAGCAGTAATGATTTTTCGATTGCCCGCTGTACGTTTTGCCACTCAGTGTTATGCGATCATGTAATGAAATCCATGCCCTAGTGCATTAACTAACCTTTTGAAAAAAACCTTTCAATAGCATCTCCCCCGCCTTCCCCTTCACAAAGGCCTGGCCAAAAGCTCCTGGACTTGAGTGCTAAATGTCGAACCATTAAAAATGCTGGTGAAAGCTATGAAGTCATCAAGTATTGACCTGAGAGAACATTTAGCACCGTCCGATTTCTCCATCCTGACATCAACATGAAACGGACCTTACATGCCAATGAATCACTTTCCCTATTTAAGTTCACAGGGTTTGTCTAAAATAGCTCCCCTGGTACAAAAGGAAAATTCAGCCTAGGGATTATAATGATGAGTGGTAGACTCAAGTTCTATTGCTTTCATTATAAGAAAAGGAGGGCTTACTAAAACTGGATTTGTGGGGGGGGTGTTGGGCGGGGGGAGGGATGATAGAGCAGAAGTGTCTTCTTCACAGAAGCCATGAGGAAATTAGAAATCCAACCTCACTTGTACTACACTTTCTTAATACTCTGTGTTCTCCAACTACAGTGTGAGGAACTTGTTCAAAATGTAGGTTCCAGCCCCTCACACAGGTATGCCGATTTAGCTGGTATAGCAGATGATGTGGGGTCCCTGCCTATATTTTCTCAACCCTTACAATTGCAATGCACCCAACCTGACCACCAGTTTCTAGCACCTTCATCTTTTTGCCAGAGGGCTATGATTTTGCTGGCCAGAAGTACCAGGGAATTAACACCAGCCAAGGGCAGCTTCAATCTATGACTGAGGAGATTTGGTGGCCAAACACCTCAACCCCCTCTCCTCTTCACTGGCAAGGTTCTGAGATGAGTGTACTATGTTGTTTCCAAAGTTCCCAGGGGGATGAATCTCCAGTTACCCACAGTAGTAACTGGCATGAGAGGACATCTTTTACTGGCTGCCTTCCCTTACTAGTGTTTCCTGGGACCACCTCCCCAAATCAGCTTTCTGCAATTGAATCCTTGTCTCAGGGTCTGTTTCTGGCGGAGCTCAGACTAAGACAGTTGGTCTGGAGTTGAGCCCAGTAATCTGCATTTTTAACAAGCACCCTAGGATGATTTGATGCACACGGCACAACATAAGACATTTTGAGAAGCTCTGCTTTGTGACGTTTATGATAATTAAATGTAAGGACACTAGCATTCTTTACTGATCTACCATTTTCTAGAGCCTTTGCAATTCCCTTGAGTCTTATGACTATTGCTCGGGGGGGGGGGGGGGGAGAGAGGGAGAGGGAAGGATTACTTGCTTGATCTCTTTCCTCCAGGGTCCAGGCTGGGGTTGGGAGTGGGAAGCCGGATGGTGTCCGGTTAAGTTTCGTCAGGAAGTCACGGGGTATGAAGGGGACTTGGAGAGGAATTGAAGAGGATCATTCCTGAAAGAGCTGTTTCAAGGAAGCACCACGAGTGGACAAAGAAAAGTTGAGGAATGAAATAGGACTGCTGAGTGTTGGAGCACTAGAATGGTTGGGTCACGACCTGGAAGTGCTGAGTGAAGATAAAGTCAGAGGTGAAGGGACAGGCCAAGGGCATAAAGAGAGGCCTGCTCAGGGCTGATCACATGAATGCTAGTGGTTCAATCTGGAATTCCCCATCATATGTCCTTGATGTTCCCTGTTGGGCTGGGGACAGACCAGTATAGATGACCCCTGAGACAGACTAAACATGAGATCATGGTACACACACATGCCACAGTGCGTGCCCCACCCCCACCCCCGCAAACACCCATTTGAAGGAACTGGATACTGAGACAACTTTGAAGACGACATCACGCAAAGAAGCAGAACTTCGTTGGATTTCCTTATACTTATTTTCTGGTTTAGGGTTGTTTTCATTTGACATTACATGTCTTTTCACAGTGTGGTGCCTTTAATGATCTTAAACTGGATCTGGAACACACCCTTCAAAGAGCTCAGCAGGAAGCAGCCACATACCCGCTGAACTGCTCTTTGTTCTGAATCCAATCCGGAGTGTCCATTCCAGCCTGTGAGCTGGTTTCTGTTCCTGCTACTAAAGCTCCCAGGTGAACACGAGCTCATCTGACAAAGACCCTTCCCCTGCCAAGCCTTCACCAGGTCCCCTTCTTTGAAGGAGATGTATGTACCCTGTCCCTTGTGCCTCCAGACACTGGCTGGGATTGGGTTCCTCCTAGATCCCACTGAAATCAAGATGCTGCCACTCTTATTGATCTTGCCCAGAGCCTTTTGCTCTTGGGCTCCTGCCCACCAGATTATCAGATAACCTTGACTGCTGGAGCCAGGAGGCCCTGGAACATTGTGATACAAATTGCTGGCCATGTTCCTTGGGACCGGCTTTATGGACCACTCAGAATATTTTGCCAAGCTCTTCTGAACCCTGCTATGTTGGTCCAAAATTCCAGCACGTTTTGCAGCTGAGTCTGCATGGTTAATTGGAAAAAAATACTTAAAAAAGTAACAACTACAAATGTAAGCTCTACCAACAATATCCATCTGTTTTTTCATTAGTGTTTCCCAAGCCCTTTGAACAGTGCCTGGCACAGTAGGCATTCAATCGAACTTTGTTGAATAGATGAATGATATGATGTTGACAAGGAGGAAAAGGAAAATGGCATGTCACATAGGGAGCTTTTCAATTAGCTCAGATATGTATGTGTTATAAATGAAAGGGGGACTAGACATAACTTTTTAATGAAGAGTTTCAACTCAGTGGGGATAGAGACATGAAAGTGTTTTATTTAGCTTTAATCTCTGTTTCCAACTGTGCTCTGTCTTATTGCCCTTCCCGTTTTCTTAATAACATCTTGGGCAGGTTCCATAACTTTCTGGTCACTTTTGATTATTAGAAGTCCAGTCCAGCTTAAAATTTCAATTTCAACTTTGATCTCAATCGTTCATTTCCTCTCCTTGCCCAAACCTAAGGTTGAGCTGTGTTGGAGTGGCCTGATCTAGCTCTAAAATATATCCTTCACTTAATACAAAAATGTATCTTTTACTTAATGGGATGCTATTGTTACTCTCTCTTGGTTGTTATGGCCTTTTTGGTGCACACCGCCAGGCCTCAGTACCCGCTGGTGGCAGCTTTCCAAATGCTGACTTTCTTATGGGGCACATGGTGAATTCCTTAGGGCAGTGGTTCTCAGAGACCCTTTCTTTGGTCTGTGAGATCAGAACTATTTGCTTATTAACACTGAGATGTTATTTGTCTTTTTCACTGTGTTGGCATTTGCAATGATAATGCAAAAGCAATGGGGGATAAAACTGCCTGTCCCTTAGCATGAATCAAAGCAGTGACACTAAGCTCTACCAGTAGTCATGGTATTCTTCATTGCTGTCACTCTTGGTAACAAAACAAAACAAAACAGAATCCAATTTCAATTAAGAATCCAATTTCAATTAAGAATGTCCTTGACGAAGCAGTAAAAATTACTGTGTTAAATATTGACCTTTGAGTACACGCCTTCTTAATACTCTGCATGATAAAATGGGAAGCGTGCAGAAAGCACTTTTGCTGTATACCCAAGCATGATGGTTATCTTGAGAAAAATTATGTGTATGGTTGGTTGAGTTGCGAGCTGAACTAGCAACTTATTTTCCTGGAAAATCATTTTGACGGGAAAGAATTCCTGACAACTCTGGTTATTTAGACTCAGGTATGTGGCAGCCATTTTCTTGTAAGTGATTGAAGTAAACCTGCCACTTCAAGGAAAACAACTGACACCATTTGTTGCCAGTGATAAAATTTTAGGTCTCAAGCAAATAATAAAATTTTGTAAAACTTGTATTCATCATTTTTGAGCATGAAAGCTTCCCAGTTCTTAAAAAAATTTCTGGTGAGCTGACTGGTGAGATCACTGGTGATATTAACAAATGTGACTTTTTGAAATTATATAATGACATATGTAAACATTTGGAACATCTATATAACTCAGTGAACCAATATTTTCAAATTATCAATGCATGATTTTACAAAATCATGTATGGGTAAAAGATTCATTCAAGTACAAGACAGATGGATTTTAATGTAAGAGTATGAAAAGTTCATCGTTGTGGTTTCAGATTTCACATTGTAACTAAAGTTTAAGAAAGTATCTCTAGGGCTTCCCTGGTGGCGCAGTGGTTGAGAATCCGCCTGCCGATGCAGGGGACACGGGTTCGTGCCCCGGTCCGGGAAGATCCCACATGCCGCGGAGCGGCTGGGCCCATGAGCCGTGGCCGCTGAGCCTGCGCGTCCGGAGCCTGTGCTCCGCAACGGGAGAGACCACAACAGTGAGAGGCCCGCGTACCACACACACACACACACACACACACACACACAAAAGTATCTCTTATAGACTTTTAGTGTGGTATCAAAGAAGAGTACCTACAATTACCTGAAAAGGCCATTAAAATATTCCTTTCTTGGGGACTTCCCTGGTGATTCAGTGGGTAAGACTCCATGCTGCCAATGCAGGGGGCCCGGGTTCCATCCCTGGTCGGGGAACTAGAGCCCACAAGCACGGCCAAGAAGAAGTCCAGATGCCGCAACTAAGGATGGCGCAACTAAGACCCAGCACAGACAAAATAATAAATAAATAAATTAAAAAAAAATTCCTTTCTTTTCCAACTACAAAGCTGCACGAGGCAACAGATTGAATGCAGACGCAGATGTGTGAGAATACAGCTATCTTCTAAGTCACGGGTTTGCAAAAATGTAAAACAATGCCACTCACTAATTTTTTTTTCCCTTGGAAACTATAGTTATCTTTCCATAAAGATAGGTTCTTTATGGTAAACTGCAGTGGGCTTTAACGCTATTTTAAAATGAATAAATTAATAAATATTAAACATTCTCAGTTTTAAGTTTGAATTCAGTAAATATCAATAGCTATAATGCACATAAACAAAAGCTCCTTGGGACCTCAGTAAGCTTTAAGGCTGCAAACGGATCCCGAAACCAAAGAGTTTGAGAACTAGTGATTTAGGGCTTTGACACTTCAAGTCAGTTCACGGACCAGCAGAATCTGGATCACCTGGGATCTTGTTAGAAAAGCAGAGCCCTGTCCCAGACTCACTGAACCAGAACCTGCTTGTTTTTTTTTTTTTTTTTTTTTTTTTTTGCTGTACGCGGGCCTCTCACTGCAGTGGCCTCTCCCGTTGCTGAGCACAGGCTCCGGACGCACAGGCTCAGCGGCCACGGCTCACAGGCCCAGCCACTCCGCGGCATGTGGGATCCTCCCGGACCGGGGCACGAACCCGTGTTCCCTGCATCGGCAGGAGGACTCTCAACCACTGCGCCACCAGGGAAGCCCAAAGCTCTGGGTTTTTTTTGTTTCTTCTTTATAAGCAGATAGATACAATACATATTAACGTGTAAATCAGTTTTGTGGGTTTTTTTTGTTTTGTTTTTTTGCAGTACGCGGCCTCTCACTGTCGTGGCCTCTCCCGTTGCGGAGCACAGGCTCCGGACGCGCAGGCTCAGCGGCCACGGCTCACGGGCCCAGCAGCTCCGCGGCATGTGGGATCTTCCCGGACCGGGGCACGAACCCGTGTCCCGTGCATCAGCAGGCGGACTCTCAACCACTGCGCCACCAGGGAAGCCCAGAACCTGCATTTTAATAACATGCTCAGATGATCCACGGGGGCCACAAGTACTATTTTAGAAGACGCTGGAAGGCCTCCCCACTATATAGGTCCCCGATGGAGGAGGTCTGGCTCAGCCTCTTTTTCCTCCCTCTCCGTCAGCTACCACCATTGGGTGTCTGCCCCAAGCCCCTTGCCACTGAGGGTCCCTTGATCTAGTGGGCAGCCCTCTTGAGTGGGATGAGGTATGATTGCTTAAGCCCAGATATCTTCTTCCTCGATGTCTCCTTGGCCTGCAGGAAAGGTACTCATTCTTGCCTTGCCAGACTGTGCAATGCAAGCACATCCACTGCCAGCCTTCTTCACCATCCTTCCAGGGTGGGCTGTTCCAGCATCCGCCTTGCTCTACCCTGTTCTACACCTCCAGGCTAGAAGCAGGCTCCAGTATCCACGCTCACATAAACCTCCAAACTCCCAACACTCTCTCATCTTTAGCATGTGGAGCTACTCGCTACTTCTCTGTCCTCAACTTTAGGTCCAAAGTCCCATCTAACATGCTCTAATTTATAAAAGAACAAACACAAGCCTGTAAAACTATTATCAGAACAATTTTAACCCCAAATGAATCGAAGCTAACTCTTTTGGGGCTAGGTTTTTCCATTTATCTTAGCTCACAGAGAATAAAATGGGATTAGCCAGCCTGCTTGGGTCTGATGGGGTCGTGTCGGTGGGCAGTAGACAGAATGCAGAAAGGTCAGAACACATCTGGTTAAGAGGAATTGAAGGCAGAGATAAGTGAGGGGATCAGCAGGGAGCCACAAGCTGCTATAAATGGATTTACGTCTTCTGACACAGAAAAATGACAATCCCAGAGAATTTAGACAAATGCAGATGAAATTGCTGAGCCACAGCTGGTAATTCTGAGGAATTGTGGGGAAGAGGAGAGCTCAGAGACTGAAAAAGGGAAGATGTCCGAATTTCCCCAGACTTCTCACCTCAAAATGGAAATTGAGTTTGCTCAAAACTCTAGAATGAATTATTAAATTGAGTGGTTTATGGGTACTCAGACAGGGAAAAGGGGGTGGCCAGCAAACAGCCCGGAGTCACGAACTCATGCCCAGTGAGTCCCCAGATCGTAAGTGCTCTGGCAGATTAGGGGCATGCTCCGGTGTCGAGACTCCACGACCGGATTTTAGTCCTGTTTGTCACAGTGATTTATAAAAATCCATTTCCTGATAAGATGGAGAATTATGGACTGGATGAAAAACAGTTGGGGGTGCTGTGCCTATGGAACTGGTTGAAGAACTCTACCCAGAGAGCGCTCATTAATGTCCTATCTGAAGTGGATCTCCAGCGATAACAGTAATAATAGCAATTATAATAATGATGACAGTAACAGTAGCTGTCACTTACTGAGTTCTTCCTATGTGTCAGGCAGTGCTAAAAATGCTTTATTTGTATTAACCTATTGAACCTTCACAATCAGTCCAGGACATGGGAGCTATAATTATGGCTGGGTGTACAGATGTGGAAAGTGAGGCTCAGAGCAATTAAAGCATTGGTCTAAGGCCACACAGTAAGTGATGGGGCTGGTACCCAAACCCAGAGGCTGGCTTCCCAGCAAGCATGCTCCATCCTGTTGAAGATGCGTGTAGATGTTGGAGGATAGATTCAGGATTCGTCAATAGAAATCCTGGCTCCGGGAAGCAGTATTTTATTTTTTCTGTACTAGGTCGCTGTTTTGGGGCATATGATTCAAAACGGATTGGGGGGGCTTCCCTGGTGGTGCAGTGGTTAAGGATCTGCCGGCCAGTGCAGGGGACACGGGTTCGAGCCCTGGGCTGGGAAGATCCCACATGCTGCGGAGCAACTAAGCCCATGCGCCACAACTACAGAGCCTGCGTTCTAGAGCCCGTGAGCCACAACTGCTGAGCCCACGTGCCACAACTACTGAAGCCCGCAGGCCTAGAGCCTGTGCTCCGGAACAAGAGAAGCCACTGCGATGAGAAGCCCGTGCACCGCAACGAAGAGTAGCCCCGGCTCGCCGCAACTAGAGAAAGCCCGCGCACAGCAACAAAGACCCAACGCAGCCAAAAATAAATAAATACATAAATTTATAAAGAAAAAACCAAAAAACCAAAACCAAAACAAAAGGAATTGGGATGTGAGTGGGATGTGAGTGCAGCCACCGCAGGCCCAACCCCTGGGACCTAATGCTCAGGCACTGCAGATGGTCCCTGTTTGCCCAGCACAGGTTTTTCTCACTTTCCGTGAGCAGACAAGTCAAGGTGGTGGGAAAAACCGGAGCTGTGGCGTCAGTACAAGCAGGTATGTGTGAGGATGTAGTCAGTATCCGCCCAGGAGCTATCTTTTCTTAAAACTTATCTCTGGGGGCTTCCCTGGTGGCGCAGTGGTTGAGAATCCGCCTGCCGATGCAGGAGACACGGGTTCGTGCCCCGGTCAGGGAAGATCCCACGTGCCGCGGAGCGGCTGGGCCCGTGAGCCATGGCCGCTGAGCCTGCGCGTCCGGAGCCTGTGCTTCGCAACGGGAGAGGCCACAACAGTGAGAGGCCCGCATATCACACACACAAAAAAAAACCAAAAAAACAAAAAACTTATCTCTGATTGTGGTGTGAAATGCTATGACCTCTATTTAAGATATCTACCTGCAAACGGGTGGATTGGGGTGCCTCTTTCTGGGTATGCCCCTCCTCCCTGAATTTCCTCCAGAAAGGTCCCATCACATTGGTGCCTGTGTGGGAACTATTTTTTCCTCAGTCTTTTACATCAGAGCTTCTCAGACATGACTGTGCATGGGACTCTCCTGGGGATCTCGTCAAAATGCAAATTCTGAGTCCTTAAGTCTGAGGAGAGGCCCCAAACTCTGCATTTCTAACAAGCTCCCAGAGGATGCTGGTACCTCTGGCCCGTGGACCCACCTGGAGTAGCGAGATTCAGCATCACCCTTCAGAGTTCGGAGCCTATTAGTAGCTCAAAAATGCTTAGTAATCTGTAAATTGACCTGGAAATGTCTCCTATTTAAGAACATTAGTTGTTAGTTACCCGGCTATAGAAAACACTGTAAAATATAAGAGGGGGTGGTTTATGGAAAAGGATACTTTATTTGTAATTCAGAGCAAGATTTGACTGACCTTCTGACTTTAGTCATTTGAGGGTTCAAAGATGACTGGGCTTATATGGAGAGTCAAACATCACTGTTACATAGACGGCCAACGCAAGGCTTAATTCCCATGACAAAGATGGAAAGACAAGCATGATAGAGATTCACCACTCACATGATGGGTCAGTGGTGAAGGAAACCCCCTTGGATGATGACATCAAGTCACCTCAATCTAGTATATTTATTCTAAAAATTCATGTATAGGTGGACCTGTGCAGTACAAACCCATGTTGTCCAAGGGTCAACTGTATATTTATAACACAATCTATATAGTTCCTTTCTTCCCAGTACTATCTTTAAAAAGGAGAACTTTAAATCAAGACAGTCCTTTCCTCTTTGTCACTCTGGAGGTTATGGAAAAATATTATGGTTTTTAGCTAAAAAAATTTAAAATACGAGGTCTAAATTTGGTTTTTCAGATATTTTTTCTTCAGAAAAGTTATAAATATTCTCATTTTCTACATCTTGAACAACAGACTTCTTATCCCTTCTAAAATTAGCCAGGCTCCCTCTCTGCTGCCCCATAGCAAGAAAAATGGAATGGGCCATGTAAACATTCTAAAGCCTGGTCAAACATACCGGAAATGAAGGCTTGCGAAGATTGACAAAGAAGAAAGATGCAGAGACACACCCAGCGCAAGTCCACTGTCCATTTCTAGACTATTCTGAAAGCAGACCCATTTTAGAGTGAGGGTAGGAGGGGGAATTAAGAATGAGAAGCCAAAGATTAAGTTAGAAGCTCTCTCTTGTTGACAGCTTTTTTTCGGACACAACTTTTGAGTAGTGTGCCAAGATGATTATTGATATACGTCTAGGTTTTCATAGCCCTCGCTGACTTGTGTTTCCTCTCTGTGGCCTTAATGAGTTCACCCATGAATGTTAATTATAACTTTAGGAAGGTAGCAACATCCACAAGCAGCAAAATGCTAGACAAGGATACGATAATACATCCCTGCCAAGCTCTGTTATTTAATATCCCTTTGCCTTATGAGATCAATTTCTGCCCTGGTGTAGAGATTTCTGTAAAAGGTCAGTTCTGATATTGGGAGGGAACATTTAATCAAAAATAGTATGTGAAAAGATAATGCAGAGATTATATCAAATAAGAACCTTTATTCCCTCTGACATAAACCAGCCATTACCAAAAATATTGAAACACAAAGCTATTGTATGCTGAGTCATATTTAGAGAGTTAATATTAGCTGTAAAATAGCTACTATACAGAATATTATAATGCAAAACCATTGTGTTATATTTAGGGAATTAACATCATCCATGGAAAAAAAGAACTTATTTTTTTATCAAAGTTAGCAAATGCTCTTGTTTCATTCAAGGCAATGCGCCATTAAGTTTTTTCTTAAACATTTTTATTTATCTATTTAAAAAATTTATTTGTTTATTTTTGGCTGCCTTGGGTCTTCACTGCTGAGCGCAGGCTTTCTCTAGTTGCGGGGAGAAGGGACTACTCTTCGTTGCAGTGAGAGGGCTTCTCATTGTGGTGGCTTCTCTTGCTGTGGAGCACAGGCTCTAGGCGTGCGGGCTTCAGTAGCTGTGTCACGAGGGCTCAGTAGTTGTGGCTTGCGGGCTCTAGAGCGCAGGCTCAGTAGTTGTGGTGCACAGGCTTAGCTGCTCTGCGGCATGTGGGATCTTCCCAGACCAGGGCTCGAACCCGTGTCCCCTGCATCGGCAGGAGGATTCTTAACCAATGCACCATCAGGGAAGTCCCCATCATTTAGTTTTTTTGTTTTTTTTTTTAATTTGTTTGTTTCTTTGTTTTAACATCTTTATTGGAGTGTAATTGCTTTACAATGGTGTGTTAGTTTCTGCTTTATAACAAAGTGAATCAGTTATACATATACATATGTCCCCATATCTCTTCCCTCTTGCGTCTCCCTCCCTCCCACCCTCCCTATCCCACCCCTCTAGGTGGTCACAAAGCACCGAGCTGATCTCCCGGTGCTATGCGGCTGCTTCCCACTAGCTACGTATTTTACGTTTGGTAGTGTGTATATGTCCATGCCACTCTCACACTTTGTCCCAGCTTACCCTTCCCCCTCCCCGTATCCTCAAGTCCATTCTCTAGCAGGTCTGCATCTTTATTCCCGTCTTGCCCCTAGGTTCTTCATGACCATTTTTTTTAGATTCCATATATATGTGTTAGCATACGGTATTTGTTTTTCTCCTTCTGACTTACTTCACTCTGAATGACAGTCTCTAGGTCCATCCACCTCACTACAAATAACTCAGTTTCATTCCTTTTTATGGCTGAGTAATATTCCATTGTATATATGGGCCACATCTTCTTTATCCATTCATCTGTTGATGGACACTTAGGTTGCTTCCATGTCCTGGCTATACTGTAAACAGAGCTGCAATGAACATTTTGGTACATGACTTTTTGAATTACGGTTTTCTCAGGGTATATGCCCAGGAGTGAGATTGCTGGGTCATATGGTAGTTCTATTTGTAGTTTTTTAAGGAACCTCCATACTGTTCTCCATGGTGGCTGTATCAATGTACATTCCCACCAACAGTGCAAGAGGGTTCCCTTTTCTCCACACCCTCTCCAGCATTTATTGTTTGTAGATTTTTTGATGATGGCCATTCTGACTGGTGTGAGATGATACCTCATGGTAGTTTTGATTTGCATTTCTCTAATGATTAATGATGTTGAGCATTCTTTCATGTGTTTGTTGGCAATCTGTATATCTTCTTTGGAGAAATGTCTGTTTAGGTCTTCTGCCCATTTTTGGACTGCGTTGTTTGTTTTTTTGATATTGAGCTGCATGAGCTGCTTGTAAATTTTGGAGATTAATCCTTTGTCAGTTGCTTCATTCGCAAATATTTTCTCCCATTCTGAGGGTTGTCTTTTCATCTTGTTTATGGTTTCCTTTGCTGTGCAAAAGCTTTTAAGTTTTATTAGGTCCCATTTATCTATTTTTGTTTTTATTTCCATTTCTCTAGGAGGTGGGTCAAAAAGGAGCTTGCTGTGATTTGTGTCACAGAGTATTCTGCCTACGTTTTCCTCTAAGAGTTTGATGGTGCCTGGCCTTACATTTAGGTCTTTAATCCATTTTGAGTTTATTTTTGTGTATGGTGTTAGGGAGAGTTCTAATTTCATATTTTTACATGTACCTGTCCAGTTTTCCCAGCACCACTTATTGAAGAGGCTGTCTTTTCTCCACTGTATATTCTTGCCTCCTTTATCAAAGATAAGATGACCATATGTGCGTGGGTTTATCTTTGGGCTTTCTATCCTGTTCCATTGATCTATATTTCTGTTTTTGTGCCAGTACCATACTGTCTTGATTACTGGAGCTTTGTAGTATAGTCTGAAGTCAGGGCCTGATTCCTCCAGCTCCGTTTTTCTTTCTCAAGATTGCTTTGGCTATTCGGGGTCTTTTGTGTTTCCATACAAATTGTGAAATTTTTTGTTCTAGTTCTGTGAAAAATGCCAGTGGTAGTTTGATCGGGATTGCGCTGAATCTGTAGATTGCTTTGGGTAGTAGAGTCATTTCTCACAATGTTGATTCTTCCAATCCAAGGACATCCACCATTTAGTTTTTATTCATACTGTTGGTAAATTGTCATTGAATTTTTAAATATATCTCATTTAGGTTCAGCTGCATTATGTTTTCCTTTAGCAGAAAAGGAGAGACACAAGTGCAGCAAACATTTCATTTTTAAATGTAAAATCCTCAAATGTTGCTAATGTAAAACCTTGCCAAAATTATTTGTATATGTCCACTTTTCCACAATTTATTAGGAAACATGTATATTCTCGCCATCCAGTACTAGTCCCATCTTCTGCCCCTCTTAGTCTCACACCAGTTTCCATCACTGGGTGCAGCATAATCAGAGCCTTGAAATGGCTACTACAGAATCCGGCAATTAGGTCTGCAGAGGGACAGGTGGGTGTCTCCAGGGGCTGCAAGTTCTGGAAGCTACACAGTGAATTCTACCAAGGAAGGGGCTGCGCATGATGCATCCCCAACACAAGCCCAATGCCTGGAACATAGTGGGTACTGAATAATGTTGATGGAATAAATCCACGGTTGCCTCCTGCCACCAGGGGTCCCAGACTGGACTGGAGGATCTCTCCAGTGATCCTGTGGCAAGCACCACATTGTGCAAGTAAGGACTCCTTGGGTAATTTACCTCAGGACTCCAAATATTTCACCTGGAGTCATCTCCCAGTTTACATTGTGCTTTCACATCTCTTATCTGATTTCAGATAATAGTTTACTCCAAACTATCCTCCATAGAGCCTTCAGAGTAATTTTTTTTTTTTTTTTTTCCGCAGCGCACAGCCTGTGGGATCTTAGTTTCCCGACCAGGGATGGAACCTGTGCCCTTGGCAGTGAAAGTGTGGAGTTGTAACCACTGGACCCCCGGGGAATTCCTGTAATTTTTCTTAATATGAACCTAAGCTTGGCACTCTCCTGCTTGAAATCTTTGAGAGCTGACTGGCTGACCTCAGGATAAAATGTAAACTTCTTCACAGGCATGCTCAGTCCTTCTATACGTAATCTCTGCTCCCCCGATGGTGGGTGCCCACCCTCTCTTCTCCTTAGACATACAGAACTCTCCAGACACAAAGAACCCCCTGCTAGTCCCACATTCACACATGCATTCTGCTTTCTCTTCCTGCTGTTCCCTCTAGAATACACCATCATCTATCTGGGCTGTAACATTCATTCATCCAGTTGAACTCCAAGAATTGATGGGGGTATGGTATTGGTGATGGAGGTATGTGGCACCATTGGCTGAGGGCGCAGGGACAGGAGACATGTTTAGAAAGTCTGCACACAGGATATGAAGAAGGTGTTGAAATGGTCAGACTTAGGACCAATGTGGAAGTTGGTAGTCAAAGCGCAAGTATTATAGTTGCTTAAGGCCAAGGGAATATTTTTGAGTAGAACTGCTTCTTCATACTGAAGTCTGGGAATCTCAACCAGGAAGTCAGGTTGGGATGAGGGGCCATACATGTTGTCTTAGTTGGGGTTCCCTCAGAAGCAGACCTTGAGACAGAATTTGACTGCAAGTAGTCTGTGTGCCAGGTGATACCAGGAAGCACTGGTAAGGAAGTACTGAGATAGTGAAGGAAAAGAAGCCAGTAGAAGGAGTATTACTGAGCAGCATACTCATCAATGCACCTGAGAAACAAGGGGAGCTAATGTAGAATATGCTTCCTATTCCACCAGTGAGGTAAGCGAGCTGGGGAATTTATCCACCAACTCCCATTGGCCACTGGTTGAGGGCTGTTTCTGAGTGTGTTGCGGGGAGAAGGCTATTAGCTACCTACACACAGGCTGAGAGGGTTCCAGCAGCCTGAGAAAGCCCCTAAGCAGAGTCACAGGTGCTTGTATTTGGGAATCATTGGGTCAGCATGTATAGCAATGGTAAATTCCAAGGGGATATAAGCAAGGCTCTTGATACCATCTGCTACGCACTTGTACATGGTGGTCGGCGATGAGACAGGGAGAAACAAGGGGACACCAATCTCAGAGACAGCAGTCCCAAGAAAGTTCAGGCAAACGATCGGGATCCGTAAGGGTGGCTCCTTATGGAAGATCACGGCCAGGAGGGGAATGATTATCAGAGCCGTGGGTTAGGTAACAGGAGTTCTGGGTCTGAGTCCCTTCTCTATCACCTTCCATCTGGGAGCCCCTGGCCAAATGACTGGACGCCTGTATATCTCCACTTCCTCACAAGTAAAGTGTGCCATACCTGCTCACAGATTATAGAGGAGAACGAGTGAAATAACTTACAGGAAGCTCTCAGACACCTGTGCAGGACCATACAATTGTCAAGAGGAATGAGATGGTGAGGAACGAATTAGGAAGCAGTTTAATTCTAAAATGACTTTTGTTTGTTTGTTTGTTTGCAAATAAGGAGCTTCGAAGATGTCTTCTGTGAAGGCAAATGCCAATGTCAGGTGAGCAACCAAGCTTGAACACCGAGTTGTAAACATCTGGCTTGGGCAGGGAGTTTGTGGACAGGATGCAGAAGTTGCTTCTGGCAGCAAGGAACTGACTAAGTACTGCCACTGAGAGCAGCAAAGGCCATTGAGTACAACACTGACGCGTGACACCTGGAGGAAAGGTGCTGGCGTGAAGAGGGAGATGAGGATTTCAGATATTTAAAACTGGGGACCCGAACCTTAAAAGGAGTGAATTGTAATTCCGACACGAATACTTTTCACTGAACTTCTCCAAATCAGTCATCCCAATTGGACTGGTTAAACAAGGCATCAACTAGATATGAACTCTCTCCTGAAGTAAAGGTCAGAATTTTTGTTGTCCGAGGGTAGTCACAATTCTACATAAAATGCAGGTGTGCTGAGATAATCCTTGTACTGGCTCTTGCCGAGTATAACCGCTCCTGCTGCAAGTGTGAACCGTCACAGAGGGAAAATAAGAGGGTTGTCGCAGCATCTTGGGGATGGTTGCGATTTTCACCAGGATGTCTAATGTCTTTTTCCCCAAGGGATCTTGATAATGGTATCACTTTCAGTGAACACTATTTAATGGAAAGAATTTTGTGAAGGTTTCACAAGATATAAAGGCTCGACTTGCTGGTGCAGCCCATACACTGGGATTTTCCAAGTGCGGGGTAATAGTGCTCTGAAGAAATCCAGTGAATGAACTAATGAGGGAGGATGGTGCCTGTGATAACAGAGAGAATGCACGACCGCGGTCTTATCAGAGTCAAGTGATATAAAAATACTGTAGTGGGTCTATCTGGGAAGCCCCTAATTCCGAGAACAGGAAGGACGTCACTAGTATTTTACAAATCATCTCTTTAAATAGGATTTCCCCCACTTTATCAGATTCCTCTCCCACCTTATGCAAAAAGACTTTTACACTTGACTTTCTATCTGCCCGTCATTTCCCAATCATTTACTAGTTTCCCCCATTTCATTTCTGACCAGTAAACTGTCAGTGACATTTGGCTTATTTTCAGACAGGCAAAAGAAGGTACTGGAGTTTGCCAAATGATGATGCATTGTAATGATGATGCAATCAAAAGTCGGAACTGCAGGCAATTATTGCTGGGCTATGAGAGGTGAGAGCTTCCAAACGACATGACTGTACTTCACGGAATAGTAGCCTTTTCAGTTCTTTAGCACTGCCTCTACACCTCCTGGAGCACAGAGAAATAAGTCGGTGTTGATTTACACAGATTTCCTAAGTTCCCGTCGGCCAATTCTAGCTTAAGTCCTTTTCTCCTCTACTCTCCCAGTTGGGTACCTATAGGGATGCCTGGGTTTAGCAAACCCACCTAAAGCCTCTCCTCCTGGCCCCTCCATAAATATGTGGAAGGACCCCTACGACAACCCTTTGTCTCTGTCAGCTTAGTCATTGCCTCACAAGAGACAGAAGTTCCCTTCACGTTTTCATTTGCTTCACATGAAATAATGTATCTTTACTCCAAAGATGTTAGTCACCTACTCATTATTTCTTTCTGGAGCTTCTCTCTGAAGTTACATCTCTTTCTCCAAGACTCTCTTATTCATCTATTTGGCCCAGAAGTATAATGAGTAGTTTGGGACAAAAACGATCACTACGGACACAACGAGTGTATTATGTGCCTCTCCTACCTCACTCTCTGGAGGTTGACCTTGTTGGAGCTTGCAGTTACTAAAGCAAACACTGTGAGGTTTTGTCCCTTGACCTGACCTCTGCCTTCCTCTCCAGTCTGATCCATTGCTACACTTTCCTTTGCTCTCTGTCCTCCAGTTTACTGAACTATCTTCAGTGTCCTAAATTTGTCATAGCCTCTGTTTCAGTTCTGTCCCATCTGCATCTTTAGGGTAATGCCAGTTGTTCAAAAGATGCTAGGAAGAACATATGTCTGCTACTGTCTTAGTTTGGGTTCCCTTGAAAGCAGACCCTGAAAACAGACTTGGGTGCAGGTAGCTTATTTGGGAGATGGTCACAGGAAGCACGAAGAACATGGGCCTCATTGACCTGGTTACCCTGGGGTCAACTGAGCTCCGCGCCTCTGGGGGCTCTTTGAGGAACCGTGCAGAATACATCTCGGAAATGTCTTCGGAGTGTTGGACACTGGAGCATTTATCCACCCTTGTTCGCCATCGCTTGAGGGTTTTCTCTGGGACAGTAACTGCATCCTCCCACCCTAACTGTGCTTCTGGACTGCCCTGGAAGAAACAGCCTTGGGAAAAGCTTTAGAAAAAGTCCTGAGGCATAAAAGCAGAGAGATGTGGAAGCCCATGAGGTGGGGTGCTTGCAGAATGCACGACACTGTCCACACAGCTGAAGCGGAATCAGTGTTGGGCTGAGGCACGTGGTGCAGAGCACAAAAAGTGCTTTACCTTTTTTTGGGCTTCTTGATGGTTGCATATTGTTGCCTGCTACGGACTGGACTCTGTGACAGGCATAGGATACAGAATGAGGAACAAAACTGCATGGTCCTACCTCTCATGAAACTTGGAGCCAGCGGGGGAGAGAGACGTTAAACAACTAAGTAACACATTTAGTTATGAGGTATGATATCACCACAAGGAAACTGATGTGATGGCGAGCGGGAGCAAGGTGATGACGATGGGGCAAACCATGTAGGGCTTTGTAGAGAACAGCAAAACTTGGGCTTTTTCCCCTAAGCAGTATCGGTAACTACTAAAGAGTTTTAATCAAGGGAGTGACATAAAATCAATCGTCATTATTCATACGTTCTGTACTTGTGAATACTGATAGGGTCCAAAATTTATTTGCAACTTCCAAATCAAGACTCTTGGTGCTTTACTGGTCATTTGTGGACATGGGCAGAGAGGTGAAAAGTCTGAGCTGCACGACATGCATGTCCCCAGCTGCCTTCCTGTTCCAGCTCTCACACGGTAAACAAGTGTCCTTTGTGCAATATATTTATTTAGTGTCACATCTTTCATATTTTGGAGATTTTTTTTGGTGTTTAAAATAGTTCCCAAGCTAATGCTGAAGTGCTGCCCTGTGTCTCTAAGTACAAAAAAGTTGCAATGTGCTTTGTGGGGAAAACACACGTGTCAAAGAAGCTTCACTTGGTGTGGGTTACAGTGTTACTGGCTGGGAATTTAATGCTAATGATTCAACAATATATATTAAATAAGGTGTCTTTCAACACAAACACATATCAAATAAAGTTATGTGTTGATTGGTTGATAAAAATGTGACCAGAGGCCCACAGGAACCTAAGTCTGTATTTCCCCTAGGAGCAGTGCTTCAGTTTTTGCGAATTCAGTGTTAACAGCAACTTCTAGAATATAACTACTGCGAATAACAAGTAAGGGCTCTAAAACAGAAATATAGATCAATGGAACAGGATAGAAAGTGCAGCGATAAACCCACGCACGTATGGTCACCTTATCTTTGATAAAGGAGGCAAGAATATACAGTGGAGAAAAGACAGCCTCTTCAATAAGTGGTGCTGGGAAAACTGGACAGGTACATGTAAAAGTATGAAATTAGAACACTCCCTAACACTATACACAAAAATACGCTCAAAATGGATTAAAGACCTAAATGTAAGGCCAGGCACCATCAAACGCTTAGAGGAAAACATAGGCAGAACACTCTGTGACATAAATCACAGCACGCTCCTTTTTGACCCACCTCCTAGAGAAATGGAAATAAAAACAAAAATAAACAAATGGGACCTAATGAAACTTAAAAGCTTTTGCACAGCAAAGGAAACCATAAACAAGACCAAAAGACAACCCTCAGAATGGGAGAAAATATTTGCTTGCAAACGAAGCAACTGGCAAAGGATTAATCTCCAAAATATACAAGCAGCTCATGCAGCTCAATATCAAAAAAGCAAACAACCCAATCCAAAAATAGGCAGAAGACCTAAATAGACATCTCTCCCGAGAAGATATACAGATTGCCAACAAACACATGAAAGAATGCTCAACATCATTAATCATTAGAGAAATGCAAATCAAAACTACAATGAGGTATCACCTCACAGTGGTCAGAATGGCCATCATCAAAAAATCTACAAACAATAAATGCTGGAGAGGGTGTGGAGAAACGGGAACCCTTTTGCACTGTTGGTGGGAATGTACATTGATACAGCCACTATAGAGAACAGTATGGAGGTTCCTTAAAAAACTACAAATAGAACTACCATACGACCCAGCAATCTCACTCCTGGGCATATACCCTGAGAAAACCATAATTCAAAAGAGTCATGTTCCACAATGTTTACTGTGGCTCTATTTACAATAGCCAGGACATGGAAGCAACCTAAGTGTCCATTGACTGATGAATGGATAAAGAAGATGTGGCACATATATACAATGGAATATTACTCAGCCATAAAAAGGAATGAAATTGAGTTATTTGTAGTGAGGTGGATGGACCTAGAGTCTGTCATACAGAGTGAAGTAAGTCAGAAAGAGAAAAACAAACACCATATGCTAATGCATATACATGGAATCTAAAAAAAAAAAGTTCTGAAGAACCTAAGTGCAGGACAGGAATAAAGATGCAGATGTAGAGAATGGACTTGAGTACATGGGGAGTGGGAAGGGTAAGCTGGGACGAAGTGAGAGAGTGTCATGGACATATACACACTACCAAATGTAAAACAGATAGCTAGTGGGAAGCAGCCACATAGCACAGGGAGATCAGCTCAGTGCTTTGTGACCACCTAGAGGGGTGGGATAGGGAGGGTGGGAGGGAGACGCAAGAGGGAGGAGATATGGGGATGTATGTATATCTATAGCTGATTCACTTTGTTATAAAGCAGAAACGAACACACCATTGTAAAGCAATTATACTCCAATAAAGATATATTAAAAAAAACCCCAAACCTCCAACAAATAACGGATACCCAGAATAAATAAAGAATTCCTACAACTCAATAAGAAAAAGAAAGACAACCCAACAGAAAAATGAGCAAAAGACTTTAACGCAGACTTCACATTAAAAGGTATCCAAATGGCCAATAAACTTATGGAAAGGAGCTCAACTTCATTAGCTGCTAGGGAAAGGTAAATTAAAACCACAAGAAGATAACCTTCCTTTTCAATCCGTATGGCTGAAATTTAAAAGAAGGAGGCTAATACCAAATGGAGCAACTGGCATTCTCGTATGCTGCTGGCAGGAGGGTCAGTTGGTACAAATACTTTGTAAAACTGTTTGGCAGCATCTGCTAAGCAAAGGCTCTGAAAATGTGGTCCCTGGACCAGGAGCATCAGCACGCCTGGAACTTTTCAGAAGTACAAATTCTCGGGCCTCACCCCAGACCTACTGAATGAGAAACTCCAGGCGAGTCCCAGAGATCTGTGGTTGAACAAGCCCTCCTGGTAATCTGATTCACGTGAATTCTTGAGAACCACTGCGCTAAAGATAAACATACGCATACCCTGTAACCCAGAAATTGTACTCTTAGATAGAGGTAACACAAATGTGTACAAATATTCCTCAAAAAATATGTACAAGAATGTTCACAGCAGCACCACTAATAATAACCCTAAACTGGAAACAAGCTAAATGCCCATCATCGGTACAATGGATAAATAAACTGTGATATGGTTACTTCATAGAAATCCATACAGCAATGAGGGTGAGAAGTCTACAGTTTCCTGCAACAATTCAGATGAATAAAAGAAACTAACACACAGCAATACATCCTGTAAGATTCCATTTATATAAAGTACAAAAGTAAGTCAGGATAATGGTTATACTTGGGGGAGACCAGTGGGTAGAAACTAGACAGGGGCAGGAGGAGGATGTCTGGATGCAATTAAGGTTCTGTTTCTTGATCAAGGATTGGTTACACTGGTGTTCAGTTTATGAAAATTCATTCAGCTTGTAATATTCATTGTGGACTTGTAACATGGGTACATTACTGTGTCTGTACACAAAGGTTTTCTTAACTTGATTAAAATAATTACTTTCGAGTTGAAAAAACAAAACAAAACACAAGTGAGGGCTCTGTTAAGTGTTGGCTGCCTCCACCTTTAGGGTACCGTTAGAATACGGTATGCCACAATGTAAACAGATCAAGAGCACTTATTCAATTAAATTCAACATGTATTATGACAAAACTTACCAAATTAGACATCTGAAGTATGTGCATTTTATCATATCCCAATCCATACCCATTAACACTGTGAATTTTTAAAGTTCCAAATGAAAAAGCACGAGTGTAAAAGGAGAGGTTAGTTAGGAGTTTGTTGCAAACATCCAGGTGACAGATGACAGTCAGGTGGGTCAAAATGGTGGCAGTGGAAATAGAGAAGAGTGAATGCTTTGCAGGTACATCTTAAATGTAGACCAGGCATGACTTGGTGATGGATTGGATTGGGAGGGGGACTGGAGGCGGTTGGCGGCAAGGAGAGAGATGTGTCAGTCATGGATGACTCAGCAAGTTTTCTGCTTGAGCCAAGGAGCCATCTGCCAAAATGGGAAAATTTGGAAATCGATCAGATTTGGGAGGGAAGGTCTGCGTGTCCTTTCTGGCCATGTCATGAGCGTCTAGGTGCTTAGAATGCAAAGAGAAACAGTAAGGTTTTTGAAAGAGACTGTCAAGTAAATTGATACTTTCAAGATAATGTGTTGAGAGCTGATATAGAGGAACGCACCCAAATGTCTGACAGTAGAGAGAACAGGCTGGACTGGCTGGGTGTTCAGACATGGCTTCCTTGGTGATTTGGCATCTGAGCTGAGGCTTGGAGGATAAAGTCTAGTTGTTCAGCTGAGTGTGGGAAGAATAATCCAGTGGTCGCCTGTTTAGATCTCCAGCACTTTACATGCATTGTTGTGACAGCCTCCCAACTGGCCTTTTTGGATTCCTCTTCTCAATTAATTCTATACATCGTTTGCTGATAAAAGTGCAGCTATAGTCATACTATCCCTCTGCTCAAACACTTTAAAATCCATGCCTGACATTCACAGCCCTCTAAGGCTTGGTCCCAAAGACTCTTCTAGCCTTCTCTCCTACGGTCAGTATGTGAAGATGCATCATGGCGCTCCTAGGACTGGGTGATATTTGTAAAGCAAACAAGAAAGACAGGGCTGTGCTGAAATCTTATCAGAAGGCTGGTATCAAGAAGGGATGCCTGACTTGTATACATCGGGCTAGCACACCTCGACGAGACCACCTAGAAAACCATCTCCCGGACTCCCTTTCTCTGGAAGAATCAACTGAACTCTGGACGACTTAAATGGGAAAAGGTTTAATGAAAAGATTTTGGGTAGCTCACAAAGTATCTTTAGGACAGCTGGACCCTAGCTCAGACCTTGGCTGATGCAGCCCAAACTACCAAAAGTCACACCTCAGTGTGACATTCTTCTTGCTTCCAGTCAACACTGGATGTCACAGCTTGTGTCACTGCACCGCTGGCACTAGATGCTGCCACCTCTGCCCTGGAATCCAGATGTGACTACCACTGCTGCCGATGCTGTGGCCACCACCATCAAAATGGATTCTCCACTGTCCCTGCTGCTTTGTTTTGTTAGCTCCCAACTCAAAGTCTGGGAAGAGTGTGTGCAATTGTTGGAGCGGTCTCACATGGGCAAGCAATGTGAAACAATAAGTGCAATAAGACATTATCCACCTTGAGACATCTTTTTCCCATCGCCACACTTATTGTTTCCAAAAAATAAATTGCACAACTTGGTCTACATCATACCAGTTGATCTCTAAGGTCCTTTTGGCCTCTGAGAGTCTATGATTTGCTCATTTTCTACAGCAAACTACTTTTTCAGTGGGGGATTTATTCTCCAGGGCAAGGCTATTACAAAAAATATGGGCATCTTTCTTGGTTCATTTCCTTCTCAATTTTATGCTACCAACTTTTGTTTCAAACTAGAATGGAAGAGCAGCTTCCACATTTCTTCAGAGCAACAGATTGCATTAACTTCACATCTCAGTATTATGAGACAGCCAAAGGGCTGTGTCAAAGATATTTAGTTGTTTTCACTCTCATAATTACACTGGTTTTAGCAAGATGGGTGTGATTTCTCAGGCACTCTGTTACAGTCGGGAATATGAAACTGCCTTTCAAAATTGCTCAAAGCACCTCAGTGTATCTACAGTATGATAATACTAATCCTAGGTTGACATAAATGCTAGTTTTATGGCTGTACACTCTGTAAAAAGTATATTTTAGCCTGAAGAAAATGCCAGTGTTCAGATAGTTTTGACTTTATTTTGTCTCTCTTGGTCTGTAATAATCATGTTTAATTTGACACAGTTAGATAAACCCGAAATGCTCTGTTACAGTAAAAGAACTTGGAGCTGAACTAAAAGTTCAGTAATTTGTTGAAGAATTGCATAATCTACCGGGGAAATTTTAGCCCTGTCGACACTGTCACTTAATTACATCAAAATGTAAAAATCGCTGGTCACATTATC
The DNA here is from genome assembly GCF_026419965.1 of Kogia breviceps. Taxonomy (NCBI): domain Eukaryota; kingdom Metazoa; phylum Chordata; class Mammalia; order Artiodactyla; family Physeteridae; genus Kogia; species Kogia breviceps. The sequence goes on along the minus strand of NC_081330.1, from coordinate 118,007,001 downwards.
GGGTCTTCAGTGGAGGATAAAGTAACAGAATTCTAAAATCTCTGATTTGGTAAGGATTGTTAATGTTAATCTTTTACAGTGTTTCATTGAATTATTATTAGGTTTTCTGTGAAAAAAATCTTGTTCTGAGGTCAAAGAAGTATGGGTAATTCTGCATCCTCTATCTCTCTCGTGGAGATTCATAGTGCATGTTACTACTTTAAAGGCACTGAGAAATCCTGCAATAGAGAAACCTGTTCAGCTTTGTAGCACGCTTCTGAAATTTGGTCACGGAATTTGGGTTTTCTTGTTTGTTTTTTTCTTTTTACAAAAGCATGGTGACATAATGAGATAATCAAAGGTTCCATGCAGTTTGGGAAACACATCTATCAGAGCCTCCTACGCCATTCATAACATTCTTGTCAGACATATGGCCATCCAGGCTTTGTTTGATGGTTACCTTGGCAAATTCAAAGAGAGCATTAAACAAATAGACCTGGGTATTCCGGTGACTCTCGTTACTACATCGGGACCTTCAAAGAGAGAACTCATGTAAACAATTAAGCTGCAGAAGAATAATTTGATGAGCTAAAACATAAAGCCAGCCGTTTATCAGTGTAACTTTTATCAAACTATCTCACATTTTCTTAGGAAGACTGTCTTGAGAAATTAAGTACTGCCCTCAACATGTCACCTCATAGTACTTCGTTTTAACTTGACTGTCTTTTGACAAAACTACTGTACTACATTTAGTTACGGTTGATGGACATCAGTCACGTGCTACAATATTGTGGTGCTAGCGCCAAGATAGAAAATTTCTATATGAGTCAAGAGGCATTTTCACAGATTTGTAGCCATAGAGTGATCGCTACCACCACCTGTCACATTTGGAAATGGAAGGTGTGGAGCCACCGTATGTTTTTTGCCCTGGGGCCAAGCCCTCTCCCCAGTTCTGCGATATGGCCCAGGCCTGGCCAGTCGATGCAGTCCTTCACCCTGGCTGAAGTGATTGGTCCAGCAAAGAGGATGTGACCCAAGGCAAACCAATGAAACTCAATTCTGGAATTCTCTTTTGGGAGACAATTCTCCACGCGTGTCTCACATTTTTGCACACGTTGTGAGTAAGACACTGAATGGCCTTTGTTCCAGACTATCTTTTCCAGGAGGTTTATGTAGCCAACAATCTTGGAAGATTAAGATACTGTCTTCCTCCAGAGCAAAGGACAGGCAGGCTTCCTGTCCTGCATAGTACAGATAATAGTTCTCTCCAGACAGTTATAAAAGATTCAGGTTCATCAAGCTCAAGGCTCCTCTCCTATAATATAATCCCCTGTGTACAGGTGTCACTGGGCCTTCTTTGTATTGCTCTGTGGGAATTGGGTCTGGGGAACCAACAGAAAAATGCTGATACTCTAGTTACTGCTATTGCTGGGAGTAATAAACTATCCCTCAGCTCTGACCTAGGAGTCTCGTGTCTTCTCCCAGCATCCATGAAACTGTGGCAGGATAAACTATTAGTTTGCAAAGAGGGTAAAATCTCAGACCCTTCACAGTCTCTGGCACTTTGGTCGCATCCCTTGTTTTCCTGCTGAAGTTGCTGGGGGGGGCGGTATATATAATACTTGAACCTGCTGGCAGCCATCCTGCCACCACAAGGCGTGAGCTTGTCTGCCTTGGAATGGAATCAACACAGAGGAGAAAGTAAAGCATAGAAATGGGGACAGAGGGTGGAGGAACCATTACTACAGCTGCCACTTATTCATCACCTGCTGCGTGCCAGGAGGCATTAGGCACTGTTTGTACTTTCGTTATCAAATCCTTCTAGCAATCTTAAGAAGTTGGTATTTTATCCCCATTTTACAGAAGCAGCAGCCGAGTATCAGCAATTAGGCTCTTCTTAAATGTGGACAGTAAAGAGAAATACAAATATCATTCTCTTTCCTTTTTATGTAGGTCTTTTCTAGTAAAACATTAAATAGGGACTTCCCTGGTGGTGCAGTGGTTAAGAATCCGCCTGCCAGTGCAGCGGACACGGGTTCGAGCCCTGGTCTGGGAAGATCCCACATGCCGTGGAGCAACCAAGCCCGTGTGCCACAACTACTGAGCCCGCACTCTAAAGCCTGCGAGCCACAACTACTGAGGCCCGCGTGCCTAGAGCACGTGCTCCACAACAAGAGAAGCCACCGCAATGAGAAGCCCGCACACCGCAACGAAGAGGAGCCCCCGCTCGCCGCAACTAAAGAAAGCCCGCTTGCGGCAATGAAGACCCGATGCAGCCATAAATAAATAAACTTATTTTAAAAAATTAAATAGTATAAACATGAAATGATTTTCCAATAATTATTTAAAAAATATGTTAAAGAGTAATATTCAAAGGAGGACAAAGTCTTGGGTTTAAATGGCACATTTCTCTTATCGTAAACTGAAACCATTATCCGCTCCACCAAAACCGATGCTTTTTTTTCCCTCTTAGAACTCTTAGACTCAGAAGCGCAAAACCCTTGGACAATTACTGTACCTTTGTGTGCCTCAGGTGTCTCATCTATAAAGTGAGGCTTGGCAAGAGTACCCACCTCATAGGCTTGTGGGACTAAACGAGTTGCTACGTGGAAAGTGTTCAGAACAGTACCTGGTACATTCAAGGTCTCAATACACGGGAGCTACTTTTGTTATTGTTGTTATTATTTGAGGGGGTGAGAGTGGGTGAGGGGAGGAAGAGGAAGAGGCATAACAAAGGACTTCAGAGAGACTGGTTTACTGGGAGAGTATCCCTCCCACCTCCCCGCTTCCTTTGCTCCTTTTCTTACTCCCACTTGAAAGAGAAAAACAAGCAGAAAAGAATATAACTTTATCTAACATTTTTTTTTTTTTTTTTTTTGCGGTACGCGGGCCTCTCACTGTTGTGACCTCTCCCGTTGCGGAGCACAGGCTCCGGACGCGCAGGCTCAGCGGCCATGGCTCACGGGCCCAGCCGCTCCGCGGCATGTGGGATCTTCCCGGACAGGGGCACGAACCCGTGTCCCCTGCGTCGGCAGGCAGACTTTCAACCTCTGCGCCACCAGGGAAGCTCTATCCAACATTTCGATAACTTCCCTCAGATCAGCATCCTAGGATCCAGGCTCTAGGTTTCTCTTTTCTATGTCATTAATATTCATAACTTTGCTATGCTCTTCAGTTTTATTATTTGTTCAGATACTTTTTTTCTTTTAACATCTTTATTGGCATATAATTGCTTTAAAATTGTGTGTTAGTTTTTGCTGTATAACAAAGTGAATCAGTTATACATATACATATGTTCCCATATCTCTTCCCTCTTGCATCTCCCTCCCTCCCACCCTCCCTATCCCACCCCTCTAGGTGGTCACAAAGCACCGAGCTGATCTCCCTGTGCTATGCGGCTGCTTCCCAGTAGCTATCTATTTTACGTTTGGTAGTGTATATATGTCCATGCCACTCTCTCACTTCGTCCCAGCTTACCCTTCCCCCTCCCCGTGTCCTCAAGTCCATTCTCTACATCTGCACCTTTATTCCTGTCCTGCCCCTAGGTTCTTCAGAACCATTTTTTTTTTCTTTTTAGATTCCACACATATGTGTTAGCATACGGTATTTGTTTTCCTCTTTCTGACTTACTTCACTCTGTATGACAGACTCTAGGTCCATCCACCTCACTACAAATAACTCAATTTCGTTTCTATTTATGGCTGAGTGATATTCCATTGCATATATGTGAATATTCTTCATACTACCGGACTATATACTTAAACCTAATTAAAATTTTGTAATATTTTAGATTCCACATATAAGTGATATCATAAGGTATCTGACTTTCTGACTTACTTCACTCAGTATGATAATCTCTAGGTCCAGCCATGTTACTGCAAATGGCATTTTTTCATTCTTTTTTATGGCTGAGTAATATTCCATTGTACATATATACCACATCTTCTTTATCTATTCCTCTGTCAATCGACACTTAGGTTGCTTCCATGTCCTGGCTATTGTAAATAGAGCTGCAACGAACATTTTGGTACATGACTCTTTTTGAATTATGGTTTTCTCAGGGTATATGCCCAGGAGTGAGATTGCTGGGTCGTATGGTAGTTCTATTTGTAGTTTTTTGAGGAACCTCCATACTGTTCTCCATAGTGGCTGTACCAATTTACATTATCATTAAAATTTATAATCATTTCATACAGGTAGAAAACACTGGTGAGTCTATAGTTAAGAGACTTGATTATTTCCCCAAAGAAAGTAAATGTTGAATATCCCTTCATCTGTTTAAGGAGCTCTTCCTCTCCTCCGTTCCTGACTCCCTTAGCTCACAGGGACAGAGCAGTTTTAGATGTATTTACACATGGCTTCCTCCGGTATGATTCTGACACTTTAGCAAAAAAAAAAAAAAAAAAAAAAAAAAAATTCTCACGAAGCTTAAACAACGTGAAATAGACACTTCTTCAGAATTTCTTAAAAAAATCGACTCCTAAAATACACAAGTGCATATTTCCCCACTCCTTAGTTTATTTCTTAATAGGTTTTTTTTTCTTTGCAGTACGAGGGGCCTCTCACTGCTGTGGCCTCTCCCGTTGCGGAGCGCAGGCTCCGGACGCGCAGGCTCAGCGGCCACGGCTCACGGGCCCAGCCGTTCCGCGGCACGTGGGATCTTCCCGGAACTGGGCACGAACCCCTGTCCCCTGCATCGGCAGGCGGACTCTCAACCACTGCGCCACCAGGGAAGCCTCTTGATAGTTTAATACCAACCTTATCAGCAGCCACTGATTCGAATGCCAATCTTGTTCACGCTAGCGTTCCCTAGGCATTGCATTCTTTGCATCTGGCTTTCTCTTTTCTCAAGCACTGGACTTTTCTCCAGCTCCTCTCTTAGGTCAAGAGGGCAGGGGCGGGTTGGGAGGGAAAGGGCTAGGGGGTGGGAAGGACATTTCTGCAGCGCATTCTCATTGCCTGCTGTCCACTTCCTGGAAAGATGTTCACTTGCTAAACTACAAGTGAGACAACAGAGCCCTTGTTCTCCTATTCACATCGGTTTCATTCTACAAGGGATTGGAGATGATTGCCTCCTTAATGCTGCGGCAAACAAGCTGGGAATAATGGGAGAATCTGGGATGGCCCCAGTCTTTCTTATCTAGTGATGGGTATATGTCAAAAACCAGAACGAAAACAAAAATGAGCAATGATATCACTAATAACATAGTTTGGCAGCGCTCAAACTTTTCTTTCTCTAGTCTAGTGTAAAAGCACTCTTAAAAATAATTGAAGCCCCCACAATGTAAATTGATACAGCCACTAAGGAGAACAGTATGGAGGTTCCTTAAAAAACTAAAAATAGAATTACCATATGATCCAGCAATCCCACTACTGGGCATATACCCTGAGGAAACCATAATTCAAAAAGAGTCATGCATATATACACTACCAAACGTAAAATAGATAGCTAGTGGGAAGCAGCCGCATAGCACAGGGAGATCAGCTCGGTGCTGTGTGACCACCTAGAGGGGTGGGATAGGGAGGGTGGGAGGGAGGGAGACACAAGAGGGAGGAGATATGGGGACACATGTATATGTATAACTGATTCACTTTGTTGTAAAGCAGAAACTAACACACCATTGTAAAGCAATTATACTCCAATAAAGATGTTAAAAAAAAATAACTCTTTTCGGGCTTCCCTAGTGGCGCAGTGGTTGAGAGTCCGCCTGCCAATGCAGGGGACACGGGTTCGTGCCCCGGTCCGGGAGGATCCCACGTGCCACGGAGCCGCTGGGCCCATGAGCCATGGCCGCTGAGCCTGCGCGTCTGGAGCCTGCGCTCCGCAACGGGAGAGGCCACAACAGTGAGAGGCCCGCGTACCACAAAAAAAAAAAAAAAAAAAAAAAAAAAAACAACACACAAAAAAACCTCTTTTCCAAAACAAAAGACATTTAGTGAGAAAGTAGCATTGTTTTTTTTTCCTGATATAATGTAATCTTTTTTTTAGCTTGAAGTATAGTTGATTTACAGTGTTGTGTTAGTTTCAGGAGTACAGCAAAGTGATTCAGTTATACATACGTATATATATATATCTATTGTTTTTCAGATTCTTTTCCATTATAGGTTACTACAAGATATTGAGTTTAGTTCCCTGTGCTCTACAGTAGGTCCTTGCTGTTTATCTCTTTTATATAGAGTCGCGTGTATCTTTGAATCCCAAATTTCTAATTTATCGCCCTCCCCAGTAGCAGTTTTCACATTTTTGCAAATCTTTTAATGTCTGGCTTAATAGAAGATTCATGGATTATCTTATCTGCCTCCGTGATACCACACATCGTGTAGCTTTTGGAAAACTCCACTCTACATTTGAAAGGAATGAAAATGAAAAAGATAATGTCTTAGTATTACTATGAAAATAGTTTTGACCTTGCAGACCCCCTGAAAGGGTCTTGGGGACCTTCAGGGATCTCTGGGTTCTACTGTGAGAACGGCCGACACAGATGAACTTATTTTTAAAGTGAACTCAGGCAGTTAAAAGTCACAGAGGAACTAAAGGGTGACACTAAAGGCAAAATCAGATTCTGTATAGTTAAGGAGGAAATGATTTTCTTCTTTCTAGGTGACTTCGAGAAATAAGATTTTGAATAAATCAAGGATAGGGAAAGCCACTATACCAGCACTGTCCAACAGAACTTTCTGCAGTGATAGAAATGTTTATATCTGTGCTGTCAAATACTGCAGCCACTAGGCACAAGCGGCTATTGAGCGCTTGAAATGTGGCTGGTGGAACTGAAAATGGAATTTTTAATTTTACTGTTCAACTGATTTAAATTTAATCCGAAATAGCCACGTGTGGCTAATGGCTACCATACTGGATGGCACAGTCCTAGAGAGAGGAACTGCCTGGAGGGAGCCACTCCATCAAAGGCATGAGAAATCTTCCCATTGTAAAGAGACATCATTTCCTTTTGGAAGAGACATCACACGTCGAAAGAAGCCTCCACTCCCAAATGACCTTTAAGGACACGGGCGATGACATGAAAATGAGGCTACAGTTGGCTTTTCTGGGTGGCTGCCACCACTCTCCTTTTTACAAAGGAGTTCATGATTCTTAGAACCTAAGGGTAACTTCTCATTGGCTAATATTGCACAACACCATCACTTCCCAGGGTACACTGTTCTGCCATAATCCCCAATACAATGTCACCTGAGATGATCTGACTCCGTCAGGGATGCCAGGATCAGGGTATCCCCAGAGGGTGGCTGTTCCCACCCTGAAGGTGGTGGTCCTGGTCACGGTTGGGATTAGGTACTCCTCTTGCCTCGCCCTAGTCCTGTCGTTGGTCTTGGTGAGATGGGTAAGGGAGATAAAGAGGTGGTACACATGATAACCCCGGTACATTGTCTCAAACACACTAGGACCTCAGTAAGCGTTAGCTTCATCGTTTCTTGGGGATGAGGAGCCTGGAAAGCAGGAGGTGGAGCCGGAGTTGGTGAACTAACTGCCGCTGAAGTTCCTGGGCTGTGAAAGGCCTAAACCTGGGGTCCTCATCCTGGATCCCAGGCTGGGATGCTCCCAGGACGAGGGGTTGTGTGTCACTCTAAGGCACATGCCTGCGAGCGGGGGGCCTCAGGTTCCTTATCTCTAAAATGTAAGGCTCGGAGATCAGTGACCTACCCCCACCCAGTTCTGAGAGCGGTTCCTCCGCACCACAGTGCCACCACCCCACGAAAACTATTGAACTTGATGATCTATATACGTTTTTCTAGAAAAGAATAGTTAGCACACGGATTGCTGGCGAGGAACTGCAGCAGTGCTTCCGCTGTTTGAACCCATGTCAAGCCCTCCCTGTGGCACTTGCAGACAATTAAAGTGAGATAATTACCTTGTGGTTGAAACCACGGTAGCCAATAAAGATAATTCGCAATAGGTCCCGCCCTTTTTTGTCTATGTAATAATTACCTTTAATCTAGGTCTTGATAAAATAAGAAGCTGCCCTGGAATGTCAGCCATGAGAATGGAGAGGAAATACCTTGGAGAAGATTCAAAGGGAGATAAGAGGGTCCTGAGATTGGCTATATAGGAAAAGGAGAGGCAAGAGGCCAACATATTGTAGGGCAATGGTTCTCAAAAAGTAGTTTCTGGACCAGCAGCAAAGCACCACCTGGGAACTTGCTAGAAATTTCCCGCCCTTACTGAATCAGAAACTCTGGGGCTGGGACCCAGTCATTTGTTTTGAGAAGCTGGTGCTCCACCTCCACGCCCTTCCCAGGCTGTGCACCTACCTGCCAGCTGCCGGGAATATTGGTTGCTGGCTGCTCCCAGCTGGCCCCATCTCCATCCCTGGAGACTTGCCTTTGGCCAAACAGGAGCCCCATGGCCTGAGAGGTTACAGCCCCCCGCCCCTGACCCCAAGGCCCAGAGTGTGATATTGGGGTACGAAAGCTGGCCCTTTAGTCTCGAGGAGTGACAACGTGTGGTGCAGTTTATGCTCTGGACTTTACCGGAGGCCTCATCCTTGCCTGGCTCTTTCCCCACCTTCTTCTGCCTCCCCTTCTCCAAAACAGGCTTTTCAGAGAGCAGTCCTTCACTCCATCATGAGCATCTGAATCCCTGTCTCAGGCTCTGCTTCCAGGCAAAGCAGGAGGGAGGCTGGAAAAAGGGCTCCCAAGATGGAAATGAATACGTAGAGAATACACGACTTAGAATCACTCAATCTGACCTCGAATTTAAAAAAATATTTTTTCAATGAGTAATACATTTACATGCTTCAAAAATCGAAAAGTATAAAATATGTGGTGAAAGGTCTCTCTCCTAACACATTTCCTGTCTGCCCATTCACCTCCTTTCAAAGGTCACCACAACTGTTAATTGCTTCTGAATTATTCCAGGGATTTAAAAAGCGCATATACGAGTAAATACAGATTTCTATTATCTTCCTCATCCCTTTTACACAAAGGATAAACTTCTATACTCAGTGCCTGCATCTTGCTATCTTAAAGGTTGAGGGTTGCATTGTGGGAGAATCTCCCCTTTACAAAAACCTCATGTCTGGAATGACACATTAAAAAAGCACATAAATTAGGAGGGGATGGTCTTCTTTTAAAAATGCTTCATTTAATAAGAGGTCTGTCAGAGTTCTCCTTTAGATAGAGAATTGTTAGGTCTCAAGAATATGATTTAATCTAACAAAACTTAAGTTACCTTTATCTTTGCAGGAACACATCTAGCGTTTTATATGAAGCAAGGCACTCCTATATTGCTCTGTATTTATCACACACTGTGTTGGAATTTGCAAGGACCATTTAAACATTAATACTACTGCACTGAAATTTTGCTATAGTGAATGGGTGTTGGTTAGGGTTTGGCGATCCTATCGTTGAATAAACATTTTTTGCCAAAATGGTACTTATTTTTTTTTATGAAATTCAATCTGGAATGATCCTTGGGGATCTTGAAAGATGTAGCTCACTTTTTAGAACCTGGCTTTGGAAAATATTTTGGCTTGGCATTCTAGATATTCGGTTTTTAATCTGAACAATCTTTTCAACTCTTTTTACCAGTTTTTCTCTTTCATTTGATATGATCCTATAACTAAAAGAATAATTAAGGTTTTCTCCCAGAAGGAAGGAGGTGTTCCAAATATTTAAAAAATCGATTTCTTAGAAACAAAAAAATATGTTTTTCCAATTGCTGAAGAAAGCCTAATTTAGAGCTATTCTTGTGATATTCTGAGTCGTTTTCTGAGCGTTTTCTCCCTTTTTTGACATATCAGATTTATACGGCATAAATGACAATTTCAGGTTCAAAATTTGTCGTCAAAGTTCACTTAAAGTAACACTTTACTGTTAATTTCCACCAGTGTTACACCGAAACAGATTGCAAATATAGAGCAGTGTTATCAGTACTGTTTCCACAGAGCAGGGAAGTTGTGAGATGTTAACTGAATGGAAGAATTTGGTCCTTATAACGGATTACTGGGTCTTCACTATCTCAGTTATCTTGGAAATTGGGATTTAAAAATCCTCAGTCCTATATATCGCCCATTGAAAGTGCGAAATAAAAATAGGAGTTGTTGCCGCTTTAGCATATGCAGGTGAACGTGAGTTCAGGTAAGAAAGGAATGTGTCACCTAAGGCGAGAGAGAAGATTCATTACACTGGGGAGGAGTTTTAACTGAAAGGGCACTTTCTAAATTTCCGGATGAGCCCGCAGAAGTGACAGACAGGGGAGAGTCACAGACTTTTCTCAACAGAATTTTGTGGCAAAACATGGAAAACAGGGAAAGCATTTCATGTTTTACCCATGTGCTCAGTTGTGCCAATATTGGCTGAATGTTGCATAACAACACAGTAGCTGTACTTACCGCAGCTGTCGTTTAAGGAATGTGGCAGATTTGCTTGACTTAAAAATTCTTCCAGCAAAAATTCCATTTTTACTTTAGGAATTTTCCTTAGGAATTGGGGCAAAGGCTCAGAGAAACGCAGACTTGAATGCCCACTGCTCTTTACCTGTCCCATCCGTCTCCCCTGCTATTTGCGGAGGGCACAGCTGGGGCGGGATCCCAAGGGGCTGGACGGGGTGGAAGGTGGGGAAACTACGTGCTTCACCCAGGGTTGCAGGCTGTGAAGCCGGTGGGCAAACAGAATCAACTCTGTGGAAGTTGGGGAAGGAGGCGCTCACCCCCAAACAAGACGAACTGCAGAAACAAGGCCATCTGCGTAATCAGGACCTAGGAAGCCAGTGGCGGGAAAGTGAGCCTGCAGGAATTGTGGAGCCCAAGTGCACTTTTTGTGCAGTTTCCTTGCAGGCTCTCCTGGGCAGCGCGTGCCTCTAACTCTCCCTTCTCTCCCTTTCTTCAGAGCTCCCTTTCACCAGTTGACCTGGTGTGGAACTCTGAAAATCTAAGAGCTCACCCATCTGGAATGTTAAGTGGCAGCATCTAGATAAGAGGGTTTGGGTTACAGGAGAGAAACGAGGCTGCTTTTGCCTTTTTCCTTTTTTTTTTTTTTTAAACCTTCAATCGACTTGGTTTATTAAAGAATGTTGTAAATTATACATCACATACATTTACCATTTTAAGCGTTTTTAAGTGCACAGTTCTGTGGCATGAACGACATTCACATTACCGGGCAACCATCCCCACCATCCATCTCCGGAACTTTTTCATCTTCTCAAACTGAAACTCTGTCCTCCCTTAAACCCTAACCCCCAACTCCTCCTGCCGCCAGCCCCTGGCAACCGCATTCTCCTTTCTGCCTCTAGTGCCTTACCTAAGTAGCCTCATCATTTGGGGAGCATAAAAATCCTCAAAGGGCTCTGTACTTGCTGGCCGAGGGGCTTGCATTTGAATGCAGACACTACTGATGGGGACAGACATCAGGACAGACGTGAGTCTGTCCGGTTGTGCAAACGCTGGGCGAGGACACACAGCACATCAACGGCGTGCCTCCGTGCCCATGCGGACCCGGGCAAGGGCCAAGCGGAGGGTACCATTTTAGACTGGAGCTTGGGATGGAGAGTCTCTGTATTTCAGTTACTCACTGGTAGACAGAGGAAGTTGAATTTTAAAAGCTGTTTAATGAGGGAATGGTGAGGGCTGGGCAAACACGATTAGTCACCGAGCTCCCAGCCTAGGTTATTTATTCTCTGGAGAAGCCCAGCGTTTGTGAGTGGGACGGATTGCCGACTGGGAAGCTGAGTAAATTTGACCAAGAGGCCTAAACCGAGGGGGAAACTGGTCTCTTTATGAGCTCTATTGACACTGAATAGAAACGTGGGCTTAATTCCAGTTTGTTTCCTAGCAAAATAAATACACAAATATCAAGGGAACTTCCTTGTTTTCAGAAAGAGGAAAGAGTCGAAGTTATGATGAGTATAAAAGGCAAATGCAAAGGAGATGAGTGGTTTTGAGGATACGATAAAAATATCTTGGGAGGCAGTTCCACGTAAGTGTAAAAGGATACTCTGAAATCTTTCCTGGCTGCAAGGGCGAGGAGGAGTGAATTACATTCCCCAGAAAGGTTGTGTGTGGGATTATATTTGCGGATATGCTGGGCTTGGACACCGGACCAAGTCACAACATAAACCTTAGAAAAAACTCGTTTGTTTTCGCTAAAATCACAACAAACTCATCTCTCTTAACATGCCAACAGTATATTAAAGTCTAGAACCAAATATGCATGAAAATATTTATCGAGTGGATGAGCGAACAATACGTATACTTTAGAACTATAGAGCTCCTGGTTTAAAGAAATCCTATGCATTTTAAGATACATCAACAAAGCGCCTATTCTTGACACTGTGTAGCTCTCAGATCTCACTGCTGCGTTTACTTTCACTAAGGATCTTAAGACTATGAAGTGGACCCCTTCTCATTAGGAGCTAAATTGTTAAAACCAGCGTTTTGTTCTTCCAAGCAGAGACTAGTCTGTCCACAGGCAGTGTCTGTTATTACATATACTAAACCAAACATTTAAAAGTGAACCGAGAATTCAAGGTGGGTCCTTTCACACTTCCAGTTTCTTACAGCAGTTTTGAGAATTTGTTATTTACTTAACATTTTCACGTCCTGCTTCTAAAAAATAGCACATGCACACTGTAGAAAATTTAGGAAATAGAAAGAGCTGTAACAAACAATAAAAATCACTGGTAATCCACTATTAAGAGATAAATTCTGTTCTATTCTGATGTATTTTCTCTAGTCTAATCTATACTAAAAACAGAGATTACAGCTTTATATCTCCCTTTTTCATTTAGCATTTCATCATGAGCATTTTCCTCAGCCATTAAAGACTTTTCAAACACGGTTATGATAATGGCTACATGATTTAATCTTGAGGCTGTAACATCCTTTATTTAACTATTCTGCTGGTGTCAGAGATTTAGGTTCTTTCAGGTTCTTGCTATCAGAAATGGCTCTTTGATGAGCATTTTTTTCCCAATAATCTTTGACTTTTCCCTCAGGTCAGAATCCCTAGGATTGGGAATGTACAGTTTTAAAAATTCTTGAAATCTTGTGCTACATTATTTTTCCTCAATCACACTCTCACCCGCAGAGTATAAGAGTGACTGTTAGTATTACCCTCAAAACAGAGTAAGCACAGGAATTTGAAAACAAACTTTTCCACTTTGGTAGGTGTAAAATGATTATCTCAGGGTTTTTGAATTTGCCTTTCTTTGATTGCTACTTAAGCTGAAAAGCTTCAATGTGTTAATTGGTTATTTGTGTTTCTCCTGAAAATCGCCTGTTCATGTCCATTGCTCACTTTTTTTGGTATTTGTTTGTCTGCCTTTTTTAATGCTTGATAAGAGTTTTTATTGACCCTAGAAATAAACTTCTTTGTCACCAGGAGTAACCAACAGAAAGCTCAATAGGAAAACAGAAGTTCATAACAGTAGTACAAATTATAAAATTCTTGGGAGGATTCTATGGAGACAAATTTTAAACTTTATTGAAGGGGGACTTCCCTGGTGGTGCAGTGGTTAAGAATCCGCTTGCCAATGCAGGGGACACGGGTTCGAGCCCCGGTCCGGGAAGATCCCACATGCCGCGGAGCAACTAAGCCTGTGCACCACAACTGCTGAGCCTGCGCTCTAGAGCCTGTGAGGCACAACTACTGAGCCCACATGCCACAACTAATGAAGCCCGTGTGCCACAACTACTGCGCCCATGAGCCACAACTACTGGGCCCGCGCGCTTAGAGACCGTGCTCCGCAACAAGAGAAGCCACTGCAATGAGAAGCCCGCGCACCAGAATGAAGAGCAGCCCCCGCTCACCACAACTAAAAGAAGCCTGTGTGCAGCAATGAAGGCCCAATGCAGCCAAAAATAAATACAATAAAATAAATAAATTTATAAAAACAAACTTTACTGAAGGATCTGAATATATGGAAAGCTTGCTACATTTACACTTAGGAAGACTTAATACTCGATAGATGTAAATTCTCCCTAGGTTAAGCTACATGTTTAGTGTAATTAAAAGGAAAAACCTTTACAGGATTTTTTGGGGTGGGGGACTCAACAATAACTGATTCTAAATTTACTATGAAACAATGAAAGTGCACAAAATCTTAAATAATTCTGAAAAAGAACAAAAGATGGTAGTGGGGAGAAGGAAGAAACCCATCCTTGCAGATATCAAGACATAATTCAAAATTACGACAATTTGAATAGAAAGCTATTGGCACAGGAACAGACAAACTAATCCATGAAACAGAATAGAGACCTTGCCCCCAAAGAGCCACTGATATGTAAAATGGCTTGTTTCACAAATCAATTGGGAAAAAGCCCAACTATATTCAATGAACAGTGTTGGGACAATTGGCTCTCCATATGGAGAAAAGTTAAAATTAGATCCCTAACACGGGGAGGGGGAAGGGTAAGCTGTGATGAAGTGAGAGAGTGGCATGGACATAGATGCACTACCAAGCCTAAAGTGGATAGCTAGTGGGAAGCAGCCGCATGGCACAGGGAGATCAGCTCGGTACTTTGTGTCCACCTAGAGGGGTGGGATAGGGAGGGTGGGAGGGAGGGAGACGCAAGAGGGAAGAAATATGGGGATATATGTATAAGTATAACTGATTCATTTTGTTATAAAGCAGAAACTAACATGCCATTGTAAAGCAATTAGACTCCAATAAAGATGTTACAAAAAATTAGATCCCTACCTCATGTCCCCAAGTAAATTCTGCTACATTAAAGTCCTAAAGGTTAAAACAAAAGCAAAACATTGTTTCAAAAGAGAAGAAAATGTAAGAAGAAGATCTTGATGACCTAGTTCATGCAGTTATTATCTCTTGACTGGATACTGTGGTCCCTTCCAACTAATCTCTCTGGTTTCTCGCATGCCTCCCCCACAACCTGTTCCCGGCACTGGAGAACACAGTGACTCTTTTAAATTGTGAGTAAGATAAGGTCTCTTTCTTGCCTCTCCACAGTGGCCCCCAGGAGGCCCCTGCCCTGCCTACCTCTCTCGCTTCATTTCCTACCACCTGCCCCTGCTCGCTGGGCTCCAGCCCCACTGGCTTCCCTGCCAATTGCTCCTGCAACACCACAGATGTCCGTGCCCTCTCAGGGCTTCTTCTCCGGCTTTTCCCTCTGTCTGGAAAGCTCCTGCCCCTGATACGTGCATTGCTTACTCCCTAACTCCTTCCAGGTCTCTGGTCAGAGTGGCATCCCCCCACCACCCTAGGTGAAGTAGCTCCCTTGTCCCCTGTCTATCCACTTACACTTGTTTACTTTCCTTCACAGCACCTTCATTCCCCACAGTCAATTCTATATTTACGTAAGCTCCACAGGGGCAGGCCTTGTCTGTCTTATTTACTGCTGTAAGTAACAGCAGAAGAAAGAACAACACAGACACTCAATAAATGTTCATTCAGTGAATGAATGAGTGGATGATCTTGGGTTAGATTGCTTCATTCCTTTCTTCTTTGTCTCCCTCCCCCCGTCTCTCCCTTCATCTTTCTTGCTTTCAACAAGACATAAAAAGCACAAAGCATAAGGGAAAAGATCAATAAATTTGTGCATCAAAATACAAAATGTCTGTTTGGCACATGATATCACAAAAATGTTAAAAGCCATATGATGAACAACAGAAGACACTCAAAGCAGCCTTGCAAATCAATAAGGAAAAGACAAATAACACGAGAGTAATGAACATAAAATATGGCTAGACAATTCACCGAAGAGTAGACACTAAGGACCACCACCCCCGGGAATGAAAGATCAGAGGCTTGGAGCAGGGGCCCCACGGGGCTTGGACCTGGACCTGCGAGGAGGTGGGGCTGACTGGCAGGTCCTGGTGTCCTTGAGCTCAAAGGGGTCATGAGGAGCTTGTTCGGGGAGCCTTGGAAACATCGCAGTCTGGAATCTACTGCTGCTACTACTGGCGTGAGTCACCACTGCTGGGGCGAAGAAGCATTACGAGATTAATGCTGACAGGCACAGGAAGTAAACAGGAAGAAGCCTTCACTTTCCTTTCTTCCCCAGACTTCTAGTTTTCTTCTAGAATCTTCTATTGGCAGTCAATATAGGGAGCAGCTGGCAAAGGAGAAATGTGGTTTACAGAATCTCAGCCTCAGCACCACAAAGTGGTATACAGGAGACAGGGTTTGAAGCTGAGAAAAAAAAATAGCTCAATAACGGACACTCCCCATTATTTGTGAGTCAGTTGGGGAGACAGGGTCTTGTCTCTGCAAGGGGGGTTAGATATACCCTCTCCCCAACCTTGACAGCTAGAGCATGACCCAGGACATTTGAATGGACTTTGAATCTTGAGAGAGTGATGCCAAGATTGAGGAAGAGGTGAAAAATTACTCAGGGTCGAAAGAGCCATATTGAGAGTCCAGAGGTGGGTATGTCTAGTGTGCAGGTGTGGTAGGACCAGCAGTGGCTCCAAATAAGACTGTTCTTGTGCCATAACTTGGCTGTGCTACCTACTGTCTAGTTGCCCTTGTACTTGCCTGTCTTATGAGGCCAACTCCAGACTTTCCTTCTCTACTTTAATGACCCAATAACCAGTGTATCCTTTTCCTGCTTATTTCAATGCAAGTACTCAAACTAATAAAAAATACCATGCATGTGAATTTTAAACCAATGACCAGAAGAAGCAAACGTTAGAAAATATCAACAGCTATTAATTTGGGGTGATGGGGCTATAGGAGTTCGTTACATTTTTCTTTGTATTTTTATAACTTTTAAGTCCTCAAAAATAGAGGAAAGTAAACAATCATGTGAAAATTACTTTAAAATGCATAAAAGACAGAAATCAGCCAAATATCCAATCATATATTTTCTTATTTTTTTAAAAAGATGCATTTAACTCTCAAATAGATCTGAAAATGAATTGGTAGCTATAGAAAGTGCAGCCTATATCTGAAAACGTTTTTCCAAAGAGTCAATTATCCGAGCGGCTAATTTCCTGGTCCCATTTGCCAAGTACCACTAACTTGAGTTAGCTTTTGAAAGTCATTATACATTTTAGGGGTGTTTTTCTGGTGCTTTATAAGTCGTTTGGTAATAGGTTTGCACAAGCTGTATTAGTACCAGCCAGAGCTACACACCGTTTTAAACCCTGAATTCCGTACTCTCCGACTGCAGGTTGGGTTGCCCGGGAAGCGGGCTCTGAGACAGAGTTTAGTGGGCAGGATGTCTATCATGGGTGCCCTGCGAGTCAACACGTGTGCAAGGGGGCAGGAGGAAGCAGGAGTGGACAGAGAGAGAAGCTGCCTTGCAAAGCAGGCCCGGCGACAGATTAGGCCAACCCCACGGGGAGCGAGCGGCGTGATTAAATGGCCCATTGAAGTCCTATGTTGGGCCCAAATGGTCAGGCCTTTATACCCCTGCCCGCACTCCCAGCAGCGGGGGCGACCAGCCCTTCACAGAAGGGGGCTCTGCGTCCACCACATGCTCTAACACTCCAGGAGCCCGTTCCCTGTGTCAGGCCTGTGCTGGGCCACACTCACATTTGTCATATCACACCGTTCTCATAGCGCAGGATGAGGTACAGGTTGTGTTTTGCATTTTACACATGAGGAAACTTGACGTGTGTTTGTTTTTCCTGATGAAAACCCAGCATGGGGCAGAATTTCACAGGTGGCCAACTGCTTGGAGCAGCCTGCCCGCTTCCAGAAAGGAAGAGAGCCAGCTCTTTATAGGGGAGGGACACAAATGCGGACTTGCTGTTCTGCTTTGAACTTCCTCTTGTCCCCTAGGGTGAGGGTAATCACTCTCTCTCCTTGCTCTCATTCCCTTTTATTTCAGTTTCTCATTTTTACAAGATGTGGACGTTAAAACAAGACTCGTGAGAGCTAGAAGGAATTCTCATTTCTCTTTTCCCGTTAAGGTTTTTCTGCAAGGGGGTGGTTCGTCTTGACCTAACAAGCACGACTGCACCAAAGAATCGATCTCTGCTCCGCTGACTTGCTGCCCCGGAATCGTTTCCCTGCCCTTCATTGAATTTCTCATTAGTCAGCAAGTGGATGGCCTAGCCGCTGGGAACACAGAGGTGACTCAGTTCGTTATCTGATGATCTGGCAAGTTAACACCAGCAGGGTGGTGCTTTAGTATCTTCAAGGGAAGCAAATCAGTACCTATTATAACTTCAGAAGCCGTTTCTGCTAGGGAAGCGCAGACACAGCTTTCTCTGTGAGCAGTTTGACAGGGAGCCTGAAGATAACCAGGTACCAGGAGGAAACCAGTGGGAATGAGGCAACCCCGTGGCAGAGCGGGAGAGAGGGGCCTGGCGTGACCCTCCGGACTGGCTCTCACATCAACGTGTGAGGCCGAAAACAGCTCTCTGGGCCTTCACTTCTTTCTCTGTAAAGCTTCCTCAAAGCTCTGTGTTTCTACAGGGAGTCACTTGGAAACAGAGGCACAGCACCGGTAAAGACACAAAATTCAAAAAAAAAAATCATGTAAAAGCATGAAAGATGAACCAAAGGGATTGTATTAGATATTCCCATTCCTTTGCTTTTTAAAAATCCTATGAAACTGCTAAAATGATCCAGTTCTTTTCTTATTAAGATTTGACGATCACGTGAACTGCTGTGGGAAGAGAGGACTGCTCAGCATTTCAGAACATGAAGAGTCAGGCAATTTTCTTCTGGTGAGGGTTATAAAGCTGAGTCTTGAGGTGGCCATCTTTATACTTGGAAAGGTTTTAAAATGCACGTTTTCACAATGAAAGGATTCTGAAGAGCTTGGCACATAACAGAGAGAATGAAAAATTCCTGGATATAGCAGATTGTGGCTCGCGTTGATGAAAAATACTTTGTTGGCCCAGATAAAATGATGAAAGAATAATAATTCAGATGAGCGGGGGCACCAGAGGTAGAATTAAATATTTTTCTTTATACATTTATATATTTCTTTATTTTTGGCTGCGTTGGGTCTCCGTTGCTGCGTGCGGGCTTTCTCTAGTTGCGGCGAGCGGGGGCTACTCGTCGTTGTGGTGCGCGGGCTTCTCATTGCAATGGCTTCTCTTGTTGCGGAGCATGGGCTCTAGGCGCACGGGCTCAGTAGTTGTGGCTCATAGGCTCTAGAGCGCAGGGGCTTAGTTGCTCCGCGGCACGTGGGATCTTCCCGGCCCAGGGCTCAAACCCGTGTCCCCTGCATTGGCAAGTGGATTCTTAACCACTGCACCACCAGGGAAGTCCCAGAATTAATTTTGAAAATACACAAAGATAAAGACTCAGTAGAGACTCTCTGCTACAACAACTTAAAGGAAATGAGGCCTCTACCTTTTATTTAGTAAAAGTGACGCCATTGAGTTCAAGGACATTAGCACAGCACCCTGCTTCAGACTCTAGCTCCCAGCTTACTAGCTTTGTGTGTCTGGGAAATCTACTGAAACCTCTTTGCGCCTTAGTTTGTCCCGCTGTAAAATGGAGAAAACATCAGTACCTATGCTTTGAGGATTAAAAACACCTGCACAGTGCCTGAAACAAAAGAGAAGCTCAAAACTATTAGGAGAATATAAATCTGAAATGAACGCCTTCGTTTTCACAGGCTATTCTGAAAATGGTAGCAATTACAGAACAGATAGAGAAGCAAACTGAGGACGTCTGACTCATGAAACTAAAGTCATCTACAAATTCAATTGTGGAGATTTTAGCACAGGGAAGAGAAGCCAAGAATTGAAATTCTATATTCTAGTCATTATGCCTTTTTACAGCAGAACTCCAAAGCTTCATTACTATTTCCTGCCGCTTTAAATATTGCACTAATTACTATGTCCTCTGAGAGTGAATTAACAAAATTCCGTCTAGACTCCTGAGTGTAGAAATCACCTTATTTTTATAAAGATTTTAAACGGTTCCATCGTGAGTAGATACACGTGCACCAGGCTATGAATGTCATTGATTCTCTTATCTTAGAAAAAAGGTTAATCAAATGCCCTGTTTGAGAAAGAGATAGAAAACAGCCCCTACTGTTTGTGCTTCTTTAAAATGCTTTCCTGCCGTTATCAGTTGTTTGACTCAAAATGTGACCTTAGTCTCCTGTGGGCAGTGAGCCACATCTTTTCTGTCTAACTCAAGAAACATATATATATGGATGTGTGTATGTATATATGTATGCATGTATATATATATATATATATATATACACTATATATTATAGTTTATATATATGTGTATATGTATATATGTGTAATTGTCCCCATTTTGACTCTATTCTATGCTGTACCTGTTCCGAATTACCCAGAATGGAATGTTTCTTTTGGCTCCTTCTTTTCTCCTTGTTGTTTCAGTAGTTTGTTGCGTGTAAATATGTATGTATGAGTGTGTGTATGGGTAAAATACTGGGACAACACTTCACCTCAAATGAATGCAGGGATGTAGCGACCTGACCTTTCAGGAACTTGGGCAAGAACTAATAAATAAGTAAAATGGGCCTCTGAGTGGCTAAACTAGATTGATCACTCAATCCGTGCACAAACGCTGGCACATTTTATTGTAGGAAACCCTCCTAGACCCTTATTCAGCACTTACTTATTTGTACTGAACACATAATTCTTATCCACATGATTATCTGCCCTCACTCCTACCCCCCACGGTTCACAACAGAGTAGAAGCAGCAAACCCGAATTGCTGTTTGGGGAAAGTGCATTCCAGGGTAGGAGTGGGGCTGGGGTGTGTGTCACCGCTGATGACTTATAGGAAGTGGGGGAGAAAGAAAAATTATAAAGCAGTAACAAGGACTGAAAAAGCACAGCAACCTGGGACCATTTAGTCTTGGGAAAAACTGACTCTGAGGGCATCAGTTTTACACAGAGGAGAACAATCGTTAGAATTCCTAATTCTTTGCAAATCCCAAATCAACAAAGAATGGTCAGGTTATGTTTAGAGGTAGAAAATGTAAGACAGTAGGTAGTAAGATTTCAAAATATGTCAGTCTGAACTGATGAAAACATTTTAAACAGGTTTGCTGAGGCATAATTTACATACTGTTAAATTCATCCTGTTTAGGTGTGCATAGTGTTATGAGTTCTAAGAAACGTATACAGTTGTGTAACTACTATACGTAGCACTTCAAGTCTGGCTTCTTTCACTTTGGCATAATGCTTGAGATTCATCTATGTGAACTGATTAAAATTTTTTAAAATGTTTTGCACCTAAAACTAGAAGCACGTGCTTATCACGTAAGATTTTCTGATAACTGAGATTTGCTCTACAGATAATATAAAAATAGCGAGTTCTCTTAAAATAAATCCACGCTGTGGGAAAACAGGCAGCGGCATTTACCAGGGGTGGGGAGAGTACATTTTCAAACTTTCTTACTCTTTCCTAAGTTCTTCCTTCTCTCCTCTAGTCCTTGTCAAACGAACACACCAGAAAACCTGTGGGAAGTGCCCATGATACTGTATGGCACACAACAGGCGTTCAGTAAAGAGTCATTCCTTTCCCTTTCCCCTTTCTATTCTCCGTTTATATCCCACTTTCTCTTTTTTCCTCACACCCTTTAATACGCTCCCTTCAAGCTGCTTTATAGGTCAGTTAAGGTGAGTAATTACGATAAGAGTTGCTTATTATTGCCCCAATTTCCTTGACTTCTAAGAGGTGCTGTACATTTAAATGTTAATCTTTTTCCAAGCCTCTGGGACTTAGTCACCTGTTGAAAAGTTATCCAAAGAGAAACAGGGCTCACCGCTTTGGCCTTTCATACTGTATTTATTTACACATGTGTGTCAGGCCCATTTTAGGATGCCCCTGGAACTCACCCCTCTTTGAAATTGTCCTTGAGGAAGGGGAGGGCTTAGGCCACCATGTTTGTACTGTGTAACCTTTGGCCTCAGCTGATTAGGCTGGGAGTGGACACCTGATTTGGGGCAACCAATCACAAGCTGGGCTGGTGTAATCAGGTCATCAAGTGAGACAAAAGAATCCAGAGAGAGACTCTGTAGTGGATGGAGTCTTGAATTGAAAAGTTATAAGACTTTTCTCCGGGGGCAGGAGAGGCCCCAGAATTAGTCTCTGTCCCCGGCATGCCAGTTGCCGCCTCCAAGTGGCCTGACCAGACTGTATGTCCTCCTTGGATATCTGTCTGAGGTCTTGCCTGTTGTATTCTTACAGTTACCACTTTCCCTTATTCATGCAAAAAGGGAATGGCTCCAGTTCACTGCAGCCAAACGAAGTCTATTAGGACAACTGCCTTGCAGTTAGGATATTTATGTTTTTGGTCTTCTGATGGAAATGTGCTTATATATAATAGAATCTTCACGGAATATTTCAAAATTGTGATGTAATCTGTATTCATCTCTTATTGCTGTTGTAACAAGTTACCATGAATGTAGTGGCTTAAAGCAACATAAATTCATTTTCTTACAGTTCTAGAGATTAGACGTCAGAAGTCCAGAGTCAGTTTCACCGGGCTAAATCAAGGTGTTGTCAGGACTGTATTCAGGCTTCAGGAGAGAATCTGTTTGCTTGCCTTTTTCACTACTTCTAGAGGTCACCTGCATTCCTTGGCTGTGGACCCCTTCCTCATATCACTCCAACCTCTAGCCTCTCTCTAACCTCTTGCTTCTCTCCTCAGATCTCCTACTGTCCCCCTTAACCTTCTTGCCTTTCTCTTATAAGGACCCTTGTAATTTTACTTAGGGTCCACTCAGATAATTCAGGATAATCTCACCATCTCAAAATCCTCAGCTTAATCACATTTGCAAAGGTCCTTCTGCCATATTAGATAACAGTCACAGGTTCCAGGGCTGAGGATGTGGCTATCTGTGTGGGCCATTATTCAGCCCACCACACTGAGGATTTTTTTTAGTCTCATAAGGTTAGAGTATATCAGAAGGAAGATTGTATTACTGGAATGTGTGAAGCTGAGTCAAAGTGGAGGAGGAATTAACGGACAAGACACACAGAGTCTTGTAGATTCTGAGTCCCAAAGGCCAGGAGTGGGGAAGTGGAAGTATGTCGTTGCAAGGTTCTTATACTGTACATGAAGGGGTATATTACTTGAAGGTAGACGGTGATAAGCTAAAGACATGTACTGTAAATCCTAAAACAAACACTTAAATAACAAAGCAAAGAGTTTTAGCTAATGAGCACACAAAAAAGATAGAATGTAATCATAAGAAAACTCAATCCAAAAGAAGGCAGAAAAAGAGGAAAAAGGGAACAAAGAACAGATGGGACAAGTAGAAAACACATAGCAAGATGGTAGATTTAAACCCAACTGTATCAACAGTAAGATTAAACGTAAATGATCTAAATACCCCAAAAGAAAGGGAGAGGTGATCAGATTAGATAAAAAAGCAAGACCAAACTATATCATGAAGAAGACATGTTAGTTATATTAATTTGATTTTTGACCATTTACTTGGTTATTTTCTTTTAAAAATAGGGAAGCATACTAAATATAACTTGAAGTGAACACCTTAGGTGTGTTCTGTATTGAAATTTTACTCATCAGGTGAAGTTTAGATGTATATTTATTATTGTAAGATGTAAGATCTGTTAGTTTTAACTACAAAAATGATTAAGGACTCTCAGACAGCTAAATAAAGAAATAAATGTACAGAAAATAGGAATATTAAGAGAGTGCGTTAGCTTAGTAACTTTAGGGACTTCATTATACCCTTTTTGAGTCAACAGATGTTTATAAAAATGTAATAATAATGTAAGAAGAAATTCTAAAATCACACATAACAACAATCATGAGATATCATCCTCAGTCCCTACATAATGAAGAATATAAAGAGCATGAAGATAAGAGGAAATTATGTTTAAAAAATGAGCTACACGAAAATATCTCATTTCTCCACCCACTTCAGGTGAAAGTGAGCATTTATTGAATACCCTAAATTATTGTTTCGATACCGTAACAGCAACTTTAAATTTTTAACTACTAAAAATTTTATAATGAAATTGCAATTTTAATTAAATTTTAGATAAAAGTTCTAATTTATTCTTGTATCTCAGAAGTTCCTTCTGTGATGGTGAGATTTGGTTTCAGCCAAATATCAATTTTAACAGTCAGTTACACGATATTCAGCCAAAACATGCATTCAGTGTGACTCTGTGTGTAGACATTCATATCCTGTTTTCTAAACTAAACATTATAATATAAACATGAAATGCCCTAAGTATCTAATATTCTTTTATAATATGATTTTAAGTAACTGTATAAAATAGAATCATTAGACTATCATAATTTAATTATTCACTTATTGTTGGCCATTCAGTTCTTTGCAAATTTCTGAGTGAATATAAATGTTCTGAACGTCTAGTATGATATATCTTTAACTTCATCTCTGAAATTTTTTCCTTCCCAGAAACCTAATTCCCACTCCTAACATATAAGAGTGCCATTTTCCTAAAGCCTTGCCTACGCTATTATACGTTTTATAATTTCTGACAATTTGATAGGCAAAATTGGCATCTCATTATTAATTTAATTTGCAGTCTCTTTGCTTACTTGGCCCAATTTCTTCTTTTGTGACATTCCTATTTATGTCCTTTCTCTGTGGTCCAATTGATGTTGGTATTTTTCATGTTTATTTACGAGTTCCCGCTTTATACAGTAAGGATATTAACATTTACTCACTAAAAATGAAAAATGTTGACTTAGAAACGCCTTCCATATTCTCATGTGTTAGTTACTTTGATAGGCTCAGATGGAGTGGGCGGAGAGGGAATGCGAGGGTGTTTACTGGGAACATTACTGGTGGGGAGCATGTGAGAGCAGAAATTCGATTCATCCTCCAGACACCTCCAGACTGAGTCTCCTAAAATAATACTGTCAACATGCCTTCTTCTGCTGAAAATCTCCCCATTTATCTTTATCAGCCATCTAGCAAAGCATAATTTCATCAGCCAGGCATTAACATTTCTCCATATTTTGGCTCTAAATATTTATTTTCAAGTTGTGTTCAGCCCAACCCAACTCCATGTACACTAGTGCAATGTTTCAGTGCTGAGGATACAGACGTGACAGGTCTCTATCTCCAAGGTGCTCACAGAGGAGGTGGAAGTGATAAACAGAAGATTGCATTCGTGGTATAGACCTTGTGTGGGAAACATTCAAAATGCACCATGGGGGAAGAGGGGATGGACAGCCTGACCAGAAGAGAGAGGCCAGGGAACCTTACCAGAAAAGAGGATGGCTAAAATATCTTGATGGATGGATAACTGTCAGTCAGCCAAAGAAAGGTCACAGGCGCGGAGGGATATCATTAGAAGAGGAAAAATCAGGCGAGATTCAGTTCAGGTCTGGTAGAGGAATGTAGGAGGAAGGGGTCAAAGCTGAGCTGGGCAGAGTCTAGATAGCCTGTTTCGTCAAGGGGGTTGCATTTTAACCTTAGGGTAGTGGAAAGTAATCGAAGAGTTTGTAACCAGAGGATTGACCTGATCAGGGTCATGCTTTACAGAGGCCACCTTGGCTGTATCCTGGAGAATCAATCAGGGGGGAATATTCAGAGTGAATGTAAGTGCCATTTGGCTTGAGACAGTCTCGATTTACACCTGTTGTCCTGGGATTCTGCCCAGTTTAGCATTTGCCCTACGTTTTCCATTTATAAATTCAGTATTATAATTACACAGCATTAACTTAAGCCTAGGTGAGTTTGGTAGACTTCCATTTTGTGCTTCCAGCTTCTGTCATGGTCTTGTCTAGTAGTGAGAGGCATATTCACTGAGCAGAGGTCTCACTTGATCATGTGGTTAAATAGGGAACAAGACCAGTGATAGCTTACCTCTCTTTCCCTGACCCTTTCCAGATGCAAGGTAGCTAATACCTGCCTTTTAACGAAGGGGAACTTGCACGTGGCTCCCTGATAAAACCAAGTGGGTTCAGACTTTAGCTGCTAGGGGAATCGAAGCCCTTCCCGTCTTGGGTGGTGGTTGGAGAGATATTTGAAGCTACTGTCCTTGTCAGCCTCTTTGTGTGCCGGGCAGTTGCTGTGATTCATGCTGAGAGGCCACCTCTTGGCAGTGTCAGTGGGAAATGTAGACTAGTCTACACTGCTACACTGTCTACACTGCTGCGGAGTGTAGACAGAGTAGTCTCAATGCTTTTTTAAAAAATAAATTTATTTATTTAATTGCCTTTATTTTTGGTTGCATTGGGTCTTCCTTGCTGCGCGCAGGCTTTCTCTAGTTGTGGCAAGTGGGGGCTTCTCTTCATTGCGGTGCGAGGGCTGCTCATTGTGGTGGCTTCTCTTGCTGTGGAGCATGGGCTCTAGACACGCAGGCTTCGGTAGGTGTGGCTCACGGGCTCTAGAGTGCAGGCTCAGTAGTTGTGGCGCACGGGCTTAGTTGCTCCACAGCATGTGGGGTCTTCCTGGACCAGGGATCAAACCTGTGTCCCCTGCATTGGCAGGCGGATTCTTAACCACTGCGCCACCAGGGAAGCCCAGTCTCAGTGCTTTTGCTACAGTGGTGTTGGTGTTTATTGTATAGTGCTAACCTATGTCTATTTCCTCATTTACTGTATTATTTGCTAATGCTTCTTTTTTGTTGTTTTTTGCAATAAAACCTTTTGACGTCAAACTTAAGGGAATGTTAAATGAAAGATTAAGTACTGAGTTCTCACCTCTCAAGTAGGTTGATGTTGAGTATATGACCTGCACAAAGTTGTTGGTGCACATTTATCACCTGCCAAGGAGGCCACAGAGACACCACTAACCACGTGGGAAACAGAAAAGGCCAAAGCTGCTGAAGAAGCATTATCATCTGCTTCAAGAGGTAACTGCCACTGTGGGGAGACTGCCTGGAGATGGTGATTTACCACATGCAGCTGCAGACGTGTGTTCTGGCTGTTCTTGACATTTGTGGGCCCCGGGCAAGAGGACAAATGAAGGCCCACATTCCATTAGGTTTAAATATTTATGACAGATAAATCAAACTAGCAAACTGTTAAATAAAATATGTTCTATGCTCCCACCTTGACAAAATACTTTCATTATGACCTCCCCCTCGCCAAATGTGTGAAGCTACGGTATTTATATGGAGTTGGCAAAAACTCACAGATGACTGAACTTAAATACCGAGCACATCTGAATGTTGTCTTGATGGGCTGTCAAAGTTTAGATGAGTAATACAAGTAATATGTAATGCATGATTTACTATATATTTGTTCTATAAAATTGTTTTTTCCCTTCATTTCAGCAAAACCACTAATTACATATTTATATTTGTGATCTTCACATAACTTGTTTTCTATTGACAGTCAAGATCTGAAAGATTAAAAACTAAAATCTAATTATATGAAATGTATAAAACTTGAATATTTGTTCATCTAAATATGTAAATTAAAGTGAATTTAAAATATAAAAAATTAAGTTACTTTTCATGTTTCAGAAATGGTGTTCTTCTTCTAAAATATTCAACATTATCAATTAAAATTAAAAGGGAAATACAAAGTATAATTCATGAATATCATCAAATTTTATGATCAAAATTAAGAAACGTGAATATCTCAACTTAAGTCTGAAATTGAAATTTAAAATTCAACTGTAGGGCTTCCCTGGTGGCGCAGTGGTTGAGAGTCCGCCTGCCGATGCAGGAGACACGGGTTCGTGCCCTGGTCCGGGAAGATCCCACATGCCGCGGAGCAACTAAGCCCGTGAGCCATGGCCGCTGAGCCTGTGCGTCCGGAGCCTGTGCTCCGCAACGGGAGAGGCCACAACAGTGAGAGGCCCGCATACCGCAAAAAAAAAAAAAAATAAAATAAAATAAAATAAAATTCAACTGTATTAAGGAATTTTATAAAGATATAAAATTCACAATTCTAGGGTTCACTGTCTATCCAGTTATAAATTTAAAGAATTTGCAGCATGCTTCACCCATGTTATAGCTAGATTTATATATACTTACACATAATTATATAAAACTAACTAAATATATTTATGTGTATGGATATAGGTACACACATACCAATTTAAGAATATTATGAATTGTTGAACACTGAAAACATTACTAATACATAGTAACTCATTAGTACCTTTGGAATCAAGAAGTGGAACAAAAAGAAAAGCACGGCAATGGATGCTCAGGACTAATTGGAAGTAATATGGTTATGCATAAATCTCTGGCATGCTTGCTATCTGCAGGGAAACATTTGAAAAATTAATTTGCCTTTTTTTCTCACATAAGTCCCTGTACCACTCAGCTCCTCCTTGCAGTCTAAAACTGTTTATCTTTGATTTCAGCAACAGCATTTGCATGCAGTTGCTTTCTGTTTCTAGAACACTGGGGAAGAGTTGTGGAAAAGAGATTCCTGAGCTTTGAAAGATGTTAACCTTGAATGTGGATGTTTAGGGTTGTGGTTCATAGTCTACCAGCACTGAGTTTTGGATCATGAGCGACAGGGCTGTCCACGAGTTTTAAATTTATTTTTAATTAATTAATTAATGGCGGCATTGGGTCTTCGTTGCTGCGCGTGGGCTTTCTGTAGTTGCGGCGAGCAGGGGCTACTCTTCGTTGCGGTGCGCGGGCTTCTCACTGTGGTAGCTTCTCTTGTTGTAGAACGCGGGCTCTAGGAGCGTGGGCTTCAGTAGTTGTGGCACATGGGCTTAGCTGCTCCACGGCATGTGGGATCTTCCCGGGCCAGGGCTTGAACCTGTGTTGCCTGCAATGCCAGGTGGATTCTTAACCACTGCGCCACCAGAGAAGTCCCCCACGAGTTTTTAAATGTAGTTATTTTTCATGTGTTTGTGATGGGCCGCGCCCCCTAAAGTTCATGGCCCAGGGCAGGGATCCTTCTTCTCTACATTACATATCATTTTGTGGAGCATATATTTTCATATAGGTCAAACGGCTGGGCTTCCCTGGTGGCGCAGTGGTTGAGAGTCCGCCTGCCGATGCAGGGGACGCGGGTTCGTGCCCCGGTCCGGGAAGATCCCACATGCCGCGGAGCGGCTGGGTCCGTGAGCCGTGGCCGCTGAGCCTGCGCGTCCGGAGCCTGTGCTCCGCAACGGGAGAGGCCACAACAGTGAGAGGCCCGCGTATCACAAAAAAAAACCAAAAAAAAACAGCTGAACTTCATTCCAAGTTTTCTTGTGCACATAGAAAAAGTGAAACAAGAGCTGTCAATGTGTTGGTTCCGTTAGAAGATGAAGAAGTTCACGAAGAGTTAAATGATACATTTTATGTTAGTGTCGTCGGACACTTTGAATAAAAAATTAGTTCATTCCAATTATAATTTGATATTTTCATCCAATTCATGGAATCAAATGAAGCTTTTGGAGATTCATTCTGTCAAAGGTGAAACATCTGCCACTATTTTTAGTAAATTCATTTTAGAAGTTTAACATTTGAAGATAAAATTGTTTTGAGGGTAATGGTTAAAATACAAATATTGGTGCAGCACAGCATGACGGTAAAAACAACGTTCTTACTAAAGTTGAGAAATCTTTAGTATACTTGAAATTTAACAAGGTGCATACATGATTTATAATTAACTGTGTACAAACAAGCTGCAATAGTCTACCAATCAAAATACAAGATGCAGTTGTCAGAATTTACAAATGTTTCTATGTATACAACGTTAGAGCAACTGAAATACAACATTTTTATGACAAAGCTGATGCTGAATTAAAAATACTAAACGTGACAGTTTGTGCTTTCTCTTTTTCCTGGCAGTCATCAAGTAGATTTTAGAAATCTCTGAGGCTTCGAAGAATTACTTTGTAAATCAAACTAAGTGTTCTACGTTGCCTTTGAACATTGTTGTGATTCCTCTAAATTTTATTTCAGTGTTTTCTCAAAACCATTTGGAAATCTTTAATCAAAGCATTCAAAGAATGTTCACATTTGAAGATTTTAGAAAAAGAAAATCGTTGCAAACAGAAAAACAGAGATTTATTTCTTTGAAACAAGAGGGGAACTAAACAAACACATGGCATTTAAGATGCTTGCTTAAAACTATTCAGTGATTTCCCAGTGGCTTTCCATCAGCCTTAGAATTAAACTGAAATCCTTTAAATCCCAAACAAGTGACTTACGAACAGACTTGGAAGAAACTCATTCTCAAGTTAGGGAAAGGAGGTGGGAATAAGGCAGTATGTGCTTAGTTTTTAGGAGATGGTGATACAAGACTGAGACGTGGTCACCAAGGAGGCATAAGATAGAAATGTGGTGCTGGGATTGGCTAGGAATGCAGGACTGGCAGCAGTGTTGCTTCAAGGTTGGCAAGCAAGTGACCTGGTGTTAAATTGGGGTAGTTTGGAGAGCAAGCTTGGGAGTGAGGTGAGACAGGGAACCGGGCAGGGCAGGGACTCCTGCTTACTTGCACTTTTTCTGAATGCTGAAAACCAGGACTAGGGTCAGGCAAGAAAGCTGCCAAAGGTACAAAATGTAAGGTGGCATTGACTCACAGATGTGTACAAGTGTACACCTGAAACCTTGAGAGTGAGTTCCTCCTTAGATGTTGCACCCTAGTTGCTTCTCTTTCTTGGCTCTAATCCAGGCTTTGTAGAAGGCACTCGCTACACCCAAACAAGAGTTATCAAATCTAGCTGAACATCATAGTTACCTACGGAGTTATTCTTGGTTTATTATTATTTTTTTTAATGCAGATCCCTACATCTACACTTCAAATATACTGAAGTAGCATCTCTGAGGAATCTGTATTTAAAAACAAAACTGCTTCAGTGATTCTGATGTATGGTGTCTATAGGAACAACTGGCTTTCCACACTTAGGTGCTATTCCCTTATGCCTGACCTCACAGCTTGATCCTGGTAGGTAAGTGGGTGCAGGATATTAATAAAACACTCTTTGTCATATGCATTCTGAATCAACTGAAAGATAGATGCACGATCCATGTCTGAATTAAAGAATAGCATCCTTGTGTTAAAGAAGAAACCACAAAGGAAATCAGAAAATACTTGGAACTGAATGTACCAAGAACTGTGGGATGCAGAAAACACAGTGCTTAGATGAAAATTTATAGCATTAAATGGTTGTATTGGAAATAAAGACAATTTTCAAATCAATGGGCCATGCTTCTACTGTAAGAGGCTAGTAAGAGAAGAGCAAATTAAATCCAAAGCAAGTGGAAGGAAGGAAATAATAAAAATAAGAGCAGAAATCAGCAAAATAGAAAACAGAAAAAACAGAGAAAATCAAACCATAAGTTGGTTCTTTGAAAAGATCAATAAAATTTATAAGCTTATGCCCAGACTCATCAGGAAGAAAAGAAAAGACGCAAATTACCAATACCAGGAATGAAAGAGGAGACATCACTAAAGATCATACAGACTTTAAAAGGACAATAAAGAAACACTGTGGACAGGTTTATGCCAATAAATTTGATAAAGTAGATGAAAAGTTTTGAAAGGCATAAATTACCAAAAGCTCACTCAAGGCACAAATTTCCAAAAGCTCAAAAGTTATATTCAGGATAACTTTATAACTATTAAAAAAAATTTCTTTCATAGTGAACCTTCTTCCCCCACAAAAAAACTTTACTGGAGAATTCTACCAGGCACTTAGGGAAATAATACCACTGCTATACAAACTCTTCAATCAGATAGAAGAGCAGCAAAATTTTCTCAACTCATTTTATGAGGCTTGCGTTATCCTGATACCAAAGCCACATAAAGACATAATAAGAAAACTATAAGGGGACTTCCCTGGTGGCACAGTGGTTAAGAATCGCCTGCCAATGCCAGGGACACATGTTCGATCTTCCTGACCCAGGAAGATCCCACATGCCGAGGAGCAGCTAAGCCCGTGCACCGCAACTACTGAACCTGCGCTCAAGAGCCCACGTGCCACAACTCCTGAAGCCCGCGCGCCTAAAGCCCATGCTCCGCAACAAGAGAAGCCACCTGGGCTTCCCTGGTGGCACAGTGGTTGAGAACCCGCCTGCTGATGCAGGGGACGTGGGTTCGTGCCCCGGTTCGGAAAGATCCCACATGCCACCGAGAGGCTGGGCCCGTGAGTCATGGCCACTGAGCCTGCGCGTCTGGAGCCTATGCTCCGCAACGGGAGAGGCCACAACAGTGAGAGGCCCGTGTACCAAAAAAACAAAAAACAAGAGAAGCCACCGCAACGAGAAGCCCGCGTACCACAACGAAGAGTAGCCCCTGCTCGCCGCAACTAGAGAAAGCCCGCCTGCAGCAATGAAGACCCAACGCAGCCATAAATTAATTAATTAAATAAAAAGAAAACTATAGGGTCTTCCCTGGTGGTCCAGTGGTTAAGACTCGGTGCTTCCACCGCAGGGGGCACAGGTTCGATCTCTGGTTGGGGATCTATCCCGCATGCCGCAAACAAGATATTAGCACACCAAATCCAGTAACGTATGAAAATGATATTACACAATGAAGAAGTGGGGTTTATCCCAGGAACGCAAGGCTGTATCCTTCAATGCAATCAATGTAATTTACTATATTAACATATTTAAAAAGAAAAATGATCATTTCAATAAATGCAAAGATTTTCTGATAAAATTCAACGCTCATTTTTAAAAATAAAAACTCTCAGAAAACTAGCAATAGAAGGGAATTTCCTTTATAGCTAAACTTAACGGTGAAAGACTGAATACCTTCTTCCTCAGAACAAGAATAATGCAAGTATATTTTCTCTGATCACTTCTATTCAACACTGTACTGGAGGTCCCGGCTAGTGAGTGAGGGCAAGAAAAAATAAAGGCAAAAAGATTGAATAGCAAGAAATAAAACTATTTATGAACAGATGAAATGTTGATCTACATAGAAAATCCAAAAGAATCTAGCAAAAAGCTACTAAAACTAAAAGTGAGTTTAGCAAGTTTGCATGATACAGAATGCCGTATACTAGCAATGAATAACTGGAAATTGAAGAAAAATATCATTTAAAATATAACAATCGGAAATACTTAGGTATAAATCTAACAGACTGTTCTAAGACTTTACCGCTGAAAATTATAAAACATGGCTGAGAGAAATTAAAGAAGACCTAATAAATGGAGAGATATGTCATGTTTATGGATTGGAAAACTCAATACTTAGATACCAGCTCTCTGACTTGATCTATAGATTCAATATGATACTAATCAAAATCCCTGCAGGATTTTTTGATAGAAGTTTTGCAAGTTGACTGTAACATTTGTATTCATGTGCAAGAATATAACATCAGCTTTGTCGTTAGATAAAATGCTGGAAAACATTTACTGAATGCTTACTGTGCTCCAGGTATCGCTTCATGTACTTTGAGTGTATTAAGAAATTGAATTTCCACAACAACCTTCTAAGGGATATGAAATAGTGTTATCCCCATTTGATGGATATGCAGACACAAAGAGGGCAAGTAACTGGTCTGAGTTCATTAGCTTTTGGATTGTGAGTTTACCACTGACTCAACTGGAACCAGACTTTAGCTGTTCAATTACTCGGAACCACCAGTTTCTGTATCAATTAGCTATTGCTGCAAAAAAATCCACAAATCTCAGTGGCAAATAATAATCAGCATTTAGTTTCCACACGTCTGCAGGTTGGCTGCATTGGCTTTGCCGACTTTGGCTGGGCTCAGCTGGGCAGCTCCAACTGTAGGTTGAGTTCATGTCTGCTCTACATGTATCTCACCGTCCATGAATTATTGACTTAGTCATGGCCTGTTCTTCACACAGTGATAGCAGAAGCAAGAAAGGGGACCTCCCATTAGAACTAAGGCCCACATCAATCTTTCTACTATTTCCACCTTTAACTGCCTAAGCAAAGAGGGAGCAAGCAGAAAACTGCAGGTCTCTCCTGCAGGGCAAGGAAGACCCACTCTGGTATGCTTATAACGGGGAAGACACAGCAAGCCCTAGCAATTCTCCCCCGTGGGCAGGATATCTCCAGAAAGTCACATGCAAGAGGAGGGACCATTTCTATCAGTGACACTTCTACCACCT
The DNA here is from genome assembly GCF_026419965.1 of Kogia breviceps. Taxonomy (NCBI): domain Eukaryota; kingdom Metazoa; phylum Chordata; class Mammalia; order Artiodactyla; family Physeteridae; genus Kogia; species Kogia breviceps. The sequence continues at coordinate 117,973,208 of NC_081330.1, read as the reverse complement.
GATGGAAGATCAACAGATGTTAGATTTTTGTCTCTATGCGTGTCTCACCAGGAGAGGAGTGAAGGGTGAAAGCTTCTGTCCACCGCTTCCCTGAGGACACAAAAGTGTAAAGGAGAACGTTCTATTTAAGGGCCAAGGAGAAACAAAGAGAAGAGCTTTTTCTCTCCCAGAACGTGAGAACTGGGTTCTATACTTCATGTCACCCCTCTTCCAGTGTCTATGAGAACTATCAACATAGAAGGGTCTCAAGAAATATTTGCAGTCGAACAGTAAGAGAAAGTGTTGTGTTTTTCACCCTTGAAGAAGAACTTCCCAAATCTCCCTTTCGCACTCACTTCCTGGGGGTTCTTCTTGGCTGGGCAACAGAAACACTAGTCTGTATTCTGCGGAGCATTTTGGCCATTTGTTTTAGTTGTTCCAAGTTCCCCAAATGTGGCGCAGAGACGCTTGTCCTGCTGGGGTTTAGAACTGATTGCAAAACTAACCCTGGCTAGTGAAACTGGCAAATTTCGCTGTGTGTGTGTGTGTGTGTGTGTGCGTGTGTTTTGTTGCACTTGTGTTTGTGATTTGTGTGTGTGTGCTTTGAACAGAGTTTCCATAGGAAAAAGAAAGGCAAGATGTTGCCCAGCTGTATTGTTCTGGCAGGACTTTTTCACATCATTCTCTATAGAAGTTTCTGCAGTGCTCCTCTCCCTTCCTGGCTTCCTGTTTATATAGAATGGCAAAGGTTTACTGAGTCTTTCCAGCTGTAGCCAAAGTCATCACTGAGGTAGTTTCAGACGTCCATTCTGAGGTGGGAGGGTGGAGGAGGGGAAATAAGGAGGCCTGTGCCCTTATTATATAAACCACTCATTAGTGGAAGGAATTTGGGGTAGGCAAGTAATAGTGTCTGCTCCACAGGTTTTGTTACTAGCAATAGCTTCCAGCGTGAGTTGTCTAAGCAATCAGGACAGAAATGCTAAGGTCTTAAGGATGGAAATGCGGTTCCCACTCCCGTCTGGGTTTTCATCGATGGACTCTACAAGCTCATTGTGCATTAGACCTACCTCCGTCTCCTCTTCACACTCTCTCAACCTCACCTGTCTCCCGGACTCTCTGCCACTTGTGTTGCTATGGCAATCATCTCTGTGTGGGCCCAAGTGGATCCCTTTCTGGAGGCTGAGGCCTAGACTCTTTGGTTTTTCTCACTGTTCGCCAACTCAAACACAACTAGTGGGTGTGGGATCTGGTTTTCCCAGCGAGGTAATGCAACAGGGAAGTACAGGTGAGTTAACTCCACATGGAGTGAACTCTGACCTATGGGAAATGGGAGACAGAGGTGAGCCAGCAGGTGAATTCCGTCTCCATGCCTCCCTTCCATGGACTGTTCTCAGACATGACTGAACTGTGTATAGCCTGTCTGGAGGCATCTAGCATGGCTCAGCGATTGGCTGTGTCTCTTTGAGAAGCAGTGTCAGCTCCGGAAAGCATCACTTTACTTGGCTGTTAACCTTTCCCTGCCTTACTTCCTTTGTCTCCGTCTCTCGCTGTCCTATGATTGCACCTTCTAATAAAGTACTAACCCTTAAGTTTTGACTCAGGTTCTCTTTTATAGAGGATATAGGCTAAGACAGTATGGTCCACAGTTTCTGCAATCTCCTAAAAGCAAGGTTTCTGCTAAACTGTGTGGCTAATGTGGCCTGGACTGGAGGTTTCTTACCTTCTACCCCAAATGTATGTACTTTGGGGTCCACATTCAGGTATGCTCATGGGGATATGACTGAGCTTGCAGAACAGATTCAGTAACCAGCCAGTCACGCAGACCACAGGCCTGCCCCCCACCTGGTCACAGGTTGGACAGAGGGTAACAGGCAACACAGGTATCCCACCATGGGGATCCCCTGCTCGGTGTTTCTTCTGCACAGAGACAGGGAGTGACGAGGTGGGCAAGAGTTGGAGGTTCCCATGCACCCGAGTACCAGCAAGTGAGAGGGAATGAAAAATGGGAATGCCCTGTTGGGTGGGCTTACATCATGGGAGCTAGAAGCAGAGGCGAATCCAGGACCCCATACCCAATACATGAGGCAGGCCCTAAGAGAGGAAGTGTGGAGCTTTGTTCTTACATTAGAGGCATGGCCACCGTGCCCAGTGGTAAATATGGCCAGATTAACATTTCCTTATTTTTTTTTAAAGGAACAAGAGACTAAAATTGACAGGGGAGTAGACAGCCCATTCTCTGGGGAAATCTGAAGAGAAAAGGATAAGTTGTGCCCCTCTAGGAAGAAAGAATCTCATTTCCTCCTTTCAAAGGAGGTAACTAGAATTTTCAAAGTAAAATCAGGGATATATGCTAGAAACAGTATGTCTGGATTTCAACAAGACATGTAACAAAGTCTCTCAGGCTACTCTTGGGCTAGGGTTTGTCATCCTTGGCACTACTGACATTTTGGGCAGGATAATTCCTTGTAGCGGGGACGGTCTTGTACATTGCAGAATGTTTAGCAGCACCCATGGCCTCAACTCAACTCACTAGAAGTTGCTAGAAGTTCCCCTCCCCCAGCTGTGACAACCAAAAATGTCTCCAGTGTCAAGTGCCCAGGTGGATAAAATTGGCCCTGGTTGAGAATCAATGCTTTAGATGTTGATGTGCCCCACAGTTTTACCTCTGATCATCCTATTTTCTCTCTCTGTATACTCTTGGTGATTTGTTCACCTCCTTTATCCCTTTTCAGTGCATGGTATTACCATGTTATCAAGTTGCCCAAGTGAGCAAAAGAGTCATCTTTGACCATTCCTCTCTGTTATCACCACCACACTGAACTAGTCACCACACTTTCAATCCTGCTTCCTTAATAGCTCTTTAAGCATCCACTGTCCTCCAGCCCGAAGACTCCAGATAAGGCCTTATAATTTTTTGGTCTGGATCTCCCTGCCTCCAGTCTTACCTTCTTCCAATCAATTCTCTACATAATGGCAAGAATTATGTTTCAAAAACCAGAATCCTTTATTTAGTTTCTTTCAAAGCTTCCCCATAGCCATCAGGATGTAATCTAAGCTTCATGCTTTGAAAGCAAGGCCCTTGGTGCACAGCTGGAAGTAGGATGAGGCAAGCAAGGCACCTAGGGTGCAAAATTTAAGGAAGCACTCACCCTCAAGGATCATAGGGTTAGCACTTGAGAGTGAATATCACCTTAAATTTTACTCCTTAGGTAGCTTGCTTGCCCCAGCCTTGTTGCTTTGTCTTTGTGCAGGTCCCTGTTACTCTCTCTGGTCTCCTCTCTTATCACATCGCCACTCAGGTCCTCATTTCTAACACAGTGGGCTGTCTGTACACCTCTGAACTCACCTTATTCTTACCATTGCTATGATAACACCTGTCTGAGCAGTGGATTATTCCTGAGGCTTCAGGGTAATGATAGAGGGACAGGAACCCAGAAAATATTTGTCTCATGATGAACCCAAACATCAAGAGAGCAGGAAATGGGATTTAAGAAAAATTTATAGTGATAAAATACACCTAATATAAAAGTTACCATTGAGTGTACACTTCAGTGATATTAAATACATTCATACTGTTGTGAAATCATCGCCACCATCCAGCCCCAGAACTCTTTTCATCTTGCAAAACTAAGACTATAAACCTACCTAAGGAGGCAAAAGACCTGTACTCTGAAAACTGTAAGACATGATGAAAGAAATCAAAGATGACACAAATAGATGGAAAGAGATACCATGTTCTTGGATTGGAAGACTCAATGTTGTCAAAACGATTATACTACCCAAAGCAATCTACAGATTCAGTGCAATCCCGATCAAACTACCACTGGCATTTTTCACAGAACTAGAACAAAAAAAAATTAATTTGTATGGAAACACAAAAGATCCCAAATAGCGAAGGCAATCTTGAGAAAGAAAAACGGAACTGGATGAATCAGGCTCCCTGACTTCAGACTATACAAAAAAACTACAGTAATCAAGACAGTATGGTACTGGCACAAAAACAGAAACATAGATCAATGGAACAGGATAGAAAGCCCAGAAATAAACCCATGTACCTATGGCAAATTAATCAACAACCAAGGAGGTAAGAATATACAATGGAGAAAAGATAGTCTCTTAAGCTACGTGTCAAGGAATGAAATTAGAACATTCTCTAACCCCATACCCACAAATAAACTTGAAATGGATTAAAGACCTAAATGTAAAACTGGATACTATAAAACTCCTAGAGGAAAACATAGGCAGGACACTCTTTGACATAAATCACACCAATATCTTTTTTTATCCATCTCCTGGAGTAATGGAAATAAAAGCAAAAATAAACAAATGGGACCTAACGAAACTTAAAAGCTTTTGCACAGCAAAGGAAACCATAAACGAAACAAAAAGACAGCCTACAGAATGGGAGAAAATATTTGCAAAAGATGCAACTGACAAGGGATTAATCTCCAAAATACACAAACAGCTCATACAGCTCAATATCAAAAAAACCAACAACCCAATCAAAAAATGGGCAGAAGACCTACATAGACATTTCTCCAAAGAAGACATTCAGATGGCCAACAGGCACATGAAAAATGCTGAAGATTGCTAATTATTAGAGAAATGTAAATCAAAACTACAATGAGGTATCACCTCACACCAGTTAGAAAGACCATCATCAAAAACTCTAAAATAATAAATGCTGGAGAGGGTGTGGAGAAGAGGGAACTGTCTTACACTGTTGGTAGGAATGTAAATTGGTAACAGTCACTATGGAGAACAGTATGGAGGTTCCTTAAAAAACTAAAAATAGAACTACCTTATGATCCTGCAATCCCATTCCTGGGCATATATACAGAAAAAATCATAATACGAAAATATACATGCACCCCAATGTTCATAGCTGCACTACTTACAATAGCCAAGATGTGGAAGCAACCTACGTGTCCACTGACAGAAGAATGGATAAAGAAGATGTGGTATACATATATATATATATATATATATATATATATATATATATATATATACACACACACACACACATACATACACACACATGGGAATATTACTCAGCCATAAAAAAGAATGAAATAATGCCATTTGCAGCAACATGGATGGGCCCAGAGATTATCATACTAAGTGAAGTAAGCCAGGCAAAGACAAATATCATAGGATATCAGTTATGCATGGAATCTAAAAAAAAAGTGATACAAATGAACTTAATTTACAAAGCAGAAACAGACCCACAGACATAGAAAACAAACTTATGGTTACCAAAGGGGAAAGTGGGGGAGGGATAAATTAGGAGTTTGGGATTAACATATACAGACTACTATATATAAAATAGATAACCAACAAGGACCTACTGTATAGCACAGAGAACTATACTCAATATTTTATAATAACCTATATGGGAAAAGAGTCTGAAAAAGCATATATATATATCTGAATATATAACTGATATTCAGTGATATAAGTGAATCACTTTGCTGTACCCCTGAAACTAACACAACATTGTAAATCAACTTTACTTCAATTAAATAAAACCCCAAAAGCAAAAAACACCAATGCCGCTTTCCCCAATCCCCTAGCTCTTGGCAACCACCATTCTACTTTCTGTCTTTATGATTTTGACTACTTTAGGTACCTCATATAAGTGGAACCATACAGTATTTGTCTTTTTGTGATTGGCTTATTCCGCATAGCATAATGTCCTCAAGATTCATCCACGTTATAGCACATGTCAGCATTCCCTTCTTTTTTTAAAGTCTGAGTATTACTTCATTGTATGTATATACCATATTTTCTTTATCCATTCATCTGTCCATGGACACTTGGGTTGCTTCTATGTTTCAGCTATTGTAAATAACGCTGCTATGAACATGGGTAAACAAGTATCTCTTTGGGACCCTGCTTTCAACTCTTTTGAGTATATACCTTGAAGCAAAACTGCCAGATCATATGGCAATTCTAACAAATGTGATATTTTAAGCCTAGCTCAAAGGCTTTCATTTTGACAAAAGCTTATACATGTAAAACAAATAAAAATACTGAAATCCATTTTTATTGTAATCATTGCCATAACAACATCATATCTCATAGCATATGGTTGCTGTGGTGTAATTTACTTTAAAATACTTCAGCAAAGATAGTATGATAGATATTTATGCCTCTTAATTTTAATCTATACCCTAGGGGCAACTGTTAACATTTGAGTTCCTCTAATTGAGGATATTCATTCCAGGGATTATCCTCTCTTGAAAGACTGTAATCAGAAATCAACATTCCCTAAGCAACTACTATAAGCCTTCAAGTATCTTTATCTCAGATCAGTATCACAGGCTTTGTTAATTAGCCTAATGGATGTTAGAAATAATTTCACATTGATGAAATGAATTGTATTTCAGCAGTACGGAGTAGCTAGAAATATTGTTTGGGAAGTCCTACCTTGCATGATAGAGGTATAAGAATCTGGTGAGGCCGACAACCCACAGCCCTTTAGAATGTCACTCAAGGCTTAGGATCCAGAGTGGTCCCTCGTTTCATTATTTTGTGGGGACTTGGTTACCTGATTCTGGCTAGAGGTTTTGGTAAATTCAACAGTCCCAGGATTGCACGTGTAACTGATGTGAACCTTATACGCAAGGTGCAGTAGGAGCAGCCAAAGGGTCACAAAGACGAGACTTCTTTGAACTTCCAGGACAGACTGTATGGCTGTCTAGCTGTCTCCTTGCTATGAATATTTGCATAAGTGTCAGAATTTGGTCTGACCCTTGCTTTTATTGTAACATACTACCTGACAGTGAGACTGTTGGAGAGAGGAACTATTGCCTTTACCTACTTCTAATTATTGAAGGCTCCTCCTATCCAGCCAAAAAACCCCCAAACTTGTGACTCAACAATTTGCTCAGGTCAGTTTGCAGTGGGTACCTTAGCAGAAACAAATGGGAGGGAAAATCTGCCTATGCAATCTTTGTTCCAATTTGGATATGTTTGCCTGCTTGTCAAGGAGATCTCACCCAGTAACCCTATCATCCTTTGGCCCTTAGCATCTTGTAGCATGTATCCCCTGCCCAGTAGAACTGTGAAAAAAAAAATCATCACTGCGGAGCTGGTACTCCAACACCTTGATAACTTGTTCCCAAATATTGCCTCCTCAACATCCATCAGTAAAGCTCAGATAGATTAAAAGATTACATACACAGCATTGTAGAGCAACTATACTCTGATAAATTTTAAAAAAATTACATATAGATGAAAAGTGAAGGTAGAATATTCTACTTCATTTTCCTTTTATGGCCCTGGTCTAGGAAATACAAGATGCTAGATGCACTAAGCATAACTGAATAGAAACACTGCACATTAAATGACTGAAAGAAAGAACAGACAATCCATGGTGCTACAGCCAAGCATCACTGACTTCTTTAAATGGAAAATCATAGAATTTTTATAAACAATGGAGAAAAAGCAATATATGATTTGAGTAATAGTTAGCATTTTCTTTAATTGTTTCAGCTGTGGCCGTATTTTATGAGCAGCAAATTACAACGATGGCAAGTTCCTGATATAAAGTAAGAAGATTAATTTTCATATATTGCTCATAGAGTAAGTCTCATGGATTATTGTTGTAATCAAATATAACTTGAAACCATATCAACAGAACAGATTTTAATGATATGAACATAATTGCTATTGTGCTGAGTGGTGATTCAGCTTAAACAGCAAATAGATTGCTTAAAGGATATAATGAGCATTACATTTATAGAGTTGAATCAATTTTTGTGTTTTTCTCTTCTCACTCTGATACAGATTATACATCTTGGAGCATTAAGGCTGACAGTTTCCTCCCATCTTTAAACTGTCTCACGTGTACACACAAAATGGCACCCACTTAACACTGAGGCTGGGCTCAGACATACCAACCTTCGGGGTTTCACTGTCCCTCATTCATCAACCCTCTAGGGCCCAAGGAGGAGGCTCCTATGCTGCCACTCCCCACTTTGGGTCCCTGTATCAGCGTCAGTTCTAGCATCAACCCAGTGAGTGTGGTGCTGTCAGAAGGGGGAGAATAATCTCCTGGGGTACAGGGGAGATTATTAAAAGAAGGGAGAACCTGAAACGTGAGTAACAGTGGGCCCAAGAATGACTCAATTAGGCCCTCTCTTCTCCTTCTCACTCTTGGTTCAGTCTCTTCTCCAAACCACCTTGGAGCCCAGTGCTGGGAAAACACGAAATGAAATTGGATATTCAGCGCACTTGCTTGGCACCAGACTGGTATGAAAAGCTGTCAACGTCAAATTTTCATGTCAATACGTTTTAACAGTTATTTGTCGATAGATTAAGTCTCTGCATAAATTTTTTGGAATATCAATTAATAATAATACTAATAAAGCCCTTCCCTGGTGGCTCTCTTGGCACTCCTACTCATGGGTCCCTGACTATACCCTGAGATACCCTCTCCTCCTTCTGAGAATGCCATTCTAGGCTTATCAACCTCAGCTCAATGGCCCAGAGTCTACAGCCTTAAGAACTCCTTGATGATACCACCTTGGCTGAAAGCTTTTACAAGGACCCCAAGGTGGAGGGTGGCAGGCACAGCAGTACCTTAGAGCAGTATGGAGAGCCTTCACCTTGGGCTTTGGAGGGTTGGGGAATCAGGGACAAGCGAAGCTCAAGTGTAGGTGTGTCTGAGCTCAGCCTTAGTTGTTCAGTGGGTGCTGTTTTGTGTGTGGTAGCGAGTGATTAATTTTGTGCCTGGAGAAAAGCAGATAGAAGAATGAGCTCTGGAATCTGAGTTGCTGGAAGTCCTGGAGTAAGGGATGATAATGTCGGGGTTGAGGCTAAACGGGAGTGAATGGAAGATGAAAGGGTATCTTTGTTTGGTCATCTACCAGGAAACACCCGATGGAAACATGCAATGAATACATTTCCAGGAAGTGAACTTAATTGCATATTCCAAAGCTAGTATGACATCCTATGGTTAGTGGATTGAGCACTGTCTTTGAAGTAAAATCTAACTGGGTAACTTTGGGATAGTTTCTTAACCTCTAGAAGCCTCACTTTCATTATCTATAAAATGAGGATGCATCTGCATTTATTCAGCAAAAGACCAGACTAAAGCACCTAGGACTGTAGTACAAGGAGGTTGTGGTGGTCTACTACATCCAGAGCCCCCATGAACCATATCTCCCCAAATTCCTGCCCTTGTGTGGTTCCTGTCCCTTGAATCTGGGCTGGCTCTGTGACTCCCTTTAACTGACAGAGTGTGTTCAGCACCTAAGCCTTAGGAAGACCTGGTAGTTTCTGCATTTGTACTCTTGGGAGCTCTGAGACACCATACAGGAAGTCTGCCTGCCATGAGGGAAGTTCTCTGAATTGAAAGGAACACGTGGAGACAGAGAGAGGCCTTGAGATTCCATGGAGAGAGGGAGATCCAAGCATCGTAGTGTCCCAGCTGAGCCCAGCCGTCAACCAACCTGCCAGCTGAATCCAGCCACAGGAGTGGCTGCTGGAGAGCAGCAGAAGAGCCACCTAGCTGAGCCCAGCCCAGATTCTGGAACTGCGAGCAAATAAAAGGTGTGTTGCTTTGAGAAACTGCAGTAGTTTTTAACATAAGAACAGATAACTGAAAGGGTTCATGAATACTATGCAGATATTATTTTGTAGAGTAAATCCACATCATTCACATGGTATGTGTCCCAGGCCCTTCTTGAAGACATTTTGGCATTTAAACTCACTCATAATATGCGGTCAGGTAAGATGAAAATATCTGAGCAGCCCCTTCAGGCTTATGATGATTTTTGAATATAGTGTTTTTCTAGTTTTTATAAAAGACCCTGTCACTTCTGCACTTCAGAGCCAACGTGGATAGTTGCTGTCACCTGAGGGAAGCTTTCCTTAAGGAACAAGGTTTGCCTCTTATTAAAGCTGTGTAGATGCAGGAGAGAAGAACAAAACCACTCTGAGATGCTTGACAGGCTAGGCTCATTCACTAGCTAAGCACTTGTCCCTGCTCTCTGGTTTTGTAGCATGGGCAAGGCAATTTTTATGAGTGTCATGGATATTCGAGGTGACTCAGGAATAGCTGGAACCATGAACGTGAAATCCACAAATGGAAAGTGTAGTAAGCTGGGGCAGGTGTAGTTATTGTCAACCTAATAAACTGTCTTTCCTTCCCCAACCTTCTTCTTGTAGCAAGAATTTATTTTGCTTATGGAAAATCCATTCTGGATGAACTTTGTGGAAATGACCCCTGCTTCTTGCCACAGGGTTGGGCATGTGATCCAGCCTTGACGTTCAGCAAATGTTGGGCTCCCTTGGTAAGTGTTGGGAGCCTCCAGTGGTTAGCAGTTGGTGAAAGTCATGTGTCCTTTCCTGTTAACCTGACTATCCTACAATGAAAGCAAGTCTTAGAGAAATACTACAAAAGGGACATTTATTAGCAAGCAGCCCCAAATCAAATATACCATTCAGTCTGCTCTGTAGAAGTTGCATTCTTTTTTTTTTTTTTTTTTTTTTAGTATTTATTTGGCTGCGCCGGGTCTTAGTTATGGCATGTGGAATCTTTGTTACAGCATGAGGGATCTTTAGTTGCGGCATGCGGATCTTTAGTTGTGGTCTGTGGGATCTACTTCCCTGACCAGGGATTGAACCCGGGCCCCCTGCACTGGAAGTGCAGAGTCGTAGACACCGGACCACCACGGCAGTCCCGTTCCATTCTTTTTAGACACTCAAAACAGTGCCTTGCATGAGAGTCCTTTGTAGATGCCACAGTATTCTGACAATAGGACAGGTCAGCCCTGTTAAGTGGGCCTGGTGACAGGGTTCTTCTTGAAGGGAGCAATGCAGGGCAGTGGGGTTCCATCCCCAAGTGCTGCCTATGGCATTAGGCTGCTGGGTCTTGCCAGCTTCTCATGCAATGGTGGTACAACTTGTATAGCTTTCCTAACAATTTATTACTTGGATTATTATTCATCAAAAACATTTTTCTAACATTCTTTATGTTAATTAGGAAACATCCCATGTTTAGATTTTGAGTGCTACATCATCACATCTTTTGCTGAATATTTTCTGCTGGTCTGTCCAGCTCATACTCTCCACCCTTTCTCTCTCTGCTCTCTGGCCTGGGAGGCTGACCTGTATGGACTGTGTCAATAGGCTCCCATACATACCCTCTGGCTTCCAAGTGATTTTGGCCAATGGTGAGGCCAGCAGGTGATTGGGAAGAGAGAAGAGAGTGGGGTTAGTGCATTTATTCCCCCAATTCTATCCCTGCAGTGCCTCCTTAAGCTGGCTGTGACCCATCTCAAAGGTCACAGTTCCTGTCAAGGTGGTACCTTCTACATGACTGTCTCCTTCCAGGTTCTGGTAACTGCTCCATTCTCTCATCTCTTTGGGCCTAGGGTGGTAACAGTCTTGTTGTTACTAGCTCCTAAGTACTGTACTATCCTTTGAGATTTCTCAACACCCTATCCAAACCTTTGTAAAGCATACTTTTATTAAACCCTTCTTGAATTATCCTAATTTGAGTGGGCTATCTTTTTCCTGCTGGGACTTTGGGAAGGTGCTGATTCCTGATTAGTGTACTTCTAGCTAATCACTCCTGGGGTGTTGATTCCTGATTGTAGGCTTTCAAATGCTAATCACCCCCGGGGTGGAGATTTGACTTGATTTATATACATATTTCACATTGTTCATACTGAAACATTTAACAAATAAATTGTCACATTGACAACTTAACACACAGCTTCCTGGCAACAGTGGTTGGTTCAAAGAAGGATCTGTAACTCTAGATGGACCAGTTGGAGCTTCCCCAGGAATTTTTGCTAAGACAAATTGTAAAGAGGCAACTGCTTTTTGCTGTGATGGCTAGAAAGAAGGGTAAGTTAAGTCTTGAACTTCTAATGGATAAATATGCCACCCAGAGAGGAAAGCTTACCAGAGACTGAAAGTCAACAACAGGAAGACAGAACTGAGAGACAGAAAGGGATGAATTCCTGGTTACATTATTGGATTCCTGGATCCAAGTGTGCCTGAAGCTGAAGCTTCAGGAAATAAATTTCTTTTTGGTTTGTGAATCTAAGCTTATTATTATTTTTTTTCAAATTATTATTATTTTTTGTGGTACGCGGGCCTCTCGCTGTTGCTGTCTCTCCCGTTGCAGAGCACAGGCTCTGGACGCACAGGCTCAGGGGCCATGGCTCATGGGCCCAGCTGCTCCGCGGCACGTGGGATCTTCCCAGACCGGGGCACGAACCCGTGTCCCCTGCATCGGCAGGCGGACTCTCAACCACTGCGCCACCAGGGAAGCCCTAAGCTAATTATTTTTTATTGAAGTATAGTTGATTTACAATGTTGTGTTAGTTTTAGGTGTACAGCAAAGCTCAGAATCTGTTCCTTTATAGGTTATTATGAGATACTGAATATACTTCCCTGTGCTATATGGTAGGTCCTTATTGTTTATCTATTTTATATATAGTAGTGTGTATCTGTTAATCCCAAACTCCTAATTTATCCCTTCCCCCCTTGCCCCTTTGATAACCATGTTTGTTTTCTACATCTGTGAGTCTGTTTTATAAATAAGTTCATTTGTATCATTTATTTTTTTAGATTCCACACATAACATATCACATGATATTTGTCTTTCTCTGTCTGACTTATTGCACTTAGTATGATAATCTCTAGGTCCATCCATGTTGCTGCAAATGGCATTATTTTATTCTTTTTATTGGCCGAGTAGTATTCCACTGTATATATACATATCACATGTTCTTTATCCATTCCTCTGTTGATGGACATTTAGGCTGCTTCTATGTCCTGGTTATTGTAAGTAGGGCTGCAATGAACGTTGGGGTGCATTTATCTTTTTGAATTATGGTTTTCTCAGGGTATATATCCAGTAGTGGGATTGCTGGGTCATATGGTAGGTCTATTTTTAGTTTTTTAAGGAACCTCCAAACTGTTCTCCATAGTGGCTGTATCAATTTACATTCCCACCAACAGTGCAAGCGGGCTCCCTTTTCTCCACACCCTCTCCAGCACTTGTTATCTGCAGACTTTCTAATGATGGCCATTCTGACCGGTGTGAGGTGATACCTCATTGTGGTTTTGATTTGCATTTCTCTAATAATTAGCAACTTTGGGCTACCCTGGTGGCGCAGTGGTTGAGAGTCCGCCTGCCGATGCAGGGGACGTGGGTTCGTGCCCCGGTCCGGGAAGATCCCACATGCCGCGGAGCGGCTGGGCCTGTGAGCCGTGGCCGCTGAGCCTGTGCGTCCGGAGCCTGTGCTCCGCAATGGGAGAGGCCACAGCAGTGAGAGGCCCGTGTAACGCAAAAAATAAATAAATAAATAAATAAATAAATAAATAAATAAATAAATAAATTAGCAACGTTGAACATCTTTTCATGTGCCTGTTGGCCACCTGTATGTCGTTTTTGGAGAAATGTCTATGTAGGTCTCCTGCCCATTTTTTGATTGGTTTGTTTGTTGGTTGGTTGTTTTTTTATATTGAGCTGTATGAGTTATTTGTATATTTTGGAAATCAAGCTCTCATCATTTGCATTGTTTGCAAATATTTTCTCTCAGTCTGTACATTGTCTTTTCATTTTGTCTATCGTTTCCTTTGCTGTGCAAAAGCTTATAAATTTGATTAGGTCCCATTTAAAAAAATTTTTGCTTATATTTCTTTTGCCTTGGGAGACTGATGTAAGAAAGTACTGTTATGATTTATGTCAGAGAATGTTTTGCCTATGCTCTCTTCTAGGAGTTTTATGGTACCATGTCTCACATTTAAGTCTCTAAGTCATTTTGAGTTTATTTTTGCTATCTAAGCTCATTTGACTTGGGGTTATTTCACTTGCAACTGAGTCTTGACAAGTACATTAAGGGTCTATTTTCATGATATTCTTATATCTTTTAGAGAAAGGCTGCACCTTTTCACAGGTACCTGAAATGAGTTCACCCAATGCAGGCCACAGCTACATTTTGACAGAGGAGATGGAGATGCCATCAAAGAAAGATAGTTGGTCACCCAGGCTGGGATTCAGTAGGCTGGCAAGATCATCAGGAACTTGCACATTGAGACTTCAACACTGCAGGTCCAGAAACTTGACTGTGTTAGTATGACTGAAGCTAACCAGCTTTGGGGGTGTTGGCTTCTGCTAGTCAGTCTCACAGAGACTAATGCATAAATCTAAAGTGAATTCACAGTGGGGACTTCCCTGCTGGCGCAGTGGTTGAGAATCCACCTGCTGATGCAGGGGACACGGGTTCGTGCCCTGGTCTAGGAAGATCCCACATGCCGCGCAGCGGCTAGGCCCGTGAGCCACAACTACAGAGCCTGCGCTCTAGAGCCTCTGAGCCACAACTACTGAGCTCGCGAGCCACAACTACTGAAGCCTGCATGCCTAGAGCCTGTGCTCCGCCACAAGAGAAGCTGTCCAATGAGAAGCCCGCGCACCGCAACGAAGCATAGCCCCCACTCGCCGCAACTAGAGAAAGCCCGTGGGCAGCAACGAAGACCCAATGCAGCCAAAAATAAATAATTTAATTAAAAAACATTAAAATTTTAAAAAATAAAGTGGATTCACAATAGAAAACCTAACTGCTGAGCTGACCAAAAAGTTTATGTCTCTGGCTGGTGTTGTCTCTCTCTTTTTGGTGAATCTATATTTAAAAAAAGCCAAATTCTTATCCAGGAGGTTAACTGGAGAGCAAGGAATCAGCCGGGTCAGCAGGGAGTGAAGGCCCAGGGGGGCAGGGAAGTGAGGGTGAATTGCATGGATATAATGGGAGTGTCCCTAAGCTCTAACTGCCTGAGGCACTCATTCTGAGCTAGGAGTTGTATTCCTTCCCTGTGGCCTCAGTAACAAATCACCACAAAATCGGTGGCTGAAAACGAGAGATTTATTCTCTCACGGTTCTGGAGGCCAGAAAATCATTATCCGTGGGCCAAAATCAAGGTGCTGGAAAGGCCACACTCCCTCTGGAGGCTCTAGGGGAGAACCCGTTCCTTGCCTCTTCCGGCTCCTGGTGGCTGTCTGGCGTTCCTTGGCTTGTGGCTGCAACGCTCTAATCTCTGCCTCCACCTTCACATGGACTCTTCCTCTGTGTCAAATCTCGCTCTGCTTCACTCTTATAAAGATACAAGTAATGGCATTTAGGGTCCACCCGGACAATCCAGGATAATCTCCCCATCTCGAGGTCCTTAATGTCTACAAAGTGATTACTTTATTCATTTAATATAAAGTAACCTTCACGAGTTCCAGGGATTAGCATGTGGATATCTTTGGGGAAGGGGCGTTTTTCAGCCAACCATAGGGGTAGATCTGTTGAGTAGAGTGGATGCGCATTTTTGCCGTTCAGAGCCCCTTACTCTAGGATGGCTGTAGAGACACTGACTAATTCTTGCTTTCTGATTCTTCTTTTCCTAGCCTCCAATATGAGCATCCTTTTTTTGGCTATTAAAATATTTTTTAAGAACAGAAGATAATCGAATCACCTTTTTAAAGTTCCAGTCATATTCTATGAGATCCTTCTCAAAATCTTTTTGATGGGATCGGGGTATTCTCAAATATTTTCAACCACAAGTTTATAGGGTCTGTATACGTTATTTTTGTGAACGCTAGTCACATCTGTTACTTAACTTCATCCCTTTCTGGATGTGACTAAATGTCACCCCTCCACATATTGACTGCAACAGAGACTCTGGAATATCTAAACACCAAAATCTCTTCCTATCCACACGCACACACACACATGCGTACACACACACTAAGTTTCTTACATTTCTGGAAACTTCTGGGCAGTTCTCCCACTTCTATAATCCTTTTGGCTTGTTTACATTTGGGCAGAATTGCATTTTCACCTCTTATTAAATGTCAATACAAATTTTCACCTCTTATTAAATGTCAATACAAATAAGATTTAGCTTGTTTAATGCTCCCAGCCAGCTTTGAATTAGTTACGACTACAAGTGTATGAAGCAGGCACACTTGATATGTTTTGAGTTTCTCCTACTTAGTATAGAACACTTAAGGCACCTATGGTACTGGATAGCTTTCAAAAAATACAAGCCATTCCTTCAACTCTGGCAGGCATGATAGCCATGAGGAAACTGCCAGCATCTGCTTGACAATTTAAAGGGTAGAAAATGGAACACATAAATTTGACAAGCTCTTTATGTTCCATGCATGAGGGTTGATGATAAACAAATCTTGATTAAATGCTTATTTGTACTGTTACTGGCTTTCAGAAGAGGAAAATATTTAATTCCACTTTGATTGTAGACTACTCTTCTTGGGACTCCTGTCTTCCTCTATCAACACAGGGCAGATGTGATTCAATATTTAATGTGTAAACACATGGCTCAGCCTCATGGGTGACCACTTCTGGTCACCAGGCCCCCGTTGAGTGCAACATCTCCATTCAACAGAGGTCTTTGTATTAGTTTACAAAGGTTGAGGGACTTGGGCAAAACCCCCCTTTTTTTCCCTCTTTTCCTACATACTGTTTTCTCTATTAAGTAAGTGACTTAAATCATATTCCGGTTACCTTGGAATACATGGTGTAATAGTGTCTTACCTGTTGGCAAAAAGCAATGTCCTGAGAAAGCTTATCGGATGCTACCTTCTTGCTTATTAGTCGGTGGCATCTCATGACTTACAGGATAAAGACTGAACTCATTTACTTATATTCATGTCTCTCCACCACCTGCCCCCAGGAACCCTCTCCAGTCTTATCATCACTAACCATTTGCTATTACCAAATGATCCCTGGATATTCATTTCTACCTCCTTCTGTCCCTCTCTTTCTCCCTCCCTCCCCCTTTCCTGTCCTTCAATCCCTCTTTCCTTTCCCCCTCCCCTTCTCCGTCCTTCTCCCCCTTGCTTCTTCCCAGCACATACTCTTTAGGCACCTACAGTACGATGGACTCTGTGCTTGGTGTAGGGGGCAGGATGAAGTCACCCGTGCAGCTCCCAGCACTGTGGGGGAGATGGACATAGCGGCAGTACTTAAGCGTTTATAACGATGGATGAATCACCCAACTTTACTTGAGGATGTCAGAGAAGTCTTCAGGGAAGCGAGGACTTGCACCCTGAGCTTTGAAGCAGTCCAGGCTCGCCAGGTAGACAAAGGCAGAGGCACAGTACGAATGGAAGAGCAGGGGTAAGAGAGCCCATGGCTTCCCTCCCTCCCTCCCTGCCTCCCTCCATCTCTATCTGCTGAGTGCCCATGACCTGGCAAGCACTGCTCAAGTCCCCGGAGATATGGCACTAAAAAAGAAAGATAATATCCCTGCCCTAGCGCAATTTTTCTGCTAGTGATGGAATGGCATGTCATTTGCTGAGACCAGCATGTCCCCAAATGTGTCCAGGGGCAGCCTTGTCCCATGAGACATTTCACACAATGTTCAAGAAATGTTGCATTCTGAACACTCCCTCCTGCTGGAGATTCACAATGTACAATTTCACAATCAAGGCCCTGGGAAGTTCTATATCAAGAAACCTGTTATCTTCAGTCATTCAGCATTTCCCAAACGTGTGTTTAACCCGGGGAGCCTTGTTCTAAGTTGTAGTTCTTATTATTATCACACCAAGCTAGTCTTCTGAAGGACTCTTTGCAGGCCCGGCTCGAGTGTTCCACTCTTCCAACCTCTGCCTAGTCTATCAATTACCTATTTTCATAATAATGCTGCATAGAAACAGTCACAGAACCTCAGTGCCAGGAAACAATAAATGCTTAGCGCTCGCACAGCTGTAGTGATTGGCTCAGTGGGCTCTTGTGTCTGGGGCCTGCCTGCTTCTTGGCTGGGACAACTGGGGTGAACTGGCTTTGCCCTGCTCGTCTCTCAGTCTCCAGCAGACTAGCCCGGGCAGCTCTCCCTGGTGGTGCCTGCAGTGTAAAAGGCAAGCAGAACTCTGAGAGCCAATTTTCAGGCCCCTGCTGTGTCGAGTCTTCTAACACCCCAATATCCAAAGCAAGCCACGTGGCTGAGTCCAGAATCAAAATGGTCAGGGAAGGGGCAGGGGCTGCAAAGGACAAAGGGTGAGGATACAGGGAGGGAGGAAGAACTGGAGCCACTTTAGTAATAGGTCACACCTCCCTAAGGCCCCAGCTCAGGTATCACCTCTTCAGGAAGCCTCTTCTCACCTCCTCAGACCCACACCCATTTTTTTTTTTTTCCTTCTGAGATTCGCCACTGCACACCCAGTCTTCACTGCAAAGTTTAGCATTCTCTGGAACTCTCTTGAATTTTCAGCTTGCTTCCCATGGGCTCCCCCCATTAAATGACAAATCCCTTGAGGGTAGAAACCATACTGTATACTTCGTTTCATCTGCCAGATCACCTAGCACAGCGCTAGGCACACAGGGGACATTTACTAAAGACTAATTAATTGAGGTCAGAAGTCTCATAGATGCATGGGCCCCAGGGCCCCAGGTCAGGCTGTTGCGTGGGGGCTACCCCTGAACACCCCACACCGGCCTGGTGCTACCACCCAGGTCTGTGCCCAACTACAGGCCCGGACCACATCCAGGGGGTTGGCTCTTGTGTCAGACAAACACCAGGAAAGCCGTGCTGCAGAGCCGGAAGTGGCTCTGCTCTTGCTGTGTTCTCAGCCCTCGCTGGGACTCTAACCACTTCCCCTGAACTTCAGGCCCTCCCTGAACCTCACCCCTCCTGTGGCGGTGGTCCTCCTAAATTCGGGTTACTCGGCTCATTCCTTCCTGTCTCACTGTGCTCTTCCTGTCTCTTGTGACCATAGGGACCCGGAGGCCTGGTCTCCGTTTCCCTCCCCAGCCGAGCTGTCTCTCTGCGCCCGCGTCGTGTGGCTGGAGAGGAGCGCGATGCTGTGAGAAACACACTCTGGATCCGTGGCCCCGGGACCGGCCCCGTGGGCCTCACCTGAGAGCCGGGTAGCAATGCACAAGCTCTGGAAGCAGACTCTGCATTGTACCCAGCTCCCCGGAGGTACAGCCAAGTCTGGGAAGCAGCAGCGTCCGGTCACAGCTCGCCAGCGCCCAGCTCTGTAACCTGAGCAAGTCATTTCACTTCTCTGTTCTCTCACTTGCAGAGTGAGGGGGTTGGACAAATTGATCTTCTCCCTGATATCAAATTAGAGGTGTTTAATTATGCTTGTGGTAATTTGGATTACTTTCTTTGTCAGATAAGTACCAAAGTGTGGGGAGTGGCAGAAAATTATATTCTGCACAGAATCGAGAACTTTGAGAACCGGAAGGAACTTCACTGAACGTCTCCTTCAGCTCCCTCCTGTTTTACAGAAAAGGAAACAGGTAGCACAGCCACTTAGGGTCAAGCCCCGCTAAGGAGAAAGTCCATCTGGACATGTGTGAGAAATGCAGACTCCTGGGCCCCAGGCCAGGACTTCTGAGTCAGAATCTGCACTAACCAAGCCTCCCAGGTGACCTGAACGCACAGCCAAGTTTGGGGAGTGCAGGATTCAATGAGGCAGTCACTGGGAATCCTTGAAGACAAACTAGGCCCAGAACAGAAGTGTCATTTCACAAGCAGTAACCTGGATTTGAATCTCAACTTGCCGGTTTTCAGCCTTGTGGTTTTCAGCACGTTACTTAACCCTCCCTGAGCTTCAGTTTCCTCTCCTGTGAAATGCGTAAAGCACTTAGTATGATGGCCCGCACTCGGGAGGGACTTAGGAAATGTTAGCACAACACAACAGGGCTTAGCGATTAAAAGCACAGATTCTGCAGCCAGACCGCCTGGGTGTATAATCCTCACTAGCTGTGTGACCTTCAGCAAATCATGTCACCTCTCTGTGCACCAGATTTCCCCATCTGCAAAATGGGACTATCAACAGGGTTGTGATGTCAATTTCATGGGTTAATATTTGTAAAGTGTTTAGACAGTGTCTGGCATATAGTAAGAGCTAAATGTGTGTTAAAGTTGAAATATTGTTACTTTATAGACTTGGTGAAAGGAGAAAAAGCAGGCGTACATAAGTATGTTTAAGTTTCAATAAGAGAGCAGTCTGTTTCTCCCTCATATAAAAGAAGTCGGGAAGTACGTAGCCCATTGTTGGCCTTCTGGTATCATCAGGACCCAGACACCCGTCTTTTTGCTTTCCCATCCTCATCATATAGACGCTATCCTCGTCGGCAAGGAGGGCTTCGGTGGCTCTAGCTCTTGTATCCAGGTATCAGGGCAGGAGAAGGAAGAAGGGGTTCTGGATTAGTTACGTATCACTGCTTAACAAGTCATCCTAAAACTTAGGGGTTGGAAGTAACAGTTCGTATCTCAGTTTCTGTATTAACTCATAGATATTATTATCTCATAGTTCCGTTACCTCATGGTTTCTCACCATTTGGAGCAGCGTAGCCATGTGTTTGTGGCTCAGTGTGTCACAGGCTGCAAGGAAGGCAGCGGCTAGGCTGCAGTCACCTCAGGGCTCCGCTCAGGAAGAGCTGCTTCCGAGCCCACTCACGCGGTGCTGGCAGGGTGCAGAGTCCCCCTCCACGCTCACGTACCTGGACCTCTCCGCAGGGCTGCCTCATGACCCGGCAGCTGGTTTCTCCCATTAGAAGTCCAGCCTGGGCTCAAGCGGAGGGACTGGGACAAGGGCCTGAATACCAGGAGGTGGGCGTCACTGGGGCCATTTTAGAGGCTGCCTCTGTGTAGCCTCTTCCCAGTGACCCAGCTTCCTGCAAGCGGCCTTCCTGGAGTTCCCACCCAACAATTCTCCTTATAGCTCACAGGCTAGAACTTAGTCACGTGGCCACATCAAATTGCAAGAGAGGCTAAGAAATATAACCTTTCAGCTAGAGGCACTGCCACCCTGATTTAAAACCAGTTTCAAAGACGTATTTACAAAACAGAAACAGCCTCACAGACTTCAGAGAAGGAACTTATGGTTACCAGAGGGGAAGGGTGGGGGGCAGGGAGGGATAAACGGGGAGTTTGGGATTGACATGTCCACACTGCTATATTTAAAATAGATCACCAACAAGGACCTACTGTATAGCACAGGGAACTCTGCTCAATACTCTGTAATAACCTAAATGGGAAAAGAATGCAAAATGGATACATGTCTATGTATAACTGAATTACTTTGCTATATACCTGAAACTAACACAACATTGTTACTCAACTATACTCCGATATAAAATAAAACTTAAAAGAAAAATAAAGGCTCTCAAAAAGAAAAGAAAAGAAAAGAAAATCATTTCATTACTAAAGAACAAAGAGGGAATGGCCACTTCATTTTCTATAGCCTTTCTTGAGAGTGATGGGTCTCAGGTCTGGACTCTAGACGGTCAGCATCTGGGAACTGGTGACAAATGCAAATGCTTGAGTCCCAGCCCAGACCTGCTGACTCGGAAGCTCTGTGGTAGAGCCCAGTGATGTTTGAGCACGCTCCCCAGGGGATTCTGGGCACTGGGAGAACTACTGCCATAGAGGACAAATTAGCTGCCATTTATATGGACGTTTTAATAAAACATGTAGTTTGTTTACAAGAACCCACAACTTGGGGTCATCTTTTGTCATTGTTGGTCACGAACTAGGAGGCTTTTAAAGATGACCTGGGGATTATCTAATGATTTAAGTACAATCCACTTCATTGGTTCCATCTTGAGAAAACAGAGAACTTTATCAGATGGTAAGCTCCAGTGTACAGATAAAGCAAAGCAATCCTGAATGAAGTTTCCTGTAGGGTGAGCAAAGAACTGTAGGTTCTCAGTGGCTGGAAATTCCTAACCTAGAACCATAACAGGGTGAGGTAATGGACTACTCAAAGAATCAATTCCCGCAAAGCTGCATGTTTTACTCAAAACTCAGGAAACCATGAATGAGGGCCGACTACAAAATATGGGTGTTATGGTCTGAATTTTTGTGTCCATCCCAATTTTATACGTTGAAATCTAACCCCCAAGGTGATGGTATTAGGAGGTGGAGCCTTTGGAAGGTGATTAGGTCATGAAGGCAGAGCCCTCGTGAATGGGATTCGAGCCCCTATAAAAGAGACCAGAGAAAACTCCCTTGCCCTTTCCGCCAAGTGACGTTACAGCTAGAAGGCACCATCTATGGTCTATTGAACCAGAAAGTGGGCTCTCACCAGACACCAAGTCTGCTGGTGCCTTGTTCTTGGACTTCCCAGCATCCAGAACTGTGAGAAATACATTTCTGTTATTCATAAGCCACCTGGTCTGTGGTATTTTGTTGTAGCAGCCCAAATGGTCAGAGACAATGGCAGATGTCAATAATCCACAAGTAGATGGTTGGGAGGCAGCTGCATGGGATGGAAAACAGGACATGGAGTCTGTGGCCTAATTCCATGTGAACATGTGCCCAAATTTCAGTAAGATTCAAGACTCCTGAGCTCTAGTTTTCTCCTAAAATGGGGATAGCAATAGCTAAAGGTTTATTTGGTAGAGGAGAGAAAATTCTCTGCCGTCTTGCATGTGGAGCACGGAGCTCGATCCCTGGCACACAGCGGGGCAGCGATACGATGTGGTCTCTCTTCTTTCCCTTTCTCTGAATCATGTGTGGAGAGATGATACGTAGTCACAATACTTTTAAGCAGTTTCAAAACTTAACAAGGAAATAAAGTATTCTAAATTAGGTTCTGATTTCCTTGAAAATCTGTATTTTCTTTGGTTTTATTCCATTTCTCCTCTTTAGGCCAGTTTACATCAAGTTACACAATTCTTTCTCCATTTGGTGTTTATTGTCAATCTGGATTTTTTCTGTATTGCTGCTGCACCCTTTTTTGCAAATGGATTTTGCCATTTAAACATGCTCGTTCTTTTTTGTTTTTGTTTGGTTTGGGGTTTTTTTTTTTTTTTTTTGGCTTTCCTTTTAATTAAATATTCCTGACAACTTCTTGCTTTGGAAGAGCTGACGGGATCCATCAGAATCCATCATTTCAGGTGTGCCTCTACCATAGGAAGGAATACGACCTCATGCTGAGGTGACACGCTGCTGAAAACAATGCTATCTTTCTACTTGTGCTGTGTGTGTGTGGAGGGGCAGAATTCTAGGTGCTTACATTCTAGCCACCACTCTCCTCCCCACCCGCGTCTGTTCCTCGGTTGAAATGCCCGCTGCTGTGGGGAGACTCCCTGCACCCCAACTGCAACCCAAGAAGAGAGCTACTCTTTTTGCTGAACACAAGGCCCCTTCTCTCAGAGTGGGACTAGACGGTGGTGTGCAGGTGCTGGGGAAAGAAGTTCAACAGCGGATACTAGCAGGCCTTCTGAGGGCACTGGGCCCCTCATGAGGCAACAACCCAGAAGCTTCTTCCTTTGGCCTTCTTCTCTGCCCTGGCTTCTCGTTTGGGTCTGGCTTTGGCACTTAAGCAGAGTTGGCGTATCCTCTGGGGGAGAAATGGCCTTTCCTTGGGGGCCAGGAGGTGTGTTGCTCTTTTTAGGATTTCTTTGTGGCTAGGACTGTGGAAGAGAAAGTCGTGGCGTGGCCCCAAGGAGCAATCGGTCCTGGGACCAGTTCTGGCGTACCAGCTGGGGGTCTAGGGTCAGGCAGGGTCTAGTCAGGGGACAGAAGCCACACCAGTATTTGAACAGTAAGGTTCTCCAATGAAGACATCGTTAGGTAAGTATAAAATTGTTAACTAGGGAACCAAAAGGGTGGCAGGAGAATTCTAAAATGTCACTGAGGTAGCAACCGCAGGAAGCAGCTCCGACCCGCGAGGCCGAGGGAACAAAGGAAGAAGCTGGAAAGGGGAAAAGCTAGAGACTTGGTGGGAGGAGCCCACGTTGTTGAAAATTAGACCTCTGAGGCGGGCACTGCCCACTGGGGCTGACACCTCCGAGAGGAGGAGCTCGGGGGGCCAGGCACAGATCCCTCCCGAGGAGGGGATGTCTTGCTGGCAGAGCCAAAGCGTGAGCAAGTGGCAAAACAGAAATGTAGTTTGCAGAGTCCCAGCACCAGTGTCACAGGGCAGAGCATGGAAGGGCGGGCTTGGGGCTGAGAGGACAGGGTCCTCAACCTTAAGGCGCATACGAGGCCCCCGGGCCTAAGCTTCTGCATCTCTGACAAGCTCCCAGGGATGCTCTCATTTGAGCGGCGAGGTCCTAGGAGGCCTTGAAGAAACTGGCGTGTGCGCCTTCCTGTTAGGCGTGGAGAGCAGCCCTTTGCAGCGCTCCTCTCCGGTTAGCTGTGTCCTTGCACCACCCTTGGGGCAGGCACGTGGCGTAGCATCCTTTCCCACCTTCCTTACTCTGGGGCTTTCGCATTTCTTTCCTCTGCATCCAATTTGCCAGGACTTCGCTGGCCGGTGGGGATTCAGAGAGTTCCCAGGTGAAAGCCTGGCCTCCCCTAAATGACATTAACATTTTAACTTGAGCCACTTCATGCCTTCAGTCAAATAGGAATACAGGAAGGGGCTCATCTGGGCTAATCTCAGGTGGTTCGTCCCCTGTAACTGAAGATGATGCTCTACTGATGACCATCATTTTGTGATAACCCTACAGGGTGTCTACTCTCCAATTTTCTGTTTAAGAGGTGAGGAAGAATCCCAAACTCACACATGATCTCCACACAGGCTCTCTGTACCAGAGCCATCTTTTCCGAAGGGGATCATCTTACCCAATGAGTTTGAGGAGAAAGTAGATTGTCCCCAGACAGTTTGAATTATAAGACCACGCCTCATAAATTCAAGGTATAACAAACAGGGTGGTGGCCACAGCCCAGAAGTGGAAATCTCGGAACATCTTGAGGAAACAGCAGCCAAAGAATGAACTCGAAGTAGCCATGGCCAACATCAGCTCTTGGAAGCCTGCTATGGGATCTCAGTAGCTCCATAGCTGGACCTAGCTCCCAAATTCTCTCTGCAGTGGGTATTTGAAGCTGGCCTTACACTTCTTTGTCACAAGAGAGCTCTCACAAGACAGTGATTGCAAAGGTGAGCAGGCAGTGAGAAATAAATCCTGCGATTCAGATACGCCAAGGTGCGTGCTTCTCATGACGCTGTCCATAGAGAAACGTTCCTCCTGGCATCTGAAATTACAGTGTTCCGTTACCTTTCCCCGCTCATGTATTAGGAACATTAGTTTATGTTTGATCACCATGGCCTTCTGAAACAGGAGCAAGAATGGCTTTTTGTGGACTGATTTTACAAATGACAGGACTGGGCAAAGACATGTTAAATGACTTTCCAGAGTCCCATGGTGGCAAAATAGCGATCTAGTCCCCTGGCTAGAGAGATAAGTGCTCCAAAGACCCTGGAAATATGGCTGCTCAATTCTGGAGCCCATTGTTTTATACCAGGGGTCAGCAAACTTGTTCTATAAAGGGTTCAATAGTAAATATTTTTGGCTCCGTGGGCCATATGGTCTCAGAAGCAACTACTCATCTCTGCTGCTGTGGCATGAAAGCAGCCGTAGATGGTATGTAAACAAATACATTTGGCTATCTTCCAACGAAACCTGATTTATGAAAACAGGCAGACGGCTGGATTTGGCCAGGAGGCTGTAGTTTGCCGACTCCTGGTTTATACCAATGGCAAAAGCAGAAAATGGGATCATGCACTTGATTTAATTCTTATAGGGAAAGAAAAGAATCAGAGGTAGAAAGGAAGATGGGAGGTGCAGGGGAGACACTGGGGGCAATAGGAGAGTTGGGTGAGAAGGAGGAACAGAAGATAGACACAGGGTGTCGACGGAAGGAGACAAGAGACGAAAAGAAAACGAGAAAAAGGAATACCTGTTCAAACAACTTCACATTTTTCTGAGACCAGTAAGATAAAAGATAAGTGAGTTTTGAGGCTTATCCAGGGCTGTGTGAAAGCCAATGAAATTTTATCATAGTTTTTCCACGTGAGATGAATTCACTTTCCTCATTTTCTCTTCAAATTACACACTTAATCAGGGCAGGCACAACCAAGTCTGTTGACATCAAATCACTGTCAAGTTATGCCTCTGTAAAAAGAATTGTCCAGCCGACTCTGTCAGCTGGCTAACAACAATTTAGAAATACCTAATTTATGACCAGGAATGATGAAATCTAGAAAATATTTCCTAGGAAAGAAACATGTTTTAGCTGCCCGATAGCAAAACAAGTCCTTTGTTACTAATGCACTGATGCTATGACGTCTTTACTCTTTCAAAGATTAAAGAGTTTTTTTTTTGGTAGATATCAAGTACCTGGTATTGCTAAAGATTTCAGAAGGTTTTGGAGACAGTTCTTATTGTTTTGCAAACATATCCTTCTTCTATGTACTTTGAAACATGATTTCAGATCTCTTTAAAGAAGCTTTCTTCTTCGTAGTTTCCTTATTGGCTTTATTGCTTTCCAATGCCAGCAAGAGAGCCAGCAGCACAAAGGCTTCAAAACATTTGAAGAAGCAATTCGAGTTGCTACTTCAAAGAATATGTTTTCTAAAAAACACAGGAACCTAGGAGCTGGGAAATTGCATGACTATGGAGAGAGAGCTGAATCAAACAGGACATTAATCATGGCTTCACTGTTTTGTATTCCTCCACTTTCGAGTTCTGGAATATGCTGTGTGTCCAGAAGCCCCGTGGGCGGTGATGTGCGATGGTTATGGGCACAGACACCCTTGGCTTGACTCCCACCTCTGCCAACTGTTGGGTGGGCAATATTAGAAGAGTTAGTCTGCCTGTGGCTCACCTTTTCCATCTGTAAAATGGACATGGTGACATCAGTATCTACCTTAAAGAATCTTTTCAAAGGTTGAATGAATTAAAATACATATGAGCACTTAGGAGAATGCCTATAGAAAGCACTCAATATGTTATTATTATTATTAATAAGGAATAGAGAAAAACCATAATGAATCAGGTTTTCTTTTGAAAGGTTGTCACCTATGGAATAGTGTGTGTGTGTGTGTGTGTGTGTGTGTGTGTGTGTGTGCCAGGCTGTTAAATGTTAGCATTGTAAAGCTTTATAATGTGTACATGTATGTAAAATTGCCATGACAATTTTTGGGCAGAGGTGATAGCGTAGCTAATGAGGTTCTAATCAAAGCACAGTTATTGCTGATTGAAAGCTGCCATGATTATCAATGTATTGCTAGGTGAGATTGATTGTTTTAAGTGTTAAACTTTAGCCCACATATTTCCTCCGAGCTCTAGACCCCTTTCGGATATTAAAGGTACCACAAACTCAATGTATCCCAAACTCATCTCAAAGTTAGCTCAATTCCAGCATCACTTAACTTAGTGAATGCACCACTGTCTGTCCAGTTTTGCAAACCAGAAATGTGGAGTCATATTTGACCCTTCTCTATTTCTCACTGCATCTAACCCACCATCTTGCCAATTTTACCTCCTGCATATCTCTCAAATGTGGGCCTATCTTTCTATTACCATTATGGAGAACCGTTGTAATCCAAGCTACAAATATCTCACATAGACTATGTTAGCCTCCTAATTGGCTTGCAACCATACATTCTTTTCCCCATGAAATCCATTCTTCTTAACACCCAGATTCAGTTTTATTCTTGTAACTGACATCCACTTAGGCAACCTGCTGGATTTACCAGTACTCTCCAGTGACACCCCCTGTAAAACGCACTGTCCAGCCCACAGCACGCTGCTCGCTCATTGCTAGCAGGCTACTCTCCAGGACGCGCACGTATTTCTGCTCCTACCAACTGAGCTGTATGTTTACTAAGAGTCTCTAACCTGTTTTTGTCAGTTTTTGAAACAACTACCAAATGTAATGAAGTATTACGTAAGCTGATGAAACATGAACACATTCATATTTCAGGAGGATTTTTTCCTCTGAAAACTAGGTTGGATGCTTTGGGAAGACTCAATAAAGATAGATTGCTATAAAGAAAATTGTTCAATTAAGCATAAGTGAGAAATATGCAAAAAATTTCATAAAACTCTAGAGTAATTCTGCCCTCAAAATTCTTTGCAAGTGTATTTCAGTTCTTTAATTAAGGAAACTGAATTGGAAAACTGCAGTCAACACATTATGGATAAGAAAGAGGCCAAGGAAAGACATTCATTGAACCCATACTTAAAGACAAAGTCTTGGATCTTCATGGAGAGACTGATGAATGAATGCATATTTCAAATAAAGTGTGAACGGTATGCATGCATGTGTCATTTTAAATGATTCTTATTTTATGGAGCTTTTTCAACTAACTGCTTAATATTTCGGTATGGATTACACAGTATGCCTTGAACTTCATATATTTGAATTCTTCTCTTCTCTTAGATTATACACCAAGAACCCTTAAAATGGCCGATAAGGTCTGGTCTAGATGAACTGGAACCTCAAGGTCATCTCGAGCCTTGCCTCCCCCTCCCCTGACCTGGTACTAGCCAGGGCCGCCTTCTGTCAGATCCTTCCCCGAGGTGGTCAGATCCTTGTGGTGTTTGCTTTCGTTACATCACTTAACTCTTCATCATCACTTTTAGCACAGCTGCAATTTTACATTTATTTTGTGGTTACTTGACTGGTATCTGCTGTATTAGCTTCCTAGGGCTGCCGGGACAAAATGCCACAATCTTGGTGGCTTAAAAAAACAGACACTTGTTCTCTCACAGTTCTGGAGGCCAGAAGACTCAAAGCAAGGTGTTAACGGGGCCACGATAACTCTGAAGGCTCGAGGGGAGAATTCTTCCTTGCCTCTTCCAGTTCTGGTGGCTCCTGGCTCCTGGCTCCTGGCTACACCATGCCAATCTCTGCCTTCCTCTTCACATGACCTACCCTGGCTCTCAGAGGGTTCCTGTTCTGCCTCTTAGGACACTGATTGGATTTCGGGCCCACCCTAACCCAGGGCAATCTTATCTCGAGAACCTCACCTTAATTATACCTGCAAAGACTTTTTTTCCAAATAAGGTCATACTCACAAGTTCAGGCGGACATATCTTTGGGGGGGCCACTATTCAACCCATTAGATCTACCTACCCCACTAGACTCTAAGTTTTTCACAATGGCAGGAATTGTCTTTGCCTATTGCAATGGCCGACACATAGTAGGTACTTAGTAAATATTTGTTCTGTGAATGAATAAATGGATCTGTGTAGTCTCTAAGCTGATTAAAATTATTAATCAGTCAAATGGAAGTGCTGGACTCCTGACACACTAATATAAATATGCTGATTGCATTTTAAAGCACTGTAAGCTCATTCATTTCTTTTTTTTTTTTGCGGTATGTGGGCCTCTCACTGCTGTGGCCTCTCCTGTTGCGGAGCACAGGCTCCAGACGCACAGGCTCAGCGGCCATGGCTCACGGGCCCAGCCGCTCCGCGGCATGAACCCGTGTCCCCTGCATCGGCAGGCGGATTCTCATCCACTGCGCCACCAAGGAAGCCCGCTCATTCGTTTCTAGAAAACATTCTATTGCTGCACAAAGTCAGTACCTGCTATTTTGTAAGTGTACCAAACCCTCCTTTCAAATCCACTGACCACCTATTTCACAATCTGGGAAAATAAAGCTTTAAAATCTAAGATCTAATTCCACCTGGTTTATTATTATTCACTTAAAATTTTTAATAGGGTCTATTTACACTGGCCCAGCTAGCACTGAGTGACAAAGAGATCTATGGGGATAACAGGAGAAAAGGAGTGACATGAGGCAACATTAATAGCTAGAAACCACATTATAAATACCCCAAAGCAAATGTCCTTTCAATAGAGTATCGTAGACTTACACCTTTCTGGATGGTGTTATTATTTATTATGATTGTTAGAGCTTCTAGTAATACATGGAAGTTGTACTTAGGGATAAAGGGAAAAAACCCTCAACAACCCCCAAATACACCCCCATCCCAAAAGTTTGAAACCCAGGCTGCCCATTTTATTAAAGTTTTTGCCTTGAGTTAAGTGCAGCACAGCCAGGGTGGTTTCAGCATTGAATTTATACTTCCTACAATTAAACAAAAGTGTATTTATACTCTAAGCTGTGCCTAGATTTCCAGACATTACTTGACATTCTGGAATTTAAGAGAACAACAAGAGAAGCAGCATAAGTAGTAGAGGTGTCACTATTATTATTATTGTTACTATTTGCCTCACCACATGGCATGCGGGATCTTAGTTCCCCGATCAGGGATCGAACCCATGCTCCCTGCAGTGGAAGCATGGAGTCTTAACCACTGGACCACCAGGGAAGCCCCTAGAGGTATCATTATCGATCCCTTTCATAAAGCAGGTCCCTGTCGGGCGAGGTTACAGCTGACTAAAACTCAAAGTCACTGGATCATGGAGTCCTATCTTCTTCCTGATGAGAACCAACTATCAATTTCTATGACGTCTTTTGGCTGATGGATATGGGAGTGGGCTGTTAGCCTTGTTTTCATTCCCAAGAGCTACAGAGAGGATGAGCTTGGAAGCCAACCAGGAAAGGCTGTAGTGTCCATTAGCAGATAATGACAATAGCAATTTACCATTTATTAAGCATCTAAGAGTTCCCAAGCACCTATATGATAGCAAATTTTCCTAACAACCTGATATGGTAGAGATTCCTAGACTCAACTTATAAACAGGGAAACCAAGGCTCAGAGAGGTTAAGAAACTGGCCCTAAGTCACACAACTAGCAAACATCTCTTAGGATTGGGACACAGCCTGTCTTGCCTCCAAAGTCATGTTTTCTTTTTTTAAAATTAACTAAATTATTGGTTGCATTGGGTCTTCGCTGAGGTGTGCGGGCTTTCTCTAGTTGCGGCGAGCGGGGGCTACCCTTTGCTGCGGTGCACAGGCTTCTCATTGCGGTGGCTTCTCTTGTTGTGGAGCATGAGCTCTAGAGCGCACGGGCTTCAGTAGTTGCAGCACATGGTCTCAGCAGTTGTGGCTCGCAGGCTCTAGAGCACAGGCTCAGCAGTTGTGGCGCACAGGCTTAGTTGCGCCGCAGCACGTGGGATCCTCCCGGACCAGGGCTCGAATCCGTGTCCCCTGCATTGGCAGATGGATTCTCAACCACTGTGCCACCAGGGAAGTACCCAAAGCCACACGTTTTCTACTTTGCCAAGCTGCCTTCCAGAGTTTGCTCTCTAAGGAAAAAGGCTAGCTCATTGGTAACTCATTGCTAAAATAGCCTCAGATAGCACCTGGGTTTCTTGCTTTTCAAACTGAGATATTTGCACAAGACCTATGAGGTGACATGCCAGGGTAAGCAAAACCACATAATAAACTTGATGCGTCTTTAATGTCAAGTCATTCATGATGCATGTTAGTATAAAAATAAAAAATTTAATATGAAACGAGATTAAAAATATATTTCCTGGGCTTCCCTGGTGGCGCAGTGGTTGAGAGTCCACCTGCCGATGCAGGGGACGTGGGTTCGTGCCCCGGTCCGGGAAGATCCCACATGCCGCGGAGCGGCTGGGCCCGTGAGCCATGGCCGCTGAGCCTGCGTGGCCTGAGCCTGTGCTCCGCAATGGGAGAGGCCACAACAGTGAGAGGCCCGCGCATCGAAAAAAAAAAAAAAAAAAAAAATATATATATATATATATTTCCTGCTACTGCAATAGTATGGGAAAACTTAGTTGTGTGGGTGTATCAGTCAGTGATTGGTCAGGAAGACAGTGTCCATTCTAGGTCTTTCAGAGGGAATTTAGTACAGGAAATGGTTTACAAAAGTGTTGGCAAGGCACAAAGAGCACAAGGGAAAGGTGAAGAAACCCTGAGAGTAGTAACTGAAGGAAGCTACCCCAAAGACTGGAAGAACCACTGCTAGGACTGGAGGAGCAAAAGGGAAGAGGTGGTGTTACCAGAGCTGAAGGGCACATTAGTCAGTGAAATCGTTCAAACACTGCTGATGCTTTTGGAATCCTGGTCACTCCTGAAAACACCAAAGGCCACTGGAGCCTGTAGCTGTCCCTGATGTCAGATCTGCTACTTTCACTGTAGCCCTCAGTTGCTGGCAGCCACCAGCAACTGTCCATGACCACAGCTGCTGGAAAGACAGAAGGCCACCTGCTGTGCCAAAGATACCACCAGAAGTGGGAGAAAAATAACTTCTCCCTTTCTTCCACCTTTCAATCTCCTGTCATTCTCTCCCATTGGCAGAACGCAACCAGAGGCCAACAGGCAAGGGAGTCTGGGAAATGTAGTTTGCAGGTTTCCAGTCTCCTCCAATAAAGAGATGAGTGAAGAAGACTGGGAATAATCCAATCAGGCAATTGAACAACCATGACCTATTATGTTGTTATTAAACTAATGTATTTCCATGAAGGCTTACCTTCTATTTCTTCTCCAAGGATGGTAACGAATAGGTATCTCATCTGAGAGGGGTAAATATAAGTATTCCTTGCTTTTCCAAATCCATTTGGCTTCTGCTTTCAGACAGTGAGAGTTTAGATAAGTTCAGATAGTGAGGGACACCTCTTTCTTTTTTTAAAAGCGACCAGCCTTTATTAAAACTTCCAGTGTCAAGCCTCACACACAGAGTCAGGGAAGGGCCAAAGCCATCCAATGGGTTCACTTCTAGGTCCAGCAAGTAGTAACATGATGATCCCATTGAGAATAATTTCCTTAGGGAAGGGTTTCACACTCGACCATACAGTTAATATGTATTCTACAAAAAACAAACTTTCTATGGGCCAATATTTTCTTTTTGGTAAATGATGTACACTACCTCTGTTTTTTCATTTTTTTGGGTTTTTTGCATTTGCATCAATTCTTTTCCCCTCAGCTTTACCGAGATATAACTGACATATAACACTGTGTAAATATAAGGTGTACAATGTGATGATTTGATATACATATCTTCAGTTGACCCTTGAACAATCAGGGTTAATCCACGTATAACTCAGTTGGCCTTCTGTATTCGTGGTTCCACTTCTGTGGATTCAACCAACCATGGACTGTGTAGTATTGTAGCATTCACTATTTTTTTTTTTTTTGACTTCGGTACGATCATTCTTTTTTTTTTTTTTTTAAATGTTTCTACTGGAGTATATCTGCATATAAGTGGACCTGAGCAGTTCAAACCTGCACTGTTCAAGGGTCAACTCTACTGTGAGATGATTACCACATAATGTTAATTAACACATCCATGTCTATCACCTCACACAGTTACGTTTTATTTTTGTGGTGAGAAATTTTAAGATTGATTCTCTTAGCAACTTTCAAGTATACAACACAGTATTATTAACTTCATCACCATGCTCTACAGCCCTCTTTGTATAGCTTTGCAATACACACACACATTTGAGGCTTTGGGAAGTTCTGCAGGAGACAACCCAGTTTAACCTGATCTTATTTGATCCTGGAAACCTCTTTTCACTACCAGCTGGCAGGGCCCTATGACCTGCTGCCATGGGGAATCACCACCAGGGAGGGCTGTCTCAGCCAAATTGTGATGTGTCCAAATTTTCTTTCAGGGAAGCATAATGTTAGCTCTGAACTTCATTCCTTGGCTCCAGATCTCCTTGCTCTGTAACTCTGGCAAAGTATTTTTCACCCTCTGAGCCTTCGTCTCTTCATCTACAGAAGGGGGTAAATAATATCTACTTCACAGGCTTATTCTAAAGGCTCAGTGAGATTACATGAAAACTCTATGGTAAGGGCTTCCCTGGTGGCGTGGTGGTTAAGAATCTGCCTGCCAATGCAGGGGACACGGGTTCCAGCCCTGGTCCAGGAAGATCCCACATGCCGCAGAGCAACTAAGCCCGTGCGCCACAACTACTGAACCTGTGCTCTAGAGCCCGCAAGCCACAACTACTGAGCCCATGTGCCACAGCTACTGAAGCCCACGCGCCTAGAGCCCATGCTCTGCGAGAAGCCACCGCAATGAGAAGCCTGCGCACCGCAACGAAGAGTAGTTCCCGCTCTCCGCAACTAGAGAAAGCCCACGTGCGGCAACGAAGACCCAACGCAGCCAAAAATAAATAAATAAATAAAGACAAAGTTCCATTAAAGAAAAAAACTCTATGGTAAAGTATAAAGTATCACACAAACATAAGGACTCCAGGCTTCTCTAAGGTCTCTTTGAGGTCCCCAACTCACAAGCCTGCTCACGATGCCTCTCTGCAGCAGCCCCTCTTGGGCAGAGGCTCCATCCTGCAGCCCTTTCTTCACCTTCCTGTGATTCAACACTTACCTGGGGCTTATCACACTCTTCCAGCTGCAGCTCTCAGGTGAATCCTGACAGCCGTAACTGATTCACCTGGCCCTCTTCTCTGTCTCCCCCCGAACCATCCTAGACACTGTTGCTACAGACATCATTCTAAAATCAGATGTCTGATCTTTTCATTCCCATTTTTAAAATAAAACTTTCATTGACTTCCCTCTGACATCAAATCCACTGACATCAAGTCCAACTCTTCTTAGGTAGACAATTAAGACACTTTTCTAACCTCAAATGCCCCTCACCTCCAGCACCAAAGTTCTAGTCATACAGTCCATCCCTTGTTCTCTATTAAAACTCTAAGAGACCTGGGTTCAAATTCTGGCAGAGCCATTTATTAGCTATGTGAACTTGGACATGTTACTCAACCTCTCTGTGCCTCAGATTTTCTCCTGTAGAAAAGGGGATAATCATAATACAGATTTTAAGGGACTGCTTCTTAGGATTACATGAGGTAATGTATATTAAGTTCTTAGGACTATGCCTGGCATTGTTAAGTGGTCAAGAAATGTCAGCTATTTACTATTACTATTTTTGTTACTATTAGAAACTTATAATTTTCATTCTCTCCTCCTGCTGCTTCTTCATCTGGGTATGCCCTTCATCTTAGCACCACCATTTAAAATCTGACTCATTTGTTTTAAATGTAACTTTAGCAAATTATTTCAGCTCTCTCAGCCTTCACTTGCTCATTTATAAAATAGAGAAAGTCATATATACTTTATGTCACATATATTCACGTATAGTATTCATCTCCATTTTGATACGCCCTGAATGCTGTAAGCTCATAAGACTTTGTACTTCATTTTTGGTATTTGTCATATCATGGTATCATTATAATTTGCCTTGTTATTTCTGTACATGTGTAGATTGGAATCTTCTTAAACGTAAACTGGGGCTTCCCTGGTGGCACAGTACTTAAGAGTCCACCTGCCAACGCAGGGGACGCAGGTTCGATCCCTGGTCCGGGAAGATCCCACGTGCCACAGAGCAACTGAGCCCGTGAGCCACAGCTACGGAGCCTGCGCTCTAGAACCCGCGAGCCACAACTACTGAACCCCGCGCACCTAGAGCCCGTGCTCCGCAACAAGAGAAGCCACCGCAGTGAGAGGCCCGCGCACCGCAACGAAGAGCAGCCCCCGCTCACTGCAACTAGAGAAAGCCAGTGCGTAGCAATGAAGACCCAACACAGCCAAAAATAAATAAATAAATAAATAAATAAAAACAAAAAAACCAAAATAGAGGTAAAAATCGCACTTAAAAAAAATGTAAACTGATGTGTTCAGCTGGCACAGTGCAAGGTAGCAGAGTGAGCTTGCTGAATTGAGCTGAAACCCCAATTCGTAACACAGGTTTAGTTGATAACATGGGTTAGTGTATTCTATTTGCACATTTCTTTACCCCAGGAAAGGAACCTCCAAAGGTGGAATTTCAGCCTTCACTGAATAGGTTACTGGTGTAGACCAGTGCTGCTCAAAGCGTGGTCCCCACACC
Organism: Kogia breviceps; assembly: GCF_026419965.1. NCBI lineage: Eukaryota > Metazoa > Chordata > Mammalia > Artiodactyla > Physeteridae > Kogia > Kogia breviceps. The sequence continues at coordinate 117,937,707 of NC_081330.1, read as the reverse complement.
AGCAGCATCAGCATTAACTGAGGGCTTTGTTAGAGCTGCCGCACCTTGAGCTCCAGCCCAGACCTGCTGAATTGGATTCCCTGAGGGTGGGTAGGAATCTGCATTTTGACGAGATGCTAAAGTCTCATGTGTGCTGAAGTCTGAGAAGCACTGTTATAGAAAGTTTGAAGGAAGAAATCTTAATTTTCTACATTTGACATTTTATAGAGGCGTGCCTATTTGTAACACCTATTTAATCAAGGGCAACTTAAGCAAATTTCTTGGAATCTGAGAGCACTTTCTCTAGTTCCCCAAGGTGTGAGGAGCAGTAATTTTTATTAGTTTATTTTATCTGTGGCAAATTTTAATTGAAACAAGAAAATGAGGGACTTCCCTGGCGGTCCAGGGGTAAAGAATCCGCCTTACAATGCAGGGGATGCGGGTTGATCCCCGGTTGGGGAACTAAGATCCCACATGCCGCGGGGAAACTAAGCCCGTGCGCCGCAACTACTGAGCTCGCGTGCCTCAATGAGAGAGCCTGCGTGCCGCAAACTACTGAGCCCAAGCGCCCTGGAGCCCGTGCACCACAACTAGAGAAGAGAAAACCTGCATGCCACAACTCGAGAGAAGCCTGCGGGACACAACAAAGAGCCCGTGCGCCCCAACTTAGACTCGGTGCAGCCAAAAAAAATTATTTTTTAAAAAAGAAATAGAGAAAAGTGTAAGAAAAAAAACCCCAAAAAACCCTAGCACCCCTGGTACTTGGTTAATCAAGTCTATAAAACCGTGACTTGTTTTTGCAAGAATGTGAGGCTGTTGAACGTATCCTCCGTAAAAGGGCTCTCTCAAACTGTTAAATGAGAGAAAATATCTTAGGCTGTCTCATTTTGTACTTTAAAGGCTTTATCCTTCCATATTCAAAATGGGGATTATATATTGCAAACAGTAATGGTCTGCGGCTGGAACCTGTTATAAACGTTGTCTTCTTGGCTGCAGGGAGACATATTGTGACTTCTCGGGCTGTCAGAAAGCCCTTCTTCTTGCAAATGGCAGCACTTCACAGAGACTTTTACATGGTACAGTTTATAATTTCCATGGGTGATCTGTTATTTTAAAATACCAACAGGAAGATTGAGAATGTGTTGACACAAAAACGGCACCAACCAATGCCCTTTGGCCCTCCTAAACTTGAACCAGAAAGCTCCCTCGCCTTTTAAGGAAGATTATAATCTGCCAAAATAGAAAAAAGGGTTACAAAAGGATTATGTGCTATAATAAGTTTAGGACAATCCAGAATTTTCCTCAAGCAATTACAGACTGCCGCGTGATTTGTTTACATGTGTTTGCCCTGACTGGGTAATTTGGGCATAGGTTGTTTTTAATAAAAGAGTAGGGCAAAGGATGGCTAGCTCTGGAAACACTCGTGCCCCAAAGTTTGATCTGTTCCTGAATTTTGCACCATTTGGGGGTCTCATCCTTTGGTGGATTTCCAGTGGAATAAATTATACAAGGCTTTGTGAAACATGTGAGGCCTAAGGATGCTGGACTTCGCTAAGCAGATAGAACTCAGTGGGATTAATTGAATTAATATTTGTAAAGCACATTGCATAATGCCTGGCACACAGCAAGTGCTATATAAATGTTTGACAAATAAATGAGAAGCTCTACTCTGAACTAAGCAAAGTTTTATTTGGGCTTTGAGGAAGATTTTAGATTCGAAAATGGATGGATCGCAAAAGAACAGATATAATGGGGTCCGGACTGTAGACTCCACAGTTCAGTTGGCACCAGTGCCATTTTCTGCTCAAGGCTGCCATATACACCAAATGTTGACCTGAAATTCTTTGTGGCAATGCAGAGGGGCAGAAAGCACATTGCATTTGTGGTCTCTTTCTAGACAGCATCACCACTTATTAGTTTGGGACTTTGGGTAAGTTGCTTCACCTCTGCCTGTTCCTCATAGTTCTTAGATGTAGACTCTCACTTGAGGTAACAGGGCTGAAGAGCTCTGTAAACTTGAAAGCACTATCCATGTGGATGGTTTTATCCTAAGATATTCATTTCCAGCACAAAGCCGAGGGGCAGCCCACATAGTTGGTGAGTCACTGGGGTTGAACAGCTAAGAGCTAACACATTTCCCACAGAGGTAGGGAAGGGCCATAGCAGGAATCTCAGGAAACTCCCTTTGGGTGAAATGGCACGGAGGGAGGGAAGGGAATTCATCAATGACTACCACTGAAACCTTATCAGAAGGGTTATCTAAGATATTTCAGAAGTGTCTTCTTCACCCACAATAAGAGAAGTTCATGGAAATCATCTACTGTAATTGTCCCTGCTTTTTGTCTGTCCAGCATCCATTCTGCCCTCTTTCCTACCAGAACATTACACTTTTTCAGCCATGTGTCCCAGGGGAAGCTAATCCTGTCCACATCTTCAGGGATAGCCTGGTTGGTTTAAGATTATTCCCATTCCCCTTAAACGGACATGCAACCTAATCTGGCCAGGGAGACAAAGGAAAGTCTACTGGGAGTCTTCTGGAAAAAGTTTCCTCACTCCCAAGAAAGAACCACGAAAGAGATAGTCTCTCTTCTTCTTTGGAGTTGCTGTGCCTGGAAGGGATGTCTGGAATTGCCACAGTCATCTCGTTGCTTGCCTGAGGCTGAAGCCAACACCTAGGACGTTGGAAGAGAAAGATGCTAAGGGGTGGAAGTGGATGGGGCGTGTCTGTGGGGGTGAAGTTGAAGACACCGTGAGCCGAAATCACCCCAACTGATGCAGAACTTCCCATATGTTCTCTCATCAATCATCACAGCATCTCTGAGGTAGGTGGCCTTAGCCTTGCTGCACGGGACGAGGAAAACAAGAGGTTAAATCGCTCAGGGTCACCCAACACGTAGGTGAAGATTTATAACTCAAACTGAGATGTGTTCAACTTCAAAGGCTGTGCTCAAGTTGTTGTGGTGGTCTCCTAAACCTTGCCTCAGATGAAAAATGGTCAAGAGGCCATCTATTTACTGTGGCCATGAAACTAGCAGAGCCTGGGAGTTGGAAAGCCTGAGTTGTTGTTTTTTTTTTTTTTTCAGTGTTAGCTTTGCTGCCCAACATCTGACCTTTCTGGACCTCTATTTCATCATGTGTAAGACAGTTGGACCAGATGTTTACTGAGGTTCTTTTTGGCTCTAAGATCTTTTGAAATGCTTGGTAAACCACAGGGAGGGATAAAAGAAAATAAATAACATACATTCGGTATCTTGAGAAAGGGTGCTGGGCAGGATTTCCCCTCTCAGTCTGAGGTTCAGGGTTACAATGCATCAGCGATGTTGCCAAAGAGCAAAAGAAGGTTCCATGTGGCACTAAACAGGACAAGCTGAAACCAGATAAGAGTCCTTGCAAGAGGGACAGAGCTGAGACCAGAAGAGGGCTGTTTTCTGTACAGCCCTCCTGGGCAATCTAGCCAGTTTGATTGCTAAGTCCCTGACGAGGAAGTTAGATTCTGAAGGGCATTCGTGCTTTCATTTTCTTCTTATTCCTACAGTGCTTAAAACAGGGCAGGGCATGGTGTACCGGGCACTTTTAAATACTTCTGTTCCCTTCTGATTGCTAGAAAAGTTGTTTCTGTGATACCATCACCAGAGATAGAACCCATTAAGGCAAAGTCCTACCCCTACCTAATTGAGTTCCTGCTATCTGAGGCAGTGTGTTTGCCTATTTGGCCTGCTTTTCTTCTTCAAAGCCACTTTTCATTCTGTCTGTAAGCAATTTTGGGGGGTGGAGGAGGAGGAGCTGGATGTTCCTGGAGCAGTAGGCAAAGGATGTGGTTCCCCCAGACCAGCACTTCTCAAGCGTCACTAAGCACACAAGTCCCCTGAGGAGCTTGTTCAAAAGCAAATTCTGATGCAGTAGATCTGGAGTGGGGCCTGGGATTCTGCAAGTCTAAGTTCCCACGTGATACCGATGTTGCTGGTCCCCAGAGGAGTAAGGCTCCAGATCTAGACTAGATGGTGGTCACATCTATTTATGCCAAACAACTAAAAATTACCATTCTTGAGAGGTTTCAAAACGTCAACTGTAACACACCAATGTTCCTAGAAGCATTATTTACAATTGCCAAGGTATGGAAGCAACCTACGTGTCCATCAACAGATGAATGGATAAAGAAGCTGTGATTGATACACACACACACACACACACACACACACACACACACACACACACACACACACATATATAATGGAATACAACTCAGCCATAAAAATGAAATTTTGCCATTTGCAGTAACGTGGATGGACTCAGAGGCCATTATGCTAAGTGAAATAAGTCAGACAAGAGACAGACAAATTCGGTATGATATCACTTATATGGGGAATCGACAAAATACAACAAACTAGTGAATAAAACAAAAAAGAAGTAGACTCACAGATACAGAGAACGAACTAGTAGTTACCAATGGGGGCAGGGGGTGGAGGTGGGAAATAGAGGGGTAGGTGGAATAAAAGGGTTATTATGGGATTCCATGAAATCATGTGTGTGAAACTTTTGAAAATTATTAAGCACTACAGAATTTGAAAAATCATTCAATTAAAGAAATAAAAATTTAAAAACCCTCAGAAAAAAAAAAAAAACTCCAATTGTATATTAGCCAGAAAAAGTCCCAGTAAACTAAGTCAGAGTATTCCAGAACGAGAAAGAGCAACTCAGTGACATTTTTTCACACGAGAGTGAAGTCAGAAACATCTGTGCACATTCATCTGGGTGGATGCAGTGTTTTCTAGTTCCTGGACTGTGGCTAATACTGATGTGCATATCAGAAGCCATGATTCTGATGGACAGACTGACTTCAAGATTTAGGGAAACCAAGCAGCTTTCTGAGCTCAAGAAAAACTGCATTTGGAGAAGCTTCAGGCCATGCTTGACAGGGACTGCCCACTTCCTGCTTCCAGAACTCAAATGGCCAGATTTTCTTGGGTCGCAATCCTGTTGGAGGCTCAGTCTCAGGGCCCATCCGGACGATCTCCAAAGGCCACATCTGTGGCTTTGCTTCCACCCACATCTGTGACCTTCCTCACCTGCCGCTTCCCTTAGGTGCTCAACGACTCCCCGGCGCTCCCCGTGCATGCTGGTCAGGGCCTAGCCCGGCATGTAGAAGGACCAGGTGGACAAGCCTCTGTATATCCCTTGGAGGGTCCAGCCCCTGGATGAACTTGTGCAGAGCAGGTTCCAGAGAAGAGCAATCCTTTTGTGATGTCAGGGGCTGGCAATTTGGTTTTCCAAGTTCAGTAATGACCTGATTATTTCCAGCTCGAAAACACCCATGCATTATTGGCTTCCTGACAATACTTTTTAGTTGGAAGTTTCTAGGAAGACGGCTTTCTGAGTGTTTGGCGTGGTGCATCCTTTTGGTCAGAATGTGACTTTACATGGTCAGTATCATGACTACAGGATTTGTAATAAATGCCAACTGTGTCAGACTATAATTTCCTGAATGTCTTCTTATATTTGAGAGAAGGGGAGAAGAAGAACAGCACAGAGATTTTTGGTTACCGATTGCTGAGTAACGAACTACCCTACAACTTAGTGGTTGAAAGCAATAGCTATTCTACTTGCTTATGATTTTGTGGGTCAGGAATCTGGAAAGGCACCGTGGGGCTGGCTTGTCTCTGCTCTACAATGTCTGCGTCCTCAGCTAGGTGGCTTGAACGACTGGGAACTGGATGAGATGGCTCAGTTGGGGTCATAATCCTGGGCTCTCAGTTCTTTGCCATGTGACTGCTCCACATGGCTAGCTAGGCCAACCCATAGTGGTCTCAGAATAGTCACACTTCTTAACTGAGAGCTGGCTTCCCCCTAGATGGTGGAAGCTGCCAGGCCTCTCAAAGCCTTGGCCCAGAACAAGCATACTGTCATTTCCACCATGTTCTACTGGTTCAAAGCAAGTCACAGTGCATGCCTAGATTCAAGGGGAATGGAAATAGAGTTCATCTCTTGATGGGGGGGGGGCAAAGAATTTATGGCCCTCTTTAATCTATCACAGAGAGAAAAGTGGAAAGAAAAATTTTTATTCACGTTCTGTCTAGGTTCTTATCAGATTAAGTCAAGCCCAAGCAGTCAACAGAATTAATTCCGTGTGATTCCTCGCCTCTTCCTCCCAGTGGCCAATTTTTAACTTTGGGGTAGAGTCAGCAAGTGGTCTTTGAACCTTCAGCTACGCAGAGTAACTCAGTCTTATTTTTCAAAACTGCTATGTCACTTTTCTGCCTTTTAATAGCAAGACTTTTCTAGACGAAGGCTTTAAAAAATCATTATATATTTTCTGTTGTTTTAAAAAAATAATTTCAGCAATACATAAATACATTTTCACTTGCAAAATTATGACACTATTGTAGTATACATAGTAAAATGTAAAAATGCCTCTTCACTTTGACTCTCCATCTACTCACTTTGCCAAAAGTAACAACTACAAATAGTTTATTGTGGCTCCCTTTATACTTTTTCTATACACATGTATTCAAGGATATGTACATATACTCACAGAGGTTTTTTCTTTCCCTACAATGAGATCCTACAGTATGTATCATTCTGCAAGTTGCTTTTTCCATCTACCAATATATCACGATGATAGTTCCATATTCATATGTTTACCCACTGCTTTCTTTTAAACTGCTGTGTATTATTCCAGTGAATTGACACGGCATAATTTATGTAATGACTCCCTTGGTAATGGACCTTTAGTTGTGATTGTTTTTCGATGATAACAAATGGCAACTGAAATAAGTATGCTTGCATGTATACCTTTTTGTAAATGTGCAGGTATTTATAAGATAGCTGGGTCAGAGAGTATGGGCATTTGCAATTTCAATAGTATAGACAGTTGACTCTCAAAATGTGGAGAACCAAACGATATTCCTTCAACATATTTCTCCATGCCCTTGACGGCACTGGCTGTTACTAATGTTTGTAACTCTTCCAGGCTGACTGATGGATGAAAGTGACACCTCACCATTGTACTTCTTTCCTGTAATAATTGGTTATTTATATTTCTTTCTCTGAAACATCTTCTATTAAAATCATTTGCCAAGCGAAAAGTATGTTCTTTATAATTTTGCTAAGTATTAGTGGGAGCTCCTCATATATTAATCCTTTATTTCCGAAGGTTAAATTCCCAGATGTGGAACTGCTAGGGCAAAGGATTTATCTGTAACAAAGACTTGTAACATTTCCTAGTTGAGTTGCAGTCAGCTTTCTCAAGTCTTCCTTCAGACTGTACTGTTGGAAGGGAACCATCTCCTCCCACTGATGAGCTGAGTCTCATTTCTTGCCAGTACACAAGCTCTCTACATAAAGGAAATAAAGCTGTGAACTGTACACTAACACGTTCTAAGGTTGCTGGTACCCCGCTGTGCTGACTTACTTCACAAATAATTAGCAAACTTCTCCCTGAATGTAGCTGAGCTGATAGGTGGATCATTGGTCAGGACAAGAGCTGAGAACGATCTTTCATTCAATGATTACACACTTTTTCTTGTTCCTGATGATTTAGGAGGCAAATATAGACTCTGGTTAGTGACTGAGCCAGTTGCTGAGTACCTACTACGAACCAGGCACCATTTCAGGCACTGCGGCTTATGATTATGCTCTGGAATCTCTAAGGATGTGTTAAATTTCGGAATATGGCAGTCCAGTTGAGGAGGCACTTTCTGATTTTGTGTGTGCATGACTTGCATTTTATGCTTTATGAGGCTGGGTTACAGAACTCTATCATTTAACTGCTAAGTTTAGCCGACTCTTTAGCCTCTGAACCTCAACATGGCTCTTGCGTTCTCTACTCACATCAGGTACAAAGACAGTTAAAAGTGTTTCTTTGTTAGACATAGTTGTAAGTGAAAGAGAAAACATTAGTAAAAGTTGAAAAAGCAGGTAACTTGTGGTATGTGGACATGCACAGGAAACAAGCCACTGTGTCACTTGAGAATTTTGAAATTATCTTCTGCATATAATACATTTTAGACACATTTTAGTAAAAACTGTTTCTACAGAAACAACTGTGGTTAAATGATTTGTTTCACTTATCTGCAGCCTTTAAAAAAATCTAGAATGCTAAGTTTTCTACCGTGAGTGACTGAAGAGTTCTTGCTCTCGGAGGTGGTTTTCATTGTTATTTATTGAGTAGACTAGTGACTTGTTCAGTCGAAACCTCTGAAACAAATGTGGGTACCCTGCACAGACCTAACCTGAGTGTGTTTGCTGTCGATGCTCATTAATTGAAGGGACACAGCCAATCCCAGTATGATGCAGGCACATGGGGTTTAACGTATGAAAATGTTATTTGAGTCCTGACTCTCTTCGTAACTGTCACCTTTAGGAAGTCACCTAAATCTCTGAGCCTCATTTTCTTACCTATAAAGTTGTAGAAGCTGGCCACAGAATTCTGTGGAAACCAAACAACTTTTGGATGGGAAGGTACTTTTTAAACAGGAAAGTGCTCTTCCAATGTGAGTTTATTAGTTTTCCACGAGAGTAAAAAGAGGGAAATTGCCTTCATGCATGCATCCATTAACAGTTTCTGATTACCTGCCATGAGCTAGGCATTGGGCTAAGCATGGAATAATGAAATAAACAAGACCTGGTTTCTGCGTTGTAGAAGTTGACGGGCCAGTGGAGATGGTGGTCAAGATAACGTCTAGTCCAGTCAAGGCTGTGCTGGAGCTGGCTCACAAGAGCTGTTAAAGTTTCAGGAATTCTGCAAGTGGGTTGTTAAATACAGCCATGATTAAAAATTAAGGTAGAGTCGACACCGATTATTCACGGATTCCATATCTGTGAATTCACTTACTTCCTAAAATTTCTTTGTAAGCCCCAAATCAATACTTGGGTCACTTTTGTGGTCATCTGCAGAGCTGTGAAAAACTTGCGTGGCCTGATGTGCACGTTCCCAGCTGAGGTCAAACCAGGCTTTCTTGTTTCAGCTTCCATTCTGTAAACAAGTGTCCTTTTCGTGGTATATTGAGTGCCAGGATTTCCCACATTTTTATTCTGTTTGTGAGTGATTTCACTGTTCAGAATGGTTTAGGGTAGTGCTGAAGTGCTGTCTAATGTTCCCAAGCACAGAAAGGCTGTGATGGGCTTTACAGAGAAAATACATGCGTTAGATGAGCTTTGTTCAGGCCTCACTTAGTGCTGCTGGCCATGAGTCCATCGTTCATGAATCGGTAAGATATATATTTTTTTTTTTTTTTTTTTTTTTTTTTTTGTCTTTTCTTAAAATTTCAGTCCATCTTTATTTTTTTTTTTTATTTTTTTTTTTTATTTTTTTTATTTATTTTTTTTTTTAACATCTTTATTGGAGTATAATTGTTTTACAATAGTGTGTTAGTTTTCCCTTTACAACAAACTAAATCAGTTATACATACACACATGCTCCCACATCTCCTCCCTCTTGCATCACCCTCTCTCCCACCCTCCCTATCCCACCCCCCCAGGCGGTCACAAAGCACAGAGGTGATCTCCCTGTGCTATGCAGCAGCTTCCCACCAGCTATCTAATTTACATTTGATAGTGTATATATGTCCCTGCCACTCCCCCACTTCGTCACAGCCCACCCCTCCCCCTCCCCATATCCTCAAGTCCATGCTCGAGTAAGTCTGTGTTTTATTCCCATCCTACCACTAACCTCTTCATGACATTTTTTTCCCTTAGAGTCCATATATATGTGTTAGCATACGGTATTTGTTTTTCTCCTTCTGACTTACTTCACTCTGTATGACAGACTCCAGGTCCATCCACCTCATTATAAATAACTCAGTTTCATTTCTTTTTATGGCTGAGTAATATTCCATTGTATATATGTGCCACATCTTCTTTATCCATTCATCTGTTGATGGACACTTAGGTTGCTTCCATGTCCTGGCTATTGTAAATAGAGCTGCAATGAACATTTTGGTACATGAGTCTTTCTGAATTATAGTTTTCTCAGGGTATATTCCCAGTAGTGGGATTGCTGGGTCGTATGGTAGTTCTATTTGTAGTTTTTTAAGGAACCTCCATACTGTTCTCCATAGTGGCTGTATCAATTTACATTCCCACCAGCAGTGCAAGAGGGTTCCCTTTTCTCCACACCCTCTCCAGCATGTATTGTTTCTAGAGTTTTTGATGATGGCCAATCTGACCGGTGTGAGATGATATCTCATTGTAGTTTTGATTTGCATTTCTCTAATGATTAATGAGGTTGAGCATTCTTTCATGTGTTTGTTAGCAATCTGTATATCTTCTTTGGAGAAATGTCTATTTAGTTCTTCTGCCCATTTTTGGATTGGGTTGTTTGTTTTTTTGTTATTGAGCTGCATGAGTTGCTTATAAATTTTGGAAATTAATCCTTTGTCAGTTGCTTCATTTGCAAATATTTTCTCCCATTCTGAGGGTTGTCTTTTGGTCTTGTTTATGGTATCCTTTGCTGTGCAAAAGCTTTTAAGTTTCATTAGGTCCCATTTGTTTATTTGTGTTTTTATTTCCATTTCTCTAGGAGATGGGTCAAAAAGGATCTTGCTGTGATTTATGTCATAGAGTGTTCTGCCTATGTTTTCCTCTAAGAGTTTGATAGTGTCTGGCCTTACATTTAGGTCTTTAACCCATTTTGAGTTTATTTTTGTGTGTGGTGTTAGGGATTGTTCTAATTTCATACTTTTACATGTAGCTGTCCAGTTTTCCCAGCACCACTTATTGAAGAGGCTGTCTTTTCTCCACTGTATATCCTTCCCTCCTTTATCAAAGATAAGGTGACCATATGTGTTTGGGTTTATCTCTGGGCTCTCTATCCTGTTCCATTGATCTATATTTCTGTTTTTGTGCCAGTACCATATTGTCTTGATTACTGTAGCCTTGTAGTAGAGTCTGAAGTCAGGGAGCCTGATTCCTCCAGCTCCATTTCTTGTTCTCAAGATTGCTTTGGCTATTCGGGGTCTTTTGTGTTTCCATACAAATTGTGAAATTTTTTGTTCTAGTTCTGTAAAAAATGCCAGTGGTAATTTGATAGGGATTGCATTGAATCGGTAGATTGCTTTGGGTAGTATAGTCATTTTCACAATGTTGATTCTTCCAATCCAAGAACATGGTATATTTCTCCACCTATTTGTATCATCTTTAATTTCTTTCATCAGTGTCTTATAGTTTTCTGCATACAAGTCTTTTGTCTCCTTAGGTAGGTTGATTCCTAGATATTTTATTCTTTTTGTTGCAATGGTAAATGGGAGCGTTTTCTTAATTTCACTCTCAGATTTTTCATCATTAGTGTATAAGAATGCCAGAGATTTCTGTGCATTAATTTTGTATCCTGCAACTTTACCAAATTCATTGATTAGCTCTAGTAGTTTTCTGGTAGCATCCTTAGGATTCTCTATGTATAGTATCATGTCATCTGCAAACAGTGACAGCTTTACTTCTTCTTTTCCTATTTGGATTCCTTTTATTTCTTTTTCTTCTCTGATTGCTGTGGCTAGAACTTCCAAAACTATGTTGAATAAGAGTGGTGAGAGTGGGCAACCTTGTCTTGTTCCTGATCTTAGTGGAAATGGTTTCAGTTTTTCACCATTGAGAACGATGCTAGCTGTGGGTTTGTCATATATGGCCTTTATTATGTTGAGGAAAGTTCCCTCTATGCCCACTTTCTGCAAGGTTTTTATCATAAATGAGTGTTGAATTTTGTCAAAAGCTTTCTCTGCATCTATTGAGATGATCATATGGTTTTTCTCCTTCAGTTTGTTGATATGGTGTATCACATTGATTGATTTGCGTATATTGAAGAATCCTTGCATTCCTGGGATAAACCCCACTTGATCATGGTGTATGATCCTTTTAATGTGCTGTTGGATTCTGTTTGCTAATATTTTGTTGAGGATTTTTGCATCTATGTTCATCAGTGATATTGGCCTGTAGTTTTCTTTCTTTGTGACGTCTTTGTCTGGTTTTGGTATCAGGGTGATGTTGGCCTCATAGAATGAGTTTGGGAGTGTTCCTCCCTCTGCTATCTGTTGGAAGAGTTTGAGAAGGATAGGTGTTAGCTCTTCTCTAAATGTTTGATAGAATTCGCCTGTGAAGCCATCTGGTCCTGGACTTTTGTTTGCTGGAAGATTTTTAATCACAGTTTCAATTTCAGTGCTTGTGATTGGTCTGTTCATATTTTCTATTTCTTCCTGGTTCAGTCTCGGCAGGTTGTGCATTTCTAAGAATTTGTCCATTTCTTCCAGGTTGTCCATTTTATTGGCATACAGTTGCTTGTAGTAATCTCTAATAATCTTTTGTATTTCTGCAGTGTCAGTTGTTATATCTCCTTTTTCATTTCTAATTCTATTGATTTGAGTCTTCTCCCTTTTATTCTTGATGAGTCTGGCTAATGGTTTATCAATTTTATTTATCTTCTCAAAGAACCAGCTTTTAAATAAGGTGTCTTTAAACGGAAACACACAAAACAAGGCTACGCATCAATCAGTTCACAAAATGTTTTGACCAGAGGCTTGGAGGAACCTAACCCTGTACTTCCTCTAGAAGCAAGGATTTCACGTTTGCTAATTCAATGTTTGCATCAACTTTATAGAACATAACTATCATGAATAATGAGAACGGACTGTATAAACTTATACTAAATATTACACAAAAGGTAATAAATACTCAAAAGTCCTCACTTCCCAATGATTTTGCTACATATTGCCATCGTCTGTGTTCTTGAGGTTATTTATGTGTACTGTATCCATGGAGTAGAAACACTACACAACGGAGGGTGCTGCTGTGCATCTGTCTCCAAGCCCCCATGTTCAGTGAGAGCAAGTTGGTAGTTTGACACTGGCCACAGGGGGAGTATTTACACCACAGAAATTGGCAAATGCTACGAATCAAGGCTCTTTCTCCCTAGCCCCCGCCACTTGTTAAATATTTACCAGTACACAAGTGCCTTCATCTTTCTTTAGGGGCCTGTCCTTGGGCTACTGGAGCCCACTTTCAGACACTAGGAGAGAGCCCAAAGTTATTGGGAGTTCCTCTCTTCCTACCTCCACCCCAGGTCCACTAGGCCATGACTGAATGGTGTTCTCTTGCCTCAAGGTACGATTTACATTCCAGGGCTCCCCATGGGATCCACATGAGCTGAGAGCCCCAGATGCCTGAGATAATACCCTTGTCAGACTTCCTCCCCTTCCCCATCCTGCTTCCCTCTTATCCTTACTGGTTTCTTCTGGGAGCTCTTCCTTGATAAATCACGTACAAATACACCCGAGCCTCAGGGCCTACTCTTAGAGCACTCCTTGTAAGAACAATACTTCAACAAACCCGAGAAGAAAGTCCTGGGGTCGGCAATGGGTGTGTAGGTATCTCAGACTGACCCTGAAGATCTACTGGCAGATCTTGATTTTCTGGTTCTAACTGCTTCTTAAGAAAGCATTGCTTTCCAGTTTTATCCTTCAATTTATACGTTCTAATGACCTGTAAACAGGTGTGAATGAAAAATTCTTCAGGGGGGTTCCCTGGTGGTGCAGTGGTTGAGAATCTGCCTGCCAATGCGGGGGACACGGGTCGGAGCCCTGGTCTGCGAAGATCCCACATGCCGCGGAGCAACTGGGCCCGTGAGCCACAACTGCTGAGCCTGCGCGTCTGGAGCCTGTGCTCCGCAATGGGAGAGGCCGTGATAGTGAGAGGCCCGCGCACCGCGATGAAGAGTGGCCCCCGCTCGCCCCAAGTACAGAAGGCCCTCGCACAGAAACGAAGACCCAACACAGCCAAAAATAAATAAATAAATTTATATTTTAAAAAAGAATTCTAAAAAAAAAAGTTCTTCAGGGTTTGCAGTGGCAACTTATGGGCTCAATGAATTCACGTTTTGATAAAATATAAAGGATTACTGGAGTGTCCTTTACTGAGCCTAGGTTGGTGGTGGGTTTGCCTCTGCTGAGCTCAGCTAGTGGCCTTGAACTCTGACATGAAATAATAAATGAAGCTTTCATCAAGTTCTTATCCTGTTGAGAAACAAAAACCCCGTAAGCAATGCTGCAATAACTTCCTTTGAAATTCGGATTTGTTTTACTGTGATTAAAAAGAAATGTGATAAGCGGGCAAGAAGTGCACTGTGCTGCTGTACACAACTGGACGATGATTTTCTAAAGAGTTTCTTTATTTTCTAATTATTCTTGCTATAGAGTTAGGAAGTGCCAGTTCAGATGCAGGGTCTAGGTAATTGTGCAGTAATTAAATGCTTGCTTGGGAAAACAATTTTAGATCACTAAATTGTTTTATTGAATTTTGAAAAGTGCAAAGGGGCATTCAATCAGGTAGAGCCTGCGTGTTTGTCTTGTAAACCAGACTTGTCATCAATTATTCACAGGAGCAAAGACTGAATTTAAAAAGGAAGAAACTTGGGGCATAGGGCAATTATTGCTCCAACAGTCACTGTAGAGTTCAGCAGGCCTCATAAAAGGAGGCCTGTCTCGAAGATTCCTGGCGAGGTTTGGAGGATAAGGAAGAAATGCCTCTTTAGCAAATCCCATTTTAAACTGAGACCACTCACTGACTTAGGGAAGTTTGCTTCCTCTCCTGGATGCCGCCCCAGCTGAAAAGGCCCTGTTCAATTACATAATTTAGAGGAAAGCATAAAAATATGATTTCACAACATATGACATGGGTGACAGAAATATTAGTATACACAGTGGACATCACATGTAATTACTGCATACAAGAGAAATGCTTCACTGAGGCTTCTAACCATTTTTAATATTTTGCATTTGCCCTGGAATTTTTTTTTTTAGGAATAATTCACCTACAGTAAAATGTATACATCTTAAGTGCACAGTTCTGTGAATTTTTATCTACACACTCATATAACTACCACTCAAAGATACAGAACAATTCTATCACCTGGAAAGTTCCCTGGGCTCCTTCCCAAATAACACCCTCTCCCAGAGGTAACCAATCTTCTGACTCCTAACACCACACATTAGTTTCACCTGTTCTTACAATTCATATAAGTAGATGTACTCTTAAAAATCTGGCTTCTTTTGCTTCACATAATACATTTGAGATTGTCGTAGTATACGGCAACACATCAAGAGTTCATTCCTTTTTATTGCTAGCTAGTATCCAATTTTAAGGATGTGCCACAGTTTGTTTATTTAGTCTCTGTTGAATTTGTCTGGGTTTTTTGCCTACTATGAGAAAAACTGATTTAAACATTCTTGTAAGAGTATTTTTGCGGACAGTGTACAAAACAGGGCTGTTTGGGTACTTATTTCTTTTGGATATACACCCAAGAGTAGTAGTGCTGGGCCTGTCTTTAAATTTTACAAAACACACATAAAATTAAAATGGACACCAGCTGGAAGGGTACAGAAAAAGTGATCGTCTATTAACTGTTTCTGGCAAGGTGAGAACAAAGCCTTGTACTGCCTGAAGGCAATGTTTCAGCATTTAGACTTGGAATATCTCAAGTTATTGCTTAGCCTTGGGGAACTGGAGAAACAATTCATATTCTTCCTTGGTGAGATGAATACAGGCACTGACTGTCTGAATGGATGGAAGTGCTCAGGAGCCCTTGCAAAGGAATGCTCAGTATCTTGGAAATTGGGTTAATTTGGGGTTCATCATTTGGAAACAAGACAGTTTGATTCACCTTGAGATCACTCATAGCTGAAGATACTCAAACTATGTCACTGGAAGAGATCCAAGCAGGATGGATTATGAGACTTCAGTGCAGCCCAAGTGCCATGGGGTTACCAGAATTGGCCTGGTTGGTCTCCAGGCAATCACACTGGAGAGTTATTCTTTGCTACCAACCCGGTGATAATGGAACTGGGCTGCAGACCAGCCTAACCACAAAACAGAGGGCTGGTAGACTTGTGAAGGGGTTATGGTGCCCCCTGGGGGACACTGAAATATTTCTTCTGTAGTCATAACTTCCCTGTCTGAGGTCAAGTTCAAGTTAGGTTGAGTAATGTCTCCGACATCACTACTTCAGTAATTCTCTTCAAAGCTTTCAAAATAAATTTAAGTTATTTTGGAGTTTTACTGAGAAACATTCAATTCAGGGAAGGCTTAAGAGGAATATATGTGATGTTTAAGCTCTTGCAAGAGGAGGGGGGACTCCTTTCTGGTTTATTTCTTGTAGAAAGGTGTCATGTGTTTGGATAGTTTCTAAGTTTTGCTTTGCTATTGAAGGTGGCAGGATAAGATGACAACTTCATCTTCAAAGTTCTGCAGGCAAAGTGCCTCTAGAAGACGGCTGTGAGCCTTTTGTGTCTTGCTTGCTCAGGATGCAAAATGAGCGATTCTGAACCCACGCCAGTACCACCCTTCCAGTGAGCATTTGGAAGAGTGTGGGAGCATTTTTGATTGTCACAATGACTGGGGGGGGGTGCGCTACTTCCAATTGCTGAGGTGGGGGAGGGAGGGAAAATGTCTAGAACGAGAAAGAGTTGTCCCATCCAAAATGCCAATAGGGCCCGGTTGAGAAATACTTTTTTACCCCCTCAGGCGATATTGAGACGTTTACATGCAATTCTTATTCAGAAGGTTTAAGAACACAAACAAAATATGTCAAGCAAGTGAAAGCAGACTTAGGGAGCTTACTGAGACAGAAGGAATGGAGTTAAGTCTGTTTTTGGACATTTTCAGCGTGTGATCACTTTACCCAAAGCAGAAATGGGGCAGTGCTCAGCACTGACCTAAGTGTGATGTGGAGATAGAGAAATTCGTTTTTCAGGCTCCCCAGCATCTCCTTCTTTCTTCTCCTCCAGATTCTCACTGATCTTGATCTCCTTCTCTCAGGCTCCCCGGGATAAGGAAGCAGCTGATAAATTCATTAAGTTGTAAGAGTTTTCTCCTACTCCTCCCAATAGGATATCAAGAAGGGAAGAATCTCAAATGTTGGAATTTCAGATGTGGGCGAGAAAGGTAGGTGTTTTTGGCTGTGAGATCTTTCTAGAACTTCTTAAATTATGCCCAGGCAAGTAATAACTTATTTTCCTGTGAGGCTGGCTTTAGATGTAGAAACTAAAGTGTTAGAATTTGCCGTAACCATGGCAAAGAGAGGGAAGGAGGGACTGGACAAATTTGTGAGTATGACTGGGTTGAACAAGACTCTTCTGAAGTATAAAGTTTAGAAAGTGTCATGTACTTTGTAAATTTAAAGTACTCTGCAATTTTGATATATTTTTTATTATACCAGATCTTCCTTATATTTCTTATAGCACTTATTTCAGAACCTCACACAAAATATCCATTCAGTAAACATTTCCCAGAAAAAATATGATTAGGAATAAGGAGTTGCAGTGGAGATTATGGAATAAGGTCACACGTTGCCATATTTATCATTTTTTTAAATTTATTTAATTTATTTGTTCTTGGCTGCGTTGGGTCTTAGTTGCTGCGCGTGGGCTTTCTCTAGGTGCGGCGAGCGGGGGCTACTCTTCGTTGTGGTGCGCGGACTTCTCACTGTGGTGGCTTCTCTTGCTGTGGAGCACTGGCTCCAGTAGTTGTGGCACGTGGGCTCACTAGTTGTGGCTCACGGGCTCTAGAGCGCAGGCTCAGTAGTTGTGGCGCACGGGCTTAGTTGCTCTGCGGCATGTGGGATCTTCTCGGACCAGGGATCGAACCCATGTCCCCTGCATGGGCAGGCGGATTCTTAACCACTGTGCCACCAGGGAAGCCCCGTTGCCATATTTACTGATAGGCTGTCATGCCTCAACTCGGATGGAGTTATCCACTGAGAAGGAAATTTTGCTGCAGTATTCTTTTTGTTTCCACTAAGCACCTCCTGGAAGGACAATCTCACTTTTCCTTTGTGAATAGGATTGATGATAGCTCTCTCTCAGGCTTCCAAATGACATGAAATTATTCTGTATCTATTTACTACATGAAAGAAGGGTTGGGGGACCACCACTAGTGTCATCAGTATCCAGGGCCCGAGCCAACTAGTGAACATGAGAATCTAATTACTAGAGCCCCTGGGATTGGTGGACCCAAGATTCTAGGATCAGAATATTAGGGATACCCTGATCATTTCCATCCTTCATTGGGAGAGAATCAGAAATGACAAGATCTTCAATATCCACCTGCACTTCTTGAGCAACTCTTGTGCCAGCCACTGTGCTATGCACCAGGCACATGCAGCTGAGTATGGTACGGTCACTGCCTTCATGGTGCTCACAGTAGTCTAGGAAGGGTGTTGGCTAGGGGGTCTGAAACTTGGTTGCAGATTATAGTCACCTGGAGAGCTTTAAAAAAAAAAAAGCCCATGGCTAAGTTGCTCCCCCAGTTCAATAAAATCAGAATTTGGGGGAATAGAACCCAGACTTTCATCTCTTATAAAGTTCCCCAGGTGATTCCAAAGTGCAGTTGAGGTTGAGAAACACTAGAGAGGGGGAAAGAAACAAATCTGTAAAGGGAAATTTTAGATTAAAACAAGAAAAGTGTTATGCAGATGTAGAAACAAAGTGCTGCTGGAGGAACACACATGAGGAGAAAATAGCTCTTATACCCAACAGAAGCTCTCTATGTCATCAGAAGAATTAAAAGAGCACTGACAAATGATGAACTCTGGAAATAAGAATGAGGGTGGTATCTGAATAATTTTCTGATGGAACAAATTTCCCTTTGCATATTAATCTTTATTCGTGATTTTGGGGGTTTGAAAATGAAAGTTGATAATTTGTGCAGTGTACTACCCACTCCTTTCTTTTTTTTTGTCTCCCTTTCTTTATTACAACCTCTGGCACACACATGATACACTGAATGCTAGGTATAGGTTAGTGGCTGCTAATATATTAAAATTAAAAGGGAAAATAAAAGCTTACTGTTTCTCTCTGCTTGTGGGAAAGCACATTAATATAGTATGTGGTGTGGTCATGTGGCTAAGCTTAGACCTGAAGATAGTAAGTTAAAAGACCCATTTAATGTATTAAATTGCTACGTCTAAATGCATTAACTGTGATTCTTATAACATCTCTAAGAAAAGTATTACTACCTCTGGTTAATGGACGAGGAACTGAGCCCAAGAGAGGAAAAATAACTTGCCAAAGCCACATGTCTAGTTGGTGGCAGAGGTGGGATTCAAATCCATGTCAGTCTGACTTGAGAGTGTTGCTTCCCATTTTGTATTTGAGCTTGTTATATCTGCCAAATGACTTAGTTGAGGTAGTAATGTTGATGTCTTTATGGGACACATCTCAATATCACACTGAAACAATGAAGCTAGTAACTAATTTAGTGTTTTTACCAACACCATTTCCACCACCACCATCGCTGACTGTATAGGTCTGTTGGCTGAACTCCTGAATAAATATCAATGGAAGGGGGAGATATCTTGTAGGGAGAAGTGATTTGAAGGTTCACTAGGCTGTGAGACTATAAAAATAACAAGAGTTAAGTATCTAACTGCATTTTTAGTGGGAACAAAAACAGGACAGGATTTAACTTTGCATTGTAGAGGAACAAGTTTCCAGAATGTGAAATAATTTGGCTACAAAGTAACCAGATTGGTTGGGAGAGAATCAGAAATAAGTTATACTAACTTATTAACTCACTTAGAGACTTATTGCCTGTAGAGACTCATTGCCACAAGATCATTAAAGTGATCTGAGCTTCTGAAAAATGAGACCAGAATGAAAAACAACCTAAACTCTAAAAAGAAAACAAACCAACAAGACAACAGAAGCCAAGTGCTATGGACTGAATGTTTGTGTCCCCTTAAAATTCATATGTTGAAACCTAACCCTCAGTGTGATGGTATTAAGAGGTGGGGGCCTTTGGGCATGATTAAGTCATGAGGATGGAACCCTCATGAATGGGATTTGTGTCCTTATGAAATAGACCCTGAGAGCTCCCTCACTCCTCTGCCATGTGAGGACACGGTGAGAGGACACTCATGTATGAACCAGGAAGTGGGCCCTTGCCAGATACAGAATCTGCCAGTGCCTTGGATCTTGGAGTTCCCAGCCTCCAGAACTGTGAGAAATAAGTGTCTGCTGTTTGGACTCACCCAGTCTATGGCATTCTGTTATAGGGGCCCAAACAGACTAAGATACCTAGAGATTACCCTGTTTTTCCTTTTCTCTTGAAGAAAACTGGTGAATTTAGTTTTTAAAGCTTTTGTTTTAAAGCCTTGTAGTGGAGTGATATTTAGAGAGTAACCCGTGTGTTATTCATCTACAGGAGTTCACATTTACCTCTCTCTTTCCTGTACCACTCAGGCAGCACTGAAACCTTTCTATACAGATTCACCACAAGGTAGGATGGTTACAGCAGGCAAATAGAGAGAAAGACATGACATCTCACAGCTTTTGAGTTTCTAAATAGATTCAGAGAAAAGGCATTGAGCTTTGCCAGAATAGTTTTTAACACCAACGGAGCAGAAATTTATGCTGCAAACCAGCAGTTCTCAATCTTCTCCTTACAACGACATCACCTGCAGGTGCTTTAAAACTTGCCAGTACCTGGATTTTACCTGAAAAGATTCAACTTTAATCGATTTTTGGTGGGTGTTCATATATATGTATCTACACAAATTGCCCAGGTAATGCTAACATGCAAGCAGAGTGGAGAACCAATGCCTTAAAACAGTTATTCCCAAACTTGGGTGCATGTTAGAATCACCTGGAGAATTAAAAATCCCCAATGCCAAGGCTGCACCTGTACCAATGAAATTGGAATGTGTGGAGGTGGGAACTAGGTGCCTTAAACAGTAGATTTCGGAAGGATCCCTGATGAAAGTTCTACTGCATTACACTTAGAAGTTTCCACAGGTTGACAACTGAGAGGAGAGGTGAAACAGAGAGAGACAGTAGCTTAGACATTCATGCGTCCTTGAGAAGGGCCTCTGTGACCCCCAGCGTCCCCCATCCCCATCAGGCCATGAAGTGCGTATGGGCAGTGATGTACTGGTAAATGTTTAACAGATGAAAAAACAGAGGGAAAAAAAGCCTGAATTATAGTGTTCTCCACTTTCTATTGTGTAACTACTCCCACCATGCATGGCCAATTTCAAGTTACCAAGACAACATCACTGATTGTGGACTTGCAAAGAAATATACACATTTGGCTCTAGCGAGTCCATATGAGCTGCCTCTAGCATGCCAATGGGTATGAGCATGGGAAATCCTTCACACAAGTTTGGAAATCTGAGGGCAGAGAATCGTGCGCTCCGTTTCTAGGCTTGAACCGGGAAAGAGGTCAAAGAGCCTAAGGCTTCTCCATTATGTGTCATCTAGAGTGGAAATGGGGGCTCATCTAGGAGGGTCCAGGTAGCAAGGGCATGAGACCAACTCCCATGTCTCTTGTCACCTCCTAGTGGTGTAAGAGAACATCCAGATTCTCCTGCACCTGGAAGCGTTATGGAAGTGGTTCACAACGTGGGCTGGAAGAGCTCAAGGGGCCTTGAGGGTAGGATGAGAAAGCCATGCAGAGTTCTGAATGACTGGCCACTGATGTGCACACAGAAATAAGCTGTAGATACAAATGTGGAGGCTGCCAATGATGATTAAAGCCAATAACCACTGAGAATCGGACACTTCCTGCTGAAGCCATGATACTGCTAACAGCTATGACCTGCAGTCAGAGATGTAACAGAAGAGGCCTGCAGACAGAGAAAAGGTGGCAGCCGTTAATCACTGCAGTAATTACAGGTTATTACAGGAGATACAGCCAGAATCTTTTATTTCTTGGCAGAAGCCAAAAAGGAAAAAAAGAAACCTCGATTTTAGGTTCATCTTGTAAGAGCTACTGAAATGATGCAGTAGGATATTGTTCTCCTTTCTTGCCTGGCAATATTTTGCAAATTTACTCAGACAAAGAAGAGCATGCCCCAAGATCACTGCAGTGACCTTACGGAAAGCTGATGTAAGCAGGACAAGATGGAACACATTATACAAGTGCACGTGTGAACATACCACTTTTTTTTAAACTTTATTGCAGTACAGCTGCTTTACAATGTTGTTAGCTTCTGCTGTATAACAAAGTGAATCAGCTATACACATACATACATCCCCATATCCCCTCCATCTTGCGTCTCCCTCCCACCCTCCCTATCCCACCCTCCCTATCCCACCCCTCTAGGTGGTCACAAAGCACTGAGCTGATCTCCCTGTGCGACGCAGCTGCTTCCCACTAGCTATCTACTTTATATTTGGTAGTGTATATATGTCCATGCCACTCTCTCACTTCATCCCAGCTTACCCTTCCCCCTCACTGTGTCCTCGAGTCCATTATCTACGTCTGCGTCTTTATTCCTCTCCTGTCCCTAGGTTCATCAGAACCATTTATTTTTTAGATTCCATATATATGTGTCACCATACAGTATTTGTTTTTCTCTTTCTGACTTACTTCACTCTGTATGACAGACTCTAGGTCCAACCACCTCACTACAAATAACTCAATTTCTTTTCTTTGTATGGCTGAGTAGTATTCCATTGTATACATTGCCACATCTTCTTTATCCATTCATCTGTCAATGGACACTTAGGTTGCTTCCATGTCCCGGCTATTGTAGATAGTGCTGCAGTGAACATTATGGTACATGACTCTTTGAATTATGGTTTTCTCAGGGTATGTGCCCAGTAGTGGGATTGCTGGGTCATATGGCAGTTTTATTTTTAGTTTTTTAAGGAACCTCCATACTGTTCTCCATAGTGGCTGTATCAATACATTCCCAGCAACAGTGCAAGAAGTTTCCCTTTTCTCCACACCCTCTCCAACATTTATTGTTTGTAGATTTTTTGATGATGGCCATTCTGACTGGTGTGAGGTGATACCTCACTGTAGTTTTGATTTGCATTTCTCTAATGATTAGTGATGTTGAGCATCCTTTCATGTGTTTGTTGGCAATCTGCATATCTTCTTTGGAGAAATGTCTATTTAGGTCATCTGCCCATTTTTGGATTGGGTTTTTTTTTTTTTTTTTTTTTTTTTATACTGAGCTGCATGAGTTGCTTGTATATTTTGGAGATTAATCCTTTGCCAGTTGCTTCATTTACAAATATTTTCTCCCATTCTGAGGGTTGTCTTTTCGTCTTGTTTATGGTTTCCTTTGCTGCGCAAAAGCTTTTAAGTTGCATTAGGTCCCATTTGTTTATTTTTGTTTTTATTTCCATTTCTCTAGGAGGTGGGTCAAAAAGGATCTTGCTGTGATTTATGTCATAGAGTGTTCTGCCTATGTTTTCCTCTAAGAGTTTGATGGTGTCTGGCCTTACATGTAGGTCTTTAACCCATTTTGAGTTTATCTTTGTGGATGGTGTTAGGAAGTGTTCTAATTTCATTCTACATGTAGCTGTCCAGTTTTCCCTGCACCACTTACTGAAGGGGCTGTCCTTTCTCCATTGTATATTCTTGCCTCCTTTGTCAAAGATAAGGTGACCATATGTGCATGGGTTTATCTCTGGGCTTTCTATCCTGTTCCACTGAGTTATATTTGTTTTTGTGCCAGTACCATACTGTCTTGATTACTGTAGCTTTGTAGTATAGTCTGAAGTCAGGGAGCCTGATTCCTCCAGCTCTTTTTTTCTTTCTCAAGACTGCTTTGGCTATGTGGGGTCTTTTGTGTTTCCATACAACTTGTGATTTTTTTTGTTCTAGCTCTGTGAAAAATGCCACTGGTAGGGATTGCAGTGAATCTGTAGACTGCTGTAGGTAGTATAGTCATTTTCACAATGTTGACTCTTCCAATCCAAGAAAGTGGTATATCTCCCCATCTGTTTGCATCACCTTTAATTTCTTTCATCAGTGTCTTACAGTTTTCTGCATACAGGTCTTTTGTCTCCTTAGGTAGGTTTATTCCTAGGTATTTTATTCTTTTTGTTGCAATGGTGAAAGGGATTATTTCCTTAATTTCTCTTTCAGATTTTTCATCGTTAGCATATAGGAATGCAAGAGATTTCTGTGCATTAATTTTGTATCCTGCAACTTCACCAAATTCATTGATTAGCTCTGGTAGTTTTCTGGTGGCATCTTTAGGATTCTCTATGTATAGTATCATGTCATCTGCAAACAGTGACAGTTTTGCTTCTTTTCCGATTTGCATTCCTATCATTTCTTTTTCTTCTCTGACTGCTGTGGCTAAAACTTCCAAAACGACGTTGAATAAGAGTGGTGAGAGTGGGCAACCTTGTCTTGTTCCTGATCTTGGAGGAAATGGTTTCAGTTTTCCACCATTAAGAATGATGTTGGCTGTGGGTTTGTCATGTATGGTCTTTACTATGTTGAGGTAGGTTCCCTCTATGCCTATTTTCTGGAGAGTTTTTATCATAAATCGGTGTTGAATTCTGTCAAAAGCTTTTTCTGCATCTATTGAGATGATCATATGGTTTTTATGCTTCAGTTTGTTAATATGGTGTATCATATTAACTGATTTGTGTATATTGAAGAATCCTTGCATTCCTGGGATAAACCCCACTGGATCATGGTGTATGATCCTTTTAATGTGCTGTTGGATTCTGTTTGCTAGTATTTTGTTGAGGATTTTTGCATCTATGTTCACCAGTGATATTGGCCTGTAGTGTTCTTTCTTTGTGACGTCTTTGTCTGGTTTTGGTATCAGGGGGATGGTGGCCTCATAGAATGAGTTTGCGAGTGCTCCTTCCTCTGCTATATCTTGGAAGAGTTTGAGAAGGATAGGTGTTAGCTCTTCTCTAAGTGTTTGATAGAATTTGCCTGTGAAGCCATCTGGTCCTGGGCTTTTGTTTGTTGGAAGATTTTTAATCACAGTTTCAATTTCAGTGCTTGTGACTGGTCTGTTCAGATTTTCTATTTCTTCCTGGTTCAGTCTCAGAAGGTTCTGCTTTTCTAAGAATTTGTCCTTTTCTTCCAGGTTGTCCATTTTATTGATATATCATTGCTTAGAGTAATCTCTCATGATCCTTTGTATTTCTGCAGTGTCAGTTGTTACTTCTCCTTTTGCATTTCTAATTCTATTGATTTGAGTCTTCTCCCTTTTTTTCTTGACGAGTCTGGCTAATGGTTTACCAATTTTGTTTATCTTCTCAAAGAACCAGCTTTCAGTTTTATTGATCTTTGCTATCATTTCCTTCATTTCTTTCTCATTTATTTTTGATCTGATCTTCATGATCTTTCCTTCTGCTAACTTTGGGGGTTTTTTTGTTCTTTCTCTAATTGCTTTAGGTGCAAGGTTAGGTTGTTTATTTGAGATGTTTCCTGTTTCTGAAGGTAGGATTGTATTGCTATAAACTTCCCTCTTAGAACTGTTTTGCTGCATCCCATAGGTTTTGGGTCGTCATGTTTTCATTGTCTT
The DNA here is from genome assembly GCF_026419965.1 of Kogia breviceps. Lineage (NCBI taxonomy): Eukaryota > Metazoa > Chordata > Mammalia > Artiodactyla > Physeteridae > Kogia > Kogia breviceps. The sequence goes on along the minus strand of NC_081330.1, from coordinate 117,912,464 downwards.
TTGTTTCTAGGTTTGTTTGATTTCCTCTTTGATTTCTTCAGAGATCTCTTGGTTAATAAGTAGTGTACTGTTTAGCCTCCATGTGTTGGTATTTTTTACAGTTTTTTTTCCTGTAATTGATATGTAGTCTCATAGTATTGTGGTTGGAAAAAATACTTGATACAATTTCATTTTCTTAAATTTACCAAGGCTTGATTTGTGACCCAAGGTATGATCTATCCTGGAGAATGTTCCATGAGCACTTGAGAAGAAAGTGTATTCTGTTGTTTTTGGATGGAATGTCCTATAAATATCAGTTAAGTCCATCTTGTTTAATGTGTCATTTAAAGCTTGTGTTTCCTTATTTATTTTCATTTTGGACAATCTGTCCATTGGTGAAAGTGGGGGGTTAAAGTCCCCTACTATGATTGTGTTACTGTCGATTTCCCCTTTTATGGCTGTCAGTATTTGCCTTATGTATTGAGGTGCTCCTATGTTGGGTGCATAAATATTTACAATTGTTATATCTTCTTCTTGGATTGATCCCTTGATCATTATGTAGTGTCCTTCTTTGTCTCTTGTAATAGTCTTTATTTTAAAGTCTAATTTGTCTGATGTGACAATTGCTACTCCAGCTTTCTTCTGATTTCCATTTGCATGGAATATCTTTTTCCATTTCCTCACTTTCAGTCTGTATGTGTCCCTAGGTCCGGGGTGGGTCTCTAGACAGCATATACACAGGTCTTGCTTTTGTATCCATTCAGCCAGTCTATGTCTTTTGGTTGGAGCATTTAATCCATTTATATTTAAGGTAATTCTCGATATCTATGTTCCTATGACCATTTTCTTAATTGTTTTGCATTTGTTTTTGTAGGTCTTTTCCTTCTCTTGTGTTTCCTGCCTAGAGAAGTTCCTTTAGTATTTGCTGTAAAGCTGGTTTGGTGGTGCTGAATTCTCTTAGCTTTTGTTTGTCTGTAAAGGTTTTAATTTCTCCATCAAATCTGAATGAGATCCTTGCTGGCTAGAGTAATCTTGGTTGTACGTTTTTCCCTTTCATCACTTTAACTATGTCCTGCTACTCCCTTCTGGCTTGCAGAGTTTCTGCTAAAAGATCAGCTGTTAACCTTATGGGGATTCCCTGGTACGTTATTTGCTGCCTTTCCCTTGCTGCTTTTAGTATTTTTTCTTTGCATTTAATTTTTGATATTGTGATTAATATGTGTCTTGGTGTGTTTCTCCTTGGATTAATCCTGTATGGGACTCTCTGCGCTTCCTGGACTTGACTATTTCCTTTCCTATGTTAGGGAAGTTTTCAACTATAGTCTCTTCAAATATTTTCTCAGACCCTTTCTTTTCCTCTTCTTCTTCTGGGACCTCTAGAATTTGAATGTTGGTGCGTTTAATGTTGTCCCAGAGGTCTCTGAGACTGACCTTGATTCTTTTCATTCTTTTTTCTTTATTCTGCTCTGCAGTAGTTATTTCCACTATTTTATCTTCCATGTCACTTATCCGTTCTTCTGCCTCAGTTATTCTGCTGTTGATTCCTCCTAGAGAATTTTTAATTTCATTTATTGTGCTGTTCATCATTGTTAGTTTGCTCTTTAGTTCTTGTAGGTCCTTGTTAAACGTTACTTGTATTTTCTCCATTCTGTTTCCAAGATTTTTGATCATCTTTACTATCATTACTCTGAATACATTTTCAGATAGACTGCCTATTTCCTCTTCATTTGTTAGGTGTGGTGGGTTTTTACCTTGCTCCTTCATCTGCTGTGTGTTTCTGTGTCTTCTCATTTTGCTTAACTTACTGTGTTTGGGGTCTTCTTTTCGCAGGCTGCAGGTTTGTAGTTCCTGTTGTTTTTGGTGTCTGCCCCCAGTGGCTGAGGTTGGTTCAGTGGGTTGTGTAGGCTTCCTGGTGGAGGGTACTGGTGCCTGTGTTCTGGTAGGTGGGCTGGATCTTGTCTTTCTGGTGGGCAGGGCTACGTCCGGTGGTGTTTTCAGGTGTCTGTGAACTTAGTATGCTTTTAGGCAGCCTGCTAGGGGGTGGGGTTGTGTTCCTGTCTTGCTTGTTGTTTGGCAGGGGGTGTCCAGCACTGGAGCTTGCTGGCCGTTGGGTGGATCTGGGTCTTAACATTGAGATGGAGATCTCTGGGAGACCTCTCACCATCTGATATTATGTGGGGATGGGAGGTCTCTGGTGGTCCAGTGTCCTGAACTCGGCTCTCTCACCTCAGAGGCTCAGGCCTGACACCAGGCCACAGCACCAAGACCCTATCAGCCACACAGTAGTTCCGTGATCTTGGACCAGGCAGTTAGCTGCTCTCTGCCTCAGATTTCCTTTCGTGCAGCACCTCCTCACCCCAGAGGCCCAGTCAGGTGCGAGAGAAAGGCTGTCACTCACAGGCTGTGCAGGGAGGAAGCCCGGGAGGCTGGGCACAGGACGCTGGCGCAGGACTGAACTCGAACACAGCACTTAGAATAGGGGTGCAATGGGAGACTCTCTGCCCTCTCTCGGGGATGTGCACTGCTGAACTTCTCCTCTGCCATTTGTAGATGCCCTGTGGATGGTACTCACTGACTGCCTGGTGGTGTTTCAAATAGTGCTGGCCTTGTACACTGTAATTCTCATATACTGTCGGTGGTAGGAGCAATTTTATTAGAAGAGGCTGAACAGCAGAAAGAACAGCAGAGCGTGGATCAGTAGATCTAAATTCTCATCCTGGCTCCTATCAGCTGTGCGGTCATGAGCAAATCTGTCTTATAAAGTTTTATTGGAACACAGCCATGCCCATTCATTTACTTATTACTTTTGGCTGTTTTCACATTTCACGGCAGAGTTGATTAGTTACAACAGAGATTATCTGGCCTGTAAAGCTGAAGATATTTACCATCTGGCCCTTTACAGAATAAGCTTGCTGACCCCTGATCTAAATTAACAGAATTACAGTTCACTCAATTATTCAGGCTCCAAACTGGAGTCACTCCTGATTCCTCTCTTTCTCTCATACTTCCATCCCAGTTCTTCAGTAATCCTCTCAGCTCTCTCTTCAAAACATATTCTGTTTCTGCTGTCTTCTCATCACCACCATCATTTCTCATTTTCCCCACCATCATCACTTGCCTGGACCAGTATCCCTTCTTTCACTCTTGCCCAGTTTTCAATCTATTCTCAACATAGCAGGTGGAGTGATCCTTTAAAAGTGCCAGCCAGATCATATCACTGCCCTGTCCAAAACCTACAATGGTTTCCCACTGCATTTAGAAAGAAATTGAGAATTCATATCATATGAGGCTCCACATAATATCCCCTGCCCCCAGCCCATCCCCACCATGAGACTGCCCTCATCTCCTTTTGCTCTTCCTTTCCTTCTCTCTGCTCAGCCACATTGACTTCCCAGCTGCTGAACTCTCCAAGTATGTTCCTGACTCAGAGCCTTTGCCCTTGTCATTCCCTGTAAGTGGCATATATTTGCTCTGGACATCCACGAGCTAACTCCCCCACTGCCTTCTGGGATCTGTTTGAATGGCATCTTAGAGAAGACTTCCTTAAGTGCTTTATCTAAAACAGCACCCCCATCCCTCTCTATCCCCTTACCCTGCTTTTTCTTCAGAGCAGTTACCTATTCGGTTAACGCCCACTCCCCTCATTAGAATGCAACTCTAGATACTGTATCCCAAGCTCGGTGTGCAATAAATATTTGTCCAATCAGTCTGTCGTGTGAATGGGCCTCAGTTTCCTCATGTGTAAAATGAATGAAAGGGCCATCTGGCTGGAGCATCTGTTACTGAACTGGTTGCCAGGATTGTTTCCACTGATCTGACTGGCTAAGCGGGTGTCCCTTTCCTCCTTATGTCAGCCCCTCCGAAAGCCTATGGGTGGGAGTGGAGTCTTCCTTTTCTTTGGTCAAGAGTACCTTGAGTCCCAAAGCTCGCTTGCTGGAACCTCAAAACAAGCTCTTTTTTTTTTAGATGTTTGGGGTAGGAGTTTTTATTAATTAATTTATTTATTTTTGCTGTAGTGGGTCTTCGTTTCTGTGCCAGGGCTTTCTCTAGTTGCGGTGAGCGGGGGCCACTCTTCATCGCGGTGCACGGGCCTCTCACTATCGCGGCCTCTCTTGCTGCAGAGCACAGGCTCCAGACGCGCAGGCTCAGTAGTTGGGGCTCACGGGCCCAGCCGCTCTGTGGCATGTGGGATCTTCCCAGACCAGGGCTCGAACCCGTGTCCCCCGCATTGGCAGGTGGATTCTCAACCACCGCGCCACCAGGGAAGCCCACAAGCTCTCTTTTCACAAGGGGCCACCACAGTAATGTCTTTTCTGCCTACTTCTTATAAGTATTGTGAACATCAAATACTATTAGAGATTTGAAACTCTAAAGCTCTATATAAGTGGGAAGAAATAAAGACAACGTAACATAGCTGAGGACTGACTCTAGCATCATACATGATCCATTCCTTCCCCATCACCCTCTGCCCTGGGCTAATTTAATAGGCTACATGAGACACAAAACAGGAGTCCAAAACAAAATAGAGCAGTCTCAAGAACTTGAGATCAATAAGATACTTGTTAAAATGGTTTTAAAAAATCAGTTAAAGAAACGAAAACCCAAATATTTCTGGCCTCAAGTTGTGACTAATCCCCCACCTTGCTGGGCTCTAGCACTGAAAACAACAACAGCCTCCCTATCCTAAATCAAAAAAGCCACTTTAATCATTTTAGGATTCTTAGAAAATAAGTTCACTAGTTATTTAGACACTTGAGCAGTAGTAATTCAAAAGCCTAGAATTCTCATAAAATATTGAGACTACTGGAACACTAAATTCACATCCAAGTTGGTAATCACCCCAAGGTAACTTTGACCTGCTCCTTAGCAGTCTCTTTCCCCAGATGTTGCTCTTGATAAGGATGAGGATTTGCCTCTGGGTTTTGCAGGAGAGACAAAGAGGCAAGTGAGTGAAAATATTGGTGTATTTTTTTTTTTTTTTTTTTTTTTTTGCGGTATGCGGGCCTCTCACTGCTGTGGCCTCTCCCGTTGCGGAGCACAGGCTCCGGACGCACAGGCTCAGCGGCCATGGCTCACGGGCCCAGCCGCTCCGCGGCATGTGGGATCCTCCCGGACCGGGGCACGAACCCGCGTCTCCTGCATCGGCAGGCGGACTCTCAACCACTGCACCACCAGGGAAGCCCCAATATTGGTGTATTTTAAACCGAACTTTCTGGCTCTTAGGTAGTGCAGGAAGCTAATGATTATTTAACTCAGGCATTTTTTACCTAGGCAACGGTATTGTACGGTTCGGATCGTATTTTTTGGCCTTATCTCTCTGTCCTAACAGTAATTAAAGACTGAGAATTTTTAGTATCTATTAGGATAGAGCTGACTGAAAGCTGTTTTAGATTCAATTGTGACATGAGCTGTATTCAGAAATAATGGAGACACCAGTAAGTGAGAATAAAAAATCCACTTTGATAGGCGAACCGAAACACGGGGACTTGTGGCCTTCTGACTGCCCCTGGGTCCCTAGTTTTTCAGGACCCTAGCGTTTGCTGCCTTCTGGCTGGGAAATGATACAAATCCATATGAGAAATGATCATGGGACACTCACACTGAAAAATCCTGGTCAAAATATGATCCTATTTTCATCTTGACCTTCATAGCACGGTGATTAAGCAGATGGGCTGTGGAATCAGACAGATACATTAAATCCCACTCTACCATTCATTAACTTTATAAATTTGTACAAGGTGTTTGATTTCCCACAGCTTCAGTTTTCTAATCTGTAGAATGGAGGATAAAGTTATCTAACTGATAGGATGATTTTAGAATTAAATTACATAATTGCATATAAAGTACTTAGTCTGGTGTCTTGCTCACAATAAACACTTGATCAATGTCAACTAATATTCATATTCTTCCTTTCAATTTAGGATGGGAGGATTGCCCAGTGAATTAGTTTCCTAAGACTGCAGTAACAAAGCGCCATAAACTCGGTAGCTTAAAACAACAGACATTTATTCTTGCACAGTTCTGGAGGCTAGAAGTCTGAAACCAAGGTGTGGGCAAGGCTCTGAAGGCTTTAGGGGAGGATCCTGCCTTGCCTGTTCCTAGCTTCTGCTGTCTGCTGGCAGTGCTTGGTGTTCCTTGGCTTGTAAGACACATCACTCCAATTTCTACCTCTAACTTCACATGACATTCTCCCTGTGTGTCTTTGTCCAAATTCCCTGCTTCTTATAAGTTCAGCAGTCATAATGGATTTAGCGCTCATGCAACTTCAGTAAGACTTCATCTTAACTTGATTACAACTGCAAAGACTCTATCTGCAAATGAAGTCACATTCTGAGTTTCTGGGTTGACATGAATGGGGGGGGGCACCATTTGAACCAGTATACCAGTACGGGATGGCACTAAATCTTGGAAGAGATTAAGAGGGGACTTGCAGAGCTCACTCTGAACTAAGCAGAACCTGGGCGAGAAGGAAAGAGCTGTGACAGAAACAAGTCACAAAGGACACCGTCTCTCTGGCTGCACCCAGGAGAATTTTCCATATTCAGTGGATGACTGCTTCACTCCACTGAGTACAATACCACCTCTTCTGACCAGACTCTTCTTACCCCTGGAGTTGAAACTTGGGAGCCACTAGGAGCAGTGATAAGACAGGGGGAGAGTGAAGGGGGTAGATGGATAAACTAGAGGCTGAGTCCTGTGGACTAAGGGGCTAGGTCCCAATCCATTTTTTTTTCTTCTTGGCCTTGAGGCTTGTGGATCTCAGTTCCCCATCCAGGGATTGAACCCGCGCCCTCGGCAGTAAGAGTGCGGAGTCCTAACCACTGGACCGCCAGGGAAGTCCCCCAGTCCATTTTTGGATGGGATGGAGTACATCAGTGCACTGGGAGCTGAAGGCAGAAGCAACTGACACCCTGTCACAACGTTCTCCAGTGGTTTCCCCTGAAGCAAGATACATGTACCACAACCGTGCTTCTCAAACTGCGCTGCGCAGAGAAATCACTAGGGGATCCTGTTGACCTGCAGACTCTTGATTCAGTAGGTCTGGGGTAAAGATTGAGAGCCTGCATTTTCTAACGAACTCCCAGATGATGCCTATGTTACTGGTTCATGGACCACACTTAGCTCTAGGCTGGGCTTGCATTGCACACCACTCTAAATAAGCTATTGAGTCTGCATGCCCATCGACAGATGAATGGATAAAGAAGATGTGGTACATATATACAATGGAATATTACTCAGCCATAAAAAGGAACAATATTGGGTCATTTGTAGAGATGTGGATGGACCTAGAGGCTGTCATACAGAGTGAAGTAAGTCAGAAAGAGAAAAACAAATATCGTATATTAACGCATGTATGTGGAACCTAGAAAAAATGGTACAGATGAACTGGTTTGCAGGGCAGAAATTGAGACACAGACGCAGAGGACAAACATATGGACGCCAAGGGGGACAAGTGGCGGGAGTGGCGGGGGTGGTGAGATGAACTGGGAGATTGGAATTGACATATATACACTAATATGTATAAAATGGATAACTAATAAGAACGTGTTGTATAAAAAAATAAATAAAATTCAAAAAAAAACACCTTGGGCAAAATAACTATCACACTTAAAGGTAAAATTATGCTTACTAAAGCTAATATGCAGTCAATATTCAAATTTTCCCAACTGCTTCCAAAATATCCTTTAATCGATCAGAATTCACTATAGGACCACCCATTGCGAGTGGTTATTTCCTTTAAGTCTCTTTTATTCCAAAACAGTCTCTTTTTCATGACCTTGACTTACTTATGGACAAGCTGCCCATAAAAATATTTCACTTTCTGGATTTGTGTGGTTGATTCCTTGTGGCGTTACTTTGCTGTATTTGGCTGTATTTCCTGTAAAGTGGAAGTTGGCTCTAAAACCTTGATGGGTACAAGTTAAATTTTGCTGCAAGAATTCATCATAGATGATGGGTACATTTGACATGTGATATCTGCTTGTTCCACCACTGGTGATGCAGAGACTTAACCCTGGGTTAAAGTGATGACGGCTTGATCCGTCTGTCCTACACTTAACTTTTACTCTTCAAGACCAGAGTTCGAAAATTGTTTGGTTTTTCTTGGCACCCTATGAATGCCTCATTCCTCATCAAACATTCCTAATAGTTTTATTTTTTTAAACACCAATTGATCATCCTTGCCCAAATCAATAATTTCTTTGAGGGCTGCAAAATAATAATTGCATAATTCCAGCATTCCTTTTACATGTATTAACTGGCATCGTTATGGAATGAAGAGTTGTCTTTTATCAATTAGAGCTATTTGGCTACCTTTCCAGGATAAATGCTGAATTCTTTTCCCTTAATCACCAACTTTCAAAGAAAAGAGTTCTTTTTAGAGCTGCCCTTAATGGTGCCAAATGGATTTTTCCTGGCTTTCTCTTTTTTTGATTTATGCATTTTCAAAGATTCAATACATTTCAAATAACTACATTGTTCTTTTCGATGCTCATTTGTCACAACTTTGGCCAGTAGGTGGGGCACTTTCAATCTGGCTCCTGTGTCCTTTTGGCGTGACCCAATTAATCTTCAAAAGCTCCCTTTTGGGCTTCCCTGGTGGCGCAGTGGTTGAGAGTCCGTCTACCCATGCAGGCAGGGGACACGGGTTCGAGCCCCGGTCCGGAAAGATCCCACATGCCGCGGGGCGGCTGGGCCCGTGAGCCATGGCCGGTGAGCCTGCGCGTCCAGAGCCTGCGGCTTGCAACGGGAGAGGCCACAACAGTGAGAGACCCGCGTACCGGGGGGGGGGGGAGGAAAGCTCCCTTTCTTTCTTGCCCAAAAGAAAACTATAATTGTACCTTCAGACTATAATTGTACCTTCTGTGCCCCAGGCCTAGAATCAGCCATTTCTCCAAGGGGCCCTAGTTTCTCTGAGTGAGGAATGGGTACTAGACAGAAAAAAAAAAAGTTTCAAGGTTAAGTATGACGATTGGGGTGACATTGCTTCGAGGTCACTTTAGTGCATTTTAATTATATATATATATAATTTCTTTTTACAAATGACTGCAGTGATATATCCAATTAACTTTAATATCACTTAAAATTTTTTTTTAGTTTGACATTTCTATTTTTTTAACATCTTTATTGGAGTATAATTGCTTTACAATGGTGTGTCAGTTTCTGCTTTACAACAAAGTGAATCAGTTATACATATACAGACGTTCCCATATCTCTTCCCTCTTGCATCTCCCTCCCTCCCACCCTCCCTATCCCACATCTCTAGGTGGTCACAAAGCACCGAGCTGATCTCTGTGTGCTATGCGGCTGCTTCCCACTAGCTGTCTATTTTACGTTTGGTAGTGTATATATGTCCATGCCACTCTCTCACTTCGTCCCAGCTTACCCTTCCCCGTCCCCAAATCCTCAAGGCCATGCTCTAGTAGGTCTGTGTTTTATTCCCGTCCTACCCCTAGTCTCTTCATGACATTTTTTTCTTAGATTCCATATATATGTTAGCATATGGTATTTGTTTTTCTCCTTCTGACTCTTACTCTGAAAATCTTGATTCTTAACATAATTACTTGTTTTATCTTACAAAATTAAAAAAGTAGTTTCTGGATAAGACTACCACAGTTAGGTATAAGAATAACATTACTGAACGGTTTAAATTTTCTTTATGACTCTTCTTGACCTTAGATAAAATTTCCCCCTTAGACTGAGCTCCTTAAGATTAAGAACTGAGTCTCAGTTTGGTACTAGAGACTCTGGAAATGTTACTTGAAAAAACTGTGTTGAATAAATAAACAGTTTTGATTACTAAATATTCCATACAACAGAACAGAAATGTGTTGGGGATATGGGTGAGTTATCAAGCGGATTTTTAAAAGTCAAGTTCATTTGGTAAGCAATCAGTAGCTATTTAAAATCCATAAACCTGGGACTTTCCTGGCAGTCCAGTGGCTAGGACTCTTCGCTTTCAATGGTTAAGGGCGCAGGGATTGTTGGGGACTAAGATCCCATAAGCCATGCGGCGTGCCCCCCCCCAAAAAATCCATAAACCTGTTTTCATTTCCCATTTCAAATATATTGATGTAATTTAAGATGTACTTAATGTATAATTTATACAAAATCCTGAATTTGGACTGAATCCTCATTAATAGGATTGTGGATTGGAACATCTTTGTTATTTTCTATTTCCATTAAAAGTCACAAGGAGGTTGTGAAAGACTAGAGCAGGGTTTGTCCCATGAAAGCATGAGGCATTACCAATGGTGCCCAGCCTGCACAGGCTTCAGTTAGCCATTTCTAACTTCACCAATCAGTTCATTCTTATCTTAATCCTCCTCTCAAATGGAGCTCAAGCATTTAATCATTGGTCTTACATAGAAATATGAGCTTTCACGAGATAGAGTAGAAGGAAAGAGATATAGCACTAAGAGGATCTCCAGAAGGCCGTCTGATGTTTTTGGGGTGTTGGGGATTTTTCTTCCTATCCTGTAAGGGGTCGGTAATCTAGAAATTGTTTTTTATTTTACTCTGAGTCAGGAAGGACTTTCAGAGTCATATCACTCATGCTTCATTTAGCGATAAGGTTGAAGAAAGGAATGCCAGTTTCAACATGTAATTTAACTCTGCTCCTGACAATAACCAACGGGTGCAATTTATTCATCACACAGCAATACTCCTAACTCATAACAACAGGCAGGCTACCGAAGACAGTCATTTGAGAATTAAAGGAGTCTATACATGCTGACAGAACAAGTGGCTTGAAGCATTTTCCGTCAATTTGTCATTGACCCAATGGTTCTTTTGAAAATCCTCCACTCAGCAAGAGAAAAATAGGGTGATGGGAAAAAGAAATTGTTCTTGGAGACAATACAGAAGGTCTTTCACATTGGGAATGTTTTCGGTGGATTTACTGGGCTTGAGGCATCCATCCTTCTCTCTGAATTCTGATTCTCTTCGCTTCCTATATAAGCATAACCTCGGGTCAGGAGCTTTGCAGCTAATTGAAGAATAAGAATTCATTTTATGTATCCCCACATAAATGTCAGAGCCTGACCAGGATAAAAATATCCCTTGTTTTTTTTTTTTTTAAAAAAAACATCAATGTCTTTATTGTGTCTGAGGGTTGTTGCTCTTTGATTAAGTACATTGCTTGCAAAAGTACATTGCTTGTTTCTCATGCTTTCAGAGTCCTTATCATGATGATAGGTAATATAGTTGACTTTTAGAGGCCCAAAGGTTCAAAAGTGAGAATCACCTCTCAAAATATAAGGGTAGAAAAACCAAGTGCAACCTTCTTTCCTTGAGACAATCGTCCAGTCAACGTGGGATTCCTTAGCTCTAGAAGTCTTTCTCTAGGAAATTCCTCCTACAGTGAGGTTTGGAGGTACCCCACTGATGAGAATCCAGCATTTCACTCTACGTATTGTGACCATATTTTCTGAACTGAAAATCAGCACCAGATCCGGCAAGATGATAAAATACTTGAAATTGGGACTACTCTAGAAATCATCCACATATGGCTGCCATACCTTGATGTCTTCAGAAAACCCGCACTTGATTTGTGTTTGATGTCATCTGGATATCATATGATATCATATTCTTTGAATCTCCCCAAAGGAAGTTTGGCTTTTTTTTGATTTGAGGGTTAACCACCATCATATAGAGTTTGCAATAAGTGAAATATGTACATCTGTAGTGCCCTTATTTAGTTTTAGTTTGTCTTTTTATTTTTTGGTGTGTGTATATTTGTCTTATGTTTTCAGTTATATCTTAAACTCCTTGAAGGCAGGTCATGTTAAACCTGCCATAGAACCTCGAATGGCAGACTTACTGTTTGCTGATTTAATACATGTATTTCACAGCACCTACCCTACATCCCCAAGTCCTCAGCGACCAACATTTCGAGCCAGAACTGTGCTTTAGGTCATCATTCTCTTCTGATGCAACTTCACAATGCAGTAAACACAGGCAGATTATAGAGCTCATCATAGTAAGGTGGCTATTAAGTGCAGGCTGAAATGTTATCCCTTTTCTAGGCAAGAGTCTCTACATAGGAAATTATGCCTTTGGGGGCAGGTGGTCTTTGAATAAATGTCCTTGTGTTCCCCAGTGAATGTATTGCTCACATAATAATGCATAGATGGAAGAAATGAACTAGAGCTGTTAGTTATCCATCTAGTGCTTGAGGCATTTTAGAAATGGCAACAAATTGGGCCCTGTTAGAGCACAATTTTTCTATTATGTGTTTGAAAATGTCAGACACGAGATGGAAGGCAAGGCGTGGCACACCTGCTTGCATTTATGCTCAACACCATTCATTGCTGTCTTTCTTTACAAGACACTAAATAAGGAACCAAGACAGCAACATAATGTACCTTTGTGCTGATGCTTTGAGCCTGGATGAGACAGGAGGTGAAAGAGAGACAGAAGTCAAATGTATGAAAAACCCAAGTGTCTGTGATGCAGGAAAACAAGGTTCAGCATATATAGAAAGAATTCATTCAAGCATGAATGGCAACTTAATGTTTCTATTTAACCTTCATTGAGAGAGATGTGACTTGGGTTTACTTTGCCTTGTGTCTTAGAGGATGCAGAGAATTTGCTGGTCTACATTTCACGTTAGAAGGAATTTGTCATTGCCCAACTGAGGACAGCTGCAGCTTTAAGAGAGAGAGAGGTGATGAGGACAGGAAAGGGGGTACAGAGGGAGCTTGGTGATTTCGCTAGGTCTTTCGGACTCTGTTCTACAGTGAAAAAACAAAGTGAAAATTAATAGATTGTTCTGGTTATTACATCGAAAACAAAATAATTCATGCTTTTTAAACTTTGAGGAGGCATGAAAATACTTATCATCTTACCTGTCACTAGCCTTTGAAACAAGGACTGTCCCTATACAGAGGGGACACATTTGCTTTGCTTTGCCCGGAGCTGGGTGATGTTTCCATGGAGAACACTGATTGATCTTTGTGTGATCTTGGGAAAGCAGCGTGGGTTTTATTTGCCCCATAAAAAGTACCAAATGTGGAAAATGCACTTAACATATGCGGATGAGCGTATAGCCCCACAGCGCCTGGGTTTTCAAGTCAGAGCAACTGTATTTAGTTCGCAGCTTCCTGTGGTGATCAGCAGCTTTAGTTGTGAAGTCAAGAAACCCAACCAGACCTCCAGCCACACCACACGTGTTAGAAAAACTTCTAATGAGTAAACGTTATTTCAGGAAAAGGTGGCATGTAAATTAGATAATGGAAACATTTCAATGTTTCTGAATTCAAAATTTCTGAATGTTCTATTACTAGAACATTCAGAACAGGGTTTTTCAATCTGGGCATTATTGATACTTGCGATCAGGTAATTCTTTGCTGTGGGGCTGGTCCTGTGCATTGCATGGGCGTTTAGCAGCATCCCTGGCCACCACCCACGAGACGCAGTAGCATCCCCTCCCAAGTTGTAACGACCAAAAGTGTCTCCTGACACTGCCAAGTGTCCCGTGGAGGGCGTAAATGTCCCCGGTTGAGAACCACGGATTTAGAATTAGATATGGAATAAACGTATGCTCCCAAATGCACGTGACTCACTGAGAGACTTAAAGTTCGGAAGGCTTGTTTAACTGATGATCATTCTTTGTCCTTTGTCAAAAGCAGCCTCTTGCCAAAGAGGAAGTAAGTAGATGGATAATTTTCTTTCAAGGGTTGAGAATTGACAAGAGGCTGTATGGTTCATTCGGCAAAGGCAGGTGATCTCAGCGCTACCATTGACAGAGAGCTGACTCACCTCTGCACTTACACTCAATGTGAAAAGCAATATTCACTGTGAAAGTACTCAGGGGAACATATCCTCTTTTAGTTTGCTCATCTCCCTTCCTCCTGTTCTATTCAGCTTTCTTCTTCTCAGCCTCTGTTTCTTGAAGAACAAAAATTGAGCGCTGTGTAATTGCTTTTAAAAAGCATCATCTTATCTGCTCAAATTTTGAAATCGGTGCTGTTATGGTTCTGAGTCTCAGACTTGTTCCTTGGGCAAAATGGAGACGTCAGAAAACTCCCTGGTTTCCCAGACTCCATTTTCTTTGCTCTTTATCCTCCCTCACGCATGCCTTTTCTTTCCCACGCACTACATCCTCTGCAAATCCACCTCCAGGTGCTCCAAATGCCTTCTTCATCTTTCTTCCCTCTCACTTTATATAAAACAGATTTCTGGAGAGAAGGAGAATCTGATTATCCTTCCACATTGTAGCTAAATATACATCTCTCTTTTCTTTTTGAGATTGGCATGCATTGTCTTAAATTTTTTTAAAAAATTGACATATTATAGAATTGTTTTAATATAGAGTTCTATGAGCTTTAACACCAGGTAGGTTTGTGTAACCACTGCCACAACCAGGATGCAGAACAGTTCAATCACTTCAAAGAAAAAAAAAAGAAAGAAAAAGAAAGAAATCCTTGAGCTGTCCCTTTGCAAAACCCTGCTCCCCACACCTGAACCCTGGCAATTGAAGATCTGTTCTCCATCCTTATACGTGTTATGTAAAGAGAATTATACTGTAAAGGTGACCTTTGACAGTGGCTTCTTTCACTCAGCATAATGCCTGTAAGATTCACCCATGTTGCTGTCTGCATTGTTAGTCACTCCTTGTTCTTGCTGGGTAGTATTCTGGGCTGTAGCTGTACTACAGAGTGTTTATCCATTCACCTGTTGGAGGACATTTGAGTTGTCTGCAGCTTTTGGCAATTATGAGTAGAGCTGCTATAAACATTCCTGTACAGGTCTTTGTAGGAATGTAAGTTTTCATTTCTCTAGGGATGGCATTGCTGGATCATATAGTAAAAAGGTCATTTTATTTTCCAGAGGAATTTTTACTCCAGTTAGGTCCAGGAATGAATTCAACATTTAAACTGTAATGAGTCTGTAAGTGTGGGATTTCAGGCTGTGCTTTGAGATACAGAGTAAGATTGTGTGTTTAGGTGAATGAGCGTGTGAGCGTGCGTGTGCGTGTGTATGCACATTCTGGGTGTGTTAAAGGTTGGGAGCCCTGAAATCCCTTCAACTCAAATGGGTGGCCTCTTCTTGCCCACCTTGTACCTGTGGGTGGACACGCCAATTTTTTCCCCAATGCTTTAATTCTGACCTATGGTATCAGTACAGGAAGAGCTATTTAAATTGCAGGAGCGTTTGACAAAACAACCGCCTGTTCCTGATGAGTGGATTTCCTTCCATCTCTAAATCCCATGACTATGAGTGTGACTCTTATGCTCGCATCATTCTCTAGGCTACATCAATTTCATGGTTGTCAACAATGCCTAATCCATCTTCCATAGTCTGGAACTACTCAGGCGGCAGACTCCCTTGAGGTGGGAATGCCCCTTACATTCACTAATGTACCTGTCATCCTTGGGGTGCTTCCAGTTTATGTGTAGAGAATTATTTAATTTTTGCTGCAAGAAAAGTCTTTGATAAAGAAAAATATGAGTAATGCATCAAAGAGTTCTACGGATATCATTTCTTTCTTTTTTTAAATGAAATGGTCTTCATTGCCAGAGGTTTTGTTCTAAAGTTCCAAAATTTGGATTTTTGCACACTCAACTATTCTTCTTCATCTTAAATATTGCCATGTGTGGCTTCTGGAAAGTGTTCAGTAAATGTTTGTTGAGCTGAAAGCGTGAAAAAAATAGTTTGGTAGAAAACAATAAGGTCTATATAATTTTCTTTCTTCTTTTATCACTATTTATACTATATCAAGCCTTCTTTTTTTTCTGAGCAAGACTTGGCTTTGGATGGCAAAAATGTTTATTACCTACGTTTTTGGATAAGGCATTTTACATTGGAAGCTTCAGAACTAATTTGTCTTGAAAAATAGTGACCCTTCTGAATTTTCAAAGGTGGATTCATTGATTATTCTATAAATTGGGATATTAATTATCCCAGTTACTAGACAATGCATATTCATCCTCTAAACTTGACATAAAATGCCACCTACTCAATGAAGTTTTCCCAAACGAACCCATGCAAAGTTGTTTTATCTATATGCCACAGTTCTCTTGTGAGTTATTTGAATTCAGGTCCATCTCGCCCAATGAATGATCTGGGAGCAGCTTGAGGATGGGACATATGCCTCATTCTCTTTTGCAAGCTTAGCTTTTAGCACAGTGTCTGGCACATTTATGCTAAGTAAGTATTTGTCACATTGAATAAGATACTGGAGGTAAAATGATAACTTTGGTCAACATTTCAGTGTTTTGCATGTATTTATATACATATGCATATATATATGTGTAATATATATTGAATATATTTGAGAAACTGGTAGGTGGTGGAATTGAATGAAAGCAGAGCTCTTTCCTGGAGTTTTATAGACTGGGTAGGTGAACTTTTTTTTTTTTTTTTTTTTTTTTTTTTTTAACGGGAATGATAAATCATCAGCAAGGAAAAAAGTCAGTTTGGGAGTATTTTGTTATTATGGAGGGGAAGTAGGTCTTCTCTGATTAATTTGGAAAGACAAGGGCCCCCATTCACTCTGTTAATTCAATTTCAAGAGCTCTCTGAGCATGCCTTGAGCCAAAGTTTCTTCACGAAACGGCTTTTTGAATTGCAAGAGTAATTCTGTCGCCATCACTTGAAAGTACTCTGGGAAGTGATGGAAAAGCTAGTTACATGGGAAACGTGGCATAAAACTTGTGGACCTCAGTGAGGTTAGCAGTGCAAATCGTCTTCCCTTCAGTTTTATTTCGCAGATCAAGTTCACAAAATTCCTAATAAGAGAGCTAAGGGCTATAGCAAATTATTTCAGCTGAAACAAGGTGGGAGCGGTAACAATTCAGGCCAATACCTGCGTGTTACTGCTTTTTACTCTAGGTGGAGGTTTAGCGTTTAGCACTACCCCTTCCCAAGTGGCTACTATGATGTAGACATCTGTCTGATATGACCTTGGACGGGCAGTGAGGCTCACCGGGTAGCTATGCCAGGCAGCTGGCCAAATTACCTTGGGGAGAAGTGGTCTGGTTAGATTCCTTCTGAAGAACGTGGCCACGCACAGAAAAACTGGGTTTGCTTACTGGAGGATAAGTGCTGGTTGCGTGCGGTAGTAAGCTGTTGGTGTTCTACCCCGACGCTCTTTCCTGTGAGAGTCGGCTGCTTACGGCTCATGGCTGTACTGTTCCTCGGAGAATTATCCTTCGCCAGTTGGAGCTGCTTTCCTTGGAATTGCCTGGGACATTATGCCCTTCCCAGGAGGCCTTCCCACAGCCAGTGACTGCCTGTTTGGGGTAGAGTATAAAATCCTGCCCTCCCCCACCGCTTGTCACCAGGTAGGACAACTCTGGTGCCACTGAGACTCCAGAGCTCCTTGTGGGATCAAGCTGAGGCTAGACTTCGGCTGAAACGACATCTTTCACGGCTTCTTCTGTCCTGTCCTGCTTCCGTCTGCTCTGTACTCCTGAGAGTACTTCTTCAATCGATCACTTGCACAAAAATCTCCATTGTAGATTCTCTTTCTGGAGAAACACGTGCCTCTTACCAAGTGAGCTGGCAGTGACAGGGTACTAGAAGGATCACCTATGTGGATACTGAAATTTCCAAGAATTATGACAGGAGTAATGTTGGAGAGAAAGATAGTTATCTGGGTGTCAAGTTCACTGAGGATGAGGCTAAGAGGCCTGAGGTTCAAAATGGGATTCTGCTTACTCCACATTTGCACTGAGAAGCTTAACGTGTTGGAGAACAAGCCCGTAACTATGCTAATGATCTGCACTTTGAGTTAGTGATCAAGGTCATATGAGTTCTAGGTATAGCCTGGTCCTCCTACATTTCCCAGTCAACTTGCTGTCTGAATCGTCTGTATTTATGTTATTCTACCTACTGAAAAGATAAACTCCCAATATCAGTGGCTTAATCCAATAAAAGTTTCTTTCTTTCTTTCTTCTTCTTCCTTTCTTTTTTGGCTGCATCACACGGCTTATGCAATCTTAGTTCCCCGACCAGGGATCAAACCCACGCCCTCAGCAGTGAAAGCGTGGCATCCTAACCACCAGGACCGCCAGGGAAGTCTCTCTTTCTTCTTATGTAAATCCCCAAAGAGTGTTCCTGATGGGCAGGTGGCTGTACTCTAGGTGATGATTCAGGGATCCAAGGCTCCTACCCTCTTGTTGCCTTGTCATCTCTGACTCATGGTTTCTAAGGTTTCAGCTTAGGGAAGGAGCATGGAAGATTGCATGTGAGAGGATTTTATGGGTGCACATCATCCTCACATTTCATGGGCTATGTGACGACCACACACCAGATCTTCCACTGACCGCATGACCGCATGTAAGTCCCCCACGCGTTTGACACAACTGTGGAGAAGGGGTAATGCTGAACTGACTGGAGTTAATTTTCTACCATTGACTGAAATGGGGGTCTAAAATGGAAATTAAGTTTAGCTATAGAAAATAAGTTAAATGTCTTGGCAACCTGGGCTTGTGTACTGGGATTGGTATATACTGCATGTGTTGGAAATGATATCTGGAGGGGGTGGTCTGGGGGTAGAAGTGGGTAACTGAGGTAGCACAACATGGAATTGAAAAACCTGATGAGAGAGTTTATAACTGCATCCAGTGGGTAGACAGTGATACAACAGTAGTTTTTGAAGCCTTCGATGGTGAATTTCAAACAGGGCTCCACTAACCCACATAGCGCTTTTGTTAGAAAAAGGACACAGCCCCATGCCCGGCTGCATGGCTTTGGGGAGTGAAGTGTGGGCTGGATTCCAGTCCCTACCACCCCTTTCTCAGGTGCTGTTGTGCAAGATACGCCTGCACATCAGTGAGTGGCAGTTCTGATATCAAAGCAACTGCTTTTGCTCCTCCCCTATGGTAGACTGAATTAATGGCCCTAATTTTTTTTTTACTCCTTCTTGCGTCCACACCCTTTGTCATAAGACTTTACAGTTCTTCCCACTAAAGAGGTGGACTGTATTTCTCTGATACTTGACTTTGAGTCTGGCTATGTGATGAACTTTGGCCAACGGAATGTTAGCAAATGTGAGATGACCCAAAAGTAGAAGCACTTACGTGATCAGCCTTGCCTTCTTACCCCTCTGCCAACACCTTGAGAAGCACGTGCCCAGGCTAGCCTGCTGGTCCCAGAAAGAGGATGAGAGACATGTAGAGCAGAGTCAAGTCACTCATGCCAAGCCCAGAGAGATCCACTGATATTTGGTCGACCCTACAGATGCATGAGTAAGCCCAGCAGGGATCAGCAGAGTCACCCAGCTAAAGCCCAGACTAGATCAGCTGAACTGATGACTCGGTTACTCATGGGCTAAATAAATGCTTATTACTGTTTGCCATTGAGATTTTCTGGTTGTTCGTTACACAGCATTACTGTCGCCATAGTTAACTGGTACATCCCCTTTCTCCCCAAGAAGCCCTAGGAATATGGAGCGTATGGACTGCTGCTTTTGCCATGCCTGCCCTATCCCATTAGGAATGTGCATTCCTTTTTAGATTCAGTGCCTTTCCAAATTTTCATCAGAATCAGTTAAAAACACACATTAGAAAAGATTTAGGGATGCATGATTAAAATGTTTCTGATAAGAAATCAAAGGTGGTACTAGGTCCTAGACCAACTGTAGGTAAACAGTCAGAACTTATGGTCAGATGATTCCAATAAAAGAAGCATAGGCAATGGAAAGTAGGTGGGAGGGGAAACAGGTTAACCTCTTTATTCTTGGTGATGAAGATTTCTCAGTGCAACAGCATGTCAATTCCTAACTTCCCTTCTACTTATAATTCCATGTAGGATTTGGGTATATAGTATAATTTTAGCAGGTCATAAAATTTTCTATTTATAGATAGGAAAGATGTCATTTTTCACCCTGATAGAATATGGGAAATGAATATCTCTGAAGTCCCTATGCATAACAAAGAAAAGTAAAGGGATAGTTCTTGAGGTGATGCATTACAATGTTTTTATTTCCTTTCTATTTTCTTTGCTTGCCTATTCTTGCAAATAGTTGATGACACTTTTCTTGTCACTATTCACATTAAAATAAATCTTTATCATTCTATTTAGGGACAGTGAGTAATTTTATTAGCTAAATAAACATTTTAGTCATCAGTGAAACTTTCCAGTAGCAAATCAGGTAGATTAGATTGTTAGGTCAAAAGAGAGCACACTGTAATAGCTGTCACCACTATGGAAAATTTCAAATAATGACTATTTTTTCTTTTTTAATCTTGACTGCTTTGGGGACCAAGTAGCAAGTCCACCCACAGCTATTGTCAGGCATATTTCTTTTTTCATCAGTAATGAGGAGCGATCGTTCCCTTGCCTAAATTTATCATCTTAGAAAAAGATCTAGAGATTTCTGTTGCAGTGTTGAATTCCTGGTGTTTTATTTCCTTCTTTTTGAAGTCTCACAGCTTCTAATCTATGCAGGACTTCTAATGTTAATATTAAAAGGGAATGTCTAGATTTTCTGAACCTAAATATTTTACTACATTGAACTTCCTTTCCTGTAAGATTTGATTGTTAGGATATATGTCTTAAAAATTCCAGTTTGCCCATCATTTATGGTTATCAGTCAGTGTAGCTCATGAGAAGAGATGGTTATATCCATAAAGGACATTGTGCTCTTCTTGGCTAGTGGGTACCTTGAATTAAATATTCCCTGGTCTAAGGTCTGACCATATTTAGATGAAATTGTATTTAAGCTGAATGGACATAAACATTTTTATTTCCCCAGGCTAAGTGCTGTGATGCATAGCAACACTGTTGTAGGTTGGGTTTCCTGGGAAGCAGATCCTGAAATGGAGTTTAGTGGGCAAGACATTTATGAAATAGTGCCCCTGGGATCAACACATTGCCACTCAATTTCTCCCTCTGTACAATTCTGCTTCCCTCCCCTCACTAGCATTCACATTTCATTAGCTTGCATAGTATTTAAAACAACCTACCTACAATTACAACTGGAATAAACAAACTTGAGAAAAGAAACCCAAGAGATCTTTTCTTAAGCATACAACTTAAAAGATGGAAGCTGAGCTGCATGGGTGGACTGGAATGTGGGCATTCCAGGTATCATGGGCTTTGATCATCTTGTTTTACAGAAGGAATGATATGGTCAGTTAGTCAGTTAGTCAGTTAATGGAAGACTTCTAAGGGGACTTCTACCTCCACTTCAGGCAAACTGTTATGTCTTCATGCTTGGATACAATATAAAGCACGCATAATACAATTTTACGTGTTTTAAAACACTAGTAATTCAAGACACTAATGAAAGAAATTGAAGACACAAATAAATGGAAAGATTATCTGTGTTCATGGGGTGTGAGAATTAATACTGTTAAAATGTCCATACTACCCAAAGCAATCTACAGATTCAGTATAATCCCTAACAAAATTCCAATGACATTTTTCACAGAAACAGAACAAACAATCCTAAAATTTGTACGGAATCACAAAAGACCCCAAATAGCTAAAGCAATTTTGAGAAAGAAGAACAAAGCTGGAGGATCACAATTCCTGGTTTCAAGCTATATTACAAACCTTTCATAATCAAAACAGTACGGTATTAGCATAAAAATAGGCACAGAGGGGCTTCCCTGGTGGCGCAGTGGTTGAGAGTCCACCTGCCAATGCAGGGGATGCGGGTTCAAGCCCCGGTCTCGGAGGATCCTGCATGCCACGGAGCGGCTGGGCCCATGAGCCATGGCTGCTGGGCCTGCACGTCCAGAGCCTGTGCTCAGCAAGGGGAGAGGCCACAACGGTGAGAGGCCCACGTACCGCAAAAAAAAAAAAAAAAAAAAAAAAAGGCACAGAAATCAATGGAACACAGAGCCCAGATACAAACCCATGGATATATGGTCAATTAATTTATGAAAAAGGAGGCAAGGATATACAATGGGGAAAGGACAGTCTCTTCAATAAATGGTGTTGGGAAGCCTGGACAGCCACAGACAAAAGAATGAAACGGGACCACTATCTTACACCATACACAAAAATTAACTCAAAATGGATTAAAGAGTTGAACGTAAGACCTGAAACCATAAAACTCCTGGAAAAAGTCTTGGGCAATAAGCTCCTTGACATTGGTCTCGGCAATGAGTTTTTGGATCTGACTCTAAAAGCACAGGCCACAAATGCAAAACCAAACATTGGGACTACATCAAATTAGAAAGCTTCTGCACAGCAAAGGAAACCATTAACAAAATGAAAAGGCAACCTGTGGAATGGGAGAATATTTTTGTAAATCACATCCCTGATAAGACGATAATATCCAAAATATGTAAAGAACTCATACAACTCAATAGCTAAAAAACAAAACAACACAGAACAAGCAATCTGATTAGAAATGGGCAGAAGATCTAATTAAACATATTTCCAAAGAGGACATACAGATGACCGACACATTCACGAAAAGATGCTGAACATCACAAATCATCAGGGAGATGCAAATCAAAACCACAAATGATATATCACCTCCCATCTGTCAGAATGTTAGAATGGCTATTACCGAGAAGACAAGAAATAACAAGTGTTGGCAAGGATGTAGAGTAAAGGAAACTTCTGTGCACTGTTGGTGGGAACGTAAATTGGTACAGCCACTATGGAAAACAGTATGGAAGTTTTTCAAAGAAAATTAGAAATAGGACAATATGATCCAGCAGTTTCACTTCTGGGTATTTATGTGAAGAAAGTGAAACACTAACTCAAAAAGGTACATGCACCCCCATGTTGACGGTAGCACTATTTATAATAGCCAAGATATGGAAACAACGTTAAGTGTCCATCACTGGATGAATGGATACAGAAAATGTCACACACACATGAATATCATTCAGCCATAAAAAAGGAAGGAAATCTCGCCGTTACAACACAGATGGACCTTGAGGGCATTATGCTAAGTGAAATAAATCAAACAGAGAAAAACAAGTTCTGAGTGATCTCACTTGTATGTGCAATCTAAAAACTAAAACCAAGCTTAATAGATAGAACAGATTGGTGGTTCTCAGACGCAGGGGCTGGAGGGGGTATGTGAAATGGGTGAATGGAGTCAAATGGTGTGAACTTCCAGTTGTAAAATAAGTAAGTCTTGGGGATGCAATGTACAGCATGGTGACTACTAATACCGTATTGCATATTTGAAAATTGGTGAAAGATCTTAAAAGGTCTCATCGCAAGGCAAAAAATTATGTAACTGTGTGGTGATGGATGTTAACTAGATTTATTGTGTGGTAATACACATGTTGAATCATTATGCCATAACATTATATTAGTTTCAGTGTACGTGTCCATTATACCTCCATAAAAGATTAGTAATTCCTGTTTTGTTATTGTTGAGTTGGAATTCTTAGTCAAGTGGATTCTAGCATCTGAGGTGGCCGTGGAGTAGTAGTAAAAAAGAGAAGGAGCAAGACACTTCATGGAGAAAAGCAGCATGGGGTAGGCTGATGACTGGGTTATGCCTAAAGTTTCACACTGAGTTGGGCAGCAAGGCAGAGATGAGCAGGCTCTTAGGGCTGGAAAGACCTTGGCGGGGATGGGGGAGGGTGTTGTGATTGGGGGTGTGTGAGTGGGGTAGTGGTTTGTGGTGGGGGTAGCTTTCATTTGTTTTGTTAAGACTTTACTTTTTAAGAGCAGTTTCAGGTTCACAGTGAGAAATAAAATATTGCCTGCCGTATCAGTAAACAAAGGATGTCACACTCATCAGCGACCACGGCCAATTGCAGCGAACTTCCACAGTGAGCCGGTGAGCCCTGAGGGAGCTCAGGAAGGAAACAAAGAACACCTGCCATCTAGTAGCCATCAGACTGCAGCCACTCCCAACGGTGAGCCCTGAGGAAATGCAGGATGAGAAAACACAGGATACTGGCCCCAGAGAGCTGAGGCGCATATCAAAGGAATGGTTTCAGTGAGCCCAGAATCTTGCATCTTCCCATACAAAGTGCTAAATTCCTTAACTTGAGATAACCTCGTTTTCTTTAATTAACAATAATCTTCTGATGTTCAGATTACCTGCCTTTTGTTCCAAGACTCCTGTATATCCTAGCTCCCCCCTCACCTCGTCAGAGCAGTTTTCTCAAGGTTACTTGAGATACCCCCTTGAATGTGCTGCGCTGTTCAGGCAGTGATGCTCGTCAGTGAGATTGGGGAGGGGGGCGCGGAAGATGGCTCCATTAGATGGATGAGCACTCACTGTTTGTTTTGGTGAATTTTTAGTAGATTTTTTTTTTTGCGGTAGGAGGGCCTCTCACCGTTGTGACCTCTCCCGTTGCGGAGCACAGGCTCCGGACGCGCAGGCTCAGCGGCCATGGTTCACGGGCCCAGCCGCTCCGCGGCACGTGGGATCTTCCCGGACCGGGGCACGAACCCGTGTCCCCTGCATCGGCAGGCGGACTCTCAACCACTGCGCCACCAGGGAAGCCCTGGTGAATTTTTTATATTCCGAGAGAGGTGCTTTCCAGAGCTCTTTCCTTCAGAGCTTTCCTTTTCACTTGGTGCCCTCTTTGAGTCATCCCTTTTCTAGGTGGCCAAGCTTCAAGTTATTAGCATAGTATTTCCTCTGTTCTTAGTAAAGGTATATTTTTGATGGGTTCATTTTATCCTCCTCTTCAGCAGAGCGAAGCAGGACACTCACCAGAGGCAAAATACCAAGGGTGCAAAGAGCAGGGGCAGGGGTGGGGTGAGGGGAAATGAGGCATGGTTAGGTAGATACGGATGGGAGTATTACTGGGTGCTCAACTACACACGCCAGGCATTGCATTTACTTTGCCTCATTTAACCTTCCTAAGAACCCTGCCATCTAAGTATTATCTCCATTTTACAAGAGGGAAATGAATCTAAGAGCATTTAAGCAACCTGTGTAGGTCGCACAGGAAGCACCACGATCATCTGTCGCAGATCCAAAATTCTAGCCCAGGTGGATCCGGCCTCCCACACATCCTCTTCCACTACAGCAGGATACCCTGGTTAAGAAGCCAAAGGCTGAGAGCGGGGTAACTCATGTATGTGGGGCTGAGCAACTGACAATGCCTCACTCAGAGGCACTGAAAGTCTAATGCTTTAAAAACACCACTGAGGTTAAACTGAACAAATTTGTAGAACTGAATTTGCATGAAACTTCTACAAATAAGGTTGAAAGACCAATTACACGGGTATACACCACATTCAATACTCCTTTTTCTTAAATTATTTAAGGAACAAGATTGGGGGCCAGTGGTATAAATAAATACCCAGGCAAGTAAGAGAAGGCAGCTTTCACTTTACAAAAGTTATTCAGTGCAGAATGATGTGTCATATTTTGAACACACATTAAGTGATATTGTAAAGGTTACTGGAAAAGGGGTGATGATGTCTAAGTCACTGTCAATGGCTCTCTTATTTCAAGGACCATTTGACATGAAGTTTAAATAAAAAACAATTCTGACCTATGAAACTTGGAGTGAATGTAACTTACACCAACCGGGGTTACTCAAAGTATGGTCCCTGGACCAGCACTAGCCCACAAACTGTTACAGGTCTGTAGTATGCACAGGGATTGAGAATAAGCATGTAGAAACTTCTTGAAAAATTTGACATTACTGTAACACTGTGTGATCGGTGGGCTTACATTTTGTATGCTTTTTAATACTTTCCTAATAATTTATTTTCATTGTAATTTATAAAGTTATTGGTCTGTGACAATAGCTTGAGAAGCACTGATCTATGTGACACGTGAATTGCGATATTAATTAAGGTCTATCCTAGTGCATATTAAGCCATATGAAGATGCATGGCTTCTGTCTCTGATTCTTTTATTTTTTTTGATTTTATTCTTTAAAGAAAAATGAGTGCTGTTAGTCACATATTAAATCTTCTTTTGTTGACCGACTCAGTCTCAGATGTGATAATACAAAGTACAGCCATGCTGGTATACTACAGGCAAAGATGATGGGTAAATTGTTCTCTGTGGGAGGCCCAATGTATTTCAGAATAGAGAAATAACAGCTCAGTGCATATTCTAACAAATATAATCATGATAGCCTTAATTTAAAAAATATAACACTTGAATATTCTGACTCTTAAACAGCTCTTTGTTAAATGCCTCGAATGTGTTACTGTGTTTGCCTCGAGTTTTTAAAAGGAGTTTTATTTTTATCTCGAGTCTGCCTGGAATACATACTTCGTATTTACTTCTCTAATTTCTTATATACCAGTGAAAGCTTTCAGTATTCATAAGTAAAGCCCTTTGCTGTTCAACTATAAACAGAATTTGGTGATTTCAAATGACTGTTTCAACCCATAGCCAAGTGGTCCCTAATGATGTTTAAAAATCTCAGAAGTTGTTCTAAAATATGTCTGCACCATTGACGGGCCTAGCATCAACCATTTCTCTTCTCATAAAATTCTGGAGCTCTCAGCTGCCATGCTGTTCTAGCAGCAAGTGGGCTGATCTAGGGCTGGGGCAGAGGAAGATGGCTCATCCAGAGGCCAATGGGTCACAGCAAGCTCTGTGGTTGCTCTTGTCCAGTTACGAAGATGCCCAGCAAGGTCATGGGTCAACCACTAGTTCTACCTCTGGGCCATTTTCTTGGGTGGGGTGGGGTGTACTGAATGGCTTGCAGGATCTCAATTCCCTGGCCAGGAATTGAACCCAGGCCACTGGCAGTGGAAGCCCTTAATCCTAACCGCTAGGCCACCAGGGAACTCCCTCTGGGCCACTTCTAAGGGACATGATGTATCACTCTGTTTCTTAAGGCCTTCCTTTCTTTTATAAAGCTTTCCCCTTCTTGAGGGGTTTCTCCCAAACTGGTGGAAGGGTTGGATGGGGTCTCCTCAGCCTCCCATTTATTATCATTGAAAGCAAGCACTTAGTTTCTTTGCACTTAAAGGGTCTTTCTCGCCCCAGAACCCAATGCAGGGCACTACCCAGAAGGTACAACCACCCCTTCTTAAATCCCTGCTCAGTACTGGTCCTCTTCTGGTCTGGAGGGCTCCCTTCCTCTGTAAACCTTCTATTAGTGCCTTTGATTTGTATGTTCTCCAACTTAAAATAATTTGGTGCTCAATTGACACTGAATCGTTTTCATCAGTGATAACAGCATTATTTCAAAAGAGATATATTTTTCCAAAAATAGTCCACTATTTATTGTTTCTTGTGAGTGATAACAGTATATTGTAATTTAATTTCATTTTGCATGGTGTATATTTTTATAGTACTCCTTTCTAATCAGCTTTATAGTCTCTTTTAACATTTTAATGATGAAATCATGGTAAATTTACAGGATATGAACAAATTCACAAATACTGTGGTACCTGCAGTATTTTAGAAATAGCTATAACAGCTAAGAGTCGATGGACATATTTTTAAAAATTCTCCGGAAGGGAGCATATGAAATGTGATTATACATTGAACTCTGGTCAGACTTAGAGTAAAGGACACAACTGTACAGAAGACGCGTGTCAATCATGGGTCCTACTTTTAGCAGTCAGAGCACCCTGGTAAAACAGTTTCTGACCTTCAGATTGTCATGTTTTATTGACAAGAGCACAGTGTGGCACACTTAGCTGATATTGCTTCAGGGACTCTGGGATCTGAACACATGAAGACATAACACAAAGAACTTTTCTTTTAACCAATGATCTTTGTACTCTCGGTAAGTTTGCCTGGTGTTCAAAGCCACTGTAATTTCTATGGAATCTGTAAAACAAATCAACTCCCTACTTTAACTCAGCAGAGGAAAAATGTGAGTTTAACATGTAGTGATCCAAGTCAGCTTAGAACATTATCTTTGGAGAAAAGCTCATAGTCATATTTTTTTCCTCTTACACTGAAAGGTCCAGCATTTTTAAAATCGAAATTCCTCAGTTTCCTTGAACAATCCTTAAATATAGTATAAATAATTGATTTCAAGGATTTACAGAGCCAGTTAGACTACATATTCCATGAGTTCAACCAGTGTGCATTATTCTAATACTTCACGGTCTTTTACAAAATTCAACAATGATATGAAAATAAAATGTTTTTTTTTTTCCAGAACAGACAATAACAAAGTTGTCACCAAAGTAATGTTTAGCTGAAGTAACTGATCACAGGGCGATTTTTTTTTTTTTTATCTCGGCCCTTTCAAGGAGCTGTATTCTGTGATCATTCTTAAAAGCTTCTACCGTGAGCATTGTTACTTTAAATGGCCTGCTTGCTATGTTTAGCTACAAGATGCTTGACAAAGAACAGTGCACACGCTTGATAAACTCTTCATAAATTTATTATCAGGCAATATCTATTTGTCAGTCCTTGAGTCATTACTTTTGGCATCAAGCTAAGATTCAAATGGAAGGTAAACATAAAGCCTCTGCAGTTATCTTAAATGACTAATCTATATCATAAGGAGGGGCTAATGAGAGTAAATGAAATAACATTTGCTGGCAATATGAGTGGTCGCTTTTATAAAACCAAGACGAAGTGGTTAAAATTTAAAGTTGATTAGGATCTGCTAAAAACCACAGGTGAGTGAGTGGTGTCGAATAAATCTAGATTAAAAACTACTGTCATTGAATTTTTCTAAATATCATTATATAGTTTACACAAAATTTAATCAAGTTTCTCATTTGCAGGTACTGTTAAAATTACATTCACATAATATTCATTGACTACCCTTGAGCTAGGTGCCACTGAGGATATGATCTAATGCTTAGCAAACAGAATTTTAAATACATGGTTGTGATATGTTTAGTAATCTAGGGAAGGGACCGAATTCCTATTAAAATTCAACTCCCATCAAGGTTAGATTTGATGGTTTTAATAAATCACTTTACAGATTATTGAGCTAATGTGGTCACAAATCATATATCATCCACCTCCACTGGTCTCTGCCCTCTAGTATATTAAATATAATTGGGAAGACAACATATAGACATGAAAAGTTAAATAATTGTCCTAGACAGTGATATAAGAGCTATCACAAGGAAATGCATGATTGAATGTCAAATGACGCCTCCCATCTCTGCACCAGTGACATTTATTGCTGTATACAGAAGAGATCAAGCCAAGAAGAGCTACGGGAGTTCAGAGGGGAGAGAGAGAGGAATGTGGTCTGAAGAGCACAGAGGCAGTTTCAAGAAGAAGGCAAAGACTGGAGATGGCCCTTTAAGAGTAGGTGGACTTTGCAAAGATGAAGAGAAGGGCAAAATGTGTCCACTAGCTCTGTGGTTTGAACCTGGGTTCTCAATTCTATTTCTGCTTATTTTATCTTTGGATTATTCTGTCTACTCCTGTGGAAGACTCTGCCCACTGCTTAGCAAAACCCTCTTATTTCTGGTCTAGACTACATTTCTCAGTCATGTGTGGCCATGTGGCTGATTTCTAGCCAATGAAATGAGTGGAAATGTATTAATCATCTACGGTTGCATAACAAATTACCCTGAAACTAAGCTGCTTAAAACAACAGACATTTGTTATCTCTCATACTTCCTGAGGGTCAGGCATTCAGGAGTCTATTAATAAGGTGGTCTGGTTCAGGGCCTCTTATGAGGCTGCAGTCAAGGTGTGGGCAAGGCTACAGTCATCTGAAGGCTTGCTTTGGGCTGCAGGATCCACTTGCAAGCTGGCTCACTCACATGGCTATTGGTGGGAGCTCTCTGGGCCCCTCAGTGGGATACTTGAATGTCCTTATCATATGGCAGCCAGCTTCCCTCAGAGTGAGTGATTCAAGATAGTAAAAGTCAGTCTTGGAAGTCACACACTGTCACTTCTGCAATAGCTGATTTCTTCCACAGGTCACTCCCATTCAGTGTGGGAGGGGGCCCTGCATGATCACGAGGACCAGGAGGCAGAGGTTATCTTGAAGGCTGGCTACCAGACGGAGCGCTCTCTACTACTCTCATGCTTCGTACGGAAAGAACTCCCACGTGCTCTTTCCCCTGCCAGCTGGCTAAGATGAAACCACTCTCAGGGCCACTTGGGCGCACACGTTAAAGGTCGTAGGACCTCCATCAGCTTGGGTCCTGAATGACTACATGGAGGAGAGTACCCTGTTGACTCGTTTACCTGTCGAGCACTAGTTACCGAGCAAGAAATCAAGTTCTACTGCATTTGAGCCTTTGTACAGTTTCAGGGCTATTTGGTTCAGCAGTTAGTCCATCCCAAGCAGCGTACGTCCCATGCAGTGAATCATTACAGTCAGTGCCTTCTACTGAAGCAAAGTCAAGCACCACAGAATGTTGAAGGAGCGAGGGGACTGTCTCTATTACATCCCTTTGTCCTGTGGTGCTTTTTAAAAATTTAACAAGTATCAACTGAGTGCCTACCGCATGGCAGGCCTTGTTCTCGCGGCAAGGAGCACAGCTATAACAAAACAAAGTCCCTGCTTCATGGGGCTCATATTCTAATGGACTATCTAGTGGAGGCCCCTTGAGGAATGCACCAAACAAGTCTGCCAATGTTCCCATTCAGGGGGTCAAAAACGATAAAGGCATTTGGTGAAGCTCCCGATTTGATGGGGGCCTGATAGATTAGTGTTTCCCCTAACTGTGCTGTAAGCCAGTGCTAGGGTTTCTCAAGCTTTTATGTGCACACGAATCACCTGGCGAATCTTGTTAAAATATAAAATCTGATGCAGTAGGCCAGGGGTGCCACCTGACTCTGCATTTCTAACAAGCTCTCAGCTGATACTGATGGTCCATGGGTCACACTTGGTGTGACAAGGTTCTAAGGGAACACTAGTTACAGGATGTTAAAGATAGCCTATGTAAAAAGGATTTCATGTTCAAGTGAGTGAGACGGTGTTGCCCTCGTTCCTGACTGCTTTCTAATTCCTGCTGCTAGTCCCGTCAGAAGCCTAACAGTACTTTCTACCCTGTGTTCTGTGAGATACTCCCCTATCTTTCTAATATATTTACCTCTTAAAATTTAAGCCACTTTGAGAGAATTTCTGCAATATGTGGCCCCCCAAAAACCTCGAGTAAAGGCCAAGAGTTTCAGGTACAGGGAATGAAGGAGAGATGGAGCCATGCTGGAGAGATGGGGACAAAGTCAAAGCAATCAAGCTGCAAGAGGAACGTGAAGCAGATTTCCCAAGAGCCTGAAATATACACCCTCCTGCCCCTCCTAAGCGTCAGTTTCCTCACTGATTACGTTTGATTCTCACAGCAAATCCTATGGGAGGACGTGCTGGGATTTCATAACAACGACAGTCTAGGCACATGGTCATCATATTTTCTTCTGTAAAATATTACCTGCAACCAGGGTTTGGGAGAATAAAGTGGGATAATGACCAAAAGCAATTAGTAGTTTACTGGCATTCAACAAATGTTAGTTAACTGGGAACCCAGCTGTATTTGAGAAGAATTAAACGATTTTTCCCCCCAGATAGAGGAGAACTGGCTTGTTGAAAACGGAAGAAAGATATCCCTGGAGAGTTGGTGAAGGACTCTGATCGAGGGTGCGAGAGGGAGTGGGGATAAGGGAAGGAACAAGGGCATCCACAGCGCATCTGAATGCGAGCGTCTTGAAAGCACTGGAACCGAGATGATTCCTGAAGGAATATCCCACTTCCACTAAATAGTAGTTTCTTACCAAGAAGAAACAGTTGAATTATTCCTAAAGCATACATGTTCACATTATTATATGATAAACTTTGTCGGTGGAACGGCCACCCGCGGTCTCCCGCGCAGACGGGCTCCGTGGCCTAGCGCCCTGGTCCCCGCCCGCCCGTGATCGCGCGCCCAGGCCCGGGACGGGTCACCGCCGAGGCTTCCCCCAGCCCACAGGCAAAAACATGGCAGCCATGCCCTCCAGCGGCCCACTCGTGGCCACCCACGACTACTACCGGCGCGGCCTGGGCACCACTTCCAGTAACAGCTCCTGCGGATGTGCCGAGTGCCCTGGGGAAGCCATCCCCCACCAGCCCGCTCTCCCCAAAGCCCACCCAGGACACTGGTGGGCTAGCTTCTTTTTCAGGAACTCCACTCTCCCGTTCATGGCCACAGTGTTGGAGTCGCCAGAGCACTCGGAACCTGCCCAGGCCTCCACCAGCACGATCACCTATGAGCTGGCTCAGGAAGCCGTGGGGAAGCAGCAGCCTGGC
Source organism: Kogia breviceps (assembly GCF_026419965.1). NCBI lineage: Eukaryota > Metazoa > Chordata > Mammalia > Artiodactyla > Physeteridae > Kogia > Kogia breviceps. Next base: position 117,880,461 of record NC_081330.1, on the reverse strand, counting down.
AAAACCAACTGCAGGCCTCCATCCTGAGTGGCCCCCAACAGCTGCCAGGCTTCCTTCCAAGGCACTAGGCTCATCAGAGCACCCCCTTCCCTCCCGACACTAAGCGGGCTGCAGCCAGCGGAAGCAGTTGTTTTTTTTAATATTAAAACAGCAAAACACCAAAAAGGAAGTTGAGAGGACCCCACTCCTTACTATCCAAGCCACACAAGAGCCTTCCTGACACGCCATAACCCTGTGCCTTACACCAAGTGGAAAATAAACTCCAAGAAGCCAGCAAAAAAAAAAAAAAAAAAAAGTCACTCCTCTACAATTCAAATGTCCAGGTGAAGGTTATAATCTTCACATACTAACTATTTTGTTTACGTATCTAGAAGAAACAGCTCAATTAATATAAAAACATGGTTAGTAAAGATTATATAATAGTTTATCTGCTGTAGCTTAAACTCCCAGGCAAAGATTTGGTTTCAGTTTTCAAGTAGTAACTTTATTTTCCATGCTTGTGTATCTTGTATCCCCAACTTCTCAGCAGAGAGAGAGAGAAGAAAAAGGACCTAAGGTGTTCTCCAGGACACATCCTTGGGGTGACAGTGATGAGCAGCACGACCCTGTGGGGCTCCTGGGCACAAAAGCCTTTCTGTGCGCCCCATTTCTTGATTACAGGAAACGGGCTTCCGTCAGCCTCCGCGACCTTGCCTGAGTGCCAATGGGCAGGTTCAAACAGATGCTAATTAGGGAAGGGAGGGGATGCAGAGACAAGGGAGGAACAGTCAAAGGAAACAATAGTGTAACTTTGGGGCAGGGTCCTGGTTCCCCCCAAGGGATACACACACTGTAACAGTATCTTTGAGCTGCTCTGCAGAGACTGAAGCCCCCACCAGGTGGGAGAAGTTAACGGTTAATGACAGTATGCTGCCTACGCTGCCCACCAGCGCGTAGGCCCCAGACTGGTTGGAACCAGAAGGTGGATGACGCTGACGCCCACTTACCTCCCCCCACCAGCCGATCAGAAGAATGTCCACGAGCTGCTCTCCTTGAACCATTACTATAAAATTTCTCACTACCCCCTCCAAGTTGGGACGCACAGTTTTGAGGGCCTTAGCCCGCTGTGGCCCCCTCTGCCTGGCAAAACAGTAAAGCTATTCTCTACTTCACCCAAAACTCTGTCTCTGAGATTTAATTCACTGTCGGGATACAGAGGCTAGATTCGGCTTCAATGGAAATGTTGTGGGTCATGATTGCGGTACAGGTAACACAACTGTGTGTATTTGTCAAAATTCAGGGAACTGTACACCTAAAGTGGGTGATTTTTACTGTATGCCAATGATACCTTAATAAACATGATTTAAACCAAAACAAAAAGAACACACCTTGAACCAGGAAGTCTGATGTTGTAAGAGGGCACATAAGCAGATTTAAAAACCTGAGTTTACAACTGAACTAGGAAAGAAAAGTTCCAACATTGTAATCCAAATGACCATAAAGGAAAATCTCCTAGACCGTCACCTCTCAGCGGGTGGCGTCAGCCATGGCCCTGTAAACACTCAGCCCTGAGTAGCGAGGCAAAGCGCCCAGCGAAGGCCCCCCATCCCTGCTTAGAGCCGCCTTGGCAAGACTGGACCCAGAAGGAACACGCACACCCCCCTTAGCCGTGGGGACCACGGCAGGTCTGCTCAAATACAATCCCACGAGCCATGATGTTTCAAAGTCGTCAGAAAGACTTTCAAGACTCTCTTAGTTGCCATCAACAGAAACTCACCTCCTGCCCACATCCTTGCCTAGTTCACACCCTCAGGTATTCAGGTCTCTGCTCAAATATCTCTTTGCAGGAAGGCCTCCCTATTCCTAATAACCACCTCCCTCTTCACTCTATCCGCTTGCTCTGACTGGCTTTTTTTCTTCATAGCACTTGTCTCAATAGGACATTGTCATATACATATATATATATAAAATGAAGCTTACAGTCTAGTGGGGGAAACAACTAATTCACAGTTCACACAGACAGCTGGCTGTCCACTAGACTGTAAGTTCTATGAGGGCACAGAAGGCTTTCATCTTTTCTGTTCACATCCACAGCCTCAGCCGTTGAGCAGTGCTTGGTATATAGTAGGAGCTCTGTAAATATTTGAAGTATAAAGTGAAGAGGAGAATCGATTTCTAAATCCAAACCACAGCAAAAGGGAGGAATAATAGAACTAGGGACTCGAATACCCTCAGGGCTCCCTTGGTTCGGCTGCCACTCAATCTGGTGTCCCTTGACTCTCTCAATGATCCGCATCGTGGGTGACTTTGACGCTCCAGCTTACCTTATCACAACTCCACAGCCGAGGGCAAAGGGTTTCTCTCTCTCAGCTCCAGGTCGCAGCACCCCAGGGAAGTGTTCAGATTGGCTTGCCTTCCACAGACGTCCAGAGTGGCCCGAACCTCCGATCCTGCTTGCTCTGTCGATTTTGGAGCTGTTACCCCAGTTTTAATCCAGTTTTGCCTGGGCAAAGAGACCTGGGGGTGCCCCCAGGGTAGCCCTTGATCAATGACAGGCCAGGAGGAGCAACTCCAGCGATGGGGACAGCTCTGAGGTGTGACCTCCACTGTCCGCGGAGCTCCCTCAGGACTGAGCCCAAGTTACCCTCCGTGGGCTTGCGGGCTGCTGCACTCTTGCTTGGCCTCCTTCCTTCCCACGCCCCCTTCCCACTCGCCTGCTTGGGAACGCCTACTAATAAAGCACTTTAAGGTGAATTCTCCTCTCAGGGTTTACATCTGGGACACCCAGCAAGCTCGTCTGGGCCTTTAGCTCTCTACCGATTTGCTGTACGTTTTTTGGAGAGAAAATCTTTCCACATGTCTCCCCTCCACACACGTGTATTACAGAAATGTTTACTTACTTGCTTTTAATATGTTCCTATCCTTAGAGATCTTTCCCGTTTTCCCTGTTTTAACTTGGGATCCTTTCACTGTTCCTCAGATCTGCTAATTTTCCCACTTTGCTTATGACTGATGATGGCTTGTCTAGCCAACCTAACTCAATGTGTTAAAGAAACACTCCTGGTATTTTCCCCTCTTATTTTCCATATCTTTCTTCTCTATCTCTTCTATATTAGGTTCTTGCTCAAGATATCTCAAGGTTATGTTTGACTTCACCTTAATTTAACAGTCGATCATTATTAACCATACCACCTTTTCCTAATTTACATCTCTGAAAAGAGGCAATGCAATGAAACCATCAGAACACCTGATGGGTCTCTTTCTTAACTATTTTCTGAAACATTATTTGATTCACTTCAATTCAGTGAAACTGAGTAATTATTATCACATAAATTTATATATACACCATTATGGAAAATAATAAAACAAGTCCTGAGTATCTATGATTCAAGCTCAACTGAGATAAACATTGAAATCAGAGGCTACAAATTTCAAATAGGAGGATATGAAAAACATGGGGAGAAAGGTTAAGACGTGACACAAGCATTTTTGACAATTCAAAACACTGGATTAACCATTACCCTTTGCTTAGACAGATAAAGGAGAAGATAAGCAAATATTTACCTACAAGTTTTCACAACATTTAAGCTAAATCTTTACTTCTATATATGGTCATTATAAAGTTGACTTTCTAAGGCTGTTTACCGAACAGGGGCAAAGAGCATTTCTACAATCTTGCAAGGTTAGTTTTAGTAACTCTAAAGCCTGTTGACTTGTAACCTTGAGACTATGAATGTTTATGACAGGAAACTGCATGTTAGAATGTTTGGGGTAGAAAATTGTGCTTGTCTGCTTAAGCTTGTAAGCTATGTTTGTCCTAGGAGGTTGATTTTACTCACCAACTCTTATAATTGATCTGCCAGTTTTGACCTCACTGATCCAGCTCTAATTAACTCAACAAGTAAAAGAATGTGCAGATTAGTTTGGAATTAAGGACATTGCTGAAGGCATTTCTCGGGAAAAGTAATTTTACCAATAAAATAAATAAGGGACTAACAGAGCGCTCTGTAAAAGCCCCAAATCGGAAACTATGCAAATACTGCCTGATGATGGTTGGATAAATATACTGTGGTATGTTTACACAATGGAATACTATACAGAAATGAGAATGAACACATTACAATTAGCCTCAACATCGTTGTGCTGGATGTCATAAACAAAATGTTGAGTGAAAGAAACCAGACACAGAAGAGTACATATTGTATGTTTCCATTCATTTAAAGTAAAAAACAGGCAAAACTAAGTGATTCAGTTATGGGTACATGTACATATTCCTTTTCATATTCTTTTCCATTACGGTTTATTACAGGGTATTGAATCTAGTTCCCTGTGCTATACAGTAGGGCCTCGTTGTTTATCTATTTTATATATAGTAGCTTGTATGGAATCTCTAGTTTCAATGGCACTTTATCTGTTTCCCAAAAGAATTTGATTAGTCTTTCAGATCCAGGAAAGATGCTAGACACTGGGAACACTGAGGTGAGAGACAGACTCTGCAATCAAAGATCTCGAGGTATGATGAGGGAGAGGCTCTGACATAGGGTCAGATGTAAGCAGAGGTTTCTTCAGTGGTACAGAGGTGAGTACCTGTCTCAGTCTGGAGATGGGAGGGATCATGGAAGGCTTCCAGTAAGAGGTGATGCTTGAGTCATGTCTTAAAGATCATATAAGCATTAGCCAGACCGAGAAGGGAGCAAAGAAGGATCTCAGAGGGAGAAAATCTCAATGGGCAAATCATAAGAGAAGATGCCCATAATTGGATGTGGCGTGAGTGCAGCATACAAATAAGGTACAAAAGAGGTAAGCAAGGGCCTGATCCAGAAGGAAACTGCTCATGAGCTAAGGGAGTTTGGACTTTATTCTGGGATCAATAGGAAGTCATTGAAAGGTTTTAAGCAGGGGAATGCTGTGATTGTTGTGATCTTATTGGTATTTTTTTTCAGCTTTACCAAGGTATAATTGATGGATAAAATTGTAATATATTTAAAGTGTACAATGTGACTTGATATTTGTATACTATGTATATATTGTGAAAGAGTATTCACAATCAAGTTAATTAACACATCCATCACCTCACATATCTGCCTTTTTTTTTTTTTTGCTGAGAACACTTAAGATCTCTCTTAACAAATTTCAATATATGCTTCAAAGTTGCTATGAGATCTTAAACATTCTCTCCACACATAAAAAAAGATAATTACGTGACATGGTAGAGATGTTAGCTAACATTTTGGTGGTAATCATATTGCAATATATAAATGTGTCAAATCAACACCTTGTATACCGTAAACTTACACAGTATTATATGTCGATTATATCTCAATTTTAAAAACTATACAATACAGTATTATCAACTATAGTTACCATGCTATATATTAGATACTCAGACTTTATTCATCTTACAGCTGAAAGTTTGTACCCTTTTACCAACCTTATACATGGATTGTTTTCAATAGTAAATACAGTACTACATGATCTGTGGTTGGGGTTGGTGGAATCTGCAGATGCAGAACTGTGGATATGGAGGGCTGACTATGGGACTTGAGCACCCTCAGATTTCGGTATCTGTGCTGGGTCCTGGAACCAATCCCCTGTGGATACTGAGGGACGACTGTATGGCATTTATTATGTTGAGGTGCATTCCACCTATACCTAATTTGTTGAGAGTTTTCATCATGAAAGGATGTTGAGTTTTGTCAAATGCTTTTTCTGAATCTATTGAGAGAATCATATGATTTTTATCCTTCATTTTGTTAATGTGGTGTATCACATTTACTAACTTGTATATGTTGAACCATGCTTGCATGCCAGGAGTAAATCTCACTTGATTATGGTGTATGATCCTTTTAAAGTACTGCTGAATTCAGTTTGCTAATGTTTTGCTGAGGATTTTTACATCAGTGTTCATCAAGGATATTTACCTGTAATTTTCTTTTCTTGTGTTGTCCTTGTCCGGCTTTGGTATCGGGGTAATGCTGGCCCGGTAAAACGAGTTTGGAAGTGTTCCATCCTCTTTGATTTCCTATTGGTATTTTTAAATGGCCATTCTGGCTGCCGTGGGGACCTGGTGGGTTCTCCTAGGTGGGTGGGTGAACCTGAGCAGATACAACAATAACAACAACAATAAACATCTAAACAAGAATAAAAACACAAGATCTGGGATGTAACAGGGTGGGGAGGTGAGGCAGGGAAAGATTGGAAACAATTACTCAGCGTCTTCTTTGATAGGAAAACACAGCTCCTGGTCCCTATCACAAATATTAGCAGTCCAAATAAGCCCACTGGTGGCCACCCAATACTACAGTGTTGCAACAGTCCTTTTGCTTTGCCTTAAACCCATAATCATTTACTCAAATATGTCCATGGGAACTTTTATTGCACAATTCTCCCATAGATACATCCCGAAATCCTGGCCATCAGAACTGTAAATAGTTTTAGTCATCTCCAGATTTTGACCATGAACCTGTGATTTAGTAAAGACATGCTTCAACCACCTCAGGAATCAGCAGAAGCATGTCATCAAGTATTTGTCCACCCTCCCATTCAGTGGGTAAAGCGTTACCACACTAAGCCTGGGTTGTGAGTCTAGGAGGCTTGGAATCAGTGTAATTCTTTGTTCCAATAATACTTAGCAAGATGTTATCTGTCAATGAATATCTAGGTGAAGATGATTCCTGCTTTAAATACGAGAAGAGGGGCAGAATAGGGAACAACTTCTTACACACAGGCTAGGCTAGAATTTAGAGTCGTGTGCTCTCATCATCACATTTATCAAAGGTTATTATTTATTTATTTTTACAGTGCAACAAAGTCTAACCCACAGGGTTTTAGCTAGGCACAATAAAACAAAACAGAGATTATGGTTTTGAAATCCAAGGCAAATGATGTTTTGACTTGAATGCTTTTCCTTACTTCTACTGACGGAAAAGTTTGCTGAAAAATTAGAGGGGAAAGAAGCATTCCCTAGGTGTTAAAGTAGGAAAAATACAGCCCTTCTAAGATGCTTTGTTCCTCCCAAACCCTGACACTCCATATGCTTTATAGACTAAGAACTTCTGCCCATTTTTAGTACACCAAAAAGCTAAATCTGCATAGAGAAGTGTGGCATGAGTCAACGTCTTTTGGTTAAGGAGAAGATACCCCATGAAGTCATTTTAAACCAAGCTTTGGATGTAGTCAATGTTTAGTATGCAGAATGAAAAAAAAAATCCATGACTTAGAAAAACTGATGCACAGAGTGGAATTTTAGAGCTAGATATTTATTGACAGATAACAACTTGCTAAGTACCGTTGGAGCAAAGAACTAGACTGAGTCCAAGCCTCCAAGATTCACAACACAGGCTTGGTGGCTTAAAACTTCACCCACTGAGGGGCCCTTCCCTGGTTGCGCAGTGGTTAAGAATCCACCTGCCAATGCATGGGACACGGGTTCGAGCCCTGATCCAGGAAGATCCCACATGCCGCGGAGCAACTAAGCCTGTGTGCCACAACTACTGAGCCTGCACTCTAGGGCCTGCGAGCCACAGCTACTGAGCCCACGTGCTGCAACTACTGAAGCCTGGGCGCCTAGAGCCCGTGCTCCGCAACAAGAGAGGCCACCGCAATGAGAAGCCAGTGCAGCACAACGAAGAGTAGCCCCCGCTGGCCACAACTAGAGAAAGCCCGCGCACAGCAACGAAGACCCAACACAGCCAAAAATAAATAAATAAATAAAAATAACAGTAAAGTAAAATTAAAAAAAACCAAAAACTTCACCCACTGAACTGGAGGGTGGGCAAGTACTTGATGACTTTGACATTAGGATGTAACCTTCTCCCACCCGCTTCTCTGCACTATGTATACCCAAGGTGGATTTATGAGGTCAAACTAGGAGTTAGAACTTAAATTGGTATAATCCCATTAGCAAAGTGTTAACTATGTAACTAGAATTTCAACATCTGTGCCATTGTTTTGCCTTTCCCAAACTCAGTTTTTGAATTAGTTAATCCTTGCAAAATGGAATAATATTTAATGTTTTTGAAGTCTTTAAAGATGATGCTGAAGCTTTACACTTGACATTTTCTACAATCTTAGTTGCAACACATTTTCTTATTGATCATTAAAAAGTAAAGGCATTGGGCTTCCCTGGTGGCACAGTGGTTGAGGGTCCGCCTGCCGATGCAGGGGACACGGGTTCGTGCCCCGGTCCGGGAGGATCCCACATGCCGCGGAGCGGCTGGGCCCGTGAGCCGTGGCCGCTGAGCCTGCGCGTCCGGAGCCTGTGCTCCGCAACGGGAGAGACCACAGCAGTGAGAGGCCCGCGTACCGCCAAAAAAAAAAAAAAAAAAAAAAAAGTAAAGGCATCAATGATCCAAAGTCGCTGAGCAAATGATGTCTCTTATAGTATGTACAGGGACTAGAATGCAGGATTGTGCCACGTGGTGCATAGGTGGCACAAGAAATGTAAAGTATCCCAGACTTCCCAACACTCAAGTGAACACAAAAATTCTTCATGAATTAAGTTCAGGCTCCTGGGCTCACAGCTCCATGCAAGGCAGCAATAGCTCTATTGTTTGCTGGTTGGCTTGGCATGTGCATAAGCTAGGGAGTAGGCCTGCTTCGGGAGGAGTTAAGGTGGGGATGCTTCATTCTCTTCCTCCGGCAGCAAGCCATGGTTTATCATCCCATTTTAACAAATAGGGTTTAAAAAATGGAAGGAATCCCAGTTTTTATAAGTAACAGAGGGGACATTTTTTCCCACCAGGATTAAGGGTGTGCAAAGGGCAACAGGCAGTGATTTTCTGGGCACTTAAAGAAGCCTAAGGAACAGCTTAAGCTGGAATCATAACTCTGGAGCCAAAAGATGGTGGTTCAGGGCAGAGGAAAATTGTAGGCATAAAAGGAGGGTGTAGGTGGGGTGTGTGTGGAGGGTACACTACAGATGGGGAAACTGTAAGAATCGGAGGTATTTACAAGACTGGGGGTGAGGGGATTTGTTTCCTTAGACAACTTGCAGATTTAATATTCATGATATCGTTGTCTGTTAATTAATTCTCTCTCTCTGCTTCTGAGCTGAGGAGGCATTTTCTACGAGCTGGGTACCTGCCTGAAGAAAGTGAAGCATAAGCTGGATTCCTTCTCCCACGAATGTAACCCAGACCTTTGGTGCCAGAGGATCACTGAAGCCAAGGGTTACACTGGCAAGCAGTCTCAGCCCTTGAGTTCTGAATTTCAATTCTGTTTTTCAAAACAGATGCACTATTTCTAAAAGTTATTTGCTCCAGCTTTACTATTTGACCTAAATCAATCTTCTGGCAATCTCAGTCATGCTCTTTGTCTATATAACAGACTTAATGGCTCATCTTGAAGAGATTCAGACTGGATGAATAATTGCCTTGAAAAAACCAGAAGCAGTGACTCATCATTCTAAAAAATCCATACTGCTTGGCATTTACAGCACTCCTACTCTGTTTCATAGGAGACGAAAAAAGAATTGGCTGTTTGTGCCCTCTGAAGAATGAATCCTCTTCCCATCCCTGGAAGACAAGGTGCATTATCAATGGAGCAGGTCACTTCAGACAAAACTTCCAGTCCTTTCAAGGATGTTGGGAGCAGGAGGTACCCATCACTACAGGCTTGAGGTCTTGGGCCCACAAGAATCTGTACCTTTGGGTGTGATGCCAGGGATCCAGAAATGGCCCTGGTGAGAGTGTCATGGTTAGAATTCGTGGCTTTTACTTTCCGCTCCTCACCATTGGCCTGTCCTCAGGCTCTTCCCAGAAACCAGAGAGATTAGCAGAATTTAAAAAGCAAGAGAAAAGGCAAAGAGATTAGAACTTGGGTTTTGAAGGGATCCACTGGGGACACACTGCCCCAACCAGGGTGGGGCAGGCACAAGGGCTTTTCCATACCTAAGTTGTGGTAGAGAAAGGTCAAGGGGGAAGAAGAAAAGAGATAGACCTTGTATGGCAGAAATTGACTGGCTATTCAACAAACCCTCATCTCTTCCCCCTGGCCCTTTACTGGACTACATTTCCCAGCCTCCCCTGTGATTAGGTCGTGCCACATGACTGAGTTCTGGCCAATGCAAGATGGGTAGAAAAGCCACATGTGCCACTTCCAGGACTGGGCCCTTTAACTCCTCCTGTGCAAGCAACCTCTCTTACTCTCTCTCCCTCTATCTCACCCCTCCCTACCATCTGCTGATTGAATTGATGCTCGGAGTAATCTTGGAAGCCATGTTTTAAAGATTTTAGATTCTTCTTCTGCCTGAGGTCCCAAATACTGAGAGAACACAGAGGCCCCTTCCCCTTACCCCAACTCCCTGCACCAAGTGTACTTTTTATGATCAAGAAATAAACTTGTTTTGTTAAACCACCAAGATTATAGGGTTTACCTATTATAACAGCTAGCTTTAACTTAACTAGTATGGAATTCAACATATATGGCTATCAAAATTATTATTCACGGGGCTTCCCTGGTGGCGCAGTGGTTGGGAGTCCGCCTGCCAATGCAGGGGACACGGGTTCGTGCCCCGGTCCGGGAAGATCCCACATGCCGCGGAGCCGCTGGGCCCGTGAGCCACGGCCGCTGAGCCTGTGCGTCCGGAGCCTGTGCTCCACAACGGGAGAGGCCACAGCGGTGAGAGGCCCGCGTACCACAAAAAAAAAAAAAAAAAAAAAAATTATTATTCACATCTACTTGATGACCTGTTTAGACTTTTTTTCTAGTTTTCTACTATGATAACATAGTTTTAAAGACTTAGTCCTTCTGACTCCCCAGAAGGAAGGGATTTCAGACACATGCTAGGCCCAAAGCCTAAGCACCTGGAGACTGGGCAGAGTTCCTTTGAGCACACAGACATGCCAGAAAGAAAGACAAAAGGTGACCCCATTTCTCCCAATTACAGAGATGCAGGAAGAAAGGGTGGTTAACTCCTTAAATTTTTTAAAAATTTGATTCCCAACTGCAACAGCCTGTATTTGGAAAGTTTGAAAAACGTATATTTTTTAAAAGTTTTAAAAACGCTACCTAATTAGAAACATATGACCTGACTGATCTCCTCCAAAATTAGGCCAATATTTAGCACTGAGGTTTTGTACTGAATTCCCAGAGACTTTTTGGTATATAGTATATTTCTCTGTTTCTTGTCATCAATTACAAGCTGAGTACTGCTGTTCTGAATTGGCATATTCAGAATCATTCATCTGTCCTGCTTCAGAGTGCCAGCATGTTGAAGCCAGCCCATAAGGACCGCATCAGAAGCTATCCAAGGCATCTGCAACACCTTTGGAACTTCTCAAGGCCACCTACATTGGTCAATCCATTTTCATGGTTTTCCTGGCTTCTTGACCACTTTTAAATTTCTCAGTTCCCACTTTCCACCTAGCCCTCTTGGGTCAGTCATCTAATATTGTACATGTAATATTGTACTGGCCTCTGGCATGATCCTAAAACAATGCTCAATTGTCAACCAATGTTCAACTGTCAAAGAACATGGGCTGGCCAGTAGGGATATTTCCATGTGGTCACAGCAGGACATGTGGCAGCAATGCTGGTTGCCATGAGCTCAAAGAGCATGGTCAGGTGGTGCTGCTACAGGCACATTTCAGTGTAAAGGACACTAGTCATTCACAGATACACCCAAGTCTCAAATTTTAACTTTATCTAACGACTATCACCAGCCTTTTACCAAAGCTATTACAGAGGAGCAGAGCCATACTTTGAGTTTCCTGTGCTATGCCCTCCCGTGCCTTACTGTAGCAGATGCTCTCGGTGCCCTGCCCATATCTCCTTGGTAATACTGCTGTTTATTGTGGGCTACTTACCGTGAACATCTGTGACTCTCTGCCTGAGTGCAAGTTTTATGGTTGTAAAGCATACTCAGTCTGCAGTGCTGAGCAGCTAATGCCTCAGAAGTAGCCTTCAACCAACAACTAATGGGGGAATTGGTAGATAAGTGCCCCAGCTTCCTAAACCCTCAGGTGGAATAATTCTGAGGCATATTCTACACCATCTCCTAGAGTTTCCCCATAGGATTGAGTTCCGGTTGCCCACGTTGGTGACTGGATTACTAACACACCACTAATTGGCTTTCTTCCCGTCTCTATCTCACTTCCCCACACCCCTACTGATGCTTTCTGGGATTGCCTTCCATATAAACCACATGCAACCAAATCCCTGTCTTAGGTCTGCTGAACAGAAGTAACCAAGCTAAGAAAGCTACTGTCCTCTGATTGTAAAATGAAGCAGAGAAGTGACCCCTAAAAGGTTAGCAAAGAAAGGAAGAAGGAATGAAAGAGGTCTGTATATTCCATGGAACGAACAATGGAGCTCCTTGATAGTGATAATTTATTATCCTCGACTTGTGCTGTTCAACATGGTAGCCATTAGCCATATGTGGCCATTGAGCACTGAAATATGGCTAGAGCAACTGAGGAAATAAATTTTAGGTTTTACTGAATTTTAATTAGTTTAAATTTAACTAGCCACACATGGCTAGTGCCTACTGGATTAGACAGCAAAAGTTATGGAACACTTCCATCACTGCAGAAAGTTTTATTGGGCAGCACTGGTGTGGAGCAAGGGAAGGAAATATTTTTCTGTGAAAGGCCAGATAGTAAATATTTCAGACTTTGTGGGCCATATGACCTCTGACACAACTACTCAACTCTGCTGTTGTAGTGTGAAAGTAGCCACGGACAACATGTAAGTGGACAAGCATGGCTGTGTCCCAATAATCCTTTATGAACACTGAAATGTGAATTTCATATAATTGTCTCATGGCACAAAAGATATTATTCTTCTTTTGATTTTTCCCCAACCATTTGAAAGAGTAGCTGATGGCACTGTACAAAAACAGGTGGTGGGACATTGTTTGCTGGCCCTTATTCTAGACTATCATCATTGTTAACTGCTACTGAGGGAAATATTATTAAGATGCCCCAATAACACAGTGCAGGTCGTGACAGCATTGACCAAAGCGTCAAATGAGCTGATCACCCTAAACTAAATCAACCTTTGAAGACAAAAACTTAGTTCAGAGGGAAGATTACTGTCAACTGAAGAAGGTAAGAAGAATTTTTTTTCTGACGTTTATACGGTTCCTTCCCTGGTGGTCACAGAGAATCATTAGGGCCGCTTTTCAGAAACTCATCGAAGCCCAGGATGTCCCTGTATCCCTCCCCTGGCCCATTTTGCTCCTCACAGCATCACTCTTCTCACACAGAGGAACTCAGTGGTGTTCTCGAACCTTTTAATTCCTATTCGTTTGCCCTGTCTGCTACATTTCTTTCTCTACCTCCTGCCACAAAGATCAATACTTAGGTCTGGCAAAGATTCACTCAAAGCTTTCAAATGGCTCCCAGCATGATAAAAGGTTGGTTTTCAAAAACACAGTGTTCTCAGAATATGAGCCCATCAAAATAGCTAATTTAATCTTGAGACACCAGGAATTAAAGAAGTGTTATCTATACGACACAGACAATTCTTCATTTTTGAGAAGCTGTTTCAGAGCCAGCTCAAAACAAAATGGGGAGGTGATGGGAGTGGGAGTGTTTCCAGCTGGACAATTTAATACCACAGTCCTCCACTGTAACTCAACGGAGAATTGGCCACGTCAAGCTAAAGGATCAAAAATGAGGTCCCTGGCAGGGATCAATAAAGCAGTAGGGGAGAACTGTTTCTGGAAAAGACTGAGCTATCTGCTCAATCAGCTCTCAAGAGCTCCCAGAAGAAATGACGGGCACTGACATTTTGTCAGCTGTGCCAACAGGGCCCAGACACCCAGCTGGTGCCTATGATGGTAGCTCTCACCTGAGGGTCAAAGGTCTCGAGGCTTAGAGAAGCAGGGTTTTTTTTTGTTTTTTTTTGTTTTTGCTTCTTTTAAAAAAAAAGATGCATGGTGTTTCAGCAAAAAAAAAAAAAAAAAACAACTTGTGAAAGTAATATCCTCTTCTGCCAGGGTTTAAAACAGCCACTGAAAGCTCTTTGTAATCGATAATACAGATCTAATTATAGGGCCTATATTAAACAGGTAGGAGTTATGTTAACTTTACAACTTCCTTGTGGGAAGAACAAGCAGAAATTGACCATATGTGTTTTGATATCTCTCATACTGAATGCACAGATGACAGCAGGAGAAATACATAGCACATGTAGAGGACTTGACCCATCATTATGCTAGCATTGAACTCTCGCAACCATACTGTTTCTTTTAGAGGTGGGGAAAAGAGCCTCGGAGAGGTCGATTTGGCCAAGCCTCTCGATGAATGGACGGTGGAGTCAAGCTGCAATCCAAGTGTTCCTCCTGATTCCCAAAGCCAGCCCTGGCCTGCTCTTCCACGCTGGGGAGAGATTCTATTGTGCACAATGGTGCAGAATGGGCCTAACCTTGGTTCATGTGCTGATGAAAGGCCATGGGCAGACCTAGAAAACCCGACTTGGGTGCTCCCCAGCTAGACCCTCAAAATGTGATGGAGAATCCAAAAACAAATGAAATTGTTTTCTTTGACGCCCTTACCAAGGCCAGATGCCCAGAGTGACTGCTCTGTTAGCTGTCAGCCAATCAGTTTACTCCATAAATGTGCAAAGGAGATTCCCTATTTCCAGAATATCTTCAGGTTTTCCCTCCCCCTCTCTCCAGCCTTTTATAAATCCTGTTTTGGCCTTCTTTAATTCAGTCTACCAACTGATTCTCTCACATGTAAGGAAACAACTTGCATACCAAAGAATTAAATACCTCTGAGTTATTCTTTGATGTAGGTAAACCATGCCAGTGGCAGCAGGACTGTACATACTCTAGAATGAGGTAGCATTTAAGTTTTTTTTGTATCAAGCACGTACCTTCTTTTTAAAAATTAAACTTGTCATTTTGAGATAAATGTAGACTCACATGCATTGTAAGAAATAATAGAGATTTCCCCTGTGCCCTTTACCTAGTTCGCCCCGTGGTACCATCTTGCAAACCTATAGTACAATTGTATTGCTTTTTTAAAAAAAATTGTTTGTTTTTTTAAAAATTCAGCTTTACTGAGGTATAATCAACACATAAAATTATAAGATATTTGAAGTATATATCATGGTGATTTGATGTATGAATCCATTGTGGAAGGATTCCCTACATCTAGTTAATTAACACGTTCATGACCTCACACATTTATCTTTTTTTCTATTTTTGTTGAGAATATTTAAGTCCTACTCTCTTAGTGGATTACAATTAGAAAATACAGTGTTATCAACTCTAGTCACCATGTTTTACATTAGATCCTCAGACCTTATTCATCTTAGAGCTGAAAGTTTGTACCCTTTGACCTTCGGCCAACCTCTCCCTATTTCCCCCACCCTCCAGCCCCTGGCAGCCACTTTTCTATGTTTCTATGAGTTTGATTTTTTGTTTGTTTGCTTGTTTTAGATTGCATGTATAAGTGATGCCATGCGGTATCTGTCTTTCTGTTTCTGGCTTATGTCACTTAGCATAATGCCCTCAAGGTCCATCCATGTTGTCGCAAATGGGAGGATTTCCTTCCTTTTGTATTAATTTTATAGTAAATGAAAACCTGTTTCATTGCTACGGGGAGAAAAGAGACAAGGGGCAGCTGGGGATGAATGCAAAGTCACAGCAATGGATCTGTTTATTAATTTAAGGGTGGGTGAGAGTAGAGTAAGTTAAAATGATGACAGGAAGTAATGGGAGACAAGAGAGGAGACTGAATCCCCTAGGCCAACTCGCTGTGCTCTCCCAGGGTTTCCTGCCACCGTGAATTCAGCATATGCTCTGCACAAATGGCAGAGAAGAGAGTGAGTATTTTATTTCATTCCTGTTTGAGGAAAGAGAGACTTCCTGACTGGGGCCCTGAAAATGGATTCTCCAAATGGACAGAAACGCAGATGGCTAATACTTCTGGTATGTGCCCTCACCATCTCTCTTCTCTGTCCCCCTCCCTTGACATTCAGGCTCATGGGTGAGTTCATTTAGCCACATCATGCCCAAATGGGTGACACGTGGCAGACCAACTTTATGCCACTGAGCTGTTCACTACTCCCAGTTGTCTTCGAAATTATAGCTCAAAAAAAGAAAAAAAAAGTACAGGCCCACTTTCTGTAATTTCCTTTTCTCCTTCATCTTCACACAGAATATTTCATTAACTTCCTTTATCATTGTGATATAAGTGCAACCAAGGATAATGCAGCAATTTTCATCTCAATTTGCAAAGAAGACATGCTTCGGTGTTTCATTTGCTCATCTTTAGTCCTTAACGCAAGAAAACATTTTAAAAGACCATAATGAATAACGCTTTACTTTCAGATGGTACTTTATCAATTACTCATCTCTTATAGCATTTTCTTGTTTACAGGCATGTAAATATCCCCTCTGGGTATACAAATGTGCTGAATAAATATTCCCTTTCATAGGAGGGTCATACTGGATAAGAGGCACTCAGGAAGCTTTATTCTGATCTATTTTTGTGGATTTATTCTACATATTCTACATTCATTTTAAAGTGACAATTCCCCTGTGGTTTAAAATAGGATATGCTTATTCTTCTTAGAATTGAGGGACACTAAAATAAATTTGACTTAAATAGTTCCACCTGAAAAAAAATGCACCAAGATATCCAGGGATAGTGCCATAGAAACGAAATTTTGAAGCAAATCATATTACATACCTTTTTCTTCTAAAATTCAATACAGATGAAATATAGAAGACTTCAGGGCATTCAACCCTGGGCTCTGGACACACCGCCCTTGCTTGATAATTAGGAGTGCAAGAACCTACCTCTCTCTCTTCACCCCTCACCCCATTTTGCTTTTCCCCAGTTCAGGCATGTGGTCACCCACAGCACTGGGGGTGGTGGGAGGTACAATGAAATTTTGGTTTGGGGGTGGTAGAGGAGAAGCATCTTACTTCACAGTATCCTATGAACAACTCTGATATGAATTCCCAAATTAAGGCTTCGAATACCCTCTTCTTAACCATGATCTGGAGCTTGTAGACAAATGGAAGGGAAGTGAGGAGAAAATCAATGTATCGGTTAGGACCACACTGGTCTGTACGTAATGGCAACTTTTTCGTATGTACGGAAAATCAGAATTCTAGAAGTAGCAGTACAAGATGCCACCAGGGACACAGGTTACTTGCATCTTTCTATTCTGCCACCTTCGGGCTATGGCTATCATCTCAAAGGCTGCAAGATGGCTACTCCACCAGCACATCATGCCCACATCCCAGAGGGGAAGAAGAAGGGTGAAGGGAAAGACACTGAGTTTGCCCCTTTGCGGTGTGCCCCTTTCTATCAGGAGAGCGATTGCTCTTGGGGAAGCCTCATCCATTTGACATCTGCTCACATTTCACCGGACAAAAATGGATCATGTGGACACCAGCTGTAAAGGAGTCTGGGGACACAGTGCAGCCTTGAACAATAACAGGCTCCTATCAGTAGAAATCATGAATGGGGTTTGTGGTCGCGATCAGCATCAGTAGAGTAAGCAGGGAGAATGGGTGCACAGCCATCAGTATGTATCCTGTGAAAAAGTTAAGACAATATCTGTCTTTATGTCCACAAATTGGAAGGGGCAAAAGAACACTTGGACTCTTCCTCTACAACTCTTGGGAGACACGCAGAGCAGCATAACATACAGCATCTAGAATTAAGGCTTCAGATTCTGGAACACTTTTTTTTTTTTTTTTGGCTACGCCGTGCAGCTTGCAGGATTTAGTTCCCCAACCGGGGATTGAACCTGGGCCCCTGGCAGTGAAAGGCCAGAATCCTAACCACTGAACCTCCAGGGAATTATTCTCTGGAACATGTGTATTTGAACGTTAGCTTTACCTGTTATCAACTATGACTTTGAATGGATCACTTTGCTTTTGTTTTGTCAAGACTCCATTTCTCACGTCTACATGAGAGGGCTATTTAAAGATTAAATAGAATCATGTTTTCAAAAATCCCTTTCTTCCATTCCCCTACACTAGAAAGCCCAGCACACAGACCCCCGCAGGCACACTCTCATGATTTCAAAGAGGAGAAGAAAATGATCAGCCACCCATAAACAAGAGAAGACTTAGATAAGGCGAAGTAACTCACCCTTTAGGTCACATTCTCATGTAGTGTGAAGTCAACTACATAATGAGACATAATGAAGGGACCACAGCATCCACCCCACAGCGTCTCATCTCTGTGTGTCGCGATGCCATGCACAACATGTTTAGCTGAAGATGAGAAAGGTGCTGAACCCCAAATGGACCCAGCTACTCTAAAGTCCAGAACTTTCAGCAAATAATATAGACCTTCATTTCTAACAAAACTGCTTCTAACAAATATTATGACATAATATAGTGCCCAACTTAAGAGAACAAACACCCCCCAGCAGCTTCCATGCAGCTTTTGAGAATCACAACGAATGGAAAGAGGAATGTTGTCCAGGGAAACAAAAAAGTTAACATGAGCTGTGAAATGCCCCCAGGCCTTTGATCCCCCAGCAACACGTTCTGTACTCAAATATACGGGCAACCTCACTTATCTGCTTAGGTAGATATAATTTCACCGTTTCTAAATTCCTGATATTTTTATATTTTACTTAAAGTAATCTTATTCTACATCACATTTCAGGAGATGGTTCGCTATGCATTTTAAGGAACAAACATTCTTTGACGGTATCATTGTTAAAAGATTAAAATAGATTGGTAATTTTGAATAGTCTTAGCAAAGGCTCCCATGCTTAAGGAGTTGTGTCTCTGGGTCATGAACTCCACAACCCCTCCACAGTAAAGAACAGTTAGGCCAGAGCAGCTATTTGCTGTCATGGAAGTGTCGGATAGTATGCGTTCTGTGTGCCTGTCACGCCAATGAGTCACACTGTGTTTAAGGGTTGGATCACACTTTAAGAGTTGTATTGGTTATTGTAAATGCATCCAGGGCAGGATCTGAAAACTGTATCAAGGAGGCTGTAACTAATGGGAAACACGATCACTGTCTTCAGATATTTAAATGACTCTCAGACTCAAAAGAATACAGTTTGATTCTATATGGCTTCAAAGGTCAGAAGAGCGAGCGCTGAATACAAGTTACCCAGGGAGGGCATTCAGTTCAGAGTGAGAAAGAACTGTTCCAGCAAGGAAATGAGCAGCCTCATAAGATTTGAGTTCCTGTGTATTAAATATCTATCTGGGGTGTGGTGATCATCTGTCAGAGATATTGCGTTAGGTGGGAGGATAGATTAGATTAACCTAAACATTTCTTCCAACCCTCAACTGATTCTAACACTCACAGTGCCTGGTGATTCTGACTTTCCAAATTCAGAAAGAAAACATCTCTAAATCTGACATAGGAGCCACAGTGATCTTCCTTTGTTTCCAGTGTACTTTAGGCTTTGAGGATTTTGGAGGATTGTTGTTAGGGTTATTATATTCTAGTGGTATAAATAAGCTCTCTTACAGAAGTACCCAGAGCCCTTTAAGAAGGGCTATTTTGTTTTGGTGAGTTTTTGGTAGGTACTCCTGTTTATCATGTGATCCATGGACATCAAGGTCAAAGCCACAGTTCCAAAGGCATGCCTATCAAAGCACAAAGCATTTCTTTCATCCACTGTTTACTTTTCCACGCCCACTTTTCTGTCTACTATCCCGTGCTCAGAAGAGGGAGGGCACGGGGCTCCTCACCTACCAGGGCTTCCAAATCTTACCCTTTGGCACATAGCTCCCTGTGACAGATGTACCAACATTTCCTTCTGATCTATAACTTGACCTACAATGGGCCAGGAAGGACTGGATGAAATAGAGGCTAGAGGTTGTCAGCTCAGAATGCAGACTGTTGCCTCACTCTCTCTTCTCCTCCAGGCTCAAAATGTTTTTGCAGAAACAGAGAGGAAACATATTCTCAGTAACATTAACATAGAATGCCAAGCATGACATGCATTATACATGCATTTATTCCACGTGAATATATGAAGTCAACACAGTGTAAAGGCATCAGTAACCTTGTCTCCTGCCACCAAAGAAGTGAAGGAGAGTAAAAATCTGTTAGTGGTTTGAGCCAGATCAATACTGAACTCTCAGGCAGGAAATTGTGGTGCTTTCACAGAGAAAGCTCCTCAGACATCGCCCTCACCAGACCTGGAGCCAGACATCCTGACAGAGGCTAACATAATGGCTCATAAGCGGCAAGCGGCTCCTTAAATTGCAGCCTAAGTTCTCCCACAGTATCTCCAACTCAAAAGTCTCCTTGCAAAGGAAGCCCAAGATGAAAGAGCACTAAATATTTCCAAACAAGTTTTAAATCTCCTGATTTGGGTGAATTACATGCCAGGGAACTAAGAGAGCATGCAAATGAGGTGACAGAATCATTATTTCTTTGTGGGAACTGGCAATATAAAAAGTCACAGAAAACGGAGACAGGGAAGTAGAATTCCCATTTTCCAAGGGGGGAAGAAGAGAGCTTTCACATAGTATGGCTGGGTGAACTTGATATTGATTTGCAGAAACATTCTAGAACACAGGAAAAGAATAATTTACATGTACTTAGAAAATGATGGAGCAGTCTCTAGGACCCAGCAGGGGTTCATGAAGAATGAGACTAATTTAATTTTTTCTTTAATCAAATTATTAGATGATTATGAGAATCCAGGGCATGCAATAAGCAATATTATTTTTTAAAGGATCATCTTTTTTCTTTGTCTGTGCTGCGGGGCTTGTGGGATCTTAGGTCCCCGACCAGGGATTGAACAGGGGCCCTCGACAGTGAGAGTGCAGAGTCCTAACCACTGGAAAGCCCGGGAATTCCCAGGATCATCTTTATTGAGGTGTAACTTACGAAAAATAAACTGCACCCCTTTAAAGTGCGTAGTCTGATGAATTTTGACAGATGTGGACACCCATGTAGCCATCACCATGATCAAGGTACAGAATATTCCATCACCCCCAAAAGTTCTTCTGTGTCCCTTTGCAGTCAAACCCCGTCTAATTCCTGGTGCCAGGCAAACACTAATCTGCTTTTTGTTACTATAGATTAGTTTCAATTTTCTAGAATTTCACATAAATGTAAATGTTTGTGTCAGGCTTCTGTCACTCACTGTATTGTTTTTGAAATGTATCCATGCTGTTGGATGTTACTTTTATTGTAAACATAAGTCATATTCCATTGTGTAGCTATACCACATTTTGTTTATCTATTCACCTGTTGATGAACATTTGGGGTTGTTTTTCATTTTGAGGTATTATGAATAAAGCTGTATGAACATTCATGTACAAATTTTGTACAGATGTATGTTTTAATTTCTCTTAGTAAGCAATGATCTCAATGCCAGAGACATTCAACAGGTCTTATATGCAACTGTGAACAAGATGGAGATGTGTGAGCCAAGTGCAAGAATTGTATATACCATATGTATACACATAATATATATCACATAATAAAGTAACTTTGTCAATGACTATACTTAGCAAGTGTTAATTAATGGATCAATGCCAGCATGACAAGTGGTTCCTGTTACGGCACGGGACTCAGTCCTTAGTGTTCTTATATCCGGTATTCTTATCATGACTTGCAGGGCCAGGATCATCATATTTATGTATCAGTGAAGCTAGAAAGATTAGCTAATCAATAGCAGATCCAGGATCCAAAAAACTTCTAATAATTAAGTAATGATTTTAAACAACTAAAATCAAATTTGACAGGGAAAAGTGGGAGGTATCAGGTATGAGTACCGAGAAACAACTGTTCACGTTCAGGGTGAAGGGAATATGACTCAGGAGCATATGTGTAAAAAACCTCAAGTTTTCAGTGGCTAACAGCTTCAATGTCAGTTGACAGTCATACCACCAAAGAAACCAAGGTGACTTGGTACTACATTAGTAAGTGTAATACCTGAATGAAAAAAGTAGTATTTATTCTATACCCTGTTTTTGTCAGAGCATATGTAGTGTATTGGGCAGAATTCTGAAACAACACAAACTGAGGTACATACAGAGGAAAGGGGCCAAGATGATAATTATTCAGGACTGTGTTGTATAAAGACAGGTTGAAAGAACTGAAGATTTATTTTTGTCTTGGTTAAAAGGACTTACGGTGGGGGGAGGGTATGGTTATAACAGTCTTTGAAAAATCTGAAGAACTGGGACTTTGCTGGTGGTCCAGTGGCTAAGACTCCGTTCTCCCAATGCAGGGGACCAGGGTTCGAGCCCTGGTCAGGGAACTAGATCCCATATGCCACAAGGAAGTTCCCACACGCTGCAATGAAAGATCCTGCATGCTGCAACTAAGACCCGGTACAGCCAAATAAGTAAATAAGTATTTTTTAAAAAAAAATCTGAAGAACCATTCTGTGTAAAAGGAATCAGACTCATTGTACGGTTCTGAGGGCTAGAAACATGGTTTGGGAGAAGCTAAACCATGTCTTCTTCTACTCCGTAGAAGACATATGGAATAACACTCCAACTATTAGACTGGTCCAAAGATAAATGTGTTTTCCTCAGGAGATACTGAATTATTGGTCACTGGAGGTATTCAAACACGAATCCACTGACCTGGAATGTTGCCTCACCTGTATAAAGGGCATAATGATGCTAGTATGAGTGGACCAAGGATAATGTGAGTAAACATGCCTCTATTAAAATAGTTGTCATATTTTATTAGACTTATTGGTTGACATGTCTGTCTCACTTAGCTAAAGAATTCCCCAAATCAAGGACCACAGGCAATTCACCTTTTATCTGCAGCATCAACTATTCTATCTAGCTCAGGAAGGCGTTCAATAAAGGTTTCTTTGAATGGGGGAATGAATGACTGGAGGTAGCATATGTAAGAGTACTTTAGAAATGAAGAAAGCACAATATCAATGTTGCACATTTAATGATTAATAATTAATTTCTTCCTAAATTGCCTGTCAATGCAGGTTATCTGTATTCATAATTATAACAAAAATTTATCCTTGCCATATGGCTTTACTGGTGAGTTCTTTCTGCGCAGCAAGAAACACATCATTTTCATGCTATATAAACTGTTCACGAACAGAAAAAAAGGATGAGAACCTTTCCTATCCATTTTTATTACTAAACTTATTTTATGAAGTTAGCATTAAACTAAAACTAAAATCTGACAAAAAACCCCCCAAAACAAAAATTGTAGTCTAATCTCAGTATGAATGTAATGCAATAAAATAATACAGCAGCAAATCAAATCTAATAGCATATTAAAAGAATAACTCACCAAGTAACATTATACCAGGGATATAAGGATAATATAATATTAGCAAATATATTAATATAATGCATCATATCAGGATGACAAACAAGAAAAATCACATGATTACTGCAATAGATGTTGAAAAGGGAGTTGATAATTCAATAGCCACCTCTGATTTTAAAAATAGCTTTAAAAAAGAAAGAAAAACTAGCATAGCATTAATAATAATATTAATCTCAAAATAGCAGTAAATACCTAATTAATTGTGATACACCAAAAGAATTATTATTTAACATTGTTTTAGAAGTTCTGGAAAACCAAACCAAAACAAACGCAAAAACCCCAAACAGCAAAAACAAAAGTAGTAGAAGTAGATATGAAAAAAAGGAAGAAACCCAAAAGAATCAACTAAAAATTATTATAATTAATGAGATTTTATCACAGTGGCTAGATAAACAAGCAAATGTACATAATTAAATAGATCTACTCTATAACAGAAATAACCAGTCATAAGAGATTGTAAAACAAAATAATACACTTGAAATAGGAAAAAGAACATAAACACTAGCATAAACTTAATAAGAAAAGTTTAGGAGCTTGTGTGACATACAAGAGAAGACATTAATGAACTGAGAGATCATTCATCATCTTAATGGATGGAAACACTAAATATTTTAAATAGATCCATTCTTCTCTAATATTTATATTTGATGTAATTACAATAAACACACACTGGAATTTTTTGTAACCTGATAATAAAATGATTCTAAATTTCAGATAGAATAATAAATAGATGAGAATAGCTGAGAAAATATTAGGAGGGGGAGAAGGATTATAGTATTCCTCCTATGACAGATATTAAAATCTATTGCAAAGCTTCAGCAATTGAAACAATGTGATCCATTACAAAGGAGATATCATATAACAACGGGGATAAGAACTCAATAAATAAAAAGTTGGCTAGCAGGTGCTGCATTTGGGGGAGTGGGGAAATCAGTTTCATGTAATACTTTATCGGATTTAAAAGAAATGTAATGCAGAAATACAAACTATAAAATACTAGAAGAAAATATAGGTGAATATTTACCTAATCTTTGGATGGGAAAAGACTGTCAAAGCTCAAATATAATCAGAATAATCTCAAAGAGAAAGGTTAGATTTGACTTCAGAAAAAAGTTAAATCTTTTTTTATTTTTTTTTTAAACCCCTCCTATAGAGGGCTGACTTTCAAAAGACTGCAGCAAGGGAGCGACTCTGCTACATCATTTAAACTGTTATGTAAAAAATTGAAAGGACAAATGGCAAGATGGGAATTTTTCCATAAATATAATAAAGACATCACTAATTTTTAAAAGTGATAAGAAATACCACAATGATCAGTAGAAAAATTGGCCAACAATGTTTACAAAAAGGAAACATAAACGGTCAGCAAACAGGTGAAAAAAATTTAACCTCATTGGAAACTGAGGTAATGAATGTGGAACCAATAAGTAGTTTTCTCTTACAGATTTAACAAGTTTATAAAGGGATGAAAATACTCATTGCCAGCAAGGGTGTGGTGGAAGACACTCTTGCATTCTCTTCGTATGAGGAGTGTGAATTTGTACAGCCTTTCTGGAAAGCAGTACATATTAAAACCCTAAAAATGTTACTGCCCTTAAAATTGATTCCTCTTCCGGAAATAATCCAAAATGCATTTAAAGACTTAGGTGTAGAAATACTGGTTTCAGCAGCTGTCATAGGAGTAAAGAAATGAAGCAATACAAATGTTCAATAACAAGGGAAGGGTTAAGCAAATTTGGTATATCTATATGTCAGGAACATTATGTAGCCTTTAAAATATGTTTATAAGGATTTTTTAATGGCATGGGGAAATGCTTATAATGTAAAAAGCAATATGCAAATTTATACACACAGAGTATATTCTCAGATGTCTTAAAAATACTTAGACAGTTGGGCAAAAGGAGATGCCCACAGTGTCAATTGTGTGGCACAACTATAGAGAATTTTATTGCAATCTTTATACTTGCCCATATTTTCCCAAATCCCTATAATAATCCCTTATTTTTAGATTAAAAAAACCTCATTTTAAGATAAAAATTATTCTTTAAGTGAAGAGCCAAAAAGCTGTCAAAAAAGGAAAAAGTTAAGAAGAATCATAATGTGTCAAGGCTTCTTCGGAATTTCTGATAGGTTCATTTGGAATGTGTTGCATTTGGGATGCCAATAGAAACCTGGTGAGGACATCCAGTTGGCAAATGGCAATACTAGTTAGAGCTTGGAGCAATATGGGTTGTAAATAGGTGCAGAGACATCAGAACCTTGGACAATTTAGCCCCTGTGATTTTCACTTTCCTCCTCAATAAAATAGGGATGATAGTGGTATTTCATAGAGCTGTTGTAAGGATTAAATGAGCTAACATAGGTAAAACATCCAACCTAGTACATAAATGTTAGCTATTATCATTGTTAATTTTATTATCATCGGTGAGAGTAATGGTTAAGGTGAGGAAAGAAGATGGCTGATGTTGTCGGTGCCTCAACCATATCCCTCAGCCCTTAACATTCTGTGCATAGCAGTCTGATTTCCAACTATGGCACCTGCGACTCTTTGCCTGAGGACAGGTGAGTAGTGCCAGGGAATTAAAATAGCCCTCAACCAACAACTCATAGGCTTGGTGGCTCCACAAGCAGGAAAATTCTGAAGCATGTGTTCTACAGTGGGATTACGCTCTAGTTGCCCACAGTGGTAAATGGCTTGATATTACGTGCTTTATTGGCTTCTTTCCCTTACCTGCCTCATTTCCCCACTCCCCTCCTGGGATCATATCCTCAGTAAATGATGTGCATGTAAATCCTTGTCTCAGGGTCTGCTTCTGGGAGAACCAAAATTAAGACAGGCAAGGATGGAACCTGGTCTACGATAACGTTCAAGGGATGACTCGGGAAAAAGAAGCCCATGATGGAACTAGAGAAGAAATAGAGAGAGGTAATGGAAAACTGGTAAGTGTGGTCTAAAAACCCGAAGTAAAGGAGAGTTTCCCAAATGAGGTAGGAGGAAACAGCATCAAATGCTATGGAGATGAGATGCAAAAAGAACTGGAAACTGTCCATCTGAGTTGGCATCTATGAGGTGCTAGGTGACCTCTGCCAGGAGATTTTTGGTATAGTGGTGGAGGAAGCCAGATGGCAGTGGGTTGAGGAAGTGAATGGGAGGTGAAAAAGCAGAGGCAGCAAGTGTAGGCTATTCATTTAGGAAGTCTGGCTGTGAAGGGAAAGAGAGAGAGGGAGGGATGAAAAGAGAGAGAAAGGGGGGAGAAGAGAGAGAGAGAGAGAGAGAGAGAGAGAGAGAGAGAGAGAGAGAGAGAGAGAGAGAGAGAGAGAGAGAGGCATTACCTACTGGCACATAGGAAATCTTTAATCTCCATCTTTAAGATGGAGAGACTTGGATATACTCTAGTTTAATGATAAGAGAAAAAGAATCCATTGAAATGTTGTTGAAAAACCATATCATTCTGGATATAATGCTTTAACTACCCCATATTCCAAGAGCTTCCCAATATTCTCATCTTCATCAACACCCTTTTATTGAGCACCTTTTATTTAATACTGTTAAGTATTGAGAAAAAAAGAAGCATAAGACACAATTCCTGATGTCAAAGAGATTATACTCTAGTAGAGGATGTGAGATATCAACATATGAAAAGGTTATTAAAAATATAAGATAGGACATGATGATGATAAAATCAGAGGTACAGTTAATAATTACTTTAGCTGTTCAAAGGAAGATAGGACAGGTGGGGAAGGCTTCATGGATTTGGGGTGTAGATGACTTGGCAGAAAATCTCACTGGGGAGAAGGGTTCAAAGGGGGAAATTTAAGAGAGAGGTAGAAGTTGGTAATAAACAGGTCTGGAAGGGGTTTGAATGCTAAACTAAATTTAAAAGCTTGTATTTCATTTAGTGGGCAAAAAAAAAAGGAGCCATTTACTTTGTGAAAAGGGTGAAATGCAGTATTTTGGAGAAAGTAACTTGAAAGAGGTATGCAGCATGGTTTGGAAAATAAAACAAAAGCGGAAGGGCTAGCCAAATAGGGAAGAGAATCAAGCTTGGACTAGGATGGGGAGGATGGAGAGAAAGGACAGAGAAGGGACCTTTTGTATTTTGGTTAATAGGTTTGCCTTATTTCATCATCTAGATTATAAGCTACTTGGGCTATGCCTTGGTCATAACTGGAACCCATATCACCCTCAACAAAAGGTCTATTACACAAATGATGGGAACATACTGTATAGCAGAGGGAACTCTACCTAATGCACGGTGGTAACCTAAATGGGAGGGAAGTCCGAAAGGGTGGGGATATCTGTATGTGTATGGCTAACTGATTTTGTTGTACAGTGGAGGCTAACACAACATTGTAAAGCAACCATACTCCAATAAAAATGAATAATAAAAAGGTCTATTACATAAATGTTCCTGAATAATTGAGTAAATGAAGTGACAGATGAATAAAATGAATAAGTGACCACACATCAAATGAATAAGCATTACAAGAGATGAAACACCAAATGGATCTTGGAGGACAAAGAGATCAAAGAAGGATAGAGGGTTTCCAAGTGTGTTTGGGGAAAATAACAGCATCATTGACTGAATCGACTGGCACCTAGTAAATGCTCAGAGTGTAATCTTATATATTTATATATTGTAATCCTATATATTTATGATACTTATCTTATATATGTACGATATTGAAAAGGGACAAATCTGGGGACTTCCCTGGAGGTTCAATGGGTAATACTCCACGCTCCCAATGTAGGGGGCCCGGGTTCGATCCCCGGTCAGGGAACTAGACCCTGCACACGTGCTGCAACTGAGAGTCCACATGATGCAACTAAGAAGTCCTCACGCCACGTCTAAATATCCCCCATGCTGCAACGAAGATCCCATGAGCCGCAACTAAGACCTGGCGCAGCCAAAACAAACAAACAAGCAAACAAATAAATATTTAAAATAAAATAAATCTGGGAAATCTTAAAAAAAAAAAGAAAAGAGACAAATCTGGAGGGCACTTCACTCCTTTGGTAGTTTAGCAGAGAGGTAGCCTAGCAGGTCTGAGTTAACTCAACAAATGCCAGTTGCTAAGTTCCGGGGGCTTCTCTTTTATAACCTGGCCACTTCCTCAAACATCAACCTTCTATTTCTATATGGTTCTCGAAGATTCCCTACTCCCAATTTTTAAAATAAATATGTAGGGTACAATGGGAGATGGGGGTCTCTCTTTTGCAACCCTGTCTGTCCAGCCTAGCCTGATCAGCCTAAGTACACCTCTCTATGGGGTAATGAGAGCTTCCAGGGTATGTGTATTCTCTACTTCTCTGGTGTAAGTTTTCCTTCAAAAAAGCTTATGTATTTACATCACGTGGTCCTAGTGTGTGTGGGACTGAAAAATCTAACATATCATGAATAACAAATAACAGACACATATAGTTGAGATTTTAGAGCGAGAATTTTTTTGAGGGAAATTTTAATTTTACACATGATCCAGAGAGCTATCATCTGTAAAAATAAATATCGATCTGATAGAAATAATAAAATCCTACTTAAATCCATTTGTAAATGCTTGAATCTCTTTAATAGAGAAATTCCATAAAACTTGTTGATGAAAAATAGTCATTAAACATGAACTATAGATCAAATCAACCGATACTTTTTTTTTAACCTATACTTCTTTACTGAGTGCAAGCTTATGCTTGGTACTCTTTGATAGCTAATAAATACAGAAAGAATGATAGAATTAGAAATTTCCAATAGAATAGAATAGAAAATTACCAATTTTCAAATTCAAATGAAATAACAGGTCTAGAAAAAATGATAATTAGTGGATAATAAAATCATTATGTCTGAGGTTATCAACTTTGGATGTGCGTTGGAATCACTTAGGGGATAAAAAAAAAGGTTAATACCCAGGTGACACAGCCAGTGATTCTGATTTAAATGACTATGGGTGTGGCCTTGACGTTGTGACTACTTAAATCTCCACAGGTGATTCTAATGTGTAGCCAAGGTTAGGTGAGAGGTTGATGGAAGCCAGACATTAAATGCCTCATGAAGCGATGCAATGGGACGGTCCCAGCACCACCTAGGAAGTCTTCTTGCCTAAAAAAAAGTCATTGAACCTAAATCTAATCAAGTTTCTAGATATAAATCCAAGTTTACAAGAAATAGAAATCATAAATAACACTTAAATCCATCTGTAGATATGTGAATCAGTGTCACATAGAAATTATACAGAGGATAAAGGAACAACTTAATAGCACCAAAGGGAAGCAACAAAATCCCAAATGTGAGATATCCTACAAGACCAAAAACTCAGTTTCATTAATGGCATGTTAGAATAAATAAATAAAAGGAAGGTGGGGACTGTTACAGAATTGAAGAGCCTTAAGAAACATAAAAACCAAATACAATGCGTAGGACTTGTTGGATCGAATGCCAGGGATCTTCTATTTTCTCCCCCAGATTTTCTCTCCACCCTTCTCTCTGGCCTGGGAAGTTGACCTGTACGGACTGTGCCTTTAGTCTCCCTTGCCCTCTGGCTTCTGGTTGGGTTTGGCCAATGGGAAGCTCCAACAGGAGATCAGAGAGGGGAAGAATGGGCAGTCCGGGGATTTATTTCCCTGACTTCCTCTCTGTGAGGTCACCTGGACTGGCTGGATCCCTCCAGAGAAGGACACTGTTCCTCTCAAGGTCTTCTCTACAGACTCTTTCCTTCCAGGTTTAGTAACCTTGACATTGTCCTCATTATTCCTTCACACCTAATGGTGGTAACAGCTCTGCTGTTGCGAGCCAAAGATGACTGTACTAGCCTCTGTGATTCCCCTACACCCCACAGTGCTTTTGTAAATAGACCCTCCTTGAACTATCCTAACCTGAAACTGCTGTTTCCTGATGGGACTCATATACATCCTCACTGAACCAAATCAATTCTCCTTTGAGACAGTGGAGAAATTTTGACTATGAAGTAAATAGTAAAAACTATTATGGGATTATTATTAATTTCATGAGGTATGATAATGCCATAGTGGTTATGTAAACAAACAAACAATTACCAGATAGAGATACAAACTAAAGTATTTATTGATGAAATGATGTGTCTAGGAATTGTTTTAAACATACTGCATTGGAGACCTGGGCAGTGGGGTGGAAAGTAAGAAAGAGTACAGAAGCAGGGACTTCCCTGGTGGTGCAGTGGTTAAGAATCCGCCTGCCAGTGCAGGGGACATGGGTTCGAGCCCTGCTCTGGGAGGATCCCACATGCCGTGGAGCAACTAAGCCCGTGTGCCACAACTACTGAGCCCACGTGCCACAACTACTGAAGCCTGCACGCCTACAGCCCGTGCTGCACAGCAAGAGAAGCCACTGCAACGAGAAGGCTGCGTACCACAACAGAGTAGCCCCCACTCGCAGCAACTAGAGAAAGCCCGCACGCAGCAACGAAGACCCAGTGCAACCAAAAATAAATAAATTAAAATAAAATAATTTTTTTTTTTTTTTTTTTTGTGCTACGCGGGCCTCTCTCTGTTGTGGCCTCTCCCGTTGCGGAGCGCAGGCTCAGCGGCCATGGCTCGCAGGACCAGCCGCCCCGCGGCTTGTGGGATCTTCCCGGACCGGGGCACGAACCCGTGTCCCCTGCATCGGCAGGCGGATTCTCAACCACTGCGCCACCAGGGAAGCCCCAAAATAAAAAATTATAAAAAAAAAAAAAAAAGAAAAAAGTACAGCAGGAATAGATGAAACAAGATTATCAAAATGTTGATAATTGAAGCAGGGTGACAGATACATGAGGGTTCATTATATGCACTATTCTCTCAATTGTGTGAACAATGGAAAATTTCTGTAATAGAATGTTAAAGCAGAGCAACCAATGTTTCATTTTTTTCTTAGATTAGACCTGGTTTGCAATTTTTCATTAAAGAGAGAGGCACACAAAATCTGAATTTATACCAAATGAAGACTTTAAGGGTGTGTTTAAAGCATGGAAATATGAAGAGGTTTCTACATTTTATTCTTCCCTGCAGAGAAAAATTGATGAGAAAGCTGCATACATTTACTGGATATATATATATTTCTCTTTAGATATTCAGATAGCTACCAAATTCTGTCAATCTGCCCGTAAGCATCTGCAAAGGGAGGGGATGAAGAGAGTCTGGGGTGGGTGGAGGGGCCCCAATAGGCCTGAGCTCCTATTGTCTGCAACCTCAATGATAAAGTCTGTTATTACTTGGAGCTTCTTTTTTATTTTGTTTTGGATTTTTTTGGTAATAGATACTAGTAATGGAGCAAATTTATGCATAAAAATTGTCATTACTTATAATCCTTTCAGGGGATTTAGTTGCTCCTGGGGCAGCTCAGAAGCAAACATAATTTCTTCTGCAACAAATTCTGCCCTAACCAAAGGAAGCAAGGTGCTGGATTGGTTCTGCTTCAGTAGCATTTTTGCTTCTCAAACACCATAGATAAGAGAATTTTGTAGATATTTGAGAAGAATGAGTGAATACAAATTGAAAGACATACATATCTTGCCAGTAAAATAAGCTTCCTTTTATACGAAGCAAGTAGCAGACAACAATAAGGAAAATCCAAGCACAAAGAATTCTATTGCATGCTCAGAAATCAAACAAAATAAAAATAAAAGCCAAAGGATAATGTCAGTTGGGTTCATAAAGTTGCTTTGTTTTCTTATAATAATAAAAGTTGGCAGGGATCCGCCTGCATTAAAGTACTTCCTGGCATAATGTTCTTCACTCTGTTTCTCCTACCCCCACTTGGCTAAGCTTGTTTTACTGACATTACTGTTAATTGATGGTTACTAGATATAACCACAAGGCAGACAGATGAGGAAGGAAAAGTTGAAGATTGTTTATAAAACAGGAGAATGCTGCTTTTTAAACTGTAATATTAATATAGGAACCTCAGTTTACTAAATAAATGTAGTATTAACACAAGAACCTCAAGTCACCCAGATAAAAGTTGTACTTACTGCAAGTACAATGTAAGTTGTATTAAATGTTGACAATAAGGATCAATATTGGGGAAAACAAGATGATTCAAGAGTGTTTTAAAAATAGCCTCCTAGGGCTTCCCTGGTGGCGCAGTGGTTGAGAGTCCGCCTGCCGGTGCAGGGGACACGGGTTCGTGCCCCGGTCCGGGAGGATCCCACATGCCGCGGAGCGGCTGGGCCCGTGAGCCATGGCCGCTGAGCCTGCGCGTCCGGAGCCTGTGCTTCACAGCGGGAGAGGCCACAACAGTGAGAGGCCTGCTTACCACACACACACAAAAAAGCGCCTCCTAGAATGTATCTGAAAGAAAGCCTCCATTTCTAAATTATTTGCAAATATTGGCTAGGATATGGGAGTAGATAATTAGGACTTAGGCATCTGGTGAGGTTAGTAGCATAAAGGTTAAGAGCAAGGAGTTTGGAGTCGGTCTGCCTGGGTTCAAATTCTGGCTCCATAACTTTATAACTGTATCGCTGTTGTCCAGCTGCTGGACCTCTCTGAAAGGTTGACTCAAATTCCTCATATGAGAAAGAGGGATGGCAATAGGGGGTTGTTGGGAAAATTAAATAAAATAAATAACTCACATAATATGACTTCAGATCCTCATAAAGGGACATAAACCAGAAATGAAAGAACTAGATCAACTTAAAGCGTTGACTACTTAGCTGTTCACAGGATAAAATTATTATTTTGTCATCTTAAATAATTTATGGACCATGATGAGAGAGATTAATCAGAACTATGAATACAACAAAACTAGCAACAGTTCTAGAGGCTGATCCCATGGGAAGATCTGCTCCTCTCTCCAAAAGAAAATGGTCAATTGCACTGATTTTGAAGTTGCTTTGCATCAAGAATTATGGAATCTCCCATGCAGAACAGTATGGAGGCTCCTTTAAAAACTAAAAATAGAGTTGCCATATGATCCAGCAATCCCACTCCTGGGCATATATCTGGAGAAAACCATAATTCGAAAAGATACATGCACCCCAATGTCATAGCAGCACTATTCACAATAGCCAAGACATGGAAGCAACCTAAATGTCTGTTGACAGATGAATGGATAAAGAAGATGTGATATATATATATATATATATATATATATATATATATATATATATACAATGAAATATTACTCAGCCATAAAAAAGATGAAATAATGCCATTTGCAGCAACATGGATGGACCTAGAGATTATCATACTAAGTAAGTCAGACAGAGAAAGACAAATATCATATGATGTCACCTATATGTGGAATCTAAAAAAATGATACAAATGAACTTATTTACAAAACAGAAATAGATTCACAGACATAGAAAACAAACTTATGGTTACCAAAGGGGAAGAAGGTGGGGGGGGGAGGATAAATTAGGAGTTTGGGATTAACATATACACACTACTCTATATAAAATAGATAAACAACAAGGACCTACTGTATAGCACAGGGAACTGTATTCAATATCTTGTAATAACCTATAATGGAAAAGAATCTGAAAAAGAATACACACACACATATAAAAAACTGAATCATTTTGCTGTACACCTGAAACTAACAACATTGTAAATCAACTATACGCCAATAAAAAAAAAGAATTATGGAGTCTCGTCAACTCAGTCATTATTTCATATCAGCAGTTACTTTGATATAAGGGTTCAATATCAAAAATGATAGACATTTAGGCTGATTCTGAATTAGGAATGAAGTCATCAGAGCGACTTTGAATATCCTGCCATCATTATTTTATTAAACTAAAAGGAAGGTTAACATTGAGTCAAATTACATTAACTGAAAACCCCAAACGAATACCAATTCACATTAATTTTCAAGTGCTGCATTCACTCTGCCTTTCCGCATCAGGACCAAGCCGTGATTCAGAGGCAGCCCACTGATGAGTCATCCCCTGCTGATATCTAGATGGGTCAGAACGCCCTGCATGGACTGAGAAGGAGGAGACAGAGAGTCCAAGGGCTTCCTTTGGTGTGACATGGCAGAACCTAGGGGCCAGGATCTAAGTCCCAGGACCCAGGAGAAGGACCCGAGAAGCAACCTCTCTTGCTCTCAGAGAACTCAACTTCCTATTGTCCCTTGAATGAGGCTTCCATGTGCCCAAAGGCTGCATGAGTTCTTTGACAAATGTGGAGGCTTCATGAGCAGAGAAAGATACCTCTTCCAAACTAGAGGACCAATCTTCTTTCCAAATGGTCCTGGTCCTTGACGTCAGAGAAAGGGAAGTGCAGAACAAAGAACACCCACGACACCATAGCTGAGAGTCCCCACAAGGTGCTATAACCCACTTGGTGCTAAAACACATCCAAACGAGCAAAAAAAAACCCCCAAAACAAATAAACTAATATAAAGGTCCTCTGGGAAAGAGTTGAGTTGTCTCTGATTCCAGCTTGGCATTCTACCTGTCCTCTTCCTTCCCCCTGGCTCCCCTCTTTATCCACTCCAGCCCTCCGACCTCTGCCCAGTGGCCCTGTTTTCCAGGATCATCTCTCTGTCTGTCTATTCTAATGGTGAGCACTTCGAAGTCCTACTCCCTGCTCACCATCTGACCACACACTAGGCCAGCCTCTCTCACACACATCTGTCTATACTGGGAGGCTTGCAGCCTATGAGAATTTCCCATTCCTCCATGGGTCACACACCTAACTTAACCAGTCACCTCTATAGGAAATCAGGACAAGAGGTACTTCCTGAACCTCTACTGAATCAGGCAAGAGAGAGTGCTTGCCACATTGGATTCAGTGTTCACACAAAGGCCAAGATATTACAAAACCTGGCTATAGGAAACAGAGCCCTGAAAAGAGAAAGGTTTACAGCCTCCCGTTTTAATGGCCTTTGCAGTTGTGGTTCCAGTTTTTCAGTTACTAGAGAGCATATACCAACGTCTGAGACTTTGGGAACCACTTCTGTGTATTCCATCCTGTGTATCAGTACCCAGCAGAGCACAGAGCCCAGAACTGAATGATGGTAACTTATTTTTTGATGTGTCATACAGAAGTAATCTTTCCTTGAGATTATAGCTGGATAGTAACTTCCCTATTATAGAAACTTGACCAGCTCTACATTGTATGGATTTATAGGTCACAACCTAGAGAAGCTCAAGTCAATAACTGCTTTACGGGATCATGTGAGTTAACTACTCCTGCATCACAAGCCACCCCAAATGTTGGTGCTTTAAACAGCAATTATTTATTATTGCTCACAAGTCTGCAGTTGCCTGGGGGTTGGCTGATCTAGGCTGGACTCTGGGTGGGAGGCTCAGCTCCACGTGTCTCTCATCCTCAGGCATGTTCTTATGGGATGGCAGAGCTACACGAGGGTAAACAGAAACATGCGAGGCTGTAAGGCTGAGGCTTTGACTGGCACCCTACACTTCTACCCACATTCCTTTGACCAAAAGACATCACACAGCCAACTCAAAGACAAGGGGTGGCAGTAAAAACTCTGCCTTTATGAAGGATCTCCAAAAGTCACACGACAAAAGGTATGCTACAGGGAGGGGTGAAAAATTAGAGCCAACAAGGCACTTTATTACAATTACAATGTCTGAGAACATGGGAAATTTGACTGTAAGGAATATTTGGCTGATGTTAAAATAAGAATGAGTTTTGGATGACATCAGTTGCAAGGTACTCATTTCTTCCAGATTCTTATTCATTAAATTCTTACTACTTCCAGGAGGGTCACAATGGTTGAAACTAAAAATTGCCATGTTCAAGTATCCCAAACCTCGTACAAAGTTCCAATTGGTAAATTAACTATAGTGGCTTTTCTATAGACTTCAAAATTTGTTTAATCAGAAACCCATGATAATCAAAACGCTTGAAATGTTTCTACTGATCTGTTCCTTGTTTAATTAAGTCAATTTCCCTCACGGTCATCCGAATTAACAATACAAGCTATAATTCTATTGAATCTACAATTCTAATATACAAGAATCTGTATGGAAGCATGTAACAAAACACAAAGAAAGCTTATCCACAGAGTTTTCATGGTTGGTATTTTCAATTTCATGATAAGATGCAATGTGGAACAAACTCTAATTAAAGCACCTTCAGAAACATCTTGTTGTCTTGGCTTTAGCATTTATAGATTTACCTTGCTTCTGGTGGCAATTATAATTTTTATATATACCAAAGAAGAAATTTTCTCTCATTACTCAAATTTGAAAGCTCTGTGCTCTATATGAAACAAGCAAAAGATGGTCTATAGTGATTAATTAAGGATTAGGCTATATAGATGTACTACCAAACAAATTACCAGGGCAGCTTTTCTGTAAGCAGCATGTTTACAAACCTTCTGCCTCATTTGTACAAATTACAAAAACAGTACTTTAGCTCGAGCAGTACCCATGTTCTTCCCTTGAGAAGGATGCTTTCTGCAATAGCACACGCATTTCAGGTAATAGTAAAAGAACATCAAAGTCATCTTTTAGCTGAAGAACAAGCCAAAATACCCACCCACTCAGCTCCTCCCAGAGCTCTTTACTTCAGGAAGATACGCATGCCTGCAATAAGAAATTGATGTATTAAAGATCCTACTTATGTTACATTTACAGCCAAACCCAGGGAGACAGCTAATGGCACTCTAAAAATGGTCATTTTGTCAGAGCTTCGGTGTCGATTACTGATTACACACAGGAAATGGTGACATAAAAAACCCAGTGACAGCACAAACAGCACCTGGCCAGGGCCTATGCATGAGCATGGATGTTTGGTACACAGTTATATTTGGTTCATTTGATTAAAACTCTGGGTATCATCAGCTGGCAGGAAGAATTAGAACTAGTCAGCTGTTAATTTTTTTTTGACATCTTTATTGGAGTATAATTGCTTTACAATGGTGTGTTAGTTTCTACTTTAAAACAAAGTGAATCAGCTATACATATACATATATTCCCATATCTCTTCCCTCTTTAGTCACCCTCTCTCCCACCCTCCCCATCCCACCCCTCTAGGTGGTCACAGAGCACCGAGCTGGTCTCCCCGTGCTACGTGTCAGCTCGTTAATTTTTTCTTTCAGTTCAATATCTAAAAATTTACTCCCGTGAGTGTAGTCATGAGGAATGAGGCAAACAACGATTAAAATTCATGAGAGGTTTATAAAATGTGGCAGAGATTTGGAAAGAATGCTGGTCTGTGAGTCGGAACATAGCTAATAACAATAGCTAGCATTTCATTAATGCTTCTGATGGTGCCTGGAACTGTGCTGAGTGTTCTGTGTGCCTTAATCAATTTCATCCTTCCAACAACCCTATGAGGTAGACGCTGTCATCATCCCCATCTTACAGATGTGGCTGAGACAGACATCCCAATATCCAAATGTGCTGGACTCGAGTCCTGATATTTTACTAGCTAGAAGTGTGTCCTTGAACAAATAATTCCTTTTTTTGTGTGCCTCTGTGTTTTTATACAGAAATGAACTAGTAGGTCTAGATCGGTGGTTTGTCCTTGGCTACAAATTAGGATCTCTTGGAATGCTTTTATAAGGCAATTTGTTGAATATTTACTGCATGC
The DNA here is from genome assembly GCF_026419965.1 of Kogia breviceps. NCBI lineage: Eukaryota > Metazoa > Chordata > Mammalia > Artiodactyla > Physeteridae > Kogia > Kogia breviceps. The sequence goes on along the minus strand of NC_081330.1, from coordinate 117,842,742 downwards.
CAAGGGCTTTATATATAGTATCTCACTTGATTCAACAGTAGCCTGAGATATCATCAAGGAAATGAGGAATACCTGATCTCATGGAAGAAAAATTGAAGTTCAGGAACTTGCCTAGATTATAAAGCTCAGAGATGGCAGCTGGATCTGGGCTCAGGCATTTCTGACCGCCAGTCCTGGGCTTTGGGTCCTGGGATGAATTACTCTCATCCTTTATTGACTGACCACCGCTCTCCCTGTTTCCAGTCTCATCCCTGGCTAATGTATCCTCCGCATTGTTTCCTAAATGCTCTTTCTTAACTTTGCAACTTACTCCCACCTTGAAATCTGACATTATGTCTTCAGAGCTTTCTGGATATTTCAAACTCCTCGCTGCAGCACGCGAGGCACTCCAGGATCTGGTTAGTCCTCTAGTCTCGTTTCCTGCCAGTGCCCCCGCCCCTCTATTTTGTTCAGGCAAAGTGTGTCATACAGTTCCTCACATCTGCCCTCTTCACATATGTTGCTGTTTCTTCCCAGAATGTCCTTTTCTTCTTTTCTCCCCTCTCCTAGCTTAATTCCCACTCCTCCTAATCTCAGCTTAAGCATCTCCTCTTGAAGACTCCTCTGGCTACGATGGGGACTTTGTCAGGCCACCCTTATTTGTTCCCATAGGACCCAGGGCCCTCTTTAAGGGAGTTGACTGGAAAGGTCACTTTCTTCTGAAGCATTCTCTAACTCTTTGATGTCTACTGACCCGTGTGCCTGAATCGAAATTGATGAAGGGGAGCTGGCGAGGAGGAGCTGGGCTGGAGAGGGAGGAGGATCAGGTAATTTGCCGGGGGCTCACCACCCCTGCCTCCTATGCTCTGGTCCCTACCCAGTCATGGTCATCTTATCCCTAGATCACGGTAACGCTTCGATCCTGCAGGCACTTTCCAACACACAGGCCACAGGGATCCTTTTTTTTTTTTTTTTTTTAACATCTTTATTGGAGTATAACTGTTTTACAATAGTGTGTTAGTTTCTCCTTTACAACAAAGTGAATCAGCTGTATATATACATATATCCCCAGATCTCCTCCCTCTTGTGTCTCCCTCCCAGTCTCCCTATCCCACCCCTCTAGGTGGTCACAAAGCACCGAGCTGATCTCCCTGTGCTATGCGGCTGCTTCCCACTAGCTATCTGTTTTACATTTGGTAGTGTCTATATGTCCCTGCCACTCTCTCACTTCGTCACAAGGCAGAGCTCAGGGCTACTGGGCTCAAAACCCTGCCATGACTCGTATCTCCCTCATAGTCAAAATCCAGGTGCTAACAAGGGCCATTAAGACTTGACATCAGCACTTCTCAAGTTTTCATGTGCATATGAATTCCCCGGGGATCTTGCTAAAATGCAGACTATGACACAGTAGGTCTGGGGTGGGGCCTGAGATTCTGCATTTCTAACTAACCCGCAGGTGAAGCTCATGCTGCTGGTCCTCAGATCCCCGCTCTGAGTAGTAAGGCTCTCCTTGACCTGGCTTTCCATTTCCTCTCTGATCGCCTGTCCTAATCTCCTGGCTCTCTCCACTCCAGCCCTACAGGCCTCCCTACTGTTCAAAGAACACACAAGAAATGTCCTCTTGCCTCAGGGCCCGTGTACTAGTTTTTCCTCTTACCTGGAATGCTCTTGCCCCAGACCCACTTGGCTAACTCACTTTCTTCACATCTTTGCTCAGATCTCACCTTTTCCATGAGCTCCACCCTGACCACCGGATTTAAAACTGCAACCTGCCCTCTGCTGCTCAGGTCCTGCGCTCCTGAAACCCCTCCTCTTGCTCTTCTGTTCTTTTCTTTCTGCATAGCTCTTATGACCTTTTTTTTTTTTTTTCGGTATGCGGGCCTCTCACTGTTGTGGCCTCTCCCGTTGCGGAGCACAGGCTCTGGACGCGCAGGCCTAGCGGCCATGGCTCACGGGCTTAGTTGCTCCGCAGCATGTGGGATCTTCCCGGACCAGGGCACGAACCCGTGTCCCCTGCATCGGCAGGCGGATTCTCAACCACTGCGCCACCAGGGAAGCCCTCTTATGACCTTTTAACCCATGTTATCAATTTACTTACGTATTGCAGTCATGATTTTGTTATCTAGCTCCCGCCCCCAATTCCACAAAGCCAGTTCCCGAGGAGCTCCCACTCTGTATGTTGTGTTCACTGATGTTCCCCCAGAGTCTAGGACAGCTGCCAACAAATACTATTTGAATTTTGAATTTGAATGTTGTGGGTGAATGAGAAGGAGAAATGAAGATGATGTGGTGTGACTGTGTGTCCTCCACTGAGTATATTTTCCCTAAGTGCGTTTTGCTTGGTGCTTGGCATATTGAAGTGAGATATTGCTTGGCACATTCTAAAGGCTTTTCTTGGGCAAGACAGAGCAAAGCATGTTGTGCTTGAGACATTTCATGTTTTCCTTGATTTCCAGATGACTTCTTCTGGAAGAAATGTTACCTTCTTCTAATAAACTTGCCATTATCTTTGGAGACCAATTTCAGGAAAGAAATAAAGAGTACTGCAATTACTGACTTCCAGCTTACCCATGACTCAGACAGGTAAGCACTTCTGTACTTCATCTTCTTCAAATTTAGTAAAGCAATCAGGTGTGTCTTTTATGATGGCAGAAGTTGATTCCCTTTTAATTCTACCAGTCACTTTACCCTCCTTCTCCCTTCATTTTTCTCAATCCTCCTACATTACTAAGCTTTCACGAGGCATTGTTTGACTGACATTACAGTCAGCATTTTTATATAACTAAGAAGATTATATCATGGAATAAAGACATAAGCTAACTACTCCACTGATATAACTCTTGAATTGATCTCGGGCAGCATGCACAAAGACCAATAAATTGTGCTTTTTTTTTGGGGGGGGGGTGGTTTGGGTATTCTACTCGCCCATCCTCAAAAAAATAATCTCTTGAATATTGGGTTAAACCATATGACATTGCTAATATTCAACCATTTGACTTAGAAAAATAGCAATTTCAGATGGTTCAAACTAAATATAATTAGGAGAGTTTCTTCTTCTCTTCAGAGAACAATCAATTCCTTAAAAAAGAAGCAAGCTTTGTGGGCTGCAAAACAAGATTTCTGGAAAATAGGGCATTTAGCCTTGTCAAGGAGAGAACAGACTTGTTCTCATCCCGATGCATAGGCTCCATCCAGACCATCGTGGGCCCTCTGAGCAAGCTCTGGGCTGGGAATGAAGTCTAGCTGGCAACAATGGGTAAGCAAGGCCGTGGGGGCTTTCTGGTGATCATTCACACGGGATAGAAATAGTCTCAGTCTCTTAGCCCACTCAGAGAAATTCTGCCATATAGCGTTTTCCCAATCCTTGTCACCAATCTGCCAATTTTGTTTCTTTTAGGTCATGTTCAATTACTCAGATCTTTAGCCAGTGCCAAGGAATTTGTGTAGCTGCTGACCTCAGGCTATCTCCCTTTCCACACAAGGTAGGCAAAGGTATGTGCTGCTTGAAATTCTATTGTGAGAGGATTTCTCTTCATCATCCTTTTGAGGCGTACTTGAGGGAGGCTATGTTCTGGTTATCTACCAATGCACAACAAACCACCCCAAACATAGTGGTATGAAACAACTATTTTATGATGCTTGTGGATTCTGTGGATCTGGAATTCAGATTGGCACAGCAGAAATGGTACCACAATGTCTGGGGCCTCAGCTGGAACACTCAAAGGTTGGGAATGACTCCACAGCTAGGGTCTGGAATCTTTTCAGGCCATCTTCACTTACGTGTCTGGTGGTTATTGCTGGCTTTGGTGGGACCTCATCCAGGCTATCAGCTAGAACAGCTACACAGGGCCTCTCCATGTCGTCTCTCTGAGTAAGCTAGTCTGGGTTTCCTCACAGGATGAGCAACTCCAGAGAATCAGGTAGAAGTTGTATCACCATTTATGACTTAGCCTCAGAGGTCACACAGCATCACTTCTGCCATAGTCATAAGCCTGCCCAGATTCAAGAGAAGGGAACATGGATTCCCCGCCTCTCTCTGAAAGGAGATGGGCAATATTGTTGCAGCTCATAAATGCTAGCTGTTATTATCAGGGAGTCCCAGACCATTTTGTTGACTGCAAATTGTTGAAATAATAATTCCCAATAATTGATTTTCACTTATTGAACTTTTTTTTTTTTTTTTTTTTGGTGGTACGCGGGCCTCTCACTGCCGTGGCCTCTCCCTTTGCGTAGCACAGGCTCTGGACGCGCAGGCTCAGCAGCCATGGCTCACGGGCCCAGCCGCTCCGCGGCACGTGGGATCTTCCCGGACCGGGGCACGAACCCGTGTCCCCTGCATCCGCAGGCGGATTCTCAACCACTGCGCCACCAGGGAAGCCCTATTGAACATTTTTGAGCAATCAGGGATGATTTTTGTAACCTTTTATGTGCCTTTAAGCAATTTTGTTCATTTTTTTCAGAATTAGAATAGTTTTCACTCTATTTATTTTTAAAATTTCTAATTCTTTGAAAGTCTAACTGTGTGTAGAGGTACCAGCTATGAGCTGGAAAAGTGGCCTTCCATCAAAGAAAATTGAGGTTTATTTTTCATTGACCTCAAACTATAACTAGCTACATTGATTAATGATGACCCAAAGCCCATGAAAATCATATGAGGATCAATGTTTAGATATAGTTTTTCTATCTTTCTTAAAATCCAGTAAGAGATTCCTGTCTCCTGTCTAGCGGCAAGGCAAACGTCAGATCGACCTGCCTTCAGGCCAGCAGCGTAAGCAACCTTAAGCTTGTCCTTGCATTCACATTGTGGTTGCACATGCTTTGTATTACAGCTTCAGTCCCGACAGCAAACACTGTATGAATGCTGGCCACAAAATGTCATATACAGCTAAGAAAACTTTAAAAAATAAATGTTTATGCAAAGATAGTAAAAACATGTTAAGTAAATTAAGTTTGTGATGGTTGAAAATTAAAAGGATGAAAAGGCTAATGAGAAGGTAGACAAAATTACTTTTATGACTGTTTAAAATTTGTGCAATTACTCTAGGTTGCACAGAAATTATAAAAACATGAACTGAATATTGTAAATGTTAATTCTTATACTAATTTGCTTATAGACAATTCATTTAGAGCTAGAAGCAAATGTAACAATTTCTTACAGCATTTGCAAACCAGCATAGCAGGAATAAGTGGATGAGAATGAATTATAAATAAAAAAACAAAAAAGTAGTGTGTTTGTGAAGACTCAAACTTCTGGAGAAGAAATGGATACATATGCTTTAAAACATTTAAAGAACAATAAACCTACCCTGTACTGTAATCTCTATAAGGGGAGATACCATATTTGTCTTGCTCAACATTCTATCTCTATTTTATAAATATTTCTTTAATTATTAATGGTCTATCAAATTATCAATATTTGAAAAAAGCAAACTTGGAATATTCAGTTTAATTTTCAATCAATTTGTTTCTTTGACCAGTTGTGCTCAACCAAATATTTTCAACCAATTTATTTTCTATCAATCAACCTGGAGCCATGCTAGGCAAAATACTATCATAAACAAAGAGGACTGTGAGATACAATTCCTGGCTTCATTTTTTTTGGAGGGGTAATTTATTTGAAGAGAAAATATGTGAAAACTTTCTTAAGATTTAAATAATAGGTCAAGACAACAATAGGAGATCTGTCAGAAGCCTCTCTATGATTAATTATTGAATCAGTTGTAAACTTCCATTTCTTATAATGTGGTGTATGAGGTAATATTAACCATTCCAACACAAAACACCAAGAAATAATTGATGAAACATAATAAACTTCCTTTTTAATATAAAGCTGAGATACGAGGAAACTAAGGGAATTCCCCCCCAAAACCAAAAATGGAGAGGAAAACTGAAAAAGGAGAGTTGTAACGGGGGGGGGGGGGAGTTAAAGCTCCTGCTGTTCAGTGTTTTGGAATGGTGGGTTTTGCTGCTTTCTGTAACCAAGGGGATTAGGTTTGAACTGCCAAATGAGGACAAGCACCTACATGTCAGTCCAGAGCAAAGCAGAATGACTGCCTAAACCTCCAAAGGGCTATGTCATAGTGAAAAGGTAGAACAGAAGCAAAATCTACCCACTGCCAGCAAGACAACCACCCTGTTCAGGTCCCCCACCTGAAAATGTGTAACCTAAGTTTTGCACTCAGTTGTATTTCTGGCTCAGATATATACTCCCTTTATGGTCCAGTATACCCAACCCCATGAAATGAACATAAAAAGTAGTCCCCATCCAGTGATTCCCCTTGTAGAAGTAAACACCGATCTTGTCTGGAGAGTCAGCCACACCCTCAACCCAGACCACAAAAGATTCCTGCAGATAAAGCCACACTAAACATGAGCTCACCATCCAAAAAAAAAAAAAAAAAAAGAAAAAAACATTAAGATACATCGGTAGCCAACACAACCAAAAGTTAGATTAGGCCCTCAAGTCCTTTAGATGATGAGCTTATTAAATTTGTACTATAAAGTATGACTAAACCTATTTTCTAGGAAAAAAATATGATAAATATCAGGCTTGAAAAAGAACCAACTGATGTGCTTTGAAATGAAAAATTTAGTCATTAAAATACAAACTTGGTGGAAAGATTAAACCACATATTAGACAGAGCTAAAGGGTGAACTAGCGAAATGGAAGATAGAGCTGAAGAATTTACTCAGAAAGTGACACATTCTGGGAGTGTGAGAGCAATCACTTTAGATTGGCACAATCAGAGGATGCATTGTGAAGGAGGTGGACTTTTAGCTGAATCTTAAAGACTGTGTAAGAATGTGTAAAAGAAGGTATTTCAGAGGAGTGGCATGACAGAAGCCAAACTGCAAAGACTAAATTAAAAACTTGTTTAGGTCACAGTGAGTTGGCCACTTTGGCTGAAATGCAAAGTTTGCATAGAGAAGCAGAGAGAGATAAAGGCTGATTATGAATGTTAGGGCCTATCCCTAAAGCCATATATGGAATGCTGTAATAATCACATAAAATTAATTTGTTTTTAAAACAAAGCAGACACATAATGTCTGCTATATTGATATTGTGGTCCTTTTGACACACAACACTCCAGCTTGCCCAGCTGCCCTCCAATGAGCATGCACTGTGCATACCTACTTAAAATGGAGGGGTCTTAAAGTCACTCTTCCCCTTGCCTTCCCTCTCTCCACACAGAGGTACATTTAAAAAGATTTCAGGTTGAAATCTGAATGAAAAAGTAACAAATTCCATGAAACTTGTAGTTGTGCCAGGCTGAGGATGGTGTTAAGCAGTTTATAACACTTTTTCTACAAAAAAAAAAAAGGCTTTATGTTAGTTATCTCCTTAAATTAATTCCCCAAAGTATAGAAGTCTTTGTTAGCTCTCAATTCCTTTCAAACATGATGGTAAAATGGATTCTAGCACTGGAAATTTAATAAGGCCTCAGAGGAAAAAGCGGATTTCAGATTCCCTAGCAAGGGGTGAACTCAGTTCCGGTGAATTATCTCCCTTGCCTTCTTTGCATGGCTTACACCTATACAAAAGAATGTAATATCCAGCCCGCCAACAGGGAAAAGGACAGACTCACCCTGTATAAAGTGGGAAAGGTATCAATTAAAATTTACCCATACAATTTCTGAGCAGACAGATTTGCACAAAGCTACTCACATCTGGCATTAGCAAGATGAAATAAAATATTGGGGAAACCATGGAACCATATTACAGCTAAATAAATGTCTAGAGACATACACAGACAGATAAATCAATAATATAAGGAAGGTAGTTTTAAACAAAGGAACAGTAATAAATGAATGAATGAATAACTAAAAGACAGAAGGCCTCCTTCTAGAATCTGGAAGAATAAGATTTATTCTTATACTCATAATTTCTGTACTACAAATTATAAAAGACTTTGTAAGAATATAAATTCAATAAATAAGTAGTAGCAGATGAGATAATAAAACAACAGAGTGAGGAAAGTGAGATTGCAGAGGTTAAGAAATTTGTTTACCATTACACTTCTAAAAATTAATTTGAGACAGCAAGGAGAAGAATATTTTAGAGTTGAAAATAGGCATGGGAAAATATCTGAGATAGTCTCAGTACATATATGCAGAGGCAAAAAGATAAATAGGAAAGATAGATATGGAAAACAGACAGGTAATCTAACATACTAGACAACTGTGTTCCTGAAATGCAGGTAAAAGGAAATATTAATATCAAAAGGCACCTTATCTTTGATAAAGGAGGCAAGAATATACAGTGGAGAAAAGACAGCCTCTTCAATAAGTGGTGCTGGGAAAACTGGACAGCTACATGTAAAAGTATGAAATTAGAACGCTCCCTAACACTATACACAAAAATAAACTCAAAATGGGTTAAAGACCTAAATGTAAGGCCAGACACTATCAAACTCTTAGAGGAAAACATAGGCAGAACACTCTATGACATAAATCACAGCAAGATCCTTTTTGACCCACCTCCTAGAGAAATGGAAATAAAAACAAAAATAAACAAATGGGACCTAATAAAACTTAAAAGCTTTTGCACAGCAAAGGATACCATAAAGAAGACCAAAAGACAACCCTCAGAATGGGAGAAAATATTTGCAAATGAAACAACTGACAAAGGATTAATCTCCAAAATTTATAAGCAACTCATGCAGCTCAATAACAAAAAACCAAACAACCCAATCCAAAAATGGGCAGAAGACCTAAATAGACGTTTCTCGAAAGAAGATATACAGATTGCCAACAAACACATGAAAGAATGCTCAACATCATTAATCATTAGAGAAATGCAAATCAAAACTACAATGAGATATCATCTCACACTGGTCAGAATGGCCATCATCAGAAAATTTAGAAACAATAAATGCTGGAGAGGGTGTGAGAAAAGGGAACCCTCTTGCACTGCTGGTGGGAATGTACATTGATACAGCCACTATGGAGAACAGTATGGAGGTTCCTTAAAAAACTACAAATAGAACTACCATACGACCCAGCAATCCCACTACTGGGCATATATCCTGAGAAAACCATAATTCAAAAAGAGTCATGTACCAAAATGTTCATTGCAGCACTATCTACGATAGCCAGGACATGGAAGCAACCTAAGTGTCCATCGACAGATGAATGGATAAAGAAGATGTGGCACCTGTATACAATGGAATATTACTCAGCCATAAAAAGAAACAAAATTGAGTTATTTGTAGTGAGGTGGTTGGACCTAGAGTCTGTCCTACAGAGTGAAGTAAGTCAGAAGGAGAAAAACAAATACTGTATGCTAACACATATATATGGAATCTAAGGAAAAAAATGTCATGAAGAGCCTAGGGGTAGGACGGGAATAAAACACAGACCTACTAGAGCATGGACTTGAGGATATGGGGAGGGGGAAGGGTAAGCTGTTATGAAGTGAGAGAGTGGCACGGACATATATACACTTCCAAACGTAGGGTGGATAGCTAGTGGGAAGCAGCCGCATAGCACAGGGAGATCAGCTCGGTGCTTTGTGTCCACCTGGAAGGGTGGGATAGGGAGGATGCGAGAGAGAAGCAAGAGGGAGGAGATATGGGGAACATATGTATATGTATAGCTGATTCACTTTGTTGTAAAGCAGAAACTAACACACCATTGTAAAACAATTATACTCCAATAAAGATGTTAAAAAAATCCATATCAATAGAAATGAAAAAAATGAAAATAAATATATTTAATTCCATCTTCAAAAGCTAAAAAAAAATATACAGCAAATTTTAACAGAAGATATAAGGAAGATAAAAATAAAAGGAGAAAGTTAAAAAAATATATATATATATATATATATCAAAAGGGTATCCTTTTTACCAGGGAAAAAAGATAGAAAACAAATGATATTCAATATTGAACTTCAAGTTTAAAAAAGAAATTTCGGCGTGCAGGTAATTAAAAAAAAAAAAGCAAGTCATCTATGAGGTAAGGAGGTGGAAGAGTAATCAGACTTCTCTTCAACTTTTCCACAGCTTCATTAAGGTTGTCCAATGCAGCAAATAAAAATATAGGATACTCAGTTAAATTTTAAAATTTAGATGCAACATTTGGAAAAGACTTATACTAAAAACATTCATTGTTCATCTGAAATTCAAATTTAACTGGGCATCCTGTATTTCATCTGGCAGTCTTAAGCTACATTTAATGTCAGAAAGCAACGGGATAATATCTGCAAAGTTAGGTGGGAAAGAAAATGGGACTCAAGAGTATTGTACTCAGCTAACGGATCATTCAATTAAAAAGGCAACAGGCAGACAGGAGAGAAGCAAGGAACATAACTTCTCAGTGAGGAAATTCTGTTAACCATGTGGATGATTAAAATAAAGAGCTCAGGAATGGAGAAGCCATGGTAAAGAGGATGCTGAATCTGGAAAGTTCTAGGGCAGTTTGATTTAGAGGCTGAGACATCGCCATCAGCTTTCAAAGTCTTTTCTTCTCTTGGTCTACCTTCCACTGGCGGCATCATTCTCAGGACACTCTCTTCACATGGTTGCCTCCAGCAGCTCTAGACTGACCTCTTAACAGCTTGGCAACCTCAGTGGAAAAAGGGCACTTTTTCTTAAAAGTATTAAAAAAACCCTCCTGGCCCAACGCTCATTTGCTTTTATTGACTGGGCTATGCAATGAGCTCATCCTTGGATCAACTGTGATCACCATGGAAATAGGCTATTACTTTAATTGGCTGAGTTGTATCACCTGGAACCAGGGGTGGCATCAGCCCCAGATAAATCACTGAGAGTGGAGGAGGAACGGTTTCCCCAAAGAAATACAGGGTGCTGTGACCAAAAGAAGGGAACGGATTCTGAGCAGATCAGAAGAGCAACTATTTTGTACGCTATATTGTTATCTCTCCAACTAAAGTGTAAACTTCTTGAGAACAAGATCTCTGTATTACACTTCTTTTAATCTCACAGAATGACTGCCTCAGAGCCTTATTATAATGTAGGTGCTCAAAAATATTAATTTCCCTTGACGTAACTAACTTCCTTTATTTGCAAAATGAGGAGGTTAGAATACATGAACTCCAAGGTCCCTCCACCTTTAATAAAGCTCTGTGAAAAATTCCATGAGAACATATCATATGGGGCCCCACTTTAAGCACTTTTGGTATACTCTATAGTAAAACATTTGAACATTTAGTTATAGGTATAGCTCACGATAGATCTTTTCCACTTCAGAAATGTCAAAGGTGTTACAAAGTCCTATTAGATTAGTGTATTCTCATATGCCTTCCTCAAGTCAATGATTCACAATGTGATCGAATAGTTTTCCTAATCATGCAGAGATCTTTTCCTAATGTTCATATTTTTCATTGAAATATGTTTACTTCTCATCACTTCTAAGCCTCTAAACAAGAAACGAGAGTCTGACCTTCACCCATTCTCCTCCCATTTATGCCTACTTCTAAATGCATTGTCTTGATTAATTACCATCTCCCATTTTGCATAGCCAGAAACTCTACCACCTTCCTTCCTCCTCTCCTCCCCATCCAATTGTCCACGAAGTCCTATTAATTCTACTCCCTAAATATATTTTAGATCTCTCTCCTACTCCAAATCCTTGCCATGACTCATTTCCTATAGTTACTACATATTCCTTCTATTGTACTTGTCATATGAATATATGATGGTTAGAGAACAGGCTGCAGCCAGTTGGCCTGGTTCAAGGCCTGGCTCCAGGATTTACTCTATGTGACTCTAGGGGAGTTATATAACCCCTCTGAGCCTCAGCTTCCTCTTCTGTAAAATAAAGCTAAAAAATAGTACCTCATAGAGTTACTGAGAACATTAGGTGAGTTAAAACATGTAAAACACTTAGACCGATGTCTGGCATGTATTTAGTAGGCATTACATAAATACTGACTATTATTATTATTGTTCTTGGTTTAATTTATAGCAATTAAAGTAGCCGATTCCTCCAGTATACTAGGAATGTATCGATGGCAGGGTAATGTCATTATTAGCAGTATTTTTAAAACAGTAGCATTAATATTTTAATCACTAGCTTTCCGCACAGTGTAGAGGCATTTAAAAATCTAGTTCAATGAATTTAGCTTGTCAGAATAAGACAGTTCTACAGAGCAACCACTAGATGGAAGCAAAACCTTTGATAAGAATCAATTCTTACCAGAAACTGCTGCAGTGTACAAAGATCTACCCCTTTTGTCTCCTTTATTTGTACAACCTCATCGTCATCAACAACAAAAAAACACCAGCACCACCACCATCATCATCAACAACGGAAGCTACAACAAAGGCAGCTCATAAAGAGGTTCAGAACTTTGTATGTTGAACGCAATTCAGACTTAAGGTTTTGGAAAGTCTTTGCTGCAGAAATTAGAAATTATTAATCAAAAAATGCTGAAAACACCCTCATTGAACCAAAAGCCATCTGCCACCCACCCACATTTACATAACAAGAATCTCTGAAGGCTCGTCATGGGAAAGATGTAGACTCCCAGCTCTCTGCAGGGTGACTGCAACATAATGGCCAATTGTCCCTGTGAATGACACACCTCTCTTCACTTTGTAACAAGGAATTGTTGTTTTCCTATATTGTTTGGGATGGGGGTATAGTAGGTATTCAATGACTTAATTACTGGCTTTACTTTCCTCTTTGAGAATTTCTCTAGCTCATCTTCAAATGTGTTTTTGGTGTGTTTCATTTGCAGTAAAGGGATTCATTTCTTTCTCCCTTGCTTATTTCCAGGAGTCTTCAGCCTATTCTTTCTCCATGTGATGCTCACGTATGACATGCTCACATCAGTGACACTTCCTATTACATCACTGTCAGTATTATCACTTTATTGCCGGTAATGATTCTCAGTGCGGAGACGGTGGTGCACAGTTGGGATATCTCTAACCTCAGATTCTGATGAGCTCCCAGAAGCTGTTAGTTTTGTCTAATTAGCAGCAATGAATTGACACTCTCTCTTTCTCTTAGAGTGGGACTTGCTCTCTCTCATACCCTCAAATATTCCTGGACTCTTTCCCTTTATACTTTTCTTTTTACCCCCTTCCCATCTCCCATTCTCCATCTCCTCCCTCTTTGCTCTCTCTCTTAGAATTCTAATGATCTCCTTTCTGTAATGCAATGCTATCTTAAACCTATAACAAGAGAACACTCATACAATCTAAATTTGATCTCAGAAGTGAGAGAAGGTAGTTTTCTTGCATATGGAACATGTGTGTGGTATCTTGGTAGGAAAATATTATTTCTACTTAAAAGCAATGCTCAATCATTGCTGTCATCTGCCCATAACTGAATGAGAATCAGCCGAACGCAGAGCAGAGGCAAAGTGCAACGACCTACTTAGGATCAACTCAAATCATGTGGATGAAAAATGACTACAATTCCAGTCTTCTTTTTCTTATCACCATCTCTGTCCAAGTGGAAAGAGGTTTTACTTGCCTGCTCATTTCTCAAATCAAATCTCCATCTGAGATTTAGACTTCTTTAAATGGAGTCCAGAACCTGAGCAGCTATGATTCAGGTTATCGCAGAGGAATTCAATTTCTCGCGATGCCCTCTTTTCTTCCCACAGAGCAGCCAACTGAGAAAGCTCAGGCAAGGAGCAGGAAGAACGAATTTGGGTTACCCTCCTGGGATAACAGCTGCTCTGTTCGTCCTAGTCACCAAACACGTGCTGACCAGGTAGTAAAACAAATGTTTTCCTTAATAAAGAGTTGAAGGAATTTCAAAGGAGGAAAGCACGTTTCTGTGCTCCCCTGAGGGCAACATGAATTCTGCTAAGTATTTCAATTTCAGAATACACAAATGTAGAGAGAGTCTATTCTATACCCGTGTGCTTGCTGCCTGGCACAAAATGTACACACAGCTACAGACGTCTGGGTTTGCTTCTCACCAGGGGCTGGTGGAGATTCTCCAAGCACGTGGGTGTAGCTGTGGCAGTGTGATCTTCCTTCCCAGCTAATCGCTGGCCTCATGCTTGACTTATGTAATGTCGTCTGTTTGCTGATGGGCTCCCGCTTGATTGGCTCAAGAGTGGGTACTGAAAAACTGGTGCTCAGTCCCCGTGAGTGCTAGATTCAGACAGCTGATTTGATTTTGTATTTCTCCTGCACGAAGAGGTTAAACTGAGTGTCGTTAAGGAAATAAACGTGGGTGCCTGTGCATCACGTGGTGAGGAATGATTGGGGTGAATGATGGCGGTGGATTAGGTGGTCTGAATTATGCGTGGGTGGGTGAGGAGAGTGAAAAAGAAGCAGCAGGGAAGGGAATTATAAGGGAAAATTCTCTCTCTACTAGCAGCTAACCGTAGATCACTGGAATTCGTTCCTTATCACATGTAAGCAGGAACCAGGGAATGGAATATGGCTGAGGGGGTATGCCTAATAAAGGATTTGGCTTTCTCTCACTGACCTTTCCATCTAAATACTTAAGATATGCAGCAGCTCGCAGGGCTTTTCCAAGAAGGCAAAAAGAGCAGAAAGACAAGAGTCATCAGTGGAGGATTTGCCACTGAAGGCATAGCTTATTGTACTGTGTTAAAAAAAAAATCTTCATTCGTTTTTAGTCAAAACTTTTTTTTCCCCCCCTCTTGCGGTACGCGGGCCTCTCACAGTTGTGGCCTCTCCACGCAGGCTCAGCGGCCATGGCTCACGGGCCCAGCCGCTCCGCGGCATGTGGGATCTTCCCGGACCGGGGCACGAACCCGCGTCCGCTGCATTGGTAGATGGACACTCAACCACTGCACCACCAGGGAAGCCCTAGTCAAAACATTTTAAAAATAAGTATTTCTATTTGCTCTGGCATCCTTGTCCATCTTTCCAAATTGAAACGACCTCACACTGCTTCCGATTATTTTGGTGAGGGTTTAACATAAACAGCCAAAATGTTTACACCGCTGCCCCTTCCGAGTTGCTTTATTTTCTCTTCTCTATAAATACGCCCAGCAACAAGGTATTTGGAGAGCTCCCCAAGTAACAGAAGTGTTTTGAATTTCCCTTGTGCAAATCTCCAGGAGAAGTAACACAGCTCTCAGTGGGTCCTCCATAACCGCTAACTTAGGACTATAAAGTTGCACATTAATGAGTTCTCTATAGATCTTCTCCCTCCCCAACGCCCCCCCATAAAAAATTCTTTTTGGTATGGTAATTTTGTTTACTTCTCCCGAGAGCCAATCGTTACCGAAATTCATCACCAGAGGGCGGACTTTCACAGAAAATACGCAGTTCCCTGCTCTGGCTGATCGCTTCTCCCATTTGCAGGGTGGAAGAAACAGGTTTTATTCGGAGGTATTTTCAGTTCAAATTCAAGTTCTAGAACTTTGGTTTATTATTAGCCTGTTCTCTTACTTGAGTGGAAGGGAAGAGAGAAAAACAGGTCTGTCTGCAACCGTTGTATTCCACCCCAGTTCAGGGATGGCCTCAGAAACTGTTTTCAAAGATGATCAAAAAGAGCCTGATCGCGTAGGGATGTGAGAGCACAGGCTGCGGCCTCTCTCAAATGACAAATCCTTTCACGTTACTCAAGAAACCACAAAAGATTCACACCCACCCTCGCCTCCCCCAGGCCTTGTCCTTTTGCAAGTGATTTGCAATCCCAGACAAGTATTATATAACGATGAAGCAGAAGCCTGGAGCTTTGGCTTTGTTATTTCTTTCGGAGAAAAGACATTAAAAAAAACCCCTGTTATTACAGCACTATCCTAAATGCCTGTGAGAAAAACATTTCTGAGAATTGTTAGAAACGTGGGGCGGTGGAACTGATCAAAATATGCATCAGTGCTAAAAACTGTGACCATCTACAATTGTCCAAAGGGCAGTTTGAATGAAAAGACACAGTTTGGTGGGGTGGATGGAAAAGCTACAGACCTGAAGCTGGGAAAGCCCACGATGTAACCCTAGCCGAGGGCTAACTAGCTAGCTGAGCGTCCTTTAATTAGTTACTTAACTACTCTGGGCCTCAGGTCTCAGATCGGGTGATTAGATGATCTCAGAATTCCTTCCATTCTAACAAGTTGTTCTTCTTCCAAGAACAAATGTAGATGACATTATGAATTTGACTCCTCATGGAAAATACAGCAGCACTCATTAATAAACCAAGCATTTTGCAGGATATTATAATATTTCAACCTTTCTGAAGTACTCTATATTTCATATTTATGAAAATAGCCCATTATTTAGCAATCATTCCTTTAGTGTTTTAATGGCAATGGACCCTGGGGCATTTAAGTTCAGGGAATGCTAGAAAAGCACTGTGGTATGGCAGGGAAAAAAAAAACAGGCTTAGGTTTGGATCCTGGATCTGCCTTTTATTTGTTATATGCACTTGGACAAGTTGTTTAACCATCTGGACTTCTGATTTTTTTCTTCTTTTTCTGGGAAGGGGGCAAAGTGATGAGGGGATGAAAAATTTTGGAAGGAAAGTTTGAGGAAAATGATGCATGTGGATGCAACACTAATTTGGGACTCACAGGAAAGAGAATAAGATGAATTTTAATCTCCCCTCCCTGCTTGGGCCAGCTAGAACCCTCTCTCCCAGACCTGGCTAATATCAACCTAACTGAGCCACTTTCCATTCCTCTGTGTGTCTGGTATCTAAAGCCTGTAAAACTCGGGGCACATAGGAATGGGTGCTCTGGAAGTACCAATGAATATACCCACGGGCTTTTGATTTTTAAACTGCAAGAATCTCTTATGGTTATAGTGGGAAATAATGGGCTAACCAGATGGCTGGGCCCATAGCGAACTATCAATACATGGGAACTCTTTAGTATTATTAATATTTGTCATTACTACTAAAATGCCCAACCTATAAAATTATTTAGAGAGTTATTTAACCTCAAAGAACTCTGCAATATTTAGCTCTTTTGGTTAGGTTTACTGACTTAGGAACTTTAAAATTACAAAATCTTGAATGAAGAAATTTAAGGAAGGCCAAGGTGGAGTGGGGGAGTAGGGAAGGGCTGGATTGGGAGTTTGGGATTAGCAAATGCAAACTATTATATATGTGTGTAAGTGAATCACTTTGCTGTACACCAGAAACTAACACAACATTGTAAATCAACTAGGCTTAAATAAAATAAAATTTTAAGAAAGAAATTTAAGGAGGGGATTTTCAGAGATAGGATCCTGTCTCTGAAAATGACCTCATCTTGGTCTCCGAAAGTTGGAATTTGGGGACTATTAGAGTATGTAGTCTTTGCAGCCTAAGGAGACAGTGTGAGAAATCTTTTATTGTGGGAGGGTAGTGCTGGCAAGAAGAGAGTTCTGGTGTGCAGTGGTGGAAGGGTGGGTGGAGGTCCTACTGTTCCTGGTGGTAGCAGCCTCACAGTCATTCCTGTGATTCCTTGAAAGTTCCTATTGCCCAGCTAGAGACAGCAAAGAGAGGATTATGGAAGAAAAATGGTGAAAGCCAGTGCTGAGAGATCCCAGTTGGTTAAGCTGAGTCCAGAGGCTGGCGCGTGAAGCAGTGTAATTGAATGTGTGTGCCCAGGAGATGGGGATTTCTGTCTTTCCTTTTTTAGTTCCCAGGGCCATATACGTGTATAGCAGACACTCCTGGTACCCTGGCCACACCCCTCAGTACTCACCTGTACTTTCTGTAGGCTGCTTTCTATTGAATGTCTGTGACTGTGTCTGAGGTCTTTTTCTGATTGGGGAGCATGCTTAGTCTGTTCTCAGAGCAAGCTTCGAGTGCCCCCAACAGCAGCTCTCAACCAATAACAGACATAGAAGTTGGTGGAGAAATATCTGTTTCCTAGCTTACTGGTTGGATGAACTCTGAGGCATGGTCTATAGTGCTCTAGGCTGTCTCCCAGAGTTCCTCAGAGGATGCACGTTCTTTATTGGCTTTCTTCCCTTCCCTGTACCACTTCTTTGCTCCCCTCCTGGTGTGTATAGAGCACTGGCACTCTAATCCTTGTTTCTGGGTCTGCTTCTGGGAGAACCCAACCTAAGATACTGGACATAGGCTTCTATTTCAAAATTTATATGTGATTTTCTGCATACAGAACATGAGTTATGGTGCCATGTGGATCTAGGTCTGAAAGCGGGTCCTGCCACATAGCTTTGTGACCTTGGGTCAAGTTCTTTAACCCCTCCGAGTTTTGATTTGCTTGTCTGAAAAAGGGGTGTAATAATACCTAGTCACTGGAGTGATGTGATGATTGAATGATTATACATGTGAAGTGCCTGGCACAGTGTCTGGCTCACAGTCTAAGCTTTTAAATAAATGTCATCAATCGCTGACTGTTATTGTTCTTATTTCCCCTCCTAATGTACATAGGAGACCTCTTACATTGGCTGCAAAAGATGTCTTCTGGGGAAATCAGAAGAGAAAAATGATTTGTAGCCTTTTCATTCCTACGGCAGAACATAATTTCCTCAGGAGAATTAAACTTCATTAAAAAAAATGCTATATGAGCAGGAAGAAATGGAGACACAAAAAAGAAATGCCAGTGAAAGTGATCCGTCCCAGTTGGGTTCTGAACATGATAGGTGTGCAAGTGGGAGCTAGAACAGTGAACAAAGCAGCATCTGAGGTGTTATTTTTAGAACCTGGAGAAGCTCAAAAGAAGTAAGAGGGGAAATACGCAGCATTTATATAACACATTTCCAAGTAGCTCTGAAAGGAAGATTTATATTTAATGGAGTTGTTAACAATTAGGATTGAAAGCCTAAAATAGAAATAAGAACACTTAGCAACCTTGGGAGTATTTTGTTGGGTCTGAGGTAGAATATTACGTTTGGAGAAGTTGTATGCAGCGATAGGTAATATACATGGAAATTAACATAGCATTGTTATTCAATTTATGCTTGATTATAAGACTCTTACTAATGATTTTTCTCCATCCTATTGACTGAACCGTATCTCTCTCTACATGACAACACCAGCCTTCCTTGCCAATTAGCTTATCTCTTCTTTGTCTTCCCTTTAATAAAACAGTGTTTTCAACTTCAGTGCTTTGGCTCATGTTGCTTCCCTACTCGAGCATGCCCTTCTGCTTACTTTCCTCCTACAGGAGTTCTATCTTTCTTCAAATTTCTTCTGCTTCTGGGAGCCCCAGAGACTCTTTGCTTTGACTTACGGCACTAGAAAGAGAATTCGGGTCCATGTCATGAAGGGCTCTGGATGCTGTTGTCTTCAGCTTATAGAAGTGGAAGCCAATGGAAGCCAACGTGTGTCTTAAGAAGATATGAATAACTGTGGCAGCTGTGTGAATGGCAGCTTCAGAGAGGAAGAGACTGGTACAAGATCGGAAGGCTACCGTGATGGCTTAGGTGCAAGGACGTCGAGATATATACGAGGCAAAATAGAGCCAAAGGGCAGAAGGGATGACACTGAGAGACCTCTGGTGTACTAATTTAAAAAAATCTGATGACCAGTTAGATGTGGGGAATGGGAAGAAGGGAGAGTAAAAGGTTACTGTGGGTGGCTTGAGGTTTCCACAGATTTGTGGAAGGCAGTGATAGAGGGCAAGGAGTGGACACGGAAGAGGTAAGAATTTTATTTGGATGTGTGCTGCTTGGCCATTCATTTGCAGCTATCCCAGTGTGCAACCAGAGATGTGAGTCTGAATGTAACCCAGCAGCACTCTATGGGGCCTTCCCAGGGCAGGCCCTACCCCCATATCCTGTGCTTTAGCTCCTCTCTGAAATACCTAGATAATAGTAGTTGATGCAAATTTCCTGAGTTGTTTTGCAGATGTGAAAACCCCCCCCACCAAATGGAAGACGTTAACTACTTGATGACCACGAGCACATCGCCCCAGGCCTCCTGGAGCCTAAGGACTGAAAATGTGAACCCCTGTGACACCACCTGTTCCCTCACCATCAGCCAGTCAGAGAACTGCTCACGAGCTGATCACACATCCTGCGACCCCCTCTCACCTGGCTTTTAAAAATGCTGTGACAAAACCCCTCTGGGAGCTCAGGGTATTTTAGGGCATGAGCCACCTCGTCTCCTTGCACGGCCCTGCAATAAACCTTTCTCTGCTCCAGACTCCAATGTTTCGGTTTGTTTGGCCTCACTGTGCGTTGGACACATGGACCTGCGCTAACATGAACTCCCAGACAAGGACAGAGGAAGTGATGTAGATGACCACGTTTCTGGGAGACTACCTAATGAAATTACTGGGAAAGAATGAGTAAGAAAAGAAGTGGTCTTCAGCAAAAGCAATAGGAAAATCCAATATTTAAAAGGTTAATAAGGGAAGAGAAAACAGCAAGTGAGAATTAGAATCAGTGTGTAGACAGATGTTGAGAGAGGAGGGGGCTGCTCAACAATGTGAAACCTGCAAAACCATCACGTGAGATGAGAACTGAGGAAAGCCTATTGGTTTGACATGTTGGTGACAAACAACAGTTGCTAGGTAGAGGTAGGTGTAGAAATGGGGTTACAGGAGACTGAAGAGGCTGTGAGATGGGAGAAGGGGAGTGAGTGGAGCTAAACAACTCCGAGGACTTTTGACAGTGAAGGGTCACAGTTGAACCAAAGCTAGAAACGATGAACCAGGATGATCATTTCTATGTGTCGAACCAGCCTCTGTGCTGACCTCTGCTAAATGCTGATTTGGTCCTATTGTCTAAGTCTGTCAAAATCAAGAGAGAGGCTGGAGTATGGCAAAACGGGATCAAAACCTCCCAGGGCAATGAGTCCTGCCAGGTACTGTTACAATGAATTGTTTAAAAAGTAGAACGAGACAATCGAAAGGTGTCTCCTACTTTGTGTGAGCCAAATTTCCTTTTGTTCCTTATCACAGTGGGGAGGAAAATATATTCATGCCCTAAATGCTCAATTGTGTAAGCAGGGATATAATTTGCATATACAGCCCAGGTAATGCTATGGGGAAAATTGTACCTGAAGTCTTAATGAGGAAATTTAAGCAGATGTGATGGAAGAATTAAAACTAATGTTAGCCTTTGCAGCCACTCAATTCCAAGCATAGCAATTTCTTCTTTTATGCGTGTGAGGAGAATTTGATGACTAATTAAAAGGAACAGGCAGCCTAGGTGTTGGGGTAGTGGTGAGGTTCTTGACTCTATAAGAGCTGATGATGAGAGGAAAAGAGAACTTCTTTGCGTAAATTACATTTTAGAGGAAATATTGGTTTTCCAATTTAATTTGACTCACAGTTTTGGAGTGCCTGTGATGTCACAGGCACCATACTTTCAGCACCGAGGGCATAAAGAAGAATGAGATACAGTCTCTTTTCTAAAATGGCTAGATGTCTCTGACCTAGATGTCCAGTGCCTAATCAAGTCAAGTCTAATTTCTAAAAAGTATTGGGATAAACTATAGTAAAAGTTTGTTTTAAAAAATTGAATCTGGACAATGATCATCAATGGATACCATACCAAAAAGAGAGGCAACCAGATATTATATGCCTCCTTATGAAAGTGCAAAATACCATATATGAAGTTTTTCTTGTCTAAATATCAAACTAGAATCTGATCAAGCCTCTAGATGAAACTATCAATTTATAGGGAACAGAGGATCACATTAAACGATACCATAGGGATGCAATTAGCAAAATCTAGACTGTCAAAGTCTAAGGACAAGCAACATGCTTCCTTCAACAGCCAACCTGCACTGAAAAGTAAGAGAGAGAGAGAGGTTTAGAAGGTAAAGATTGAGAGAGTATTAAAAGACATATCTAGTAATTTACTAATTGCAAATTATGGACCTTATTTTGATTCTAACTCAAATTGTAAAAAGTATGAGATTAGGGGGAATTTGAACACTTACTGGATATTTAATGTTATTAAGGAGTAATTATTAACTTTTTAGTGGGAATAATGACATTATGTTTATGTTTTAGAAAAAGAATCATTGTTTAAAAGCATCACCTGCTGAAATAGCTAAGGATAAAATAATTTGATGTCTAGGATTTGTTTCAAAATAATCTAAAAGGAGGGGGAAAGTGGATAGGGGCATGTAAGAAACACAACTGGCCATGAGTTGGTAACTTTTTCAACTGGGTTACAGGTACAAGGGGGTCCCTTTCAACTTTTATTTGTTTAAAATTTTCCATAATAAAAAGTTTTTAAAAGCTGACAAAAATAGGTCTAGCATCATTCAAGATGATTAAGAATTAAATTTAGATTTTTTTCCCCCAATCTGTGTACTAGTTATAGAGCTACTGTGGCAGGTACAAGGCACTTTTGTTCACATGGGATGGGAAGGATGACAAATTTAGCTGCATTTCCCATGGCTTGAATTGAGACATCGCTGGCATCCTTTTATCTGTTTTTCCTTTCATCTTGAAGATGTTACTTCAGATTGTGATGTGAGTTTTGGCATTGAGTGGGCTGAGAGGAGTGTTACTGTGTGGCAAAACAAACTCAGAAACACAGAGTATGGGGAAAAGAAGGGGATGCTCTGCCCTCACATTACCCAAGTCTCTTCCCCCTCCCCCCATTTTCCTAGGAGAACATTAGATCCTTTAAAGGCAGTGAGAAGGGATACTCCAGTCACTTAAGCTTGGGCTGAAGATATTTATAAAATAGAATTGAAATCATCATCATCATCATCATCCTCATCATTATCTCATCATTTACTAAGTGATTTCCCACATGCGAGAATGTGCTAAATATTTTACAGGCAGTCTAATTTACCCCTCACAACTCCTATGTGAGTTTACTATTACAGTTGTTATTTTACATCTTACAGACTTGAAGAAGGTAAGTGTTCTGTGCAGGGCCAGACAGTCAGTGGCAGGGCCAGGTTTCTAACTCTAAAGCCTTTGTGTAACTGAGCACGACCCTATGGGGCCTTCCTGGCACAGGCCTTCCGCCATATCCTCTGCTTTAGCTCCTCCCTGAAGTACCTAGATAACAGTATGTAATGCACATTTCCTGAGTTGTTTTGCAGATGTGAAAATTCCCCACTAAATGGAAGACATTAACTACTTGATGACCACGAGCACATCGCCCCAGGCCTCCTGGAGCCTAAGGACTGATAACGTGAACCCCTGTGACACCACCTGTTCCATCACCATCAGCCAGTCAGCGGACTGTGCACGATCTGACCACGTAGCCTGAGACCGCCGCCGTCCCCGCCACCGCCCCCATCCCGACCTGGCCTTTAAAAATGCTTTGCTGAGACCCTTCAGGGAGCTCAGGGTATTTTAGGGCATGAGCCACCTCGTCTCCTTGCACGGCCCTGCAATAAACCTTTCTTTGCTCCAAACTCCGAAGTTTGAGTTTGTTTGGCCTCACTGTGCATCAAGCACACGAACCTGCATTAACATTTGCTCTTTATTGCAACACCAAATGCCTCTTAGCCTTTCCTTTCTAGATCTTAGGAGTTCTGATGAAGCAACGCAACAGATTTAGAAGGTCACCATTTCTCTAACTTTTCTGCTTTTTATAAATTTGTAAGTTCTCCAAATGCTATTTCAGTAGGGACCCTGGCTCTTTGAACAGAAGCCTCCAGAAGCTCTGTATGGTGCCTAGCCATTGTGCACAAATAGCTCACACTTTAGATATGAATTTTCCAAAATTATCTTTGGCCCACAATGGGGCTCACTGTTCAGGAGAAATGTGTTAGTTTGTGGCTGGCTCACCGTGTCCAGGCTTTGGAAATCTGGCTGTATCTCACTGGGTACAGAATTACCAAGACATAGGGTACTTCCCTTGTGGAAAACTGTCCCCCATAATCTGCATTTGAATCTGTGATGTATTTTGCACACAGGTTTATAGAATGAATCTAATATGTTATCATTAGAATTATCCCATCTAGGGCTTCCCTGGTGGCGCGGTGGTTGAGAATCCGCCTGCCGATGCAGGGAACACGGGTTCGTGCCCGGGTCCGGGAGGATCCCACGTGCCGCAGAACGGCTGGGCCCGTGAGCCATGGCTGCTGAGCCTGCGCGTCCAGAGCCTGTGCTCCGCAACGGGAGAGGCCACAACAGTGAGAGGCCTGTGTACCACAAAAATTAAAAAAAATAAAAATAAAAATAAAAAAAATAGAATTATCCCATCTAAAAATCTGACTGCAGGAGATGATAGGGTTTACAATGTAACCTTTGGAATCAGACAGGTCTAATTAATACATACAACTTAATAGGCCTATGGCTTTGGGCAAATTATTTAACTTTTCTGAAGTTTAGTAAAATGGAGATAATAATCTAGTACATTACTGTTGTGAGGATTACAGGGTATGGCAGGGAGCCTAACATATAGTATGAACTCAATAAATGGCTGCCCTTGTGGGTGTAATTATTATTCTTTACTATTATTTTTGTTATTTCTTTGGTATCTAGCCAATGACTTTAAGGTTGAGAATGTTCTCTGTGCAAAGAGGCAAATATCCAGATGTCAGTTCTGGGGATGGGGGAGAGTTTGGGGAAGTGGAGAGCAGGGAGGATGCAGACAAATTTAAGAGAAAGGTTAAAAAAAAAAAGTGTGGATCAGTAACATTGTGGATTCTGATTTAGCCAGGGAGAGCAAACTCAGAGGTGAACTTCTCTCCCTTCCTTCATAATTGTTCCTTAGGAAAGCAGGAATTGCTACCCTCTATTTGAGTCTTTATAAGTCTGATTAATTTTGTTTGTATGAAAAGTACCATCTGGGGAGGAACATTAAAACAACCTAAATCAATACTAATTTGGAAGGTTTATACAGGTCTCTTTACAGATTAGGTAAAATGAAAGAAAAGAAATATAACAGATTTAGTAATTATAACTGGGATCATGACTCCACCACAATCATTTGATATTATAGTAAACAAATCTTTTAGTCATTGCTTTATGGAGCAATATATTAAGGTGCTCCAATGAAGAGATGGTGATTATAATTCTCATAGCATAAATAAATTTTCAAAAAGGTGTGCAAAGGGATTCTTTAATTTCAGACAGAATTCCTGACAATCTCATCATATATGAAATCAAAAGATGCTG
The DNA here is from genome assembly GCF_026419965.1 of Kogia breviceps. NCBI lineage: Eukaryota > Metazoa > Chordata > Mammalia > Artiodactyla > Physeteridae > Kogia > Kogia breviceps. Next base: position 117,817,865 of record NC_081330.1, on the reverse strand, counting down.
TATGTCAATAGCTCAGAATGACTTGAAACTGACGCTGTTAAACATAACTATAGTGACAATAAAGATACTGAGGCACAGCTATATAAACCCGTCCAAGATGAATAAAATGTTTCCTGACCCATGAATTTGGAAAGAAAGCAATATTTTAATAATGCATTGCTTTATTTAATTTGTGATATTATATATATGTGTGAAAATTTAAAAGTACAATATTATAGTAAGTTTGGGCAGCCACTGTGGAAACCAGTATGGAGGTTCCTCAGAAAACTACAAATAAAATTACCATATGATCCAGCAATCCCACTCCTGGACATATACCCAGGCAAAACCATAATTCAAAAAGATACATGCACCCCAACGTTAACAGCAGCACTATTCACAATAGCCAAGACATGGAAACAACCTAAATGTCCATTGACAGAGGAATGGATAAGGAAGATGTGGTACACATAGACAACGGAATACTACTCAGTCATAAAAAAGAATGAAATAATGTCATTTGCAGCAACATGGATGGACTTAGAGATTATCATACCAAGTGAAGTAAGTCAGAAAAAGACAAATACCATATGATATCACTTATATGTGGAATGTAAAATACGACACAAATTAACCTATCTATGAAACAGAAAGAGTCACAGACATAGAGAACAGACCGGTGGCTGCCAAGGGGGAGGGGGTTGGGGGCGGGATGGAGTTTGGAGTTAGCAGATGTGAGCTTTTATATACAGAATGGATAAACAACAAGGTCCTACTGTACAGCATAGAGAACTATATTCAATATCCTATGATAAACCATAATGGAAAATAATATTTTTAAAAAGGATGTATACATATGTAAAACGGAATCATTTTGCTGTACAGCAGAAATTAACACAACATTGTAAATCGACTATACTTCAATAAAAAATATTGATGAAAAAAGTACAATATATAAGTAGACATTTGACTACTTAATCTATGGCTCTACAAGTTTATTATGTACATTGGCTCTAATTTTGGGGGGGCTGGGCAGAAATTTCTCTCTGCTGTATTAAGGGGAAAATAAGAAGGAACACATTAGACTGGTTGAGATGAGCAGTTATTCACGGCCTGAGTATTCCAGAAAAATAAAGACAACATAATGTGAGGCCGAGAGTGCAGCCTGTGGAGCCAGCCTACCTGGACTGGAATCTGTGCTTTGCCACTTACCAGCTCTATGAGGTTGGGTAAGTTACTCAACTTCTCTGTGCCTCAGTTTCCTCACCTGTAAAATGAGAATAATAATAATGCTTACCTCATATGTTGTTGTAATAATTGAATGAATTAATATTTGTAAAGGGCTTAGAATAGGGTCTAGTACATAGTAAGAACCTAGTGTTAGATAGATGGATAGAAAAATAGATAGAGAAACCCTGTATCTTTTCTTGATACAGTTGGCCTTTCCAGGAAGAATCTGTGCTTTGACCTGATCTTTATGCTAGAGGATATGTATATTTGTTTATTTGCTTCAGGAAACCGAAAGTAACTTATTTTGCAATGGAGAAGTTTGCATATGTGCATGTGCCTGATGACAAAACAAGATTGGGTAGGGGGATAAGGAGGGGAATTGTGCTTCTGGGGTCAGACTTGAGCTCTCCCAGTTCTGGGGTGCGCTCTTTGAAGGAAGAGATCTTCCAGCCACCTGGAGGCTATGCCTTAGATCCCTGTTAGTTTCTGCTCAAAGCCATGGTCTACCCTATCGGTGTGTTGTCAAAATCTTGTCCTGTGGAAAATACTAAACGTTGGCAAGGATGTGCGGTGGCCAAACACTCATATACTGCTGTAGGGAGTGCCAAATGGTACAACCACTTTGGAAATCAGTTTGGCAGTATCTGCTAAAGCTGAGCATATGCCCACCCCATAGCCAGCAACACCACTCATGGGTATAGTCCCAACAGAAATGTATACATGTGTTCACCAGAAGTCATGAACTTGAATGTTCAAGACAACACCACTCATCAAATCCAGATGCCCATCAACTGGGAAATGGATAAATGTATTTTGTATTATTTACCCAAAGGAATACTCTACAGTGATGAGAATGAACTACAATGCTGCACAGCAATATATGGAACTCTCTCAAATGCAATGTTGTGCAAAAGAAACCAGGAACAAAAGAATACGTACTGCACAATTCCATTTACATCAAGTATAAAAACAGGCAAAACAAATCTGTGGTGATAGGAGTCAGGATAAGGGTTACACTCAGAGGAGACTAGTGATTGACTGGAGAAAGGCCAAGGAGGGCTCCCAGGAGCAATCTAAACCTTGCGTTCTAATTTTGTAAATGGTTTTGTTTTCGTGTGTTTATGTCTTGTTTCTCTAATTAAATTGTAAGTTCTTTGATGGGGATGACCGTGTCTTGTTTTCCTTTGTATTCCCACAGTGGACGAACGGTGTGCATGCTCATTAAATATTTGTTCATTTATCAGGAGGAAAAGCACTCTTGCCTAGCCACCTCGTGGAAGGGTACGGTTTTCATGTCCAACTGTAGCAGAGTCTTTTAATAATTATGTTCCTTAATTTAAGACAGTCTTGGAATAGAGTGGCTATTTTGAGCTCTTAACCTTGTGTTTTAGACAATCTGATGTTCCAAATACTTTGACTAAAATCTCCTGAGGTAAAGTGCCAGCTTTGGAATAGATTTTCTGAGAAGCCAACTTTGAGTGCTGGCAGAATTGAGTGGCTGACTGCCAGCTGTGGGTGGGAAAACTTGCTCTTAACTTTGCTTGACTACCTCGTTAACTCACTGGGCCATGGGTGAATTCTCTCCGGCTCTTCAGGGCCTGGAGAGAGAGAGAGAGAGAGAGAATAATTCTTCTTAGAGACAGAGAATAGACCCTGATGCTTTAAGTGAGAGAAACAGGATGACAATTTTGATAAAGGATATAATACACAATGAAGATATAATAGTCATGAACCTTTGTGCAATGAATGGAGAGAGAGAGAGAGAGAGAGAGAGAGAGAGAGAGAGAGAGAGAGAGAGAGAGAGAGAAGAAGGGCGAGAGAGAGAGAGGAAGAACATGCAGCTTATTGGGAGCAACTGCAGGGCCTCAGTCACAGTGCGAAATGGTGCTGGCTTAAGACACCGTTGGTGAAATGAGTCAGCATGTCAGCTCAGCCCGAGGACAAAATCTCCACAAGTTAGCTGTAACTGGAGAGAAAATCTACATTAAACTGAGAGCAAGCACTCATCCTCCTCCTTAAAGTCAAAACAGCCCTTGGTGGAAAAATTTTATATCCTAAATAATACACATGGAGTTATGCTTCAAAACTGTGGGGACCTATAGGTAAGAATTGTTTAAAGTCTTTTTTTCCCTTTTCCTTTTTTTTTGACTTGGCTCTGAAAATAAAATGGTTGATTCTTTTTAAAGTGACGTGTGGAAGAATCTTTCCAGACCCTAGGTTACTAAATATTTATGATGAAAAAAATGTAGACAAATACAGATTTTTCTGAAACCTGTAATTTGTTTAACTGATTCCAATTTGGGATGCTATTGTGATTCTCTAGTATAATATTTTCCCACTTGGAAATACAGAGCTAACTCGGGTTGCTTTTGTAGTTGGCTTATAAGAGCTGCAGAAGGAAAAAGAATCGTGTCCCCAGTGATTCTGTAGGATGCTACATTGATTTCTTAGTTTTATGGACATTACGTTAGGGGGCACGGAGCTTCCCTCACAATTTACTATTTCCTTTCCCTTTCTTGAAAGCAGACACAGGCACGCCCTTGAAGGCAGAAGTAGTCTCAGCAAAAATTCAGGGGAAGTTGCACTTCCTTTATTTGGGATCTGGGGGGAATTTGTAGGGTGCCAACATCTTGAACAAACTTCTAGGAGTCTGGAAAATTCTGGAAGCCATTAGAGAGGGTGAAGGAGCCCTGCAAGTATAGTGACAGTTCATTTGCAAGTGTGAGCAGTTAATTGACACTGCCTTCTCATTTCCTTTCTGTTCTTTCACACCCAGAAAGTGCAATGGCTAGGCCAAGGCATCAATGCTGATCGAAGGTAACTGGTCCTCCAATCAGAAAAAAGGGAGACTTCAGATGATTTGGAAACACTTCTGAACTTACATTGCTTTACTGTTTTTAGGAAAAGTAGGAGAGATTTTAATTGTTTCTTGAGTCTTTCCTGAAACTTCCAAAGCTTACCAGACTTGTGCCCTAATGTAGAGCTTTGGATTTTATTGTTAGCCAGAACCATATATTTAAGGAGCTAGAATTTTGAAAGCCATCTTTCAAGATAGCTTACTGTCACCTCTGTAGTCCCAAATGCTTATGAATGGGGCAGTAGTATGTTCTGAATAGTTGAATGAATAGTTCAATGATGAATCATTATTTAAAGAGCATTGTACAAATAAAGCAAAAACATGACAAATTCACCAATTTAGACAGCTAGGACTCTTGAGTGTTCGGGAGTTAGTAATGAACTTCTGGTTTTGTGGGTCTCAGTGTAGGTGAAAAACTGAAATGAGAGCATCCATTTCAGGGTGGAGGCGGTGGTGGGTTTTTCTTTATGTCTAGGGGCTTTTGAGGAGGGGTGTGGGACAGAGGGTTCCTGTAATTATCAGGCTAAGGAACTTAGAGCAACAAGATACCTAATGCAGTTTGCAAAAAGGCCTATATGGAACAGTCCAGAGTCTACTGGTATCACGTCTGCTTTCAACTCCCTACCCGTATCATAAGAAGGAACCTATCCACCTCGGGTCCCCTTGCATGCTCTGTCTCTATTTTCGCTTCCTACCATCCCTTTCTTCTAGAGCCCCCTCTCTTTCTCCTAGTCCTTGTCTCTTCTCAAGCTTATCTACCTCATACCCATTATCCTCACTGAGTATTCAAGCCTGTAGCAGCTTCAGAAGCACTTAGATAGCTTCACCATCTACTTTCTTTGATTATGAAATCAGTTGACACAGAAATGTTTCTTAAAATAACTACTACATTATATGGGTTGTTCACGCTACCTTTAAGATTTAGATGAGATTGAAACCCACTCCCTCCATGAGGATGTCCAAAGCAGGCAACCCGCATGGTCTTAGGCATTTTCAGGACTGCTATGGACCAGTGAATGTCACATATTTGTCATTCTTCCTCTTTCTGAACGGGAATGTCTATTACGGTTATCCTGTCTCATTCCACCTATTCCTACACACGTTAGAGCAGGGATCAGCAAACTTTTCTGTAAAGGGTCAGATAGTAAATATTTCAGGCATTGTGTGCCTTATGTTCTCTGTAGCAACAACTCAATCTGCCATTGTAGCATGAAAGCAGCCATAGAAAATATGTAATTGGTGTGGCCGTACTCCAGTAAAACTTTACAAAAACCAGGTTGCATTTGTCCTGCAGGCTGTAGTTCACTGTCTCCACACACGTATTTCCTTTCATCCTGAGACTCCTATTATAAAGAATTTGTCACTTTAAACCTCCATATCACTTGGCTTTTACTTTTCAATTTTACAATTTCTTTTTCCGTATCCTTTCCTGTTGTTTTATGGCAAAGCACACCAATCTGATTTCTAGTGCAGTAATGTGGTCTTTGGCTGGGTCCATCCTGCTACATATCCTAGCTATTAAGATCTTTATTGCTACAAGTATATTTTTGATACTTAACATTTTCACTTGGTTCTTTTTAAAGTATTCCTTTTACTGCTACATAATTCAAATAACCTTCCTTATCTATTTGAGGGTATTTAATATGCCATCTGTTCCAGTAACTCTGCTTCATGTGGTATACATTATTTAATTTGCTTTTTTTGTAGATGTTGTATTACTCAGAGATAAAATTCTTTTGGCCAGCATGGCCCTGTTCCTCGGGTACCAGCTACTCTCTCTAGTAATGTAAATTTGGAATAGATGCAGCCCAGGCTGTAGTTGTTTATGTCCTGCATGATGATTTTTTTTTTTGGAAATTCAGATTCTTTAATTATATTAAATTTGAGGAGATTATTTTACCGTTTCTCAATGGCTTCAACTTGGCATAAGAAGGAAAGGGCAATGAATATTCTTTATCTATTTGTTATCCACAATTTCTTACAACCATTTTGGGATAAAGTCTTTATGAAACATTTCAAAGTATGTTTCTTGGCTGCCACCAACTTGAGGGGGACAGCAGGGTCACAGCAACCTTCTAAATATGGTTTATTTTTCTATGTGCACTAATCCCACTTTGTAGGAAGGTCAAGGTATTCCAAGCCCTCCCTAAACATTTCCTGAGAATCTTTAAATGAGGGACGTTTACACACGTGGGCTCCACTAAGTGATTCATCTGCTCATGTAGTCGCCCAGTGTCCTGGCTTCGGTGACCTGGGAGGCTGCTGCACCCCCTGCTGCTGCCCACTGAAGCCCCTCCTAGGTGGGTGGTTCTGAGGCTGCTGGTACTGGGCCACGATGGTCCGTGTCTGCTGAAGCCACATGGTCTGAACCTGCCCAATGCCCCATGGAGACTTGGGAAGTTAGTGATTTAGACGTAAGTGAACCATTTTTTGGAAGAATAACATATGTACAGAAAACTTATGGATCATAAGTTTAGAGCCCAAATGATTTTTAAGGAGAGACAAGTAGATGAGCCCAAGTCTGGAATACCTCAGAAACCACAGAACCACCTCCATTTGCCGCTATGCCACAGGCAACTCTTCTAATCCTTCTAAATCCTTTCTTTAAATACTTAAAGAAGCCGCATTGGGAGGTGGTGGTCTCCTTAGAGTTGTCATCTACCAGCTCTGGGAATTCAGAGAGTAAGAGGGAAGAAGTGACTTCCTGTGTGGCCCAGGACAAACCATACCCATTTATCAACTCCTTATGCAAGTATGCTTTTGTGCTACCTTGAGAGAATCCCACTGACACTGGCATTCTAGGCTGTTTCTACCTTTTCTCTGTGAAGGGTCATGATCATATTGAGAGAATGTGGGGAAGGGGTAAGAGGAGAACTTACAGGCTCTCCCTTCATCTATCTAATTCCTCCTGGGTTTGCCACTGCCCCAGGCTGCTGCGATTCCTAGAGGCACAAATTCATGACTCCCTGTGGCTTCCCAAGACGTCTGAAGAGTTTTTTATTTGTTGTTGTTAATTCCTTGGTTCCATCTTTTCCTCTCACTTGTGAAGTTTCTCCATGTTGATTTTGTTAGAGGGGAGCCAGCAGCCTCTGTTAGTTCTCCACCTGGTTAAGAATCAAAAACTCTCTGAAGCTATCTTTTATATTCACTTTAAGACCTGTTTGGCCAAATAATTAAAGGATGTGTAATAGCTACACTGACTTACATTGGTAAGTAGGAAGGAGAAGCAGGAAAAAAGAAGAGAAAGACAATAAAGGGATAATATAAAATATGAGCAGAAATAAGTTTTAATAAATGTAAGTGTTCTAAACTCACTATTAAAAGCCAGAGAACATTAAATTGAATTTTGAAATAAGATTAAACAATATATGATCTACTTAAAACAAATGAAACAAAAGGGTACAGAAAGATGGAAAATAAAAAGGATGAAAAGATATACCAAGTAGATATGAGCCAACAGAATCTGGGGTAGCATCTTAACAGCTGATAAAACAGAATTAAAGCAAAAAGTATAAGGGATAAACAGGTCTTTGTATACAAGCAAAAGTTATAATAGAATCAGAAGGAAACATGAATCATGAATATATACGTATCTAAGAATATAACTTCAAAATATATAAAGCAACTACTCATAAGGTAAAATTAATTATGCAACAATAACTTATTTCGATGTTTAAATCCACCCCTTTCTAAAACTGACAGATCAAGAAATCAAAAACAAACTGAGACATGGGAGGTCTAAACATACAAATTAATCATTTTCAGCCATTAAATATTAATTAAATCCAAATCAACACCTTCTTTTTGAGCACACTTTAAAAAATTGACAATGTAATAGTCCACAAAGGAAGCCTCAATAAATCCAAAATATCAACATTAAAAACTATGATCTCCTATAATAATATAATAAAATGAGAAGATAAAATTAAAGACTTGCTAAAAATTCCTGTGAAACTAGAAACTGAATAGCATACTAAAACCCCGTTTGGTTAAGAAGTAAAGGATTAAAACTAAATTCAAATGAATTACAATGAAAACTCTACTTGTCAAACTTTGTGGGACACAGAGCAATGTCCTCATTTAGAGGGAAATTTATAGCTTTTAATGCATTTTATCAAGAAACAAGAAATGTTGAAATAAGCTGCACTTTCAAGTCAAGAAGTTTTAAAACTATGGATAAAATAGAGACTAAAAATAATAAATGAGCATAATGAATAACTCCAAGTAATTAAATTCGAAAACCTAAATGACTAAATTCTTTTCTGGAAGAACTTTTTTTTTTTTTTTTGCGGTACACGGGCCTCTCACTGTTGTGGCCTCTCCCGTTGCAGAGCACGGGCTCCGGACGCGCAGGCTCAGCGGCCATGGCTCACGGGCCCGGCCGCTCCGTGGCATGTGGGATCTTCCCGGACCGGGGCACGAACCCGTGTTCCCTGCATCAGCAGGCGGAATCTCAACCACTGCGCCACCAGGGAAGCCCTGGAAGAACATTTTTAAATGCTAAAATACACCTAAGAAATTGGTGAAAAAGAACAAGAAGCATTAAAAAAAATTCAAGACAATTAAAAACTCCCTTTCACTTTCCAGGACCATATGTTTTTACAGGAAATTTCTACCAAATCTTAAAGGAATAGTTAATTTTTAATCTTAGATAAGTTGTTCTGAAAGATAGAAAACATGTCTGTTTTATGTTGTGAGGTTAATGAACTCTGGTTTCCAAAACTGGACATGGACAATACAGGAAGAAAAAATATTTATAGGTCTATCTCACTTATGAATGTAGATGACAAAATTGTAATGGAAGAAAAGAATATTAGTCTCTCAACTGATGCAGAAAATGCATCTGATAATTCAAAACTTTTTTATGATGTAAGTCTTCACAAACTAGGAATAAAATAGAATTTTCTTTATCTTGGGAAAGATTATACACCAAATCCCTAGAGCAAATATTATATTTAATTGAGAAATCTTGGGGAAACTTTTAAGATCAGGAACAAGGCAAGAGTACCTCTATCACAGCTACTGTTCAACACATTACTGAGACCTACAAAGTTGTAAGAAAGGAAAACAAACTAAGTTTCTAAAAATTGGGAGGTAAGCAATAAAGCTGTCATTACCTGTAGATGATATAAATACCTACCTAGAAAAACCAATAAAATCAAGAAACAAGCTAAGCAAACACAAGACCAACTTATGAAATTAATAGCATTTCTCTACACTAGCAATAATGGCCTAGAAATTATGTTTTTTAAAAAGATACCACTTATAATAGCAAAAACAAAACAAAACTCAAAAATAAAATGCCAAAAGTGCACAACAAACCAACCAAAAAACAAAAAAATCCCTGCAAAGCTGGCACTGACAAACTGTGGCCTTTGGAATAACCCGGTCAACCACCTGTTTTTGCAAATAAAACGTTTTTGAGGCACAGATACATCAGTCTATGGCTGCTTTCATGCAACAACGACAGAGTTGAATAGTTGAACAGAGACTGTATGGCCTGCAAAGCCTAAAACATTTACTATCTGGCCCTTTACAGAAAACAATTTGCTGACCCCTGCTCTAATGTATACAGGAATGAACATAACCCCAAATATACAATACCTGTGTTGGGGAAAAATTAAAAGCTCTATTAAAGGATAGAAAAGAAGATCAGAATGAGGAGACATTCTTTGCTCTTAGATTGAATGACTAGATTCTATTAAAATGTTCTGTCACCTCTAAATTAATTGAATCAACTATTTAATTGATGTGAAATAATGGTTTATATTCATTAATTACAAGATGTAACCCAAATCCAGAATTGATCTGGATTTTTTGAGGCACTCAATAACTTTACTTTAAAATTAATATGGAAGAATAAAATTCTGAGAAAACCAAAATCAATTTTTAAAAGGAAGAACAAAGAGGGGAGTTATCTACTCAGATATTAAGACACAGCACAAAGTCACAGCAAGAAAAATATATGTGGTACTGGTTTAACAAATAGATCAATGGAATGGAACAGAGAACTCAGAGACAGACCTTGTATATATGAGAATTTAATATATGATGAAAGTGGCACCAGAAATCAATGGAAAAGGATGGAATGTTTAGCAGATGGTATTGGGGAAACTAACTCACTTTATGGAGAAAAAGAAAACTGGGACCCAACTTAATACCATGTTCAAAAGTGAACTCCAGATGCATGAAAGAACTAAATGTGAAGGATAAAGGTATACAATTAGTAGAAGGTAATGCTGGAGATTTGTTTGTGGCCAAAGGGAAGGAGACTTCTTCAATAAAGCTCCAAAGGAAAAATAAATAGAGAGGAATTTGACTATGTAAAAATCAAGGATTCCTGTCCAATGAAGAAAATATGGACAAAGTAAATAGTCAGATGATAGACTGGGAGAAAATACTTCCAATGTCAAACTAACAAGGAACTCTAGCAAATAAATAAGAAAATGATATGCTAATAGAAAAATGAGCAAAAGAAAAGTAGCAATTCATAGAAGAGGAAAGCAAATGACTACATCAGTTATATGAAGATATGCTCTAAAGCATTAGTAATTAGAGAAATGCAAATTAAAACAAGGGATATCATTTTGCTCCTATCAGGCTGGCAAGCATTAGAAAGGTGGTAATGGTAAACCTGTGGGGAAATAGCAACCGTCATACATCCCTGTTGTAGTTCTAGAGAGCAATATGGCAGCTGTTAGCCAAATTACAAACATCTGTATGCATTATAACCCAGAAATTCCACTTTTGGTTATATATGTCAGGCAATTCTCAGAGACGTCTGTAAGGTGGCCACATTTGAAGGTGCTCATCACACCGTTATGTGCGGTAGTGGGGAGTAGGGGGCAATCCAGATGTGTACCACTGGAGAACTGAGTTGAGAAAATGTCAAGGGTGCAACTCGTGGAATACTGTGCCATAATTAGAAGCAGCTGACCAGTTGTACACAGTCACACGGATATCTTTAAAACATAGTGCTGAGTGCGGAAAAAAATAAGGAGGGTATGTAAATGAGAGTGAGGAATGAGATTAAAAAAATAAAATAAAATACAAGAGGGAATTCCCTGGCAGTCCAGTGGTTAGGACTCTGCGCTTTCACTGCCGTGGGCCCAGATTCAATCCCTGGTTGGGGAACTAAGATCCCACAAGCTGCATGGTGTGGCCAAAAAAATAAATAAACAAATAAAAATAAATAAAAAGTAAAATACAGGAGCTGGATCTTGCATGGTCCAACGATGACAGACGAACAGAGGAATATAATGAACTCAATCCTCCCCCAGCCAATGTCCTTAGCTGAATGGCCACTGCCAACCTCTCTTGGACCCACTGCCTCTGCCTTTGTTGTTATGCTGAGCTTTTACTGGGAGAAGTCTTCTTGAAAAGTCTTTCTTTTTGCCTGTACTGTAAAAGGTTAGGCTTTCCTCCGCTTCTCAGCTCTTTTGGGTGTCACTGTCAGTCTGATCCCATTGAATTTATAACTGCCAGATATTTCTTTCTTTCTGGGTCTATTGCTGACACCCATCACAGACTCCCAATAGACTGTGGAATAATTATTTTTATATTTCTTCTTCAATGGTTTTTGTAAGAAGGAGAGGTAAAATGTCCGTGTTCACTCAATTATCTTGAATCAGAAGTCTGAAAGATTTATTATTTACTTTTTAAATTTTGTGCTTCAACACTCCTCATCTAAATTTCAAACCCAGGGTTGTTGAAATAGCTTTCTTAAATATTTTAAGTTTGGCTTCTGAGAAAATTGCTTTAAACTCAGAACTCCAACAAGTTTAGACAGATCTACTATTTGTGGGTTTTTAATATGCCCTCACGCTCAACATCCTGAGTGCAAATTTGAGAACACGAAGCTATCTTAAAATTGCTTTAGTACTTGGATTGAAATTAAATTCATAAATCAATAAAGAAAGCAAAATGCATAAAACCAGTGATTTATTTATGCATTAAATGCTAATATTGACACCTCTTATAGTTTTTAAAATTCCAGGCATTTTCTAAACTTGTTGATTATTTTAATCTTATTGCTACTGTGCTTGTAAATGTAATTTTTAAAATTAACTTTTAAAATTAAAATATAACATTTTTAAAAGTGCACAAATCGTAAGGACACAGCTTGATGAATTTTCAGAGTAAACAAGACCCATGTGTAATCACCAACTAGATCAAGAAATAGACTTTACGCACAGCCTAAAAGGGCCCCTCACTCAAATTGCCAGTCAAGGTAGCTCACATCCTAACTTTTAAAACCATACATTTGTTTTGCCTGTTTTTGAACTTTAAATAAATGGAATCCAAGAATACATATTTTGCCTGGTTTCTTTCACTCAGCATATGTTTGTGAGATTCATCCATGTCGCTGTGTGTCGATGTAGTTGAGTAATTTTCTATTGTATTCCACTATATGAGTATGCCGCCATTTATTTATCCTTCTAACACTGATGAATACTTGGGTTGTTTCCAGTTTCGGGTTATTAAAAACAGTGCTGCTAGGGCTTCCCTGGTGGCGCAGTGGTTGAGAATCCGCCTGCCGATGCAGGAGACACGGGTTCGTGCCCTGGTCCGGGAGGATCCCACATGCCGCGGAGCAACTAACCCCGTGAGCCATGGCTGCTGAGCCTGTGCGTCCGGGGCCTGTGCTCCGCAACGGGAGAGACCACAGCAGTGAGAGGCCCGCATACCGCAAAAAAAAAAAACAAAAAAAAAAACAGTGCTGCTGTAAATGTTCTTGAGATGTTTTTTCCATGCACATATATGCTCACTTCTGTAGGTTACGTACCTAAGAGTGAGAGTTCTAGGTTGTAGGGAATATTTATGTTCAGCAGCTGTAGATGTCACTTTCCCAAAGTGGTTGTACCAATTTACACTCCCACCAGCATTGTACGAGAGTTTCAGTTACTCACATCCTTGCCAATACCTGATATTATTAGTCTTTCAAATTTTAGCCCTTTTATTAGGCATAGAGTCATACCCCATTATGGTTTTAATTTGCGTTTTCCTGGTGACCAATACGATTCAGTACATTTTTATGTCTCTTGATCATTTGGATATCCACTCTTGGAAAAGCTTATTCAAATCTTATGGCCCATTTTCCATTGGATTGTCTTTTTAAGTGGATTTGTAGAAATCATCTTTCTTTCTCTCCCTCTTTCTCCTACACCCCTGCCCCCTCTCACACTTTTTCTTCCTTGTTTCTTCTCCTTTTAAAAATATACTCTGGGTATAATCCTTTACCATTTATATGTGTTGAACAATATTTTCTCCTGGCGTGTGGATTTCTTTTCAGTCTTTTAACCATGTAGAAGCTCTTAATTGTAACGTAGTCCAATTTGTGGATAGTATAGTATAGTTTCTTATCTCTGGTTTCCAGTTCTCTGACAAAATTCTCCACTTGTAATTTAATTTTTTGAACATATTGTCTGGGCCATTTTAAAGTCTGTGTCTTATAACTCCATTCTATGGATTTCCTGTGGGTCTTTTTCTATTGTCTTTTTTAAAAAAAATCTGGTTCTCAGTTGCATCTCATCTCCTTAAATGTCTGATTATTTTTGACTGAGTGCCAGATATTTGCATTCAGAGTTTGACAGATGCTTTGATGCTCTAAATAATACAAACTTTCTCCAGAGAGGATTTATTTTTGCATTTGTTAGGTAACTAGGTTTGGGGGTGATCACCTTTTTCCAGTCAGAAATTGAGGTGACTTAAAGCTGTGCTTTAATCCTGCTGAGGACGGCTTTATTTCCAGTTCACCCTTCCTCCTAGAGCATAGGCCTTTGTGGTCCTAACAGCTTGAGATATTTACCAGGGCCCCTTCTCCTAGGCAGTCTGAACTCCAGTTTGTGTCCCTTTATGCTCTGTTATGCTTAGCTTCTCAGCCTCTCAGCTGCTGCTTTCACTTTTGTAATTGGCAATCAACGTCGATGGAAAAAGTATTCCCAAATGCCTGTCTCAAGAGTCTTGGCTTCTGTTTTCTTCTGAATCTTGATTCTGAAAATGCTCACTGCCTTGGTAGTTCTTTGATTCATTCAAGCTAAGGTTTTCTTTCTTCTTCTTTTTAAAAATCGTTTATTCCCCAAGCTTTTCTAATTGTTGTCAGCAGGATTGTTGGTTTGAAACAACCTGGGCAGCTATTGCTCCAGAGCAAACCTTTAAAAAATTTATTTATTTATTTATTTATTTATTTTTGGCTGCATTGGGTCTTTGTTGCTGCACGTGGGCTTTCTCTAGTTGCAGCGAGTGGGGACTACTCTTCGTTGCGGTGCAGGGGCTTCTCATCGCGGTGGCTTCTCTTGTTGCGGAGCACGGGCTCTAGGCGTGCAGGCTCAGTAGTTGTGGCGCACGGGCTTAGCTGCTCCGCGGCATGTGGGATCCTCCCGGACCAGGGCTCGAACCTGTGTTCCCTGCATTGGTAGGCGGATTCTCAACCACTGCACCACCAGGGAAGCCCCTCCAAAGGAAACTTTTAAAAGTAAAAATCTGATCATGCCACTTCCGTCCTCAGAAACCTTTAATATATTCTAATTTCTACCCACTACCCACTCCTACTTTTGTCTTTGCATTTTTCCCTAAACCAGACATATTATTTTACACTTCAATGATTATTCCTACATTTTGTCCTCTGCCTGGAGTTCTCTTCTGTCCCTTCGTTGCCTCAAAAATGAAGTCTCTTCACAGCCCATATTCTATTTTATATCCTTCCTCAGACTCCCTTCTGTGTTTGGCCTCTTATTTCATACATACTATTCTAGCTGTAACTCACATGCAACCTTCTAATTTTTTGTTCATATGTCTGTCTTCCTTGCTAGAAAGTGAGCTCTTTTTTGGCCCAGACCACATATGATTCATCTTTTTATTTCCAAGTGCCTAGTGCAGTATTTAGCACCAAAGAGGTATCAAATGAATGTTTCTTGGACTGAAATGAATTGGGCTACAAAAACATGTATGGCTCTAAGTATGGTTTGGTTCTGAGGTTACCTCCCAGTCTGTCTTGTCTCAGGAGTTGGTGGCCAATTGAAATGTCTCAGGCTTCTTCCTGCCTGGTTGGTGGTCTTTTTTTTTACAGAACTGGTTAATTGCTCTCTCTCTCTTTCTCTGTCTCTCGCTTGTCTAGCGTGCCCAGTGATATCACAGACTGGTTAAGACCTTATACTAGGCCTGATATTAACTCTAGTGACCTCTCAACCCATCTGAATTGTTCAAAGTCCAAAACTTAAAGTACAGAGTACTTAATTTCTGTTTCAAGCCATTTGTTCTTATTAATCTCCAGAGTTCCTCACAAATATATTTAGCCCATCCTGGTTTTCATCAGAAAGTGGACATGTTCCAGGGTGAGTGTTACCTCGCAAAGTCTTTCCTACTGTGTAGAAGTCATTTTCTCTGTGCTTATCCCCAGGATCGTGTTAAATGTGTCCCCTCTCTACCCCTCCAGCCTGGATGTCTCAGGATTTGTTAGTTCATTGTTTCATGGCATTCGAGCTGCATGGCTCTCAATTAACTCGCATGTTCATTAAGACAGTCATAAATATTAAAGTTAGAGTGTGGTTTAATATATTAATATTGACTCATTTATATTCTTCCAACCTTCAACCGCTGGTCTGATACAGACTAGGTAATATAAAATGATGACGACATAAAAAGAGAACTTTCAAAATCAGAAAAGGTGAAAAACTCTAACAGGAACTCCTTGCTATAAGAAGCTATAGGTTTCACATACCAAATTTAGCTCTGTGTCTCCTGGTGGCTATCTTTATGAGGACACCTGAGAGAAATTTATCACTGTGTTCTTTGTGTTAAAGGGTTTCTAGTATCATTAGAAAATTTGTTTAAACATTTTCTTTAAAAGACTAGTATTTTAAAAATTTATCTCTTCCTTGGCCCTCACTGAAAGCCAATGATTACCATTAAAATATTCTGTAAAGACAGTTGTAGAGTGAGGGGAAGGTAGGCCAAGCAGGTAGCTTTAACCCAAGGAGGGAACTGCAAGAGCCTTGAGGAAGGCTTGCTGACATTTCTCAGTCTATCAGTTTCTAATCCCAGCTAAATCATCTGATATTTTTTTTTTTTTTCGGTACGCGGGCCTCTCCCTGTTGTGGCCTCTCCCGTTGCGGAGCACAGGCTCCAGACGCGCAGGCTCAGCGGCCATGGCTCATGGGCCCAGCCGCTCCGCGGCATGTGGGATCTTCCCGGACCGGGGCACGAACCCGCGACCCCCGCATCGGCAGGCGGACTCTCAACCACTGTGCCACCAGGGAAGCCCTGATTTTTTTAAAAAATGAAAGATGTTACAGATCTTCAATTTTGGAAAAAGGGGTGCAAATATTTACATAGGTGATTAAAGAAAGCAACTAATTTCATTTAAATCATAATTTCCTTCTCTTGCTGTGAAAATGAATGATGTCAGATATGGTTTGGATTGCTGTTGTGTTTTCTGTTAGGGAAGTATCATTAGTAACCACCACCAGCACAAAGAACGGGCAGATGGTACTGTTATAGATGCTGAAGATGTGGAAGTGAACAGGACACATGGAGCCTACAGTCCCATAGGTAAACATAAGAGCATATGTAGATGTTAAAAGAATGCACAATGTATCCGTTTCTTATTGCTACTGTACCAAATTGCCTAAAACTTGGTGTCTTCAAACACATAATTATTCACTTAGAGTTCTGGATGTCAGAGGTCTGGAATGGGTCTCAAGGGATAAAATCAAGGTGTTGGCAGGGCTGCATTCCTTCTGGAGGTTTAATCATTTTCCTTGCCTTTTCCAGCTTCTAGAGGCGTTCTGCATTCCTTGGTTTGTGGCCCCCTTCAGCAATAGTATCACCACCATCTCTGCACCCATCATCACAACTCCTTCTCTGACAAACTCACCTACCTAGCTTTTATATAAGGACCATTATGATTACACTGGGATCACCTGGATCATCCAGGATATCTTTAATTAGTTACATCTGCAAAATTCCTTTTAACATTCAGGCAACACTTTCAGAGGTTTGGGGATTAAGATGAGGACATTTTTGGGGGGACATTATTCTGCCCACTACATATTGTAAGCACACAATTGCCATGGCCTTTATTTTTATTTGTCTGTCCTTTATTTTTATTTGTCTGTCTATCTATCTAAATTATCGCCTTTATAAACATGGTTGTTACTTATAGTCTAATTTTCAAATTTTCCATCTCTGAAATGGGGCGATAATATCCCATTCAGAGGATGGTTATGAAGATGAAATAAAGTGAGTGTAAAGGCATTTAACCCTATACCTGGAACACAGTATGTCCTTAGTTCACGTTAGCTGAATGGAAATGTAAATCTAATACCTAAAACCTGTATGCTACAGAGAGTTTGAATCCAACTTGCAAGACTCTCTGGACAGAGAAAAAGTTTTTGTTCTTCTTTTAGGTTGGTGCATATTTTCAAGAGAAAATAGAAAATGTGGCTCCAGATAATACTAGCTTTGTGTCCCTTATTTGAGAACTAATCATATGGTGAAATATCACATGCTTTGGCATTCTCTTCCGTAAAACATAAGGGTGAAAACTTAAAAATAGAAAAATAGAAAATCTCAACAATAATTCTGGTAGAAACAACTTGTAACTATTTAGCACCTTAATTTTATTTCTGGAACACTTTCCGTTTGAAGAGCTCAAATTACTTGGGACATGTTAGCTAATTCATATGGTACCAGATATGTCTGGTGCAATGAGGAAATAGGTACCAGCAAAGAAGGGGAAAGGGGGGAAATGGGGCAGGTGTGACAAACTAAGGTTTGTGTTTGGAAGCAGTTCTTGGCAAAGGTGAAAATATTTTTAGGTAATCTTTTCTTTTTCCTGTGAAAGTCTGTAATACTCTAAAATTTGCTCCATTCTTACAGCCTAGAAATAGAACCCTGGAAATAGAATGACTGCACTTTGGTGGTTATTGTGGGCTGGGATGTGAAAGCCAAGAGTAGTGGTTCTAAAACTTTTACTTTATGATTTCTATGGTTCACCCCATCTGGCTTCTCTGATCCGCAGTGGCACATATCAACAGTTTTCTGTTTCTTTCCACTCTTCCTTGATGACCCTCTTCCACACCAAAATAGCTCTATTTAAACTTTTATTTGGATCACCTCTGCCTGACAACAGTTCAGAATTCTCTCCCTTATGAGATCTCGGCAGATTTCAAACGCTGGTCAGAAGACAATACTGGTGGAAGATTCAGGTGGCCAAGGAGACACATTTCCTCCATTTTCTTTGGGTTCAAATTACTACTTCCTTTGAATCATTCATTTAACAATTTCTGCCTGAGGACCATTTCAATAAGCTATCAGTGCTAGATACGAAAGTTACAGTAGTAACTTTATAGCCTCTGCCCTTATGAACCTTATAGGCTAGTGAAAGAGACAAAACATAAATGAGGAAACTAGTACGTAAATTAGATAATTCGGGTTGTTATAAGTACTGAAATAAACAGGGTAACAAGACAGAACGCAATAGGGGCTACTTTAGAAGAAGTGGCTAGTTTAGAGAATTGGTCTGGTTGAGGAATAGAAAGAAGGCTAGGGTGGTTGGAACACGGTGAGGTGGGAAGAGTTTCATGAGATGAGTTTAGGAAGGTAGAGGCTCTTGTCAGTGATGCTTAGCAGTTTGGATTTTATTTTACAAACAATGGAAAGTCATGAGGGGGTTTTATAAATTTATTTTATTTATTTTTGTCTGTGTTGGGTCTTGCTGCTGTGCGTGGGCTTTCTCTAGTTGCGGCGAGTGGGGGCCACTCTGTTGCAGTGCGCAGGCTTCTCATTGCAGTGGCTTCTCTTGTTGCAGAACACGGGCTCTAGGCACGCGGGCTTCAGTAGTTGTGGCACATGGGCTCAGTAGTTGTGGCTCGCGGGCTCTAGAGCGCAGGCTCAGTAGTTGTGGTGCACGGGCTTAGTTGCTCCGCGGCATGTGGGATCTTCCCGGACCAGGGCTCGGACCCGTGTCCCCTGGACTGGCAGGCGGACTCTTAACCACTGTGCCACCAGGGAAGCCCATGAGGGGGTTTTAAATGGGGGTAATAACATTATCTGATTTATAGTTTAAAGATCACTCTGACTTCTGAGTGGAAAAGAATTTCGAAAGGGGCAAGAGCAGGGAGATCTGCTAGGAGATGTTGGTGGTGAGGGGTGCTGGTGGCATGGACAAGGGAAAACAATGCAGACGGACAGATCTGGGATGTTTTAGAGGTGGAGTTGGAAGGAGGAACTGTCAGATTGGTTGTGGGGATTGAAGAAGAAAAAAGGAAACTTGGGTGATCCTAGGGTTTGGCTTGACCAACTGGGTGACTGATGGTGCCATCTACTAAAATGGGAAAGACAGGTGGGGAAATGGCTTTTTTTGAGGGAGGGGATTATGAGTTTTTGGTCTAGGTCACTAATTTAGAGGACCTTCTAAAGCAGCCTACCTAACTTCCAAGGGGAGATGTCATAGCAGCAGAAGATAGAGTTTGGGAGTATTGAACATCAGTAGGATTTAAAGCTACGAGACTGCATGAGTGCATCAAGGTAAGGCAGAGAAGAGGACTCTGGGGCTTATAAACATTTAGAGATCAGTTGGCAAAGGAGGAACCAGTCGGGGGAAGTGTGATGTCACTGAAACCGTGAAAGGAAATTAGTTCAAGAAGGAGGGAGTGATCAACTGCGTTAAGTGCCCCTGAGAGGATACACTACTATGTTTGAGGACAGAGAGCTAACCACTGGATCTGGCAAGATGGAGCTCACTGGTGAACTCGACTGAAGCGGCTTCCATGATGTGGTGGGGAGAGAAACCACATTGTGAAAGAGTGAATGGGAGGGGAAGAAATGAGGCAAACAAATATAGACACCAGTTTTGGCTTTCCCACCCCTAGTGTTGTTATCTCTCCAAAGTTTCTTGGGATGCCTTGGAGCAATCCTGGGGAATGGGTAATCGTATGGTAAAAAGGAAGAATTACTTATATTCCCCATTTGAGCTATATTTGTCATAAAACACTAATTCCAGTGTCTCTGTCCATCATATTTGTATTAGAAGCTCTCATTACCTTATTTTTAGGGTGACAGGTGAATCTTTAACTCTCTATCCTCTCTCTCCTTGCTAATTTTCCCCACTTAGCCCTTAGATAAAATATTTTTGGCATGTTTACTCTGTATGTGCTTCCGTACACATTTGGCATATGCTCTATACCTATTATAAACACCCTTGATTGTCTTTTAGTTCTTCCATTTTCCTTTCCTTTCATAAATTTAGATGAAATTGTCTCTCTTGTGGTTAGTTTCCATGTGCTCATAACCCTTCCTTTTCCTGCCTTTTTCCTCTTGGGTTTTGGGCAGAGCTCCCTCGGCTATAGGTAATCTTTGTATGTCCATTATGTTGCCAAAAGAAGTCACATTTTCCCAAATGAGAACACAGTTCTGGAGGAAGGTAGATATTCATGGAACAGATTGTAGGTGGTTGCTAACTCTAGGGTGAGTATTATGTTTGATTACGACCCTTTCAGTCAACTCTTGCCATCATGGTCAGTGATAAACGACACCTAAGACTAGACCAGAACTGCTGAGAGGAGAATAAGAGCTTTCTATGGGACGTGGAAGAGGGTCCAGTTTGCATACTATAGTTGAGATCGCCATGCCTTCTCTTCTTTCCAGGCACACTGCTAGATTACATTTCCAAGCTTCTCCTGCACGTATGTGGCCAGAGCATTGAGTTCAGGCCAGTGGAATAAGGGTAGAGGTGAAGTGAGCAACTTCCAGGCTTTCTCTATAAAAATTTCTAGAATGCTTCTCCATGCTCTCTCTTCCCTTGCCTCCCAACAAGGTGCAGAGGACTCCACAGTATACGCCAACATTTTGGAGCTGGTAAAGCTACAAGATGGAAGGAGTCTGGGTATCTGAAGACCATGTGGCAGGCAATCTTATACCTAGGAATATACTCTTTGGGCTTCAAATGGACAAGAAATAAAGTTACGAAGCCATTGAGATGTGGGGGTCTGTTTGTTACAGTTGCTGATGTTACTGACCCTAATGAATATACTTCCCTTGCAAGATTTTTCTCTCTGTGAATTTGGTCATTCCTCTTCACTCTCCTGGAGTGCCCGCTTCTCACTTTATCAAATTTGACAGCTAATTTGATGACCTGTTTTCTGTTTTTTTCGGACATGATATGTTTTCTGACCATCTCAGCCTGAGGCACTATCTCCCACCAAATTTCTAAAGTGACTATTAGCTTTATGGTCTACTGGGTGAATAATGAAAAGATCACAAGCTCTTAATATCTGTACTACATTGGATAAGTTACTTAACCTTCCTGAGGTCACTTTACTTTTTCTGAAAAATAGGCATAATAACAGCCTATAACTCATAAAATTGTCATGAGGTTAAGATGAAGTGATAAATGCAGAAGGCTTAGAGCAGTACCTGGCATGTGGTAAGCACTCTATTATTAGGGTCAGTCTTGTACCAGTTTAGTTTAATTCTGTATACTGAACTACTAACTGTGTCAAGCACAGATAGATATCACCCTGAGGAATATGCTGTTCTCATAGTTTCCTCAAATGTAACAATTATGAATACATTAATGCAACTTATCTTCAGTGGCATTTATTGAGCATCTACTGTATACCGAAGATTGGGCAATGTATTGTTGGGGATAAAAACATGCGCCCAAGGAGGTCAATTACTTCCATGTCCCTATAAGTCCCCAGATCAAATCAATACCATTTGAAGAATTATTTAGGAATATTTTGGTTTCTTCTCCAAAGCTGAATTCCTGTACGTTTCAGGGGCTTAACAAAACCCCTTACCTCATAGGGCTATTGTGCATATCAGATGGCAGAATATGTGGAAGTACTCTGTAAAGTTGAAAGTGTGAAGCAAATGTTTATGAAGATGTCAATTTTCAAATCTTTAAAGTTCTTAAATGAAGTTTTTACCTCTGCACGATTTTGTCTTCTCTCGAAACTGAATATAAGCTTGCTGTAGGTGAGGTTGTGCATTATTTCATCTTCATAAATCCCTAGTATCTATCTCAGTGCTAAGCAAAGAGCAGACACTAGATAAACTTTTATGGTTTAAATTTTTGTACAATGTTAACCATGAAAACCTTTGACTTTCCCTTTCTGGTGGTTCTCTGAAAAGTAGTACCCATATATTGGGTAGGGGATTTGGCTACACTGGTTTTAAGAGGAGAAACCTGCTTAAGGCATGTTGCTAAGTGGAAAATATACTTTTAAAACATTTAATTATCTGAGCAAAACTATTTTGAGTTTTAAGCACCAATTTTCAATGAAAAATCTGTCAGGCAAGGAATGATTATTGAGCTCTTGGTCTGCTCTGTGCATCTGTACACACAGTGTTGAATAAGCTGTTAATCCTTGCATCTTTACAGGATATTTTAGGGATGCTCATGGTGAGGTCATGCATATCCATTTCTGTAGTGTTCTCCCACTCTACCCACTCACCATGTGTTCTGGTGCTGTGATATTTTTGTCCACTCTCATAGTACTCTCTCCTTCTTACCTTATTTCCCTCCCCCAAAGCTGGGAAAAAGAAAGTTGATTCTTCAGTTTTCCCCCCCAACTGAAAATGTGACCGAGATTAGGAAGGAGGGCATTGCTATTTTTAGTTCCCTACTTCAGGTTGGTGTTGAAATGACTCAGAGTAAACATCTTGATATTCTGTAAAAACAATTCCTCAACTAAAGAAAAAAATTATATCAATGATAAGAAACAATGTTTGTTTTTCTGGAAGAGATTTTCTTATATTCCCAACACTCACTTTTAAGTAATTTCTGCTGTTACTGCCTGTCAACTTCAGGTCTGCAGAAGGATTTTATAAAGGAAAAAATGATCAAGTCATGCTTTTTATTGCAATGAGCCAAGATGTGATTTAAATTAAGATATATTTGTATTGGATTGAAATAGAATCTTTGTTGTCAGTCCAGTACCATGGACAGAGAAATGTCTTCCAGTCCATTTCTCTTCCCACCTTCTTGGTTAGCTAGCACTAACACATTCATTTATAAAGAACAGTTTGTTAAGTCCTCAGTTCACCTTGCCCTATATTAAATAATTTTATGTCAGGTCTTACCCCAGGACTACTGCCTCTTTGCATTTACTATTAAAAAATATTCTAGGTATCATTTTTCTTCTTTAGCTATAGGTAGTTTGAGATGATTTAGATGCCCATTTCATGAACCAACTACTTTTCAAACTCTATTCTCTCAATTTAAAAAATTACTGTGAAATTATTATAGATTCGTAGAAAGTTGCAGAAATGAAAGAGAAGTTCCTTTTATTCTTTATCTAGTTTTCCCCAATGTAGTGTTGCCAGATAAAAAAAAAAAACAGAACACCCAGTTAAATTGGAAATTTAGAGGAACAATGAATACTTTTTAAAAATAGGTATTGGTAGTATGAGTATGTACCATCCAATATTTGGGATATACTTATACTAAAAATGCTTTGTTGCTTATCTGAAATTCAAATTTAGCTTTTTTTGGTCATTAGGCTATATCTCACCAAGGATATAGAGCCAAATTATTGTCTTAAAAATCACTTTGAATAGTTTCTCTTTGCCTACTTATGACAACAACTAGATATATGGTTATGTTCACTTGTGTAATTTTATTTTTGAATATTTTAGGAATTGCTTTTATTTTTTAAAATAAATTTATTTATTTCATTTATTTATTTTTGGCTGCATTGGGTCTTTGTTGCTGCACGCGGGCTCTCTCCAGTTTGGTGAGAGGGGGTTACTCTTCGTTGCGGTGCACACGCTTCTCACTGCGGTGGCTTCTCCTGCTGCGGAGCACGGGCTCCAGGCGCATGGGCCCCAGTTGTCGTGGCTCGCGGCCTCCAGAGCGCAGGCTCAGCAGCCGTGGCACACGGGCCCAGTTGCTCTGCGGCATGTGGGATCCTCCCGCACTAGGGCCCGAACCCATGTCCCCTGCACTGGCAGGTGAACTCTCAACCACTGCGCCACCAGGGAAGCCCAGGAATCGCTTTTAAATTTAATCTTGGTTTACAGAATATTTACATGGTTTTAAAGTCAAACTTACAGGAATATAATTTCAATGCATTTCTACTCCGAAGTTATTAAAATTAGTTTGCTCATTTTCACATTAAAAAAAAAACCAGATGCAATATTATTTCCCTAGGTACCACCCTTTTATGATTATTTTATAAAACATCTTTCTGAAATAAAATGTTCCCATAAAGACAGGCTGTTTAACACTGGATGACCTTCTTTTGAGTTACTTTAAAACAAGTCACCTTGTATTCAACCTAGAGAGAAAGTGGAATTTCATGCTAATTAGCCTCCTAGTTCTCTTCATCTTGTACATGACTAAAAATATTTTCATAAAGTCCTTAAATGGAAAACCAACAAGGGAGTTTTGCAAATGTAATCCTAATTAAGGTGCTTGAATTTTATTTTATTTTTAATTTTTTTTCCATACGGGTGTTTTAAAATTAAAAACCTAATAGGTCCTGGGTCCTGAGGTGACACAAGAGTGTTGCTGGTGATTTCAGTGCAAGACAGAAAAGCACACAGGCAGACCTGAGGAGCAGCTTCGGAAACATGCCCGATTGTGCTTCTCTTATTTTGTTTAACAACTCTATGTATAGTTTTTATGTTTTGGAATTGTGAAATCAATAATTTAATATTTCATAAATCTATTTTGGGGGTAGGAATGAACTGTTATTCAATGTTAATTCGACTAAAAAATTAAACATGAGTTGTTAGTACAAGTCCTTTGGATATTTACGAATATTTTATCTTTAACAACAGAAAAATGACAGTTTAGGTCTAGCCAATAGTTGCTATTATCATTTCTGGGGTAGTTTTATATCTATCTCTCTTCTTGACTTCCATCTTTGCCTCTCTATCCTTTGTGAAAAGATAAGCTTAACCTCTGAAATGAAAGTATATTTTTATATTTCTGATTATTAAAGTAGTATATGCTTATTGTAAATTGTTCTTCATATTATTAAGTCCATTAGGTCTAATGTGTTGTTAAGGGCCAATTTTTCCTTATTGATTTTCTGTCTGGATGATCTGTCCATTGATGTAGGTAGGGTATTAAAGTCCCATATTATTATTGTATTACTGTCAATTTCTCCCTTTATGTCAGTTCCTATTTGCTTTATTTATTATAAATTTATTTATTTATTTTTGGCTGCGTTGGGTCTTTGTTGCTGCACGTGGGCTTTCTCTAGTTGCCGCGAGCAGGGGCTACTCTTGGTTGCGGTGTGTGGGCTTCTCATGGCGGTGGCTTCTCTTGTTGTGGAGCACAGGCTCTAGGCATGCGGGCTCAGTATTTGTGGCTCACGGGCTCTACAGCGCAGGCTCAGCAGTTGTGGTGCACTGGCTTAGTTGCTCCGTGGCATGTGGGATCTTCCCGGACGAGGGCTCGAAGCTGTGTCCCCTGCAGTGGCAGGCATTTTCTTAACTGCTGCACCACCAGGGAAGTCCCTGCTTTATATATTTAAGTGCTCCTATGTTGGGTGCATAAATATTTACAAATGTTATATAATCTTCTTGGATTGACCCCTTTATTATTATGAAATGCCCTTCTTTGTCTTTTGTTACAGTCTTTGTTTGAAAGTTTATTTTGTCCGATATGAATATCACTACCCCAGCTTTCTTTTCATTTCCATGTTCATGGAGTACTTTTTTCCATGCCTTCACTTTCATTCTGTTTGTGTCTTTAGATCTGCAGTGAGTCTCTTGTAGGAAGCACATAGATGGGTCTTACTTTTTATTTTATCCATCCAGCCACCTTATGTCCTTTGATTGGAACATTTAGTCCATTTACATTTAAAGTGATTATTGATAAGTATGTACTTAATGTCATTTTGTTAATTGTTTTCTGGTTGTTATTGTTGTTCTCTGTTCCTTTCTTTGTCTCTTGGTTTCTTCTCTTGTGTTTGATGATTTTTTTTAGTGTTATGTTTGCATTCCTTTCTCTTTATTTTTTTGTGTATCTATTGTCATGTTTTGATTTGTAGTTACCATGAGGGTCATGTATATAGACCTGTATATATAGCAGTTTATTTTAAACTGATAGTTGCTTAAGTTTGAATGCATTCTAAAAGCACTACATTTTAATTCCCACCCCCATGTTTTGTTTTTGATGTCATGTTTTACATCTTTTTGTGTATCCCTTAACATCTTATTATAGTTACAGTTGATTTTACTATTTCTGTGTTTTAACCTTCATACTAGCTTTTTAAGTGGCTGATCCACTGCTTTTAATATATATATATATATATATATATATATATATATATATATATATATATTTGTCTTTACCAGTGATATGTTTTTCTTTCATATATTTTCTTGTTTCTACATATGGCCTTTTCTTTTCTGCTTAAAGAAGACCCTATAACATTTCTTGTAAGGTCAGTTTACTGGTGGTGAACTCCTTTTGCTTTTTCTTGTCTGGAAAATTACTTATCTCTCTTTCAATTCTGAATGATAAACTTGCCAGGTAGAGTATTTTTGGTTGGAAATTTTCCCCTTTCATCATATTGTGTTACTCCCTTCTGGCCTGCAAAGTTTCTGCTGAAAAATCTGCTGATATCCTTATGGGGGTTCCCCTATATGTAACAAATTGTTTTTCTCCTGCTGCTCTTAAGATTCTCTCTTTAAATTTTGACATTTTAATTGTAATGTGCCTCGGTGTGGATCTCTTTGGGTTCATGTTATTTGGAACTCTCTTGGCTTTCTGGATCCGGATGTCTGTTTCCTTCCCCAGGTTGGGGAAGATTTCATCCACTATTTCTTCAAATAAGTATTCTGCCCCTTTCTCTCTCTCTTTTCCTGGGACCCCTATAATGTGAATGTTATTCTGCTTGATATTTTCTCATAGGTCCCTTAATTTACCTTCACTTTTAAAAATTCTTTTTTTCTTTTTGCTGCTCTGTTTGGGTGAGCTCTATTGCCCTATCTTCTAGATCACCAATCCTTTCTTCTGCTTCATCTAGTCTACTGTTGAAACCCTCTGGTGTATTTTTCAGTTCAGTTGTTCTATTCTTCAGCTCTGTGACTTCTGTTTGGTACTGTCTCCTTGTGAAAGTTCTCATTGTATCCATCCATTCTTCTCCCAAGTTTGGTGAGATTTCTATGAACATTACTTTGAACTCTTTATCAAGTAAATTACTTAGCTCCATTTCATTAACATTTTTTCCTGAGGTTTTATCTTATTCTTTCCTTTGGAACATATTCTTCTATTTCTTCATTTTGCTTGACTCTCTGCATTTGCTTCTATGTATTAGGTGAAATAGCCACCTTTCTCAGTCTTGAAGGAGTGGACTT
Source organism: Kogia breviceps (assembly GCF_026419965.1). Classification (NCBI taxonomy): domain Eukaryota; kingdom Metazoa; phylum Chordata; class Mammalia; order Artiodactyla; family Physeteridae; genus Kogia; species Kogia breviceps. The sequence goes on along the minus strand of NC_081330.1, from coordinate 117,790,480 downwards.
GTGTATGAGATGAACCTTATCATTCAATCTTGCCCAGCTCTTGGTTGTCTCTAAAACCACTGTGATTGTCTAAGCAATCAGATTTATTCTGGACATTTCCCGGTTGTTGAATGTGTACCAATACATGTCAGTGTTCCAAAGACAGGGATCTCAGTCAGCACCTAGTTTCAGGCTGACTGGAAGCCAGACCCATGGGCAGCAACATTTAAAGTAGCAAAACTCCAGTCTTTACATTGTGTTCTCTCTGTCTGTATGCCCGTATTCAAAGTTCTTTTTATAATGGCGCTAGTCATATTAGATTAGGGGCCCTACCCTTACTCCAGTATAACCTCATCTTAACATATAACATCTGGAACAACCTTATTTTCAAGTAAGGTCACATTTTGTAGTACTTGGGGTTAGGACATCAACATATGAATTTTGGAGGGGGCACAATTCAGCTCATAACAGACTCCTTTCCTTTATATTTGGACCAGTGCTTCTCAGTGTTGGTTGTACATTAGAACCTACTAGGAAGCTTTAAAAATCCTGGTGTCCAGATTGCACCCCAGACCAAACACATCAGAATATGTGTGGGACCCAGGCATCAGCACTTTTTAAAGCTCTCCAGGTGATTCCAATGTGTAGCCAGGGTAAGAAAACACTCTATTTGTGTGTCCCTCACTAAGAACAGAAATTCACCCAACTCTACAGACAAAATGTTGAGAAAATAAAATTCTAGTAATGTATTCAAAATTTTCTCCTGTTGCTAGCAGTGGTGAGATTAATGTTAGAATCACGGCAAAATTGGGGGAACGGTGGGATTACAGGTGGTTTTTTTCCTTTTCAACTTTTTCTTGTGCCTATTTAGAAAATTTTGTACAGTTCACATGAAAATTTTACACAAAAATCCACTAACAAATAAACTTTTTTAAAAAAATAAAAGACATCTTTTTCTTATTCTTAACTATCATGGACCACTACATAGAGAAAAAAGAGAAAAGTATTCCCTCTGGATTTAGTGTCATAAAGGGGCTTTGATAAATTATTAGCCATACTATCTAATTACTGTTAAGTCAAAGAACTACAGGTGACTCTTTTAAAACAAAATGATCATTTATGATAGCATTTTACCAATATTTAAATAATTTATAGGTAACAAGCCTGTGTTTCATATCAGCTTACTCAGATATCTGGGCATACATTTCAAAGCCAATTTATCTTGCAGGTTATTGTAGGAAATGATGTTGCTCAGTATTAAACAGTCTAAGGTTCTTCATATTAAATGGTTTAGAATTTTTGTTAAAGCCAAGGTAGTGTTTTGTTACATGTTTTAAACTTTTTCAGGATTAATTTATTGTGGTCTAGAATTTGGGACCTTTCTGTCTACTCTCCGTGAGCTTGTGGTGACTCAATATTACTTCTCAAGAAGAATGTTGGTCCTGCCTTTGGGTGGTCTCTTGGCCTTCTAGTCACATTGTTTAACTTTCATAAAAGATTATGAATCCCTATGATCAACTTGGCTGATTATTAAAGCATACTGTTCTACATTCAACTGGCAACATAGGATACCCCAACACCAAGAGCTCATCTGGAAGAACAGTCTCTAGCTTGCTGTCATTCAATACTTAGCTACAGCCTGGTTAGAATTCTGGAAATTTATCCCTTAGATATTATTGCACACATGTGGAATGGCATATGTTCAAGGCTGTGCACTGTAGTATTTTTTTTGTAATATAAAAGATTGGAAACTAATTTATCATTGTTTTCTTTTGTGGCTTGTATTTTTGGTGTTGTATGTAGAAAATCTGCCTAATCTAAGGTCACAAAGATTTTCTTCTGTGTTTTCTTTTAGAAGTTTTAGAATTTTAGTTTTTACATTCAAGTCTATGATCTATTTTCAGTTAATTTTTGTATATGGAGCATATTATGGGTTGAAGTTCATTGCACTTGCATGTGGATATACAGTTATTCCAGGAGAAGAATACCCTTTGCACCTTTGTCAAAATCAGTTGTCCATATACATGTGGTTCTATTTATGGACTCTGTTTTGTTCTATTAATCTATTTATTTATGTTGATACCAGTACCACAGTTCCATGATTACTGTGTCTTTATAATAAGTCGTGGACTTAATCAGAATTAAAAAACTTCTGCTCGGGCTTCCCTGGTGGTGCAGTGGTTGAGAGTCCGCCTGCCGATGCAGGGGACACGGGTTCGTGTCCCAGTTCGGGAAGATCCCACGTGCCGCGGAGCGGCTGGGCCCGTGAGCCATGGCCGCTGAGCCTGCGCGTCCGGAGCCTGTGCTCCGCAACGGGAGAGGCCACAACAGTGAGGCTCGCGTACCACAAAAAACAAAACAAAACAAAAAAACCCTTCTGCTCTTTGAAAGACACTATTAGAGAATGAAAAGACAAGCCACAGAATGGGAAAAATATTTGCAAGTCATACATCTGATAAGGGACTTGTATCCAGAACATATAAAGAAGCCTAAAACTCAAAAATAAGACAACCCAACAAAAATGGACAAAAAATGTGAACTGATTGTGTTTCTTCTCTGGGTCTATTTCTAGATAATTGAGAGTCTAATTTATGGCCCACTTCTTGCCATAGTATTTTGTGTACTAACCTCATTCTTGGATTCAACTTATCTTTCTTATCTTCATTTTCTCTGTGCATGTATTACCTTCAAATTCCTTGCTTTCTAATATGAGGGGAGTATAAATAAATGAGGCACACTAAGGAATCAATAAAGAGAGGCCATGAGCTTTCGCCTCAGCATGGGGGTATATTTGGAAGGAGTCCACAGAATTTACTATAGGCTTCATCACAGGTCTCACTGTGTCAGGGGAGGACTGTGGCTAAAAGAAATTTTTTTAAGGTGAAAACATCATTCTTATACATACATAAAATGAACATGTGTTAATGACTTTAGCTCATAAATTGAATGAGAGATGCAGGTAGATATAATAAAGAATCAAGGGAGAAGTCACAGAAGTACACATTTATATGAAGTAAAGGAATGTTGAAATGAATTGCAAAAGGTTGCAAAGCTAGCTGATTTTTTTTTTCCATTGGCTGGGCTTGTCCCTTTACCTGAAAAAATTCATTGGCAGGCCTATAGATGTCTAGAGACAAGAATTAGTTTGCATTTCTGTCAGTTATAGAATGACTTGGGGAGTTGTAGAATAGCTCCAGAGAATCAGAACCAGATAACCTGGAAGACTGTGCTGCAGACCAGGGGCTGGCAGTTTGGTTCCAGAATCAAATCCAGCTGCAGCCTGTTTCTGTATGGCTTTGAGCTAAAAATGGTTATTATAAACGGCTGAAAAAATCAAAATAATAATAATATTTTGTGATACCTGAAAATTATATGAAATTCATACTTCAGCGTCCATAAAACACGGGCCTCTCACTGTTCTGGCCTCTCCCGTTGTGGAGCACAGGCTCCGGACGCGCAGGCTCAGCGGCCATGGCTCACGGGCCCAGCCGCTCCGCGGCATGTGGGATCTTCCCGGACCGGGGCACGAACCCATGTCCCCTGCATCGGCAGGCGGACTCTCAACCACTCCGCCACCAGGGAAGCCCGTCCAGAAAGTTTTGTTAGGACATAGTGCATTCATTTATGGATTGCCCGTGGCTGCCTTCACACTATGATGGCAGAGTTGAGTAGTTGCCACAGAGACTCTATAGCCCACAAAGCTGAAGATATTTACTATTTGGCCCTTACGGGAATAGTTTGCCCATCGCTGTGCTAGACAATTCATAGTTTTCCATTAAAGCACATTTTTCCCTACAAAAGATAAAAAATATTAATACCTCTAACTTTCTCCCTCTGTCCCTCCTTCTCCCCCTTCTTGTTTTCCTTCCTTACTTTAACAAATGTTTCTGGAGTGCCTACTATGTGCCAATATGCTGATACAGATCTGGAATACAAAGGAGAGAGAAAACACCAGTTCTGTGCTACTGTAGCCTGTAGTCCGTGGGAAGAGAAACATTAATCGAATATTCACATACAGATGTATAACTATGAACTGCGACGTTCCCAGAAGGTAAGGAACAGTGTTATAATAATATGTATTAGAGATCCAGCCTTGGTGGGGTTGGGAGGGCAGGGAGAGCTTCCCTGAACAGCTGAAGATGGAGCTGACTGATTACTGTGTCTGACTGACCACGGCAAGTATGTGACAGAGGAAGGTAAGAGATGAGCCTGGGAAGTAAGATAGAGGATAGTTCATACAGAGCCCCGTGGGCCTTGTTCAGAGTTTTGCTCTTTGTCTTAAGGGCAATGTGTGGCCACTGAAAAGGGAGGCAGGAGAGAACTCAGGAGATGAGCTGGGAGGCTACTGCAATAGTCCAAGCAAGGACAGGATTTTTGTTTTACAAATCAAGTCCTGGTTTGGTCTCAGGGAATACAATGAAAAACTATGCTCCTAGCAATGCCATTGGGTCATGAGAATTCTTTGTAGAGCTGGCTTGGAGAGATTTCTTCAATAGGTCTTAGTGGAATCCATAAGGTGGTTCATTGTAATAATGATTCACCTAAAGACACATTTTCTTTGGAGTTGCAAAGATCTACTGCCTCCTGTAGGTACACACTCCATCACCACCACCACCCTTGAGAGCTCAGGAAGTAAGCTATACTTTTCAGATCGTGATCCTTGGAGGCATGCTTGAAACAAATGTGAAGCTTATGACTTCTTTTTCTGAAAGACTGGAAAATTTCTATAGGGTTTTCTTAATGCTTTTCCTTTTCTTTTTTGGCTGCACCATGTGGTATGTGGGATCTTAGTTCCCTGACCAGGGATCAAACCCATGCTCCCTGCATTGGCAGTGCAGAGTCTTAACCACTGGTCCACCAGGGAAGTCTGGTTTTTCTTAATGCTTTACAATTACCTACTAATGGTGCTTCAGGCTTCAGGGGATGCCTTATATCATTAACATTCCTACCTGCCAGGATCTTACATCCTTTAAAACCTGATCTTTGCCTTGTAGGCTGGATTTGAGTCTATAACAACTGATATGGCTTATCAGATTTCGATAAGACTCCCAAACACAATTTCCTGTTTCTTAGGGGCTCTCCTGGTTCAGGAGCAATTGCTAGATTCCCCATTAGCACTCTCTGAATCTCACATCAGCTTGGCAATTTTTATTCTTTCCTTATTCTTTCCTCTCCTGTCTTGGGAGCCAGATACAATCTTACATTAGCAAAGCTCTCTGGGTCTGCTTAGTGATTCATGTTAGTTTCTCCTACGGTGACCAACCACCCTGTTTTGTCCGTGACTGAGAGGTGTTCTGGGATATGAGACTTTGGGTGCTGAAACCAGGCCAGTTGGTCATCCTACTCCCTTTTATCATATAGTCACCTTGGGAGGCAAAAAGGGTCTATAAGATTATATTCACTTGAGAAAAAACCAAACCAAGGCTCAGAGAGGGTGACTCATTCAAGGTCACACAGGGCATTCTGGGTAGAGCCAATAGTTTTTTTGGCTCTATCTATTGAAGAGGCCTGAAGAGGTGATGGGCAGGGACACGGGTCCATGTCATGTCCATGTGGGTGCCTATGAAAAAGGACTTTAAACTTTAATTGTGAGTTTAATTAACATAATTATGATGCCAATATTTCATGGAGAGATAGACAGATAGATAGAGAGGGAGAGAATGATACCCTGGAAAACAGCTCTGCTCCTTATTTTACATATCTTGGCAGCAGCTTTCAAAACTAGCTGCTCATCAGAGACCCGTGGGGAGCTTTTAAAACACAGGGATGACTAAGTCCCCCTCCCAAAGCTGCTTTAATTAATTTAGGCTGGGGCCTGGATAGCCACAAGTTTGAGAACCTCCCCAGGTCATTCAAATGCACATCCAGGATTGGTAATCACTGTTCTATAGATCAGTGTTTCTTAAACATCCATGAGCATATGGATCACCTGGGGATTCTGGTAAAATGCAGATTCTAGTTCAGCGGGTCTAGGGCTGGGCCTCGAGTCTGCATTGCTAACAGGCTCCCTAGAGATGCTCATGCTAATAGAAAATGATTGCATTATTTTGCTGCTATAAAAATTGTCAGGATTCATAGTAATTGCTGAGTGCCTAGGTGATGGGTCTAGTCAGAAGTATTGCTTTCTTAGATATATTTAAACTGATGAATCCAAGCTCCCTCCTTTGTGGCTAAACCGGATTTTTAAAGCATTCTGCCTTCAACTTATCACTGGTAGCTCCAATGTGGTGTCCTTTATTCCTTGGGTTCTTGTGTACATGGAGCTGATTGTGCTTTCGCTCCTTGTGAAACCCACGTGGGACTGCACACACTCCTGGGGTTCGGCATGCCTGCCTCCCATCTGACTAACTGTCAGATAGGTCAGTCTTTTCCTCTTGCATACCACCGAACAGTTGAAGATCCTGGAATGCGCTGTGGTAACTAACCTGCGATTGGAATCTACAGTACAAGGTTTAGCGTATTTGACCCAGCGGGAGGCTGCTCCCAAAGACCAAATTGGGTGGCATTTCACTTCTGTAGACATCTCTTTCCCTGTTCCTGGTTCCACAGAGAACTTGGGCTACACTTGCTCCTTTGTGGGGTCTTTTAGAATAAAGCCACTGGGGGGTGATTCACAACCGTGTTTTTCATTTTCACCCCTCACCAGTCTATTTGGAAATGGAGTGTAATTCTGAATAAGTCTAAATAGAGAAGGAGGGAATGGGACTGCATTATAATGGAGGTGCCGCTCAGACATTTAGGAACCCTTCAACTCTGACTGCTCAGAATAAAACAAAGGAATTAAATAGTGTTTAACTGTTATTAAAGTAAGTAAAGGTCATTACTATTTTCCGTCAAGGCTCTCATTTTAGCATCTTTTGTAGAATTCAATATATTAGACATGGACACATTTGCTATCTTGCCCACTGATATATATACAATTTCTAACTTGGGTTAATTTCAATCTCTATAATGCTATTCGTCTGTGTCATTCCCCCCACCCCCCAACTTATACTCTTCACTTTCAATGTGGGAGAAGGCCCAATTTGCTTAAAACTTTCTTTTTCTTTCTTTCTTTCTCTTTCTTTCTTTCTTTCATTCATTTGTTCGTTTTTTCTTTCTTTCTTTTCTTCCTTCCTTCTTTCCTTTCTTTCTCCCTCCCGCCCTTTCTTTCTTTCTTTCTTTCTTTCTTTCTTCTCTCCCTTCTCCCTTCCTCCCTTCCTTCCTTTTTCTTTCTTTTTTCATTTTAAATAACAGTGCTCTGGATAAATTTGTGACCAGTTCCAGTTCCTGAACTCCACCAGCCATTTCCAGGAAGCCTGTACACCAGCTACAACCCTCCACAGTGTCTATTTTCCCCTTGTCTGATTCACAGCCAGATGTATATCTGCAGCTGACATTTAATAACACCAGAATGTTCTTATGAGTAGGAGGAGTAGGTGACTGCTTCTGGGGACATGACTCAGAGGACTGGGGAAACCCTCCTTTTACCAAAATGCTTTCCTCCCTTCTGTCTGATGCCTAAAATTCTTGCAAGAGAATTCTGGTTTTGTTTTTTTTGGTTAAGGTTCTACCTTTTGTTAAATGCTCTGAGAGGTGGATAACACTCTAAACCAGAGCTTCTCAAATTTAACATGCATATGAACCACCTGGGGGAATCTTGTTAGACTGCAGATTTGGTTTCAGTGCGTCTAGGGTGGGATCCATGAGTCTACATTCTAACAAGCTTCCGGGTGAGGCGAAGCTGCTGGTGGGTGCCACTTTGAGTGGCAAGACCAGATCAGTGGTTCCCAAATGTGGCTGCACATTAGACGCTCCTGAGGAATATTTACCTCCAGAAGTCCAGGCTGTGCCCATGACCAATTAAGTGAGACTCTGAGGGTGGGTCCCAGACATAAGTAGCTGTTAAAGCTTTGCAGGTGTTTACAATGTGCAGCCACATTTGAGAACAAATGCTTCAAACCAGCGGTTCTCAACCCTAGCTGCTGATTAGAACCATCAAGGGAGCTTTTAAAAATACCAATGCCCGGATCCACCCAAGATCAATTAAATTTATCTCAGCTGGAGAGGTTTAGGCCTTAGTGCTTTTCAAAAGCAGACAGTGTTTTTTTAACGTTGTGTTGAGGTTTGAGAATCACTGCTCTGTTAATTAGCCTTTGTAACTTCATGTGGATGAAATCTCCTATGGGCAAGATTGGGTTGGGGCAGGGAGGAGAGGCAAGAGGTGAAAGACCCAGAAAACTGGGGTCCACACCAAGGGCAGGGATGTGAAGAGAGCTGTAAAGTGGGGAAGGTGGGGGAGCTGAACATTTTGCACACTGCACAGTTTTGCCGAGGGCATTGGAGGATTTGGGAAGGCCTGATCATTGTACTATCTTGTTGGCTAGTTGGCCTGAGTAGTGGGCAGGGCACGATGTGAAAGCTGAGCCTACTAACTCTTTTTAATTTTTCTCTGAATTAGATGCCTCAGTGAGGGTTATCAACTATTCCAGTTCACCCAGAACTGTCCTGGTTTTGGCACTGAAAGTCATGCATCCCGGGAAACTTCCTAGTCCTAGGCAAACTGGGACTCTTTGGTCACCCCAGCCCCACCTCTGCAGCAGGGACCCAGAACTCATTGTGTGGCCACCACAGAGGAGAGGGTTTTTCCTTCTGGCCAGTCAGTTGGAAGAAAATCAGCCTTGTTGAATTCTTAAGAGTATTTCATTCATGTTGACGGTGAGGGCCAGGCATTGTCAAGATGGTGGGGAATTTGGAAAAACCTGATCCTCAATGCATGGCATAAGGACATTTGAATAGTTTATCTTCATTCTTTCTCTTTTTCTTTTTTTTTTAAAGACTCGTTGTGCCAAGACACACACACACAAACACACACACACACACACACAAACACACAAACACACACACATCATTGTTTGGTTGGCATAGCATTTGACCAACATAGGTATGGAGGTCAAACAGATTCTGAGGAGATGAGAAAAAAAAATCCTGGTCTGTGCCCATGAGCTCCAGTCTGACAGATGGATGTAACATACTCAGGAGCATTTGCAAAGCACATGGCTTGAATGTAGATTAATGCCGTGCAAAGCAAATATGAAAATGTTAAGAGGACACTGAGTCACAGAGTGAAATGCCACATCAAAGGAATATGGGGTTAATCAGGAAGGACCTTTTTGAAGATGTGAATGTCACTTTCTGAAATGAGGATAATGTCACCTTTCTAAAACATACAAAAAAGCCCCAAACACCAAAACTAAAACCAAAACAACTCGAAGTGCTCATTAAAGGGAGGAGGTCAAAACTGGATGCTTCAATGTCCGTGTTCTAGTTCAAACACTTTAGGATATAGTCTCTGAGGTAATCCACCCTCAGCACAATCAAAGCCTGGTTTGGAAGCTACTTCAATTTGTATGATCAGGCTGCTGGTAACTGGTTTCCTTGACACAGAAGCCACGAGGGATTCCTTACTGGAATTGGCACTTTAGGGTAAACCCTAGAGCTGTGGTTCTCACATTTGAGTGTGTGTGTCGGAATCATTTGGAAGACCTGTTAAAGACAGGCTGAACCCCACCCCCGAGCTTCGGATTCAGGAGGTCCGGGGTGGGGCCCAAGAATTCCCACTCCAGGTGATGCTGATGCTGCTGGTCCCGAGACCACACTTTGAGAAAGAATGGACTAGAAGAACATTCTCCTTGAGCAGTCTTATAGACACAGCAACACAGCTCTTCCTAGAACAGACCTTGCCATTTAGCACCTCATGACTAAAACTGAAGAATGTAAAAGGGATGAAAATTGGAAGTCAAGAAAGCTAGATGCCATCTGGGGAAACAAACGGAAAACATCCTTATTTTTGTTTGTGGCTACAACTATAGCCCTCCACTAAAAATATGGTGTTGCTGGATTTCATATGTGAACAATTAAAATGAATTCTGCCACTGGGGCTTAAAAATAAAGAACATCCTACTTTTTGGAATGAGGAAATAAATCGTGTTTTCTCCTGAGTGATCACAGGGTCACCAAATTATATTCTGAACATATATGTCAGACTATGTCATAAAGTGCATTTTCTTCCTTGACAGAGTCATCTTGTTGGATAACGATTGGGACCACTGAATTTCTTAGCAGTTGAACTATGCCCATGAGGTAATTCAATCAGTTGCTCAGGTAACACTGCAAGATGCATTTCAATTAAAACTATGCATTTTGAATTAATGCAAGACAGACAGTTCTGTTTACTTTCTTAGGTTAGCTCAACCACAATGCCTAAAGCAAATGCTTCTAAATCCTGCAGGAGACATTTAAGGTATAGTGGACTTTGTTGCTGACTGATCCGCCATTCATTTTCTCTTTTATTCCTTCCTAATAGCATTCCAATTTTGTTCAGGTATCTGCAAGTCATTTGTTTGGGAGGTGATCTCAGGAAACACTGTTAGAGAGTGGAGAAAGAGACAGAGAAGGGAAGGAAGCAATGAAGGGAACATTATCAAGTGAGTTACTGCTGTGGTGCTCAGTGCGGCTGGGGCCGTGTGACGATGGTATAGGGCACACTGCTGGCAGACAATTCTCAGCGGGGTTTCTATCCATCTTGTGACAGCTTTTGTACTGCTCTGTGTTTGTTATGTAAACATCTTTGGAATATATAGTGTCTCCCTCCAGGGGCAGAGGGCAGACTTGTTTCCAGACCAGGATAATTAAAGATGTCTTTCTCTGGGACAAAAGTTGGGCAAGTTTGCTAATAGACGCTTGTAAGATTGGGGCTTTCGAAGCTTGGGGTCCTTCTGCTATGACACAGACCCACTGTGTGCATAGCATCCACTTGGACTACTCCGCGTCACCCCCGCGGGATTTGGGTGTCAAGGGAAACCAATGGGCACATGAAGCTCATGCTGCCTGCTGGCTGTGAGTAATAAAGCTCTTTGTCTCTGACCCAGGGGACTCATGTCTTCTGCCAGCATTCATGAAACGGTGGCAGGCTGACCTGCTGGCTTGCAGGCAGGGGAAAATCTCAGACTCTTCACAATTCTTGAAAGATCTCTCAGACTTATCCCTCCTGAGGGATGGTGAAGCTGGGGTATTTAACAACCCTCAGTCCTTAGTTGAAGGCTGTTCCCAGGAGGTGTCAGACCTCCAACATTTCCAGCTTTCTGCATGAACAGGCTGAGCGACCTTCCGCAACTTTGTAGAAAGCTCTGAGACAAAGAGATGTAAACATTGCCATTTAGAATTGGCTGATGCACGCTGAAGTGGTAAGGCCTGTAGGATATAGCTAGGGTACAAAAAGGGTCTGCTATACCTCTTCTGGTGTTCACACACATCACTTTGGAGACCACCAGTGAAGAGTACAAGAGGGACATGTTATATCAAGTGAAGCCATCAGAAGTCAGGGGCACCAGATCGTGAAGGATCTTTGGAGCCATGTTAATTAATGTGAGTGCAGTGAGGAGCCATTGGTTTTTTGAAAGCAGGGTAGCTACTATTCACTGAGCATTTACTATGTATTAGGCAAAATGCCCGGGACCTGAACTATATTAACATAAATATTAATCTTCACAGCATTATTTTCCTGATTTTAATATTTAATACTAATTTGTCCATTTATTCAAAAACAGAATTTCGCCAGCCCTCGAGCCCAGCTGTGTTGGCTCTGAAGCCAGCGGTCTGTTCACTATGCCATGGCTTCCTCTTTTCTTGAAATTCTCTACATATGAAGAAATGGGATGCAATTTGCTCAGTGTGAAACGATTCATCTTAGGTATTAGATTGGTTTGTGCCTTTTCATTTTACTTTTGAATAAGAGAAACATATGTCTTCATTAAGCTGGTATATATAATATGACTATGAAATAACAATTTGTTCTTTGTTTAATATAAACATTAAGCCAAAGCCAAAAGCAGTTTGTAATTGATCAATAAATTCCCTTAATTCAAATTCAAATATTCAAGGCTTATATTTTTGAGAATCACTTCAATCCAAGTTACCTTCTTGTGTTAAAAAGTCTGAAAATTAATAGAATACATATTTAAATAGAAAAACTCAAATATGTCAATGTTTTCATGTTTATCTAAATGAATCCTGTATTTTTATTGCCATGTAGCCACATCCTATTTATATGAAGTAGATAATTATGTCCCAAGAGCAGTCTCCATTTATGTTGCTAATGGCTCATAAATAAATCTCCTCTCCACTCCTAAACACCAAAAGGACTCTTTGATATTAAATGTGCCATGATTTATCTTAGCTCCCATGTGAGAGTATTGAGAAATGTTGGCAAAAAATAATCCAGTTATTTCTGAGCTAAGTATGGAGATGAAAGTAGCTAGTATTTACATTTTGAAAGCTAGCTAGGTGTTGAATTTTTTCATACACATTTTCCCAAGATGTTTAAAAACAATGTAGAAATTCAAATGGAAAAATTCTCTATATAAATTTGCATAGTACAGGGATTTTGGATTTTTAAATGAAAGCCTTCTAGATTACAAAGCATTTCTTAGAGTGTTTTTCCCTCTATGCTTTGCTTAGGGTGACTAAATGTCAGTACTACACTGAAAAGGAGCATTAAGGATAAAATTCAAACTTTACAGTGAAGCCATTACTGAAGTTGTCTGTTTGGTCAGCCACATACTTTGCAAGCTCACATTTTTTATTGCATCTAAAAAATGATAATATGCCTAGACTGTATTAGTTTAGGAAAATTGATCTATTTCATACGTAAGTATAATGGCATAAATTTATGACAGTTTCCAGAGCTCCTTTGATGAATATATTTATAGGAAGCAGGCATTGAAGTTTGCCTTAAAAGTTCATTCTCAAAATGTCTGTTTGGTTTGTCATTTCCAGGTCTGTTGAGGTAGGGGCGTGGAGGTGATAGAGCTGACAGGAATTAAGCATGTCTATTATGTCACTTCATTTAAAAATTACTTAGAAATGCCTATAGGATTTGAGTGAAATCTACATCTGCGAGCAAAGGTTCATAATCTATGTTGTGCAGTGAAGGAGTGGAGTGAAGGTCAAAGCTTCCTCAGGAAACTAAGAGGCCATGGTCAGCCTCCAAGAATACCATTTTCCTTAGATTTCCTAGGTCCTGGAAAGGAAATAGGATGAGTATTTGGGAGTCTGAGGTTAATTCTCCAGACACTGGCATTGTCAACTTCCTCACCCAAGGAAGGGAAGCTAAGGTTGTCTTCTATCTGTCGGGGCCAGCTTTCTGGAAAGCTGGCAAGTCACCCGAGGGAGGGCAGAGTTAAAGGATAAGCATCTGACTTTGTGATCCAAGGTACATTTGGGGAAGGAGGGCCCCTAACTAGGGATACAAGGTGGGGCCACATAAAGAACATTCTACATGACATCTTGGGAGCCTTGGCTTAAACGCCTGAGAGAGAGAGAAGAGATGGAATTACCCAGGGCCTGCTGGCCAGAGCAGCCCTGTCTTCAGAGGAGCTGTCATTCTACTTGAGGCATAAAGAGTTATGAGTGCAGGTAGAAACTGACAGAACAGGCAGTCAGTAATGGAGACAGCCACCCCAAGGAGGAGAGAATGGATTTGGCTGGCAGTGTCTGGCCAGGACTCACTTAAGTGACTGGCGCTGTGGAGACTCCCAGGTCTGTCTGGACCTCACGCCTATGCTCCACCATGCAATCTCTCAGAATTCTGAAATTCAACATTTCCAGAAATAAACTTGTCACCCAAATTCACTTTTCTTCCTGTATTCTCCAGCTCTGTTGGTGGCTGGCTCAGCCATCTGCCCAGTCAGCCTGTCTGTCAGTCCTCACATCCAATAAGACAAACTCCTCACTCCATCTCTCCCCCATACTCCATGTCTGCTACTGCTGCTTTGGTTTAGGCCCTTTGCTTTCTCTAAACTCTATATGGCTATCAAACTCTTAGATAAAAAATACAAATCTGATTCTATCACTCCACTGCTGAAAAGTCAGTGTCCTTCCCATTGCTGACTATAAAGTAAAAAGCAAGCTCCTTTGCATGGCAAAGTAGTGTGCTGGTAAACCAGTTCTATTCAAATAAGGCCTTAACTTGTAGTGTTTGCAAATTTCCATAGTGTAAATACTCCCACCATGGCCCATTTCAAGCTACCGCATTTAACAGCCAGATCACAACATTTTTGAATATTTAACACGTGGTTGTTAGCTGGCTCGAGCACACCAAATGCATCAAGCCCTTGAAGATGTGGTGTCTGTCGGCTTATCCCTGGCCAATCCCGTCCTCAGACTTTCTGCTCTAGGATGTGGTCTTAGCTCTCTGTGTATTCCAGGCTGTTTCTCTTTCACGCCCTCTGAAATGCTTTCCACAGTGCTCCCTTTTCACCCTCTCTTGCGGTGAAACTCTTATCTCCATCTTGAGAAATTCTTCCATTCCTTCAGGACCTGGCTTAGATGGACCCTCAAGGAAGACTTCTCTCCTTTACTCTCCCTGTCTTAATTTGGGTAGCCCAGGAGCAGGCCCCGAGATGAGGATTCATGTGCATTTATTAGTAGGTGTTCGCAGGAAAAAGTAATAAGGAAGTAGGGTAGGGGGACGAGAGAGGGAAGGAGAACAAGCAAGGATGAATCATTGCCATGGAGAGCTATGCAGAGTAACTTGGGCTCCATCCCACTAGGGACTCGTGGGAGCAGGGGAGGGTACACATCAGAGTTACCTCGATCAGGGGAAAAGGGGCTGAGGCACTTGTAAACCCACAGCTGTCAGTCATAGGGCTGCCTCTGGGGAAGTAAATTCCCAGACACTTCAGTATTCTGTGCATGTGCACAAAGTGGGCTCCTGCAGCCTGAGAGCTGTCCTCGACAAAGAGACACAGCGCTGCCTGCTGGGAGTGAAAGCAGCCTGAGCTGATGTGCAGGAAAATGGCAAAGGGGTTCCAGGCAATAAGGGTGGAGCACTGACGGTGCCTGTGATATCCCCTGGTCTTTAAAACACAGATGTATGTATGTGGACACACACACACACACACACACACACACACACACACACACACACACACACACCCCTCAGGCTGGTTTGGGTTCCCCTCGTCAGTACTTGTATAATACACTGGCTCTGTTACCATCAGTACAGTCATCCCATGTTTTAGAATCATGTCTTTGTGTATCTGTGTTCCTCATTTTACTGTGACCACCTTGAGGAATCATTTGTCTTTGCAGTATAGTCCAGGCACACAATAGGTGTTCGATAAATGCATATAGATTAAAAGCACAAAGGAGGAGACTATGACGCCAACACAAATGGAAGTATTTGGGGTTGGGGAAGGAGCATGGGTGGAGGAGAGTCTCAGAAAGGCTGGACGGGAAGTTGAAGCGCAAGAATCTTTGATGAGAGCCTAGATCTAAAGCTGTGTCCACACCCCCACCCCACCCCATGATGGGTGTGGCCTGCGAAGACACCATTAACACAAAATAAACTTGGTAAAACTGGAAATTGGTTCTCCAAGCCCCCTTGGGATTAGCTTTCTACTATTTTTCCTTTTAAAAAGCATTCTAAATGATCAGAGACAGTTAGAAATTATGTTGGCATTATAAAAGAACCTATGCCTAGCCTCCAAGCCCGAGGTTAGAGGAGGTTTGAATGCATTGTTCACAGGGATTTCCCTGAAGTCTGATTAGCATCTAGGTACACTTCAAACTGCAGCTAGGCTGCTTGCAACATGTAATTACGGATATCACTAGTATGTCTAATTTGACAAGTAATGTACAAGGCACACACGAAATGGGAACTGTACCATTTGGCCAGTACATGCTGTAGAGTTCAGTTCTGCACGGCCACGAGGATCATCTGTGTGTGCCAAAGAAAACCTTAGGAAGATCACAGATATTAGGAAAGTAATGAGAGAGTAGTATTTCCTCCCCCTGCCCTCCCCCTCAAATTAATAGTTCAATGTAATTGATTAAACTGCATGATCCTTGAAGAAAACTGAATTCTCATCACCATCGTTTAAAAAATCGTTCACCCTCTGCTCTCAAACATTGGGATGTTTGTTTCTTGCCAATTCTCTTCTCTTAGAACCACCTGGGGCAATTGGTTGGCATTTGAGTGGTATGAAATTCTAGAACAAAAGGAGTTATGACAATTATCTGGGAAAAAATTATAAATATCCTAACAAGAAAGGGCTAGAAAGTATGAAAGAGAAATCTGAGGTTAGACCTAAAATAAATTACAATATTGATAAAGAATTTTGCTACAATAACAGCCCTACGTTTAGTAAAAATCCATTCTCTCTGTTGCCCCCAGTCTATTTAGTGGCCTTATCAATCGCTCAAGAACTCAGGGTTGAAATTTTGAGTCACCCATCTTTTATAGCCCCCCTAACTAGTTATGGAGCTCATCTTCCTTATCCCTTCAGAATGTCACGTACATAAGTCTGGCCTTGGGATAGATGGAGCAAGTGTCTGTTGACATGGATTTGAGGGGTTTCAGGGGACATCACTGTTACAGGTCTGAAAAATGGTTTGGTCTTAAAAGAGTATACAAATTCAACTTCCTTTTAAAAGGGGGACAAATCTTTTGGTTGACATCCACAGGCTTAAAGGAACTGGTGGACACATTAAACCAAGGGTTTCAATGTGGGTGGAGGGAGTAGCAAGAAGGAAAGAAAGGCAGGAGCAGGAGGATGCTGGCAGCAAAATATCGATTTCACGCTTTTGATGAGGGCTGGTTCTATGTGTTAACATCCCACCCTGGCTTATGCTTTTCAAGATCACATCGCTCTATCCTTTCAAATTCACCGACCTGCCCAGAGATGTTGAACTAATTTATCTCCATACTTTTTTCAACCTCTTTCATCATCTCCCTCCCATGTGGAATCCGTCTGATCTTCCCCCAGTTCTTTAGCTGGGCCCGCCCATCAGGCACTGGGTAATAAAAATAAAAACAGTGGCTTTAATCTAGAGCAGCCACCCACCCCGAGATAATTCCCTACTCCAAGACTACTTCAAGTCTCCACCTTCTCTTGCCTCTCTGGTCCCAGGTGCCTGACAGGGCATCACTCTCCTGTCCCCTCTTGCAGTTTTGTGCCTTGTGTGTCCTCTGGCACTTGGATCTTAGCACCGCTTTTCCAGTCTGTTTTGCTTACTCTTGGCCTCAGGAGTGCCTGCTCTAGCCCCCATCCCCACATTTCAGAGGAAAGGAAGGAGAAGATGTTCTTGTCTAATTCCCACTGCGAATCTGGGAGCTAATTCTGCCAAAAGAGTCACGTGGCATTTTTTTGGTGAAAGACTGAAAGGATTAAGAGGAAGGGTGTGGAATTCAGTGGTTGGCTGTGTTGAAATACCTATCTTCATAATTAGGGCCACTCTCCTTGTAGCACCTACCTTCTGACCTCAGAACAGGGTATATATACTAGCTTTTCAAAACTGTCTTTTGCTGGCTTGTTTTCAATATCCACTAACAACTTCAGTGTTAGTATTTGCAGCCCTACTGAACATTTTACTTCTCAGCTGGTTTCCTATTTAGAACCTGATGAATGAAAATGACCTCCTCAAGAGGATGTCAAGCAGCGCCTCTCAAACTTGAAAACCCACACAGGTCACCTGGGGGGTGTTGCTAAAATGCAGACTCTGATTCCGTAGGCCTGGGGCCTGAGAGTCCCCAGATGCCACTGCTGCTGTGGCTCCAGGAACCCCATTTCCAGGAGCCAGGATCTAAGTGTCTCTTCCAACTTGCAATAATCACCCATCAGGTAAAGCTCATTGGCTACGATACTGCTAAGGCACAAGGCTCTACGTGTCTCTTGATGTCAGACTTTTCAGCCATGATTAGTGAAGAATAATTGGGTTAATGGAGGTTGCGTTTGAGATTCAGCATTTTCCACAAGCATGTATGTTAAACGTACCTCACCTTGGAAGGAATCTGGTGGAACTCTGGATCCGCTGCAGGCAGATACTGGCCAACTGGCAAATTTCCTCATGCATCTTCTCGGAGATCTCTTCTGATGGGTCTGAAAAAGAAGAAAGAAGATCAGAATCTTGGACTTTCCCGGTGGCGCAGTGATTAAGAATCCACCTGCCAATGCAGGGGAGACGGGTTCGAGCCCTGCTCTGGGAAGATCCCACATGCCGCGGAGCAACTAAGCCCGTGCACCACAACGACTGAGCCTGCGCTCTGGGCCCCTCACTAAGCCCACGAGCCACAACTACCGAAGCCCGTGCACCTAGAGCCCGTGCTCCACAGTAAGAGAAGCCACCGCAATGAGAAGCCCACGCACCGCAACGAATGCGGCCATAAATAAATAAACAAATTTGTTTTTTAAAAAAAGATCAGAATCTTGCTCCAGAACCATTTCTGTCTGTAGGGATATTTTAGGTTGATGTGGCCAGGAGAGTTAGAGCTGAACTAGCAGCTTCCTCAGGGGGTGTGTTCAGGTGTTTTGGATCTGAGACCCTGAGAGGCACAGAAATGGTCAGCACCAGTCAAACCTTTCTGAACGCAGCATGCTTTCAAACTGTAAACGCACTCCTGTGTAGTTAACACTGGTGACAAACAAGTCAGTGACAATTTCTCATCTCCTGTTTTTGATCACTCATTCCCCCCCCCCACTTGAGATACCTCCTTTGGTTTCAGCTGTTGATGCTGTATTACAGATATTTTCTAAGTCACTGCAGAGAATCTAAATCCTACCTTTTCCTAGCAGTAAAATTAGCCTGTGGCATGATAACTGCCCTGGCATCTCTCTATTGGCTACAATATCCAGGTGGAAGCAATGGAAGTATCAGGCGAAGGCAGGCTATGAGCCCGAGCTGGTCACAGGGTCCGCCTGTCATGACAGTATGTTATCATCAGCTGTCTCCATGTCCATGTCCCTCCTGTCCTTTTCCTCATCCCATTCCCGTCTCCCACAAACATTTCTCTTTCATCTTCTTAACCCTTGTAGATAGCACAGTGGCTGGAAACTAACTCGACGAAAGTGTGCTGACGAAGCCAGGCTCAGATTGTGATGATGAAGGTGCCTGAGATTATGTAAGGCAAAATGATTCATGCAGCCCCTTTTCTCAGCTTATCTATCACTGTTAGAAGGTGCCTCATACTTGATTAAACATTTGTGTTTCTGTATCTAGGTTCATATTTCTCTTTTCATGACCTAGTCCTCCCTCCTGAAGCTTGAGCTAATAGAAAGCAATAGATACAGGAAATTAAAGGAGAAAAATCTCTTTAAGTTGTGGATGGCAGTACAAGTTCAGAAATTAGGAGTTTCAGGGAGTTTTGCTGACCCAGCTTTCAGAATCCTAGGGGTGATTTAATTGGTTGACCTTCTCCCCTCCCTCCAGGCTGCTTTATCTGTTTTTCTTTTTCTCCCCATGATTGAAGCAGGAGACTGAGGCAACATGGACCTACAAACATTTAGATTATGATTTTCCAGGACAAGAGCTCAAGTCAGTGGGAGATACCACAGGTCTGCAGTACCCAAGAAATTTCCAAATAAGCAGACCCTGTTTAGCCCAGCTTCTTCTCCTCGTGAACTCGTCTTTTGTCAGATGTACAAAGCCTTCCCAAACTTCTACTGAGATCATTGTTCCACACCTAGTTGCCATTTAGTTCATTTGCATGTGGCAATTCTATTATATCAGTACCATGGGGAGTGAGTCCCAGGGCAAGCAGGAGTGGTTCCACCTTTGATGAGGTCTCAGGTTTGCTTGCTTAATCTCTAGCTGAGCTCTTGGCTCAGCTCATTGTTATAGCCACAAGAATGCCATCTTTCTGAAGCATTATAGTGGCTTTTTCGAGATCCCTTGACTCATACGTTTTCCTCCAGAGCTACTTTATTCATACTAATCAACCTTGATAAATTTCTCTCCTTTAATACGCTAAACTCCTATTCAGATCTGCACTCAATAACATACACTTGGATTCCATCTTGGACTTTTGGGCCACATGCCACTGCCTGCAGGAGAGTCCAGCCCTGACATCTGTTGTGGGCCACCTAGCTGTATATCTCTGCAACTCAGAAAGCATCCATGATTCTGACTGCTGAGTCTGTGAGCTTCTTGAAGGGCCTGTATCCTCTTCCTCAATCTGTGTCCTACAGTAAGTTAGCACTGCGACCCCTTGTTTTTGTTTCCCCCAATGAAAATGGCTTTTTCATTTTTCTCATTATAAAAATAATCCATGCTTAGCGTAAAGCATTCAAACAATACAGAAGCAAGGAAAGCAGTACCTGAAATTTCACCACTTGGAAATTAATACGGTTCATGATCTTCCAGACCCTTTTCTTCACATAGACACAATTTTACGCAACTGGAATGCACTCTTTTGGCCAAATAATATATTGTTACCATTTCAGCAAGTACAGATATTGAAATAGGTATTTATTTATTTGCATTGGCTTGAACAGAAGCCTAAGGCTGTTCATAGTTACTATACCTTCGCCTTATTTTTCTAGCCCTCCCCTTTGTTTCCTCTTCTCTCCTCTCTAACTAGGCCCCCCAGCAGCCCCTGAGGGGTAGCCTTGGCTGTGGCACTTGCCAGGGAGAGGAAGGGAATGAAGGAGGTGCAGGTGGTCAGGCAACGGGAGGTAGCTTCGCATGCTGTCACTTCCAGGAGAATTGGCCCTCTCCACTTCTGCCAGCTGGGAGTTGAAGTGACGTCAATCTCTCTTTTTATACTGTCTCCTGATTTTTTTCTACTCCCTCCACCCTTTGCCTCCTTCCTAGGCAGCAGAAGGGAGGTATCTGCAGAGAGGGATCCGCACAATCATCAAGCTCCTCAGGCGATTCTGATCTAGGGGCGCACAGCTACTCTTTGAGACCTGCTGCTCACCTCATTGCAGACCAGGTGCAGCTCACGGCTGAATAGGAATCACCTGGGGAGATGGTTAATAATACAAACTCCTGCACCTCATTCCCGGAGATTCTGATTCTGTAGAGCTGGGATACGGCCCAAGACTTGGTGGTTTTTTGCTTTCTGGGTTTTTTGTTGTTGTTTTTTTTAAAAAACAAGATCCCTAAATGATCCTGAGGAACAGCCAGTTTAGCCCATGCTCTACTCCCTGGCTACTCAAAGTGTGGTTCCTGGACCAGCATCAGCATCGCCTGGGAGCTTGTGAGAAATGCAGTCTCAGGCCTCACCTCCAGACCTACTGAATCAGAGCCGGTATTTTATAACAAGATCCCTGGATGAATCGTACTGAACGTTACAGTTTGAGAGGCACTGCTCCACCCCAGTGCTATAGAATGGGAAAATTCTTCTTTGTGGGGCTAAGCTAAAAACATTGTAACTCACTTGATTCCCACCTACTGAACTGTTGGTGGGATTTCACAAAATGTACCTACAACTTATGGCGACGTTTTCCTAAAAGAGAAGTGGTAAACAGTACAGATAATTCCAAGGTAAAGGAAACTCTCCACCAGTTTCAACCTTAGCTTGTCTTTGATTTTATGCATGAAATCCTCATGAAAGAAATCGAGGTTTGCATGAATATTTTAGATTAAAGGTTAAAACTGGACCATATTTTTCTCTTTAGAGTGCTCTGACATCTCAGCTCTTAAATAACAAAGTTCTTGGTAAAATATTCAAATGGTCCTCTGTAATGTTTGTACCAACTTATGCACTGCCAAGCCCAGCCAATGACAACTGCATTTCAGGAGAACAAAAACACCAATTCAACGTTCATTTTAGTCAGTGAGCTCATACCCCACGACCAGTTCCTGTGGAGGCATCACTTAGGGAAACCTTTGGCCTTCTATGTTGCTTATGAAAACCTCTTGACTAGAATTGTGATTCACCTAGATTTGTCCCAGAAAAATCATCCTTAAGCATTTGCATGTTGAGCATTCACGTTATTGTTTCATCAAGACGCTGCAAAGAAATGCTTTCTTTTCTCCCTCTTATGGAAGGTCATGGAATTATTTCTCCATTTAGTTAGTTTAGAATGCAGGGTTACAAAAAAAAGAATGCAGGGTCAAACCTAAGTCAAGTTGTTCACGAGAGGCTGGCTTTCAGGGCCCCACTTCCACAGTTTTCTCCTCCAGTGAACCTTTTCTTCTGTGCAGTACTTACAGCCTCTAATGTCTCTGCCTTCTTGCTTGTTTCAAAACTCACTTCCTGGATGATTTCCCAAACCTTTGTAACACTGCATCCATTAGAGACAGAAACCTCTCTCTCCAGCCTTAACTCAATAGGGTGCTGCCCATCTGGAATGGGATAGGCTGACTATAGCACTAGTGCAGTGACTCTGTGATGCCATCATCAAATTAGGCTCTGATATTTGTGACATGTAACTCATGTCCTTAGGTTTGCAATATGGCTGCTGTGCCTCCACGAATTGTCTCCGTCTATCATGAAGCAAGAATGGAAGAGTGTTTAGAAGTCTGCCTTTTTAAACAAGCTTTTCAGGCAGCCCCTTTGAATTGTTTCCACTTAGATCTCAGAAGCCAGAGCTGGGTGGCATGACCACCCCTAGCTGAAATGGAATCTGGATACACGGTTACCCCGACCCCCAAATTGGAGTTCTGTAACCAGAAAAAAAGGGGAGGAGAATGGATATTAGGTAGTCAGTTAGCAAGACTGGCCACTGTCACTAAGTGGTAAGACGCTCCTAAGATATTTGAATTTTAAAGGGGAACAAAGCCTTAAGCCAACAGAATAAACCTAGGAGAGTAGACTTTCAGGCCTTAGCTACTGTGTACTTAGACTTCGGGTCTAGGGATGAGAAATTCCTATTGCCTCTCAGACAAGATATTTTTGATATCTTGAATTGTGTTTTATACGGTCAGTTAATTGTTTTGGTGTGATTGAGATTCTAATGCAATCCATACTTGCTTCACTTTTTAAATGATGACATGTGTTTAAGGTAAGGGCTTGATAAAATCAAATTCTTAGTAAACCTTGATGATTATTGAGGATGCTCTGCTTTTCCTGTCTGGACAGGCCCTCGATCTGGCACTTACGCTCTCTCCAGCAGACAGGAGCCTAGAGGAGGGAGGAATTGGGTGCTTTCTGGTCCTCACACTTCTTGTGAGTGGGCTTGGATATACGTGGAAAATAGTGACTTCCACCAAAATAGGGTTGGTGATCAGGTCCTGAGACTGACAGTAAGAGAAGGTAGATTTTTTTCCCCCCTGCTTCTAGGGACCAGAGGGAAAGCTGTGAAGAATGAAGATAGAAATCTTAGTGCTAGGAAGGGTCAGAAGGGCTAGGTGGGGTCAGAGAGGCAAAGGATGCTTGTGTGACCAAAATAAGGTAGCAGGCAGAAAAACTTACTAGAAAGGTCTAATAGGAAGGAGTGAGAAATTGTTGAGGCTGGAGCTTCAGAAACAAAGCCCAGACCAGAGTTTGGGCCAGAGTCCCTACTTCCTGCTCCCCTGTAACTTTGAGGGATCTAGGTGGCACTCATGGGTCTCCATCAGCCTGTGGGACTTTATGGGATTATATGTCATCATAAGTGCATGGGATATTTGAAGTTTGGGGAAAGGTCCCTATTACAGTTACTTTCACTGCCTAATGACTCAACCCAAATTGGTGGTGTAAATAACAACTGCTATTTTATTATGCTCACAGCTTCTGGGGTCAGGAATTCAGACAAGGCACAGTGAGAATGGCTTGTCTATGATCCATGATGTGTGGATCCTCAGCTGGTCTGGGGGCACTTGAGTGGCTGGGGGCTGGAATCATCTGGAGGCTTCTTCCCTCACACGTCTGGGGTCTGGGCTAGGATAACTCCATGACTGGGTGTAGCAGGACTGTTGACCAGAGGACCTACACGTGGCCTCTCCACGTGGCTTGGGCTTCGCACAGTATGACGGCTGGGTTCTGAGAGGGCAAGTCCCAAGAGGAAGCCTCTGGATGATGCGAGCGTTCCAGGAGAGCCCGGGCAAGCCGCGTGGCCTTTTATGACCTAACCTCGGAAGTCACAGAGCATCATTCTCACCTCTGTCTTGTGGTCAGAGCAGTTTATAAGGCTGCCTAGATTCAAGGCAAGGAGTTTTAGAGCAGCCCCCTCTTGATGGGAGGAGTGGCAAAGAACTGGAGGCCTTTAAACAAACAAACACAAAGTGCCTACTCCCTGAACTTGCAGTTGGAATCTTGGCTGTACGTTTTCTAGCTATGTGACCTTGGGCAAAAGTCTCAACTTCTCTGACCTCTGCATTTTTCATCTCCCAAATAATAGGTGCTCATCTTATTGGGTTTGGGTGAGGACTAAATGAGATAAACTTATACCGAAGATTTTACCTAGAACAAAATGTGTTCACTATTGCTTGAGCCTAAATCTGAAGAATGCTTGGGGAATACCATGCCTGAAGTAGGGGTTATTTTTCTCAGGTGTGGAATCAGGGATTAAGCTGGAAGATGTATTGTGCCTTTAACAAATACACACCTAACCTATTAAATACCTACTACATGCTAGACATGTCCTCCTGGCCAGGGACATTCCTCATTCAAGGGTTAGACTTGCATCCCCAAATACCAGACATGATATTTCAGGCAGTTATGGGCACCAATATTTTCTAAGCATCTTCTCCTTCCTCCAACCATAAATAGTGTCCAGAAGTGAACTTTTGCAATTTTTTTGTGCATACTTGAACTCTTCTTCTCTCTGCAGCTTTTGCAGGTATTTTATTTTTCCATTCTTGCGTCTGTTAAGCTTCTTGCACCCTTAAAACATAGGGTTGATTTAGTTGTAACTTTCTGGAAAAATGAGGAACACTCTGTGCTTAGATGAAGTCCTCATTTGGAGATGTTTATCTCTGAGCAAAGAACAGTGGTTCCTGGATACTGTACCATTTCAGTGACTTGGTGTAACAGCTTCAATTAATCCGTGAAAAGGATGAGTCTTCTGAGGAGGCTGTCTGGAGAGTCTGATATGGCAGATAGCAGTTTGTGCTGAAATACCACACATACCTTGCCCCTGGAGGAGCACTGATCATGGGTAATATCTTTACTTATGGACTAAAGATTACTAGGAGGAAGAGCTACTGTGGATGAAAATTCTCACAAATCAACAAGCAACATTGCTACAACCAATAAAGGTGGACTGAGAGCTGCAAGCTAGCTTTCTGTCCATAGGTCGTTGTGTTCTTTTCAGTTTATGGGCTCAGTGTGCCATATTGTATTAATAGATCACATCCTTCTAGCAAAGTTCATTTACCTACATGGAAAATGAAAACTTAGTAATAGAATATATAGAAATAGAAATATTTCTATATATTCTATAGTGAGATACTAAAGCAGTTCTTGAAATGTAATTTATTGTAACCAAATGCAGTTGGTGCTCTTGTGCCCCAAACCCCATTCCCTCCGCTTCCCTGTGATTTCAGTGGTAGCTGTGGTACCATTTCGTATGCGTGCTGAAGGGTTCTCTCACGTTACTGCTGCATCTCGCTCAGCTGGTACATATGGCAGCCTGAGAGTATGGCGCAGAGCGGGGCACGGGAAGTAACACCTCTGCGTGATACTCTGAAACAAAGAGGGACAGGAGTGGGCCCAGAAATGCTTCCTGTCGGATGGAGGAATAATTCCAAGGCACATTCTACACCGTTTGCCAGTGGGGCGCGGGCAGGAGTGAGCTCCAGTTGCCCACAGCAGTAACTGGTTCAATAACATACCCTTCACTGGCTTCCTTCCTTCTCTGCCTTACTTCTCCTGCTCTTTCATTCCTGATCCCTGGGATCACCTCCCAAGTGAGCCACCTGTATCCACATCTTTGTTTCAGGCTCTGCTTTGAGGGGAGCCCAAATTAAAACACCAAGAGCTGGACCTGAAATTCAGATATGCCCCGGGGCAAGGGGTCCCCCAATTCCAACTCTAGTATCTATTGCCTTGCACTAATTGTCGTGGGGGTGGAGAACCCACCTGAACAAAGGGCTCAAATTGTGTCCTCAAGGTGGGATAGACTTACAAAGATGCTTCCTAATGGACTGAGGCAAGGATTAGAGCTTCTGAGAGAGAATTCACCTTAAAGGAAGAAGGAGGGCTTCCCTGGTGGCGCAGTGGTTGAGAGTCCGCCTGCCGGTGCAGGGGATACGGGTTCGTGCCCCGGTCCGGGAGGATCCCACATGCCGCGGAGCGGCTGGGCCCGTGAGCCATGGCCACTGGGCCTGCGCGTCCGGAGCCTGTGCTCCACGACGGGAGAGGCCACAGCAGTGAGAGGCCCGCGTACCACAAAAAAAAAAAAAAAAAAAAAAAAAGGAAGAAGGAGTCTGCTGCAATTCATTCAGACAGTTATTGAGAGTCTGCTATGTTCCACGTATAGTTCTATATGCCAGGGATATATCAATGAATGAAAACATGAGAAATCCTTGCACTCATGAGTTTATATTCCAGTGGAAGAAGACAGAGAATAAACAATTAAAATACTAAGAAGTAAATTTTAGATTATTTTTGAAGTTAAGGGCTAGGGTAGAATAAGTAAGGGAGATTGGTAGTACAGGCAAAAGGGCCTTGGCATTAACGTGAGTGGGAGCGTGTCCTAGTCAGCCCAGGAGGCCATAACACAATAACACAGACTGGGTGGCTTAAAGAACAGACATTAATTTTCTCACAGTTCTGGAAGCCAAAAATCCATGATCAAGGCGCTGAAAAATTTGGTTTCTGGTGAGAGCTCTCTTCCTGTCTTGTAGATGGCTGTTTCTTGCTATGACCTCACGTGACCTTTCCTCTGTGCACACACGTGGTGAGACAGAGAGCTCTGATGTCTCTTCCTCTTCTTATGAGGATACCAGCCCTACTGCATTAAGGCCCCATCCTTATGGCCTCATTTAACCTTTATTACCTCCTTATAGGGCCTACTTCCAAATATAGTCACATTGGGGGTTAGGGCTTCAACATATGAATTTAGGGGGCACAATTCTGTCCATAACAGGTGTTTTGGGTAGGCATCTTTTACAAGGTGACATGTCAGCAAAACTGTGAAGGAAGTGAGCAAGTTATCCATGTAGCTAGCTGAGGGAAGAGAATTCCAGGAAGAAGGAATGGTGAGTACAAATGTCCTGAGGAGAACCTGCCTGCCGGGACAGGAATGTTCAAGAAAGAGTGAAGATGTCAGTGTGGCTGACGTGGAGGCTGTCAAGGGACTTGTAGGATATGAGACTGAAGAGGGGAAAGAAGAGTGGGCCAGATCACAAAGGGTCTTCTAGGGCCTTCTAGGGCATGGTAAGAATGTTGCCTTCCACAGTGGGAGACATGGAAAGCCAGACTCAGCAACAAGGGCTAATGTTTGGATGAAGAGCAGTGGCTTCATGTATAGATGTCAAGGTGTCCCTTGCTTGACAATGTCTTGATCTTTGGTCTTCCGTTGAATGAATGAATGAAGTCTATGCTAGGAAGAACAAGGAACTATGATTGTTAGCCAAAATAAAAACAGTCACTAAACTATATAATTTGTTGGGGCTCAAGTAACCTGTCTGTGGCTGCCATGTAACAGAGCAAAAATCACAGGGAGAGAAGCCATCCCTTGCCTCACCTCAGGGAAGACTAGAAGTGTCAGTGGGGATTGCAGCCAATGCTGAGACTGCTCAGCAGGGGGAGGCCCAGTGTTGGCGGGTGACCAGCCCAGAAAAACACAAGGGTCTTGTTGCAAGAAAGAATCAGACAGCCCAGGGGAGAAAGAAGAGTCGAGAAACAGACCGCCGTGTACACAGGAATTGGAATACTATATGAGAAAAGCAGCCTCTCAAATTTGTGGTGAAAGAAGAAATAATTTAACAAATGATGCTAAGACACTTGGTTAACGATGTGGAAAAAATTAATTTGGAGCTCTATTTAAATCTAGATGGATTAAATATTTGAACATGTGAAATAAATATATTGTTGGAGAAACCATAGGTACATGTCTTAGGTTGGGAAGGACTTTCTAAGCATTACTTCAGTAGGAGAAATCAAAAGGAAAAAGACTGAAATATTCGACCATAAAGAGGCTTAGAGGTTCTATATGGAAAAAGCACCATAAAGATAGATGTAAAAATGGAAAAATATATTTGTAACATTCATGACAGAGCAAAGATTAATATCCTTAGCATTTAAAAAGCTATTATAAATCAATTTAAAAATAGAAACTAATAAAAACTAGATTGTGAATAGTAGACTTACTAATGAAGAGACATATGAAACATTAAAAATGTAAAAAAAATGCAAATTAAAATAATAACGAGATATCCTTTGTCAGACTAGCAAGGATAAAAAGATTGCAGACACATAGTCTTGGCTGAGATGTGGGAAAGCAGTCACTTTTTCATATACTGCTGGTTGTTACTGATAGAATTATTTTGCTGAGAAACTTGGGAATATAATATCCATGTATATATTACTTAGCTCAAAAAATTCCACATCTCATCATTTATCCCAAGACAATGATTCCACATACATGTAAAGATGGGTAAACAAGAATGTTTATTTTTATGCTATTTATGCAAAATAAAATAGGGAATAATCTAATGTCTAACAATAAGAGATGGCTTAAATTAAGGTGTGTCTAAGATGGAATAGTATGCAGCAATTAAGAGTAATGATAAAGCTGCATATCAATATGAAAAGTTTTCTTTATAAATTGTGAGTAGAAGATACAATTCACAAAAAGAAAAGACAGCCTACAGACTGGGAGAAAATATTTGCAAATGATGTGACTGACAAGGGCTTAATTTCCAAAATATACAAACAACTCATACACTCAACAACAAAAAAACAAACAGCTCAGTCAAAAAATGGACAGAAGACCTAAATAGACATTTCTCCAAGGAAGACATACAGGTGGCCAATAGGCACATGAAAAGATGCTCAACATTGCTAATCATTAGAGAAATGCAAATCAAAACCACAATGAGGCACCACCTCACACTGGTCAAAATGGCCATCATTAAAAAGTCTACAAATAACAAATGCTGGAGAGGGTGTGGAGAAAAGGGAACCCTCCTACACTGTTGGTGGGAATGTAAATTGGTGCAGTCACTATGGAAAACAGTATGGAGGTTCCTCAAAAAACAAAAAATAGAGTTGCCATATGATTCAGCAATCTCATTCCTAGGCAAATACCCAGACAAAACCATCATTTGAAAAGATACATGCACCCCAGTGTTCATAGCAGCACTATTTACAATAGCCAATGGGCTTCCCTGGTGGTGCAGTGGTTGAGAGTCCGCCTGCCAATGCAGGGGACGCGGGTTCGTGCCCCGGTCTGGGAGGATCCCACGTGCCGCGGAGTGGCTGGGCCCGTGAGCCATGGCCCCTGGGCCTGCGTGTCCGGAGCCTGTGCTCCGCAATGGGAGAGGCCACAGCGGTGAGAGGCCCACGTACCGGAAAAAAAATAAAATAAAATAAAACCTACAATAGCCAAGACCTGGAAGCAACCTAAATGTTCATTGACAAATGAATGGATAAAGAAGATGTGGTATTGTATATACATATACACAATGGAATATTACTCAGCCATAAAAAGAATGAAATAATGCCATTTGCAACAATGTGGATGGACCCAGAGATTATCATACTAAGTGAAGTAAGTCAGAAAAGAAAGACAAATACCATATGATACCACTAATATGTGGACTCTAAAATATGACACAAATCAACATATCTATGAAACTAAAACAGACTCATAGATATAGAGAACAGACTTGTGGTTGTCAAGGTTG
Source organism: Kogia breviceps (assembly GCF_026419965.1). Taxonomy (NCBI): domain Eukaryota; kingdom Metazoa; phylum Chordata; class Mammalia; order Artiodactyla; family Physeteridae; genus Kogia; species Kogia breviceps. The sequence goes on along the minus strand of NC_081330.1, from coordinate 117,760,960 downwards.
GGGTAGGGGAGGGAAGGATTGGGAGTTTGGGATTTGCAGAGGCTGGATAAACAATAAGGTCCTAATGTATAGCACAGGAACTATATTCAACATCCTGTGATAAACCATAATAGAAAAGAATATGAAAAAGAATATATACATATATTTGTATAACTGAAAAAAAAAAGGATACAACTCACAAATCTCCAGGTACTCTGGAGTACAACCCCATGGGCTTGCATGTATATACCTGTGTAGAAAAAGTGATAAAATAATAACAGTATTCTCTCTGATATTCTGTTACAGTATTCTGTTACTCTAATTTTTAAAAAATGTTTTCTTTTTGCTTATCTGTATTACCTATTTAATTTATAATGAACTTAAACTTGAATAATAAAGAAATATTTTAAAAATTAAAATTTAAGTTATATGTTTAAATTACTAAATTCTTATATATCTAATATTGAATTTTTTCTGATATTTCTCAAGTTAAGGTTTTTTTCAAGTGTAACTGGTTGAATTTTTTTTTGGATCTAATTTTTAAAACAATTTTTTTTTTGGCTGCGTTGGGTCTTCGTTGCTGCACGCAGGCTTTCTCTAGTTGCAGCGAATGGGGGCTACCCTTTGTTGCAGTGTGTGGGCTTTTCTCATTGCTATGGATTCTCTTGTTGCAGAGCATGGACTCTAGGTGCACAGGCTTCAGTAGTTGTGGCACACAGGCTCAGTAGTTGTGGCTCACGGGCTCTAGAGCGCAGGCTCAGTAGTTGTGGAGCACGGGCTTAGTTGCTCCGTGGCATGTGGGATGCTCCCAGACCAGGGCTTGAACCCATGTCCCTTGCATTGGCAGGTGGACTCCCAACCACTGTGCCACCACGAAAGCCCTAAAACAATATTTATGTCAAGGAAGTCTTGTGTTTTACATAAACACTATTTCCTATGGCTGTCAATTTTGCCTCTACCTCATTATTATGACCACTATATTTTTCTCTCTGACATCTGATATTTTAATAATACTGGAAGGAGAAAGAGAAGCTATTAGAACAGAGGCCAGGATTGTACTCTTCCAGAGGCTGACTGAGGCAGAAAAAGTCACCTGTGGGAATGTAGGCTTTTTTTTTTTTTTTTGGTAATAACCTTATTGAGGTGTGGTTCACATACCATATAATTCACCCATTTAAAGTGAACAATTAAATGTATTTTAGTATAGCCAGAGAATTGTGCAACCATCACCACAATCAATTTTAGAATATTTTCATCACTCCAAATAAAAATCCCATACTCTTAGTAGTCAACCTCCATTTCCTCCAATTCTTTCAGCTCTAGGCAACCACTCTATAGATTTGACTATTCTGGACATTTCATATAAATGGAACCATACAATATGTGGTCCTCTGTGACTGGCTTCTTCAATTTAGCGTAATAGTTTCAAGGTTCATCCATGTTGTAGCATGTATAAGTTTCTTTTTTGCTGCTGAATAATATTCCATTGAATGATTATGCCACATTTTATTTGTCCATTCATTGGCTCATAGATTTGTATTGTTAGCACTTTTTGGCTACTATCAGTAATACCGCTATGAAAATTTGTGTACAAGTTTTTGTGTGGAATGTAGGTAGTATTTTGATTACCGATTCAATCTCTTTTCTTGTTATATGTCTGTTTAGATTTTCTATTTCTTTTTGAGTCATTTTTTGGTAGTTTGTACCTTTTTAGGAGTTTGTCTATTTCATCTAAGTTATCCAATTTGTTGGGAACATGGGCTTTTGAAAAATATTTGGAGTATAAAGGAGAAGACAGGAGAATAGTGGAAGATTGTATAGCAGCCCTGAAATCCCTATTGTAATTCCTGAAGTCTTTAATAAAGTGACTGAACTCACAAAATCTTGAGTGTGACTTCATTTTTTTGTGAATAGAAATAACAACAATAACCAAAATCAGAAACAAAAGCAACAACAAAACAGAGATCAAAGCAATTTTAGATGGAGCTGAGTTAATTAACAAGAATGCCTTTGCCATATATTCTGGATTCAAGCAGCTGGTTCTGTTTGCTCAATTGTTTAACTAAAATTTGTACTCAGCAGTGTTATAGGAAATAAAGTTGGGATGCCAGAAATACCTTAATATGATGTGAAAGAAGGAATTCAAAGGCTTAGAGAGATAAGAATGTTGAAGCGGATTTATCATGTGCAGCTGGCTTGTCCAACCCACAACCATGTCCTCTGAGAGGGTCTAGAAAGTATTCCCTTCATTATGGCAATAAAGAATAAATTGGTGAAGATAAATCAGCATCCTTGAAAAGCACTGTATTGGTGGCAGTGGACAAAGACAGGAAATGCAACCACTGAAATAGGGTGGTTGAGGCAGAGGCTGAGTAATAATAGCCCTTAGTCACTAGACAGCAATGGGTGTGGTTACCACAGTGGGTGACAAATCCAAATGTTTGTCAGAACGGCTTGACCACATGGATCTTTGGTGGTGGCTAATTGATTATGGTGTCTCTAGGACTGAAACAAATTACAGCTCACTAAAATTGTTCCCGATCTGTATAATCTAGAATCTTCTATTTTTGGTGAACAGAGACTGAGTCATCATGTTACAGTATATGGGATCCTCTTCCAATTCCCAGCCTCTGGTCAATTCCTAGATCTAGAGCCCCTTCAACACTCTAGTTGGATTGGTCCATTTGATCTAGCTTGAGCTCTGGTTGATGGATAAAGATATTTAAGAGAAAACATCCTCCTAATCCAGTACTGGGAAACTCCAGTATAGGAACGAGCAGGAAAAAGGAACTTGTGGGCCAAATGGCTACCTCAGCATCATTAAGACATGCCAATCCCACTGGACCATATGCAGTTTATAAGAACTTTTCAACTGGGGTGTTGAATCTACTCAGATGGGTAAAACTTGTCTCTAAGTTACCTCCTGATTATAATTGCTGTCACAGTTTTCCCTGATTGTTTTGATTGATGTAATACAATCTGTACACTAATAGTAGGAATAGTTGGTCACTTTTTGGAGGCTTATCTGTTACAGGCTTGTGGTTTCAAGACCCTTTCAATAAGCCCACCTCAACATTTGACACAGTAGTTTGTACATAGTAGGTGATCAGTAATTGTTTGTTAGTTCATTATCTCGTTAAGACAGGACCATACTTAAGTCTTCTCAGACAACCAAGAACTTGCCTTAGCTTCAAAATAAGATACATATTTTTCTTATTATAAAAATAATGCAGTGTTACTGTTGAAAATTTGGGAAATAAAAGGAAAACTAAAGGAGAAAATAACAACTCATATAACACACTCAGAAATAATTACTGTTAAGTTTTTGGGATATACTTCATTTTAGTCTTTGCTATCTGCTTCTCCCAAACACAAACTCAGACAGATCATACTATGTATTTAGGTCTATATCCGTGATTTCTGACAATAGGGACTGGTTTCCATGAAATAACAGTCCATCACATAGATATAGTTTAATTTTTTTAATGTATTATTCTACTGTTAAATGGAAAGTTGCCCTGATTTTAAAAAATTATGGGTAACAAACATCTTTGGGCATAAATCTTGCCCACCTTTTAATCATTTCTGTAAGATAAAACTCTAGAAGGAGAATTACCTGGTCAAAGGATTTAAATATATGTAAGAACTCGATGAATATTGCAACATCATTTCCCAGTTTGTATCTATTAACACTCCTAGAATTATGGTATTGCACTAACTGTTCCTTCATTAGTAATTAGTGTCTTTTTTCTTTTAATTCTTTGCTAATTTGGTAGATAAAAGTGGAAACTTACTGTATCAGTTACCTATTGTTATGTAACAAACAACCCCAAAGTTTAGTAAGTTCAAACAATGATTTGTTATCTCTTATGATTCTATGGGCTGGCAAGCTGGGGCTATGTGGTTCTTCTCCTGGTCTTAAGTAGGTCATTTATGCATCTGTAGTCCTGTGACAGCTTGCTGGAGCTGAAGGGGCTAAGATGACCTCACTCAAATGTCTGGAAGTGATTTCTAGCTGTTGGCTGAGTCGCCTTTTTTCTTCCCATCATGGTCCCTTATCTTGAAATATATGTTAGACTGAGCTTCTTCACAGTCTCAGGGTTCCAATGCAGTGGCAAGATTGAAAGGGGAGGCCCTACAAGGCCTAAGCTCCAGAACTAGCACAAAGTAATTTCTACCACATTCTTTTGGTCAAAGTAAGTCATAAGGCTATCCCAGCTTCAAGGGGTAGGGAAATAGATTGCATTTCTTCTTGAAAGGAGTATCAAAGTCATACTGCAAAGGAGCATAGGTTCAGAGAGGTGTGATTCATTGGGGGGGGGCATTATCATCAGCCTTTATCACCTGTTATTCAATTTGATTATTTTCAATTGTGAATGAGGTTATTTTCTAGCCATTTGCATTTCTTCCTTTCTAGATCGTCCTTTGGCCATTTTTATATCATGTTTTAGGGTTATCTTACCAATTTTCAAGAACTCATATATTATGGATATTAATTTTAGTTTATCATATTTGTTGCAGATATTTTTCTCAATTTGTTGATTTACTTTTCATGTTGTGTATATATTTTTCTTTGTTGTTTAAAAAATTACTTTGAAATTTAAGAAACATTCACTAGAAAATCAGATACCTATTTTTTCTAGTTTTTTTTCTAGCTTTTATGTGGTTTGATTATGTTTGTTTAATCTATTGAAGTTTATTTTGGTGCATGATATGGTAATTGTTTAATATGATTTTCTTATATAGCTGTCAATATAGCTGTCAATATAGTGTAGTTACTCTACACTTCTTAAGGAAAAATTCATACTTTCCCAACTGATTTGTAATACCTACTCAGCCTTATGGTAAATACTCATGCATTCCAGAGTTTTGATCTTGTATTAGTTTTTTGTTTTATTGCTCTCTCTATAAATCTTTTCCAAATAATTCATTATTTCAATTATTTGAGATTTATAATTAGCTTTAATATCTAGAAGAACAAGCCCACTATCATTTCTCTTCAAAAGTTTTCTTGGCTATTTTTTACCTGTTTATTCTTCCAGATGAACTTCGGAAATATATTGTCAAATTAAAATCAATCATCATGAGATTAGGACTGCATTAACCTTCCTTTGGGAAGAATGGCCATTTTTACAAGATTGTCTGCCCAATTAGGGACATGGTATCCAAGTCTTCTTTCTCTTAATAAAAGAATCTTTATATATATATATATATATATATATATATATATATATATATATATATATATATACCAAACATTTCTTATTACTTCTAGGATATTATTTTAGTCTGTGTTACTGCATTTTCATTATATTCCTAGCTGCTTATAACCTAAAGTATTGATTTCTTGATATTCATCCTGTATCCAGCCGTTTTTTGAATGTGCTTATTAATTCTAATAGTTTTCCTATTGATTCTCTTGCCTTAACTCAGTGTACAATCTTAACGTCTGCAAATAACAAAAATTCTTTCTTCCGCCTGTCAATAGTCATACGTCTTTTTTTTGGTTTTAACATCTTATTGTACTGGCCAGAAATACCAAAACAATATTAGATAGAATTGGTCTGGTTTTGCAAGCAATATAGCAAAGAGGAGGCTTCCCTGGTGGTGCAGTGCTTGAGTTCGCCTGCCAATGCAGGGGACATGGGTTAGAGCCCTGGTCCGGGAAGATCCCACATGCCACGGAGTAGCTAAGCCCGTGCACCACAACTACTGAGCCTGCGCTCTAGAGCCTGCGAGCCACAATTACTGAAGCCCACGCCTAGAGCCCATGCTCTGCAACAAGCCACCTCAACGAGCAGCCCTTGCACCGCAATGAAGAGTAGCCCCCGCTGGGGCTTCCCTGGTGGCGCAGCGGTTAAGAATCTGCCTGACAATGCAGGGGACAAGGGTTCGAGTCCTGCTTCTGGAAGATCCCACATGCCACGGAGCAACTGAGCCCATGCGCCACAACTACTGAGCCTGCAAGCTACAACTACTGAAGCCCGCATGCCTAGAGCCTGTGCTCCGCAACAAGAGAAGCCACCGCAATGTGAAGCCTGCTCACTGCAATGAAGAGTAGCTCCTGCTCGCTGCAACTAGAGAAAGCCCACACACAGCAACAAAGACCCAATGCAGCCAAAAATAAATTAAAAAAAAAAAAAAAAGAGTAGCCCCTGCTCGCCACAACTAGAGAAAGCCTGCGTGCAGCAACGAAGACCCAACGCGGCCAAAAATAAATAAATTAAATAAATTAAAAAAATATATATGTAGCAAAGAGGTTTTGTAACCAGAAGGTCATTCCAATGTTTCAAATTTTATGCTGCTATAAGTGATATGCATGTAATGTGTAATATGCTCTGTTTTGCCAATCCCAAGGTTGTCTATGTCATTTTACTAACGCTTCTTTTTTATTATTCCTCTGAGTATATGGTGCAGCATATTCACAAATTCTTTGTGAGAAAGCTCTACAGTAACATGAAAAGAATTAGTAATTATTTCCTTATTTTTCTCCTTTCCTTTTCCTTTCATTTCTCTATTTCCTGTTTAGCAAAACTTCTCATGTTTGTGATTTTCCCTGTGTCATTTCCAAATTGTCCACGTGTCTGTTTAACTATGAAGTGTGGAATGGATCCCCTCTTTTGGAAAGGAGTTAAATCTTGTGACTACTTGGAAGGATTAGTTCACAGTTCTTACTAGTCATAATTTCAGTGTTTTGCTTGCTTTTAGTGTGCACTGCTCAGCCTTTCATTTGTTATGGAAATTAGGTCTTTAGCTGACATAAAGTCACATCTGGTTCAATTGACATTTACTTTCCAGCGGCAAACAGGCTCATTACCAAAAAGCCCTCCCTAATCCTACCATCCCTCTTTCACCCCACTTCTCTATTACTCTTTACAGCAAAACTTTCCAAAAGGTTCACGCATGTTGTAGCACGTATCAGAATTTCATTCCTTTTTATGTTCAAACAATATTTTATATACATTATATAATATTTGCATGTACTTATATATATCTGTCACGTTTTATTTATCCATTCATCTGTTGATGGACATTTGCATACCTTACTTCTTCACTTCACTCAGGTCTCTGCTCAAATGTTCTCTTCTTATACAGCCTTCCCTGACTACCCTGTCTGAAAGAGTACCCTTCTCTCAATGATTCTGTCTCTTTACCCTCTTATTTTCTTTACAGACACACGCAACCCTGTATTTTGACTGATTGATTGATTGATTGATAGTTGTCTCATTCACCAGCATAAAGGCTCTATGAGGACAAGGACTTGGACTGATGTGTTTACTCGTGTCTCTAGCACCCTGATCAAAGACGGACCCATGAAGTTGCTCCATCATTCATGTTAAACGAGTGATTGAGTTCACCTGCATGTTTTCCATTCTCACTTATAATCCTTCTTTTTCATTTCACTCTGAGAAGAAAATGCATTTCCAGTCTCTCGTCTTTGGGGGGAAGTTTTCTACCACTGGTGGCTCTTTATCGACTGGCAGGCGTTTGGGTTTTTAAAAAAATATTTATTTATTTAGGCTGCACTGGGTCTTAGTTGCAGCACATGGGATCTTCATTGCGGCATGTGGGATCTTTTTTAGTTGTGGCATGCGGGCTTCTTACTTGTGGCATGTGGGACCTAGTCCCCAGACCTGGGATCCAACCCAGGCCCCCTGTATTGGGAGCATGGAGTCTTACCCACTGGACCACCAGGGAGGTCCTGGCAGGCATTTGATTTTGAAAGACTTTTGATGTGTCCATTAAACTTTTGGACAAATACGAGATTTGAGCTGCAGAGTCTATCTGGTCTTTGATTTCTTTAGTTTGTGATTTTACTTGGTTTTGTTTGTGTTTCTTTATTAATCCTAGGCTAGATAAAGCTTCATGTTTTCTATGTGCCAAAGTAAAATGATTTTTAAATTTTCCACTAGAAATATATTTACAAGAATAAAAACCTTACAGAAATTGCTTACATAAGACTATACTAGTCTTAGTTAAGTTGCCTTAGGCCCTGTTACAGCACGTGCTTTCTCTTACCTGAAGAATCCTAGGAAAGAATGTATATATTTACAGCCTACTTCATTCTAGAGAAGGATTTGAGGCAGAGTATACTCACAATCAGAGAAAATTAGTAAATTGGGGTAAGGCAACAATAAGGTTTCAAAAAGTGAAGTAGGGGCTTCCCTGGTGGCGCAGTGGTTGAGAATCCGCCTGCCGATGCAGGAGACACGGGTTCGTGCCCTGGTCCGGGAGGATCCCACATGCCGCGGAGCAACTAAGCCCGTGAGCCATGGCCGCTGAGCCTGTGCGTCCGGAGCCTGTGCTCCGCAATGGGAGAGGCCGCAACAGTGAGAGGCCCGCATACCGCAAAAAGTGAAGTAAATATTTGCCCGCAGTCATTACATTAAAATCTGAATAAAGAGAAGTCTGCAATAGGAATTTTTTTTGGAATTGAAAAAGTGCCATATGAGTGTTTCAATTAGAGGAAAAGGACAATGATAGAAATGAATCTATCTGTGCTCTTATAGATTAAGCCATGATTAGACTAACTTTTTTTATTGCTTGAGAAATATTGAGACTTTCAATGGATTTTTAGGTATTTTTACTTATTTTATGTGGATCAATTGATAATATTTTTATTAGCCTTCTGAGAATTAGCATTCTAAATATTCTGAATGTCACCTCTGGATCCAGTATTATTTTAGTGTTCTATACTAACATTTGAAATTCTGTTGTATGTCTTTACTGAGGGCTTTCTTTGGGCCTAATTTTTTGCTATTGCTCTTTTTATGGATCGAGGTAACATAGAAATCAAAAGAAAATTCAATGAACAAACCATCACGTCAGGAGTGTTTGCAATGCATTCAGTTCAACCATCATTTGTCAGATACTTGCTGAATGAGTCATGAACTCAAGTGTGTCTACAGACCAAGCAGATAAATTAGTGAAGCAGGTCAGGTGTATGGAAAATCAATGACCAGAAATGTAATCAAGCTTTCTTTGTTTTTACTGAAATACAGGGTAAAGAGATAACATAATAAACACAGATAGACTAATGGTGATCATATGTTACTATATACATGGGGAATGCAAATTGAAAATAGAGAGAGCTAACTATTAATTGTTTTCTTTCATGTTTCATTACTCTTTTGATTTGGAACTGGAAAGCAGGTACCTTAACTTCTCTGAAAACATGAAGTGTCAGGTCTTATATTTCACATTGTGAGGTACAGGGTAGAATTCAGCCTTGAGTCCTCTAACTGATTTTGATATTTAATTAAATTCAGATTCATAACAGAAAGAAGCTCTTCATAAAATGAGAGTTCATTTGAACATGGATAGGATCCTTGCACAGTGTTTTTATATTTAGGATAAATAAATGTCATTATTTCAATTTTAATATTATATTGCGCTACAGTTCAATAACTTCTCTTTGGAGCTCCCAATACATACTATCAATACTAGTTGGGGAAGATGAACTGAACAAAGCTAGTTTATTTTCATATAGTTTCAGATCAAGAAAATACATTTGGGATTTGGGATTTTATTTCACACTTTTGGGAATGTAAATCTGGCTATGGCTTTGACTTCTGTTAATAAAGGAAAGTAGCTGAGATTATTCTCTGACAAATGAAACTCCTAAAGATTCATTTTTCTATGATTAATGAACAAAACAAATTGCTCCATTTGATAATGCCCTTGGTGAGAAATATTCAAAATATTTAGAAGGGTCATAGTGTCAAGTCTTTGATCCAATTTTTGTTGCTAAATTGAGATAGGCATGTTTCCTTGGGTAATGTGATATCATCATTGAAAGAAATAATTCAACACCCATTCATGACTTAAAAAAATCTCAGGAAACTAAGAAACTATTGAAGCAATACAGCATTTCTTGCCCCCACAGTTCCCTGATAACATTTATGTGATGTCAGTGACATGATTACATATTAACAATGCATCATCCACCCTGCTGCCCATGACTCTTTCAGATGTTGTAACTGTGCTTTGTTGATGACGATCACAAGTGCAAGTCTTAGAGTATGCAGGAAAATGTGAACGAGCCATTTTCTGGTCATGTTAAATTTACCACCCAGAATTTTATAGTACAAAGGTGGAACAGCACATGAATTAACCACGTCTTCTCTTGAACCCTTCAGGCCATCATCCCTGCATTCCTAGAATTCAACCTCTCTCAATGTTGACTATACCCCTGCAGTATACTCACAGTCACCAGAGGGGAGGAGAGTGGACAGCCCAGGGCTGAGTGACAAGAATAGTCCCTTTTACACAAGGAATGTCTTTCCCTAGACCCACGTGGCCTGAGTCTGAACTAGGAGAGCACAGAGTCACCACATTGATCAGAGGCAAGAGATGACATGCATATAGCATTGGCATTGTAGAGTGATGGCCTCAGAAGCCCTTGAGGACACAGGCACGGCCTCCCTTCGAGGGTCACCAACACCTTTAGAGGCTACAGGGGAAGGGGATCACCTTGGGTGCCAGCAGGGGGATGCACATGGTAATGGGTGCCTGCCGTCAACCCTTTCACTCTCAGGTGCTACACACTGGAAGCAGCATTGCCCAAGGGTTGGTGGTGGACCATTGGTAGCTTAGAGATACTTGTGTGATATGAGCGAGAGCCACTCCAAATCAGTGAGTCAGCACCAATCTTGTGTACTTTCATGAGAGAAGTACCACGCTGGGTTTCCCTGGTGGCTCAGTGTTTGAGAGTCCGCCTGCTGATGCAGAGGAAACGGGTTCGTGCCCCGGTCCGGGAGGATCCCACGTGCCGCGGAGCGGCTGGGCCCGTGAACCGTGGCCGCTGAGCCTGTGCGTCCGGAGCCTGTGCTCCGCAACGGGAGAGGCCACAACAGTGAGAGGCCCGCGTACCGCAAAAAAAAAGAAAAAAAAGAAAAAAAAAAGAAATACCACACTGGCTGGTGGCAGCACTGTCCTCACCAGACTGCTCTCCTGGAACCGGGACCTCAAGACCAGCCCACAGATTTGATTTCCAGAGTTCTTTGGGGCATCTGGTTGACCTTGTGCAAGGGGTAGGGTAGTGATTCAAAAAGTAATTGGAAGGGAGGAATGACAACCGGTGACCGGGCAAAGCTCATACTGCCTGGGAAACACTGCTGGTTGGGCCAGTACCAGTGCCAGAGGGGAACTTAGAAAGCCTCCAGGAAGGCAGCCCTAAGGCCCAGGGCCTCTTATATTTAATACATAGTCTTTTATAAAATCCCCAAATGTAAATGGTTTGGTGTCAGGCAATTAAATTAATATGTAACTGTATTTCATAGAAGCACTGCTGACTTTCATCACATTCACAATAAATCCTACTGGAATTGCACTCCTTTTCTAGTTTACTCAATGTTTCATCACACAGTATGTTGGTTAAGAGCACAGATTCTTAAACTAGAAGGGTTGGTTAGATGGGAACCCCAGCTCTTCCACCTACTGGCTCTGTGACTTTGGGTAAGTTCATTAACCTGTGTTCCAGCTTCCTCATCTATACTAGGAAAAGGAACAGTACCTATCTCATAAAGTTGTATTGATTATTAAATCTGTGAGTACACGTAAATACCTAGAACCCCGCCAGTTGCACGATATGCACTCTGTGTGTGCTTTTATTGTCATATGCCAGGGATTCTCAGTAGAGGTGAGTTTGCCCTTCAGGGACATTTTACAATGTTTGGAGGTAGTTTTGGTTGTGTGTATTTGTGTGGAAGCATGCAGGAAGTGCCACTGGCATCTAATGGTTAGAGGCCGGGATGCTGCTAAACATCTACAATGCACAGGACAGTCCCGCAGTAAAGAATTATTTGGCCCCAAGTGTCATCAGTGCCAAGGTTGAGAAAACCTGTTGTATACTACTGACAGTTCTTACTGTGGTGTGTTTCATAACGGTGTCTTCAGTTGTATACTCTTGACATAGGTATACTTGCTTTGCAAAATAATCGTGAAATATGCTCTCTCTTATTTATCTTGAAATAGGCTACCCTCTTAATCTGTCGTAGAGATAGTGGGTACAAGAATTACTTACTGATCCTCCTTACTCTATTACAAGTGCAACAGAGCAAGTACAGTAACAATTGCAAACCAACAACTGGCTTCAGTGACTGAGAGAAAATAGAGAGTGATAAGGTGACAGGGTGGCAGAGAACTGGCCTTGGGCCCTTGAAGTACTCAAATCTAGAAAGAAACCACTTACTTTCTTTCCTGCCCCCTCCCTCTTATGTGCCAGAGGGCAAAGGGTCAGTTATTGTTTGCATGGGGGCAAGGCAGTGGAAGGAAAATGTGAACCCATGGACAAAACCTCCATCAGTCGATATTTCAAATATGTTTACTCTGTTCCATGCAATTGCAAAAAGAATCATGAGAGTGAATCATAACAACAACCAAAAATTTTTATGTGTTTCAAAAGGTTGGGCACATTCTGGAAATACTTTGAAACTGAACGGAGCCTCCTTACAGGGCAGAAGGTTCCCTATGTCCTCCATATTCAAAGTGTGGCCCACAGGCCAGCAGCCGCCACCACCCGGAGCCCCACCCTGGACCTGCTGAATCCGAATGTGCATTTTAACAAAACCTCTGGGTGATATATATGGACATGAAAATTTGAGAAGTGCTGGAATGTTCTCTCTGTCCCTGGCACATATGGTGTGCACCTCAGCTTTTAATCCAGGATTGGGCCTATTAATAGGCTAAAGGTGACAGGGGGAAGCGTTTTTAATCAATGAGAAAGGGATTTCCCCTTCCATTAAGTAATTTACATACCATTGAACTTATTTATAGATTCTCAAATGATCTGATTTTATAAGATATGATCTTTTCATTAAACTGATGTTATGGTTAATGATATGTGTCATGTTTGCAATTTAAAAGTGACTAATGAAGAGTATCAACCTTTTGAGAAGGTAACAAAGTGTGTTCTGCCATCTTTGCAACTTGCAGACCAGAGAACCACACTTGCAATCCAGCTATGGCATTCTCTATTTCTGATCTCTATGGTGTGTATTTATTTGCATAAATCTAGATATGATAACTCTAATCTCCTACACATTTAGCTGACTGTCACAGGCTGAAAACGAAAGGGAAGTTACAATAAAATTGAGTGGTGTTAGAAGAAAAGGACACATCACTTCAATTAGGCTCACTCCCTTACCAAATAAATAGGACTTGTAGACCAGGAGACTGAAAATCATGTCTCCATCAAAAACCCCAGGGTGAGCAACTGAAGTGGGGGCTGCCCCTACATGTCTGGGGGGCATTGGAGCCATCACCAGATGCCTGCTTCTGATTTTCACTGCCTTCATTTTTTTATCCTGTCCCCACTGCAGGAAAGGAGAAAAGAGTGGGTATCTCATTCTCTGGCAAGGGGGCTAAAGGGTGGGGTGTGCAAATGATGCAAAGCTCTATGAGCTGCATATTCATAATCGCTCACCAAATCTACCATTGCTGTCACTTTCTCCCCTACAGTTCCTGCTAAGTCTCCCTAGCCTTTCACTCATGCTGCCTACTGAAACTACAGTAGCTCCCAGAGAGCTTGCTGCAACTGTAAAACTTCAGGCAGATAGAGAACTCTGGCTTTCTAGCCAGAAAACAAAGACATTCCCATGGCCTTCCATATTGGGTGATTTCCAAAGTACTGTAATCTGTGTGCCTTGGAAATAGTCGAGTGTTTTGGGCTGCGAGACACCAGTAGAAATAAATTTCAACTTTATCTGCTGCTGGTGAAAGATAATGAGCATTTTCTTATGAAATTTTGGGCTTCTCTCTCTCCAGTAGCTTATGCACTTCTATTGTGCCAGCTTCCGTATACCGTCATTATCATTATTAGACACAACAACATCTAAAATGCCATCGGATAACTCTCATCTCAAATTGCCTTCCTGAAGTGAACTGAGGAGATTCTGGCAGCCATAAATGCAGAAATGTACACTGCAATTGGCTGAGTGTTGTATCAGATCAAAAAATGAAATGAGGAACATATCAAGCTTGAAAGTTCATCTGAAGCTTCTAGATAATCCTGCCACTGTTTCAATTTAAGTAGTCTCTCTTGAAACATTGGATCTCATTAGGCTTTCAGCTCTCAAGCCCCAGGATGCATTGTATTTAATTAACTCTTCCTGGCATAAAAGTTCTCAGAAGCTCTAAGCTCTGGTAGACAAATAAAATTCCCTCAAAGGTAATCTCAGAAACCCCTTGAGATACATATATCTTTTCAATGTCATTTATCTTTCAGTATGCAAACTCAGACCCTGGGGGAGGTGTGGGTGCAGAGATAGAGATGTCTGTAGACATCTGTCATAAAGCCAGTATGACATCTGCTTAAGAGAGAAATTATCTTTATTGCTATCAAGTGGTTGCAAGCAAGATACATGCTCATCTTTAGATAGGATGGGGCATGGCTAAAGCTTATTGAAACCTTTCTGAAATAACAGAAATCTGGGATGAATATGCCCAAGTTTTGGCATGTCAACTACTCATAGGATTTTATTTATTTATTATTATTATTATTATTTTTTGCAGTACGCGGGCCTCTCACTGTTGTGGCCTCTCCCGTAGCGGAGCACAGGCTCCGGACGTGCAGGCTCAGTGGCCACGGCTCACGGGCCCAGCCGCTCCGCGACATGTGGGATCTTCCCAGACCAGGGCACGAACCCGTGTCTCCTGCATCGGCAGGCGGATTCTCAACCACTGCGCCACCAGGGAAGCCCTATTCATAGGATTTTAATCACCACTTTGCTATGGGTTCTTTTCCTGGTTTGTCCATTTGACATTGTCACAGACTAGACTGTCATTTGAATGTGGATTTTTTTTTTTTAATAAGCAATGATAATAATAAGAAGCAACAGTGGTCATTTCTATCCTTTGAACCTTACTTCACAAGATGCAAGAGATGAGAATATACTATTTTCTTTTTTTTTTTTTTTTTTTTTTTTTTTTGTGGTATGCGGGCCTCACTGTTGTGGCCTCTCCCTTGCGGAGCACAGGCTCCGGACGCGCAGGCCCAGCGGCCATGGCTCACGGGCCCAGCCGCTCCGCGGCACGCGGGATCCCCCCGGACCAGGGCACGAACCCGCGCCCCCCACATCGGCAGGCGGACTCTCAACCACTGCGCCACCAGGGAAGCCCGAGAATACACTATTTTCGATCAGGATCTCTAAAGTAGAAGCTTCAGAGAAGAGTTAAAAATCTCCTGAGGGCTTCCCTGGTGGCTCAGTGGTTGAGAGTCTGCCTGCCGATGCAGGGCATACGGGTTCGTGCCCAGGTCCGGGAGGATCCCACATGCCGCGGAGCGGCTGGGCCCATGAACCATGGCCGCTGAGCCTGCGCTCCGCAACGGGAGAGGCCACAACAGTGAGAGGCCCGCGTACCAAAACAAAACAAAACAAACAAAATCTCCCGAAACAAATTCTCTTGTTGGAACACATTAATCGATCAGAGATTAAAGGGAAGAGGAAGGAAATAGGCAGTGAGGTGGGGGTAGCGATGGAAAAGAGCATGACAACAGCTTTTGAGGTGCTGACAATGTTCCCTTTCTTGATCCGGGTGCAGGTATTACGGGTGTGTTTGGTTTGCACTTGTTATCAGTACATTTTTCTTGACGTATGTTTCAATAAAAAGTAACAAACAAACAACAAAAGCAAACATGTAGTTTGTGAAGGTGGTCCAGCTACCTGGTGTCATGAAGGCAAAGCCATGGTAAGGGCCAGGGTAGGATAATGCCACTGGAAATGCAGAGAGGAGACATTAAAAGGGCCTGACCAGGCCAAGAGCCAGAGCTTCGAGAGGAAAGTTTAAGAGGCTGGAAGGGAGATGGGGATGGTAGCTAATGGTGGAGAGGGGGATAGTGAATCAGGATTCTAGAACTCAAAGGGAGTTGAAACAGGATCGCTGAATACTGCTTAAAGGGGTTCTGCAGGAATTAACATTAATCTGGGCAGCAGAGGAAGTATGGGTGGATTTCTTCTTCCCAATTCACAGAGTGTCAGAGATCCTACCCAGGCTCTTGGATGTGACCCAATACTCATTTAGAAGGTGGAATTTTCAGTTACACAGAAAACATTAGTTCCCCCAGATAGTATGTCCTCTGAGACTCCTTGTTTATCTTGGCATCCCCTCAAGCACTTCCAAATGAGAAAGAGTCCCTTTTGGTTACCATTTGATTCACCATTCCAGTCAAGTATCAGATTTTGTGGTCATCCATACCAAACCAGATGGTGGGATCAGCCTGCCAATTTTTCACTCAACAAACACTCATTGAGCACCTACGATGTGCCAGGACTGTTCTAGGTGCTGAGGAGACGATGAACAAAGCAGAGAAAATCCCTGCCCCTTGAAGCTTACAACATGTTGATGGTGACTAATATACCATAGCTGAAGGGCTTATTTAATTTAGAGTTTTATAAGCAAAGAAAAAAATCTGTTGAGAATCATCAAACTATCACAATAGCTCACATATACACAAGTGTGTCCAATGGTTAACCTAGGCATGTATACACATAAAAAGGGTACCATATAGAGGCATATTCTTTGTTAACTGTCAGTCCAAGGAGAGTACATTTCATGGGGTCAAAAACACCCGTCTTTAAGCCTTAAGGTTTAAGACGTGTCCCTCTCTCTTGCTGGGTGAGGACGGGCAAGCAATTTGATTACCCTCTCTCTTCAGGTCCAAGTTTTCTCATTTATGGAATGAGAATAATTTAAGTACCTATATTCTAAAGTTGTAATGAGGGTTAATATTTTTATCTTAGTTACTAACTCATGATAATTATATCGATAATTATTTAATAAACGGCAATGCATTCTGAATGCCCCAATACTTTCAAGTCTTCTAGCTTTCTTGAGCCCCTCTTTATATGAGTCCCATGTAAACTTTCTCAAGTTTCTCAAGCTCTCATCTCTATGTGGTGAGATGCCCAAGGTCTGTTGCAGCATTTATAAGGACTGTGGAGGCAGGGAGACTTACAGTTTCCTGGACATTTTTCTTTCTGAATTCCTACTCTATGCAAATTCTTGATTCACACTCCCTAGGCCATGATTTTGCTTCCTGCAACCTGTCCCTTGCACAGGCACCTCCGTTTCACCTTTGTTTTCTCCATGTGTCACTAAGATAAAGCTCTTGGGTACAGTAGACTGTGATTGAAGATTTAGAGACAACCAAGAGAGCTCAGGGTATTACCCTCTTCATGAAAAATTCCTCACTGACCATCTTTCCTTCCCTAAGACTTGGCCTCATCCTTGACTTCTCATTATATCAGTCTTTATAACCAATCCATCAGGAAATCCTGTCGGCTTTACTTTCAAAATATATCAAGCACGAAACTTTTAAAAAAGCTGATGTTTTCCAAGTGCCTAAGACAATATTTGGCATAAAGTAGGTGCTCAAAAATTATTTGTTGAGCAAAAAAATGTGCTTAGAACAGTGCCTGGCATGAAGAAATACACAAATTTAAACTTTTATTAATATGATTTTCTATGATCTGTAATTTAACCTTTCAAGTGGTTACTATCAGGAGGAAGTTTCCTCTGTAGAAAACTGACCATCTTAAACCTCACACTTCAAGTCAATTAATTAGCACTTGGGTGTACCATCCCCATCTTGCTTCCGCAGGACTGATCATCTTGAATGTTTGGTAAAGGAAGGTTTTCAGGTTTGCAGAGGTGCAGAGGAGAAATCGAGCCCTTAGGGACCTCTCCCCTCCCCAATAAGCGGTAGGTCCCTTATGAGGATCAGCTTGAGACCAGATGAAAGCCTCTCACTTTACCACAAGCAACATATCCATAGATTTAAATAGCATCAGGTTGATTGAGGAAAGGGACCATTTGAACTGTCAGGTGTTTGCAATTAGAAATAAAATTGCACAGCCAAGAAGCCATTATCACAAGTCCTGCACATGTTAGACATTTCAGGTTCTACCAAGTACATTGCAAGAGGTATCAATAATATGAGAAATGTGCACATTTGCATTTTAGTTCAGTGAGACAGCTTTTTTTCTTGCTGCCTCAATGAAAATTTTTAGACACATATTAACATTGCTCTGCTTAAAACCTTTTTCTTATAATTCTCTATAAAATACATGAAACATGCTCCCTTAGTCTAACATTCCAAGAACCCCATAAATACTACAGGGGTGGAAAACACTGGACCCAAGATGCCAGTTATATTTTCATTCCTCCCATGCCTGCAGTGTATTTGGTCTCAACATTCTTCTCCAGCATTCACTGTCCTCCTCTGCTCAATGTCCTCATCCAAATCATTCATCCCAAATGATCTGTCTCTCTCTCTCTGACTTTATCTCTTGGTACTCTCCCTGCCTCATTCTCTGCCAGCTGTGCTGGCCTCCTTGCTCCTTCAACACACTGGGAACCCTCCAGCCTCAGGGCCTTTGCACTGGCTGTTACCTCTTTCCATAACATTCTCCACTTGTGTAACTTCATAGGTAACTCCCTCTTTTAAGTTTTTGTTCAAATCTTACATTTTTATGAGGCCTATCATAACCACCAATTTAAAACTGCAACCCCCTTGTGGTAGACAAATAATGCCCCCCCCTCAAAGATGTTCACATCCTAATCCACAGAACCTGTGAATATGTTACCTGACATGGCAAAGAGGACTTTGCAGGTGTGATTAAGTTAAAGATCTTGCGATGAGGACATTATACTGGATTATTTGGGTGGGCCTGATGTAATCACAAAGGTCCTTATAAGAGGGAGAAAGGAGAGTCAGAGTCAGAGAAGATGTGACACGGAAACGGAGGTAAGAAAGGAGAGAGATTTGAAGATGCTACGCTGCTAGGTGCGAAGATGGAGAAAGATCATGAGTCAAGGAATTGAAAGTGTCCTCTAGAAGCTGGAAAAGGCAAGGAAAGGCATCTCCCTTAAAGCCTCTAGAAGGAACGCAGTCCTGCTAATAACTCCATTTTAGAACTACTGACCTCCAAACCATAAGATAACAAATTTATGTTGTTTTAAACCATTATCAGTGTGATTCATTACAGCAGTAAGAGGAAACTAATACACCCCTCAGTCTACATTTTTTTCTTTTTTCATATCACTTATCAACTTCTATTGTACCAATGTGCTTATGTGTATTGTTTGTTATGTCTCTCCTGCCTTACCCTCTGCCCCCCTCTATATTGTAAACCCCACAAGAGCAAATATCTTCATCTATTTTGGTCACTGCTATAAACTTACACTTAGAACCTGATACATAGTCGGTGCTCAATGAACATTTGTTGAGTTAATTAATTGGTTGGTTAATGAATCTATTTTTACGCTCTGAAGTTACTTCCCATGATTCATTTAAAATGAATCATCCAATCTAGCCCCTCATCTTATCTTTCCTCTCCCTCCCCTTCTCTCTCTCTCTCCACCCTCCCTCCCTCTCTCTCAAACACACACACACACACACACACACACACACACACACACACGCACACACCTGACACACATGCCCTCTGAATTTAGAATTCTCTCCCCCTGTCAGAGTGGGTCCAGTTTCAGGTTATAGCGTTCCATGAAGCCTTCCCTTGACTCAGAAGTCCACATTGAACTCTACATTTTCTGAACTACTATAACATCTCATTGTTATCCCCCAGTTTTGTACTTATATTTTCTTACTGTTTGTATCAGCCAGTCTTCAGTCAGGAGGCAGAAACCACACAGTAATTAGAACAGGGGGAGTTTAACATAAAGAATTATTAACTAATGAAAGGAGATCAACTACCAAGGGGTAAAGGATAATTCTAAAGAATACAGGGACAGCAGATATAGGAAGCAGCCACTATCCCTAGGACTGAAGCAGAGTACCTAAGGCAGGAACAAACTGGGAGAGCTCTGTAGACCCCCACTAAGGCTGAGAGATTCAGACCTCAGTGGAGAGGGTATTGGCATGGCCCACTGGATAGTGGAGAGCTTCACTGAACTTCTGCAGACAGGCTGGCAAACAGGAAACCGCTGGCTGGGATGCCAGCTAAAGTCACTAGGAAGTTCTTGGTGGGGTGCTGATGAGACTCATAGGAATTTGCCCAGGGGGTGCTACAGAAACACTCTCAGAAGCGGCTTCTGAGTTACTAGTGGAATATGCTGGGAGGCTGCCTGTGAGAATGCCACTGAAATTGGCTAGGAAGCCACCTTGGGGGTGCTCTGAAACTCACTGAGGCGCGAGTACCTCTGGGTGTTTGCCTGCCACTGACCACTGTGTGGTGCAGAAGCAAGGAAGAAACAAAGCACATTAGGAAGGGGTACCCCTTTGCCCTGCCATGTATTTTTAGCACGTTCTATTGACAAATCTTAACAATGCACCATCTGGCAAAGGAGAATGTTTACAAGGTCCAGCTCCAGTATCACAAAGCAGAGCAAAGAAGGGCGGATTTGGAGCTGAGGGGCAGTACATTAATAATTGGTACACCTTTGTATTTGTAATTTCTCTTGAATGTTAGCAATACCGTAAGCCCCTTGAGGGCAAGGGCAATGTCACATTTCTCCCCCCTGCCTGCCCCTGCAACGGTTTATATGGCATTTAACACAGTTCTGACCACATGTATTAAGTACTTCATTGACTGTAAATGAGATTTTCCTGAGCTCTTATTTGCTCACTAGCCTAGGAAGACAATGGCATCATCCTCTCCCTTTGTGTTACCCTGTCCTGAGATCTAATGACAGAGCAGTTCAACTATGAGTGAACAGCAGCTGCCACCAAGCTAGCAATTTCCAACTGCAAACCAGGCTGTGATTTTCTCCTCAGTGATGATGCCACCTTGCATGTCATTTTCAAAAATGCTGAAGCCAAGCTGGGGTGAATTGTGATTTTGTTTATTAAACTCTCACTTGGTGGGGAACAGCCCTGTCAGCTGCTGGTTTTCCCAGAGTCAATTCTTACTCAGGCCTCCAAGCCAACCCATCAAGGAAGTATGTTCCAATGGGTCCCACCTTCTTCTCTTCTCATAAAGACTCAGATGGTTCACAGGCCAATCTTTTCAAATCAGATGACTCAAACTGCACAAACCTTCCTTGTGTCCAAAAGGAAGAGAGTACAGTCTAACAGTTATATTCATTTTAATGCATTGCTTGGCTTCTAAAGGCCTTCAAAAATCTTATTTTGTGTGAATCCAAGAAGCTCTCACTCCAGGGCCTCTATTAAGTAGTCCATTCCAAAAATAAGATTGCCTAGCCCCAATTTTAACACCAGCCCCAGTCCTTTCCAGTATTCCCTTGTCCGTGATTAACATATGCTAGGACTCGTTCCTTACCCTGAATATAATGAGTGGCCTCAAATATAATTAGCCCAACACCAGTCATTGTGGCCTGTATAGTTTCTTTGCAGGCAAAACGGCTTGGTCTTGAGTTACACAAATTTGTGTGAGCTCAGAGCACATGTTACTTCTGTGACTTTGGATATGTTACTTCACCTCTCTAAATTTCAGAGCCCTCCTTGGTAAATCAGGGCTACTTGATGGAAATGGGGCAAGTTATCCTCTTTAGAGGACAGTTTTCTCCTCAGTAAATAGGAGAAAATGATGATGCTTACTCCACAGAGTGTTATGAGAATAATGTTTATAAAGCCCTTAGCCAGTGAATGGTCAATAAATGTCAACCATGATTATATCACAAACCAAACAATGTCAACCTTTCTAGTCCAAGCCACCATCACCTCTTTCCGGAACGACTGCAGTGGCTTCCTAACTGGTGTCCCTGCTTGCATGCTTGCTTAGAATCTATTCACCACACAGCAGCCTGAAGAATCTTTTCTAAACAAATCAGGTCTTGTCACTCCCTCACGCAAAGCCCCATGTCGGCTTTCCATCACACTGTTTGAACAAAGTCCAAAGTCCTTACTATGGCCTACAGGGCCTTGTGTGATTTGGCCTTGGCCTATTTCTCTGATCTCTCTTAATGATTTCCTTTATCCTCCCCTTCCGTCTAGTCATGATTTTCTTGTGGTTCCTCAGCTATGCAGGCGTGTTTTGGCTCAGGGACTTTTCATATGCTGATTCCTTCATTGGAATGCTCCTGATTCCACATATTCACATTGCCCATGACTTATTCCTACACTTTATTCAGGTCTCCCCTCAAATGTCTTCTCCTCAAAAAGGCCTTCCTTGGCCACTGTATGTAAAATGGCCCCTACCTCCCATCCATTAGTCTCTAGCCCCTTACCTTACCTTATATTACTCACAAGACTTATTGGTACCTAACATTATGTTATGCATTTATTTGTTTACAATATTTTGGTCCATTCAAATGTAAGTTTCGTGAAGGCAGGGACTTTGCTTGCCATGGTTCAGTACTTGGGATAAATTAGGTGCACAATAAATGTTTGTTGACACAATGAGTATTATTGTTATTATTATCCAGAATTTTGAGTCTTGTGGGACTTTGGATCTTTTGTGAGGCTCTCGTTGGAATGCTAATGCCTCTAATCATGGCCAACTCATCCCCTTCTTGGTAGTTGGTGTAAATCTTAGCTGAGATTCCCAGAACTGGGACGCATGGCTTGACTCCAAGTCTTCGGGGGAAAGAGAGAAGTGAAAAAGAGTAAAGTAGGGAAAGAGAAACTGATAGGAGATACGGGAATATCTCAAAGAAAAATCTTCACTCAATTTATTATTTTGTCTAGAACCATCCCTGGATACTTGCTCAAACCAGAATTTTATATGAGAGTAAAACTCCTTTTCTCTGCCTCCCTTTCCTAAAATTACTTACCCTCTGCCTGAACAACATAAATGTAATGTCAATTGCTAAAGAGAAGCCAGTTCCAACATTTTTCAAGTTGTCTGAGAACAAAGTGGAAGAATTCAGTTTTTGTTTTTGCTTTAGCATTGAAAATCATGCCCTAGTTTATCATCAAACAAAATAAACTTAAATACCAAGTCATAGTGGAAGTGTACATCTGGATTCTGCAAGTTCATTCCCAGGAATACTATGGTTGAACTATTGCTGATGTTCAACTCATGTTGACCTAGTAAAGTGGCAGTTTCATATGGTTCACTCTAACATGTGTGGCAGTAATTAAAATTTAGAGATCATAAAACTCAGAGAGATAAAGCTGTAACTCTCCTTATTTCTAACTAGGAAAATTAGCTTGTATTAGTAAGGATAGACTAGGTTATGCTGCAGCAACAAACACGACCCCCCAAATCTCAGTGGCTTAACACAATAAAAATATATTTCTTGCTCATGCTACATGTTCCAATACAGGTCGGCAGGGGGCTTTGTGTCACTCAGTCACTCAGGGATCCAGGCTCATAGAAGTATCACCTTCTTATAGTTGTACCATCTGGAATGCATGGACTTTTTGGTGGATGCCACAAAAGCAAAGATGAGGGAATTGAGCATGGACATTTTCAGTGTCTCAGTACAGAAGTGACCCTCCCAACTTCTGTTCCTATTTTATTGGCTAGAGTTGGCCCTATGGTTCTCATAGGGTCATTTGCTACCTCAATCCTAACTCTAGCTTATGCCATCCCCTCCACAACCACCCTCCCTTTTCTTGAGTTCTTCTCAATTCACAACACAGTGACACCCTGAAAGGCCTGGATGGCTCTTCTCAGATGGCTCTTGTGACTTATTCTTAAACAATGTAACATTTACGGATCTCCTTTCGTACACTATGACTGGAAAGCAAGGAGGCTGAAGTTTGCTGGGAGTGGGAAGAAGGGAAAGGGAACGAGGTGAGTGCAACCATGCTTAAACACAACCTACCATCATTTCAACCCTTCTGGGTCTGCCACATGTTGCTCCAGGGAGCTTTGCAAAAAGCATATCTCAAAAAGACGTGAAGTGAGACATAAATCTTTTCCTTCATTCATTTCTCTAAATCAATCTGGGGATTTTTTAATCATCCTTTCTCTATAGATTTTTTTCGTGGTCGGGGGAGGGAAGCAGTTGAGGGTAGGAAGAAACTGGAAAACAAAATCCCACTCTGGCTCCAAACTTTCTTGCCCTTTCCCCCTACACTTACCCAACTTCATTCTCTAAGACCTTATTTCTTCTTTATGTGGCTGGAAAATGCTCCTATCATTACACAGTCTTCAACTTATGATTCAGATAAAAACTCTGGTCTTCCCTGTCAGGCTTTGGATCCTGACATTGAAAACCAAGATCCTTTCCTTCAGAGGTCTAGCTCTTGCAAATCAAAAGCACTTTGGTTTTTAGGCCACTTTCCCTGCTAAAAACTTTAAAGCTTCTATTTTATAATTAAAGGTGAATAGTGACTCTTCTCAGTTGGTTCTACCATACTTTGGGGGCATGACTGACAATGATTAAATGGGTAAAAGGCAAGCCATAGGACTACTAAGAACTACTGAAAATTACCAGGAACAAAATACAGTAAACTTCATGACACCTAGACCTATAATTACTTGAATTTGAATTAATGACTGGCACTCATCCTCCTCCCAGCCTTGTTTCTCACCCAGTGATGGCCTAAATTTCTTATTCTCTTTAGAGTGGGGGTAGGTGGACGTTGTTATGGAGGCAAGGGCAAGGACTGGTGAGAATTGGCAGGCTACCCTGACTTGGAGCGTAGGTGCCTGAGTTTCCTGTATTCTCCTGGCCTGTTTCTCAATATTGGTCTAACAAAATGCTTGGAAATGCTGCCATTCTATGTACTCATAAGGACTAGAATCACTCCCAGGGGCTATTTAGTAGACAATGAACTTAGGAGATGCCAAAACATGGCCTGAATCAGGACAGATTTAGATCACACAGCTGAACTCCTGGCAGGCTGGCTACATAGGTTTATACTAAACTTTTCATTAAACCTGCAGTAATATGGCTCTTCATTTTACCAGTGGATGTAAGTACTTTATTCACCAATTTGTCACTTTTTTAATGTCAGTTTTTTCCACTTAGTAATGCAAACTCTATGATGGCAGAGACTTTGTACATTTGTAATGCCTAACACATGCCTAGTTCATGGTGGGTGCTCAATCCATATTTATTGAATAAATGAATAAAAAATAAATGAATATCGGGCACTACACTGGGGTATGAAGATGAGTGAAGCAGGCTTTCCTGCACTAAGGGAATACACAGACCAGAAAGGGAGACCTATTGGCTAGTAATGATCCTAAATGTTGACATACTGGGACTGAAACCAGCAGGTGGTTGGAGCAATAAGGAGCAGCCTCCTTCTTTATACGAGGTGCGAATTCTTCAGTTTGCTGTAGCCTACTTCAGTCACCATGTGCCTGCCTGGAGTTTGGGGACATTTGAGTATGTGACCACTACTCTTGTAAGACAAGATCTTAGGCTGAAAGGACACACAAGCAGTAGAATTAACCTGGTGCCTGCAAGCAATGCCCAAGTTGGTGGAGAAAGAGGGCAGACAGGTTGTAATAAGGTCTTACCTTGACACTTAGCTATGACCCGTATGGACTGTAACTAAGGACCAGGTGGCATGATGGATGTCTCTGAGGATCTCATGTGGACAGATGACTTTGAGAACCAGATTGCCAGTCCCTCTGCCGCTGAATCCATTGGCAGGCTGGAAAAGCTGTCATAACTTTGACATAACCTAGGAGAAAAGGGACACCAAATTATCTATGGTTAAATTTTTGATGGGAGGTGGGGATCAAGATAGAAATTAAGTTGAGTTATAAGGAAGAATAAAGTTCCATTTCTTGCATGCCTGAGTTTCTGCTTGGATATTCTTAAACCTGCTACATTTGTATAATGTGCGTACTATAGAAGTAAGGAGAAAAAGCTATATTTTAAGACATACCCTCATTACAATTGACCATGATTCAGATAACAATTGAAAATAAAGAGCAATCCAATGAACAAAGAATGACACAGTTTGTATGTTTAAAAAAACAAAATTAGAGTCGTTTCATTTTTCTGCTACTTCCATTAATATTTCATTTCATGAAAACTTCCTGTTATGTATCACTTCTTCTTTACCTTAATGGGGTCACTTTTCTTTCTGGAGTTCTTTGGAAAATGCATGAAGTCTAAGAGGTGAACAAATCATTTCCTCTTTCTGGATCTCAATGACCTCTTGTGTAAAATAAAGGAAGTCGATTACACAAGTGCTCCTCAAATTTAATGAACATCACCTGGGGGATCTTGTTAAAATAAAGGCTGATTTAGCAGGTTTGGGGGAACCTGAGATTATGCATTTTAATAAAAAACTCCCAGGTGATGACGGTGCTGCTGGTCCAGGGACCACACTTTATGTATCAAGGGCCCGTGTTGCAGAAGACACAAATGGGATACCAACAGCATATACTAAACCTCTTATTATTACCCATCTCCTTCCGCCACACACCTCTCCCCTCCTGGAGTATTTGGGAGAGGGTGTTAGAGGCGTGGGATAAGGAATAATGTCTCTTAAAGTTACTCTCTTTTCTATTGGTTTAGAAAAAATAGAAGTACTTGCATTTTTAAATTATCAGTGGTAAAATTCCCCTGGGCCTGAGTTTCCTTATCTGTAAACCAAGAGTAGGGTGGATGATCTCTCAAAGACACTTTCTATCTCTGTATACATTTTTCACTTAAGCATGAATCAAAATTATTTGATACTTTTGTAAAGATACTTGCAGGTTCACAATGTTCAAAAATATAGCGTATATTCACTGTTTAATCAGAATGTGTGTCCATTGCTGGGAAATTCAAAGAATTCTGTCACCCTTGAGAAGTAGATCACAGTCATCAGAAGCTTCTGTGATTAAGTTTATTAGAGTACAATATAATTTACACCTGCAAACTCTGAACTAACTAAAGAAATGGGATGTCAATGTTCATAAAATACCAGCAAAGGCACTTTTATTGAAAGAGCAGTGATATAAATGAGGGCCTGTAAGGTCTGTGTGTCAGAGCAGAGTTGTAGAGCTGCTACTGCCAGTGTGAGCTAGACAACTGAGGATGGAAAACTAGCCAACCAAGTAAATATTCATATTGTAAGAAATGGTTCAGAAATATCCTTCCTGAAATGGGCGAAGAAAATTCCCCAGCTCCCAGCCCACTGCCACAGTGCAGTAGATTCAGGTATGCCTCTGGGTTTTCTGATTGTACTCTGGTGTACTATGAAGTTAAAAACAAGTAATTCTAGAAATTATTTTTATTGTAGCAACTAAGAACTCAAATAATATATCCTTGTATTGCATTTTTTCCCTGTTTCTTTCTATATCAGTTAGGAAAGCTTTTAGCAGCAAGTGACAGAATAGTCATCTAATAATATCTAATATCATGAAGACTTATGTTGCTTATTCAACAAGAAGCCCAGAACTAGGTGGGTCAGGGTCAGTTATGCAACTTGTGATATTGTTGAGGACTGGGGTCATCCTTGGATTCATCTACTCTTTATATTCAGTATTCAGGGATGTCTCCTCTCATACTTGCAAGATGGCTGCCTCACCTTTGTATGATACCATCCTAAGCAAGAAACATGAAAATGGTAGAAAAAGAGACTTTCTCTTCATCATCTCTCTTTCAGAGACAACAACTTTGTTTCTAGAAGGCCCCAGAAGAGTTCTCTTTATGTGTCATTGATCAGAATGGGTCCATACATGCAGTCCTAGAACAATTACTGGCAAAGGGGTATGGGAATGCCACAACTGTCTGAGATTAATCACAATTCATTCCTTTGGGCCAGATACTGTCAAATTCTAAATTTCAAATGGTTAAAAACATGACTCTTACATAAGCGTAGAGTGAACACATGTCAAAGGTAACTCCTTAATGAGGGAGCCATCAAAATAGTAAAGCTGGTTCAAAGTTGACTAGGAGAAAGTGATAGATAGGTTTAATATCTTATCTTACAGGACTATAAAACTGTAACCATACGGGTTATCTTTTTACCAGACAGAAATTCCTCACACCTTATTAAAGTTTTACAAATTAACATATATCTTTACAGAATCAAGAGTAAGTTATATGTCAGGTAAAGGTACATTCTCCCTAGAGAATTAGATACTCTTCGGTTGAGTCTAAGACACTGAAAGTTGGACAGTCATTATTTTACCTTATTTCCAAGTTTGGGATACTATTTCTTAACAGCACGTAGCTAAAGGAATCCAACTGAGGTTTTCTTGGCAAAGGTGAAAGAGGAAATGTTTGTTGGGTAGGCAATTAATAGTGTCTGCCACAAACCTCTTATTTCAAATGACTAAATATCGTCAGGTTTTTTTCTAGGATTGGGTCTTAAACATGGACAACAATGTCAAGCCCTCTCAAACTCTTAGCATTATATCTTCTATTTTCAGTATTATCAAAATACAGATCTTCCTCCACTTACAATGGAGTTTTGTCCCAATAAACCCATTGTGAGTTGAAAATATCCCAAGTTGAAAATATGTTTAATACATCTAACCTACCGAACATCATAGCTTAGCCTAGTCTACCTTAAACAGGTTCAGAACACTTACATTAGCCTACAATTGGGCAAAATCATCTAACACAGGGCCTATTTTATAATAAAGTGTCGAATACCTTGTGATTTATTGACTGTTGTACTGAGAGTGAAAAACAGAATGGGTGCATGAGTACAGAATGGTTGTTAGTGTATCAGTGGTTTATTCTCATGACTGCGTGGCTGATGGGGAGCTGAGGCTGCTGCCACTGCCCAGCATCAGGAGAGAGTATCGTACCACATTCTAGTAGCCTGGGAAAAGATCAGAATTCAAAATCTGAAGTACAGTTTCTACTGACTGCGCGTCACTTTTGCACTGTAAAGACGAAAAATTCTAAGTTGAGCCACCGTAAGTCAGGGAACGTCTGTATTGTATTTTAAGTGGTACTTCAGTGTCTCCAAGAGTAATTTTTATTGACATTTCAATCCAGGTTCTAACTTTGGATGGACACGTGGATTTCTTTACTCAGCTATCTTGAAAGTAAAACAGTGTCACCGATGAAATGATTGTGACAACAGGATGCATTTTCTTGATTTTCTCCAGAGGGTGTTTTCCAGTTGTGATTTGTTTCTTTGAAGATGACCCTTGAA
The DNA here is from genome assembly GCF_026419965.1 of Kogia breviceps. NCBI lineage: Eukaryota > Metazoa > Chordata > Mammalia > Artiodactyla > Physeteridae > Kogia > Kogia breviceps. The sequence goes on along the minus strand of NC_081330.1, from coordinate 117,732,045 downwards.
TTTTACCTCTAAGAAGAGATTTCTTTCTTTTCGCAAGCTCATCTGTGGGTAACTAAATCCCAACGACACTTAAGTTTCCCAGTGGCCTAGTCTGTGTAGGCTTATTTGTTTTCCTTCAGTTATTATTTGTCCTATTGACTCAGTAAAGCCAGATCTAGAGCTAAATTCCAAAACTACATGCGAATTCCACAGTGAACATTTTTTTAACATCTTTATTGGCATATAATTGCTTTACAGTGGTGTCAGTTTCTGCTTTATAACAAAGTGAATCAGCTATACATATACATATATCCCCATATCGCTTCCCTCTTGCGTCTCCCTCCCTCCCACCCTCCCTATACCACCCCTCTAGGTGGTCACAAAGCACCAAGCTGATCTCCCTGTGCTATGCGGCTGCTTCCCACTAGCTATCTATTTTACATCTGGTAGTGTATATATGTCCATGCCACGATCTCACTTTGACCCAGTTTACCCATCCCCCTCCCCGTGTCCTCAAGTCCATTCTCTAGTAGGTCTGTGTCTTTATTCCCGTCCTGTCCCTAGGTTCTTCATGACCATTTTTTTTTAGATTCCATATATATGTGTTAGCATACAGTATTTGTTTTTCTCTTTCTGACTTACTTCATGCACTATGACAGACTCTCTAGGTCCATCCACCTCACTACATATAACTGAATTTCGTTTCTTTTTAAGGCTGAGTAATATTCCATTGTATTTGTGTGCCACATCTTCTTTATCCATTCATCTGTTGATGGACACTTAGGTTGCTTCCATGTGCTGCCTATTGTAAATAGAGCTGCAATGAACATTGTGGTACATGACATTTTTTGAATTATGGTTTTCTCAGGGTATATGCCCAGGAGTGGGATTGCTGGGTCGTGTGGTAGTTCTATTTGTAGTTTTTTAAGGAACCTCCCTACTGTTCTCCATAGTGGCTGTATCAATGTACATTCCCACCAACAGTGCAAGAGGATTCCCTTTTCTCCAAACCCTCTCCAGCATTTATTGTTTCTAGATTTTTTGATGATGGCCATTCTAACTGGTGTGAGATGATATCTCCTTGTAGTTTTGATTTACATTTCGCTAATGATTAATGATGTTGAGCATCCTTTCATGTGTTTGTTGGTAATCTGTATATCTTCTTTGGAGAAATGTCTGTTTAGGTCTTCTGCTCATTTTTGGATTGGGTTGTTTGTTTTTTTGATATTGAGCTGCATGAGCTGCTTCTAAAGTTTGGAGATTAATCCTGTGTCAGTTGCTTCATTTGCAAATATTTTCTCCCATTCTGAGGGTAGTCTTTTCGTCTTGTTTATGGTTTCTTTTGCTGTGTAAAAGCTTTTAAGTTTCATTAGGTCCCATTTGTTTATTTTTGTTTTTATTTCCATTTCTCTAGGAGGTGGGTCAAAAGGATCTTGCTGTGATTTATGTGATAGAGTGTTCTGTCTATGTTTTCCTCTAAGAGTTTGATAGTGTCTGGCCTTACATTTAGGTCTTTAATCCATTTTGAGTTTATTTTTGTGTATGGTGTTAGGGAGCATTATAATTTCATTCTTCTACATGTAGCTGTCCAGTTTTCCCAGCACCACTTATTGAAAAGGCTGTCTTTTCTCCATTGTATGTTCTTGCCTCCTTTATCAAAAATAAGGTGACCATATGTGTGTGAGTTTATCTATGGGCTTTCTATCCTGTCCCACTGATCTATATTTCTGTTTTTGTGCCAGTATCATACTGTCTTGATTTCTGGAACTTTGTCGTATAGTCTGAAGTCAGGGAGCCTGATTCCTCCAGCTCCATATTTCTTTCTCAAGATTGCTTTGGCTATTCGGGGTCTTTTGTGTTTCCATACAAATTGTGACATTTTTTGTTCTAGTTTGGTGAAAAATGCCAGTGGTAGTTTGATAGGGATTGCATTGAATCTATAGATTGCTTTGGGTAGTAGAGTCACTTTCACAATGTTGATTGTTCCAATCCAAGAACATGGTATATCTCTCCATCTATTTGTATCATCTTTAATTTCTTTCAACAGTGCCTTATAATTTTCTGCATACAGGTCTTTTGTCTCCTTAGGTAGGTTTATTCCTAGATATTTTATTCTTTTTGTTGCAATGGTAAATGGGAGTGTTTTCTTAATTTCACTCTCAGATTTTTCATCATTAGTGTATAAGAATGCCAGAGATTTCTGTGCATTAATTTTGTATCCTGCTACTTTACCAAATTCATTGATTAGCTCTAGTAGTTTTCTGGTAGCATCATTAGGATTCTCTATGTATAGTATCATGTCATCTGCAAACAGTGACAGCCTTACTTCTTTTCCAATTTGGATTCCTTTTATTTCTTTTTCTTCTCTGATTGCTGTGGCTAGAACTTCCAAAACTATGTTGAATAAGAATGGTGAGAGTGGGGAACCTTGTCTTGTTCCTGATCTTAGTGGAAGCAACTCATGCAGCTCAATAACAATAAAACAAACAACCCAATTCAAAAATGGGCAGAACACCTAAATAGACATTTTTCCAAAGAAGATATACAGATTGCCAACAAAAACATGAAAGAATGCTCAACATCATTAATCATTAGAGAAATGCAAATCAAAACTACAATGAGATATCATCTCACACCAGTCAGAATGGCCATCATCAAAAAATCTAGAAACAATAAATGCTGGAGAGGGTTTGGAGAAAAGGGAATCCTCTTGCACTGCTGGTGGGAATGTACATTGATACAGCCACTATGGAGAACATTATGGAGGTTCCTTAAAAAACTACAAATAGAACTACCACACGACCCAGCAATCCCACTACTGGGCATATACCCTGAGAAAACTATAATTCAAAAAGAGTCATGTACCAAAATGTTCATTGCAACTCTATTTACAATAGCCAGGACATGGAAGCAACCTAAGTGTCCATCAACAGATGAATGGATAAAGAAGATGTGGTACATATATACAACGGAATATTACTCAGCCATAAAAAGAAATGAAACTGAGTTATTTGTAGTGAGGTGGATGGACCTGGAGTCTGTCCTACAGAGTGAAGTAAGTCAGAAGGGGAAAAACAAATACCATATGCTAACACATATATATGGAATCTAAGAAAAAAAATGTCATGAAGAGAGTAGGGAGTAGGACGGGAATAAAACACAGACCTACTAGAGCATGGACTTGAGGATATGGGGAGGGGGAAGGGGAAGCTGTGACGAAGTGAGAGAGTGGCATGGACATATATACACTACCAAACGTAGGCTGGATAGCTAGTGAGAAGCAGCTACATGGCACAGGGAGATCAGCTAGGTGCTTTGTGTCCCCCTAGAGGGGTGGGATAAGGAGGGTGGGAGGGAGGGAGATGCAAGAGGGAAGAGATATGGGAACTTATATATATGTATAGCTGATTCACTTTGTTGTAAAGCAGAAACTAACGCACCATTGTAAAGCAATTATACTCCAATAAAGTTGTTTAAAAAAAAACACTAACAAAAAACCTCCAAAAACATATGAGGTCAGTTGTTTTGTATTTTTCACAGAGATAATTCCATATTTAAATGTTTCTTTGTGATTTTATCAAATAGGTTTTATTTATGTAATACACCATCTGGTTATCTGATATTGAACAAATGTCAGTGTTCTTTTTATTTTTGTGCTACTAAGAAACATATTAAACAATTTTTGAGGACTTTTTATGTAGTTTCACTGTGCCAGGTGCTATGGTATACAGAACTTATGGCTCTGATCTAAAAGGAACATATATAGAGCCATGGAAATAAATATGTATGTATATAGATAACTATTATTGGCAGTGTGATGGGACAAGGGCCAAAATAAAGCAGAAATGTGTGGCTCTGAGAACTTAATAATGGGCCAGTTTCACCTGGCTGTTTTCGAGAATCTTCAGGGAGGAGAAGCTTTTGAAATGGGCCTTGAAACCTGAGGAAAGCTTCAACTGGTGAAGCCGGAAGAAGTACTTTACAGAAAAAGGGAACAAAATGAGCAAAGACACAAAGAGAAAAAGACCAGTTGTTTGTATGCTTTTCTATAGGCATTAGGAAGCCAAGAGAGGATTTTGAGCAGGAGATAGACATCATTTGATCAGTGTTCCAACCATATGGAAGCTGGATTAGATGGGATAGAACGGGGTAAGAGAACCCAGTTCAGAGGCACTTGTAATGATCCAGAAGAGAAGAGCGAGAGGACAGGTTTGGCAGCACTGGTGAAAGAATTAGCCTTGGCAAGGGAAAAGACATAGTTCCATCTATAATTCGGTAGAACAAGCAGAAGGTGGATGAAGATGAAGAGAGATGAATTTATAAGGCAGAACTTGTTGGGTGAGCCCTATTTCCTCAGAGAAGTAAAAGGTTGTTGAGAGTAAGTGGACTGGTTGTAGACTTGAGGAAACTATTAAAAGTTTGGAATTTGTCATGTAGAAATAATTCCACAGAAATTAATGTGTGAAATTGTTCATTGAAGAATTGCTTAAAACAGACACCAAATCAGAAATAACACAAACGCCTATTCAATAGGCAATTGGTTGAAAAACTTGCAGTACATCCCCACAATGGGATCTTATTCAGATGAGGTCTGTCTTAGATGGGGTGCAGATAAGCATTGATGTAGAAAGATAGAAACAATACGTTGTACACTGAAAAGATTAAATTATAGTATAATGTGTATGACATGTCCTTTTTTGGGAAAAAATACAATGTAACAAAACCAAGTACACTTATATATGCATATTTGTAATTTTAAAGATTTGTATATGTGTAGGATATATCTGAAAAGATACTAATGATTTTCTTTCAGGAGAGAGTATTTTTGTGTCTTCCATCAAAACCAAACCAAACCAAAACCTGTGTGTGAATATATGTCTATGTGTTTGTGTATGTATTTGCACATGCATGCATATATGCATCACAGAAAAAGTCTAGAAGGAGGTGGCCAAAAAGCACATGAAAAGATGCTCAACATCACTAATTATCAGAGGAATGCAAATCAAAACTACAGTGAGGTACCACCTCATACTGGTCAGAATGGCCATCATCAAAAAGTCTACAAACAATAAATGCTGGAGGGGGTGTGGAGAAAAGGAAACCCTCCTACACTGTTGGTGGGAATGTAACCTGGTACAGCCACTATGAAAAACAGTATGGAGCTTCCTCAGAAAACTAAAAATAGAGTTACCATATGATCAAGCGATCCCACTCCTGGACATATATCTGAACAAAACTATAATTCAAAAAGATAACATGCACCCCTATGTTCACAGCAGCCAATTCACAGTAACCAAGATGTGAAAACAACCTAAATGTCCATCAACAGAGGAATGGATAAAGAAGATGTGGTACATATATACAAGGGAATATTACTCAACCATAAAAAAGAACAAAATAATGCCATCTGCAGCAACATTGATGGACCTAGAGATTGTCATACTGAGTGAAGTAAGTCAGACACAGAAAGATGAATATCATATGATATTGCTTATATGTGGAATCTAAAAAAAGGGTACAAATGAACTTATTTACAAAACAGAAGTAGAGTTGCAGATGTAGAAAACAAACTTATGGTTACCAGGGGATGGGGGGGAGGGATAAGTTGGGAGATTGGGATTGACATATATATACTACTATACATAAAATAGACAACTAATAAGGACCTACTGTATAGCACAGGGAACTCTACTCAATACTCTGTAATGGCCTATATGGGAAAAGAATCCTAAAAAGAGTGGAAATATGTATATGTATAACTGATTCACTTTGCTGTACACCTGAAACAAACACAACATTGTAATTCCACTGTACTCCAATAAAAATGTTTTTAAAAACCACGTAATTGGCAAGGGAGTATTGTGTGGCAGTTGAGAGCACAGATTAGAGCCAGGCGAGGTTTTGAATCTGGCTCCAGAACTCATCAGCTGTTGACCTTGGGAAGGTTACTTTGCCTGTCTATGCCTCAGTTTCCTCATCCTTAAAATGGAGACAGTAACATACTAACATCACAGAATTGTTATGAGGATTAAAGTGGTTTAAAATTATTTGTAAAGTGTTAAAAATATTTGTAAATAATTAGCTAAAGTTATTCATAAAATGCTTAGGGCACTAAGTGTTAAATACATGTTCAACACAAAACTGGCACATACAGGAAATTTGCAAGCAAGATCAACTAACTCACTGTTACTTGGAGGTTTTAACATTCATTTATTTGTCAACTGTTTGCCTGGATCTAGGGTAAATAGTGGGGAATATAAAAGGCATAGAACCTGACCACAGGGGTGGGTGGTGACTACAGCCGTTCTTTTCTTTTTACAGTGGAAAGCCCCCCATGCCCCAGAGCTGTTTGAGAGCAAGGGCAGGCATTGTGCACTGTGGAGGCTGAACAGCAAGATTCTGATTTCGGGGGTGATGTAAGGGCACCAGACAGATATCAGCATGTTCATTGGGATCATTCCCTGGGGCCTGCTGTGTCTCCATTCACTGACACTGATGTATGGTGACTGCCCTCTGTTCTCCTCTGTAACTGGTGGCAACTGTCTTGGTCTAAGTGTCTGGGGGTTTGCAAAGGTCTTGACATCAATACATTTCCACAAAGAATCCAAGTAGCAAAAGGGAAAGAAAAGAAAAAGCAACTAAACAATAAAAAAGTTAACTCAATTTAGAAATGGGCAGAGTTTGAATAGATGTTTCTCCAAAGAAAATACACAAATGGCCAATGAGCATTAGACAAGATGCTCAACATCATTCGTCATCAAGGAAATGCAACTTAAAGCCACAATGAGATACCACCTCACACCCACTGGAATGGCTATAATCAAGAAGACAGACAATAACAAGTGTTGGTGAGGATGTGAAGAAACTGGAATCCTCATACACTGCTGGTGGGAATGTAAAATGCACAGCCACTTTGGAAAACAGTTTGACATTTCCTCAAAATGTTAAACATTAGAATTACCATATGACCCAGAAATTCCACTCCTTGATGTATCTCCAAGAGAAAGAAAACATGTCCACATAAAAATTTGTGCACAAATGTTCATAGCACTATTTATAATAGTCAAAAGTGGAAACAATCCAAATGTCCATCAGTGGATGAATGGATAAACAGAGAGTGGTTTATCTGCACAATGGAATATTATTTGGCAATAAAAAGGAATGAAGTCATGATACAGGCTACACCATGGATGAGCCTTGAAAACATTATGCTAAATGAAAGAAGTCAGACCCAAAAGACCACATATTGTATGATTCCATTTATATAAAATGTCCAGACTAGGCAAACCTATAGAGACAGAAAGTAGATTGGTGGTTGCCTGGGACTGGGGGAAGAGTCAGAGAGAAATGGGGAAAGACTGCCAATGGTTATAGGGTTTCTTTTTGAGGCGATGAAAATGTTCTAATATTGATTGTTGTACATCTCTGTGAATATACTAAAAACCACTGTGAGAGGATGAGTTTTATAGTAAATTATATCATTATCTCTCAAAAAACTCTTAATAATAAAAAAAGAAACATTAAGTCTGATTGGAGCCATGTCAAGCCACCATCCATAAAGATTAGAAATCAAAGATCTCACCACTTTCCTTCCTTGTTCTTCTTATCTGGGGAATATTAGAGACTGGAAGAAATCTAGAAAAGTCCTTTACTCCATTCTCCTCTTCCAGGCAGAGAGGCAAAATATCCAGGGATGTGGATCTTAAAATGCAGCCCTCCTATATTGGCGTGATCAGATTATGAAATTCCCCCAGAGCAGTGGAATATGAGAACAGAGTATGGGGTGCACTTAAGGTAGGGAATTCCTCGCAGGATATTTCATAGGTTGCTGCTACTGGGGAATTTCACTGCAGAAAAGTTATCCTGTTGCTAGGCAACACTGCAGCTTGGATTGAATTCACGGTGATCGGAATGCCTCACATAAACTCACGATTCATATTCCTATCTCCAGTGAGAAGAGTGCAGATAAAAAGCATTTTTTAAGTTTTAAAAAGGGTATAATCTCAGCATTAAAGAAAATAAAAAAAACAGGACTCACTTATATACCCCTCATTTAAATAGAGGAATTAAAATTTCTGTATTTTTATTAGATTGCAATTATTCACGAGCATACGTTTTTCACGATTACAATTGTAATGTGCATAACAATCTGCTTTTTCCTTTAATGTATTATAAGAAGGTCCCCATATAGTTATAAAGTCTTCCTAATGATTATTTAAAATGACCACACTGTAGTCCTTTTGGTTCATGTCCCATAGTTTGCTAAACCTTTGCTTTATCAATGGACATTTATGCTCTTTTTCATTTTCCCCCTTTGTAGAAAATTCCAGAGCACATGGCTTCTTTGAGAAGAATGTATAATACAGGAGCTCGATGAGTTAAGTACTGCTCTTCAATGACTATATTTAATTAGTCTCCATTTTTTTTTATAGCCATTTGGAAATCACTTCAGAAGCACATTTAATCCATCCAATCAGTCATTTCTCCAGAGTGGGAACACTGTCTCATTGTTTGGTTGAGTCTTAAAACTGCCTGTGTGCCTGGCAAAGAACTCTGAGGGAAGCTTCACATTTTTGATACTGCCAATTGCGTGGAATGTGGCTTGGAGAATTAACAAAATCCACACGAATGAAAGGGAATTCTCTGCACTGAAGGGAATGGTGCTCCCTCAACACATGAAATTAATGTGCAGAATACTGGTCAAATGCAGATCTTATGAATTTTTAAGAAATTTTTTAAAGGATTATGAAAATATCTTCTTTGGACAAATGTCTATTTAGGTCTTCTGCCCATTTTTGGATTGGGTTGTTTGTTTTTTTGTTATTGAGCTGCATGAGCTGCTTGTAAATTTTGGAGATTAATCCTTTGTCAGTTGCTTCATTTGCAACTATTTTCTCCCATTCTGAGGGTTGTCTTTTGGTCTTGTTTATGGTTTCCTTTGCTGTGCAAAAGCTTTTCACTTTCATTAGGTCCCATTTGTTTATTTTTGTTTTTATTTCCATTTCTCTAGGAGGTGGGTCAAAAAGGATCTTGCTGTGATTGATGTCATAGAGTGCTCTGCCTATGTTTTCCTCGAAGGGTTTGATAGTTTCTGGCCTTACATTTAGGTCTTTAATCCATTTGAGCTTATTTTTGTGTATGCTGTTAGGGAGTATTCTAATCTCTTACTTTCACATGTACCTGTCCAGTTTTCCCAGCACCACTTATTGAAAAGGCTGTCCTTTCTCCACTGTACATTCCTGCCTCTTTTATCAAAGATAAGGTGACCATATGTGCGTGGGTTTATCTCTGGGCTTTCTATCCTGTTCCATTGATCTATATTTCTGTTTTTGTGCCAGTACCATACTGTCTTGATTACTGTAGCTTTGACAGAGACCTACTAGAGAATGGACTTGAGGATATGGGGAGGGGGAAGGGTAAGCTGTGACAAAGTGAGAGAGTAGCATGGACATATACACACTACCAAACGTAAAATAGATAGCTAGTGGGAAGCAGCCGCATAGCACAGGGACATCAGTTCGGTGCTTTGTGACCACCTAGAGGGGTGGGAGAGAGGGAGATGCAAGAGGGAAGAGATATGGGAACATATGTATATGTATAGCTGATTCACTTTGTCATAAAGCAGAAACTAACACACCATTGTAAAGCAATTATACTCCAATAAAGATGTTTAAAAAAGGATTATGAAAATAAAAGGAATTTTATTGTCTTCAGTTTCAAGATTGTCACAATTGCTAATCAGGTGTCTCAAAAGGTTTAAGATTGGAGCTTTTCTTATAAATATTTTACGATCTAACTGCCTCATGTATTTGCTGCACTTAAAAAAGGTGCATGGGCTTCCCTGGTGGCGCAGTGGTTGAGAATCCGCCTGCCGATGCAGGAGACACGGGTTCGTGCCCTGGTCCGGGAAGATCCCACATGCCGCGGAGCAACTAAGCCCGTGAGCCATGGCCGCTAGGCCTGCGCGTCCGGAGCCTGTGCTCCGCAACGGGAGAGACCACAACAGTGAGAGGCCCGCATACCGCAAAAAAAAAAAAAAAAAAAGGTGCAGATTAGACATGTAACAAAAATGCCAAATATTTCATTTAAGAATGATTGATGGTTAGGGATTTCCAATATATAACTTCAAATATAGCCATTATCAAGGCTTTCAAAAATGAATATTTGAAAATTTGTAGAAACAAATTGACATAGTTTTCCCCAAGTTAAAACAAAAATGAAAATCTTCCATTGGAATGTCTGTGTGTTATTTTTGAAAAGTCTACTTTAGATCAGAGAGGTAACGTAGTTTTGTTGTCAAAAAAACAAGCTCTTATCCCTTTGGCCTTTACCTTTCAAAACTGAAATGTTGCAAATAGATTTTGAGATGGGAAACCCTGCTAATGTCAGTTGAAGGCTTACCCTGGAAATTTTTGCCTTTTCAAATAGAAAAGCCTCTATAGGCTTTCTCTGATTCAGCAGCAGCCTGCTTAGCATTAAGAAAGGGCAAGCCAGACTCCAGAGTCGGGTAAATTATGGCTGAGCTCTTGGATATTCTCTTTGGGAGATAACAAGGTCGGGTCTTCCCATATTACAAGATGCCAGGAGGAGCTTGCTGGCTGGCTACATCCTGTAGTTTGAAAGTAGCTGAGCTTGGAACACTTTCGCAGCATCAAGTAAAGGTACAACCCTTGCCAAATGGAGATTGCTTTTAAAAGAAGCTGACCGGGAATATGGCTCTGAGCAAAGGATCTGCAGAGATCTTGGAACAGGAGGCCATATTAATCATTCATGACCATGAGGAGGCTCTCTAACTCAGAGCAAACATTTGTTCTGAAGGAACTAAAACATCTTGTTTATCAGGATGCAAATGGCTCCCCAAGTAATCAAACCAGAATTTTATAACTAGTTAGAATTAAGTTATTTGGTAACTTCATTTTACATTTTTTTAAAAATTCAGGATTACTGAGGCATAATTCACTCTTTTTAATGTATATAATTCTGTATTTTGACAAATATAAAACAAGCAAGATAAAGGATATTTCCATCACTCCAGAAAGTTCCCTCATGCCCCTTTGTAGTAAGCCCCTTCCTCTTTCTCCTGTCTCTGGCAACCACTGATCTGTTTGCTGTCTTGACAGTTTTGCTTTTTCCAGAATGTCATATAAATGATATCCTACAGGATCTAGCCTATAGAGTCTGGATTCTTTCACTTAGAGTAATGCATTTGTGATTCACCTGTGTTGTTGATTGTATCAGCAGTTTGTTCCTTTTTATTGCTTAACAATATCTCAGTGTATGGATGTACCACAAGTTGTTTATCCACTTACCAGTTGATGGACATCTGGGTTGTTTCACTCATTTTACTTTCATATTTGCTTTTTGCATGATGGTGTACAGCTTACAAAAGCTCTTTTACCTTCACTTACATCCTATTATGAAAAAAATGGCTATTTCAATTTTCCTGATAATAATGAATCAGACCCACAGGGAGCTTAAATGGCTTTAGATATTTACCAGCTAGAGGTAACAACTTTAAATTTCTTTCTCCCATGCTAACCCCCTTTCCATTATACAACGCCACTTCTCTGATCTGAGATGAATACTGTTGCTTGAAGATCCTTATCTATTGGCGTATAACAATGCACTATACATTTAACAGAGTCTTGGGAAAACAGGATCTTTAATTTTTCAGAGAAATGAAGATCCTAATGGTGTCAGTGTGGTATGGTAGGAGGAAAATCTATTTTGGAGTCAGTCTTGGGTGCACAGCCTAGCTCTGTGACCTAGAGAAAGTTCCTCAACTTCTCTGATCCTCAGTTTCTCTATCTGAACAATGCTTTCCACCATACTGGCCTCTGCACCTTGTGATAATGAAGTGAAGTTATGTGTACATGATGCATCTCACATAGTGGCTGGGACATACTGGGCATTTCTTACACACTAGCCTCCTTGTCCCCTGCCTCCCGCCATATGCACACACACACACACACACATACACACACACACACACACACACACACACCTACCTATCCAGTAGTGTAAAAACAAAATGCTGGCAAACTGTGGTACCATAAGGGAGAAAGAACTGGAGAGGAATGAAGCCTATAGTTGGAGAGAGGAAGGAATTAGCCTAGAGACGGACTCCAGTCTGCTTTCAAGCTGCAGTGCTGACTGATGTAAAAGTCTGCTGACAGACTGCCTCAGTCTCCTCTAGCGGCCCACCTGACCTGGGAGGAAGCCCCTGTGCCTGCCATGTGTCCTACCTCTGTTCCTTCTGGAGCATTTAACATCATCCTGTATGTCAGCCACTTATTCAAACCATTGCCAAGGCCAACTCTATCCAAGCACCTAAAAATACTCCTGGCATGTGCCATTTTTATCCATGATTACCCCTTTCCAGGCACTATGTTCTTCCTTCTGTGTGGGCAGCTTGACCCTCAGTGCCACAGTTTCCACAGTCTTTGGTCTCTCTCCTGAGCAGCAGCCATGGTGGCCACTCTCCAAGGCCGCTGGCCACTGTGAGAGAGCACTTGGTTTTTCTATTAGTCATCAGCTGTGACGCAGTGTCGCAAATCTTATCTCAACAGGGTCTGGGCATTTCTTCCCCCACCCTGCCAAAGGAGCAAGGATTTTCGACCACAAATAATGACTCGTTGAAAAAGGAAAATAAAAATTAAAGATTCACATACCAGAGAATCTTTGATTTTAAAAAAATGGAGGATTAGAGGAATACATTTTTCCACAAATATGTGATAATAGTTTTAAGATTCATGTTAGAAAAGTAGACTTTTGGAAGAAAGATCGGTATACTCAGTATGTTTTTCTGTATAATAAATCCTGTCCTTTTGAATAGAATATAATCTAATACATTAGAAAAAAGTCCCGAGGCTTTTATTTTAAAGGCAGTGATATTTGCTACAGGCAAAGTAATTATAACCATTTACTCCTCAAAATGTCAGTGGAGGCTTTGGCATGAAAATCCCAGAGGAATCCCAAAATCCCTAACCAGTTTTAAAATTTTAAGAATTGCATTCTTGGAGGATAAAAAAGTACTTAAGAGAGAAGGTACTCAGAAGTCTACATTATTTAATGCAAAAAATCATAATAATTCTAACTTCTTTTTAAAAATTCATTCTTATGTTGCTTTGGGGCTTTATCTTTAGAGACTGTTTTATATAGTTGGCAAACCACAAAATCCCTGAACTTTAGGAGCAAACCACAAGTTGGGCTACATGATCGAGAATACCACTTTTTATTAACAATCTTTTGTCACAAAGATTACCCCTTTAGTAAGATAAAGCAAATATATTATGAACAAAAACTGAATCTTTCTTTAATAGAAAATAACTATAACTTGACTATTATTGTGATTAATTACACTTCTCTATGATTTGTTGTCTTAAATAATGATAAACTAAAATGAAAGCAGTGATTAAAATTGAGGTGGGAAAAATGCACTTTTTCACTTTATATTGATTAGGTATTTAACAAAATATGAAGGTGGATATAAAGCGGAGTTAACAACTCATCAGTTTACCTGGGAACTTTCCTGGTTTTAGCACTGCAAGTCCCATATCTGGGACCTTCCTCTGTCCCAGGCAAACTGAGATGGTTGGTCACCCTAAATAAAGCAAAAATGCTTGGTAAAATCCTGCTCTCAAGAAATCTAATCTACTAGGAGAGATGAGATATGTGCAATGAAATGTTTGGAAACAAAGTAATAATTAAACAATTATTGATAACAGCATGCTGTCAAAATTCGTACAAATCATTGTTATATGTTTTACCATTTTTCAAAATATTGAATCTTGGGGAGGTAGCTCAAGAATTGAGTACCTACCATGCAGTAAGGCAGTTTCTATCTTCCCCAGAAAAATTATCTCTTTCCCAGTAACTTGCACAATGTTACAGTCTCAGTAAAGGGCGAAGCTGGAATTTGAACTCAGGTGTTTTGATTTTTGAAATTCACAGGCTTCTCATTGTCCCAGAAGACCATGGAAACCGCAATCTTAGCTCCTTTTTTAAAATACGTGAAGCAGCTGAGACCTGGACTAGTGGCCTATACAGCACCCCAGAGCATTGCAGTGACCGAGCTTGGATAAAAACCCATGTTTCTTGGCTTACAGTCTAGGGCTGATGACACCATAGAGTGACAGATCACATAGTCTGGAGCAGGCAGTGGAGGCTTGAATAAAAGAATAATATTTGCACTGTGGCTTGTTTTTCTTTCCCCTCTAAGCCTACCTCTTGCTTCACATCCTTATCCATCTGGTGTGAAGCATCATTAGATGGCTGCATGTGTCCACCTGCTGCACTGGTCTTATGGTACACCAGTTGTAGTCTCTCTGGTCCTAACTCATCATCCTGTTTAGAGGTCTATCTTGCTTTTAGGCTAGTGTTTGCCAGATGTGAAATTTGTAACATCCTGAATCAGCAACACCTGGATGTATACGAAAAATGCTGATTCTTGGACCCCTATCCTAGACTCTTTGAAATTAAGCCAAGAATATGTATTCTAATTATTTTTCACCAAGAAGTTTAAGATACTCTGCTCTAGGGCCAAGCACCCTTTCTTGATCTGTGTCCTAAACTCTGGAGAACATAGTTACTTTATTGAAGTCCTCAATCTCACCCTGACTCAACTGCTGGGATCCTGCCACCTATGAACAGGTTCATATATCATTCATTCATTCATTTAGCCATTCAACAAATATTTGTTTGATGCCTCCTATGAACTAGTCACTCTGCTCCACAGATGTCTACTTTAGTGGCTGTATTGCTCATATCCTGGTTTCCTTCATGCAGTACTTTTCCCACTTAATTCAACTCTCAAGATTTCCTGTTCCTGAATTCTAAACTTAAACTTGCCTGAATGGTCTTTTTGGACATTGCTTTGATTATATGGCTCCCCATAGGGTCAGCTCCTACAGCCCTTGAAGTCCTGGTCATACCAAAATTAGCAGGTTTGCTTCAGATCCCTTCTTGTGCCTTCTCCTCAATAATCATGTTTTTTGTAATTGACCTAAATTTTGTCAAGAGTAAACAGGGTACTATAGCAGGACAGATGAGAGAGGGAGAGGAAGAGAGAGAGAGAGGGAGGGAGAGAGAGAATAATTCTTCTTAGAGACAGAGAATAGACCCTGATGCTTTAAGTGAGAGAAACAGGATGACAATTTTGATAAAGGTTATAATACACAGTGAAGCTATAATAGTCATGAACCTTTGTGCAATGAATAACATAGCATTAATGTATAGAAATCAAAAACTTCTGTAAATATCAAGATAACTTGATAGGAACACAATCAATTGAAAGTCTATTATCAATATGTGGCAAAGTAGTCAAATAAATAAGGATATAAAATTTCAATAATATAATTAAGAAAAACAAATTATTAAAGAGTTTTTGATGTTGTACTCTACAAAGATAACAGACATTATCTGTAGAGATGTTCTCCCCCTTATTAAATATCCATGGGGTATTTACAAAAAGTGACTAAATGCATGTCTACAAAATAAATTTTTTTATAAAAATTGCACAAGTTAGAAATTGCATGGGTGACATTCTCTGAGCATGATCTCATGAAAATTTTTTTAGAAATTAATAAAAGTATAAAGGAAAGACAAGACCAAAGAGAGGTGAACAACTTCAGCTAAATAGTTTTGGAACAAAGATGACTTCAAAATAAAGTTACAGACTATCAGAAAATAATTAAAACTTAATACTTGTTAAAATTTATGAGATTCTTAATTATACTCTTTTCAGAGACAGAAAGTAAATACAACAACAATAAATCATAAAACAAAACAAAAATACTGAACAACAACACAACAAAAACCAGGTAAATCCCTGGTAAAAATAATTGAGGAAAAAAAATGAAAGAAAACAAGAACGAAGAAAATTAGAAATGAGAAATGGTTAGAAGAGCAGGTATGAAAAACATTATTGTTGAATGAATGAATATATAAAAGTTAAAATTTTCAAAGGATATACAGTCGATAGCATGCAAATAAATTTGTAAACATTGATGAGTGGTTGACGTTACTACTATCAGGACCCATTCCGCCAGTAGCTGGGTTTTAGAGTGCCAGAGGAATTGCAAGCAGTTTAAAAACCATTTGGCTTGAGGAAACTTGGAAGATTTTACAGGTCACATCATAGCCACTGGAGTCAGTTATTGAAAGGTCTACAACTGCCCCAGAGAGTGAACGTTATAGGAAAATTTTATTTGCTAAAATTTTATCTAGTCTTCTCCCAATTCTGCCCTATCCCCAAACTTCAACAATTCTCCTAACAAAAGAAGCTACAAGAAAACAAATGTGGATGTTTACCTGTTGGAAGGACTTCATCTTTACTATCATAATTACATTTTATTTGAAACATTTAAGATTTTATTCTTGTGCTCCAGAAGTTCTTTCTATGATGGCTGATTTTAAGTTTTACCCAAATATTGGTTTAAATAGTTAGCCATTCAGTCCAATATATTTCAAGTAGGGAAGCTGGAAGAATCTGAAAGTGTGAGTCCCAGTGCTCTTAGGCATGGAGTGTAACTCCTGGGAGAAAAACACTCTGCAGAAAGGGAATGAAGGCCAATTAACAAAGTCACTGAGCATACTGCTGCTTGAACACTGTTGGAAAGGTGCTGGGAAAGCAGTGAGGCAGTTTTGATCAGGAATAACATCTTTGGGACTTCTGGGGAGTTCATTACTTTTATTATTTGCATTTATTTGTAGCAAGTAGATATCAGCTCAGATAGTCTTTGGAAATCCTTCTGATATAAGTGGATGTTAGGAAAGCATAGTGTGAATAAAACAGGCCACTGCTTTAGTTTCTGAGCATGCGTAGGTTGGGTCCACAGGGTTGCTGCTTCTGGGCTAAAGCAGTTGTCAGAGGGAGCAGCAGGAGGGAGCTCATGCCACGACACCCACACTTTATTGCTTCTCCTTAGAAATAATGATGTCCGCAGAGGTTCCCTAGCTTTCACAGTTCACACAACCCTTAGAGTCTCAGTAATTCTTTCACAGGGCAGGTAGGCCAAAACAAACACGTAACAGTTCCATTTATTAAGGAGTTAGGTCCAGGTAACTTTATAAGTATTTATATTCTAACAACTTAGCACCCGTTGGGCACTAAATAGCTTCTCAACCTTTAGAGTCACACTGAACATCGCAATCTTCATTTTTTATTTCACATTGATTTTCATGCAATACTTTCTTTTTTAAAATAGCAACCACTAAAAATCCCAGCTTAGCAAAATATGATGTCATCAAAAGGAATGTAGTGATCTAACTAATGATGAAACTGAATTATCTCAAGCTAGTAGTTCATAGGGTGGGGCAGAGGCAGGATAAAGATTTGGGGGAGTAGAGAGAAATAAATGAGGATTTTAAAATATATCCTCATATATAATTATTTATATGAAGATAGTATTATTATCTAATAAATGGTTACATAATAACATATAATTATATAATTATTTAATGAGGAAATAAATTGATCTATTTATCTATAATTTTCTGCCTAAAACCATTATGCTATACACATTGGGCTGGGAATTGGTATGAACTCTATTCACAGCTAGTTATGTTACCTTGAATAAAATATTTACATTCTAAGAAAAGAGTTCACTTCTCTGTAAAGGGAGAAAATTGGTAGATAATTTCTAGAATTTTTTACTGGATCCTAAATATAAGATTCTGTAATATAAGAAGTCTTGTCATTCATTCATTAATTCAAAAATACTGATGGAATTATTTCTATGTGCTCAGATTTATGGTGGATTTCACAGTGTAATAGTGAATATAATGGTGAGGAAAAAGAGAGGCCTTTGTCTTACAGGAGACTAGGGTGAGGGCATTCTTACTTTTTCTTACAGGAAGCTGTCTTGGTCTTTGGAGAAGAGATTGAACCTGGTGGATGAGAAATGTCAGCAACATCTAGTAAGGTGAATGACTGTTCTCAGAACACTTCTGGGGGCTGATCTACTTCTGAGAGAGAAGATTTGTTGCCCAAAGCAGTGATTTTTGGGACTCATTAGACCTGCCTGTCTTTAGATAACATTGATTTGGTAATGAGATTCAGGGTATTAGGATGGTATAATTTATTTGAAGGATGGTAGCAAGCAAGGCAGTGCTAGCTACTCTCCAAAATCCATCTTCTCTTTTTTATCCTAGGCACATAACTGGACTACATTTTCCATCCACTTTTATACGCAGAAGTAGTCATGTGGCTAACTTCTAAACGGAATGTGAGTAGAATAGCCTATGAACAATTTCCATATACCTTTCTCATTGATCTTTCTCCTTCTTCAGGCATGGTAGAGACAACTGCAGAAACATTGAGAGACACGTACTGAAGATGGCAGAGCCACAGGATAGACCAGGACTTGGTGCCTGAATCATGCCTTGTAGGATGTGTTATTATTTGGAGTGAGGGGCAGAGAGAGAGAGAGAGAGAAAGAGAGAGAGAGAGAGAGAGAGAGAGAATGATTGATTTTAAGGGATTATCTCACATAATTGTGGGGGCTGGTAAGCGCCCAAATCTGCAGGGTAGGGCAGGCAAGCTGGAGACCCAGGAAAGAGTGGATGTTGCAGCTCAAATCCAAAGGCAGTCTGATGGTAGAATTCCTTCTTCCTTGGGGACATTAGTCTTTTTCTCTCAAGGCCTTCAGCTGAGTGGATGAGGCCCACCCACATTATGAAGAGTCATCTGATTTACTCGGAGTCTACTGATTTACATGTTAAACACATCTAAGGAATACTTTTACATCAGTTTCCAGACTAGTATTTGACCAAGTATCTGGGTATTGTGGCCCAGCCAAGTTGACATAAAATTAACCTTCACAGAAAAATACCTGGGAATAAATTTAACGAAGGAGGTGAAAGACCTATACTCTGAAAACTATAAAATATTGGTGAAGGAAATTGAAGAGGATACACGTAAATGGAAAGATACCCCATGTTCACGGAATGGAAGAATTAGTATTGTTAAAATGTCCATACTACCCAAAGCAGTCTACAGATTTAATGCAATCCCTATCAAAACACCCATGACATTTTTCACAGAACTAGAACAAATAATCCTAAAATTTAACCACAAAAGACCACAAAAGACCCTGAACTGCCAAAGCAATCTTGAGAAAAAAGAACAAAGCTGGAAGTATCATGCTCCCTGTCTTCACACAATACTACAAGGCTACCATAATCACAACAACATGGTACTGGCACAAAACCATACACATGGATCAATGGAAAAGAATAGAGAGCCCAGAAATATACCCATGCACTTATGGTCAATTCCTCTGTGAAAAAGGAGGCAAGAATATACAGTGGAGAAAAGACAGCTACAGGTAAAAGAATGAAATTAGAACATTTTCTCACACCGTATAAAACATAAACTCAAAATAGATTAAAGACTTAAATGCAAGACTGGAAAACATAAAACTCCTAGAAGAAAATATAGGCAGAACACTGTTTGACATAAATCGTAGCAATATTTTTTTTTGATCTGTCTCCTCAGGCAAAAGAAACAAAAGCAAAAATAAACAAATGGGACCTAATTAAACTTAAAAGCTTTTGCACAGCAAAAGAAACCATCAGTAAAATGAAAAGACAACCTACTGAATGGGAGAAAATATTTGCAAAGGATATGACTGACAAGGGGTTAATATCCAAAATATATAAACAGCTCATACAACTCAATATCAAAAAAAACCCCAACCCAACTGAAAAATGGGGACAATACCTGAATAGACATTTTTCCAAAGTAGATATTCAAATGGCCAATGGGCACATGAAAAGATGCTCTACATCAATCATCAGAGAAATGCAAATCAAAACCACAATGAGATATCACCTTCATCAGAATGGCTATCATCAAAAAGAACACAAATAACAAATGTTGGCGAGGATGTGGGAACCCTCATACACTGTTGGTGCAGCCACTATGGAGAACAGTATGGAGGTTCCTCAAAAAACTAAAAATAGACCTACTATATGATCCAGCAATTCCACTCCTGGGTATATATCTGAAGAAAACAAAAACACTAATTTGAAAAGACATATGCACCCCAATGTTCCTAGCAGTATTATTTACAATAGGCAAGTGGAAGCAACCTAAATGTCCATCAACAGATGAATGGATAAAGAAGATGTGGGGGTATATATATATATATATATATATATATATATATATATATATATATATATATATATATAAAATATAACTGAGCCATAAAAAAGAATGAAATTCTGCCATTTGCAAAAACATGTATAGACTTAGAGGGTATTATGCTCAGTGAAATAAGTCAAACAGAGAAAGAGAAATACTGTACGTTTTCACATACATGTGGAATCTAAAAAATAAAGCAAATGAACGTATACAACGAAACAGAAACAGACTCACAGATATAAAGCACAAACTACAGGTTACGAGTGCGGAGAGGGAAGAGGAGAGGGACAAGAAAGGGGTAGGGAATTAAGAGGCACAAACTACTATGTATAAAATAAATAAGCTATGAGGATATATTGTACAGCACAGGGAATACAGCTAATATTTTATAATAACTTTAAACGGAGTATAATCTATAAAAATATTGAATCACTATGTTGTACACTGGAAACTAATATAATATTATAAATCAACTTTACTTTTTTTTTTTTTTTTGGCCATGCTGCGCAGTATGCGGGATCTTAGTTCCCCGACCAGGGATCGAACCTGCATCCCCTGCAGTGGAAGCGTGGAATTTTAACCACTGGACCACCAGGGAAGTCCCATAAATCAACTATACTTCAATTTAAAAAACTAACCTTGACAGAGGACAAGTAACTGTTGATTAAGGACAGCTCTTTTAGAAAATAGTTTTTGGAGTAATAACTTGTGTAGCATTTGAGCCATTCTACTTGCTCTTGTAACCAACATATAGCGTTACCTTAACTAATAGACTACCAAAAAATCCACCAATTACTTTTTGTAATTCCAATTTATTTATTTGCAAACACTTTGAGTTTTGTACTGGCTCCCTGATGTGGAGGGCTAGGAACAGGGCAATTTTAAAAATCTTACAAATAATGATGATGATGATTTATTGAATCCTGCCCTGGGAATGTATTAAATGCCTCGGGGTGGCATTATCTACAGTTTGTCACCAGTAAGCACAAAGAGGCAATCCATTACTAATTGGTAGCCTAGTGGTTCAAGGAAGTTAATACACATTCTAAAGTGACTTGCTCCTGTAAAGTAATTGGTTTATCGGCAATTCATGGCTGGATGTTTGGGAAGCCCTTGGTGCTAATCAGAATAAATGTGCTGAACTAATCTTTACTAAACTGCCAATGACATTTTACATGCCCCCCTTTTAGATATAAGGCCTCTAAATTAAGTAATTTACAGCATGTTTTACAACAGATAAAAACCATTCACTTTTCTGATGTGAGCTCTTTTGTGAAGGGTAGTATTTTCCACAGGAAAGTGATGAGATACATAACAAAAAGTCAGTGACCAAATGGCTCATTATTTAAAGAGAAATGAGGGGACATAACAGAAAGGATAAGGGCTAAGATGGATATCCATGATGTTTTCTAGCATCTGCTTTGTGCAGGGGCTGAGATGATAACACTGTTTTACATCATTTAAGTTGTCAACACAACACCTTAGAGGCTTCCTCTGAAGCTTTCAGTGTGCTGTTAAGATTGCCCAGAGATTTCCATAGTGACACGGTAAACACTACTTGCCAGCCACTGAATTTGTGTGAACACATGTTAATCCTGAAATAATTCCTTTCTTTTTTTTCTCTTGGTCTGTAGGGTCGGGTCTCACTTCGAAACCTGGCTATTACATGGGCTTCATGAGAGGCAATCCAGAAACTGAAGATAATTGGAGATAGAGCCCACTTTCCTGGTGGGGAAATCACTTAAATAATAGGTCTATGATTCAAAGGACATTCTGTTTTCTAGGGTCTATGGAGGCAAAAGTGAAAAAACCAAACCCACACTCCTCTTCCACACACCCCCACCCCCACCGCCTAAAGACAGTAGCCAACACACTGTGGTCAAAACTCATGACACATTAAAAATAATTCTTTTCCCAAATTGTTGACCTCAAAAATGGGGGTTATGATGTAGTGTGTGGTTCACACAGTATTTTTCCTGGACCAGCAGCATTACCATCACCTGGGAACTGATTCTAAATGCAAGTTCTCAGGCCTCACTCTGGATCTATTGAATCAGAAACTCTGGGGATGGGACCTAATAAGCTGTGTTTCAACCAGCCCTCCAGGGGATTCTTTGCACTTAGATGAATCTGGGTTAGAGTGAGGCTCTATCACTTAATACATGTGTGATCCTGAGCAAGTTACTCCCTCTCCTCCCTCCCTTTTTACCCTTTGTATGTTATTTTAAAAGTTAACTGTGCATGGTTAAAAATTAAACTATATAAAAGGTCTTAAGGGCTTTCCTGGTGGCGCAGTGGTTGAGAGTCCGCCTGCCGATGCAGAGGACGCGGGTTCGTGCCCCGGTCCGGGTAGATCCCACATGCCGCGGAGCGGCTGGGCCCGTGAGCCGTGGCCGCTGAGCCTGCGCGTCTGGAGCCTGTGCTCCGCTACGGGAGAGGCCACAACAGTGAGAGGCCCACTTAACGCAAAAAAAAAAAAAAAAAAAGGTCTTAAGATGAAAACTAACAGCTTCCCTTCCCTCAGCACCTCTTCCCATAGGTAAATACTTTGAACCAATTCCTTTTTTTAACATGTTTTTCTGGTGTATAATAGTATTATAGATACTATTATAGATAATTTTAGATAATAAGATAATATTTTATAGATATTTTTATTATAGATAATAAGCATACACTGGTATTCCTTGCTTTATTAACCTTATCTATAATCTGTTAATGTCTCACTCTGAAAAAAGAGAAATTTGGCTCACTTATACCACCTGATATTACCTGATTTTGTTATATTATTATTTTCACAGAATCTAGGTTTATACAATTTTATTCTGTAACTGTAATTGTCTTTGCCTTTAGATTAATTCTAAAATATTAAAACAAATAAAATAGTATGTGCAGTATTAGATTTATGTAAATATTATTCACTATAGGAGACTCTTCTTATGGAAAAACCCATGTCACCAAACTTGAGAGAGGATTTTAAAAGCATCAAATTCCAGTGCTGCTAAAAGAAGCACTTAGTCAACTAAGTGATCTTAGTCAACTGCATTTGTTTCTTCTATCTCATGTTCATGTATAATATCGCCTCTTTTTTTTTTTTGGCTAGAATAACTTTTGGAAGGCATTTTTCGTACAGATGTGTAGGTGGCAAATTATCTGCATTTTTGCATGCCTGAAAATGTATTTTATTCTTATACTTGTAGTATAGCTAAGCATAGATTATAGGTTCCCAATCATTTTTCCTCAGTTTTAAAAGCATCATTCCACTGTTCTCAAAGTTATTTTAATTTCTTTTTATCCTTGGAGTTCTGACATTATGATAATTCACCTTTCACACCAAAGTTCCTGTCACCCAATTCCTCTCCACAGGTAACTGTTACCTCTCTCAGAATTATTTTATGAATATACTACTAAATACACATACCCTAGTAAATAATACCTTCTATATTATTTCCCTCTTCTTTTTTTTACAAATGGTAGTGTACTATTTTCTCATTAACATTATATCTTGACAGTCTTTCTAGATCATTACCTGAAAGTCTTCTGTATTTTTTTTAACAACTGTATAGTATATTTTGTTTGGATGTGTTGTATTTAACCAGTGCCTCTTTGAACACTTCGAGTGTTTCCAATCTTTTGTAATCATAAACAATGCCACAATAAATAAGCATGTACAAATGCCTGTAGATAAATGACCCAAAGTCATGCTGTTGGTTTAGCAGATATGAAAATTTGTAATTTTGATAAATATTGCTAGGTTACCTCCATGAAGGTTTACCAACTCATACTCTCAGCAGCAATATAAGAGAGAGCTTCTTTCCTCTCATCACAACAGAGCATTTTATCAAACTTTTCAACATCACCAATCTGATAGGAGAGCTATTATATATCAGTACAATTTTGCATTACTTTTCTTTTATTATAAGTGAAACTGAGCTTTTAAAATATGTTTAAGAACCATTTGTATTTCCTTTCCTGTGAACTATATGTTCAAAGTCTTTCTTCCTTTTTCTAGTGAATTGTTGATCTTCTTGATTAGTAAGAACATTTTACATATTAGGGAAATTAGTACTCTATGGTATGAAATGCAAATATTTTTGTAAGTCGTGTGTGTTTTGGCTGTAGGTTATAGATTTTTCTCAGTCTTTTCTTTTATGGCTTCAGGATTTTTAATATTTAGAAAGACCACACCCCCACACCCAAGATTATGAAAGTATTCTCCCATCTGTTTTCAGTTTTACTTAATTTTAAAATGAAAGTATCTTTTCAACTTGAATTTACCTTGGTATAAGATATTAAGTATGGATCAAATTTTATTTTAGTTTTTAGATGGCTACCCAACTGTATAATAAAAAATTCAGAATAATCCATCTCTTCCCCATGGATATAAACTATCACTTGTATCAGAAATAAATTTCCATACGTAGTTCATTAACTTCTGTTGTGCTCTGTTGATCTTTTAAAGAGTTTTATTTTTATATTTTAATGTCTCATAGTGCTAGCTCCTTCTATGTGTATCTATTTTCTGAGTTTTCATATATAATCTTCCTTTATTTTTTCAAATGAAGTTTAAAGTTGCAAATGAAATTTCTGTTATTGTTCTTAATGAAACCACATTACTTAGGAAGAATTGACATTTTTATTACAACAAACCTACTAATCATTGAATGCGGTCTGTCATTCTATTTTTCACACTTTTGCATTTTCCACTGGCACTTTACAGTTTTCAATTACATCTCCTGTTATGTTTTTCCCTAGGTATTCTGCATGTGTGTATAACTACTGTAAATTGAGATATTTCCCTCTGTTTCTTCTAACTGCTGTTTGTAAATGGGTAGTTACTTGTGTACATTACTTTTATACCCAGCCAAATTATTGAATTGTATTGTTATTTATAAATGTTTTTCAGTTGATTCTTTTATATCTCATAAGTATATCCCGAAACCATCTCTAAATAATAATATTAACTCTTCTGCTATTTTTATACCTTTAACTCTCTTGTCTATTTTTGTGTTGCCAGTGCCTCCAAAGCAATGGTAAGTAACTGTGGCTATAATGGACACCCTTGGTTTGTTTCTGACTTCAATGGCAATCTTATAGTATTCTCCATGTATGAGATACATAGTTTAATCATGTTAGATTTCCCATTTACTCCTTTTAAAAAGAGTCCTTTAAAAATTCTTAATGAAATTTCTGGAGATGGATAGTGGTGACGGATGCACAACAATGTGAATATACTTATGCCATTGACTTACACACTTAAAAATGGTTAAAATGGTATGTTTTATATTATGTATATTTTACCACAATAAAAAATTTGGTCTAGAAAAAATAATTCTTGACGGAGGTTGAATTTCACCAAATGTATTTTCAGCCTCTAAGCGGATGATAAAATGATATTTTTCCTTTTTCCTTTAACAAGAGGCAGTATAGCATTATGGAGAAGTGTACAGGCTCTGAGCCACCTTGCCTATGTTCAAATCCCAGCTCTGCTGCTCTCTAGCTGTGGATCCTGGGGAAGTCACTTAAGCTTTGTGTGTCTCTGTTTTTTCTCTCTAAATCATGACAACAATAGTGCCTACCTCCTAGGGTTTCATTGAGAATGAAAAAATTAAAGTATGTAGAGCATTTAGAATAATACCTAGTACTACATGAGTTAATATGGTGGTTTATTTTAATACATTTTCCATATCCCAGGTATAAAACCCCAATTAGTGATGAAGAATTACCCTGCTGCACTGCATAAACTAATTTTTTTATGTGTGTGTGTGTGTGTGTGTGTGTGTGTGTGTGTGTGGTACGCGGGCCTCTCACTGCTGTGGCCTCTCCCGTTGCGGAGCACAGGCTCCGGACGCGCAGGCTCAGCGGCCATGGCTCACGGGCCCAGCCGCTCCGCGGCATGTGGGATCTTCCCGGACCGGGGCACGAACCCATGTCCCCTGCATCGGCAGGCGGACTCTCAACCACTGTGCCACCAAGGAAGCCCTAAACTAACATTTTATTTAGGATTTTTCATTACTAAATCATATGTGAGATTGGTCTCTAGTTTCCTTTTTTGTGTAAACTTTGTTGGGTTTTGGTAACAATGTTTGGCTTGGTTTATAAAAAGAAAATGGGAAATTTCCTTGTTTTTCTATGCAGTGGGATATTTAAATAACCCTTGAATTATCTGTTCTTTAGATCTTTATTTCTCTGTAAAATCAACTAAGCCTAGTGCCTAGTTGACAAATTTTTCAATTTCTTCTACTTAGATTTCTCTATGACTTCTGGCGTCATTTTGGGGTAAATTATATTATCTTAGAAAACCGTTCCTTACATCCAGTTTTCACATGTACTTGTGGGCATGGGTCAGGTAGCCTGGCCTGTGGGGAGCCCTCCTACTTGCCAAATGAGGGAGGATTTACTTGGGCAGTGGAAGCATGTAGTTACTTCTGGGAACCGATACCTTGGTTGGCTTTATTGTCTGCATGTTTGTTCTGCGAAATCTGGATTTTCCTCACATTCTCTTCTGCTTTTCTCTTAGGCGCCCGTAACTGGGGCCCAGGACAGAGAGGAGGATTCCTTTAACGTTCAGTCTCTGAGGTCTCTTCCCTGCGGTACTGGCACTGACCAGCTACGTTTTTCCTTCCCACTACATGCCTGATGCTTGTGGGCGCCCCCTCTGGGTTCGAGTTCCTCTAGGTCGCCTCTGAAAATAGCTGCTTTGGGTCATGGCTCCTCCTGCTCAGCTTTCTCCATTGGTCCGGGTTAGCTCGTTTCAATTTTCTAACATTTCCTCAAAGTTTCTGGGTTGGTTCTTGTTTCTTTTCTTGCTTATAGCATCGCTATGCCTTCCTCCTTGAGAAACATTCTTTTTCCTATTATCTTCAGGATAACGGGCTACAGTAATTGTAGCTAACACATAATATGCTGCTCACCCTTCTAAGTCCTAGCACGCTTCGCCTTCTAAGTGCTTTACACATATTAACCAATTTAATCCTCACAAAATTCTATGCGGGAGAAACGATTATTATTCCTATTTTATAGATAAGTAAACTGAGGCAGGGAAAGAGAAAGCACGTAACTGGAAAACACACCACAAACTGGGGCATTTGAGCTCCCAATGGTGGTCCCTGCTTATAACCGCCATGCTGTACTGACTCTTACTATCAAAAAGCAATAAGTTTTGGTCCCTTAAACTCACTGGATCTCAGTTTCCTTATCTTCAAAATGGAATTAGCAATATCTACATCCTAGTCCATGTGGGGATAAAAATGTTTCGCACAGTACTTTGCACACACAGCCTTCCATAAAACTTAGCCTTTATACCTTGGCTTGCAGTCACACTAGACTTAGAATTCCTAGGCTCTTTTATCTCCCTTCTCTTGAAAGAGATTCCTCTCATTGACACCTGAGTATGCAATTATTTGAAAAGTGTTTTCATTAGTATCACATGATCACAAACACCATCCCTCAATCTTGCCATCCTCTCTGATATAGGCTATATTTAGCTGCAACTTTCTCACTCTGCCAGAATGTGTTTAATATTTCCTTATTTAATTCTAGTATTTTACATTTCTTTGTGTTGTTTTTATTATGTTTTATCTCCAGTGTTTCTTTTCCTTCCAAAATCAATGAGATAAGTTATTCAAGATAAAGCAACTCACTCCGTTAGACTTTTTTTGTGCAGTGAGAAAAGCACTGAGATCCCTTCTGGTGTTTGGAAATGTGTTCATTTCACTGACAGACCCCTTCCTTATCAGAGAAAATTACACATGCTATGCGTTTGTCTCTTTAATTTACACCTAGGGCACCCAGGGTGCTGGGCAGGGGGTCATTTAAATAAACTGAAGTGATGTTTCCAGTTTTCTTGCTGCTTGCCTATGAAAAAGGTGGGTGCTACCCTCCACTCAGACCCTCCAATACTCCTGGGGAATGGAAAAGAGGGTATTTATTGCTTTTGTCCACCGAGGGTCATATTGGGGCCAGTGTCTCATGCAGTGATTCTCAACCCTACCCACACATCAGAATCACCCAGGAGTTAAAAAAAAAAAACACAACAAACCCTGATGTCCAAAGCCCCAGATCAATTAAATCTTGATCTCTGGGACTGGGCTATCAGCCTCAGTATTTTTTTGTAGCGCTCAGGTGATTCTACTATGCAGTGAAGGTTGAGAATCACTGCTCTAACTCCTTCGGTCCTGTCGAATGTAGTTTGACATTAAGATGCTATGGAAAAGTATTAGCATCAATGACTAAAGGTGGGGAAAAAATCAATTTGCAAATCCCCTGCAGAATTATTGCTAGGTAACACCTTCTAAGGACAGAAGGATAGGTAATGATGTCTCTTGATGATGACTTCTAGTTAGAGGGCACTTTGACAGCTTTAAAAATCTTCATTTTAAATAAGGTCATTCAGCACAAACGAATTAGCAGTAACTTAGGGGGAAAGTCATCTTTTATTTCAACAGGTCATTTTCCAGTCTTCTCAAAATTTGTTCACTTCATATTATTTCAGCTGCCTTGACCTTA
Organism: Kogia breviceps; assembly: GCF_026419965.1. Lineage (NCBI taxonomy): Eukaryota > Metazoa > Chordata > Mammalia > Artiodactyla > Physeteridae > Kogia > Kogia breviceps. The sequence continues at coordinate 117,703,412 of NC_081330.1, read as the reverse complement.
CTTCTTGTTTGGTGTGGCTCACACCAGGCCTCTTTTCTTTCACTAGGGGAGTGGAAGCCTGCTCACAAATCTAGTCTCAAATATCTCTTAGTCTCTAAGCCCTGCCTTCTAAGTTCTGTGCTTTTAGGTTCACCTGCCAACACATGTCTTGCAAATCTCCCAAGTGTAGAGAAAATTCCATGTGGGCCTTTTATCATTCAGGATGGGAACTCAGGTACAAAAAGGGCCAATGTCTGTGGTCCACTGTGAAAGCTAATGCTTTCTGTATATTATGCATTTTGAGTTAAACCGTACTACTTTTCATATGTAATGATTTTCTTTCTAAATATTTCTTTTTGAATTGAGATATAATTAACATCACATGTGTAGGTTTAAGGTATACAATGTGTTGGTTTCATACATTTATATATTGTAGTATGATTATCACCGTAGCTTCAGCTAATCTTTCTATCATGTCGCATAATTACCATTTCTTTTTTGTGGTGAGAACATTTAAGTCTCTTAGCGATTTTGAATTCATCCCCTCCTCCTGGTGGTCTCAGATCTATCACAGATTATTACCAGTCTCCTGGCTGGTATCTCTTACATCCAGTCATCTATGCTGTTGGCAGTGTGGTTGGGCTGAAAGGAAAATCTGTCTCTATTGTTCTGTGCTTAAAAGTAGACTTTTCCCAGATCACCCCCAATGACATCCATGAATTTTAACATGGCACTCAAGGCCCTGTGTTATTCTCTCCCTTTGTCTACATCTGTACCCTCACTTCTTCCCACTCCATGCTTGGATCTCAGGGCAGTTTAACCCACTTGGCCTTTCCTTCGTCCTTTCTGTCTGCAGTGCCTTTGCCTGGGAAACTCCTACTTTTTCAGATTCACCCAGGCATTACTACCTCTCTCTGATGCCCTCAGAGAAGTCAAACAATTCTCTATATTCCTTGAACACACTGAACAGATTTTGACAAGTGTACTCAACACATTGTTTTATACTGATTTCTTTATGGATTTGACTTTCTTCTATTAGTGAGTTAGCTCCGAGAAACTTTTGTTGAATTAATGACTAAAAGTATGGATCTGATTTTTAAATTGTATGTATATCTTGTAGCCTCTTTGAGGCCCCTGGGGAGCCATTTATCTCAGATCTTACTAGGAGGAAAAGCGGAGCTTCTGCAAAATAGATTTGTCTTAGCTTATTGGTAATAATATCATAAAACTAGTCATAACCTTCCTCAGACTTTAAAGTCTATTTCTCTACTAAGGTATAAGCTCCCTGAAGTCGGGGACTATATCCCACCTGATCACTACTCTACTTCCACCACTAGCTCAGTGCCTGGTACAGAGAGGCTGTTCAATAAATATATAGAAGTAATACATTCCATATCAAATTACAAACAATAGTATACAAGAGGGGAGGCCACAAAGGTGACTGTCTTAGGTTGAGTCTCCCAGAAGCAGAGCCTGAGACAAGAATTCGTGTGACAGTGATTTAGCAGGAACTGTTTCTAGGAAAAACCACCAGGGAAGTGGGACCAGGAGGGGAAGGAGGCCAAGCAAGTGTATAGAATCAATGTGACACAGGGAGAGTTCTGGAAGTAGTACATAGTCACAGTTCACAGTTGTCCAATCAGCTCCAACTCCAAGGGGCTGGAGTATTTGTCCTCTCCACCAATCAGGCATAGGTTAGGGGCTGTGAAAGGAGGACATAAATCCTCAGGCACTTCTGGCTTTCCATGCACACAGGCAAAGCAAGTTCTGACAGCCGGAGTGCAGTCGGCCAACAAAGACGCACAGGTGCTGGTTGTTGGGAGGGAACGCACGCCCACCAGGAGCAGGTGTGCATGAAAATGGTATGGGCACAGCACTGTCAACATGTGCTATAATGAGAACTTTTCTCCAGGACTCTGGATCATTCAGACCATCCAGGGATCACTCCTAGACCACTCCTGCAAAACCAAACAGCCCAGACTCGAGCGGAAAGTAGAAAGGATGGGTCACATTGCCCTTAGTTATGAAACCGGGTCCCTTCTGTTGGGGTCATAGGATTACAAGAGTGCCCAAGATGATTAAACTTAAGTTTTAAGGCAAAGGATTCACCTGTTCTCCCATATAGTAAAAGCCCCTGGATTAGAGCAAGGAGACCATGTAGAATAAATAGTCTCCATCAGAAAGCCCTCAGGTATATGAAAATCTAGCATCTTCACTTACTGCTGTCAATTTCACTTCAAAGGGTATACGAATCACCTGGTCATCATATTAAATGCAGGTTCTGATTCAGCAGGTCTTGGCTGGGACTTGAGATTCTGCATTTTCTACATGCTCCCAGGTGACACCGATATTGCTGGTCCAAAGACCACAGTTGGAGTAGCTGTGGTCCTGGGGCACATTCAAAAATGAAAATACAACAACAAAAACCAACACAAAAAGAACCTAAATATGGGATTTGAGGTTTTAGAAAGAAAGAAATCCAAAGGAGGCTGCTACCACTTTATTTAATATCCCAGGCACTGCTGATCTCCTTGTTTCCCAGAAGAGGGACTTTAAGAAAAGATGTTCTCAGGGAACCATTAATATATGAAGTTAAAAGCCACTTACTGGACCATCTGCTAATATGTCCCCAGATGGAATGAGCAAACTGAGTTATTAAGGTTATAATTTAGCAAATTGTGTTTTGTAGTCTCCATATTACGCATCTGCAAAGCCTCAGAAATGGGAATGATGCAAAAGAAGGCTTGGAACTTGGCTTCTTCCAAGTGGGGGAAGGTTTGTGTGGGTGAAGACTCCTATTTCATGAGAGCCACATTTGCTTTCTGACCTGCTACTAAATTCTCCATCATGGCTGTGACCTTTGTAGGCTGTACCTGGGTTAATAGGTGTTCATTATTCTGGGTAATTAAGACTAAAGGGAGGAAAGCCGCCCATATGCTATATAGCATTTCTAGTTTCTCTAAGCTTTTCCACTTCTAAGCCCACTGGCTGGTTTTTGTCTCTTTTCCATAAACATTCTTCACAGTGGCTTGAGCCACATTCATTGTACATGGAGAGGACAGGCATGCTTATTTTTTCCCAGAGGCCCTACTCAGAAACAATGACATGTAGAGAACAGAAGGACATTGAAGTCACCTGAAGTGGGGAGAGATTCACAAGAACAAATCATAACTCATGGATTTGGGCAGATGAGCTTAACTATTTGGTTGGGGAGTTCTGGATTGTCTGTGTCAACTGGCTCCACTACCACTCCTGTCTAAGGCAGGTAACTGTATTTCTCAGAATATTCTTTCCTGTATGATTCTGGGTTAGAGTTTGCTAAGAAGAGATACTCCTGTGAAATCTGGAAGGTGGAAATGAAAGCTATACTTCTTGGGATGTTGTGGAGCTTAGAGGTAGCAGTTTTGTGAAATGCAGTGGATTTCGCTGAATTGGCAGCTTCACAAATCTTTCCATGAGCTCCCACTTTGGTGGCCAGAATGGTGGCTTCTTGGATTTCCTCACTTCCTGCTTCTCAGCCCACTTCACCTACCTCAGTGCTTTAAATGAAGTCCCTAGACCTTCTATCCTCTGGCTACAGCCCCTTCCAGATCTTCACTTCCCCAACTCCTCTCGTGTTCGTATAAGTCTTGATTTCTAAGTTTAATTCCCTATTCTTGTAATAAATGCAGTGCCTTTGTTTTCCTGACTAAACCCAGACTGGCACAGGAGTTCTTGCATTTGTTGGATTTCCATTGGATTAAAAATATATTTAAATGTTTTGACGAACCTCATTGATGGTGAGTGCTTAGAATCTTTCATCTTCTCCCCCAATTTATCACTTCTTCCCTCTTCTGCTGGGCCAGAAGTGTCACAGATTGGGTTCCTGAAGAAGCAGACCCTGAGATGGAGCTTAATGTGAAGGATGTTTATTAGATAGTTCCCACGGGATAAATGCTTATGGAAAGGAGAGAATGGAAGAAGTGAGTAAAGGAGAAGTCAGCTTCAATGCAGGCCCAAGGGCAGGTGTAGCCAGCTCCATGAGGAGGTCTGGAGGATATAGGACCCTTCATAGTTGTCTTTGTTTGGGCAAAGATGGCCAGACCTTAATATTCCGGCACCGATCTGTCACTGGATACAGTCTGCTTCAGGAAGGAGCATGAACTTGTCTGAGGAGGCTCTTTCCGCTGAAGTAGTCCCTGACGGGGCTGCTGTCTGAAGCCTGGTGCAGCAGCACTCCCAGAGACTGGGGCAATGAGTGCTTCCCGGAAGGGGATTCCGGGTGGCACATCAGAGAGTTCACCCCAGAAAATAAGTTGGGCTGTGTTATAAGTCAGTGTTGCAGCTCTAGTTGGCAGTGAAGAAAGGAGAATAGGATTTGTGGTAGAGAGAGCAACATGCCTAAAGGCCTGAAAGGTGAAGAGTGCTTGATATTTTGAAAAACAACAAATAGTCCCATCTGACTAAAGCATGAGGTGAAACAGTTTTGATCACATTCCCAAAAGACAGAGATGCTTCTTGAAAACTCAGCATCTGGCTCTAGATATTGAGCATGTCTATGGTCAACTTGTTCCTGGGATACTGGAGTAAAAGTTAAGTCTTTCTAGAGGCCAGCCCAGACCATCAGCCCCATCTTGTCAAGTCCAAGCCCACCACATCACTTTATATTTCCTAGCTCTCTCTCTGCCAGGGTGTGAAGTAAGCACAGGACCACTACTCTTAGTGAATTCCTCCAAATTCAATGTGTTTCTTCATTTGCCTGATCAGCTGCCTGTCTCTGATCCTTTGCCTCCCAGGATGTGGCTCAGATGCGGCACTTCTCAGTGCTTTCTGAGCTTCTTTTTTTTTTTTCCATCATGTGAAAGCTCCTTTTCTCTTTCACATACTTTACTTCAGGTTTTAATGACAACCACCCTTACCTTTAATTAAGAATGTTTTTCCTTGATGCAATGCAAGAGGTCTCATCTCCTTGCTTGCTCTAAGCCTTTTCTACTTTCCCTTTACCTCATTCATTTACATAGATTGTGTGTTGTAGTGGAAAGAACTTGGGCTTTGGATTCAGACCTGGATAAGAATCCCAGGAGCCTCACTTTCTACTGATGTGATCTTGGGCAATTACCCTAAGCTCTCTCAGCATCAGCTTACTTATTTGTAAAATATGAATACATGGTGCAAAGATGAAATAAAACCATGTGTGCAAGAATTTGGCATATGGTAGACACGGGATAGGTTAATGTCCTTTTCCTTTTCTATCTGGGGTTTTAGAAACTAACTCTGAACCTAATCTACTGAGGTCGGTGGCGGGGGGGATCTCCTTTTGGTCTCATTTATTTCCCTTCTCCCAGTGGTCAATGGCAGAGCTCAGCTCTCTTTTCCTGCTGGAGCTCATATTACTAGTTCTCTGACATTAATCTTAGCTGTATCACTGAACCGGCTTTATTCCTCAGTCCAGTTTTGCTAACAGGATTACTTTAGGCATTTCCTAATCTTGATGTGTGATCAGTACCTCTAGACACAAGCAGCACTAACCCTCCAAATGAGACAGGCTCTACCTAAGTAGCACTTCAGGTTTCATGGAAGGAGAGAGAACATGTTTGTATTCCATGGCCAGATAGACCATGATGGTTCTAATTGGCCCTCCTGAGTGTTCTTGTAAGCTAATGTTCTTCAGAGTGCTGCAGAATTACAGTCTAATTTAATTTCCCCTCTGATCAGTTTACAGATCTTTATAAATGCAGTCTGGACAGATCAATGTTAATAGCCACTGGCGTTTTGGAACTAGACAAGTGGGAAAAACAAACTGGAGCTTTACTTTTCATGGGCATGGTTTAGATTTCCTGAGTGCCTTTCAGAAGCTGCTGAAGTTCCAATTGAACATTACCCCTTGCTGCCTCTATAAGTCACATTTTTTCAGAACCAATAGGATATCTATATCTATTTTATATGTATCTATCTATATTATATCTATCTATCTATCTACCATCTTTCTATCTATCTATAAAATAAGGAATTGGCTCATGTGATTATGGAGGCTGAGAAAGTCCAAGATCTGCAGTTAGCAAGCTGGAGATCCAGGAAAGCTGAAGTTGTAAGTTCCAGTCCGAAAGCTGGCAGGCTCAAGACCCAAGAAAAGCCAATTTTTCAGTTTGAGATCAAAGGCAGGGAAAAAAACCAATGTCCCAGCTCTAGTATGCAGGCAGGAGAAATTCCCTCTTACTCTACTCTTTTGTTCTATTCAGGTCCTCAATCAACTAGATGAGGCCTACCCACATTAGGGAGGGCAATCTGTTATTTCTAGGTTTACCGATTCAAATGTTAATCTCACCCAGAAACACCCTCACAAACACACCCAGAATGTTTGATCAAATGTCTGGGTACCCCATGGCCCAGTCAAGTTGACACATAAAATTAACCATCACACACACCATCTCACCCCCACTCCCCAGTAATGATATTTGCTTATGGAAACTTTGGTCCCATGGGAAAAGGACTTTCCCTTAAGTTGTGAATGGCTTAAAAGTAGCACTACATTTCAAATGTTCTTTTCTAATTAGAATTGAGCCAGCAACATCATTTGCACAATCGTTTGTTAGCAGGGATGACTAATGCTTGCCAATAGATAAGCAGCTTTGACTCCCTACCAGTCAATGTTGTTTTCCTGTTTGCATGTCTACTGTGGAGATTGCATATTGGGAGTGATCAGAAGTCAATTTACTCATTCTCATCATAAATTTAACCATCAAAAATATATTTCAAGCCAATGGTAACAACAACAACAACAAAATAGGAGCAGCTATACTTACGTCAGACAGAATAAGTTTTAAACTAAAAATGGTAAAAAGAGGCCAAGAAGGTCATTATATAATGATAAAGGGGGTAAAGCCACCAAGGAAATATAACTATTGTAAATATTTATGCACCCAACATCAGAGCACTTAAAGCAAAAACTAACAGAGTCAAGAGGATAAATAAACAATAATACAATAATAGTTGGGGATTTTAATATCCCACTCTCAACAATGGATAAGTCATCCAGACAGAATCAAATCAATGAGAAAACAGTGGATTGTAACAACACTATACGTCAAATCACCCTAACAGGCACATACAGGACATTCTATCCAACAACAGGAGAATACACATTCTTCTCAAGGGCACATGGAACATTTTGTAAGATAAATCATGTGTTAGAACACAAAACAATTCTAAGCAAATTGAAGAGGGTTGAAATCATACCAAGTATCTGACTATAATGGTATGAAACTAGAAGTCAATAACAGGAGGAAAACTGGAAAATTCACAAATACATGGAAATTAAACAACACTCTCCTGAACAACCAATGATCAAAGAAGAAATTAAAGGAGAAATACAAAAGTATTTTAAAACAAATGAAAAGGAAAACACAATATACCCAAACTTATGGGATACAGCAAAAGCAGTTCTAAGAGGGAAGTTAATAAGTGCCTACATTAAAAAGCAAGAGAGATCTCAAATAAACAACCTACCTCTACGCCTTAAGGAACTAGAAAAAGAAGAACCATCTGAGTGCAGTTAGTAGAAGGAAGGAAATTATAAAGATTAGAGCAGAAACAAATAAAACAGAGAACAGAAAAACAATAGAAAAGATGAACAAAACTGAGTTGGTTCTTTGAAAAGATAAACCAAATTGACAAACATTTAGCTAGACTAACCAAGGCAAAAAGAGAGAGGATCCAAATCAACAAAATTGTAAATGGAAAATAGACATTACATCTGATACCACAGAAATACAAAGGATCATAAGAGGCTACTATGAAAAACTATACACCAACAAACTGGACAACCTAGAAGAAATGGAAAAATTCTTAGAAACATATAACCTATAAAGACTGAATCAGAAAGAAATACAAAAATCTGAACAGATCAATTACTAGTAAGGAGAATGGATCAATAATCAAAACTCTCCCAACAAAGAAAAGCCCAGGACCAGATGGCTTCATTAGTGAATTTTACTAAGCATTTAAAGAAGAATTAATACCAATCCTTCTCAAACGCTTCCAAAACATCAAAGAGGAAGGAACACTCCCAAACTCATTTTATGAGGTCAGCATTACCCAGATACCAAAACCAGAAAAGGACACTGCAAGAAAACTATAGGCCAATATCCCCGATGAACGTAGATGCAAAAATTCTCAGTGAAAACTAACGAACTGAATTCAGCAGCACATTAAAAAGATTATTCACCATGATCAAGGGGGATTTATCCCTGGGATGCAAGGATGGTTCAACATATGCAAATCAATAAATGTGATATGTCGTATTAATAGAATGAAAGAGAAAAATCATATAATCATCTCAATAGATACAGAAAAAACATTTAAGAAAAGTCAACATCATTCATGATAAGTCTTAAAAATCAGATAGAGAAGGAAAGTACCTCAGCATAATAAAGGCCATATATGACAAGCTCACAGATAACATCATACTCAGTGATGAAACATTGAAAGCTTTTTCTCTAAGATCAGGAACAAGACAAGGGTGCCCATTCTCACCACTTTTATTTGACATAATACTGGAAGTTCTAGCCAGAACAATCGGACCAGAAGAAAAAAAAGGCATCAGAACTGGAAGGGAAGAAGTAAAATTGTCTCTATTTGTAGATGATTTGATTTTATATATAGAAAACACTAAAAACTCCACCAAAAAAAAACCTATTAGATCTAATCAAGAATTCAATAAAGTTGCAGGATACAGAATTAACATGCAAGACTCAGTAGCATTTTTATAACTAACAATGAATTATCTGAAAAAGAAATAAAGAAAATGATCTCATTTACAATAGTATCAAAAACAATAAAAAATTTTAGGAATAAATATAACCGAGGAGGTGAAAGATGTATACGCTGAAAACTACAAGACACTGATGAAAGAAATCAGAGAAGACACAAATAAATGGAAAGGTATCCCCTGTTCATAGATTGGAAGAATTAACATTGTTAAAATGTGAATACTACTAAAAGCCATCTATAGATTGAATGAAATATCTATCAAGATTTGAATGGCATTTTTTACAGAAGTAATAAAACAATCCTAAAATTTATATGAAACCACGAAAGACCCCAAATAGCCAAAGCAATCCTGAGAAAAAAGAACAAAGTGGGAGGCATCACACTTCCTGATTTCAAGCTATATTATAGAGCTATAGTAATCAGAACAGTGTGGTACTGGCATAAAAAACAGTCACATAGACTAATGGAATACAGTCAGGAGCCTCAAAATAAACCCATACATGTATGATCAAGTAATATTTGAAAAGGGAGCCAAGAATACTCAATGGAGAAAAGACGGTCTCTTCAATAAATGATGCTGGGAAAATTGGATATTCACATGCAAAAGAATGAAACTAGACACCTATCTTAGACCCCTCCAAAATTATTTCACAATAGAGACTTAAATGTAAGACTAGAAACCATAAAACTCCTAGAAGAAAATATACAAAGAAAGCTCCTTTACATGGGTCTTAGCAATACTTTTTTAGATATGACACCTAAAGCACAAACAACTGAATAAAAAATAAACAAGTGGGGTTACATCAAGCTAAAAAGCTCTGCACATCAAAAGAAACAATCAACAAAATGAAAAAAAACAACCTACAGAATGGGAAAAAATATTTGCGAACTGTATAGCTGGTAATGGGTTAATATCCAAAATATATAAAGAACTCATAAAACTCAATAGCAAAAGCACAAATAATCCAATTTGCAAAATGGGCAAAGGACCTAACTAGGCATTTTTTCCAAAGAAGGTATACAAATGGCCAATAGGTACTCAAAATGATGCAGAATATCACTAATGATATGGGAAAGTCAAACCAAAACCACAATGAGATACCATTTCATGCCTGTTAGAATGGCTATCATAAAAAAAAACAAGAGATAATAAATGCTAGCAAGGATGTGGACAAAAAGTAAGTCTTGTACACTATTGGTGAGATTGTAAAGTGGTACAGCCACTATGGAAACAGTAGGGGGGTTCCTCAAAAAATTAAAAATAGAACTACCATATGATCTAGCATTTCCACTTCTGGGAATATATTTGAAGGGAAGTGAAAACACTATGTTGAAGAGATATCTGCACCCTCATGTTCACAGTGGCATTATTTACAATAGCCAAGACATGGAAACAACCTAAGTGTCCAATGATGGATGTATGGATAAAGCAGTTGTGATATATATATGCATATGTGTGTGTATATATATATATATATATATATATATATATATATATATATATACATATATATAATATCCTTTTCAGCCACAGTAAAAGAAGGAAATTCTACCATTTGTGACAAAATGGATGGATCTTGAGGGCATTGTGCTAAGTGAAATAAATCAGACAGAGAAAGACAAATACTGTATAATCTCACTTACATATGGAATCTAAAAAAACAGAAAACAAAAGACAAACCAAGCAAACTCACAGAAAAATAGATCAGATTTGTGGTTACCAGAAGCAGAAGGAGGGGAGAGGGAAATTGTATGAAGGTGGTCAGAAGTTACAAACTTCCAGTTTATAAGACAAATAAGTACTAGGGATGTAGTATACAACATGATGGCTATAGTTAACACTTTGGTAAGGTGTATTTGAAACCTGTTAAGAGAGTAGACTCTAAGAGTTGTCCTCACAAGGGAAAAACATTTTTTTTCTGTTTTTTGTATCTTTATATATGAGATGATGGAAGTTAATGAAACTTATTGTGGTAATTATTTCACAATATATAAATTAAATCATTATGTTATACACCTTAAACTTATACAGTTCTCTGTGTCAATTACATCTCAGTAAAACCGGGGGAAAAATATAATCATCAGTGTTTCTTTTGAGCATAATCACTGTTAGGGTAACTTCAGCTGGAATTGGGGGAATGTGGTAGATTACAAGAATGACGCTATTCTTCACCCTTATCTGTATCCATGCCTTTTGCCCTGCACATTTTCTGCCCCTCCCATTAGAGTCAATTTCCCCACCCTTTGAATTTGAGCTCAGCCATGTGACTTGCTTTGGCTAATACAATGAAGTAGGAGTGATTATGCCCCAGTTCTGAGCCAAGACTTCAAGAGGCTTTGTGTGTTTCTGGTAGCTCTCTTGCACCTCTGCCAGGGATGGGGAGGGTGGGAGGGAGATGCAAGAGGGAGGAGATACGGGGATATACGTATATGTATAGCTGACTCACTTTGTTATACAGTAGAAACTAACACACCACTGTAAAGCAATTACATTCCAATAAAGATGTTTAAAAAAAAAGAAGGACATACTCAGGCCATCTGATAGTGCCAAGAGGAGGATGAGAGACATGTGGGGCAAGCTGCCCCCTAAGGTGCTCAGCCTAGTGCAGCATAGCACAGAGCTCCCAGATGACCTGTAGACATGTGAACTGACCCACCAACTTGCAGATACAGATTCATGAGCAAGTCAAGTCAAGGTCAGATGACCCCGGCACACCCATTTTCATGTGAGCTGTAATGATAAATAAATGTTGTTTTTAAGCCACTCAGTTTTGGGGTGGTGTATTATGCAGCAATAGATAACTGATACAGGAGAGATACTTTAGCCTCTGTGTTTTGGGAGTGTGGATTTTGAGTCAGTGTGCAATGGTTAATTTTCGTTCCATTTTGCTTTCCTGCTTTAGACACGTCTACCATACTGCAATGTTGTGGGTTTTTTAAATCAATTGTGGCACAGACTGCTCCTCGATTATCAGTTTTGTTCTCTCTCTCTCTCTCTCCCTCCCTCCCTCCTATTTTATTTTTTGAGCACAAATACTACATTTCCTATCCTCCTTTGCAGTTGGGTATTGCCATGAGATGAGTTCAAGTCTACTAGGCCTGATCATTGAAACCTCCCAAGTGTCTCTCTCTCACTCACTCTCTCTCTTTTTCCTTGTTTGCATGTTAATATTCAGGGAGACCATGAAAGCCATATGTAAAATGTATCAGAGTCTATGGCAGCCTGCTTTCTGAGTGACTGCATGGAATAGCCCCTTGCTGCCTAGGAGAAACAACCATATTAGACTGCTATGTCAATGAGAAGTAAACGTTTAGGATATTAAGCCACTGAAATTTTAGGATTTATTTGTTAGAGTGTTACCTTTACTAATAGATCAGTTAAATAAGTACACTCAGGAAAACTTGCTCTTTTATCCTACTCCTCCCACCATTAGTATATTATGTATGAATTTTGTATATTATCAAATATACTGATGTCCATATGCTGATGGGGAGGGATGGACATGAAATCTTTAGTATCAAAATCTTGAATTATAGCCAGAGTCTTCCCTGCTTTTGTGCTGGGTATGTTTGGGGTTCTAAATGCTGTAGGGTGTTGTCTTGGTCAGTTTAGGCTGTTTTAAACAAAATACCGTAGACTGAATGGCTTAAACAACAGAAACTGTTCCACAGTTCTGGAGGCTGGGAATTCTGAGATCAGGATGCCAGCATGGTCAGATTCTGGTGAAGGCCCTCTTCCTGATTCACAGAACACTGTCTTTGCTGTGTCCTCAGATGGTGGAGAGATTATCTCTCTTGTGTCTATTCTTATAAGGACACTAATCCTATTCATGAGGACTCTACGCTCATGACCTAATTACCTCCCAAAGGCCCCACATCCAAGTACTATCACAGTGGGGATTAGGGCTTTAACATCCGAATTTGGGGGAGACACATTTAGTCCATAGCAGATATCAAGAGCTCATGAGCAGAAGACAAGAAGAGGCCCCAGAGAACAAGCATCTCTGGATTAGGGGGTGGTAAGTTGACACTCTTCCTAATAATTCTGTTGCTCTGGGGTTGGTGCAGGGTGGGGCTAAGGGATTTTTGCAACATGGCAATATGAGAGAAGATTTGTTTTGTTCAAGATGTACTCCTTTGAATAAGGTTGCAAGTACCCCTAATCTTGATTCCCTGATATGTCCAATAAGATAATATCAATGCACTTTTCTAAGCTGTGCATTGCAAGCCAGCCTGGATTCTCATTTCTCTTCACCCCTGCGAGATCTCAAAGTGCTTCTCAAAGGGGATTCTGCCAGTCAAATACCAGCAGCCTTGACATTCACTGGATTGTCACAAACAGGTGCATATCTCTCCTGTTTGGCTGCTGCTCATTGGCTCTTCAATGAAAACGGAAAACTTCCTCTGCCTTTATTAACAAAAGACCAGTTTTCCTTGCCTGCCTCTCTGCGTTAGAAAACACCAGATGTGTATGAGGCAGTGGGAGGTCCAGTTCAGTTCTAGGCTGGCTGGTTATTGGAAAGCAGTGAAAATGAGTCTGAAACCTAGCTTCCCAAAGAATCCAAAACAAAGCCTTTGTTTTCTTGACTACAAAGCTAAGTTAATCTCTTACCAAATACAGTAGCAGTGATTTCCTATTAGAACTACCAGCTAACATGCTCAAAGCCAAGTTTTGGGTGTATATGTAGGAGATAGTGGTGGTGGAGCCCCATGATTTTGTCATTATAGTAACTGTACCCCGCTGGAAATGAAAGGAATAAGGTAGGGAAATTTTTCATATCATTGAAAAAAATTCACGCTCTTCCCTACCAGAATAATTGCTAACACTTCCACTTCGTTATGTTCTTTCTGGGTTAGATGCAACTCAAATTCTAGTTGCGTTTGCCCAGCATTGTATGGTTTTCAAAGTGCATTCCTCTACATTTTCATGTAATTCCCACAACCCTAGGAAGTTTTCACCACCTACTACATATGAGGAAACTGAGGCTGGGGTGAACGAAAAGCTCCTGGTTAGTGTTGGTGCTGAGACTTGAAATTCACAAGTCCTCAGTGTACATCTGGGGTTCAAAAACCCACAGTTCTCAGTAAGTGATCAGGGATGCAGTAATTAAAGTCTAGACTTTGTGTGTGTGTGTGTGTGTGTGTGTGTGTGGTGTGAGACACCTACAAGAATACTTTCTTATCCTTGTTAATTCAAGATATGGTCAAGGAATTACAGAGCTATTACTACTATCATCAATTTTTCAGTACAACCCTCACTTATCACTACTGTCATATTGAATGATATTGGGGGGTGTGGTCAAACAGGCTCTTAAAGCTCAGGCTCTGAAGCCACATTACTAGCTACCACTTCCTTATTTTTCTCATCCATAACATAGAGATAATGATAGTATATTAGTTTGCTAGGGCTGCTCTAACAAAGTACTGAGTGTCTGAAACAATAGAAACTTATTGTCTCAGATTTGAAGGCTAGAAGTCCAAGATAAAGGTGTCAGCAGAGACAAATTCCCTCTGAAGGTGCTAAGGAAGGATCTGTTCCAGGTCTCTCTCCTAGCTTCTGGTAGTTCCTTGGCTTGTGGCAACGTAACTCCAGTCTTTACATGGTGTTCCCTCTGTCTCTTCATATGGTGTTCTTTTTTATAAGGACACAAGTCATATTGGTTTAGGGCCCCACCATACTCCAGCATGACTCATCTAAACTTTAACCTGCAGCAACCCTGTTTCCATATAAGGTCACATTCTGAAGTAATGGTGGTGAGGACTTCTGCACGTGAATTTTTGCGGGGGACACAACTGAACCTGTAACAGATAGTATTTACCTCGTTGTTTAAAATGATTTCTGAAACATCCTTAGCATTGGAATGCCACAGGTCAGAAATGCTGTTATTATTTTTGTTGTTGAGAACTTGCATTTCTTTGACTGAATATTGCAGAAAGTACCAAAGTTTTAGTCATTCTGAGAACAGTAAGTTCGTTGGCATCTCTCTCCTCAATCCTAACTGCCCACCCTTTCTGCTGCTCTGAGTCAGTGAGAATAGTAAGGGATTGCTGGGGACAGAGTTCTGTCTAGGGTGGTAATCATGGTGGTAATCACCAGACATCCAAGAGGCTGCACTCTTTCTGTTTATTATTTCTTTGAAGGGGATAGATACGACACAACCATTTGAGATGAAAACTTACTTCAGACTTGGCAAATTGATTTCTACTTGGCTCTCATTGTACATGTCCTTGAGTGAATTAACCAACCACTAAAAGTCCTTCTAGGAAATCATAAGAATGGAAGGGAAATCAAGCAATAAATTTTATTCCTCTAAGTTTATGCAGGTCCACAGTCACACTTCCCCCAGACAAATAATAATCAATTTCATTTTTTAAAAAAGTCTAGAGAAGAAGATTTTGTAACCTTCTCTCACTGTCAGGAAATATTGAATTTAATCAAGTTCTAGTTTAAACCCATAGTTTTGTTTGTTTGTTTCTAGTCTACAAGCAGAACAACTGGTCATTGTAAATTATATAAAAATCCTCCAGGTACGTGAGTTGTTTCTTCTGCTTTTGGAGCCCCGTCTCGTTTTACACTGCTAGCTATCCACTCAGTCACAATTTATATGTATATATGGGTTGCACATCTTCATTTCCAGGTCTGAAAATTTCTCCTTTCTTTTAGTATCATTTTCCCCTTCTGCCCACAGGCAATCTCCATTTGGATATTCCATGAACATGTTAATTTAAACACTTAGCTCAGAGAGTTCTATTTGTCCCCCAAATCCTATGCAGGTCTTCTGTTTTCTTAGATTCATAACACTGGAGCGATGGCTCTTTTTCTTCTCCTTTATCCTTACATTGATCTCCAGGTACTGAAGATTCTTCCTCCTTCTTTCCCCTTCTTCCATTTTCTTACCATTTCTGTCATGGGTGCTGAAGTCCAGGGGTTGTTTATGCACTACTCAGGTGATAATTTCTGGCTGTCTCAAAACTTCCCATTCTCCTACTGTACTTCCAAGATATCTTCTTCCAGAATCCTGGCTCCTATTATTATGAACCTGCTATGATTCTGAATTGCTACATACAAGTAAGACTTCTGAGGACAAGATTACCCAAACTCTCCACACCAACAAAACAAACCAACTCGATCATTGCATTCAGTACTTAAGCAAATATTCATTGATCATCTCCAATGTTTCAGGCTCTGTGCTAAGTGCTGGGAAGGAGGTGGATGATGAAGGACTGTCCTAGTTTCCTTGTACAAGTGACTAATTTGTCTTCCCATTCGAGCCTATGCAAATGCCATTGCCCATAACAGAATGACCTTTCTTCTCCTCTCTGAGAGATTGTATCACTCATCCCTAAAATTCATTTCCTTCTTGAAGTTTTCTTGAACCAATTACATGGCTTAGATTATTCCAGCCACAGCTGGTCCTAATTCTTAAAATGTCTGTAGAGCTGCCATTAGTAATATAATTATTATATTATAATTACACATGGTTTCATTTATTTGTTTATCAATTATAAGCCCAACTGTTAGAACAGAAGAAAGTTACCTAATATGTTCTATTAATAATGTGCCCTTCACCTTTTTTGAAATTCAGTTCTCTGACTGTATCCGGCAGGTTTAGTCAGGTAACAGAAAGCACATTAGCTGTTTTAACAGAGAGAATTTAATATAACAAATTTTAACCAGGTATTAGAGATCTGGAAAGGCAAAAGGGGAAGACTGAAATATTGCAAGGCTGTAACTACAGAAAGCTGCTTCAACCTCTAGGACTGGAGAACACAGGCAGAGGTTGGGATTGTTAAAATTTAGTAACTTGGAGGAGGGGGAGCTTCTCAGCTGGTGTAGATGTCTCTGAGGGAGCAAACGTCACTGCTTGGGTGAAGAAACCTTACTGGAGTGATGCTGACAGAAACAGTGAGCAAACGGGGATGAACAAGTCCCTTCCCCCTCCTCCAACCTCACAGACTCCGTTGTGCGCCCCCTATTGGCAGAGTCCAACAGGGAGCCGCTGGCTAAGCGGAAAAGCAGCTGGCAGAGTCCCAGACCCTGCCTTGGAGAAAAGAACAAAGCAAGGCAAGGTAGGTTTGGAGCTGAGAGGGAAACGCTTTATAACCAAGAGAGTCACTTGGGAAAATTCCCTAGTGTGCAGTTGACCATGGAAATCTCAACTTTCCAGACACTTGTACTGACTCCCACCTCTCACCCCATGACCTTAGGGCGTTTTCTGGTCACATTACTCTGCGAAAGAAATTCATCATGTTTGCGTTTCAAGAGAATGAGAGCAATGTGCAAAATCAGCACCCAGTAGGAAACTAAGAATTTGTTCATGGGGTTTTCATGTGTTCTGGGAAGCAGAGTCAGTGGGGGGGGTGTCCCACAAAGTTTAGCCTTACCCGCTACGCTGCACCGCATAGAAAACCATGTCTGGGAGACATGAGCTTGGGAGACGCTGCCTGGTATCACCTCACTCCAGCGAGCTTGTGACCAGACATTTTAAGCCAAGCAACAGAGAAAAAAATGTGTGCCCTTCTGCTGAGCCAAAAGTGGCTGTTGGAGAATTTCACTGAGACTTAATTTGTTGGAAGGTCTTTTCATCTTTATGTTGTGTGTTGAGGGGAGGTGATGATTGTTTAGTCTCTGTAATGTCTTCCATTTCTGGTTATGCTCCTCTCAGAAGACTGCAGCTTTCAATTACATAGGTAGGAGGTCTTCAGATTACTTTTTAAAAGACTTTTTTCTTAGTACAAAAGGGATACATGTTCATTGTAGATAATTTATAAAACACAGTCAAGCAAAAAGAAAGCAATAAAAATCACCTGTAATTCTGCTTCCCAGAGATAACCAATGCTAATATAGTGAATGTGGTATTATACATCATTCCATACACATATATATGTATATTTTGACACATATACACATACTTTAAAATATATACTTTAAATATATACATATATACTTAAAGGTAGCATATGTATAATATAAAAATAATTTTTTGCTGTTTCTTTTGTAATCTTCCATTTAACAGTTTGCTCACTTCTGTACTAAAATTTCTAAATTGTTCTCTGTAGTAGGTATTATTCCTATTTAGCCCTTCTGGTTACATCTAACTGGCTGCAAAGTGAAAATAATCCTACATATTGTTCATATGTGTTCCTTAGTTGCTTATATAGATTTGCCTCAATAATTGTCTGCATATCCCAGCCATGATCCGCTATCCCAGAGAATCAAGAAATATGTAGATAGATGAGAGTTTTCAAAAGTACCAAAGCATCATAACTTAAATTGGTCTTAAATCCTGTCCCATTGTTCAAGATTGTACCTACTTCTAATCTTCATGAAGATTTCTCTATTTGGGGATGCCCTGGACCTATGCAAATAGTGATTTGGCAGGTAAGTTCCAGTTTTGGCAACTTCTCTTCATGATAACATGCCTTCCCTCCTCTTTCAGTTCACTGTTGCTCTTTATACACAGAATTTTACTCCCAGTATCACCCTTAACAATAAAGATCAACCTTTGAAATTAATTATAACGAAGAGGAAAAGGAAACAGGTCAAATTAATTTAAAAGGCAAAATGTATTAAACCCAATATATGCAAATATTATCATTTCCACAAATAATCAAAATGAAAAATATATTATTGAGATATTTTATATTATTTTTTTCATATTGAATCTTTGAAAATTGGCCTGTGTTTCATACTTACAGTACATTTCAATTTGCATGTTAAATTTTCATTGGGAATACTTGAACTGAATTTAGATTTCATATAATTTTCAGTTAAAAAAAGTAGATTCACATGCCCAAGTGAATAAAAAGCATATCAGTTTCAAACTACATCTGTCCAAGTTAAATAAATTCACTAAATCTTGTGTCAACTCAGTATGATGAATAAGTTCAGAGGGGTATTGTATAAATTGAAAAACAACTCAATTTATCACAAAAAGATTCTTTAAATTTTTCTTGTAATTTTTTTTGTAGCCAACTTACATAATGCTGTCAATTACAGTTTAAATCCTCTGCATATTGTTTCATGTTAGAAAAATGTGAAAATCATTATCAGTGATTTCTATTATGAAAAGTTTCAATTTCAACATAAATTATCATACCTGTCTAGCTCACAAATAAGCTTTTTCTTTCCTTGGACTTTCAGAATGAGCTCATTCCTCAGCATCATTAGGCATCAGGGAAATGCAAATCAAAACCATAATGAGATACCATTTCACACTCACTAGGATGGCTATAATCAAAAAGACAAGATAATAGCAGTGTCGGCAAGGATGTGGAAAAATTGGGCCCCTCATATTCTGCTGGAGAGAATTTAAAATGGTGCAGCCACTTTGAAAAACAGTTTTGCAGTTCCTCACAAAGTTAACATAAAGTTACCATATGACCTAGCAATTCCGCTTCTAGGTATACGTGCAAGAGAAATGAAAACATATATCTACACAAAAACTGGTACACAAATGTCCATAGCAGCATTATTTATAATAGCCAAAATGTTGAAACAATACAAATGTTATCAACTGATGAATGGATAAATAAAATGTTACATATTCATATAATGGAATATTATTCGGCAATAAAAAGAAATGAAAATATAAATGTCTCAGTAGATATCTACATGGCACAACATGAGTGTACCTTGAAATCACTGTGATAGTCGAAAGAAGCCTGTTACAAAGGACAACATATTGTATGATTCCATTTATATGGAATGTCTAGAATAGGCAAATCCATAGTCAGAAAGTAAATTGGTGGCTGCCAGGGGCAAGGGAAAGGGAGGAAACTAGGGGGAAATGGGGAATGATTGCTAATGGGTATGGGATTTCTTTGGGGGTGATGAAAATGTTCTAAAATTACATTGTGGTGATGGCTACACAGTTCTGTGAATATGCTAAAAATTCATTGAACTGTACCATTTAAATGGGTGGATTGTATGGTATGTGATTTATATTTCAATAAAGCTGGTATACAAGTTTAGTTTATTCATGTGCAATCTGATATCAGTGAAAAAATGTAAATCCCACTGCCATTTTTGTCTTTGGTTATTGACTATTTGGCAAGTATTCCTTTTGCTTTAAGAAAATCTTGAATCTTATTTAAAAGTAATGTACAAGAAATCTTTGCAAAGCTCTTCTACAAGTCAGCCAATAAGCATTGGCAAAGAACAGACGATCATTGTCTTCTATTTCTGTCAGCAGTTCCATAAACTGGCAATGATTCATAGCATTTGCATGTGTACTGAACAATTTTAATAACTGTATCCATAACACTTTTCTTAACTTTGCTTCAGGAAACTGAGCACAAATATTTTCAATATGTATTATACAGTGGAACAAAGCAAAAAGAAAAACATCAGTCTTTTGTTTAAAAATTCAATAAATCCATATTTTTGAAACTAATATAGCTGAAGCATCATCTGTTATTATAGAAATGAATTTTTTCATATCTAGCTGAAATTCTTCTTTGACAGATGTAAAAGATTAAAAAATATCTACACCATAAATGTGATTTTTAGGCCCCTAATTGACATCATTTCTTTATACATTTGTAAGTCCTTTGAGACAAAATGTACCCAGAGTATTATTGGGCAATGCCACTTACACTGCATGACTCATCTAAAGCTAGAGAAAAGTACACGCAATTTTTCAAATTTTGAGCCAACTGATCTTTGAAATTGTTAGAAACGTCTTGTATTCCACAGGTAATTGTTTGGTGGCATAATTGAGAATCATTCACTTTTCATAAAATATCATTTTAAATCTTTATCTTATAATTTTCTAACACAATTTCCACAATGGAAATGAAAAATCCTTCACTGTTTCTCTATCTAAATATGGTTTTCTCTTTGTGCAAGAATCCAAGCCATTAGATACCTGGCCAAAGTTATAAATTATTAAAAAATGTTTTGTTAGAAATTTCGTTCTGATTCCAGGTGACCCATTTCACTGATTTTTCTTTTGACTATTGATGCAAAACTTCTTATCAAATTCATTATGTATTGGTTGAAATAAATTTTATTTTTAATATTTTCTTAATGTTTTCCAGTTTATTTTCTTCTAAAGTGTTTTACACACAAATAGCTTTTTGTTTTATTCTGTTGTAGCAAACTGCAATTGCCATTCATTGTGAAATTTGTGGCATACTTTATCCCAATTTGTTTCTTTCCTGTTCTGGTCATAGCACCAGCTTCTGCATCTCCTCTCAATTCTGTATCAACTGGATGCCTTCATTTTAATAAGAAAATTTTTTCCATACTTTGTTTTTCAACTAAAAGAGTAATTTAATTATATTATAATTAAAATAAGTATTTCAATTTAATTACCAATTATGATTTACATAGGTATTACTGTAACTTGTGATGTCTGCATAAAACAGTTAAAGAAGCATTACAGTGATACATTGGTGTGTTCAAACTATTTATATCAATCCACTGACACTGACTAGATCAGTGATGTGTTAATATGTAATACTAGAAATGGGACATACACCCACTATGTGCACTACAAGACAATACTAGCTTATACAATTCAGTGTTCAAATGAAATGTAGTCCTTTGCTTATTTTACCTCATTGCTGACATCTTCACTCCTCATCTTTACTTGGGAAACTCTTGATTCATCTTTTAGCCCTCAGCCTGTGTGTGACTTCCTATAGGGTGCTTTCTCTGTTTTTTCCACTAGGCTGCACCAGTCAAACTGCTTAAATATTACAAGAGTAGCAATAGTCCCAGCTTGAGTCTTAGAACTTTGCAGATATGCCTAATCATGACTTCTCAACCAGTGGAGAGGCCCTTTTGTGAACCAAATCACCCTGAAGGAAGAAAAAGGCAGGCCCAGTAAGGGTGGTTCAATAAGTTATAGCTTAGGAATTCCAAAGGCATATGGGGATTTTGACTGTAGCATGGTGTTTGCCATTCAGATTTATCCCTTGCACTAGTATAGGCCCATAGGGAGAAGAGAGCTCGTATGACAATTAAAAAATAGAATCCTTAAATATCTGTAAGATATTGGAGAACCCAGGATCCCACCCAACTGAATGGTACACAGAAGGGATGTACTATTGAGCACCTCCCATGAGAACTGCAGCCCATTGGGCCAGGACACAAAGGTTCTTGGTTAGACTGCATATCTTTATGAATACATGTGAAATACTCCATGGGAACTACCAGAGATCTTCAAGGCATACCTTAAAGAAGTCTGAGGTTTTCAAAGAGTATGTGAGGAGTAAGATCTAATGGAATCTGTGCCACTGTTAATATGGCTCCCTTTGAACACTGGCTTCACTCTTTAATAACAGATTTTCAAATCTATGTGTCTGATCAGACGTGAGGACATCTAAGCTCCAACTCTTTATGTCTATTTTCCCTATTTGACTCTTAACTCCTTAAGAATAGGGATTCTCTTTTTTTCGTTCCTTTTTTAAAATAAATTTATTTGTTTTTGGCTGCATTGGGTCTTCATTGCCACGTGCGTGCTTTCTCTAGTTGCAGTGAGCCGGGGCTACTCTTCGTTGTGGTGCGCGGGCTTCGTGGGCTTCTCATTGCGGTGGCTTCTCTTGCGGAGCACGGGCTCTAAGCACATGGGCTTCAGTAGCTGTGGTGCACGGGCTTACTTGCTCTGCGGTATGTGGGATCTTCCCGGACTAGGGCTCGAACCCATGTCCCCTGCATTGGCAGGCGGATTCTTAACCACTGCGCCACCAGGAAAGCCCGCTCTTGTTTCATTTTTTAAAATTAATCTTGGGATCCTTAGTGTCAAACACTGTGTCAGGAACATAGTAGTTATACAATAAATGGTTAATTGAATGAACAAATGAGTATGTTTTAATTGGAGCCATTTGAATCAATGTTTAGCCTATTATTTAACCCAGAGAAGCCACTGTAATTGTGGACATTTCATGCTATGCAGGAAGGGAGATTGTTGACATGGCAGACCAAGGAAGGGGTGTATTTTTCCACAAGATATATTTGCCTCCATCCAGAAAGAATATTGTCTAGATCTGTAAGTTTTCTCCTTACACATGTAAAGTTATCCCTGATTCTTAATGAAGGAAGGGAAGATGGCCCTTGTGTATATTTTATGCACCAAGGCTTTGCTATCTGTACCAAAGATACTTTGTTTGAGAGAAAAAGAACTCTGTCTGCATTTCAGTTTTTAAAAACCCCTTTCTCCTCATATGCAAGGGCTTTAAAAAGATTAAAAAGACCAAAAGCAATAGAAATGAAAGAAAGTTTTATTTTTCATTTCATGAACTCAACAGGGGACAGCCACAATGCCTCTACACTTTCTTATCCTACCAATGAATGTGCTTGAATCACAAACCCTAAAAATCGCCTCAGTAACAATCTCAATTCCAAACAGAATTGCCTTGCACTGAGGTTGGAAGAGCGCCTCATCCACAGGGATGCGTGTGATGATAGGATTGAAAAAGGTATTCACACAGGAAACCAGTTTGGTTCTACCAGTTTTAATCCCAGGGCTCGACAGCTGCCAGGTGGTAAGAACTGTGGCTTCCACCTGACAATAAAAATGGAGAATTTCTGCAAAACTGCTATGGATTAAAAATGAGCAGACTCATTTTCCACTGCTTCAGTCATTGAGGGCTTCCAAATTCTCTGTGGGTGTTAGAGCTTCTGTTTCCTAATGGTGGAGAAGAGAATGTTTTGTTTTGTCAGAATTAACTTCTGTGGCGGTTTTCAGATTCTCAGCTTTGAACAGGTTAGGAAGACAAAATTTCTCGCCCACTCACATGCTCAGGACTCTTGTGTTCTCTGGGATTAGGTTACTTGGAATTCTTAGTTGGCCTATTTCTTTCAGATGACTTTTTTCTGCTGGAATAACACTTGTCCAAATAATCGAATTAACATTTTTATCCTTTTACGTGTCTCCTTCATTCATCTATTCATCTACTAGATAGCTATTAATACCTACTGTGTGCAAAGTGCTGCAGGATCTCAATAGGTTAGACACAGTCCCTACCTTCTAGTACCTTGAAAACCAGTCGACATAAGTTTATATGCACAATAGGTATCGCAGAAAAATGAATGAAAAATATCCACAAAAAAGTGCTTTGAAAATGCCAAGGAGGGAGTAATCACTTCTAGTTAGGAAAACAGAGAAGCTTTGTGCAAAAGGTGGCATTTGAAAGGTGGAGGAATTTCAGTAGGATAGAATGGCATGAGCCTGGTTTGGTTGATTTGCAGAGCCAATGCTATGCTGAAACTGACGAGTATTGGCTCCGAGAGCCCATTGTGTGCATCTCTTCCCAGTTTCATGTTCAGTGATGTCATGTTGGTACCTTGAAATCAACCAAAGTGGGAATATTTACAAATTCTATAAATCAGCGTTCTTTTGTTTGTTTTCTTCTTGTTTGTTTGTGTTTGAAAGCTGATGTACCAGCACACCACTGGGCATATTGCATTATTATTCCTATTACTTCAAACTCCCTAAATCTATGCCCTTTGCCCTGAGACCCTGAAGTTCCTCCCACTAGAGACAGGAGATAGTTTACTGCCCCATTGATCTTGGGTTTGTCCAGGTAAGCTGCTTCGACCAATGGAATGTCAGCAGATATGATATGAGCAAATGCTTGAAATGTACTTGCCGAGTTAGAGAAGGATAATTTCTATGCAACTTGCTATTTCCAGAAGAATGAGAGATACACAGAGTAGAGGTGAACTGAACCAAGAGTGGGGAGCCAGCAGAACCCATGCAATATCAGCAAACTGCAGCTGACCTATAGAACTGTGAGTCAAAAGTAAAATGCTTATGTTTGTATGCAACTGAGATTTGGTAGTTATTTACGGAGCAATAGCTAATGAATTGTGTTAGATTCCTATTACTGCTGCCACAATCTTAGTAAATTAAAACAATTCAAATTAATTGTTTTAGAGTTTTGGAGATCAGAAGTCCAAGATGTGTCGTATGGGGCTAAAATCAAGATGTCAGCAGGACCGGTTCCTTCTGGAAGCTCTAGGGAAAAATCTGTTCTTTGCCTCTTCCAGCTCCTAGAGACTGTTGGCATTCCTTGATTCATGGCTGCATCACTCTAATCTCTGCTTCTGTTGTCACATTGCCTTCTCCTGTCCCTGACCTCCTGTCTCCCTCTTATAAGAACCCTTGTGATTACACTGGACCCTCCTGGATAATTTATGATAATCTTCCCATCTCAAGATCCTTAACTTGGTCATATCTGCAAAGTTCCTTTTACTATGTAAGGTAACATATTCAGGGGTTCTGGGGATTAGGATGCAGACATTTTGGGAGCCATTATTCAGCCTACCACACTAATATAATTGGAGAATAAAGTATGCATTTGGAATGGTGGAAAATGTGCTGTAAAGATAAGTTGGGGTCAGCTGGTAGGTACTTTGAATAGACATTTTGTGGAGTCCATGATTGTTTTGCCTAGGATATTGATATACTCAGTGCCGTGTTTGAAGAAAATTAATTTGGTGGCCTTGAGCAGAATAAATTGAACTGGGGAGTAACTAGAAGCAAGGAGGTTAGCAAACATGTTAGTGCAGTAGAAAATTAATAAGCATCTAACAAAGGACATAGCAGTAGAAAAGGAAGGGAGGGATGCTTATTTTAGAAACTGAGTGATAAATCTAGAGTTTTAAGCTTGAGTAACATTTGATTACCTGTAATAGAAATAGAGAAATCAGGAAGAGGGGCTAGGATGGGTAGGAGTTGGGAGCAATGTAAGGAGTAGAATACATGATTTTTTAAAAAAATATTGACTTAAAAGTGCTTGTAGGCTATACATTTTTCCTTAAGACCATATGCTACTTCAGTTTGGGAACCAGTCATTAATTTTTGTGCCCTCAGTGTCTAACAGAGTAATTGGCATTCATTAGGTTCTCTGTACATGTTATTGAAGGATGGAAGGAGGGCGGGAGAGAGGAGGGAGGAGAGAAGGTGTTGAATGCCTGTTCTTCTTCCACCCCCAACTCTGGCTGAGCCAACCCGGTGGGTGGTTTGCAGGGAAGGGAAAGAAATCTGAGGAGCAGGTCCTTCAGTTGCTCTGACCACAGTCTGGGAAAGTGCTCTTCTGTCTTTTTGTCCAGACTGAGAATCCTTATAGGCAGCTAGGCCAATGAGCAGAACAGACGAATATGCAATCAGACGATACTTTACCAACACAGACTTTACCAATATAGAGGGAGAAACAGCAGGTGTGTTCTGGCCCCAGAAGGTATTAAGTGTGCAAGTCCAGGGAAATTTTTATGCACTTAACCCAGATTTTTTTCCCTTGTGACCTCATCCTTTGTCTGAGGCACAAACCCTTCCCAAACTCCTTACAGACCACTGATGGATTTACCTCTAATTATTATGCTATTTGCATTTGAAAAAATCAACATGATGGCACCACTAAAAGGGGGGTGGCTCTACTGCCAGGGCATCTGGGCTTCCACTGGGACCTCAGCTCTACTTGGTTAAACTCCCACTGTTTTTCTTTCTTTGGTTTGTCTGTCTGTCCTCAACAACTCACTCACCAAAATACTTTCCCCCAAAATGTATTGTTTTGTCTCATTTTGTCTCTAACTAACAATGATGTTTTATCCTCCAAAATGAGGGGCTCCCATGGCTCCATACTCTGACCAGCAGTGCTGTTGATGCAATAGGATGAAGAAACCAGGATAGTTTAGTGTTTTAGATGACAAGGGACCATATCAACATCAACCGTGTCAAATGTTGTGGGTAAATGTCAGTAAGAATGATGACTGAAAAAAGACCAAACGATTTTGTTAGCGGCAGAGGAAGGCCAGCCATTCATGAGTGACCTTTAAGAGGGCAGTTTCAATGGAGGTAGGGGTTGAAAACTGACTGGTAAAGAGGTAGAAGCCAAGGGAAGAAGATACTCTTCTGAGATGTTTGATGTTCAAAAATAAATGAGATAGGATGGTAGCTTAAGGTTGTAGTAAGATAGCTGAAAGATTTTTTAGGACAGTTAAAATCATGTTTTGTAAATATTAGCTGATTATAAAACTGAAAACTTTAACTTATCTGAATACCAAGGAATAAGGGGAACTGACTGAGTCTCAAGATGAAGTAATTTGTGTCTTCAATAATTTGTGTTGTCTCTTATAAAATACAAGTATCAGAACATTTTAAACCAGATGTGGTTATTGTTTATTTTCTATGTGAAAGAAGTCTTGAATTAAAACATTTCCATATTTTAACCTTTACAGAACTCCATATCTGTTTTTTGGCAATGAAGGACTGAGGTGCCAGAAAGATATTTATTTGAACAAGCACGACAAATTCCTCTTCAAAAGCTTTGAACAAAATCAAGTACAAATTAATCTTACCATTTCTTTGGTTGTCTTTATACTTGAAAAAAAAACCTCAAATAAACACCCTGTTTATTATTTTCTACTGCTTCAGGGAAAGTTGATTCCTCTGATTTAAAGCTGAGTGAAGGTTAAATGAGAATGCAACCCAAGATTGAATTTGTGAGGTTTTCATCAAATTAGCTTTATTCCACCACAGAAAAGTCTTTCTCAATACAATATAATTGCCAAAAGAAGTTATAGTTGGATTCATGTTAAGAGAGAAGAACATTGATTGAACGTTTGTGTCAAAAGAAATTGAACACTGATATTAAAAGAGATGAACATTTTCCTTCTGGAAAATACTAATTAAATAAATCATTATTTCTTCTTACACTATTAGCTTGTTAGAAACTCCATGAGGCTTGAAGCCCAACAAAGCTTTAGGATTATGGAATATGGTAGAAAGAATAGGGCCTGGGCATCGGCAAGCTGAGTTCTTATTCTGACTCCATCACGCAATTTTGGGCAAGCAATTTCTGACCTATGCTTTCTAAGTTTTCAAAATAAGAGAATAGGACGACCTAACTTCTAGATTTCATTCCAAGACTAAAAGTCTTTAACTTTGAATTATTTGTTTGTTACCAGCTAAAGACTGTTACGAAGCATCACTGTCTTTTTTTTTTTTTTCCTTCAGGACTTTTGGTAGAAAGATTGAAACATCAGCCTTACACAATGCAGTTGAATATGAAAATGGAAACATTATAGAAATATCAGTAAAAATTAGAATTTCTGGTTATGCTTGCACTCTTATGGCCACATCAAACGAGAGTGAAGATTATAATTTTGGAAAGGATAACAAACTACACATTATTTCCATTTTGATTAAAATCAATAATGTAAGAGGAACTTTAATTTGATTGAGAGCTATTTTAAACCCAGTTTACTTTGATCAGCCTCAGACATAAGTAAATTAAGAACAACCAAAAAGATATGTTAGCTAAGAGAACTTATGTTCTGACTTCACTTATCCACAAGAAAAATCAGTGTGCTTTGTACAACAATTCCCTTGAAGGGATTTTCCCTCTCAATTTGGTTGTTTCAGTTGGGACAGAATCAGATGGCATCTGACAGTGGTTTAGAAAAGGGAAAGTGATTCATTTGGAAGGGAAACTACTATGGGCTTGTTCCTTATTTTCTACTTTTATTGTAAAAAGAAAGAAAGACCCCTTCAAACATTAAATGATAATTTTGGAAAGTCACTAACATACTCAACACACAACCTAATAGGATTTCTTCATGTGCCTTTTCTTCTATCTGGAATACCTATTTCTTTTACAAGCCAGGTTCCTTCCTCCTCTTCCAAATCTTTTTCAAGATATATTTCCTTTCTGAAATCACATTGCCATCCTTGAACACCATCTCTTTGCTTCTGTCACTAGCTCAGTTCTAGGTCTCTCAGCTATATCTGCATTCTCTAATTGTGCATATGTGTTCAGACAGCAAGAATTGGTTTGTATCCATGAGCCATGGTGGAGAATAATGGGGCTATGAGAAGTAGCCCCCAATGCTGGGATGGCAGTTTCGTAGACCCTTCAAATTCCTCCTGGGGAGTAAATGGCCATAGCAGCCATTTGTTTGATCATTTCTTTCATTCTTCATTCTTTATTTGTCTAGTGCTTTCACTTCTCCTGACCTCATGAGGCAGTTTCCAGGTTGCTCCTATGTCATCCTCTCTTCCTCAAACCCAATCAGTCTTCAAGTTATATGGATTTTACTAGTCGTGATCACTAGGCTCCATCTCCTTCTTTCCATCTCCATTACTTTCACTCTGGTCCAAAGCACCATCATTTCTCACTTGGATTCCTGTTATAATGTCCTTATTTGTCTCCCTGAATTTGCTATCGCTGTCTTATCTATTCTCCACATTACGGCTAGAGTGTTATTAAAAATAATCATGATAAAATATGATTATACATGTCCCCACCCCTCATTTAAAATCATGTAAGAGCTTCTTATTGTTCTTAGGATAGAGAATAAAACCTTTACAAGGCCTAAATTAGAGTCACTGTCTGTCCCACTTTACCCAATTCAAAACCTGTTTATGCCTGTTGTCTTGGTTTAATTATTATCAGCATCTTTTTCACTTTCAAAAGTAACCTAATTGGCTAAGTCATGTGACCCCTCCCCACCAGACCTACGTCATTGCATTCCACTCTCCCTCTCACTCACTGGGCTACAGCCTCACTGGTTTTCTCTCAGTGCCTTAGATTTTTCTTTTTCTTACCTCAGAGCTTTGGTACATACCTCCCTGAAATGTATTTTCCTCTTCTCCTTACCATGGTAAACTGTTAGTTATCCTTCAGATCTCATTTTAAATGTCAAGTCCTCATATTGTATGGTCTTAATCTTCTCAGTACTTTCCTTCAAAGCATTAACCACCTTTGCAATCACATATAAATGTGTGTCATTCAAATAATGTCTGACCGCTCTCCCTCCACAAGACAGTAGAGGAGGTATCCGTTTTATTTATTTAATTTATCTCATTAAATTCCCAGTATCTCCCACAGAACCTGGCACGGAGTAGGCAATCAGTATGTATTTATGGAGTGAATAAGCTGGTGAACATGGTCAGGGCACTCTGTACGTAACACCTCCTACAAGGTCTAGATTAAGATTGAAATTAAATGATTGCAAACATGATTAATATCTTATATAAGGTCTTTTTTGCTGACCAGAATGTAAACTCCAAGGCAGTAGAGCAACAGAGGCTAGAACTACCTGGGGGGCAGCACACTGTAGCGTTCAAATCCCAGCTCTAGCACTAACGATTTGTATGGCTGTGGGCAAGTCACTTAACCTCTGTGCCCATCTCTAAAAGGGGGATGACGAGGACACCTATCTTATAGGCGTGTTATAAGAATCTTACAGAGTAGAATAGTGCCTGGCACATTGTAAGCACCATGAGAGAAGTCATCCTTTTCATTATTGAACACTATATCTTTACATGCTGTCATACATATATATATATATGTATGTACAATAAGTATTTATTGAATTATTTGAGGGACTCAATCCCCTGCTGTCTGTCTGGTGTGGCTATACTACTCACTCCTGCATTTACTCACTCATTGAGCTGAAATGGGAACAAGTGCTGTCCTTCACCTAGGCTATATTTTTATTATGTCTTAATAGAGCTCTGCATTGTTCTCTGAGGGTTTTAGAATCACATCAGAGAATCAACTCTCCTGTCTTAGTCACTATCCTTTAAAGTGTCCTTTACATGGAATCCTCGTCTGGTCCGTAATGGGGGATCCGATCTAGAAGGTATTCTTAGGGTTAGTTGGCTAGGGGACACCCAACCTCTCTTTCCATTTGGCTACAACCACTGTTCTTGGGCCAAGGACATACTTGAACTCTCTTTCATCAGGGTTAGATTGTTTTCCTTCTGGAAAACCCGCAGTCTGGGGGCTTAAGGGATTGTTCTTGGTCTCTGGTACCTTTTCAGGAGGGGGAACTGTCCACCAGTTTCTACTTTCCAACCACTGTCTTGCTGTTAAGATCTTCAGGTGCTCAGACGAAGACTTGCAAGTGGCCCTCTCTGCTGCAACTTCAGACATTAATGAGACTACCTACATGATAGTGATATGTCATAGACCTATGATTTTAACTATATATTACAAATAAATTTATATTACAGGTCTTCTTAATATAAATTATGATGTTTATCTTCCATAGAGTAGGGCCAGTGTTATTCCTATGACTGTTCCCACATGTAACATGATAAAAACCATACCCTGGCTGGCATGCAGCACATTGCTTTGAACTCTGTGAGAGGAATATAATTTTACATTTGAAAATGAACTGTCATTGCCCCTTCCAGCCTAAGACTCATAAATACACAGTCTGTCTTGGACATATGATATCTAAAGGTCCTCTTCTTTGGACTAAATTTCCACCACTATTTACCCTTGTGCTGATTGGCCCCATTAGATAGAAAAAGGATTCTTCCCACGGCAGAGGTGCAGCTGGGGAAGGAACTGTAGTTACTAGTCATCCTTTGTCTGTCCTCTGGGATGCCCTTGACCATATTGCAGTAGCAGGCATAAAACTCTACAGATCTACCTTTGATGCTGCCCATGTCTGTCCTGGTTGGGTTTTCTCCAGAGGCAGAATGTCAGACAAGAACTGAATGTACATAGTGTTTTAGGGAGGTACTGGAACACTGGCTGGGAATGGGGAGGTGATACATGGAAGGGAAGACAGTTAATAAAAGGTGCTTTGAAAAACCCAGCTGCCACAGAGGACAACTAAAGTTTATTCCCACTGGGAAACTTTGGAAATGGAAAACAGACATCTCAGCATAACCCACCCAAGGTACCAGGTATCTGAGGCATGTATACCTCCATACTCATCAGACATTGGTTCAAGGCTGCCCCTGGAGGAATACTGGTTCCCAAACACTATTGTGTGTGGGGGCAAAGTTGGTTCCAGCAGCCCCAGGTCAGCCTTCTGGCAAAGATGCATGTACCAGCCATTGGAGGTCAGGCTGGTATGCATGGGCGTGGGGAGGAGATCAAAGAGGATGTGGGAGGAGCACTGACAGCATCTCCTATATAATTGAAAATATTACCAATGGTTTATCTGACTAATGAACACACTGCAGGGTGGATATAATGTGACTGTGGCAGAAAATATCTGTCTCTTGCTCTCAACACTATTGTGAAACCAGTTTATTTCTAGCTCTTATCAGGTAGCTCTTATTGTGCCACTTTCCTCACTGCCGCTTGTCTTTTATCCCTTTACTCCACTCTCAATTCCACATGCCCTCTCCTATTCCACCCCTGTTAGCATACCTGTCCTGCTTACATCACCTTTCTCTTCTTGGTTTTTCCCAGATGGAAACCCCAAGCCTTCTGAGTCTTCTCTCAGAACAAACATCATTATGATGGGTGATAACATGATTATTATTTCAGTGATGATAACATTTGTTGACTGAATGCTCCACTGGTCACTGCTTCTGGCTGTCACAAAGATGGCTGAAGAGGCACTAAGTTAGGATAATGAGTAGTAAAAACTGAAGGGCTCTTTTCAGCCTGGTTTCCCTTATGCCCAGGCGGCTGTTGGCCCTGTGTGGCTCTGCTCTGAATCTGGGCCATTCTGCCTCATCTATCTGGCATTGCTGGGAGGAAGACTGACTCTCATGTCAGATGAAACTGATGATGATTCTTGGCTAAGAAAGCAAAATTCCTGAATGATTAGGACACTGAGGCCTAAGTCCATATCTGACACTCCTTTATCCAGGCCTTCTGATCCTCATTTTACTTTCAGGACTATGACTCCTGTTAAAATGCCCTTGGGTTTGATTTTCATCATTTAATCATGCTGTCATATCTGTTTGCTCAAGAATGCTGACCTTATTTAGAAATTACAGTTGCAATGTAACCAGATGCACATACTAATGGTCCACTAGGGCCAGTCCTCATATGAGTGGAATGCTGTGATGTGATCTCAGGGATACTGGGATCCCCACAAATATATAGTGCTCACTTGCTTCCGGACGCCTGACATTTCTTAACAAGAAATAAATCCTTTCATGCCACAATTAGAGAGAGACAGACAGATAGACAGACAGAGAATTCAAATTATAGAAGAATACTTCCCAGAGAAGTAGTTTATTGTTGACTTGCTGTATTTTTATTTTTTACCGAATTAATAGATGTACTTAATTTTAAAAAGCAAAATTAGTACTAAAAATCTTGTAAGAAAATATAGCTACTGCTCTACTCCTCCCTATGCCCAAGAACCACTCCTCAGAGAAAACTCCTGTTAACTCTTTTAGCGATTTCTTCTATTTACCTTCATACACAAAGTTTTATATTTATCGTATGATTTCTTATTTATCTATTTTGTAATTTATCTATTTACCTCCTATAATGGACGATCAGAATTTAGTACCCTTACACACACCCATACTGTCCTTCTCCTCATCTTTCCAATATAGTTGTATCATAACTTTCGGTTAAATGAACACCCTGTGTTAACATTATTATGACCATGTGAAATTGTTCACAGTTGAGGCATATAGTATACAATAATTCTATTTCCTTTATTGTACATTTTTTTCTCTAGGTAATAATTGCCTTTTCTGGGCTTCCCTGGTGGCACAGTGGTTAAGAATCTGCCTGCCAATGCAGGGGACACAGGTTTGAGCCCTGGTCTGGGAACATCCCACATGCTGCAGAGCAACTAAGCCCATGCACCACAACTACTGAGCCTGCGCTCTAGAGCCCACGAGCCACAACTACTGAGCCCGTGTGCCACAACTACTGAAGCCTCGTGCCTAGAGCCTGTGCTCCACAACAAGAGAAGCCCCCACAATGAGAAGCCTGCGCACCGCAACGAAGAGTAGCCCCTGCTCTCCGCAACTAGAGAAAAGCCTGCACACAGCATCAAAGACCCAATGCAGCCAAAAATTAAAAAATAAATAAAACCATTAAAAAATTGCCTTTTCTTTGTTTGCTTAGTTTTATGTGTAACAATTGCTAATTATTTCCCCACTCTTCCATAGAATTACAGATGCTTCTCAATACTGTCAAACACATCCAGTAATCTATCAGTTCCATCTCCTCTCCCCTCCCCCACGAGACATCTGTCCTAGAATCTCCGGTTATCCTGATTCAGTCTGTACTGGTTGTTCTTTCGACCAGCTGCATGGCTGTTCTGTCACAATTTCCTCTGTTAATAAAGGAATTCTCCTTTCTCTTCTCTGTGTTGAAGTCCCTGGATCCTAAGTCTTCCACTTTGTATGTTTATTCCCTTGTGTTAGTGAAGCACATCATGGAGTAGCTTTCTGGAAATACATTTTAGAATTTT
The DNA here is from genome assembly GCF_026419965.1 of Kogia breviceps. Classification (NCBI taxonomy): domain Eukaryota; kingdom Metazoa; phylum Chordata; class Mammalia; order Artiodactyla; family Physeteridae; genus Kogia; species Kogia breviceps. The sequence goes on along the minus strand of NC_081330.1, from coordinate 117,669,538 downwards.
TTCATGCCTGAAAATGTTCTTTTCCTTTCACCATTTTTTGTTTGTTTGTTTGTTCTAGGTATGATTGATTTTTTAAAAAAAATTTATTGGAGTATAGTTGATTTACAATGTTGTAGTAGTTTCAGGTGTACAGCAAAGTGAATCAGTTATACATATACATATATCCACTCTTCTTTTTTAGACTCTTTTCCCATATAGGCCATTACAGAGTATTGAGTAGAGTTCCCCGTGCTATACAGCAGGTTCTTATTAGTTATCTATTTTATATATAGTAGTGTGTATTTGTCAATCCCAATCTCCCATCCTTTCATTCTTGAATGTTAGTTTGGCTGGATATAGAATTCCAGAATGAAAATAATCTTTAATCAATATGTTATGGGCATTGCTCCAGCTTCCAGTGTTACTGCTGGGAAATATGACTATAAATTGATTCCTAATTCTTCGTGAGCAAACTTTATTTCTCCTTTGGGAGTTTTTAGGGGTTTCCTGTTTATCCCTGTTAGTCTAGCATTTAAAATGATGTGCTTTGCTCATGTGTAGCTCTTGTTTTCAAAAAATTGGTAAAAGGAGGTAAAGAAACTATAAAAGAGGTAATGACAGAACATTTCCCAGAAATTAAGCAAATGAGTTTCCAGAATGCAAGAACATACCAAATGCCAAGTACAGTATAAAACACTGAAAAGCTAACTAAAAGCTCTGTATGATTGGGTGTGGCCCAGCCATTTTGTTGGGGAACCCTCAAAGTTGAGCATCTATAAGATTTTTTCTCTTGGGATTGTTTCTTCAGAGAAGACTCTTCCAAAATCCTACCTGGAGGATTAGATGCCTTACTACAGGTTCTAGAAGTCAAAAAAGGAAAAGAAATTTTAAAATTTTGCCTGCTTCTCTTCCATACCCTCTAGTGTGCCAGACTCTGGAGCCTCTCAGGCTGAATCGTCCCAGGGATGAAGTCTCCTGTCTATGTTGGGTTGCGAAGTGGTAGTGGCTGGGTGGGAATGGTTACAGAGAGAAACTGGGGGTGTAACTTTCCTTAATACACTTTCAGTCAGTTTTCCTATATCTCACTCTACATTCTGAAGTATTTGTGCCCCGTATTTCTCAGCCTTTCTGGGGTTATATAGGGAAAATTAGCTTGTTTCTTGTTGGCATTTTTCTTTGCAGACACTTAGTTGTAGCTTTCTACACTGGAATGTTGCCCTCATAGAGATGGTCAAAGCTGTTTTCACAGCACCACATCTGGTGGGAAAGAGAGAAAAGAGGAGGCTGGGCCAAACAGTTTCCTTTTAATGATGAGAGGTATATACATCTTCTTGCTCACATTCCATTGGGATAATTTAGTATCATGGCTACACTTACCTGTAAGGCAGGATGATAAATGTAGTCTCTAGCTAGACAGCTATATGCTCTGATAAAACTCCATGTGTGTGCAGGGAGGTTATTATCAAAAGGAAGAAGGGGATAATGGATCCTGAGGGATGATAAGCAGTCTTTGCCACAAGGAGGAATACTGTGATTCCCTAAAGCATCACAGTGGTTGCCCTGCCCACAAAGCACAGGTCTTCTACAGACAGACATGCGGTCAGCATCATGTGCACTTCTAGCAGCATCTGCTGCCCTGGGCTTATGGGCTATACTGACCATCCGTATCCACAAGTCCCAGCACCTCTAGTTTCCCTCTAAGCAATTCATTTTGTCCTTCTGATGTAAACACGGATCTAAACAGATAAGGCTGCCAGCCACATAGGGAACTTTAACAGGCTTTTTCTACTCATAACATATTATGAAACTTGGGCCACAATCTCGAAATTGGTACCTATTTTACATGCTATAAGAAAGAACATGCTATGTTTAATACAAAATTGGAAAAATTATATCTACTGCTAAAAGTCAGTGTTTTCTATATACCCTGCAGTAGTGCTTATCAGACATAAACATGTCTGGGCATCCTCTGGGGACCTGGTTAAAATGCAGATTCTAGATGTGGGCAGGGCCCTCAGGCCCATCTGAGAGTCTGCATTTCTGACAACCTCCTGGGCAAGGCCAACTTTACTATCTAAGAATCATACTTTGGTTAGCCAGGCGCTAAGTACTTCCTCTGTTAATACCCAATTACTCTCTGCTTCGAGATCAGATACCTCACTTTAGAGGCAGACTTCATATATGTCTAAAGGAGACAAAAACAATAGATGTATTTCTTCTGATAAGCATAACCAAAGGAATTTCACAGATTCCTGCAGCTTTTGCCATACCCAGGAAATTCAGCCAGTAGTAAAACTGAATGATAAACAATGATGGGTGGGTTACAATCCCACAAGAGACAGCTTTGCCATCTAAGTCAAAGAAATCAATTGCCGAAAGCATCCAAAGACAAAAACTTCAGCTGGCTAATCTCCTGTCTTATAATTTAAGTTGCTTAATTGGTAAGTATGAACATGTACTCAAAGACCAACACATATCAAACTATTTTAAGCATCTGGTCTCTAGTGTCAGTGTGTCTAAATTCACGGGCAGTTTTGATGGCTGTGGTGGCTGCTGGGTTTTGCAAGCTGTAGTTCAATATGGAGAGTACTACCTACTAGCAGAGGCAGGCCAAGATCGAAGATTTTTTTCCTTAGCAAACTGAAGTATAAAACAAAAATCCTTTTAATACCCACATTGCTTGCTTCTTTGTTTTATGCTGACTGCATGACTTGCTGAGTGACTCATTCTCCAAGACCGCCCCTTATGATTAGTTTGCCAGAGGTACTCATTTCTACCTAAAGACACTGTCGAGTGCAAGTCTCTCATTTATATTTTCAATTTTTATTTTTCTGTCTTCATATGGAGCAACTGGGAGGAAGGGAGATACACATTTGGTTGTGGCAGAGGGAATTTTGTTACATTCTTATTGTTGGAAAAGCAGGTTTTATCCCAGTTTCTCATGAAGTAAACTTTAAGTAGATGCTTGAGAGAATGGTCAGCGAAAGAAAACTGTGCTATCAGCAGCCTTGCAAAGGGTTTTGGATTTGGGGGTGAGGGGATGGGATAGAGTAAGGGGTTAATTTCTTTTGAATTTTGAAATTGAAGTATGACATACAAAAGTGCAATAAAATATAAGTATGCAGCTTAAGGAATTTTCACAAATTGAACACTAATAATTTATCCAACATCTATATAAACAGGACATTACCAGTACTCTCAGAGGCCTTGCTCATGTCCCCTTCCAGTCAGTCACTTATACCCCGCCACACCCCCCTATGCCCACCAACAAGGATAACCATTTAGCTGACTATAAATACCGTAGACTATTTTTGCCTGTTTTAAAACTTTATATAAATGGAATCATGCTGTATATATTCTTCTAGGTCTGGTTTCTTTTGCTCAATGTTATGTTTTTCCTATACATATGTGGTATGTACTTTTGCATATAGTCACAATTGGTTCATTTTCATTGCTGTGTATTATTTTTTAAAAAATTTTTCTTGAGGTATAATTGATTTGCAATGTTGTGTTAGTTTCAGGTGTACAGCGAAGTGAATCTGTTATACATATACATATACCCACTCTTTTTTAGCTTCATTTCCCATATAGGTCATTACAGAGTATTAAGTAGAGTTCCCTGTGCTATACAGTAGGTCCTTATTAGTTATCTATTCTATACATAGTAGTGTGTATGTGTCAATCCCAATCTTCCAATGCTGTGTATTTTTTTTGGTATGACTACCGCACAATGTACTTCTATACTGTTGATGGTCTTTTGGGTTTTTTTTTCCCATTTGGGGCTATTACAAGTAGTGCTGCTATGAATATGCTAACACACTTCTTTTGGAGAATATATGTATTCTTTTCTTTTAAGCATCTAGGAGTGGAATTGCTGGCTGATGGGACAGGCATATGTACAGCTTGAGTAGGAGGCACTCTCAGGCAGTTTTCCAATTTGGTAGGCACCTACCTCTTCAAGCAGCATTTCAGGTAGAAGGCTGTTCTGGAGAAGGCTTAGACAGTAGGATGGAGTACTCTCAAGAAACAGAGGGGACAGATAAGATACTGGATACAGGGAGTTATTTCTCTCCATGACTTGTGTTTAGGTGCCATAAATTTACAAAACAGAATGGGACTCAAGCTGCTGAAACACAGGGCAAAGAAGTACTCTATCTGTTGAGTGGTCTACCAAAGAGCAAATGATAAAGTATGTATTGTGACAACCTACATGGAATGATGGTATCAATGCAACCATAATCACTCTTAATCCTATTTGAATGCAAGACCAGCTAACATAATGCTTAAATGCTTGAGTTTTCTAATTACATTGTCCGAGTTTGAATTCCAGATAGTCACTCTGTTGTGTGATTTTTGAGCAAGTCATTTAACTTTTCTGAATTACAGTTTCTTCCTCTGTAAAGTGTATATAATGAATACCTACATTTCAAGGTCTTGGGAGGATGAAATAAGACAAGAAATGTAAAACTCTTAGTAAGTCCCTGACATATAGCCTTAATAACATACAGATAATAATAATGAGATAACATTTATTGAGAACTTACCATATGCTAAGATCTTTATACCTATATCTCATTTGAACATCAAAACAATCTAGTGATGTAGGTTCCATTATTATTCTTATTTATCAGATGCAGAAACAGACTCATAGAGGATAAATGAAGAGCTCAATGCCAAGCCTTACTATATACTTACTATAGGCTAATTGTTCTGAATTAATTTCTTTAAGTAAATAAAATGATGTTCAGGAGTATCCCCAAAACTGGAACTCTCACACATTGCTGGTGGGGATGTAAGGTAGTACAGCCACTTTGGAAAATGATTTGTCAGTTTCTAATAAAGTTAAACATAAACCTACCATATGATCTAGCTATTCCACTCCTAGGTATTTACCCAAGAGAAATGAAAACACATATCCACAAAAGACTTGTATGCAAATGTTAATAGCACTTTTGTTTGTAATAGTAAAAAGTTGGAAACAATGCAAATGTCCATCAATAGGTGAAAAGATAAACAAACTGTAGTGTACCTGTATAATGGAATACTACTCAGTAATACAAAAGAATGAACTACTGATATGTGCAATAATATGATGAACCTCAAATACATTATGGTGAGTGAGACAAGCTAGACAAAAAAGAGTTACACTGTATGATTACATTTATATAAAATTCTAGGAAATATGAACAAATATAGAAATGCAAATTGATCTATTGAGACAGAAAGCATATCAGTGGGTGCCTGAGACTGATGGTAGAAGGAAAGATGGACTGCAAAGGGGCACAAAGAATCTCTGGGTAGGGAAGTGGAAATGTTCTATATCTTTATTATGGTGGTTTCTTCACACATACAAAACTTCATGCAAATGAAGTTTAAATGGTACACTTTAAATGGGTGTGGTTTATTGCATGTAAATAATAACTCAATAGAGCTGTTTTTTAAAAAAGCATCTCCAGGAGCCCAGCATTGACCTTATATCCCAATCCATGATGATGGTAAACTGTGGCAGGGCCATTGCTACCCTCATGCAGGCTGAGGTTGCCAATTTTACTGAGTTAAGAAGGAAAGTTCTTTGCATTATGGCATTCCTTTTCAGATACCTGCTGCAAAGAAGTCTCCAGCTTCTGAAGGGGGAGAAAGGCTTATCTTTCAAAGTAAACAAGAAAACAAAAGAGGCATTCTCTGTGATGTGATCCATGGTTCTGTAAAGTAGTGCCAAATGTTTGCATTTTTATACCTTTTTCCGTGCATGTGAGGGAGAAGAACTGATTACAAGTGTCACTAAGCCCGTGTGTGTGTGTGTGTGTGTGTGTGTGTGTGTGTGTGTCCTTTGACCTCTAATAATATTTATGCATATGCTACACTTTTTTACTTTTCCAAGGGTAAGCAAAATGCTAGAATTCTTCCTCATATGAAATTCAAATTAGCTCATAAATATTGCATTCTGAATTAGGTACTTTACTCTAAATAACTTGTGGTTTTTTATGGCTTCTTTTGAAAAAAAGATGAACAGTGTTGCTGGATTCCAAATACAAGATGGGCATAAGGTACATGTGCTTCAGATGCTGTGAAAAGACAGTTGAAATAATGCTTTCCTTCCCTTCATATCCTGTCTAGAACAACTGTCATATGGCTGTCATTCTAGGTTTTCCTTGAACATTTTGAAAGGAACGGTTAGATCCACAAAAGATGAAAGAAAATGACATGAATTGAGCAGCTATTAAGTACGAAGCATTGCATCATTTGTTTTACAAAAGTTGTTTCATTCAAGTGTTCTAACTACATTGCAAGGTCTGTAGTATTAGTCCCATTTTACAGGCAAGGAACTATGGTTCAGAAAGGTTAAAGTACTCATTAAGAGCCTCTAAAGCATTTGCCAATTTGAAGGCAAGAGTTAAGAGGCTGAGAAACTGAACAGAGGCTTTAGGAACCTCATGGGTTTGGGAGACAAAAGCTGGAGTTCAGAGGTCTACAAGGAGGAGGAGTCCTTGTAGATACTGAAGAGTTTCATTTGGAACTCTTGAAAGGCTATACCTTAGGTATAAGAGTGAACTGGTACATCAGCAAGATGGTGGAATAAGAGGCTCCTAAGTTTCCCTCCTCCCATGGATGCACTGAATATATAGCTACAGATGGATCAATTCACTCTGAGAGAAATCCAGAAGCTAGTTCAGACTCCTACCCATCAGAGGACTGAGACTCCTACCCATCAGAGGACTGAGAAAATACCAACATCGAAATGAGTAGGAACAGCTGAGACACTCATGCCATAAACCCCACTCTTGGCACAGTGCCTTACAGTTGGGAGGGAACCCCCAACTCCCAGCTTCTCTCTGAGGAGAGAAGGGTTTTGACCACACATCTAGCATTCCAACTTTTATAGTTGCTACCCGAGGGACTGGCTCCCAGATAACCTAGCTTGAAGAGCCAAAGGGGCTTGGCATTCACAAGTCCCCCATCACCACAGCAAACAAAGAAGTGGTTTTTAAATGGGTGCATGAGCACTTCTCACAGGTATCCCCCTGGGCTCAGCACAGAGGGAGCAGGCCAAAAAGCCCAGCTCTCAGTTTCTCCCTAGAAGGGGTTTGACTGCAACTTTTCCAGATGCTGCCCAAGATTCAGGCTTCTCATTAGCCTGCATCTGGGAGCTGACTATGCTCTTCCTGGAGCTTGAAAGGGCCTGTGGGCACTTCCCCTGCCTTCTCCCCGTAGCTCACTCCAACAATAAAACCAAGTCTCCAGCTTCTGCCTGGGAGGAGATTTTTTTACTTATCTAATGCCCTAACCTTTACAGCTTCAACCCACGGGACAGGCTCCCAAATCACCTAGCTCAGAGAGCCAAAGGGGCTTGGCATTCACATGTCCTCCAGGATCACAGAAAACAAAGAGGCAGTTTTTAAATGGGTGTACAGGCACTTTCCACAGCTATCCCCTTAGGCTCAGTGCAAAGGGAACAGGCAAAAATGCCCAGCTTCCAGTTTTTCCCTGAAAGAGGTTTGACTGCTTACTTTTCCCATCTGCTGCTGAGGGTCAGGCTTTTAATCAATCTACATCTGGGAGCTGGCTAGGCTCTTCCTGGAGCCTGAAAGGGCATTTGGGCACATCTTCTACCTTAGCCGCCTTGCTCCAACAATAAAACCAAGTCTCTAGCTTTTCCCTGGAAGGAACTTGTTTATACATCTAGCACTCCAATGTTTGCAACTTTTATCTGAGGACTGTCTCCTAAATTACCTAGCTCCGGGAGCTGACAGGGCTCAGCATTCCTGAGTCCCGCAGGACCACAGAGAACAAAAAGCTGGTTTTATATGGGTGTACAAGTACTCCCAGCAGCTATTCCCCCCCCCGCCCCCCGCCGGATCAGTACAGAGTCAGTAGGCAAGACCACTCTGCTCCTTATCTCCCCTTAGCTCCCTGATGTGGGCTAGACTGCATATCTAACATTCCTTCTCAGCAGCTGCCTGAGGGTCCAGCTTCCAATTAGCATGCATGTGGGAGCTGACCAGGCAAGCAATTAATAGTCCTCCAGGAGCCTGAACAGGCATGTGGGCATTCCCCCCACTTTGGGGGAACTGATGAGACTTGGCACCCCATAATCTCATGGAAGCACTAAGAACAAAGATGGTGGTACATGGGTTTGACAAGCAGAAGGGTTTGATGGCACTCAGAATTTGGGGCTGGGTTGACTGGTAAAGTTCATCTCCTACAAAAGACCAGTCTGCTAAGACTGGGAGAGATGACCAGTTTATCTAACGTGCAGAAACCAATATAGAGAGTCAAGGAAAATGAAGAAACAAGGGAATATGTCCCAAACAAAAGAACAAAATAAATCTACAGACACTGACCATAATGAAAGAGAGTTAAGTGATTTACTCAACAGAGAATTCAAAATAATGGCCATAAAGATGCTTACCGAGGTCAGGAAAACAATTCATGAACAAAGGACAATTTTAATAAAGAGAAAATATTAAAAAGTACCAAATAGAAATAATAGATCTAAAGGATATGACAACTGAACTAAAAAATTCAATAGAGGGGTTCAACAGCAGAGTAGATCAAATGGAAAAAAGATCATTGAACTCAAAGATAGGTCAGTGGAAATTATCTAATCAGAGGAGCAAAAAACAGAAAAAAAGTAAAAAGAAAAAAGAAAAAAAAATTTTAAAATTAAGGAAGCTAAAGGGATTTATGGGACACCATCAAATGGATAATATATACATGATGGGAGTCCCAGAAGGAGAAGAAAGGGAGAAGGGGCAGAAAGCTTTTTCAAAGAAATAATGGTGGAAAAATCCCTAAATCTAGGGAAAGAAATAGACATCCAGATCCAGGAGGCTCAGAGAACACCAGAAAAGATTAATCCAAAGAGCCACACATCGAGACACATTATAATCAAATTGTCAAAAGTTAAAGACAAAGAGAGAATTTTGAAACGAGCAAGAGAAAAGTAACTTGTTATGTACAAGGAAACTCCCTCCCATAAGACCATAAGCAGATTTTTCAGCAGAAACCTTGCAGTCTGGAAAGGAGTGGGATGCTATATTCAAAGTGCTGAAAGAAAAAAAACTGCCAACCAAGAATGCTTTGCCCAGCAAAGTTGTTTTTCAGAGTTGAAGGAGAGATAAATATATTGTCAGACAAACAAAAGCTGTAAGAGTTCATCACCACTACACCAGTCTTACAAGAAATATTAAAGGGAGTTCTTTAAGCTGAAACAAAAGGCCGCTAAATAACAGCATGAAAACATATAAAAGTATAAAACTCACTGGTGAAGGTAAACATATGGTCAAATTCAGAATAATATTGTAATGGGGGCGTGTAACATACTTCTAACTCTAGTATAAAAGTTAAAAGAAAAAAGTATTAAAAATAACTATAGGTACAATAATTTATTAATAGATACATAATATAAAAAGGTGAAAACTGCGACAGCAAAAACAAAATGCAGTGGGGGGGTGCAAAAATGTAGAGTTGTTGTATGCAATGGAAGTTAAGTTGTTAACAGCTTAAAATAGACTGCTATAAGATGTTTTATGCAAGCCTCATGGTAACTATCAATATAATGCAAAAATCTGTTATAGATACACAAAAGATAAATAGAAAAGAAATCAAAGGAGAAATAAATAAAATAAGAAAGGAATGCAGCAAAATGGGAAGAAAGAAAACAAGAATCTATAAAACACCCAGAAAACAATGAACAAAAGGGCAATAGTAAGCCCTTAACAATCAATAATCACTAAATCTAAATAAATTAAATTCTCAAAAGACCCAAAGTGGTGAATGGATTAAAAAAAAATAAGACCTAACTATATGCTGCCTACAACAGACTCACTTCAGCTTTAAGGACACGTATAGATTGAAAACAAAGGAATGAAAAAGATATTCCATGCAAATGAAAACCAATAGAGAGCAAGGGTAGCTATACATATATCACATGACATAAACTTTAAATCCAAAACTGTTACAAGAGACAAAGAAGGTCATTATATAATGATAGAGGGGTCACTTCATCAAGAGGAGATAGCAATTGTACATGTTTATGCACCCAACATTAGAGCACTTTAATATATAAAGCAAATAAAACACATCTGAAAGGAGAAATACACAGCAATACAACAGTAGGGAACTTCAGAACTCCATTTTCAGCAATGGATAGATAGATCATCCAGACAGAAAAATCAATAAGAAAATATAGGATTGGAACTACACTTTAAATCAAATGGACCTAACAGGCATGTATGAAACATTCCATCTAATGGCAGCAGAACACATGTTCTTCTCATTATATATTTAATTCTGAAATCATATTATGCATCTTTTCTGACCATAATAGTATGAAACTAGAAATCAGCAAGAGGAGAAAAGCTGGAAAATTTATGAATATGTGGAAATTAAACTATACACTCCTGAACAACCAATGGGTCAAAGAAGAAAGCAAAAGGGAAATAAAAAAAATATACTGAGACAAATGAAAATGGAAACACAACATACCAAAACTTACGGGATACACCAAAAGCACTGCTAAAAGAGAATTTTATGGTGATAAAAGCCTACATTATGAAAAAAGAATGATCTCAAATAAACAATCTAACTCTGCACCTCAAGGAACTAGAAAAAGAACAAACTAATCCCAAAGTTAGTAGAAGGTAGGAAATAATGATCAGAGCAGATATAAATAAAATAGAGACTAGAAAGCCAATAGAAAAGATTAAGAAAATTAAGTTTTTAAAAATAAAATGGTCAAACCTTTAACTAGACTAAAAAAAAGAGAAGACAAATAAAATCATAAATGAAAAGGAGACATTACAACTGATACCACAGAAATACAAAGGATCATAAAAGACTACTATGAACAATTAGATGATAACAAATTGGATAACCTAGAAGAAATGGATAAATTTCTAGAAACATACAACCTACCAAGGCTGAATCATGAAGAAATACAAAATCTAAACACACCAATTATGAGTAAGATTGAATCAGTAGTAAAAAATCTCCCAAAAAAGAAAAGTTCAGGACCAGATGGCTTTGCTGGTAAAATATACCAAACATTTGAAGAAGAACTAATACCAATTTTTCTCAAACTCTCCCAAAATATTGAAGAGGAAGGAACTCTTCCAAACTCATTTTACTAGGTCAGTATTACCCTGGTCCCAAAGCCAAACAAGGACACTATAAGAAAGAAAACTGCAGGCCAATATCCCTGATGAACACAGAAGCAACATTCCCTAACAAAATATTAGCAAACCAAATTCAAGAGCACATTAAACAACACACCATGATCAAGTGGGATTTATCCCTGGAAAGCAAGGATGATTCAACATACAGAAATCAATCAAAGTGTTACACCACATTAACAAAATGAAGAATAAAAATCACATAAGCATCTCAATAGATACAGAAAAAGCATTTGATAAAATTCACCATCCTTTCATTAAAAAAACTCTCAACAAATTAGGTACAGAAGGAATGTATCTCAATATGAAAAAGGCCATATATGACAAGCCTACAGCTAACATAATATTCAGTAGTGAAAAGCTGAAAGTTTTTCATCTAAGACCAGGAACAAGACAAGGGTGCACACTCTCACCACTTTTATTCAATATAGTACTGGAAGTCCTAGCAAGAACAATTAGACAAGAAAAAGAAATAAAAGGCACAACTAGGGGCTTCCCTGGTGGTATAGTGGTTAGGAATCCACCTGCCAATTCAGAGGACATGGGTTCGAGCCCTGAACCAGGAAGATCCCACATGCCGTGGAGCAACTGAACCTGTGTGCCACAACTACTGAGCCTGCGTGCTAGAGCCTGTGAGCCATAACTATTGAGCTCACGAGCCACAACTACTGAATCCCACGTGCCTAGAGCTTGTGCTCTGCAACAAGAGAAGCTACCACAATGAGAAACCCGCACACCACAATGAAGAGTAGCCCCCACTCACTGCAACTAGAGAAAGCCCGCACACAGCAATGAAGACCCAACGCAGCCAAAAATAAATAAATAGATAAAATAAATTTATTTTTAGAAAGGCACAACTAAAAGGAAGAACTAAAATTGTCTCTTTTTGCATGACACAATTTTATATATAGGAGATGCTGAAGACTCCACCAAAACACTGTTAGAACTGATAAATGAATTCAGTAAGTTACAGGATATGAAGTCAATGTACAAAAATCAGTTGCGTTTCTATATGCTAACAATAAACTGTCCAAAGATGAAATTAAGAAAAAGAATCCCATTTTCAATAGCATCAAAAAGAATAAAATAGTTAGGAATAAACTTAACCAAGGAGGTGAAAGATCTGTACACTAAAAACTATAAAACATTGATGAAAGAAATTAAAGAAGACATAAATAAATGGAAGGATATCCCATGTTCATGAATTGGAGGAATTAATATGTTAAAATGGCCATACTACCCAAAGCAATATATAGATTCAATGTGATCCCTACCAAAATTCCAATGGCATTTTTCACAGAAATAGAAAAAAAATCTGAAAATTCATATGGACCCACAAAAGGCCCTGAATAGCTAAAGCAATCATGAACAAGAAGAGCAGAGCTGGAGGCATCAGACTTCCTGCTTTCAAATTATATTTCAAAGCTATAGTAATCAAAACAGTATGGTATTGACATAAAAACAGATATATAGACCAAAGGAATAGAATCAGGAGCCCAGAAACGAACCCATGAATATACAGTCAACTAATATTTCACAGTAGAACCAAGAATACTTAATGTGGAAAAGATAGTTTCTTCAATAAATGGTGCAGGGAAAACTGGATAATCACATGTAGAAGAGGGAAGTTGGACTCCTGTCTTGTACCACCCACAAAAATTAACTTGAAATAAATTAAAGACTTAAATGTAAGACCTGAAACTGTAAAACTTCTAGGAAAAAAACAAGGTAAAATTCCTTGACATTGGTCTTGGCAATGATTTCTTGGCTGTTACACCAAAAGCACAAGTGACAAAAGCAAAAATAATTAAGTAGGAGCACATCAAACTATAAAGCTTCCACACAACAAAAGAAACAATTTTAAACATGAAAAAGCAACTTACAGAATAGGAAAAAAAATGTGCAAACCATCTATCTGATAAGGGGTTAATATCCACAATGTATAAGGGACTCATACAATTCAGTAGCAAAAAACAAAGAGTCTAATTAAAAAGTGGGCAAAGGACTTGAACTGACATTTTTCCAAAGAAGACATACAAATAGCCAATAGGTACATGAAAAGTTGCTAAACATCACTATTCATCAAGGAAATGAAAATTAAAACCACAATGAGATATCATCTCATACCTGTTAGGAAGGCTATTATCAAAAAGTCAAAAGATAACAAGTGCTCCTGAGGATGTGTTCAAAGGAAATAAAATCCCTATCCTGAAGAGATATTTGCACTCCCATGTTCATTGTAGCATTATTCACAAATAGGCAAGATATGGAAACAACCTAAATGTCTGTCAACAAATGAATGGCTAAAGGAAGTGTGATACACACACACACACACACACACACACACACACACTCATCCTGCCATTTGTGACAATATGCATGAACCTGTAGGACATTATGATAAGCAAAATAAGGCAGACAAAGAAAGACAAATATTGGGTGGAATTTTGAAAAGATCCATAGTACAGACAATAGAATGGTGGTTACCAGAGGAGGGGTCATGTGGGAAAAGGGGAGATTTTTTAAAAAGAAAAAAGAAAGTAGAAGTAAAATGGTGATTGCCAGGAGCTGTAGAGAAGGAGTCATGGGGAGCTATTGTTTAATGGGTATAGAGTTTCATTTCTGTAAGATGCAAAAGGTTCTGGAGATGGATGGTGGTGATGGTTGCACGACAGTACGAATGCACTTAATACCACTGAACCATATTTTAAAATGGTTAATATAGTAAGTTTTATATTACATGTATTTTGCCACAATAAAAAAGGGTAAACTGTTAATGGGTCAGCTCTCACAAAACTTTAAACCAAGCTTCAAATCGGCTCAATCCCAGACAAAATTAAGACAATCTGCCCCTACCCTAAATTCCTTCCAGAAGCAAAAGGAGGTCATCTCTGGAGGAAGATAAGATTTTCAAAGCCTCAAAATATCTTCTATTATTTAAAAAATACAATGCTCATGTAAATCAACTATACTCCAATAAAAATTTAAAAATAAAATAAAAGCATATAAAGATACAATGTTCAGTGTTCAATTAGTAAAACTGCAACTAAGTATGACAAAAGGCAACGATTTATTAAAAAATAAAAAGGTAAAAAAACAGGAAATAGAAACAGACATACTAGAGGTCCAGATATTGAGTTATTAGCCATATACTTTAAAATAACTAATTAATATGTTCAGTAAATTACATGACAAGAAGAGGAATTTCAGCAGAAAACTCGAAGCTGTAAAAATCAATCAGAAATTTTAAAACTGAAAAATATAAACATTGAAATTAAGAACTCAGGAGATGGGATTTACACAATAGACTTAGAATTTGTTGAATTTTATGTATTCCTTCCAGCTCAGAAATGCTAAAATACACAGAGGTTAAAACAACTTTCATCGTTTTAGTTCAACTGCGAGAATCCTATTTTAGAGTGAAGCCTCTGAGTGTTAATTTTCCATCTTTTGAACACTGAAGGTAATTGTGTTAATGCAGCTCTCCTTGAGTGGAATAATAAAATGTATAGTCATAAACACATTTACAAATTACTATGTTCTTTATCAAGGCTTCAGAGGTTTATCTTCTCTGTCTGATGTTTTGCAGTTGGTTTCAGCCCAGAAACTTGAATTTCTTCACACAATGCCACTTCAATGATAACTGTTCATGATTGCTGAATTCATTTGGCAAGAAGACAGAAATTGCACTTGGTAACACTAATTGATAAGGAAGGTAAGTGTGAGCTCCGAACCTTGAAATCAGAATTTTTTTTAAAAAAGTAATTTAGCTTTACAAACCCTGAAGCACAGTTTTCTACAGTTACCTTTTAAATCCATTTAGCTATTCTATTAATCTCTTTCCTAATTTAAAAACTAGAACTCATGAATGATTTTAAAACCAAAGGTATGTCCAATTCCTAGAATCTTCAGGTTCAGAATTAATTTTATCTATTAAACCAGTCTTGTAGACATACCATCCTCTCCACTTTTCTCCAAATAATGCCTATAGTTCACATTTTCTAATGCCAGCTAGCTGAATCGGTTGATTGTAGGTGACACACTCTATTAAAGGCTTAAAATCTGATTGAAGATTATGTACTATATGTGAGGCATATCTTATTTAGACCTCAAAACAAACCTGAAAATTAAATATTATTGTCCTCATTTTGAGGATGGGGAAATGGAGAGGTTCCAGACCTTCTTATCATTCCCAATGGCACTTAGCTAATAAGAGATAAACCTGGGATTCAAACCTGCATGGGAATAGTTAAATCCTACCCCTGTGCTTGAATGCCCATTTCTACTCCACCGTCAGTTAATCACTGGAAATATTTTTCCTCCTGAGATCTATATTTCTTAGAGAACCTTAGGTTCCCTTTCATAATGATGGGCGTAATCCGAAAGAATATAGTTCTGCAGGCCATGTTTTCAATTTAAAAACCATTTTTGGTCTAGAAAGCCGATTTGAATGACTGTGTTGCTTTTCTAATGGTTTACAATAATTGTAGAGAAATCATTCAGTTCAGAGCTGGGCAAGTTTCATTGCCTCAGGTGTATAACTTTATATTAGGGGCTTAGTAAGCTGACAGGGGGGACAGAAACCTGTTAGTCAAAGAATAAATTCAATCACTGTCCTCAAGGAAATTGCAATGTAGTAGACAGAAGGTAATTTTCAAAATACATACATAAAAGCACAGAAACACAGATTTAAACATGCAACCAACGATCATTTTTTTTTTTTTTTTTTGCGGTATGCGGGCCTCTCACTGCTGTGGCCTCTCCCGCCGCGGAGCACAGGCTCCGGACGCGCAGGCCCAGCGGCCATGGCTCACGGGCTTAGTTGCTCCGCGGCATGTGGGATCTTCCCGGACCAGGGCACAAACCCGCGACCCCTGCATCGGCAGGCGGACTCTCAACCACTGCGCCACCAGGGAAGCCCCAACGATCATTTTTAAGTCCAGTTTATATATTTGCCTTGGGGAAATCCTGGGGTTCTCGAGGTATAACATAGGGGCACAATCTATATGAGGTTTCCTAAGCATGAAAATCACAAGGGGGTTTTGTTAGCCACATCTCTACACACAACCAGCATATATTTAGATCAAGAAGTTCCCCAGGAGGCAATAACTGACATGTTGTTCCTGCAGAGAGACTCTTGGGAATATCTAAGGAATGTGTTCTACACACAATGCCCAGGCATTTGCTGCTTAGGGACAACTCTGGTTTCTTCCTGCGTAGGGCCATTGCTGAAAGCTTCCTCAACATTAAACTGTGCATTCTTTAATTTCCTCAAAAGAAGACACTGCAGAAATCAAAGTGTGACTTGAACTTGGAGATTTTTTTTTTTTTTAAAGAACAGTAATAGACCTTGGCAACACTGCCCAGGGGCAGTGGCCTGGAATGCATCCCGAGATAGTCATCCCAGAAAAAACACCTACGGAGGAGGTGTGCAGGACATGTAAAAAGTGTGAAATAGGTAAGCCTGATAGAATCAGGGTCCCTGTAATCTAGGAGGGAAATAGAATGTAATAAAAACCTTTATTATTTGGGTCTTAGACTTTTCAGCAGCTGAGGCTAAAAGAAGAAGACATAAATAGACTTCTTGGGAAATGGATAGAACTGCTCGGGAAAAAAACTTTCTGGACAGGATGGGCCCTCAAATATAGCACTGCAGACACACAGAAAAGAAAGATCTTGCTTCATATACTGACATCCTGTGCAGAAGTTCAGAAAAAGAGGAGAACTAGAGGCCAGGGGCAGGAAGAAAGAAGACTTTATTGCAGCAAAGAGCAGCCAGCTAATGAGGCACTTCCATGGGGGCAGGCTGGATGCAAATACCTGATGTTTGCATTCATTTAAAGAGCCTCAAAAGAACCACTGGCAGTTTTAAGGTGTAAATGATGATAAGTAAGAAGAGATCAGAGGCAGGAGATAGACAAGGAGATCCCTCTCTGATAATTGCTGTGTCTTGTCTATTAAATTCCAAATAACTAAAATTTGGAACTAGAATCTACAGGTTCAGAATTAAGTTTATCTATTAAATCAGTCTTGTCAACATAATTTCAAAATCATACCATCCTCTCCATTTTCCCCAATATAATGACTTTAGTTCAGTTACTAATGTCAAGAGAAAAATATGTTTTCAATTTTAATTAAACAGTAAAAAACTATAAAACTTCCACTTCAGGCCATTACAGAATAACTGATCCTTGACTTACTTTCCTGTCAATGGCAGACAAACATTAGACAAAATATTGTGTGGCAACTATTTTCAAGCAATGAATAACAGACCATGCAATACCATAATCCTTGAGAGAAAGAAAATACACAAGATGAACCCCACAATTATCCCAGCTTTTTTGCCTAAGAATACTTTTTTGCCTCATACTGGAAGGTGGAGCCCAAGCAGAACATCTTCCTTGAAGAGCCAGAAACTGGGGTTCTGGGCTGCTGAAGAGACTGAAATGTGTGGGACTGAATACCAGAGAAAATGGAGCTTTTAAGAAGGGTGACATCAGAATTTTACATGGCCGTAGGTTCTGGGCTGGACTGCACATAAGGCAGGGCTTTAGTCCACTAGGCTTATCAGAGACTGTATGTTATTGGGTTGATTGCTAAATGGAGATACCAGAGGTCATGCACTGCTAAAAGACAGTGGCATTCTGGCCTAGCCAGAGAGGAGAGATCCCACTGAGCACCTCAGGCATTCAGTTGACAAGCCCACACCTCAGGAGAAAGGACCATATCCTAGAATAAGGGACAGGAAGTTAAGGCCCACTCTAACAAAATAAAACTAAGTCCAACAGGACCTAGAGATTCCACTAGTAATTAAAGAGATTTTCAGAACAACACTCAATGCCCTTTAAAATAAGATGATGTAATCTAGACTCTATATAATTTATCATTTACAATATCCAGCATACACCCCCCCCCCACTGCCGCCAAACCTCCTCAGGCATATAGTAAGTAGAGGCCAGGGATGCTACTAAACATCCTACAATGCACAGGACTGCCCCCACAAGAGAAAATTATTTGACCCAAAATGTCAATAGTGCTGAGGTTGAGAAATCCTGCTCTAAAACAAGCACTCAAAAAAATGCAAAGAGGTATTATACAGGAATTAAAATGGAATTATAAAAGATATTTGTTAATCCAAAAGAAGTCAGAAAGGGAGGAATAGAGAAACAAAAAGCAGGCTGGACAATTAGAAAACAAACAGCAAGATGGTAGGCTCATCCAAACCTCATCAATAATTAGGTCACATGCAAACAGCAACTCAAGTTGTGTCACAGATGTGAACGCAAAAGCTAAAACAATAAAATGTCTAGAAAAATGCTACTAGGGAATATTTTGTTATCTAAGGATAGGCAAAGATTTTTAAATAGGGCACAGAAATCAATAAACATAAAAAAATTGATAGAGTTCATCAAAATTTAAAACTTCTGCTTATTAAAGTAGACAGTTGAGAAAATGTAAAGGCAAGCCAGAGACTGCCAGAAAGTATTCACAATACAGATATCTGACAAAGGGTTTGCAGAAAAGGTATACAAAGAATGCTTTTAATGCAACAATATAAAGGCAATCAACTCAGTTAAAATGGTGAAAATACTTGAACAGACACTTAAGAAAGGATACACAAATGCCCAATAAGCACAGAGGAAAGTGCTCAAATTTATTAATTATTAAAGAAATAGAAACCAAAACCACAATGAGTGATTCAAATCACAATTCAACCACTAGAATGACTAAAATTAGAATGACTGACAACACCAAATTTTGTTGAGGATATGGAGCAACTCATATATTGCTGATGAAGTGGAAAATGATACAATCACTTTTCAGAGGACTGTTTAATAAACTTTCATACTATACATCTACTATGTGACCCAGCAATCCTGCTCCCACTTGTAACTGACAGAAATGAAAACATAACTCCACAAAAACATTTGTGCAAAAATGTTTATAGCTGCTTTATTCATCAAGGCCTCAAACTGGAAACACTTCCAGTTGGTGGTATCATCATACAATGGAATATTCCTCAGCAATAAAAAATAGTGAACTACTAATACATAAAACAGCATGACTGAATCTCAAAACCATTATGTTGAGTGAAAAAAAGAATACATACTTTATGTTGCTAACAGATAAAATTAATCAATAATGATAAAAATTAGAACAGTGCTTATCTATGGGAATGTGGAAATTGATTGAAAGGGGGCATAAGGGAATTTTCTAAAGTGATGGAAATGTTCTGTAGTTTGATTGAGGCATTGGTTACATGAGTGTGTACATTTGTCAAAACTAGTCAAATTGTACCATTAATATATGTGCATTTCACTGTATGTAAATGTTATGCCAACTTAAAAAAAATCTCTAAGGGAAAATTATTTTGGGGCCAGATAATGATCAATCTTGCAAGCCAGGTTAACGACTTTAGACTTTATTCTGCATGCAACAGAGGCCTTCAATAGAGATTTTTACCCAGGGACTGAATATATTTATTTTTTAAGGAACACATTTCTGATAAATGTGTAAAAGACAGATTGGAGAGGGGAGTATCTGGAGGCTATTGCAAGTCCAGGCAGTAAGTGATGGGGCATGGAACTAGGGCAGTGGAAGTGGGTGTGAGAAAGTTAACAGATGAAAGAAATATCCAAGAGTCAGTATCACTGGAAATGTCGGGGCGGGGGGGTTGGAGAGAGATAAGGAGGAGTTGAAGATGGTTGCCATTTGCCAAGGTAAAGAACATAAGTGTGTTTTTATTGGGGAAAGAGAACGAAGGGTCAAGGGGGCAGGAAATAGGTTCAGTTATAGATGAGGTCAAGCTGCCTGCAGGACAACTGTGCAGAGTTTTCCAATCAGCACTTGCAGGTATGGATATGGAACACAGTAAAGTGACCAGGACTGGAATCAGAGCTGGAGATGAAGATTAGATGGCCTGAGAAAATAAGCAGAGTGGGAGAAAAAAAAATGTGCTAAAGGCAGTGCAACACCTGGGAACTCAGAACTGATAACTTGTACCAAGCTTGAGAGGTCAGAGAAAATGTGTAAAGCTTCTAAACACTAAAAATATGACCTGCTCCCTTTCACAAATGCCCTCCTGTCTTAGTCCTACAGACTTGCCTGCTACTTATCACTGATAACACATAAGAGGGACCAAGGAGGGTAGGTTTGATGATAACTAATTGGTGCCAATTTTCAACACCCTGTCAGGAGCCACCTTTGGCTTGAAGGAATGTACTAGAGATCACAATACAGGGCAGTAAAAGTGGCATATTTAACCAACTTTGGGAGCTTGAAGCTGAGAGTTGCAGAATGCTAAGTGGCAGGTAGCATTCTGTAACTCTTGTATTTTAGTGATATGTTATTAGTCATTTGAATATCAGGTAAAAACCCACATAAAAATTTTCTTGCTTCTCTTTCAACTGATAGTCGTGGCAGCAGTTGGTGTTAGTGAGTCTTTAAATTGGCATTCACGGTGGCAATGGCTGAATGTGTCCCTGAGCTCCCCAAGGCTTTCAGGCAGCCCCCCTCCCAACAGACTTGGGTTGAAGCAGCATCTAACAAACATACAGAACAGCTAACTTTAAGATAAAACGAGGGGAGAGGCTCCAGTGAGGCTTACAGAGAAGAGATGGGAGAAAAACGAGGAATGAAGAAAGAAGAGATGCCAAGGGCTAGGAAAGAACATCAGTAAAGAGTGTGCTCAGCAATACTGAATGCTGCCAAGAGGTCAGGAGGATGAATACTTGGAAGTGGCTATTAGATTCGGAAATGAGGATGTCGTTAGAGAGAATTAAGGATCATTTCCCACAGAGTTATGGAAGCCACACTGCAGGGAGCTGAAAAGTAGAAGGATAGATAAAATGTAGGCATCAAGTACACCTCTTACTTTGAAATAAGAATGGGTAGGTGGGTGGGGCAGTGGCTTGCAGAAGAACCAGAACTTGGGAAGATTTACTTAGGAAATGAAAACATAAGCATGTTTTTTGTTTTTTTTTGCGGTATGCGGGCCTCTCACTGTTGTGGCCTCTCCCGTTGCGGAGCGCAGGCTCCGGACGCGCAGGCGCAGCGGCCACGGCTCATGGGCCCAGCCGCTCCACGGCACGTGGGATCCTCCCGGACTGGGGCACGAACCCGTGTCCCGGATTCTCAACCCCTGCGCCACCAGAGAAGCCCTGAATGTTTGATGGATAAAGGAAAGGGTCAAATGGAAAAGAAGACAGAAACTGAAGAAAGGATAAATAGAACTGAGGGAGGCAGGAAGCAGAAGAAAGAATACAAAAGTCAACATACAACCTGCCCCCAACATTCCAGGCACATTATGGATCAATACAAGTGGAAGCTCTTTTTCTTAGCAAGCTTTCCAATTTTCCTACCCTCCTTTTTTCTCTCTAGGCTACACTTATAGTGGCCTGCTGCTCAGCTACACCTGAGTGGGGCACATTTGCTCCCAAACTCAACATACTCATAAATCAACAATTTGTTCTCTCCGAAACTTATTTTCTCTCATCTTTTCATATTTCATCTAACTACACACTTCTCCCTACACTGGTAAATAAGGCCCTGCATCTGTATATGGCCTACCAGGAGTATTCAAGGCTAATCAGAAGATACTGGACTTGAGTTAGATCATAAGCATCCCACAACTCACAGGCCCTCTGATTCATCCGCTTTGATTCATCCCACTCCCAAGGAGCCCATTTCCAACAGCCTGGAGCCCAGATCCCCTCCTATCCTCTTCATAATCAATGCAGACTCAGCTTAACCCTCCCAAAGCTGGAATCTTCCCCATTAACTTGAGTTGTCTTGAAAATGCAATCCATCTGGATCTTGGTTGATGCCTGAGTGCCCATCCCATCCCCCAGTGGAATGATTAACTTGGCAGAATTATGGATAGCTATATCCACATACCTCTTTATCATTATCCTTGGTTACCTCCCCAATATATGAACCCTTAAGTCTTCTGACCATCCTCTGCCCCATTCACATTTCGAGAATTTTCTGTGCCTTCTCACGTCTATTCCAAACTCCCACTGATCCTCACCCTCCAAAAACTTTCCCCTTAGCCTTCAGGAATTCGCTTTTCTATGGTTATGTCGACTGAAAAAAATATGCACAACCTAAAAGTTGAGAGTTATGTTTTATTCGGTAGGCATACTGAGTACTTCAAGCCCAGGAGGCAGCATCTCAAGTAACCTCTAGAAAACTGCTCGGAGGAGGTGAGCAGGGAGCTAGGATATATAGGAGGAGTTTTGCAACAAAGGGCAGGTAGTAGAAACAAAAGAGTACTGTTAATAAATGAAAACTAGGTACCTCAAGTTAAGGAATTTAGGGCTTTTCTATGTATAGGAAGATGCAAGATTCTGGGCTCACTGAAACCATTCCTTTGATATGCGCCTCAGCTCTCTGGGGCCAGTATCCTGTGTTTTCATAACCTGAGTTCCCTCAGGGCTCACCGTAGGGAGTGGCTGCAGTCTGATGGCTGCTAGATGGCAGGTGTTCTTTGTTTCCTTCCTGAGCTCCCTCAGGGCTCACCGGCTCACCACTGATGACTGTGACATCCTTTGCTTAACTGATACAGCAGGCAATATTTTATTTCTCAGTTACAACCTTTCCATAATCACATCCTCTTCTTAGACATCCCCTCCATCTCCTTGTTGAAACTGAGAGCAAGGGATCTCCCATAAAACTCAGCTTCACCAAAAATCCTCTAAACTGGGGGTTACTCTTTTTCCCACACCTCTTCAGTTTCCCTTGCTGCTTTCAGGACATTGTTTTTCCATGTTCTTGGAGAAAAACACCCCACTGATGTTCATGCCATCGGCTCATTATGGAATACTGAATGAAATTCAGCCTTGTTTTCAGTTATTCTGTATACCTACTTATTTCTTCTACATAGAAAATAACACAAGGACTCTTTAGATATGTTCCTAGTTCTATGAGAATCTGCATAGACTTTTTTTTTCTAAATTTTTTTGATATCTGTATTTCAGTGTAATTTCTTTTTAAAAAACATCTTTATTGGAGTATAACTGCTTTACAGTGGTGTGTTCGTTTCTGCTTTATAACAAAGTGAATCAGCTATACATATACATATGTCCCCATATCTCTTCCTTCTTGCATCTCCCTCCTCCCCACCCTCCCTATCCCACCCATCCAGGTGGTCACAAAGCACCGAGCTGATCTCCCTGTGCTATGCGGCTGCTTCCCACTAGCTATCTATTTTACATTTGGTAGTGTGTATATGTCCATGCCACTCTCTCACTTCATCCCAGCTCACCCTTCACCCTCCCAGTATCCTCAAGTCCATTCTCTAGTAGGTCTGCATCTATATTCCCATCTTGCCTCTAGGTTCTTCTGACCATTTTTTTTTCTTTTTTAGATTCCATATATATGTGTTAGCATACGGTATTTGTTTTTCTCTTTCTGACTTACTTCACTCTGTATGACAGTCTCTAGGTCCATACACCTCACTACAAGCAACTCAATTTCATTTCTTTTTATGGCTGAATAACATTCCATTGTATATATGTACCACATCTTCTTTATCCATTCATCTGTTTATGGACACTTAGGTTGCTTCCATGTCCTGGCTATTGTAAATAGAGCTGCAATGAACATTGTGGTACATGACTCTTTTTGAATTATGGTTTTCTCAGGGTATATGTCCAGTAGTGGGATTGCTGGGTCATATGGTAGTTCTATTTGTAGTATTTTAAGGAACCTCCATACTGTCCTCCATAGTGGCTGTATCAGTGTACATTCCCACCAATAGTGCAAGAGGGTTCCCTTTTCTCCACATCCTCTCCAGCATTTATTGTTTGTAGATTTTTTTTTTTTTTTTTTGCGGTATGTGGGCCTCTCACCACTGTGGCCTCTCCCGTTGCGGAGCACAGGCTCCGGACGTGCAGGCTCAGCGGCCACGGCTCACGGAGACAGCTGCTCCATGGCATGTGGGATTTTCCCGGACCCGGGCATGAACCTGTGTCCCCTGCATCGGCAGGCGGACTCTCAACCACTGAGCCACCAGGGAAGCCCTGTTTGTAGATTTTTTGATGATGGCCATTCTGACCAGTGTGAGATGATATCTCAGTGTAGTTTTGATTTGCATTTCTCTAATGATTAATGATGTTGAGCATTCTTTCATGTGTTTGTTGGCAATCTGTATATCTTCTTTGAAGAAATGTCTATTTAGGTCTTCTGCCCATTTTTGGATTGGGTTGTTTGGTTTTTTGATATTGAGCTGCTTGAGTTGCTTGTATGTTTTGGAGATTAATCTTTTGTCAGTTGCTTCATTTGCAAATATTTTCTCCCATTCTGAGTGTTGTCTTTTCGTCTTGTTTACGGTTTCCTTTGCTGTGCAGAAGCTTTTCAGCTTCATTAGGTCCCATTTTTTTATTTTTGTTTTTATTTCCATTTCTCTACGAAGTGGGTCAAAAAGGATCTTGCTGTGATTGATGTCATAGAGTGTTCTGCCTATGTTTTCCTCTAAGAGTTGGATGGTGTCAGGCCTTACATTTAGGTCTTTAATCCATTTTGAGTCTATTTTTGTGTATGGTGTTAGGGAGTGTTCTAATTTCATACTTTTACATGTAGCTGTCCAGGTTTCCCAGCACCACTTATTGAAGAGGCTGTCTTTTCTCCACTGTATATTCTTGCCTCCTTTATCAAAGATAAGGTGACCATATGTGTGTGGGTTTATCTCTGGGCTTTCTATCCTGTCCCACTGATCTATATTTCTGTTTTTGTGCCAGTACCATACTGTCTTGATTACTGGAGCTTTGTAGTATAGTCTGAAGTCAGGGAGCCTGATTCCTCCAGCTCCATTTTTCTTTCTCAAGATTGCTTTGGCTATTCGGGGTCTTTTGTGTTTCCATACAAATTGTGAAATTATTTGTTCTAGTTCTGTGGTAGCCAGTGGTAGTTTGATAGGGATTGCATTGAATCTGTAGATTGTTTTGGGTAGTAGAGTCATTTTCACAATGTTGATTCTTCCAATCCGAGAACATGGGATATCTCTCCATCTATTTGTATCATCTTTAATTTCTTTCATCAGTGCCTTATAATTTTCTGCATACACGTCTTTTGTCTCCTTAGATAGGTTTATTCCTAGATATTTTATTCTTTTTGTTGCAATGGTAAATGTGAATGTTTTCTTAATTTCACTCTCAGATTTTTTCATCATTAGTGTATAGGAATACCAGAGATTTCCGTGCATTAATTTTGTATCCTGCTACTTTACCAAATTCATTGATTAGCTCTAGTAGTTTTCTGGTAGCATCTTTAGAATTCTCTATGTATAGTATCACGTCATCTGCAAACAGTGACAGCTTTACTTCTTCTTTTCTGATTTGGATTCTTTTTATTTCTTTTTCTTCTGTGATTGCTGTGGCTAAAACTTCCAAACTATGTTGAATAAGAGTGGTGAGAGTGGGCAATCTTATCTTGTTCCTGATCTTAGTGGAAATGGTTTCAGTTTTTCACCATTGAGGACGATGTTGGCTGTGGGCTTCTCATATATGGCCTTTATTATGTTGAGGAAAGTTCCCTGTATGCCTACTTTCTAGAGAGTTTTTATCATAAATGGGTGTTGAATTTTGTCGAAAGCTTTCTCTGCATCTATTGAGATGATCATATGGTTTTTCAACGTGTATCATGTTGATTGATTTGCGTATACTGAAGAATCCTTGCATTCCTGGGATAAACCCCACTTGATCATAGTGTGTGATCCTTTTAATGCGCTGTTGGAAAGATCTGCATAGACTTTTATACTGGCTAAGTAAGTAAAGCTAGATCAGTGCAGTCATAGTAGGCAGGTTGATTATTCCAAGGATGATGAGTAAATTCAGCCTGCAGTGGTTATTCAATGTTAAATGTACCTTCCATAGTTCACAGCAATTCGACCTCCCAAGTTCACAACCTTGAGGGAACAAATCCTGCTTTCTATGCAAACATCTTAACAAATGTAGTTTTTGATAATAAACATTGATTGCCTCAAGGTTACAAGTCAACAGTTCTTAGAACTATTATTTTTAAATCTCTCAGTGTTATAGAGATTTAAGCAGAATTTCTCTGCCTTTTTTAGTAATTAGAACTAGACAGAAATTTAAATTCATGATGAGAATATATTGCATAAATATCGATTTGACTCAAATTTTATGCTAGCTGGTATGTAACTCTTCCCCAGCCTTTATTCTTTTCTGTCTAAATAAAAGCTAATGGCTCACTTAGTGCGTTGTCTGCACAAACTACTTGTGTTCACAGCTTTTTTATTTAAAGTTTTCCATTATGAACTTTGAGCCCATGTATAATTTTATACAGGCAGAATCAAGTTAATGTAATAATTATTCCTTTTAATTTCCAAAGGCTAAACCACTCTTTTCCTTTCCTCATTGCTATTATCTACCAAACTCCTGGTCCTCTTTTTAATCCTTTTAAGATATTAATACAGTTATGACTGATTTCCTGTGTACCCAAGTATCTACCATTATCCTGAATACTACATCAGCCACAAATATGCAGTGTTACAGGCTGAACTGTGTTCAACCCAAATTCATGTTAAAGTCTTAACCCCTAGTACCTCACAATGTGACTGTATTTGAAAGTAGGGTCTTTAAAGAGGTAATTAAGGTTAAATGAGGTCATTATGGTGAACCCTAATCCAATATGACTGGTATCCTTATAATAAGAGGAGATTAGTACACAGACATACATGGAGAGCAAATCATGTGAAGACACAGAGAGGAGATGGCCATTTACAAGCCAAGGAGCAAAGCCTCAGCAGAAGCCAATCCTTGTTACATCTTGATCTCAGATTTCTAGCTTCCAGGACTGTGAAAAAATATATTCTGTCATTTAAGCCATATGGTGTTTGGTATTTTGTACACCTAGTATTTACTATGTGCCACGCATGGTTCTAAGTGATTTACCTCTATTAACTCATTTAATCCTCACAGCATCTGTATGAAATGGGCACATGAGGAAAATGAGCTACAGGGAAATGAAATAATTCCCTAAGCTTACATAGTTTAGCAGATACAGAAGCCAGGTTGTCCGATTCCAATAAAGAAGCTATTAACAATGATTCTTAGATCCTGCAAAGCACTGGGTATGCCCTTAGCCTTTATTTAGATGGAGAAGCATAAAGGTTAGAAACTATTTACATAAGTTACCCACTGTATCCTACTCTGTTGAGTGACCTCAATATCCATGTGGATGTTTAGCCCCTCAATTTCATGACCTTAAGTCCACCTCTGGCTACTGTCCTATTACTCTTCTCCCATCCAGGACCAAAGAGCTTTAAAAGTTATCCTCACTAGAATGTCTCTGTTTACTTCAGTGTTACTCCTTAGTCCACTGCAATATGGTTCCTATGCCTACCAAACCTCTAAAGCAGGCAATACTAAGGTTATTTGACATCTCCTTTTTGTTAAATACAACGAAAAGCTTTCATTTTATTTGTTTTCATAATTTTGAATAGGTAATACACACATATGAAAAGATATTTAAAAGTTCAAAAGTGGGGTGGTAGGGGATTTCCTGGCAGTCCAGTGGTTGAGACTCCATGCCTCCACTGCAGGGAGCGTGGGTTCCATCCCTGATTGGGGAACTAAGATCCCACGTGCTGCGTGGCATGGCCAAAAAATAAAAATAAAGTTCAAAAGGATAAAATGAAAAGGAAGTCTCTCTAAACATGTTTTCCAGCTTAGTTCCCTTCTCAAGAAGCAACAGCTATCACCAGATTTATTGTGTGTTTCCTTCTAGAGATATTTTATGGAAAAATTAATTAAAATAAAAATTAAATAAATTAATAAAAGTCTTTATTTAAAAAAAATAAATTGGAGCATACTAAAATCACCGTTGTGCTCCTTGATGTTTTCACATAATGACAGATCTTAGAGATCTTTCCACATTGATACACACAGAGCTCACTCGTTCCTTTGAACAACTGCATTCCCCCTTCTTTTTGCTGTGTCTTGAATATTTCCTTAAAACTTTTTTGCTTTAAGCAATAAGCACTTTTGAGATTAAGGAGAAAATGAGGGATTCCTAGGAAGTGAGTGTTATGTAGCTCTAGGTGAGTCATTGTTCTGTAGTAAAGGGGGAGGAGAGTCTCAAAGCTTAGTACAGGCTGTCGAGGGTGGCAGTAGATGAAGGTGACAACAAAATTCCTCTTCCCTTTTGCATTTGTGAGAAAAGGAACCTATTCTGATAATGTATGGCTCATAAATTTGAAATAATTTAATTCTTGAGCATGGATTTGCTAAAGAGCTCAGAATATACATTTACTAATTATCATATTATGTCATATGGTTTCACAATGTTATATGTTAAGGAAATGTTTCAAATAGTAGTTTCCCTGCATTGTCTCTGAACACTACAGGTTCTGTGATTAATAGTCAAAGCTGAAAAGGAAAAGGAAAATATTGTTCTTAAAGTCTCTTATGAGAGTTTGAGACTAGAAGCTTACATTTTGTTTGCCTGTTATCAAAGCAGTATTAAATTGAAAACTATCAGGCTGAATACAGATCATTAGTACAGTTTTCGGAATTTCTCTTTATTTTATAGGTTAGGGCTCTAAAGGTTACTATTTATGCTGCTGTTATATTTTCTTAGATACCAGAATGACCAAAATTTGGATAAGTTTTCATAAGAAGTAATATCCCTCTAATATAGCAATGTTCAAAGGGTCAGATTTTCAATTACCTTGATATCTAGATTGCTATATTAGATCATACATTTGATATATTTGTGCCTTTTATAAAAATATAGTTTCTAAAATCCAAATAGCAAGGGGTTAATATTTAATAAAGTATTCATTTATCATAATTTATATCTGAACAAGTTATGATATCTTAATCACTAATCGTTAGTCACTGAAATCCGTTGCTTAGTTTTTATCCCGATTCTCCCTCTAAGACTGTAAAAACCAATACAAGGTGAATATTTTCTTTAAGTTAGACGACTTCCAGACCATATACATGCATTTGACTCTGCTATTTTTAGGGTTTCCAAAATGCTTGATTTGAAAAATTACTGCGAGTTTACTTCCTTTTAAAATCTTCTCACTCTGCGAGTTGGTCTTTTATAATTTGACTCTTTTATAAATAATTTTTGTATCATTCTTTCTTATTTCATGGGTATACAATCTTCTCTTATTTCTCTAGGATATTATGACAGTTTATTGAACTTCTATTTGCAGAGTGTATGGGGTTGTTTTGGGTTTTTTTTTTTTTTTTGGTTGCATTTTTTTCTCTTTGTTGGTTTTGCTCTCTCTCTTCCATGTTCAAATTCTATTTTATTTTTTAAAATATTCTTTTATTTTTTCCTGTAAAAGTTTGGCCTTTCAGTTTTAAATTCTTAAGCTATCTGGAACTGACTGTGGACAGTAGATCCAATTTTATTATTTTTCCATGTGGATATTAAACATCCCTAGCACATCTTTTCAGCTTTATTAAAGTATAATTGATAAATTAAAATTGTATATATTTAAGATGTATAACTTGATGTTTTTATTTCCATATTCAAATTCTTTTCAGAATTGGATATATTTTTACTGTCTACTCATTTTCAAGATGAGAGACTAAAAAGCCAACTGGGAGGAGTTCTGTTTCCAGATATATTTTACTAGCTTGTTTCAGAATGACCAACCTGAAGAGAAGAGCTGGCAAAACTGGATGAAAAATGAGGAACATTTCTTTGAAGGCATCTGAGTCACCAAGACAGAAAGGACATGCAGAGCTAATACACCAGAGAGAAAAGGAGGTTGGAGAGGGGAAATAGAGGTTGTGGTAGTTTGGGGGACAAAAAATAGAGTTTAGGAAAGGCAGTGGAGGCATAGCCCAGCTAAACAGTCTTGGTCTTAAGTTCTGATCCCAAAGGGCTGCCTAAGAGTTAGGATAAGTCAGAAATAGAGTAGCTCTCATAAAGTCAGAAGTTCAACTTTGAATCAGCTGAATCTTTGATTGGATTAAAGTAGTCTTTTTAGACTACCAGAAGCAAGACTAAATCCTCTCTGGAGAAATATAACATCATCTAGAGCCTCAAATTATCTCTAAATTTTTCATACATAATGTCTAGCATTCAATGAAAAATAACCAGTCATGCAGAAAACATAAATTGACCAAAGAATAATAGAAACATAAACACAAAGGAAAATTGGAAAAAGTAGTTACCAGGCATGGCCATTAAAATAGCTGTGATTAATATTTTCAAGAATTTAAATGGCAACATGAATTTTAACAGGCAACTGGAAAAGATAAAGTATCATCAAATTCAAGTAAATTGAAATTCAAGTAATTGAAAATGAAATATCTGAAATTAAGATATGGATTTAATAGCATATTAGACACAGCTGAAAAGAGAATAATAAACTGGAAGATAGAGAAGAAAATATCTAGACTGAAGCACATAGAACAGAAGGATGAAAAATAGACAAGAGCATAAGAGACATATGGGACATGATGAAATAGTTTGACTTTTCATTGATTTCATTTTCAACCAATAAATATGATTGAAGTTCCAGGAGGAGAGAAGAGAGAAGACAGATAAGAAGTGATGTTTGAAAATGGATAAAAGGCATCAGGCTGTACATTCAAGAAACTCTAGAAGTCCAAAGCGGGAAAAGTACAAAGAAATCATATTAAGGAATATAATAGTAAAACTGCTGAAAACCAAAATCCATGAAAACATACTGTTTGATGTGATTTAAAATATAATTAGAATTAAAATATATAACAACACAAAAGGTGGGAAAGGGGTATTTTCTGGGAAGTGGTACCACTTTTCATTAGACTTTAATAAGTCAAGGATGTTGTAATTTCTAGGATAAACACTAATAGAGTATGAGATTAATGCACTGCTAAAGAGAAATAAAAGAAAGAAAATAAAAATACTCAACATAAAAGAAGGCAAGAAAGAGAGGAAAAAAACATAAGATATATGGAACATATAGGAAACAAAAAGAAGGATTAGACACTAAGGCTTATGTCACCATCTTTTCTGGAAGCAGAGCCTGCTTTTGGTGAAAATCTCTGATGCAACCTTATTCTTTTAAAAAATATTTTTTAATCTCATACAATCTCTAGAACATTCGTATAGTTATATAATTATTATAGTTATTAGATGTTTATTGGTATTTTTGCCCCGAATACCCATCATATTCAGTTTTAAAGGAAAGGATTGGAAGAGAGCCTTTACTTTTTAACCTTATTATTATTATTATTATTATTATTATTATTATTGAAAACTGATTTACTTTAAAAGGATTCATTAGGACCCAATTGTTACCTGAAGCTGTAGGTATGCTTTTTGAGGCTTCTTCCATATAGACCAAACATTCATAAAATAATCCCTCATGTAGTCTGGATCAGGTTTATCCTATATCCTGCACTCTGACATTACCTTATAACAGAAACAGCATCTCTAGCTGAATTTATACATTTATTGTTAACCCTGTAAGAGATGTGTTTAAAATATCTCTTTCAGATTTGAAAAAAAATTCCCTTACGGTTGCAACTATTCCAGGGAAAGGAAATGTACTCAAAAATGCCTTTCTAAGTTATACAGATGTTTTATTATAATTATTTTGTAAAAAAAAATGGGGTACATAGTATGCTGTCATCTGTTCTACAGTTGTTTTTCCAACATATCTATGAAACAGTGCAATTTATATTTGTAATAATGACCCTGAGGACATTCTGAAGAAAAAAACCAAAACGTGTTATTTTGGTTTCAGTACTCAGTGTATTTTGTAGTAGGATAATTCTTTTAAAATTTATAGCCCATGAAGTGATTATTATGCCCAAACTCTAAATTCTCAAGCCACACACTAGCCAGAGATTGTACTGCACAATCATTTGCAGTTATTCTTGAGGAGCTGATAATAAGGATCCTACTTTTTTTTAAACCTTGGGAATCTATCATTTAACCAATGTCATAAAAACTATCTCAGTACCTTAGGATAGAACTAATATTCAGTCAGTATTCACTAGTAGGGCTGTACTGGTTGTTAAAATAGTGAAATATTACCCTACTTGTTAGTAAATGACCATGGCTCAGAAACCAACTCTGAGCAGTTGCTCCCTCTACAACTGCTCTGGTCCCCACTGTTCCTGACATCTTTCGGAACCCTATTCCAGGGTTTATGTTATTGCATTTGGCACAAGTTTTGAGTATTGTCCCATATAAGGATATTAACGTTGCTCAAGATAGACTATGAACCACCCTTAGCCACCCACTCATGTAAGCATGTATAGCAACAAGAAGCTCCAGGAGACTTCTTCCAAGGTCCCCCATCCTCTCTCAGGTTATAGATGATCATTTTCAATGTAGCTTTTTATACTAGTCTCCATTATTGATTTGGTCACACAGTTCATTTGTGACTCTAGAAGTGGTCATTTTGGTTTAGTCAGGCATCATAGTTTGTGTTCTTCCAGAAGGACAAGGATTCTGGCACAAATAGCTTATTAGGGAGGTGGTCCCAGAAGACAACAATAAAGGAGTGGGGAGGTGAGACAAGGAAGGAAAGGCAGCCAATAAGGTGTGTTTTATCAAGTAAGACATCATTGTGTGGAACTAGTGCTTGATCCCATTGGAGAACTCTGGAAACCAGTGTAGAATACATACCTTACAGTTACCCTACACAAGAGGTTAGAAATCTGGGGAATAAATACTCCAAGTCCTGTCTGTCATGGATTGAGGACTGTTCCAAAAGGTATTGATTCTCTAGCACTTCTGACCTGCTGTGCAGTAGGCAGAGCTGGCCCAAGTTGCTAGAGAAAACTCTCTGGCAAAGAGGTGCAGATGCTGGTAATGGAATTCATTCAGGCAGGATTTCACTACAAGTGTAAGGCCCAACAACACCTGCTATTCTAGGCTTTAGCCAAGAGAGGCTCACAGCAAACTCCTACTGGCTCCATCACTATCACCTCAGCTTCTCCCAAAGTAATGAAGTGTGCTGAGGGCAGATGAACTTCAAGGGGCACAACTGCTCATCCAGACACATTTTCTAGGGGGTGAAGGCTTAGCAGGAGGGAAATAAATTAGCTTGCATTGGAGTAATATGTCCATAATGTTTTAAAATAATCTTCTTCTAGGTATCTCAGCAGAAGTGAACTGGGGCTGCATTTATCTTAGGGGAAATCTCAACCATCATATTATTTTTGGATACCCACTTCAGTTCTTCAAAATCATTTTCTTTCTTAGAGGAGTAGTGGTCAAGGGGACTAAGGATGCTGCCACTTGGGAAAAGTCTCAGCCATCTTTTTCTCTCTTTGAATCTCTTTACTCCTTCTTGTCTCTTTGTTCTGGGGAAGGGAGGAGGGTGAAAAGCCTGTATCTCTTTCTAGAAAAAAACTGAAGAGCATCTCCACTCTGGAAAGGTCTGGAGTCAACTGTCTGCACAAGCTCACTCTAGATACTGGGGCACTCTGCTTCTGGATCTATGCTCTTGAGTTTGCCACTTTTTGATATTAGCCATCTAATTACTAAGGTTTGTGATTTGGCTAGTGCCTTTGTGGAAAATAAAGAAAACTAAACCATTTGACCTGCTTTGACTCTACACCTTTGGTTGGCCTTTAGCTTAGATAAAATAATATGAATAATAATTATTGTTATTATAATAGTGTTAGCTTATTGTGCCCTAACTCTGTGGTCCAGTGGTATGTGTTTTGTATGGATTGGTTTATTTAATTTTTACAATCACTCTCTGAAGTAGCTACTATTAATATGTCCATTTTATAGATGAGTGCTTTATTTGGTCCACCAGATCCCTCCAATGAAAAGGAAAACCATTTTCTGAAATTACTAAGTAATCCAAGAGTGATATTTTTACACCATCCAAACATCCTGTTCCTCAATAACCCTTTACCCAATGGCTTTAACATTCTTTTATCAACTGGTTATTACATTATGGCTGCAAAAACATGATTTTCTCTTTTCATCATTCCTTCTATATTTATTAGCTTACATCCTTCAGCAGAAAAAAAGCATTTCCTTCTCCCTTTCTCTTCCTTGAGCACCACCTGGGACCATGGATTTTTATTTATTCAGCATTATAATAATTTATGGCCATTATTCTTTTTGATGTTCAAATTGTCTCAAATTTTACCCAGTAGGAGCTCCTTCAAGTTGGCTCTTATGTCCTTCCAATACTCTTTGAGTGCTTTCTTGCTTTCTGGCACAGCAAAATATTTCAGTCTCACTCCCATACTCTCCCTGCCCCAGACCTATAACCAGCCATTTCTCTAAAGAACCCTGTTTCCTCTCAGAGAGAAATGGCATTTAGACACCAAATCTGATCATCGGGTAAGTTCAATGCCACTCAGTGTCATTGTCTCCAGATTCCTTCACTGGACAGAGTCAGAAAAGATATTTTTTTCAAAAAATAATGAATTCATTTTGATATTTCCATTTTCATTATTCTGATGGAGAGCCAGAAGAACTGGATTTGCAGCTGTGCCTCCCATGCTGTTTCCTTTGTGAGCTCTCTTCTCTCTGTTGGCCATTGGAAGATGTTGCTATCTGCAATCTAACCTCTGTCTCTTCCAGACTTTCTGACACCTTAGATTCCAGAGAACACTTAAATGATTGTTTTCCAGGCTGGCTTTTTCTGCTGCTATTATTTGCCCCCATGTCACATCCAGGCTAGGGCCGGATGCCAAATAACACCCTGTGTGATCTCACTACGCCATATCCCTAGCTGCTAAGAGAACATCATATTTCAAGGACATAGTTTGGCTATCTGGAAGGTGTGGAACTTTCATTAGCTTCTAGCCAGAATTATTTTTCTGTTCACAGGTGAGATACAATGTTATTATCTCAAGGGTTCTCTTATAAAACTACATCTTTTCCAGCTTCACCTCATCGTGCTTTTGTTTTTTTGTAGTCATGTTGTTTGCATTTTCAAACTCATTACCCCCAAAAAAGGTGAGTTTAATAAAAAAACATTGCTAACTATCACTCCTATTTATCGTGTTGTGTTAAACACCATTTATCATTTTTACAGTAGCAATAATGGCAATTAGATCTACATTAGCTCACCTATAGTACATGTTTAGATCCCATTGGCCTGGTGGCTTTTCTTCTTAACTTGTCTTTTTTATTGTGGCAGAAAAAGGAGTTAGATAATTATCAGTTTTCTTTTTCTAGTCTTGGTTTTTTTTCTTCTTCTTTAGTTTGTTCAAAGGATCTGGAATCCTCAGGTTGAATCCACTGCTCAGAGTTCCTTTTCCATTTTCCTTACAATGTTTCTCACATTCATTTCCTTTGTGAATCTCTTTTCCTGTTTCTCATCAACTATCCCCTCTTTCTCTCTTTAGCATGGTGGTTAAGAGTATGGTTTCTGGTCTACGGCCATACCAAAAAAAAAAAAAAAAAAAAAAGAGCATGGTTTCTGGAGATAGTTTCTATAGCTATATAGTTTTAGGCAGGCCACTTAATTTTTCTGTCTTATGTTCCTTATCTGAAAATCAGGGATAATAACAGTACCTACCTCATAATATTGTTCTGAGATTAATTGAACAATATGTGTAAATCATGTAAATACAGTGCCTCACATAAAAAAAGTTTCAATAAGTGTGAGCATCTTTTATTATTTACTGGTGCCTATAGCCTTTGTATGTAAATGTTTTTATCATCATGAAAAAGACTTACATCTGTTTGCTTCTAGGACCAAATACCTGTCCCTCATCCCTCCACAAATAAATTCAACAGGGTCCTACTACCTCCATTCTTCACATAGAAGGCAAAGGTGTCTCATCTGAGTAAATGACAAGTGGGAGATACAGGAAAGGGGGGGGGAGTGCAAGTGTACCACTCCTCCCTCTTAGACACGCTGACTCTGTTGTCCCTCTCTGTCATGTCTTTCTGTAGGTAGAGTTGCCAGATAAAATACAGGACGACGAGTTCAATTTGAATTTTAGATAAACAACAAATCATTTGTTGTCATGTACATACTTATACTGTATTGTAAATATTTTTAATTTTGTGTATATTACGATGTTTTGACATCCTACAAAAAACCTTTCTGGCTGGGGACAGGTTGCCCCTTCCTGAGCTAGCCAATTCTTAGGCATTGCAAAGGGCCTAGGCAGAGCGTGTTTTTGATGTGCAAACTAACAAATCCAGAGCCACATCACTCCTCTATCTGGCCTGTAAGCGCCACAAGACCATATTCCTCTGCCTTAATCATCCCAGGTCAGATGCCAGGCAGCTAGGTACTACCTCTATAGCCTGAAGCGCAACAAAATTATTCAACCTAGCCAATCCTAAACTGTTCACTCTGCCCTGCTTTGCCTTTCCTGTGGAAACCCTAATAAAGGCTGTGACCTATACCTTTCCCTTGCCCCTGACTTCTGCCTCCTGACCACTCTGGTATCTTTCTTATGTGGCCTTGACCAGTGTACAATGTCTCCTGTCTCTAGGATCTGTGAATATAATAGACTTTGTTTTTTCCTGAGCCTCTCCTGTCTCCTCTTGTAGCCATACCTGACTGACCATCTCATAGAAGAATATAAAACATATA
Organism: Kogia breviceps; assembly: GCF_026419965.1. NCBI lineage: Eukaryota > Metazoa > Chordata > Mammalia > Artiodactyla > Physeteridae > Kogia > Kogia breviceps. The sequence continues at coordinate 117,632,875 of NC_081330.1, read as the reverse complement.
CTAACAAATGACTTGTTGCTTATCTGAAATTCAAATTAAACTAGGCATCCTGTATTTTATTTGCTAAATCTGGTGACCCTAGCTGGAGGTAGCATGACAGGGACCAGTACAACATCCTCTGTCTGAGGGTATCATGATTCAGTAAGAAGGGGAGCTATAGCAGATGCTGTCAGTCTGCTGCTCTCTCCTTTGGATTCAATTGGCTAGCATGCTCCAGCCCACCTCCAGCTACCAATGTCTGCATCTCTAGGCCTGAGGGCTTTTTATGAAACTGGAAAGACAGATGAGAAATGTTGATGAAATAGCTACTGCCCCTCGTCCACTTCAGTAGCCTTCAGCCAATGACTGTCAGAAGTTGGGGTATAAATGCCCCAGCTCCCTTGGTCACCTGGGTATGATAATTCTGAGACATATATTTTATAGCATCTCCCTGAGTCTTCTCTCAGGATTAAGCTCCAGTTGTCCACTGTGGTAGTTGGCTTAATAATAGACCTTCTCCTTGAAAGGGTTGCCTTTCCTTTCCCATATTCCTTTCACTCTGTCAGTGGTCCTTGTGCCTCCCCAATACACAACTGGCAATAGGATCCTCATGGAAGGTTCTGATTCTTGGAAATCCAACTGAGATATGAGCTCTTGGTTTCTCCTTTGTTTCCAGCATCTTTCTGCTGATGCCTGTATTATGTTAGCCCCTTTGGTCAATGCTACTACTTGAGAGGAATAAAGTGTATGGCTTTTGTTCTTAAAAAGAAAATGAAAACTCTCTCCAGTTGCTATATTGTTTCAGAAAAGTTGTTTCATTTTTCATACTTGGCTTACATTTTAGTAATTGTTTGCTCTGCTTTTTTGACAACAAATAATCTGTTTCTATCTCCAGGATGCCAAGAGATTGGTTTGGAATTGGATGTTAAGACCAGCTCTGGCACAACAAATGAAAGCCCTTCCACTGATGCTTGTGAGGAACTCTAACAAAGGTAGAAAAATATGCAGTAAAATTACTTGCCTCTTTGAGTTGGCAAAGAATATAATTAAAATAAAAAATGACATCTTATGTGACAGAGTCTGAGTAGGAAGCATAGCGTTTATCACCTCCTGTTCACTAGCTTTTCTTTGGGGAAAAAAAGTCAGCAAGATTTTATCTTGGATGACGCCTACTCACCTGGCTTGGCTTAAGCTAAAAAAACATGAAAATGGTGGGGTGTAAAATAACGTGCCAGATATGCAATTTAGCTTAAACACTAAAGCCAAAATTTACTTTCCCAGAAAAGGTATAATCAGTAAATCCATACTATATATTGACAACTAATAAAGGTACAAACACTGTTAAAGAAAATGGAGCACGGGTTGTTGTCAATACGTAAGTGTGGGGAGAAGTAGCAATGTCTATCCTTCAGAATTATATCAGGAGAGTCCTGAAGGCTAAAACTCAATGTGTATCCAGATACTTAGGAAAAAAACCTATTGTGTGAAGCAGGATATATGTGAATGATGAAGCAGGGATTTTATTGTATTTATCTTATAATAAACATTTTTATCTCTAATAATTACCACTAAAGGAAAACTTCCTGAAACTGACGTGACTCTTCACTGAGGAGTAAGAATTAAAACTGCTGAACTCTGGAGTCTTGCTGAATAACTCGTCTAAGAACTCAGGATCCCTCAAATCTAGGCCTCATCTCAGACCACAGCATCCTTTCTTTCCTAAATACAGTCTCTGAGTGGGAGGTTCTCAATGTAGTACTGACGTAGGTGTGAACATTCAGTGTTTAAAGTCATGAGAAGCAACTTAAATTAAATTGCCTTGAAGTTTTTCAGGCTTTGAAATTTCTATTTTGGATTTTTTAAAAAGGAGGGGTGAGGAGAGAGAAAGAGAAACAGCTTGTTCACTGGGTAGCTTTCGGTCCACCCGCTTCCCCTACCCCCTAACTCTGGAAATCAACAATCATTTTATTGGCACTAGTACAACAAGTCTGTCAGTACTGGAGAAAATGTACTTTTTGGTGTGTGCTTTTTGTATTGGTGACTTTAGTGAAAAAACCCTTTCCAGTAAGGTCTTCTCTTTACCAAGTAGAGTCACAGCCATCACCAGGAGAAGCTATATTTACAAGACCACGTTCCCTTGCAAGCTTGCTTGTACAATCTGCTCCTGAACATTCCATCTGGCATGGAATGAAGAGATTCAAGACATGGGCTTACTTAAAGCAATATATATTTTTTTTAAATCAGAGATTCGCATTCTGAGAAATGAAAAGAATAGATTCTACTCCTATTTCTATTAAGCTTTCACAATTCCATTATTTAGGTTATTGATCTGAATTGATTGTGGTGTCCAGAAAAGCAGCAACCAAGATGTAAAATCTAAAGGAAAATGGTTTGGGGCTGAAACTGGCCATCAACCCATCCACAAATAATGTTTCTCAACAACAATATTGCCAAACCTCAAGCTTATGTGCATTTTCTTTATGTCTTGATTCTGCTGGTTGTTTCTGTTTATGTTGATCAGTGGATGCAGTTTGGTTCTGTGTCCTTAAATATGTAACGTTAATTTGGGAAGTGAATGGCATCAGTTCTAATGCCTGGCAAGTAGTGGGTGCTAAATGAATATTTATTGAATGAAAGAATACTTTATATTTTAATAGCATTATGCACTTTCTCAAGTGCTGCAATAGTCATTGTTTTATTTGCTTCTCACAAGTAGCTAGGGAAGAAACTGAGGATCACTGATTCTATATCCCTGATTAAGGTCACCCAGTTGGCAAGAGGCTAAGTTAGGATTTAAACTCAGATTACATATATGGAAGATCATACCTTGACTCTACCAGGCATGGAGGCATGGAATGCAAGGCCACCTTTGGGGAAGAACAACTAGTTCAGTTTGATGGCAGTTTAGGGAATGTTATGTAGGGAGCTGACAGGAGACTATTATGGAATGGTAAATTTGGATCATCTTGTAGAGAGCCTTGAACGGCAGACTAATGTGTTTGGACTCTACTGCAAAGTCAGTGGATTAGTGTTGTAATTTAGGCAGATTATCTTTTTCTGTGATGGACTGGAGCTCGGTGATAGTGGTAGCAAGCAGAGATGTTTCTTCCTCAGAAACAGGAAAAAAGAGAAGTTGAGGTACAGAGAGACTTTGAAGTGGGGAGTGGGGAAGTTGGAATGCTGTGCCCAAAGTATTAGCCTTTGTAGTCTCAAGGTATGATTCCAAGTGTGAGTGGAAATCGGGTAGGATCGAAGCTTTGTGGAGGCACTTTCCAACATTTCATACACACAGAAAATAAAAGAGCTTCTAGACAGCACTTAAGGTCTATCTGAGACTAGATGTCATGAATTGTGGTGGACCAACTGGAAAAGTGTTGAGCCTTTTAGCAATACAGTCAGTGGAGTGGGAAAAGCAGAAAACACAGATATTAAAGGAATAAGGCATTATACATTTGGGGTTTTTGCACCTAGAACATGCTCAATTGAAGTTGTTAACTAAAAGTTAGGGTGACAAGATAGAAGAACTGGAAAGGATGGAAGACCAGGAAGTAGTCATAAGAAGATTTAAGCTCAGGCTCATTATATGTGAGGATGTAGGAGAGGGAATTGTAGAGCTAGAGGAGGAATTTGAGAGTTTGGGTTCTTATAGACTTTTTGAGAAATGACAGTTTCTGAAGTATAACGAGTGACTAAAATGCAATGGAGATGGAGGTCATTGGGGTTTAGGGAACCAGTGTAATAGAGACCAGGGTAATAGGAGAGTCATCAGCAAGGATGGTGACCTCAATGAGGAGAGTGTAAAGCAAAGGGCCAGAGAAGAACTACAGTGAAGCTTAATTTAAACAGAAAGACCTTATTGAATGAAAGACCAAATCAAATTGAATTTCTTCATATCTGACTATTCATCTATCCTCCTGCCCCAGCCTACCCCACCTTCAACTTTCATTGCCAGATTACACGTCTTCCATGAACAAAAATTCACTTTTAAACACAGTCTTTAAAATTATAGGAAAGCCTATATGCTGTTTATAGGGAAGAAGAAAACTTCCCTGTTTTCACGAATGAATAGAACAAGGTTGAAATAGTGCCTTAACACAATTCTTGGCAGGGAAGAAATTGAGAGGTATAGCCAACAGCTGTGAAACTAGAGTAGGCACAAAGATAGGGAAGGTTGCAAACTGGACTGGAACAAATGCATTTAGACTTTGCTGAGGAAATGCCAATGGTTAGTTCTTAGAGTAAATGTAAACTTATTTAAAATTCATTTGAAAGGGAAAAAGAGAATTGCAGGAAAATCATAAATAATATGCATAGGGTGGCTAGAGAGAATTTCAAAGCTTAGATAATGAAGCTACTGCAAATTAATGTGGGCTGCCATTTTTTGTTTTCCAGCAAGCCTATCACTGGTATCAGTGCCAATCTCCATGGTGCTGAGTCCATTCTCCTCAAGCCCTGAACTCCTCCTTCTTTGCTTCCCCTGTCTCCCCAACACATCCACTCTTATTTGACTTTGTTAGGAAACAACAGAAATCATACATTGTTAACTTTTTCAGCTTTCCTCCATTCCATCTCACACTTTCTCTGCATTCTCATCCTCCTTCAACTTCTTCCCTCCCTTCCACTTTGGAGACAGGTTTCTGCCACGTTGCTGGGGGAGTGAAGGTTCACTCTCCATGTGTATCCCTGTTACCTCTCTTCAAGCCTCCTCCATATTCATCAGCAAGTTCCTCATTCCAGAACAATGTCTCTGCCATATCGTTCCTTTCATCCTATTGAAGTAAGTCTCTTGATGGTTATTCTATATCTCATAACCCTATGTCCTCTCTATCGTTCACTTTCCAACTCTTATATATTAGATTCTGGCTCAAGGAATTCTGACATACCAAAGGCAACCAAGTGAACAGATTCATAACTAAGGCTGTATAATTCCCTACTAAAAAATAAAGACTAACATTGTCCAAGATAAGTTGATGTTTGGCTGCTTATAACTGCAACCAACTATTGTATATATGCTGTATATATACAGAAGTTGATTGTATATATAGTATATAAATATATATACAACTGCAACCCACATTTCAGTTTTAAAAAGTTACGAATTTTCATATGCATTTTATTATTTAACTCCATTTAGCAGGAGTCCAGATAAAAATCACTTCTTACTTAGTCTGAATTTCACTTCAGTTTTGGAATCTGAATCAGTCCAAAGAAGGTTATTCTCAAGTTGGAAAAGTCCTAATAGCTTTTGTAAAAACTGAGGAGGTTCTTACAGAATAAGCCCTCAACCCTCTGGCAACTGACAATTGGAAACCAGAAGTATTTTCCATATTGTGGTGAAGACTGTTTCTAAAAATTCTATTCCCAGAGAATGGAGATAAGACAAACCGGGGGAAGGGTGGTTAGGAGGTGTGTTTTGTGTTTGTTTGTATATGGAGTCAGACCAACTGATATCTCACACTAAAATACCAAAAGTATTGGAGCATTTTAAAAATAAGTGGTAAGCTTTCTTACCACTGAAGTTAGAATGACATGATGATGGCAAACATATTCTTGGTCTGGTAGACAGTGAAAATCAGAAAAAAAGGGAAATATAGCACTCTTAGGAGCAGATGGCAGTGCTTTCAAAACTTTTTGAGTTTTTCTTTGCTTTTTTCAAACTCATGTAATGTAACCAATTAAAGTTACTAAAATCAGATGGTATAATGACAGTGAGCACTATAGCACCTAGCAGACTGATTGGATAGGTATGTGGAGTAATACTAATGATGGATACCATTAGTTAAGACTGGATAAAGGAAAATTACAGATGACTCCATGTTAAGTCACATTGTCCTGACTACTCCTATTTTGGCCCCTGTACAATATGTCTCTACTTACTTATCTCTGAAAGACGTCCATTGATGTTGAGGTGGCATCTGATTCTTTTTAAGCTTATTTTGAGCTAATTTTAGATTTTCAGAAAAGCTAATTTTAGATTTACTAGCAAAACTAGTGCAGAGTGTTTCCACATAACCCTTACCCAGCTTTTCTTCATTGTTAGCATCTTACCTAATCATGGTACAATTATCAAAACCAGGAAATTAACATTGGTACAGTACTATTAACTAAACTGCAGACCTCATTCAGATTTCACCAATTTTTCCATTAAAGTCCTTTTCATGGTCTAGGATTCAATCCAGGATCCCATATATCATTAAATTGTTATGTCTCCTTAGTCTTCTCCAATCTGTGACAGTCCTCAGTCTTTCCTTCTCTTTTATGACCTTGACACTTTTGAAGAGTATTGATCAGTAATTTTCTAGAATGTCCCTCAGTTTATGTTTGTTTGGTGCTTTCTCCTGATCAGATTGAGATTAGCATTTTTGGCAAGAATGCCACAGAGTGATGTTGTGCCCTTCTCAGTGTTTCATATCAAAGGGTTCATGATGTCAGTATGTCCCATTACTGGTGATGTTAACCTTGATCACTTGGTTAAAGTGGTGTCTGTTGGGTTTCTCCACTATAAAGGTGCCATAATTCCCTTTGTAGTTAATACATATCTTCAGACACCATGATTTTTAAGAGCTAAGTAGGGCAAGATTGCTCACATGTTTTCAAATGACTGGGCAACCATGAAGGGTAGGAAGACTAGTAACGTGACTTTGAACACAGACAAATTTCTAAGGGAGGAAGAAAATCTTCTTAGTGCCTCCCTCCCTCCACATTTCCCACTACCATTTGCAGCTAATAAGAGAAAATGTACATATTCAACCCCTATTGGGGGAAACGGTAATTATCTAATTTATTTTGGTTCTACTGCTATACATTTCATGTATGGCATCAGATAGAAGCTCTTGGAAGTCCTTGGTGTTAGAGGTTTTGATTGTTTCTATTTCTTATCATTTCTTAAATAGTCATAATCTCTTTCCCTGTATGTGTAGGGAAAGAAAGACTTCACCAAAAAAGCCATCAGTTTTTATTTTTAGATCATAGAAAAATCTGATCTTAATTAATTATAACAATATTAGTCATACTGACCAAATATTAAAATCCTCTTACAATAAAATAGTGGAATGGCATGATTCCTCCTAGTTATACTTTCCCGGCTGACTATAAGTGTCACTGATGTCCTGTTCTTTAACCTCTCCAACTAATTTGTTTATTCCTTTGTTTGTTCTTTCATCCATTCTTCATTCACTCATGCACTTACCGGCTGAGTGCATACTAAGTAAAAGGCACTGCACTGAATGTCAGGAGATAAAGAAAAGAGTAAGAGACTATGCCTGCCCACAGGACATTTACTATTTACTCCATACTGTCTTCAATAGTGCCTGTACCAATTTAAATTCCCACCTACAGTGCATGAGGGATTCCTTTACTCCACATTCTTGCCAGAACTTGTTATTGTCTTTTTGATAATAGCCATTCTGATAGATGTGAGGTGATATCTCATTGTGGTTTTGATTTGTGTTTCCCTAATAATTAGTGATGTTGAACATCTTTCATTGTGCCTGTTGGCCATTTGTACATCTTGGAAAAATGCATATTCAGGTCCTCTACATATTTTAAATCAGATTGCTTTTAAATATTGAGAGTTGTATGAGTTCTTTATGTATTTTGGATATTAACTCTTTATCAGACATATCATTTGCAAATATCATCTCCCATTCAGTAGGCTGCCTTTTCATTTTGTTGATGGTTTCTTTTGTTGTGCAAAAGCGTCTTAGGTTAATGTATTCCTATTTGCTTATTTTGGCTTTTGTTGCACTTGCCTAGGGAGACAGATCCAAAATATTATTGCCAACACCAAGGTCAAAGACCTTACTGTCTATGTTTTCTTCTAGGAGTTTTATGGTGTCAGGTCTTACATTTAAGTCTTTAATTCATTTTGAGTTTATTTTTGTATGTGATATAAGAAAGTGGTCTAGTTTCATCCTTTTTCATGTAGCTGTCCAGTTTTCCCAACAACATTTATTGAAGAGGCTGTCTTTCCCCCATTGTATATTCTTGCCTCCTTATTATAGATTAATTGCCATAAGCATGGGTTTGTTTCTGGGTTCTCCATTCTGTTTCATTGAACTATGTGTGTTTTATGCCAATTCCATACTGTTTTGACTATATAGCTTTGTAGTATAGTTTGAAATCAGGGAGTGTGATACCTCCAGCTTTGTCCTTCTTTCTCAAGATTGCTTTGGCTAGGGCTTCCCTGGTGGAACAGCGGTTAAGAATCTGCCTGCCAGTGCAAGGGATATGGGTTCGAGCCCTGGCCCGGGAAGATCCCACATGCCATGGAGCAACTAAGCCTGTGTGGCACAATTACTGAGCCTGCACTCTAGAGCCCGCAAGCCACAACTATTGAGCCCACGTGTCACAACTACTGAAGCCCACACGCCTAGAGTCTGTGCTCTGCAACAAGAGAAACCACCGCAGTGGGAAGCCGATGCACCACAACGAAGAGTAGCCCCCACTCACCACAACTAGAGAAAGCCCACGCACAGCAATGAAGACCCAACACAGCCCCAAATAAAAACAAATAAATAAATAAATTTATCAAAAAAAAGTTGCTTTGGCTATTCAGGGTTTTTTTTGTGGTTCCATACAAATTTTAGGATTATTCTACTTCTTTCAAAAATGCCAATGGAATTTTTATAGTGATTGCATTAAATCTGTCAATTATTTTGAGTAAGTAGTATGGTCATTTTAATACACCAAGAGCATGGTGTATCTTTCCATTTATTTGTGTCATCTTCAATTTCTTTTATTAATGTGTTATAGTTTTTAGGGTACAGGTCTTTCACCTCCTAGGTTAAATTTATTCCTAGGTATTTTATTCTTTTTGATGCAATAGTAAATGGGTTTGTTTTCTTAATTTCTATTTCTGTTAGTTTATTATTAGTGTATAGAAACAGCAGATTTATGTATACTGATTTTGTATCTTGCAACTTAATTCATTTATTAGTTCTAATAGGTTTTGGTGACCTGGTAGGGTTTTCTATATACAGTATCATGTCATCTGCAGATGGTTACAGTTTTACTTCTTCCTCCCAATTTGTATGCCCTTTACTTCATTTTCTTGACTGATTGCTGTGGCTAGGACTTTCAGTACTGTAATGAATAAAAGTTGTAGGAGTGGGCATCCTTGACTTGTTCTTGATCTTAGAAAAGCTTTCAGTTTTTCACCATTGAGTATGATAACTGTGGATCTGCCATATATGACCTGTATTATGTGGAGGTATGTTCCCTCTATACCTACTTTGTTGAACGTTTTTAACATAAATGGATGTTGAGTTTTTCAAATGCTTTTTCTGCATCTACGGAGATGATCATATGATTTTTATCCTTTGTTTCATTAATGTGATGTATCACATTGATTGATTTGCAGATATTGAACCATTCTTTCATCCCTGGAATAAATCCCACTTGATCATGATGTATGCTACTTTTAATGTATTGTTGAATTAGATCTGCTAGTATTTTGTTAAGGATTTTTACATCTATGTTCATTAGGGATATTGGCTATTGGCCTGTAATTTTCTTTCTTACTTTTTTTTTTTTTTTGTAGTGTCTTTGTCTTGTTCTGGCATCAGGGTAATATTGGCCTCACAGAATGAGTTTGGCAGCATTCCTTCCCTTTCAATTTTTGGAATAGTTTGAGAAGGACAGACATTAACTCTTCTGTAAATGTTTGGTAGAATTCACTAGTGAAGCCATGTGGTCCTTGACTTTTGTTCATTGACGGTTTTTGATTACTGATTCATTCTCCTTACTAGTATTTTGTCTATTCGGATTTTCTATTTCTTTATGATTCAAACTTTGAAGATTGTATGTTTCTAGGAATTTATCCACTTCTTCTAGGTTGTCCAATTTGTTTGCATATCATTGTTCATAGTAATCCCTTATGATTTTTTGTACTTCTGTGGTATCAGTTGTAACTTCTCTTTCATTTCTGATTTATTTGGCCCTTCTCTCTTTCTTGATAAGTCTGGCTAAAGCTTTATCAATTTCGTTTATCTTTTCGAAAATTCAGCTCTTAGTTTCATTGATCTTTTCTATTTTTTTTTTTTTTAGTTTCTAGTTTATTTATTTTTGCTCTGATCTTTATTATTTCCTTCCTTCTACTAACTCTGGGCTTCGTTAGTTCTTCTTTTTCTAGTTCCGTTAGATGTACAGTTTGTTTATTGGAGATTTTTCCTGTTTCTTGAGGTAGCCCTATACTGCTATGAACTTCCTTCTTAGAACTACTTTTGCTGAGTCTTATAGATTTTGGAAAGTTTTGTTTGCATTTTCATTTGTCTCATGGTATTTTTTGATTTCTTCTTTTCTTTGTTGATCCATTGGCTCTTTAGTAGCACATTGTTTATTCTTCACATGTTTGTGGTTTTTTTCAGTTTTCTTCTTGTAATTAATTTCTAGTTTTGTATCGTTGTGGTAAAAAAAAAAAAGAGGATTGATATGAGTTTAATACTCTTAAATTTACTGAGACTTGTTTTGTGGTCTAACATGTGACCTGGGAGAATGTTCCATGTGGGCTTGCAAAGAACGTATTCTGCAGTTTGGGGATGGAATATTCTGTATACATCTATTAAGTTCATTTGGTATAATGTGTTGTTTAGGGCCACTTTTTCCTTCTTGATTTTCTGTCTCAATGATCTGTCCATTGATGTAAGTAGGGTATTAAAGTCTCATACTATTATTGTATTACTGTCAATTTCTCCCTTTATGTGTGTTAATATTTCCTTTATATATTTAGGTGCTCCTGTGTTGGATGCATAAATATTTACAAATGTTATATCCTCTTCTTGGATTGACCTCTTTACTTTATGGAATGCCCTTCTTTGTCTTTTGTTGCAGTATTTGTTTAAAAGTTTATTTTGTCTGATATGGCTATTGCTACCCCAGCTTTCTTGTTGTTCCATTTGCATGGAATATCTTTTCCATCCCTTTACTTTCATTCTGTGTGTTTTTTTAGATCTGAAGTGAGTCTCTTAGAGCCAGCAGATAGATGGGTCTTGATTTTTTATCCATTCAGCCACTCTATGTCCTTTGATTGGATCATTTAGTTCATTTACATTTAAAGTGATTTTTGATAGGTACATACTTATTGCTATTTTGTTAATTGTTTTGTGGTTGTTTTTGTAGTTCTTCTCTGCTCCTTTCTTCTCTTGGTCTCTTCCCCTGTGGTTTGATTATTTCCTTTACTGTTATGCTTGGGTTCCTTTCTCTTTATGTTTTGTGTAGCTATTGTAGGTTTTTGGTTTATAGTTAACATGAAGTTTACATATATCGACCTATATATATATAGCAGTTTAAGCTGATAGTCGCTTATGTTTGAATGCATTCTAAAAGCACTACATTTTTACTTCCCATCGCCACGTTTTGTTTTTGACGGCATATTTTACACCTTTTTATTCTGTGTATCTCAACAATTTCTTGTAGTTATAGTTGATTTTACTACTTTTGTCATTTAATCTTCATATTAGCTTTTTAAGCAGCTGATCTATATATTTGCCTTTACCATTTGAATTTTTTTCTTTCATATATTTTCTTATTTCTAGTTATTACCCTTTTTTTCCTGCTTAAAGAAGACCCTTTAACATTTTTTGTAAGGCTGGTTTAGTGGTGATGAATGCCTTAAGTTTTTGCTTGTCCTTAAATCTCTTTATCTCTCTTTCAATTCTGAATGCTATTTTCGCCAGGTAGAGTATTCTTGGTTCCTTTCAGCAATTTAAATATTATATATCATGCCACTCCCTTCTGGCCTGACTACTTTCTGCTGAAAAATCAGCTGATAGCGTTATGGAGGTTCCCTTGTATGTGACTAGTTGTTTTTCTCTTGCTGCCTTCAAAATTTTCTCTTTATCTTTAATTACTGCCATTTTCATTATAAAATGTCTTGGTGTGCATCTCTTTGGGTTCATCTTGTTAGGGACTTTCTGTACTTCCTGGACCTGAATATCTGTTTCCTTACCTGAGTTAGGAAAACTTTCAGCCACTAATTCCTCAAATAACTTTTCTGCCCTTTTCTCTCCTCTCCTTCTGGGACCCCTATAATATGAATGCTAGTATACTTGATACTGTCCCAGAGGTCCCTTAAACTATTCTCATTTTTAAAAAACTCTTTTCTCTTTTTGCTGTTATGATTGGGTGATTTCCATTATTCTGTCTTCCAGATGGCTAATCTAGTCTTCTGTATCATCTAACCTGCTATTGATTCCCTTTGGTGTATTTTTCGTTTCAGTTATTATATTCTTCAGCTCTGATGGGTTCTTTCTTATATTTTCTAACTCTTTGTTGAAATTCTCTCTGTGTTCCTCCATTCTTCTCCTGAGTTCGGTAAGCATCTTTATGACCATTACTTTGAAATTTTAACAGGTAAATAATTTATTTAGGGGTTTTCTTGGTTTTATGTTATTCTTTCATTTGGAGCATATTCCTCTGTCTCATTTTTTGATTTTCTGTGTTTGTTTTTATGAATTAGGTGAAATAGCTACCTTTCCAAATCTTGAAGGTGTGGCCTTGTGTAGGAGTGTCCCTTGTATAGACTGTGTGTGCTGGGTGCTTTTGGTGGGCCAGCACGAGCTGGAGTTGGCTCAGGCCAGGGGGTACAGAGATGTTGGTCAAAGGGTACAGACATGCAGTTAGAAGATGAATAAGTTCTGGAGATCTAATGCACAGCATTGTGATTATAGTTAATTTTCCTTCCTTCACTCCCTCGGGAAGATGGAAGGTCATCATTTCACAACCATCAATAGTCTTGTTTTCCATGTACATGCTGACCCCGTACCCAAATACCAAACATACCATCAAATAACCCTCCAGTTTTAAATAGCTTCTTAATTCAAGAAACTCCCAGAGAGAATCAATATGACTTTCTGTTTTCATTTCTACTTTCTTCTCCTAAAAATGTGCAGAAAAGTATAAACTTTGTATAGATTCCCATCACAGCATGTGGAGTTTAATACCCACCCACCACCCCACCCACAAAAGCAAATGGCCATACAAGGAAGTGGAATGAGCCACTCAGCACCACTCTATGAGCAGTTTAAAATAACAGCTTTGTAGAACATATGTGAGCTCAGAATAAAGACCCCTGGTAAATTCATGCAATATGCTTTGTACACTAATAAAATTCATCATGGTCTCTTGGAACGCAACAATTATTCATGCTCTCCTCATTCTGGTTTTTTTTTGGGGGGGGGAGGGGGAGAGAACAAACGGAAATAGTTCTATATAGCAGCATGTTGAGATGAAGGCAAGTAGGATGTGATTTTTCTCAGGTTTGTAGTTCTGTGAGGGAGAGCAGCCTGAATATGAAGGTCAGCAACAGTATTGCTTTTTCCTGTCAGAGCACTGGAATTAAGTGAAATGTATTTGAAATAGAAGAACATATTGTACTGTACTTCTTATGGAAGAAAACATATCCCTATAACACTTTGTACAAGCTAACATTAGACATGGTAATTAAATTCAGTGGTTGTTCCAAGATTAATAGATGCTTTCCTTCAAGTACTTTGCTAGCAGAACAGAATCAGATGGAAGCAAAATGAGAGAAAAATGAATCTCATCCTTTTCATTTCATTGAGCTGCAGGAAAGCACTTTGCAGCTAACCCTTCACAAAGACCCAATACATAGTTTCATGAGGTGGTCTCCCTTCCTTCTGATGCACATAATCCCCAAGCACACTGCCTGTAAAGCAATATCCTTTGACCACTAGCCAATTTCCATCTAGGATTTGACAGGACATATCATCATGCATATTAATTGTCAACATAATTTAAATCTGAATTCAAAACTCTCAGCTCATGTCAATAAAGGTGATATTCAATAAATTATGTTGATTAGGGAATGACTTTTGCTTTTCAAAGAAAATACTGCATTTAGGTTAAATCAACTTTTTTTTGGTTTGTTTATGTATGAAAAGCACCAAATTGAGCAGCAAGTTTTATTGGTAAATAAGCTTCCTTTTCCTAGATCTTTTTTCAAATGAAGATATTCTCTAATCACTTTAAAATTGAATGTGATGTACTGAAAAGGACACACATTACCTTTTGGGTATTACTGTCAAAAACACATAATCTGAATATAATCATTAGAAAACATCAGACAAATGCAAATGAAGGGTCATTCAATAATTCTTTTAAAATGTCAATGTTATAAAAGACAAAGAAAGGCAGCAGAGAGGGCAGACAGCAGGAGCAAGAACTACAATCTTGCAGCCTGTGGAACAAAAACCACATTCACAGAAAGATAGACAAGGTGAAAAGGCAGAGGGCTATGTACCAGATGAAGGAACAAGATAAAAGCCCAGAAAAACAACTAAATGAAGTGGAGATAGGCAACCTTCCAGAAAAAGAATTCAGAATAATGATAGTGAAGATGATCTAGGACCTCGGAAAAAGAATGGAGGCAAAGATTGAGAAGATGCAAGAAATGTATAACAAAGTCCTAGAAGAATTAAAGAACAAACAAACAGAGATGAACAATATACAATAATTGAAATGAAAACTACACTAGAAAGAATCAATAGCAGAATAACTGAGGCAGAAGAACGGATAAGTGACGTGGAAGACAGAATGGTGGAATTCACTGCTGCGGAACAGAATAAAGAAAAAAGAATGAAAGGAAATGAAGACAGCCTAAGAGACATGTGCGAAAACAGTAAACCTACAACATTCGCATTATAGGGGTCCCAGAAGGAGAAGAGAGAGAGAAAGGACCAGAGAAAATATTTGAAGAGATTATAGTTGAAAACTTCCCTAACATGGGAAAGGAAATAGCCACCCAAGTCCAGGAAATTCAGCGAGTCCCATACAGGATAAACCCAAGGAGAAACATGCCGAGACACATAGTAATCAAACTGGCAAAAATTAAAGACAAAGAATAATTATTGAAAGCAGCATGGGAAAAAAACAACAAATAACATACAAGGGAACTCCCATAAGGTTAACAGCTGAGTTCTCAGCAGAAACTCTACAAGCCAGAAGGGAATGGCAAGATATACTTAAAGTGAGGAAAGGGAAGAACCTACAACCAAGATTACTCTACCCAGCAAGGATCTCATTCAGATTCGATGGAGAAATCAAAAGCTTTACAGACAAGCAAAAGTTAAGAGAATTCAGCACCACCAAACCAGCTCTACAAGAAATGCTAAAGGAACTTCTCTAAGTGGGAAACACAGGAGAAGAAAAGGACCTACAAAAACAAACCCCAAAACAATTAAGAAAATGGTAATAGGAACATACATATCAATAATTACCTAAACATGAATGGATTAAATGCTCCAACCAAAAGACACAGGCTTGCTGAATGGATACAAAAACAAGACCCATATATATGCTGTCTACAAGAGACCCACTTCAGACCTAGGGACACATACAGACTGAAAGTGATGGGATGGAAAAAGATATTCCATGCAAATGGAAATCAAAAGAAAGCTGGAGTAGCAATACTAATATCATAAAATAGACGTTAAAATAAAGAATGTTACAAGAGACAAGGAAGGACACTACATAACGATCAAGGGATCAATCCAAGACGAAGATATAACAATTATAAATAGGTATGCACCCAACAGGGGGGAACCCCAATACATAAGGAAACTGCTAACATCTATAAAAGAGAAAATTGACAGTAACACAATAATAGTGGGGGACATTAACACCTCACTTACACCAATGGACAGATCATCCAAAATAAAAATAAATAAGGAAACAGAAGCTTTAAATGACACAACAGACCAGATAGATTGAATTGATATTTATAGGACATTCCATCCAAAAACAGCAGATTACATTTTCTTCTCAAGTGTGCATGGAACATTCTCCAGGATAGATCACATCTTGGGTCACAAATCAAGCCTCAGTAAATTTAAGAAAACTGAAATCATATCAAGCATCTTTTCTGACCACAATGCTATGAGATTAGAAATGAATTACAGGGGAAAAAACGTAAAAAACACAAACACGTGGAGGCTAAACAATACATTACTAAATAACCAAGAGATCACTGAAGAAATCAAAGAGGAAATTAAAAAATACCTAGAGACAAATGACAATGAAAACACGATGAGCCAAAACCTATGGGATGCAGCAAAAGCAGTTCTAAGAGGGAAGTTAATAGCTATACAAGCCTACCTCAAGAAACAAGAAAAATCTCAACTAAACAATCTAACCTTACACCTAAAGGAACTAGAGAAAGAAGAATAAACAAAACCCAAAGTTAGCAGAAGGAAAGAAATCATAAAGATCAGAGAAGAAATGAATAAAATAGAAACAAAGAAAACAATAGCAAAGATGAATAAAACTAAAAGCTGGTTCTTTGAGAAGATAAACAACATTGATAAACTATTAGCCAGACTCATCAAGAACAAGAGGGAGTGGACTCAAATCAATAAAATTAGAAATGAAAAAGGAGAAGTTACAACAGACAACGCAGAAATACAAAGCTTCCTAAGAGAGTACTACAAGCAACTCTATGCCAATAAAATGGACAACCTGGAAGAAATGGACAAATTCTTAGAAAGGTATAACCTTCCAAAACTGAACCAGGAAGAAATAGAAAATATGAACAGACCAATCACAAGTAATAAAATTGAAACTGTGATTTAAAACTTTCCAACAAACAAAAGTCCAGGACCAGATGGCTTCACAGGTGAGTTCTTTCAAACATTTAGAGAAGAGCTAACACTCATCCTTCTCAAACTCTTCCAAAAACTTGCAGAGGAAGGAATGCTCCCAAACTCATTCTATGAGGCCGCCATCACCCTGATACCAAAACCAGACAAAGATACTACAAAAAAAGAAAATTACAGACCAATATCACTGACGAATATAAATGCAAAGATCCTCAACAAAATACTAGCAAACAGAATCCAACAACACATTAAAAGGATCATATACCATGATCAAGTGGGATTTATCCCAGGGATGCAAGGATTCTTCAATATACGCAAATCAATCAATGTGATACACCATATTAACAAATTGAATAAAAACCATATGATCATCTCAATAGATGCAGAAAAAGCTTTTGACAAAATTCAACACCCATTTATGTCAAAAACTCTTCAGAAAGTGGGCATAGAGGGAACCTACCTCAACATAATAAAGGCCATATACGACAAACCCACAGCAAACATCATTCTCAATGGTGGAAAACTGAAAGCAGTTCCTCTAAGATCAGGAACAAGACAAGGATGTCCACTCTCACCACTATTATTCAACACAGTTTTGGAAGTCCTAGCCATGGCAATTAGAGAAGAAAAGAAGTAAAAGGAATACAAATTGGAAAAGAAGAAGTAAAGCTGTCACTGTTTGCAGATGACATGATACTATACATAGAGAATCCTAAAAATGCCACCAGAAAACTACTAGAGCTAATCAATGAATTTGGTAAAGTAGCAGGATACAAAATTAATGCACAGAAATCTCTTGCATTCCTATACACTAATGATGAAAAATCTGAAAGAGAAATTAAGGAAACACTCCCATTTACCATTACCAACAAAAAGAATAAAATACCTAGGAATAAACCTACCTAGGGAGACAAAAGACCTGTATGCGGAAAACTGTAAGACACTGATGAAAGAAATTAAAGATGATAACCAACAGACGGAAAGATATACCATGTTCTTGGATTGGAAGAATCAATATTGTGAAAATGACTATAGTACCCAAAGCAATCTACAGATTCAATGCAATCTCTATGAAATTACCCATGGCTTGTTTTTTACAGAACTAGAACAAAAAAAATCTTAAAATTTATATTCAGACACAAAGGACTCAGAAGAGCCAAAGCAGTCTTGAGGGAAAAAAAACAGAGCGGGAGCAATCAGAGTCCCTGACTTCGGACTATACTACAAAGCTACAGTAATAAAGACTATATGGTACTGGCACAAAAACAGATCAATGGAACACGATAGAAAGCTCAGAGATAAACCCATGCACCTATGGTCAACTAATCTATGACAAAGGAGGCAAGGATATACAATGGAGAAAAGACAGTCTCTTCAATAAGTGGTGCTGGGAAAACTGGACAGCTACATGTAAAAGACTGAAATTAGAACACTCCCTAACACCATTTGACATAAATCACAGCAAGATCTTTTTTGATCCACCTCCTAGAGTAATGGAAATAAAAGCAAAAATAAACAAATGGGACCTAATGAAACTTAAAAGCTTTTGCACAGCAAAGGAAACCATTAAAAAGACAAAAAGACAACCCTCAGAATGGGAGAAAATATTTGCAAATGAATCAATGGACAAAGGATTAATCTCCAAAATATATAAACAGCTCATGCAGCTCAATATTAAAGAAACAAACAACCCAATCCAAAAATGGGCAGAAGACCTAAATAGACATTTCTCCAAAGAAGACATACAGATGGCCAAGAAGTACATGAAAAGCTGCTCAACATCACTAATTATAAGAGAAATGAAAATCAAAACTACAATGAGGTATCACCTCATACCAGTGAGAATGGGCATCATGAGAAAATCTACAAACAGCAAATGCTGGAGAGGGTGTGGAGAAAAGGGAACCCTCTTGCACTGTTGGTGGGAATGTAAATGGATACAGCCACTATGGAGAACAGTATGGAGGTTCCTTAAAAAACTACAAATAGACCTACCATACGACCCTGCAATCCCACTACTGGGCATATACCCTGAGAAAACCATAATTCAAAAAGAGTCATGTACCAAAATGTTCATTGCATCTCTATTTACGATAGCCAGGACATGGAAGCAACCTAAGTGTCCATCAACAGATGAATGGATAAAGAAGATGTGGCACATATATACAATGGAATATTACTCAGCCATAAAAAGAAATGAAACTGAGTTATTTGTAATGAGGTGGATAGACCTGGAGTCTGTCCTACAGAGTGAAGTAAGTCAGAAGGAGAAAAACAAATACTGTATGCTAACACATATATATATGGAATCTAAGAAAAAAAATATCATGAAGAGATTAGTGATAGGAAGGGAATAAAACACAGACCTACTAGCATGGACTTGAGGATATGGGGAGGGGGAGGGGTAAGATGTGACGAAGTAAGAGAGTGGCAGGGACATATATACACTACCAAATGTAAATTAGATAGCTAGTGGGAAGCTGCCGCATAGCACAGGGAGATCACCTCTGTGCTTTGTGACCACCTAGAGGGGTGGGATAGGGAGGGTGGGAGGGAGGATGACGCGAGAGGGAAGAGGTATGGGAACATATGTATATGTATAACTGATTCACTTTGTTGTAAAGGAGAAACTAACACACTATTGTAAAACAGTTATACTCCAATAAAGATGTTAAAAAAAAAAAAAGACACATGCACCCCAGTGTTCATTGCAGCACTATTTACGATAGCCAGGTCATGGAAGCAACCTAAATTCCCATCGACAGACGAATGTATAAAGAAGATGTGGTACATATATACAATGGAATATTACTCAGCCATAAAAAGGAACAAAATTCGGTCATTTGTTGAGATGGGATGGATCTAGAGACTGTCATACAGAGTGAAGTAAGTCAGAAAGAGAAAAACAAATATCCTATATTAACGCATGTATGTGGAGCCTAGAAAAATGGTACTGATGAACTGGTTTGCAGGGCAGAATTTGAGACACAGATGTAGAGAATAAACATATGGACACCAAGGGGGGAAAGCCACGGGGCAGGGGTACTGGTGGTGTGATGAACTGCATGATTGGGATTGACATGTATACACTGATGTATATAGAATTGATGACTAATAAGAACCTGCTGTATAAAAAAATAAGTAAAATAAAATTTAAAAATTAAAAAAATAAAGCTCAAAGGACTGGAAAAAAAAAGAAAGGCAGCAGAACTGTTTCAGATTAAAGGAGACTAAAGCAATAAGACAATTAAATGTAATATGAGATCTTGGACAGGATCCTAGACTTTAAAAGAATTGCTATAAAAGGCATTATTCAATTGGCAAAACTGAAATGTGGATTATAGATTAAATAATAGTGCTGTATTGATGTTAAATTTCTTGATTTTGATAATATGATTATGTAAGATAATATTCTTGCTCTTCGGGAACATAGATTTATATACCTAGGAGTAAAGGGGCATTATTTCTGCAACTTACTCTGAAGTAATTCAGAAAAAAATATATCGATATCTATCTATCTATCTATCTGTCCATCCAGAGGCAGAGAGAATGATAAAATAAATGGGGAAGCATATTAACAACTAATGAATCTAGATAAAGAGCACATGGGAATTTTCCATACTATTTATGATCCTCTTATGTAAGGTTGAAATTATTTCTAAATAAAAAGGTTTTTTTTAATTTAAAAAGATATTCTCTATATTTGGCATTAAGCATTAGTTGTCTCAAAAGTCTTATATTGCCTCTCTTTCATCTTGTATGCCCTGAAATTATTAGCATTGACACAAGAAATTCTCAACAGTGTCAAAGAACTGTAAAAAAATTATTACCTCTTTTAAATTATGCAAAATTTACCTAAAATCTGTTGGATTTGAAATACGATTCACTGGTGTCAATTTTAGAGATCAAGTTTACGTACTTATTCAGTGGATACTACAAATATTCTTTACTATTGTTGTGTGGGAACTTTTTGTTTGGTTCTTTAGCTTAATTCAATGTGCCCCATTCTGAGGAACATTAAAAATGGAAATGTCTTATCTAAGTATCATGTTTTAAAAGAACTTTTAGTTTGCTTATTTGTAAATGACATCATTTGAGACAATTGTTATTCTTAAGGAAATTTGTGGGTGTATGGTCCCACTGTTTTGGGGGGAGCATTATTGACATGTACTAGGAGGAGGTCAGAATTGATAGACAGTGTGTGGGACAAACCTAACCCATGAAAAATTATCTTACTTCTGCATTACTTTCAATGTCCCACTGGACATTCATCAAGGCAATGACCTGTTGATAATTATTAAATGTAGAGCATAATTCCATTTTTTAATTTAAAAAATATTGTGCACAGTTTTAATAATCACTGAATTTTCCAGGAATGTAAATGTTACTATCGTATACATTGAGGAAAGAGTGAATTTTAAAAAATCTACTAGAAACTGTTTACCAATCTGGAAAATCATGCCATCGATGGCAATGCCACTCATATTTGAGTGGCCAACACAACACACCTAAATCAGTCTGCATTATGAACTGGTCCCCACTATGGAGATTCCACTAATATACACGAATATAACTCTATAGCCTTTATTTCAAAATGTCCAAAATTTTTAAAGTTTCAACAAAATTCAATTGCATATTGTCCTATTTCTTTTTTTTAAATTGAAAAGGACCTGGTTTGGGCTTTTGGATATTATTATTATTGTTGTTGTTGTCATTACTATCAATGTTATTTTTTAGACCAGCTTCAGGTTCACAGTAAAATTGAGCAGGAAATGCAGATATTTCTCATATACTTCCTCCCCTGCACAGCCTCCCCCACAATCAACACCCCACATTAGAGTGTGGTATATTTGTTATAATCAGTGAACCTACACTGACACATCATTATCACCCTATATCCTTAGTTTATTTATTTTTTATTTTTTATTTTTGGCCACGCCCCGTGGCAGAGAACTTCCCTGACTAGGGATCAAACCTGTGCCCCCTGCAGTGGAAGCGTGAAGTCTTAACCACTGGACCACCAGGGAAGTCCCTAAATCCTTAGTTTATATTAGGATTCATGGTGATGTACATTGTTCTGTGGGTTTTGACAAATGTATAAGGACATGTATCCTCCATTACAGTATTGTACAGAATAGTTTTACTGCCCTAAATATCCTTCTTTCCACCTATTCATCCCTCCCTCCCCTCTAACCTCTGGCAATCACTCATCTTTTTACGGTCTCCATGGTTTTGCCTTTTCCAGAATGTCATATCGTTGGAATTAGAATGCTAAAACATATTGAATGTAGCCTTTTCAGATAGGCTCCTTTCACTTAGTAATATGCATTTAAAATTTCTTTTAAATCTAAATTCATTTATTATAAGTAGAAGTAAACATCTGACTCTTTGTAGTGTGATTGTGCTGAAACATTTACTTGAAATATATTTTATATTATAAATTACTTTCCTCTTATTTCTCCTTTAGATCACAGGATATTATGTAGATTTTTAAAAGTTACTGTGAAGTTGGATTATATTACCCTTGAATTTCATCTCAGTAGAGCACAGAGGATGATATAAAATATTTCTCCTTTTCTTTTCTTTTCTTTGACACATTGCCTTATTTTATTCAAATAGCAGTCTGCTCACACATGGTCCAAGAATACCCAAATAATAAAGCAAAGATTGGTCTTCAAACATCATAGTCAATGATGCCACGCTTGCCTATGATCTCGCCAACATAAAACAACATCCACACCTCAGTGGCCACCAAACCATTCAGTAGAGCTTCCTTAACTGTGAGCTGTTTGAAGCTACCAGTATGAGCCCTTTTGATAATTTTTTTCAAGCTCTGAATAGCTGTAGGGATCTCAGCAGAGGTTGGAGGAACCAGCTTAACCTTGGTGTAGTGCCAAAATGTGGCCAATCGAGGCTTCGAGTAAGTCACAGCAGCGTTGAACAGCACTGGGGCCTTCTCCGTGAGGTTATGGACAAACTGGGCCATGGTTCTAGGACGGTAAGCCCGTCACCCTGACTGGCCAGCTGAATCTCCTTCTTTTCTTAATTTTTTCATTTTATTTAAAATTTTTCCAGCTTTATTGAGATATGATTGACAAATAAAAATTATATATGTTTGGGTTGTACAACATGATTTTCTTTAAGGCATACAATGTGATGTGAACCTAAAAATGTTGAACTCATAGAACCAGATTAGAATGGTGATTGACAGAGGCTGGGGTGGAAGAAATGAGGAGATTTTGGTCAAAGGATAAAAACTTTCAGTTATAAGATGAATAAATTCTGTGGCTCTGATGTACAGCATGGTGATTATGGTTAATAATACTGTATTGTATAGTTGAAATTTGCAAAGAGAATGGATCATAAGTGTTCTCACTACACATGCACCCCAAAATGGTAACTATGTGAGGTAATGGATGTGTTAATTAACTTGATTGTGATAATCATCCACAATGTATACATACATTAAATCATCACATTATAAAATATCTCTTTAAAAATGGAGTGAGCATTCTTCAAAATATTTAAAAATGAATTACTGTATGATCCAGCAATTCCACATCTGGGTAGGCACCCAAAAGAATTGAAAGGGTCTCAAAGGGATATGTGTATACCTATGTTTATAGTAGCATTACTCACAATAGCCAAAAGGTGGATGCAACCCAACAGTCCATTGACAGATGAATGAACAAGCAAAATGTGATATATATAATATCACACACACACACACACACACACATATATATGGTGAAATATTATTTAACCTTAAAAAGGAAGGAAATTCTGACGTATGATTCAATATAGATGAAACTTGAGGATATTAAGTAAGTGAAATAAGCCAGTCACAAAAAGACAAATACTGTCTGATTCCACTTATATAGGTACCTAGAGTAGTCAAATTCATAGAGACAGAAAGTAGAATGATGGTTGCCCGGAGCTTGGGGGAGGAGGAATGAGGAGTAATTGATTAATGGGTATGGAGTTTCAATTTTGTCAGATGAAAAGAATACTGGAGATTGGTTTCACAACAATGTGAATGTACTTAACATTACTGAACTGTGCACTTACAAATGGCTGAGATGGTACATTTTATGTTACGAGTATTTTACCACACACAGACAGATAAATAAACCTGGGTGGAAGGGCATCGAGTATGATAGAGTTGAGATCCGCTGCTCTGCAGGCTCGAAGGAGGGGCATGGTCTATAGTCTACTTGACCCCACTTCCCTATTCCCAGCAGGTTACACATCCTCCAGTGTGGAGACAAGGAACAGTGAAAGAGAAAAGTCATTTCTTTATATGACCACCAGTGGCAAGTTG
This sequence comes from Kogia breviceps, assembly GCF_026419965.1. NCBI lineage: Eukaryota > Metazoa > Chordata > Mammalia > Artiodactyla > Physeteridae > Kogia > Kogia breviceps. The sequence continues at coordinate 117,608,962 of NC_081330.1, read as the reverse complement.
ATTGAGCTCATTGTGTAATTTTTCACTGAGCATTCATCCTATTGTCAAAAGACTCGGTGTGGCCAGGTGATGATCCCAACTGCCCTGCTGATGAAGGAATCACCTCCAAGCAGCTCTCCTGGGGGACTCAGCACAGCTGCTATCTGACTCTCAGCTGGGCGTCTCCCACCACACCCACGTTCACCACTTTTCTGTGAGCACCTCTGCTCCAAGTGAGCAGTATCCTAGCCATTCTGCAGCCTGTCTCTGGGACCTGTTGGCACAGGAGGTACCCATCTTTCCATAAGCTTCAGAAAGTGAAAACTGGGAATTTGAATGGTCAGGCATTTTTTAAGAGATACTGTCTCTTGCACTTCCCATCACTCCCCAGTACCTTAGGAGGCAGAGCAATGTGACCAATGATAAAGATATCAGCTCCCACTTGTAGACCTACCCAAATATTGACTAGTTTTCTCAATATTGAGGGAGTAGCCAAGAGTGACCCCTCTCCTGTTCTTCCTCAGGAAGGTGAGGTGAAGGGGTAATCTCCCTTTAGGAATACAGGAGGAACACAGGAATACATGAACACTGATCCAGGAATAGTGCTCAAGGTCTGTAATCATATTTCCATTTGCAGATGGACCCTAGGCATACCTCCAAGAGGACTGCTCTCTTCCCTCTCAGTATCCCTAGTTTTTCTCTTTATGGAAAATGCCAGGTGGCATGGAATCTTTGAGCCAAAAACTAAGCCTTTTTTAAATCCAGTCTGGGAAAATTTGTCTTTGTTCCAAAGAAGGCTTGATTTCAGCTACAATGTCTACTTTATTCTAAAATCTCTATAGAAGGAAAAGGTCTCAAACAGTCCCGCATGCCACTCGGTCACACAAGCCTCATCAACAGTGTTTTCTTGCAGATCTGCACCCTCCTAGTTATACTACTTCATCCTATTTGTGCCTACTCTTGCTAGGGGCTGCCTGAATTTCACGCCCCCTACCCGCGCTACACACACACTCATATCTCGGCTTTCACAGCTTCCAGCTCCAGTTCATTGTTTAGACTAACCATTAGTCTGATCTTGCTTTAGAGTTCGGTTTCCTGCACTGATTCATTCATTCAGTCAGTCACACAAAAACATCCTTGGGGTTGGATGGGCTTTGCTCTAGGCTGGACAATCTAGAATACCTTAGCTGCAGCAGTTCTGCTTCGCATGCCTTTCTTCCTGCCCCCGGGGAGCAGCAAAGTTAGGCATGTACTTCTCTCCCGGAAGGTGTAAGCACAAGAATGAGTGAGCCAAATACAGCAAGCACTTTTTAAGACTCTATCACATGTGCTAATCCCATTGGCCAAAGCATGTCATCGTGACTAAACCCAGGGGTAAGAAATTATGTCCCAGCTCTGTTGGAAAGGACTGCAGAGTTATATGACAAAAGGTATAGATACAGGTAGAAGTGGAGAATTGGGGTCACTAATAGAATCTTTTGCACAACTACACCCACATATCTGCCCAAACCACACTTCAGTTTGCCATGCCTTTTGGATGTTATTAAAGGTGACTTTCTCTGAGTAACTTTTCTCCTAATTTACATTTAGGCTGCTCAAATTCAGTTTGTTCACCTCACAGTCATGTTTACATCTTTGTCCTATATAGTGAAATGCCAAAATATAGTAGAAGCATATTCTTAATCTTGTAAAGTTGTTTTAGGACTAGAAAGCAGCTTGTGGAAATATAATAATTAGAGACAAACGATTATTAAAGGATATTCTAGATCTGAATTTTAAAAATTGCTTTATGTGCTATTTGATCAGTAGATGGCCTTTTGCCCAAGTCTACACCCTTGAATCAGGTTTGAAAATATGAACAACCCCAGGACACTCAAGGGGATGTAAAAATTTGAACGATGGGGCTCCCCATGCCTTCTTTCATTGGGTGGTGATGAAAGAACTCGTAATTCTGAGATGGTGTAAGCGGTTGACATGAACTCGAAGTCTTATCTCTTGCAGGCTGATTCAAGGACGTTCACAGAGCACCTCTGTACTAATGCTCTTGGTGGGCTGGCATGAGATATCTTTGTGTTACAAAGGTAGTGTTAGAACCAAGTATGATCTTAGGACAGTATGGTATGCTGGAAAGATCGCTGAATTGGCAGCTTGGAACTCTGAATTCTAGACCCCGATAAGCCACGACGTTAGCTACGGATTCTTGGACGAGTCTCTTAACCTCCCTGAATCTTAGTTTTCTCATTTGCAAATATAGAATGGTACTAGATATTTTTAAGGTTTTGCCTCGCTCTAAGATTTTATCATCCTAACAAGTATTACATATCTAACAATTGGAATCCTTTCCAATTGGTCCTAAGCATATCATAGTTGCTAAAAGGAAATCTAGGGATTTGCCAGAGTTTTGTCCCCCTATTTATTAATTATGTATGATGAAAAGATAACCTGTACCATAAATAATGTCCTCAGTCCTGTTGTATCTTGAAGCTAGACAGGAGTATATAACTTACTTAATATAAACTTGTCTTAACTACTAGAAAAACAGCTCAAAATGTATGCCCTACTGATAATGGGTTAGCATGATCATATTCATATGTAAAGAATCCTTCTTCCAAATGCATGCTGTAAATGATATAATGAAGGCCTTACTAACGAATGGTGACTGGGGTGCCTTTCACCATCTCAAGAACTGATTTTAAGCAAACATTGATGGCTTCTTTTTCAAATCCCCAATGTTGCTATTTTAGTTACAAACAGAAAGGGACTGCAAAGATATTGTGATTGATTTGTTGGCAAGTTTACAGCCTCTATATCAGTGATTTATCAGGTTTAAATGGCTCCCTGTGAATTTCAGCAGCTAGAGTTGGCCACTTATTTTCCAGTGCATTAGGTTGGTGGTATGATAGGCTGTCTTCAGATGTACCTTATATCTTCCATCCACTTCTCACTACCATTAGTGAGTTAGATGTTTTTAGATTATCATTACTGCCGCTTGAACTCTTGGAATCTACACATTCACTGGATACCTGGGAGTAAATAGTCATTATGAAAAAAATAAATTTTTCCCACTTTACTCTATAAATAAAGGAGATAATGTCAGAGCACTTGGTACATTGTAAAACACTATGCAAAAGCATGTTAACAATTTTCTTTTTATTTTTCATCTTTTTTTGTTGTTGTTCAGAATGGTAAAACTAACAAAATCTTTGTTTGTCCGTACATGACTATTAGCTACTCTAGTTTTCACCACCAGTCTGATGTCTCTACATGCCGTCTTTAACTAAAACACTGAAGTTGCCATATTTACTCTTTGGGCCTCACAACACGTCTCTCCTTCTGTATTTAGTCTCTTTGTATGTGTGCATGTCTATAAAGAAGTAAAAGCTTCACAATGCAAAAAAGCCACCATTCCCTGATTAAAGCCCTTTTTGTCTTTTTTGTCCTTTAATTAAAATCTCACTCTAATCAAATACATTGAGTTTTAAGTCAATTTTTCTTGTCTCTTAAATTTTAAATGACCAAGAGATACATCTGTGGAAACACTTTTTAAATTTAGTCCTCTTATAAGTGCCAATCCCAGTATGACTCCATAGTCTTGCATTCAGGCTTAGAAAATCGTTTATTGTTACATGATGGAGTCCTCATTCTCTGTTTGATAAAATCCTTCCATGTTTATGCCTCTAAGATGCTACTCTAAAATCACTCCTAGATTTGATGTTTAAATTTCTAAAGAGATACTGTATCATACAAACGTGCTATGTTACCCAGCTCCTTTTTTTTTCTATCAAATCTATGTTAGGGAAAATCCACTTCTACATCTAACACCCTCAATGCTTCTATTACAGCATAAGCAAAATTGATGTCCTAATTTATGCCCATCAGCTTAGACGAAGCTTTCTCAGCCTCAGTGCTATATACATTTTAAGCCAAATAATACTTTGCTATGAGGGCTGACCTGCGCCTTATAGAATGTTCAGCAGGCTCCCAGGCCTCCACCCATTAGATGCCAGTATCATCTCCCCCAAATTGTGACAACCAAAAATGTCTCCAAATGTCCCTGGGTTGGGGTGTGTGGGGGGCAACATTGCCCCTAACTGAGAACCACTGGCTTAGGTATATCAATCAGGCTATTCCTCAGCTCAGTTTTTATATTTTTAAAGGTGGAAGCTTTGATTTGCTCAATTTAACCTGTAATGTGTGATCATCCTCTGTTACTAAGACTGCAGGAGCTATTCTACTGCCTGGAGCAAACTGTTCGTCTTCAGTAGAGACCATCTACTTACACAGGCTTACTGTGTGCTATTTATGCTATTACGTGCTACTTATACAGTTTCTCATTTAGTTCTTCTGTTTCACATATGAAAAAACCAAGGCAGGAAACCTAATTTCCTGGAAACGTTTTATCCAGATTCTAGAGAAAGCAAATATTCTAGTCCTTTAAAACCCCTAAACTGTTTTCTCTTTCTTTGTTATGCTCATTTTGTGACTTTGAGCAACTTATTAAACCTCCAAATGCTTTAATTTTTGTCAATAGTGTTAGTTATTATCATTATTACCTATATAAATTATAACTTAAGAAAAAAATTATTCTTTGGCTTAGAATTCTACTTGAAACTTCCCTCAAAAGAAACTTTGGATTTTCATGTAGCTTGTTGACTTGCTGTAATACTAGAGTTCTTTTTGTTTTCCCTCTCCTTGAAACTGCTGACATACTGGGCACATAGACACTCAATAAATCCTTGCCAACTGACTGCATAAACAACCATGAGTAAATACAAATTGATTACCTATAGAAATTCAACATATTTTCCCCAAGGATATTAACAATTCTTGATATTCCACTGTTGATGATCCACTGTGAGTATCTGTGTGTTTTGACATATTCTAGTAGCTTACTTCTCTAAATCAGAGGGCTCCTATCAGCACTTTTTCCCAAAGTTCTGGGCTATCAGCAGTAGCTATTACTCACTTAGACCTCAATAGACATTAATTTTAAAATCTGAGACAACTTGCAGACAAAGGGGAAAGAGGGAGAACTCAGTCATCAATTTAGTTATGTGGAGCTGGCCTTATGAAACTGAACTTCATCTTGAACCCTTCTGTCTTCACTTTCTCAGGCTGCTGTACATGGTACATGGTCTGTTGCCTCAGAATAATGATTAACCACCTTCTGAAAGTTCCTGACGTCCGGTCCGAGGCAAATGAGGTATTACTATGTCACCAGAAGAGTGAATGGATGGTCACAGGAAGGCAAACAATGGCCAGCAGTATTGGTTACTACTTAATAATTGATAAATGGGATTGAGTGTTTTCTTTTCTCTGAAAGATGAAGGGTGAGGTTACTACAAGGCATTGGCAGGAAAGGTAAACATTAGGAAGAAAGGTACTGGGAACTTAGGACTGATTTAGGCGGGAAATGAGTTTAGCTACAGTAACATCCACTTTTGACAGCAGCTGCACAGCATGTGCCTGGCACAGCACCTGGAGAAGGAAAACATTTTGACTACATTTCTTTGAGGGAAAATAAGGAGTATTAGATTGCACCCTCAAAGGCAGATCTGCAATCCATCTCCTCAGGGCTTAATATGTGAATGCTTTTGGTTTGGACTGTATCTGAGTTTTAACCTGGTTCCATATTGACTATTAAGTGTTATTTTCTGTCTAAAGAAGCTACTTTTTAGAACTGCCTTGTTAACTCTGTATTTCCAGATTTGGGCAATATTCATTAAGAAGAACTATGAGCCTTTTGCCTTCAAGTCAATTAATGTTATCCCTTAACACTGCCAAGAATAAACCATGCAAAGCCAATTGAGATAGTGTTCTCTCTTCTAGCACAGACAAGCAGAAGTTTATAGGGTAATTGTTAATTATTAGAGAAATGGAAACCAAAACTATAAGGAGGCATCACCTCACTCCAGTCAGAATGGCCATCATCAAAAAGTCTACAAACAACAAATGCTGGAGAGGGTGTGGAGAAAAAGGAACATTCCTACACTGTTGGTGGGAATGTAAATTGGTACAGCCACTATGGAGAACAGTATGGAGGTTACTTTAAAAACTAAAAATAGAGTTACCATATGATCCTGCAACCCCACTCCTGGGCATATATCCAGAAAAGATGAAAACTCTAATTTGAAAAGATAATGCACCCCAATGTTCATTGCAGCACTATTTACAACAGCCGAGACATGGAAGCAACCTAAATGTCCATCAACAGATGAATGGATAAAGAAGATATAGTGTATATATATACAATGAGATATTACTCAGCCCAAAAAACAGAATGAAATAATGCCATTTGCAGCCACAAGGATGGACCTAGAGATTACCATACCAAGTGAAGTAAGCCAGACAGAGAAAGATAAATATCATATGATATCGCCTATATGTGGAATCTGAAAAAAAAATGATACAAATGAATTTATTTACAAAACGTAGACCCACAGACAAAGAAAACAAATTTATGGTCACCAAAGGGGAAGGGGGGAGGGATAAATTAGGAGGATGGGATTAACATATATACACTACTATATATAAAATAGTTAACCAACAAGGACCTACTGTATAGCACAGGGAACTAAACTCAATATTTTGTAATAACCTAAAGGGAAAATAATCTGAAAAATAATATATATACATTAAAAAGAAAATGAAAATTATTCTCTCTTTCATATTATAGTAAAGAGATAGGCCAAGTCTCATTTCCAGTAGCTCTAACTTGAGTGAATATAGTTATAAACAGGAAACATGAGCCCAAGCACCCATTGGATGAAGAACAGTCAAGCATTTGGTAAAGAGATGCTCACAGATATGTATTCATGTTAAAAGCAGTTGTTTATGAAGACACCTTTTTCAATTACCTTGTAAATTAATGTTTAAAATCCTTGCAAGAAACACCATATACTAGTCAAAGCATCTCCTTAGGTGGCTTAAGAAGTCAGCCCTGAAAATAAAGCCAGCATTCGTTAAGTCAAGAAACATTACTGTCAAATGCAAATGCCAAGGTTGATCTACAGGACAATCATACTCATGTAAAATTTTGTTATCGGTAAAATGAGAGAACTTTAAAAGATAAAATATAGAATGCTGAGCACAGGGAATCAGAAGTGGTACTCAATTACTTCAGAATCATTTTTCCTTCCCCCCAAATATATAATGTTTCATATATTTATATATACATAAAACTTCTGAAGTTGTTTCTGGAACTTAAATATTTGCTACAGCATCTTATAGTTAATTAATGTTTGTATTCCTTTGTTTGATAGCTTTAATTAAGAAATGTGGGCTGTTCTTTAGTAACTAATAGATGCATAATGTCTATATTGATTTAACTTTCAGTAAAGGATTTGGAAGTTAGTCTATGTGATCCTAAAACAGAAAAGCTTTAAGGTAAAGTTCCAAAGCAGTTGTTCCCAATGCACTGGGGTTCCGAACTGTAAGTTAGGGATGATCACGTAATGTGATGGATGAAAAATGTGTCTATATAGATTAAAGCAATGGAAGGAATGTTGTGTCAAGAAGATGAACACACTGACTAAGTGCTTTGGGATCACTATTAGAAGCAGGGACAGGCAGCATTTGTAGAGGGCATGCAGTGTGACATTAGGCTTTACAGATTAAGATAATATCAACATATATTCTCTCGTGGATTTATCCATTCCCCATTAGTATTTGGCAGGGATTTCCTAAACAAAATAGAAAACAATGAAATTTGTAGTCGGTGTCCCCAGACCCTCATTTTTTTCATGTTTTTTTTTCTTCATCCTATGAATGTATGTGGTTGGGCTTTCGTACCTAATTTCTTCTCTCATTCCAGCCCTTCCATCCCCACACTGCCTCCCTCCAAACAAAACCTTAAAGTATTCATACTGCAAAAAGCAGGCCATCTAAACATGATACAGATGCCTACGCTAGGCTGCCTAGACAATAAGCTGGCTGGAATCTGGGAGAGTCCATCTTTTTCCTGAATCGGGGACAGTGCTCAAGCTCAGCTTCCAATGGCACTGACAGCTTCCTGTGCACACTTATCCTCCTCCTCTCACAGAGGATTATAACATCTCAAGCTCCACAGGCCCCAGGTACTGAGGTAGTCAGCATCTTAAATCCAGATTCCTGGCTCCATAAATAGCATCTTTATTCCACCCAACGACAAGGTGAGATGGTGATCTCACACTTGCTCTATAAGAAGAGAGACCCAAGAGTAAATGTTCTCTTCATTGGAGTCAAACTCAAGCCAGGTCCAGAAAATGCTCCCCAGTGGATGATGGACAGATCAGGGGACCATGATCATCTCTGATAGCTGACTTTAGCCTTGTGAGTATTCTCCTTCCTCATTATTACCTACTCCTTAACCCAATATTTTTTTGACTTGTGAAAGTTGTCCTTAAACCGTCGTACAACAGGTTGGCAACCCTGAAAAGAATCACCTGGTTCAACAGCTTTCTTATTTATTCTTTATTCATTCATAATTATGGCACTACGATATTATATTAGAAGCATCATTTCTAAGTGTGCAATGAAAGATATTTTTCACATTTGAAAGATATTTGAGTATCAAGTAACATATGAGATGGCAAGTATTTTAAAATTTTTTATTATGAAAAGTTTTCTGTGGATTCTAAACTCAAACTACTTAAGTGGTCATCTACTGTGTGAGGCTGACCCTGGAAAAGCTTTATTTGGACATTAAGAAATGGAAGAATAGGTATTAGACAGAGTAAACGTCCTTAAAGAAAGGGCATTGAAAACTTGAACTTGGAGTAAGAAGCTAATGGTATCTCTTTCTCTCTCTCTCTCTCCACCCCTCCCCCCCTTCCTACTTTCTTACAAGTACTAAGCAAATATTTATATATTATATCCTTCCTTCCTACCTTCCTTCATCATGTTCTCTCTTCTCTGGAATATAAGCTTCACAGGAGCAGTATCCCTGTTAGACTGGTATACTCATTGCCAGAACAGTGCCTGTCATACAGTGGGCACTCAATTAAAATCTCTTCAATGAATGAATGAATGAGCATGTACCATGTGCCACTAGAGATACAAGAATGGACCATATTTACACAATCTCAGTTTTTACAGATTTTACAGTCCAGTAGGAAAGAAGGACAAAATAATAATATGATTTTTTTTTTTACCAGAGGAGAAGTAGATGATACTATGACTTTTTGTCAAATGTGTGACGCATTGTCCTAGGTACTGAGTTATCATCTGGTGATCTAGTGTAGAGATCAGGGAAGTTTCCCATAAAAACTGACATTTATGTTGAGACATGAAGGATAAGTAAGAGTTAAACAGATGAAATGAAAGGTATTCCAGGCAAGGGAACAGCATGTTGGAAGCTCAGAGGTGAGAGCACTGGAAAATTCAAAGAAGTGATAAAAGTTCGAGAGAGCTGGAAAATAGTGAGTGAGAGGGAAACGGCAAGAAATAAAGTAGTGGCTGATCTTCATAAAAGAGCTGGGACATTATATTAAAGGTAGCAGGGAAGTCTTAGAGGGTTTTAAGAGAGGACGACACTATCTGATTTGTGTTTTAGACTTATCTAGCCATGGTGTTCAGAATGATTTGGAAGGAAGTAAGATTGTAAGAAGGATGTCCTTTAGGAAGCAGGATAAGTTTAGATGAAGATGATAGGGGCTTTAATTGGTGCGGTGGAAATGGGAATACAGGGATTTTCAAACCTTGCTGCACATTAGAATCACCTGGAAATTTTAGAAAATCCTGATGCCCAGGGCATATCTGAGACAAATTAAATTAGAACCTCTGGAGGTGGGACCTAGGCATCACTATTTTTTGTCACTTTTAAAAACATTTATTGAGTTATGGTTGATGTACAATAAACTGCATATATTTAAAGTACACAATTTTATCAGTTTTAACATATGTATATACCCATGAAACTGTCAATTAAATATATATATGTATCTATATCTATATCTATAACCCTTAAAAGCTTCTTCATACTCCACCGCTTTGTAATCCACCTGTCCTGCTCTTCCCACCTCTCCAAATCTCTATTATATATTTATTAGTTTTTGCTTTCTGTCGCTATATACTACTTTTAATTTTTTAGAATTTTATATAAATGGAATCATACAGTATGTACTCTGTTTCTGTCTGGCTCCTTTCAGTCGGAATAATGATTTTGAGATTCATCCATGTTGTTGCATACATTACAAGTACATCCCTTTTTATTGCTGAGTAGTATTCCGTTGTATGGATACACCACCATTTGTTTATCAGTTCACATGTTGATGGCTGAGTTGCTTCCAGTTTGGGGCTATTTCAAATAAAGACCCCGCAATCCCACTCCTGGGCATATACCCTGAGAAAACCATAATTCAAAAAGAGTCACGTACCAAAATGTTCATTACAGCTTTATTTACAATAGCCAGGACATGGAAGCAACCTAAGTGTCCATCAACAGATGAATGGATAAAGAAGATGTGGCACATATATACAATGGAATATTACTCAGCCATAAAAGGAAATGAAACTGAGTTATTTGTAATGAGGTGGATAGACCTGGAGTCTGTCCTACAGAGTGAAGTAAGTCAGAAGGAGAAAAACAAATACTGTATGCTAACACATATATATGGAATCTAAGAAAAAAAATGTCATGAAGAGACTAGGGGTAGGACGGGAATAAAACACAGACTTACTAGAGCATGGACTTGAGGATATGGGGAGGGGGAAGGGTAAGCTGTGACAAAGTGAGAGAGTGGCATGGACATATATACACTACCAAATGTAAAATAGATAGCTAGTGGGAAGCAGCCGCATGGCACAGGGAGATCAGCTCAGTGCTTTGTGACCACCTAGAGGGGTGGGATAGGGAGGGTGGGAGGGAGGGAGATGCAAGAGGGAAGAGATATGGGAACATATGTATATGTATAACTGATTCACTTTGTTGTAAAGCAGAAACTAACACACCACTGTAAAGCAATTATACTCCAATAAAGATGTTAAAAAAAAAAGAAATAAAGCACGATCATTTCTCACCCAACTGTTCAGCAAAATCATTGCGTTTTTTTGGGGGGGTGCGCAGGGCTCTTGCTGCTGTGGCCTCTCCCGTTGCGGAGCACAGACTCCGGACACGCAGGCTCAGCGGCCATGGCTAATGGGCCTAGCCGCTCCGCGGCATGTGGGGTCTTCCTGGACCGGGGCACGAACCCGTGTCCCCTGCATTGGCAGGCGGACTCTCAACCACTGTGCCACCAGGGAAGACCAATCATTGCCTTTTTAACAAGGATACTAAAGTAATAGCTACACCGTGATATAAAATAGCTGGTGCATGACATCATCAAATTAAATTATATATTTCACAAATTTAGCATAACTCAACCTAAAGTTTGATATGGAAACTATGCCTTAAATTTGAAAACCCCAAATCTTATAAGGGAAAGGATAATTCTCATTAATAGAATGTAATTTTAAAATTTCTGCAATAATCACAAACTATTCTGGGTGAAAAGTATAGTTCTATTCAATGCTTTCAAAAGGAGAAATGTCAGATCTTGCTGTTCAGGCTATAGCTACTCCAAAGATATTAATTTAATATGGCAAAAGCAAAAGTTAGTTACAAAGTGAGGATGTCATATTTGCCAAATGAATCAATGAATCATAACACCACTTAGTTTAGGTAATTCACAGTGAAAGCATCATTTGTTTGCAGAGACATGAAGAACCTCTTTGTTCTGAAATATTTTCTAACTTATCTGTGAACCCAAGTGTGGGTACACAGGGAGTAGACATTGTCCTGAACAAAGTGAAACATCCTCTTGACTTTGGTCAACTATGCTTACTTAGTTATCCTCCTCCATCAATAGCTTGTTCTTCTTTGCCCTCCTTCACTTATTTTCCTTCTCTCTTCTCCTAAAAGTACATGTCCCCTAAACTGCTTCCTCAGCACTTCCCCATTTAAAAATTTTGATATAATTTCAAAATCAGAGAAAAGTTGTAAGTGTAGTACAAGGAATTTCCATACACCTTTTGTCCAGATTCACAACTGTTTATACTTTGCTCCATTTGCTTTATAATTCTCTCTCTCCATATATAAAAATATAGTTATGTGTGTGCACATTATTATTTTCTGAACCATTTAATAGTCAGTTGGAGACATTGTACCCCTTTACCCCTACATACGTCAATGTGTGCCTTCTAAGAACAAGTACCTTCTCTTACATAACCACACTATAGTTATCAAAAGCAAGACATTCAATATTAATATGTTAGTATTACCTAATCCACAGTTCATAGCCAAATATCATCAATTGTTCCAACAGTGTCCTTTATAGCTATTTTTTCCAGTATAGAATCCCAATCTAGTGTCATGCCTTCCATTTAGCCATCATGTCTCTAAGTTCCTTTATTCTGGTGTAGTTCTTCAGTCTTACTTTGTGTTTCTTGACCTGAATATTTTTAAAGAGTAAAGGCCAGTTATTTTGCAGAAAGTATCTCAATTTGGGTTTATCTGATGTTTTCTAAGCACCCATCATTTTCTTCCTTCCTAAACAACCTATATTCTGGATCTCACCCAATCCCCTAACTTCAATGTCTTCCCATCTTTGTCCTCAGTCCTCTTGTCTTTCCTTGTCTTAAAGATATATCATGCCTTCTATTTCTGACAGTGCAGCAGAGCAGCTATCTTGGGGGGAAGAAAAGCCCTCCAATATAAAACATATTGATAGGCTGGAGGAATGTTATTTTAAATTCATAGTTGAGCCCACAAGAAAGTAAGGAGAGCCGCAGGGGACAAAAATACAATACGAGCTGAAAACTTGGGTGGGAAACTGTCTCTGGCCATCTGAGGGGCATGATTTGGGGTCTGATTCCTCAGTAATGCCTTATAGTGGTACAGAGTCAAAGAAAGCATGAAATAGAAAAAAGACTCTACTAGCAAAAGAAGATGACACAAAATTTGTTTGCAGTAACAAACCGACCTGGGCTCTGGATACAAAAACAAAACAAACTTTAAACCATTCTTCCCTGAGAACTTAAGATCATAGGCTTGCTTTTTGCAGATTTGGGGTTCCAATTTACACAGCATACATATTTTAGGAAGCCCCAAATCAATGTAAGAAATGTATGAGGTGGTCCTGAGTTTGCTTAGCAGAAGCAAATTCATATGTTTTCAGAAGGGTCATACTCCATTCCTCACAGGACTCCCTTAAATAAAAACCAATCAAATATAAGCTCATAATCCAAGGTTAGAAAACACACGGAGGAAAAAACCTACCAGGAACAAGAGTCAGAATTTGATGATCCAAAAATTCACATGATAGAATTATGGACTATATGCCACAAAATAAGTATACTTAAAGTGATTAAAGAATAAGGAAATAGAAATAACAACATGACCCAGTATAAACTATTCCCAGACAGATTTTTAAAAACCTAAACAGAACTTCTAGTAAGAAAAACTATAGTCACAGAAGTAAATAAAATGCAGTAATAGATGTTTTAACAGAACAGATTCAGCTGAAAAGAGAGATATGAAAAATTATCATGATTTCAGCACAGATGCTGGAAGAGAATAGAATAAGATCTAACATATTTCTCAACAACAATGGATTAATATCTTCTGTGTGCTGAGAGAAAATAACTGTCAACCTAGAATTGTAATATATGACACATTATTATTCAAGAATAAAGGTGAAATAAGTATTTTTTTCAGACAAAAACTCAGTTTACCAGCAAACCTTCATTAAAAAAACTTCTAAAGTACACGCTTTAAGAAGAAGAAAAATGTTCCCAAAGAAAGGATTGAATTCTAGAAAGAATGGTAAGCAAAGAAACAGGCAGACATATGGGTCTAAAAAAAAAAAAAAATCACTGAATAACGGTAACCTTAACTTGAACACATCCTAACTTGCCTAAATTCAACACTCTCATTTACTTCTACAGGCTCCTGAAAATCCACTGAAACAAATATAAAACAATTTTTTTTTTTCGGTATGTGGGCCTCTCACTTTTGTGGCCTCTCCCGTTGCGGAGCGCAGGCTCCAGACGCACAGGCTCCGGATGTGCAGGCTCAGTGGCCGTGGCTCACGGGCCCAGCCACTCCGCGGCATGTGGGATCTTCCCGGACTGGGGCACGAACCCGTGTCCCCTGCATCGGCAGGTGGATTCTCAACCACTGTGCCCCCAGGGAAACCATAAAATAATTTTTTTAAGGCATGAATGCATAAGGACAATGCAAAAAAGGAAGAAAGATAGCAATTACAGAAGATGGAAAGCTAAATTAACTAATTTAGCAGGCCTGAGACAGCTGAATCTTAAGCCTAGAGCAATTTGATTGTATCACAGAACCCTGAGTTGGAGGTGAGTGTTACGTCTGGAAGCAGAGGGTCATGCAGAATTCAAAAGAAGAGGATCTGTTGAAGGTCTATTTAAAAAACAAATTCTCACATCTCCTCCCTCCTATTACGCAGCCAGGCAACTGCCTCTCTGAATGTGAGTCTTTTTTACTTTAGAGAGAGTAAAACCCAAGAGTTTCTGGACTTGAAAACAAGAGTACTATATGAAAAAGGAGTTTACATTTGAAATGTTAAGACCTTCAGTTTTCTTCTCCCACCCAGCACCCAGAATGCTGAGAAGCAGACTTCTACCCTCCAGTCAGGGTACTGGAAGTTTCTTCTCGAGGTGATCTAACCAGCCTGAAAGAAAAGTCCAAAAGATAAGGACATATAGACTCTTCAAGGAAATGGCTCAGCCAGATTATCTTAGAATGAGTTTAAGCATATCAAGATGAGGGTTATATAACAAGGGAAAAGTTTGGGCTTGAATTTGTGTTAAGTATGTTGAAAACTAAGCAAAACAAAACACAGAACAAACAAACAAAATTATTAACTTCAGAGAAAACAAAACCTTTTCCAGGAAAGGAAGTGTGACCATGGCATGTGACTTGGCCTCGTATGGATTCGTGTTTGTGTAGTCATAGTAACATAAATGTTGAATATTGGTGTAACATCCTGTCATTTGTACTGGAAAGACAATAGACAATCTCTAAAACCAAAGAATCAAGAAGCAGTGATATTTAGCAATATTTATTGAGAAATATGGAGGTGAAACTAAAAGAATGATCTAGCAGCATTGACAGTAGTGTCCTTTGGGGTTCAGAAAATGATGGGGAGGGATACGGCAGAGCACAGCTATATTCCCCAAGAACCCTTATTGCTTTCTTGGATGCTGGAAGCCATCTATATTGATAATGTTGATAACAAATGAAACAAATTAAAATTTAATGGTACAAAACCAATTAATGTCTAACTTGCAAATTAAAAACAAGACAGACCTAAAATACTGGGGAGAATAACATGTAAGAAGACAGGAGTTGCATGGAATTAAAATGTTCACGCTACAGAAGGAGAAATTAAATTTAGTCTTTGTTAATAATGCATGTTAAAATGTTAAGGAATGGAGAAAAATTATAATTTCCAAGCCAATAGAGGAGAAAAAATTAAATTTATAAAATGCACACATATAATATACATTAAAATATATAAAGATATAAGTGGAGATGAGATAGATATAGATACCATAGATATAGAAGCATTGTTATCATAAAGTCAGGGGTTCTACTATAATACCCAATAATTGAATCATACTCCAATTTTTTATTGACCAGTTATTTTAGAATTTTCTTTTTCAGGTGGGACAAGAGTAGGCTGAATGGATCATCATTTTTGATAATGATAATAATAGCAATGAGTTGTGATGTTTGTTCTAAATTTGCTTCAAAGGAAGAATGAGACTTTTAAGCTAAGTTTATATAATATGAATAAAAGTAAAAATACCTGTGAATTATTTCACAGGCCTAACCTAGGCCCTACTGAGATTAGAGTACATTTGGATAAAAAATTGACATCAGATGAATCATGCCCCATACACGCAGCCTTCTTTTGAAGGAAATCAAAGATTTTTGTTGTTGTTATTTTGTTGTTAGATGTTATTGTACAACAAAATCCTATTGAATAGTGGAGTTATTTCCAGAACAACTCATCAGATCATTTATTTTAGTTCTAAGTAAAGTTTCAGAATTGTGAAGAAAAACATTGGAAAGGAATGTTCCATGTATTTTTAATGCAAAATCCATCAAAACTTGGATATTTTATGAGAAGACCAACTAGCAAGATAGGAAGCTGTTTGGGAACTTTTGTTTGCTTTTTTTCTTTTGTTTTAATGGATTAAATACTGAAAACAGAAGCTGAAAAGCTAGGTCTAGGAGTACAAAACAAGGAAGTGACTGCATCTTTATTACATGTGCAGGGTAACATGAACACAAAACAGTCTCATCATTTTTAATTTGAAAGTTGCCTAAAATATTAAATCAAATTGAACAAACTGTCAGAGGAGAACAGGTTGCATTTTGTGGTTTTACTTTCTTTTTCATGAAGATTCTGACTACATGTCACCCGTTGTGCTTTTTATACCTGGTATAAGTCCTATTACATAGCAACCATTTGTCAAGTTTCACTTTGAGCAGTAGTTTTCAAACCTAGATAGGACATTGGAATCACCTGGGATACTTTAGAACATACTGATACCTACCGAAACCATAGATTCTGATGTAGTTGGTCTAGAGAGCAACCTGGGTACTGGGGGGGTTTTACTACCAGGTGATTCTAATATATAGCAAAGTCTGAGAAGCACTGAGTTGGAGGGTCCAACCTAGGCTTCTTATAACTTCCAAACTCCTCGGTCTCTAAGGGCTTTCTAAAATTTAAAAAGGCCATTTCTCTGGTTAAAATGAATAATGTTGAACAAAAAAGATCTTTTTTTTCTTCCTTTAAAGTTAGTGAAGCCTGTAACTCCTCTCTCTCTCTGAGCCTCATCTTGCTTCCCACACACACTGCTTTCCCAACCATTTAAATATTTGCCATGATCCCAGGCAGTACAAAGAGTGGACACCCAGCCTCACTTCCCTCACCATGACTCATCCTAAAAGCTGTTTGCTGAATGAGGCTCTGGTTTTTGTTTCAGACTTCATTTAGGGGCATCCAAAACCCTACACATCAATGCCTGTTCTTGCTCTACTCCCCCTTGGTCCCCGCCCAACCTCCTACTCTCTATTTAAAACCAAGCCAGAAGAAAAACAAGGCATTTGTCCCCAACAATTTGCAAGCCAGTCATGCTTTTCCAACATATGCAGGGCTAGCATTCACCAATCCAAGATTCATGAAACTAGTTCCCTAGGCATCTATCAAATATACATGTAGCCCTCTGCGAACAGTCAGAATTTCCAGCCTCTGAATGAGGATTGAATAGGGTTTTCACAGTGCTCATTCAAAAAGATTTACAGGATTTTCATATCTTCCCAAATGTCTAGGCAGCAGAAAGAGACCCCTTTTAGAGGTATTTGCTAGGCATGTGCCCCAAACTCTCCCATGAGAGCTCAATTTGACTGTGTTTCAGATAGAGTTGTATACTTACTGGTTAACTACAGAGGGAAGGAGCATGGTGAGGGTTTGGGACAGAAAGCTAGAGCTAGATCTGTGCAGTGGACTGTAGTCAGGATTCCAGAAGCAAGGACACTGACATGTGAACTCCAGGAACTGGAGGGTGACTAAGAGACAGTGGGTGGTAGTCCCTGCCTGATATGGGAACTGCGGAGGAAGGAAAGAGGCTGACGGACGTCTGAGGCACAGCAAAAGGGAATCCAACACTAACAACCTTCTGAGATCCAGGCAGGCCAGCCATCACTATTGGGCCAACCTCTTGGTGACCCTCACTCCACTCCTTGAGAATGGGATGGGGTATGAGATGGTTTAAGAAGGGAGTAGAGAGACTTCCCTGGTGGCCCAGTGGCTAAGACACCATACTCCCAATGTAAGGGGCCCCAGTTCAATCCCTGGTCAGGGAACTAGATCCCACATGCTGCAACTAAGACCTGACACAGCCAAATAAATAAATGTTTTAAAAATATCATGCTGGGGCTTCCCTGGTGGCGCAGTGGTTGAGAATCCGCCTGCCGATGCAGGGGACGCGGGTTCGTGCTCTAGTCCGGGAAGATCCCACATAACGCGGAGCGGCTGGGCCCGTGAGCCATGGCCGCTGAGCCTGCGTGTCCGGAGCCTGTGCTCCACAACGGGAGAGGTCACAACAGTGAGAGGCCCACATATCACAGAAACAAAACAAAACAAAAATATCATGCTGAACAATATTTTTTTAAAAAATAAGGCAGAAGAGTAGAAGAAGAGTACAGTAGAGTACTCTAAGCCTCCAGTGAATTGGACAGGGACCCTTTAAGAATCATTATTAGCATGTCTCTTGATCTCACTTCAAGATACAGCTATGAGTACCTGAGAAGCAACTTAACATTTTGAGCCTCAGTTTTCTCAACTTTAAACTGGGTGAAGAAATACTTGCCTCTCAGGCTTCCCTGGTGGCGCAGTGGTTAAGAATCCACCTGCCACTGCAGGGGACATGGGTTCGAGCCCTGGTCCGGGAAGATCCCACATGCTGTGGAGCAACTAAGCCCATGTGCCACAACTACTGAACCTGCACTCTAGAGCCCACACGCTATAACTACTGAGCCCACATGTCACAACTACTGAAGCCTGTGCATCTAGAGCCCGTGTTCCACAACAAGAGAAGCCACTGCAATGAAAAGCCCGCACACTGCAACGAAGAGTAGCCCCCGCTCACCGCAACTAAAGAAGAAAGCCCACGTGCAGCAATGAAGACCCAACACAGCCAAAAATAAGTAAGTAAATAAATAAATAAAATACTTGCCTCTGAAGAGTGTGATAAAGATTAAACGATATTGTCAATGTAAAGCAATTAAATGTGGTAGATTTTATGCAAATAATGGCCTCAATTATCCCTTTCTCTCTACCTACACCCCATTGTAAATGTGACTTTGTAGCTCCTTATATTAAGTGACAAAGTCTCTCTCTTCACACCTTGAGCCTGGGCTGGTCTTGTGACTTGCTTTGGGACAATGGAATGCAATGTAAGTATTGCTCACCTAGGCCTCAAGAGGCCCTCTTGCTCTCTTGGAACACTGCTGCAGCCACGTAAACAAGTTTGGACTAGCCTGCTGTAGGATGACAAGCATGTGGCCTAGTTGCCCTGAACATGTGAGAGGACAGCCAGCCAACCTCTGAAAGCGTAACGATTTAACCAACTGAAAGTTGACTGTAGACATGTGAGGAAGCCAGCCAAGACCAGAAACGCCCAGCTGTGCCCAGCATCTCTTGCCAACCCCAATTTTGAGATAAGTTTAAAATAGGTGTTTTAAGCCATTGGGATGGTTTTAAGCAGCAAAATCTAACTGATACGGTGCCTGACAAAGATTAAGAGACTAATGATGATAGCTGCTATTAATAATATTAACTGAGTGCAAGATTGGAGACCTGGAGTCAAGTGAGACTCACACATATATACTGTCTGGTCTAAACATTGGTCACTGTACAATATTTGCAAGTTTTTAAGATAACAGTGTTTTAAAATTGGGAGACTTTGCATAAAATCAGCTAACCTAGGTTTCCTTCCCCAGGCAATGATAGCAAGATCTAAGTAGTTTCTGCTCCTTTGAAATGGGGCAGTTACTCCCTAGATGCCGCAGTTTTCACCACTCTCCGTGTTTTCTAAAACACATTAATTCACTCAGTTCCTAATATGGGCCAGGCATTATTCTAGGGTCTGAGGATAGAGTAACAGACAAGATAAAAAAAGCCTCCTACTTTCCCATGGAGTTCACATATGTGTGACAGCTGTAGACTATGCTGGGGGCGTGGGGGTTGCATAGAGGCTGGGAACAGACAATATCTCAGCACAATTTTTTTGTTTTGATGTAGGAAGCCAGAAATGAATCAATTTGTTCATTCTTTCTTTGTCTCTCTCTCTCTTTTTTTTTGCTGTGCAATATATCCTTGTTGCTTATTTATTTTACACATAGTAGTTTCTATCTCCTAACCTCATACCCCATCTTGCCCCTCCCCCCTCCTTCTTCCCACTGGTAACCACTAGTTTGTTCTCTATATCTGTGAGTCTGTCTCTGTTGTGTTATATATATTCATTTGCTTTATTTTTTACAATCCATTAATAAATGGAAACATAGAGTATTTGTCTTTCTCTGTCTGATATACTACTAAGAATAACATTCTCTAGGTCCATCCACGTTGTTTCAAATGACAGCATTTCATTCACTTTTATGACTAACAGTCCACTGTGGAGGTATGTGTATGTGTGTATATATATATATCACATGTTCTTTATCCATTCATCTATTGATGTATGCTGAGATAGCTTCTGTATCTTGCTTATTGTAAATAATGCTGCTAGGAATATTGGAGTGCATTTGTCTTTTTGAATTAGTGTTTTTCTTTTCTTTGGATATATGCCCAGGAGTAAAACTACTGGATCATATAGTAGTTCTAGTTTTAGTTTTCTGAGGACCCTACATACTGTTCTCCATAGTGGCTGCATCAATTTACATTACCACCAACAGTGTACTAGGGTTCCCTTTTCTCCATATCCTCGCTAACATTTGTTATTTGTGGTCTTTTGATGACAGCCATTTAGACATGTGGGAGGTGATATCCCATTGTGGTTTTGATTTACATTTCTCTGATGATTAGTGATGTTGAGCATCTTTTCATGTGCCTGTTGGCCATCTGTATGTCTTCTTTATAAAAATGTCTATTCAAGTCTTCTGCCCATTTTTAAATCAGGCTGTTTGTATTTTTTGGATATTGAGTTGTATGAGTTGTTTATATATTTTGGATATTGACCCTTTACTGGTCATAGCATTTGCAAATATTTTTTCCCATTCAGTAGGTCGTCTTTTCATTTTGTCAGTGGCTTCCTTTGCTGTGCAAAAGCTTTTAAGTTTAATTAAGTCTCATTTGTTTATTTTTTGCTTTTACTTCTTTTGCCTTGGGAAACAGATCCAAGAAAATATTGTTACAATTTACATCAAAGAGTGTTCTACCTATGTTCTCTTCTAGGAGACAAACTTCTTGAAAGGTTTCAGGTCATACATTTAGGTCTTTAATCCATTTTGAGTTTATTTTTGTACATGGTGTGAGGAAATGTTCCAATCTCATTCTTTTACATGTAGCTGTCCAGTTTTCTCAGCACCATTTACTGAAGAGAATGTCTTTATTGTATATTCTTGCCTCCTTTGTCGTAGATTAATTGACCATAGGCGTGTGGGTTTATTTCTGGGCTCTTATTCTGTTCCATTGATCGATGTGTCAGTTTTAGTGCCAGTACCATGCTGTTTTGATTCACATTGCTTTATAGTATAGTCTGAAGACAGGGAGGATGATACCTGCATCTTTGTTCTTTTCTCTCAAGATTGCTTTGGGAATTCGGGGTCTTTTGTGGTTCTGTATAAATTTTAGGATTATTTGTTCTCGTTCTGCGAAAAATGTCATGGGTATTTTGATAGGGATTGCATTAAATCTGTAGATTGCTTTGGGTGGTATTGATATTTTAACACTATTAAATCTTCCAATTCAAGTAAACAGGATGTCTTTGCATTTCTAGGTAGGATTTTCAAATTCCTTCATCAATGTTTTATAGTTTTCAGAGTATATATCTTTTACCTCCTTGATTAGGTTTGTTCCTAGGTATTTTAATCTCTGATGCAATTATAAATGGGACTGTTTTCTTGCTTTCTCTTTCTGAAAGTTCATTACTATTGTATAGAAAATCAACAAATTTCTGTATATTGATCTTGTATCCTTCAAATTCACTGAATTCATATATTAGTTCTAATAATTTTTTTGGTGGAGACATTAGGGTTTTCTATATATCATGTCATGTCATTTGCAAATAGTGTCAGTTTTAACACTTCCCTTCCAATTTGGATGCTTTTAATTTCTTTTTCTTATCTGATTACTGCAGCTGGGACTTCCAATACTATGTTAAATAGGAGTGGCAAGAGTGAGCATCCTTGTCTTGTTTCTGATTTTAGACGAAAAGCTTTCAGCTTTTCACGATTGAGTATGATGTTTGCTATGGGTTTGCCACATGTGGCCTTTATTATGGTGACATGCGTTCCCTCTATACCCACTTTGATGAGAGTTTTTATCATGAATGGATGTTGAATTTTGTCGAATGCTTTTTCTGCACCTATTTAGATGATTATGTGGTTTTTATCCTTCCTTTTATTAATGTGGTGTATCATATTGATTGATTTGCAAATATTGAACTATCCTTGCATCCCTGGAATAAATCCAACTTGATCATCTTGTATGATCTTTTTTATATGTTGTTCGATTCAGTTTCCTAATATTTTTTTTTGAGGATTTCTGCATCTATATTTCCAAACATATTGGCCTATAGTTTTCCTTTTTTTGTAGTGTCTTTGTGTGGTTTTCGTATCAGGGTAATGGTGGCCTCATAGAATGAATTTGGGAGTGTTCCATCCTCTTTAATTTTTTGGAATAGTTTGAGAAGGATATGTATTATCTGTTCTTTATATAATTGGTAGAATTACCCTGTGAAGCTGTCCAGTCCTGGACTTTTGTTTGCTGGGAGGCTTTTTAAAATTACAAATTCAATTACACTACTAGTGATTGTTCTGTTCAGATTTTCCAATTCTTCCTGATTCAGTCTTGGAAGGTTGTATGTTTCTAAAAATTTGCCTGTTACTTCTGGGTTGTCCAGTTTGTTGACATATAACTGTTTGTAGTATTCTCTTATGATTTTTTTTTGGTATCTCTGTGATATTGGCTCTTATTTCTCCTCTTTCACATCCTCTTTTGTCTATTAGGGTCCTCACTGTTTTCTTCTTGATGAGCCTGCCTAAAGGTTTATCAGTTTTCATTATCTTTTAAAAAAACATTTTTTGGTTTCATTGATCTTTTCAATTTTTAAAAAATCTCTATTTTATTACCACTCTGACTTTTATTATTTCCTTCTGCTAACTTTGGGTTTTGTTTCTTTTTGTTTTTCTAATTCCTTTAGATCATAGGTTAGTTTGTTTCTTTGAGGTTTCTCTTGTTTCTTGAGGTAGACCTGTATTGCCAGAAACTTCCCTCTTAGAACTGCTTTTGCTGTGTCCCTAGATTTTGGAACATTGTGTTTCCATTTTCATTTGCCTGAAGGTATTTTCTGATTTCCTCTTTGATTTCTTCATTGATCCATTAGATTTATTTTTAAACATCTTTATTGGAGTATAACTGCTTTACAATGGTGTGTTAGCTTCTGATGTATAACAAAGTGAGTCAGCTATACATGTACATATATCCCCATTTCTACTTCCTCTTGCATCTCCCTCCCACCCTCCCTATCCCACGCCTCTTAGTGGACATAAAGCACCAAGCTGATCTCCTTGTGACATGTGGCTGCTTCCCACTAGCTATCTAATTTACATTTCACAGTGTATATATGTCCATGCCACTCTCTCACTTCATCCCAGCTTACCCTTCCCTCTCCCCATGTCCTAAAGTCCAATCTCTATATCTGCATCTTTATTCCTGTCCGGCCCCTAGGTTCTTCAGAACCATTTTTTTAAAGATTCCATACATATGTGTTAGCATACGGTATTTGTTTTTCTCTTTCTGATTTACTTCACTCTGTATGACAGACTCTAGGTCCATCCATCTCACTGCAAATAACTCAATTTTGTCTCTTTTTATGGCAGATGACATAAAAATTTTGTCATCTTTTGTGACAAAAGCATTTGCCTTATGTATTGAGGTGCTCCTATGTTGGGTGCATAAATATTTACAATTGTTATATCTTCTTCTTGGATTGATCCCTTGATCATTTCGTTTCTTTTCATGGCTGATTAATATTCCATTGTATATATGTGCCACATCTTCTTTATCCATTCATCTGTCAACGGACACTTAGGTTGCTTCCGTGTCCTGGCTATTGTAAATAGAGCTGCAATGAACATTGTGGTACCTGACTCTTTTTTAATTATGGTTTTCTCAGGGTATATGCCTAGTAGTGGGATTGCTGGGTCATATGGTAGCTCTATTTTTACTTTTTAAAGGAGCCTCCATACTGTTCTCCATAGTGGCTGTATCAACTTACATTCCCACCAACAGTGCAAGAGGGTTCCCTTTTCTCCACACCCTCTCCAGCATTTATTGTTTCTAGAGATTTTGATGATGGCCAATCTGACCAGTGTGAGATGATATCTCATTGTAGTTTTGATTTGCATTTCTCTAATGATTAATGATGGTGAGCATTCTTTCATGTGTTTGTTGGCAATCTGTATATCTTCTTTGGAGAAATGTCTATTTAGTTCTTCTGCCCATTTTTGGATTGGGTTGTTTGTTTTTTTGTTATTGAGCTGCCTGAGTTGCTTATAAATTTTGGATATTAATCCTTTGTCAGTTGCTTCATTTGCAAATATTTTCTCCCATTCTGAGTGTTGTCTTTTCGTCTTGTTTACGGTTTCCTTTGCTGTACAGAAGCTTTTCAGCTTCATTAGGTCCCATTTTTTTATTTTTGTTTTTATTTCCATTTCTCTACGAAGTGGGTCAAAAAGGATCTTGCTGTGATTGATGTCATAGAGTGTTCTGCCTATGTTTTCCTCTAAGAGTTTGACAGTGTCTGGCCTTACATTTAGGTCTTTAACCCATTTTGAGTCTATTTTTGTGTGTGGTGTTAGGGAGTGTTCTAATTTCATATTTTTACAGGTCGCTGTCCAGTTTTCCCAGCACCACTTATTGAAGAGGTTGTCTTTTCTCCACTGTATATCCTTCCCTCCTTTATCAAAGATAAGGTGACCATATGTGTGTGGGTTTATCTCTGGGCTTTCTATCCTGTTCCATTGATCTATATTTCTGTTTTTGTGCCAGTATCATACTGTCTTGATTACTGGAGCTTTGTAGTATAGTCTGAAGTCAGGGAGCCTGATTCCTCCAGTTCCATTTTTCTTTCTCGAGATTGCTTTGGCTATTCGGGGTCTTTTGTGTTTCCATACGTATTGTGAAATTTTTTGTTCTAGTTCTGTGAAAAATGCCAGTGGTAGTTTGATAGGGATTGCATTGAATCTGTAGATTGCTTTGGGTAGTAGAGTCATTTTCACAATGTTGATTCTTCCAATCCAAGAACATGGCATATCTCTCCATCTACTTGTATCATATTTAATTTCTTTCATCACTGTCTTATAATTTTCTGCATACAGGTCTTTGGTCTCCTTAGGTAGGTTTATTCCTAGATATTTTATTCTTTTTGTTGCAGTGATAAATGGGAGTGTTTTCTTAATTTCAGTTTCAGATTTTTTCATCATTAGTGTATAAGAATGCCAGAGACTTCTGTGCATTAATGTTGTATCCTGCTTCTTTAGCAAATTCATTGATTAGCTCTGGTAGTTTTCTGGTAGCATCTTTAGGATTCTCTATGTATAGTATCATGTCATCTGCAAACAGTGACAGCTTTACTTCTTCTTTTCCGATTTGGATTCCTTTTACTTCTTTTTCTTCTCTGATGGCTGTGGCTAAAACTTCCAAAACTATGTTGAATAAGAGTGGTGCAAGTGGGCAACCTTGTCTTGTTCCTGATCTTAGTGGAAATGGTTTCAGTTTTTCACCATTGATGATGATGTTGGCTGTGCGTTTGTCATATATGGTCTTTATTATGTTGAGGTAAGTACTGTATATGCCTACTTTCTGGAGCGTTTTTATCATAAATGGGTGTTGAATTTTGTTGAAAGCTTTTTCTGCATCTATCGAGACGATCATATGGTTTTTATTCTTCCATTTGTTAATATGGTGTATCACATTGATTGATTTGCGTACACTGAAGAGTCCTTGCATTCCTGGGATAAACCCCACTTGATCATGGTGTATGACCTCTTTAATGTGCTGTTGGATTCTGTTTACTAGTATTTTGTTGAGGATTTTTGCATCTATGTTCATCAGGGATATTGCCCTG
The DNA here is from genome assembly GCF_026419965.1 of Kogia breviceps. Classification (NCBI taxonomy): domain Eukaryota; kingdom Metazoa; phylum Chordata; class Mammalia; order Artiodactyla; family Physeteridae; genus Kogia; species Kogia breviceps. The sequence goes on along the minus strand of NC_081330.1, from coordinate 117,583,135 downwards.
TAGTTTCCTTTTTTTGTGACATCTCTGTCTGGTTTTGGCATCAGGGTGATAGTGGCTTCATAGAATGAGTTTGAGAGTGTTCCTCCCTCTGCTATATTTTTCAAGAGCCTGAGAAGGATAGGTGTTACCTCTTCTCTAAATGTTTGATAGAGTTCTCCTGTGAAGCCATCTAGTCCCGGACCTCTGTTGGAAAACTTTTAATCACAGTTTCGATTTCAGTGTTTGTGATTGGTCTGTTTATATTTTCTATTTCTTCCTGGTTCAGTCTCGGAAGGTTGTGCTTTTCTAAGAATTTGTCCATTTCTTCCAGGTTGTCCATTTTATTGGCATAGAGTTGCTTGCAGTAATTTCTCATGATCCTTTGTATTTCTGCAGTGTCAGTTGTTATTTCTCCTTTTTCATTTCTAATTCTATTGATTTGAGTCTTCTTTTTTTTTTTTCTTGATGAGTCTGGGTAATGGTTTATCCATTTTGTTTATCTTCTCAAAGAACAAACTTTTAGTTTTATTGGTCTTTTCTATCATTTCCTTCATTTCTTTTTCATATATTTCTGTTCTGATCTTTATGATTTCTTTCCTTCTGCTGAACTTTGGGGGTTTTTTGTTCTTCTTTCTTTAACTGCTTTAGGTGAAAGGTTAGGTTGTTTATTTGAGATGTTTCTTGTTTCTTGAGGTCGGATTGTTTTGCTATAAACTTCCCTCTTAGAACTGCTTCTGCTGCATCCTGTGGGTTTTGGGTCTTCGTGTTTTCATTGTCATTTGTTCTAGGTATTTTTTTATTTCCTCTTTGATTTCTTCAGTGGTCTCTTGGTTATTAAATAGTATATTGTTTAGCTTCCATGTGTTTGTATTTTTCACAGTTTTTTTCCTGTAATTGATATCTAGTCTCATAGTGTTGTGGTCAGAAAAGATACTTGATACGATTTCAATTTTCTTAAAATTACCAACGCTTGATTTGTGACACAAGATATGATCTATCCTGGAGACTGTTCCATGAGCACTTGAGAAGAAAATTTATTCTGTTGATTTTGGAAGGAATGTCCTATAAATATCAATTAAGTCCATCTTGTGTAATGTATCATTTAAAGTTTGTGTTTCCTTATCTATTTTCATTTTGGATGATCTGTCCATTGGTGAAAGTAGGGGGTTAAAGTCCCCTACTATGATTGTGTTACTGTCAACTTCCCCTTTTATGGCTGTTAGTATTTGCCTTATGTATTGAGGTGCTCCTCTGTTGGATGCATAAATATTTACAACTGTTATATCTTCTTCTTGGATTGATCCCTTGATCATAATGTAGTGTCCTTCTTTGTCTCTTGTAATGGTCTTTGTTTTAAAGTGTATTTTGTCTGATATGAGAATTGCTACTCCAGCTTTCTTTTGATTTCCATTTGCATGGAATATCTTTTTCCATCCCTCACTTTCAGTCTGTATGTGTCCCTAGGTCTCAAGTGGGACTCTTGCAGACAGCATATATATGGGTCTTGTTTTTGTATCCATTCAGCCAGTCTGTGTCTTTTGGTGGGAGCATTGAATCCATTTACATTTAAGGTAATTATCGATATGTATGTTCCTATTACCATTTACTTAATTGTTTTGGTTTTGTTATTGTAGGTATTTTCCTTCGCTTGTGTTTCCTGCCTAGAGAAGTTCCTTTAGCATTTGTTGTAAAGCTGGTTTGGTGGTGCTGAAGTCTCTCAGCTTTTGCTTGTCTGTAAAGGTTTTAATTTTTCCATCGAATCTGAATGAGATCCTTGCTGGGTAGAGTAATCTTGGTTGTAGGTTTTTCCCTTTCATCACTTTAAATATGTCCTGCCACTCCTTTCTGGCTTGCAGAGTTTCTGCTGAAAAATCAGCTGTTAACTTTATGGGGATTCCCTTGTAGGGTATTTGTTGCATTCCCTTGCTGCTTTTAATATTTTTCTTTGTATTTAATTTCTGGTAGTTTGGTTAATATGTGTCTTGGCATGTTTCTCCTTGGATTTATTCTGTATGGGACTCTTTGTGCTTCCTGGACTTGATTGACTATTTCCTTTCCCATATTAGGGAAGTTTTCAACTATAATCTTTCAAATATTTTCTCAGTTCCTTTCTTTTTCTCTTCTTCTTCTGGGACCCCCTATAATTCAAATGTTGGTGCATTTAATGCTGTCCCAGAGGTCTCTGAGACTGTCCTCAGTTCTTTTCATTCTTTTCTTTATTCTTCTCTGTGGTAGTTATTTCCTCTATTTTATCTTTCAAGTCACTTGTCACTTATCTGTTCTTCTGCCTCAGTTAATCAGCTATTAATTCCTGCTAACGAATTTTTAATTTCATTTATTGTGTTGTTCACCATTGTTTGTTTGCTCTTTAGTTCTTCTAGGTCCTTGTTAAATGTTTCTTGCATTTTATGTATTCTCTTTCCAAGATTTTGGATTATCTTTACTATCATTATTCTGAATTCTTTTTCAGGTAGGCTGCCTATTTCCTCTTCACTTGTTTGGTCTGGTGGTTTTTTACCTTGCTCGTTCATCTGCTGCCTATTTCTCTGTCTTCTCATTTTGCTTAACTTGCTGTTTGAGGTCTCCTTTTCACAGGCTGCAGGTTCATAATTCCCGTTGTGTTTAGTGTCTGCCCACAGTGGGTAAGGTTGGTTCAGTGGGTTGTGTAGGCTTCCTGGTGGAGGGGACTAGTGCCTGTGTTCTTCTGGTGAATGAAGCTCGATCTTGTCTTTCTGATGGTCAGGACTTTGTCCGGTGGTGTGTTTTGGGGTGTCTGTGAACTTATTATGATTTTAGTCAGCCTCTCTGCTAATGGGTGGGGTTGTGTTCCTGTCTTGCTAGTTGTTTGGCATAGGGTGTCCAGCACTGTATCTTGCTGTTTGTTGAGTGGAGCTGGGTCTTAGCATTGAGATAGAGACCACTGGGAGAGCTTTCACTGTTTGATATTACATGGGCCCGGGCGGTCTCTGGTGGACCAGTGTCCTAATCTCGGCTCTCCAACCTCAGAGACTCAGACCTGACACCCAGCTGGAGCACCAAGACCCTGTCAGCCACTTGGCTCAGAAGAAAAGGGAGAAAAAAAAAAAAGAAAGAAAGAAATTTAAAAAAGGAAAAAAAATAATTTAAATTTAAAAAAAAATTAAAAATAAAAAAATAGAAAAGTAATTTAAAAAAAAAGAAAGAAGAGAGCAACCAAACCGAAAAACAAATCCTCCAATGATAACAAGTTCTAAAAACTATACAAAAACCCCCAAAACTCAAACAAACAAAAAACGGATAGACAGAACTCTAGGACAAATGGTAAAAGCAAAGCTATACAGACAAAATCACACAAAGAGGCATACACATACACACTCACAAAAAGAGAAAAAGGGAAAAAAAATATATTTTTTAAAAATGGAAGAGCGCAACCAAATCAATAAACAAGTCTACCAGTGATAATAAGCTCTAAATACTAAACTAAAATAAACATAAAACCAGAAACAAATTAGATGCAGACAACAAACCCTAAGTATACATTTGCTCCCAAATTCCACCACCTCAAGTTTGGGATGATTCATTGTCTGTTCAGGTATTCCACAGATGCAGGCTACATCAAGTTGATTGTGGAGATTTAATCCACTGCTCCTGAGGTTGCTGGGAGAAATGTTCCTTTCTCTTCTTTGTTCTCACAGCTCCTCAGGTTCAGCTTTGGATTTGGCCCTGCCTCTGCGTGTAGGTCGCCTGAGGGCGTCTGTTCTTCACCCAGCCAGGATGGGGTTAAAGTAGCAGCTGATTAGGGGGCTCTGGCTCACTCAGGCCAGGGGGATGGAGGGGTACAGAACGCAGGGTAAGCCTGTGGCAGCAGAGGCCAATGTGACATTGCAATAGCCTAAGGCACGCCCTGTGTTCTCCTGGGGAAGTTGTCCCTGTATCATGGGACCCTGACAGTGGCGGGCTGCACAGGCTCCCAGGAGGGGAGGTGTGGATAGTGACCTGTGCTTGCACACAGGCTTCTTGGTGGCTGCAGTAGCAGCCTTAGCGTTTCTTGCCCGTCTCTGTGTGCACGCTGATAGCCATGACTTGTGCCCATCTCTGGAGCTCGTTTAGGCAGTGCTCTGAATCCCGTCTCCTCACACACCCTGAAACAATGGTCTCTTGCCTCCTTGGCAGTTCCAGACTTTTTCCCAGACTCCCTCCCAGCTAGCTGTGGCACACTAGCCCCCTTCAGGCTGTGCTCACACAGCCAACCCCAGTTCTCTCCCTGGGATATGACCTCCGATGCCTGAGCCTGAGCTTTCAGCCCCACCCTCCCAGGAGGGTGAGCAGACAAGCCTCTCAGGCTGGTGAGTGCTGGTCGCCACGAATCCTCTGTGCGGGGATCTCTCCGCTTTGCCCTCTGCACCCCTGTTGCTGCATTTTCCCCTGTGGCTCTGAAGCTTCCCCCCACCTGCCCGCCCCCCGTCTTTGCCAGTGAAGGGGATTCCTAGTGTGTGGAAGCTTTTCCTCCTTCACAGCTCCCTCCCAGAGGGGCAGGTCCCATCCCTATTCTTTTATCTCTATTTTTCCTTTTTTCTTTTGCCCTACTCAGGTACGTGGGGAGTTTCTTGCCTTTTGGGAAGCCTGAGGTCTTCTGCCAGAGTTCAGTAGGTGTTCTGTAAAGTTGTTCCACATGTAGATGTATTTGTGATGTATTTGTGGGGAGGAAGGTGATGTCCAAGCCTTACTCCTCTGCCATCTTGAAGGTCCCCCCAATCCATTGGATTTTCAGTAGCATGTTGTTTAGTCTCCACGTGCTTGTGCTTTTCCCATTATTTCCATCTAACTGATGTCTAGTTTCATACTGTTGTGGTTGAAAAAAATGCTTGATATAATTATATCCTCTTAAATTTGTTGAGAGTTTTTTTGTGGCCTAGTATGTGATCTATCCTGGAGAACGTTCCTTGTGCACTTGAAAAATTTTTATTCTGTTGTTTTTGGATGGGATGTCCTGTAGATGAAGTCCAACTGGTCTATTATGTCATCTAAGACCACTGTTGCATTATTGACTTTCTTTTCAGATGATCTGTCCAGTTATGTAAGTGGAGTGTTAAAGTCCCCTACTACTATTGTATTATCGTCAATTTCCCCCTTTATGTCTATTAATATTTGCTTTATATATTTAGGTGCTCCTATATTGGGTGCATACATGTTAACAAGAGTGTAATAGCTTCTTCTTGTATTGATCCCTTTAACATTCATTATATAAAGGCTTTCTTTGTCTTTTGTTATAGACTTTGTTTTAAAGTATTTTTTCTGACATGTGCATTGCTACGCCTGCTTTCTTAGCATTTTCACTTGCATTAAATACCTTTTTTCATCCCCTCACTTTCAGTCTATGTGTGTCTGTAGCTCTGAAGTGAGTCTCTTGTAAGCAGCATAAAGATGGGTCTTGCTTTTTATCCAATCAGCCACTCTATGTATTTTGATTGGAGCATTTAGTCCATTGACATTTAAAGTAATGATTGATAGGTATGTATTTACAGGCATTTTATTATTTGTTTTCCGGTTGTTTTTGCAGCTCTTCTCTGTTCTTCTTTTAGTTTCTTCCCTTGTTATTTGATGATTTTTTTTTAGTGGTATGTTTGTGTTCCTTTCTCTCTGTTTTTTTTTTTTTTTTTTTTTTTGTATCTATTGTTGGTTTTTGTTTTGTGGTTACCATGGGGTTCCTATATGTTGCCCTACAACTGTATCTACATATTTTAGACAGGTATTCCTTTAAGTTCAAGCACACTCTAAAGGATCTATATTTTTTACTTCCCTCCCCCACAATTTGTGGGTTTTATGTCATATTTCACATCTTCATGTTTATCCCTTTACTGATTATTGTAATTATAGTTGATTTTATAATTTTTAAAATCTTTGTACTAGCTTATTTAAGTGAATGATCCACAGCCTTTACTATGTATTTGCCTTTATTAGTGGGATTTTTTCTTTCCTATAGATTGTTTTTGTTATAGCCTTTTTTTTCCACTAAGAAAAGACCATTTAACATTTCTTTTAGGGTAGTCTTAGTATTGATGGACTCTTAGTTGTTGCTTGTCTGAGAAGTTCTTTATCTATCCTTCAGTTCTAAATGATAATTTTGCTGTGTAGAGTATCTTAGGTTGTGGGGTTTTCCCTTTCAGCACTTTGAATATATCATGCCACCCCCTTCTGGCTTGCAACGTTTCTGCAAAAAATCAGCTGAGAGCCTTATGGGGGTTCCCTTGTATATGACTCTTTGTTTTTCTCTTGCTGCCTTTATAATTCTCTCTTTGACTTTTGACATTTTAATTATGATATGTCTTGGTGTGCTCTGTTTGGGTTCATCTTATTTGGGACCCTTTGTACTTCCCGTACCTGGATATCTGTTTCCTTCTTCAGGTTAGGGAATTTTTCAGACATCATTTTATCAAATACATTTTTAACCCTTTTTCTCTCTCTTCTCTTTTTCAGACCCCTATAATGTGAACGTTGGCATACTTGATGTTATCCTAAAGATCCCTTAAACTGTTTTCATTCTTAAATTTGTTTTTCCTTTCGCTATTCTGATTATGTGATTTCCATTATTCTAGCTTCCAGATCATTCAAGTTTTTTCTGTATCATCTAGTCTGCTATTAATTCCTTCTAGTGTGTTTTCCATTTCAGTTATTGTATTCTTCAGTTCTGTTTTTTAAAATATTTTGTAGTTCCTTGTTAAAATTCTCACTGTGTTCACCTATTCTTTTCCCTAATTCAGTTAGCATTCTTATTACTAATGCTTTGAACTTTTAAACTTTTTTTTGTTCTTCATGAGGTTTGCTCTTGCTCTTTCAATTGAGACCAATTCCTCTGTCTTCTCATTTTGCTTAACTTTCTATGCCTCTATGAAATTAGGTGAAACAGTTACCCACTACAGTCTTGAAGGGGTGTCCTTATGTGGGAGCATCCCTATGCAATCTGTGTGTGCCCAATGGCTTTGGTGGGAGAGCTGGATTTGACATGAACACAAGGTGTGCTGGCAGCTGTCACCTTGGTAGGAGTTGGGGCTGGAGATGAAAGGTCTAGGGCTAGAGCCAAGTGTGAGCAGGGGCTTCTCCTCTGTTCGGTGGCTATCACCACTCTATTGGGAGTGGGGGTAAGTCTCAAGTTGCTGGAGCAGAAGCCCTGAGGGTTGGGTCTGAGCTGGCTCTGTTCCCTTTAATTGTGGGCTCTTCTCCCTCCCAGCACCTCTACCCTTGCCTCTGAGGGGAGCAGTGCTAGAGCAAGAGGGGCTGTGTGGGCACTCAACATGTGTTGGGGCATGGGCTTTAGTGCTCAAGATGGGTCAGGGATTCAGACTGCTTCTGATGTGCTGCTTGTATAAGTGTCAGTAATGGCTGCCCCTGCCCTCTTCAGACATTGCTTCAGGTCTGAGCCAGCTCTGTATCTCAGAGCCTAGCTCCCAAGCAGGGCTATAGCATTCGCTCAGTTCAGGCTGGGGGCACACCAGGGAAGTCACAGGAAACCAGTCACCCAGTTTTCAAGCCACCCTCTCCTCCATGCTTTGGGAGCAAGCACGTATGCATAAGCTGCTCATAAGCAGAGTTCAGAACTCCCACAGCCCTCCTGTTTGTCCCACTGACCCTCCAATCAGCCAAGGAGGGGCTCGTCTTCCCTGAGTCGGACCCAAGGGCTGGGGACACCCAGTCTGTTGCTTGAATCACTCACTCCTCAGGGAGGGTCTCCACCAGTGTAATATCCCTTTTCCTCCTAGTCCCCTCCCAGGGACACAGGTCTTGACCTGATTGCTTCTCTTCCCTTCCTACCAGATTCCATGTGGATCTTTCTTACAGCCTTGGTTGTACAGGAGTCTTTTTGCCAGTCTCCAGTTAGTTTTCAGTGAGAACTATTCTATATATAGATGTATCTTTTATGTGTTCATGGAGGGAGGTGAGTTCCACATCGTTCTATTCCACCATCTTTATCTCCCTCCAATTTCTTCAATATTTGTAAAAGCAGGATGGCTTAGACAAGAAAAAGTAAGAATAAATCATTTGCTGAACCATAGATGGCTTGCTGAAAAGGATATTGTGGCCTCATCTAATCTTAGAGCAGCGTTTCTCAGCTGAGGCTATTGATATTTCAGACTGCAAAATTCTTTACTAGGTAGAGAGTTCTGTCCTGTGCATTATTAGATATTTAGCAACATCCCTGGCTTCTACTCACTAGATGCCAGTAGCACCTCCCAGTTGTGACAACCAAAAATACCTGTAGACACTGCCAAATGTTCCTGGTGGGAAACATTGCCCCTGGCTGAGAACCCATTACATAGAGTGAACAAGTAATATGATGGGCAAGAGCTGAAGGAATAAAGGTTTGTGTTCACCATCTGCATTGGTTGGGATAAATCTAATCACTGTAACAAATAGACCCTCAAACTTTAAAATCATGGAAATTATTTTTTGTTTGCAGAACAGTCCAGTATGGAGTTCCTGACCAACAGTTTACATGGCTTCCAAGCTTCCCACGTTTATTTGCGTCAAACCAGCAAATGAGGAAAGAATGCAGAAGATAGCACTTTGGGGTTTTTTTATGGGTAATGCAAAAAGTTGCGTATATCAGTTTTGCTCACATTCCATTGACTAAAATGCAGCCACATAGGGAGGATGGGAGGGAGGGAGATGCAAGAGGGAAGAGATATGGGGATATATGTATATGTATAACTGATTCACTTTGTTATAAAGCAGAAACTAACACACCATTGTAAAGCAATTATACTCCAATAATGATGTTTAAAAAAAAATTACCACAGATAGAATGAAAACAATGATGAACTCACAATCCAAAATTACAAAATAAATAAGGAAAAAGCTTCAAAAAAATGCAGTCACAAAGTCTCATGGGCTGGGAAAAGTTAGTTCTAGTTATGTGCTCAGAAAGAGGAAAGAGGTTTAGTGAACAGTTTTCAATTTTCTCCATCATTCTTACACTAAACTATATTGGTCACCACAGAGAACATTTCTATAAATATTGTAAACAGAAATCAATAGACCTTGAGCCTTTCATTGTATTCTTCATTTTAAGGGGATTTACTGACCTTCATAATAACAACACACTGCTAATCAAGGTTGTTGTTACAACTCAGCCAGGATCAATTTAAAGGCCTAAATCAAAACAAGAATATTTATATATACAAATGTCAAAAGCAGGCATAATGAGGGGACTTCCCTGGTGGTGCAGTGGTTAAGGCTCCATGCTCCCAATGCAGGGGGCCTGGGTTTGATCCCTGGTCAGGGAACTAGACCCCACATGCATGCTGCAACTAAGAGTTCACATGCCACAACCAAGGAGCCCTCAAGACTCAAGTAAGGAGTCTGCCTGCTGCAACTAAGACCTAGCACAACCAAATAAATAAATAGAAATAAATTTTTTTAAAAAGCAGGCATAAAGACTTTCTTTCTGAAAACAACAGTAGAAAATTAGAGAAGCCCCTCATGGGGCATAGAAAGGTTATCATCTTATTTATTGGAAGGAGGAAAGAATGTTATTGTTGGCCCAGAGAATAACAGTGAGATTTCCATCCATTACCCTTGGATAAACCACCTATGTGATGGTTGCATGAGAGCATACTTATGCTATGACTTTTCCACATACAAGAAAAATGGCTTCTTTTATCTAAGTCTTGCTGGGTGAAATGACTGGCAGGTGAGTAAACTGAAATTGTAACAGCCTTCACTGCACCTTTTGTCTCCTTCCCTGTGTCTCACAGGTGTAGGGCACACAGAAAAACTGAGCATCCTGTGCCACTGAGAGTCTTTTAGTACCATGCAAAAACAGAACTATATCAAACGGATGTTCAGTGAGAGATGAGTACTTGTCCTTTTGCTGTGTTTGATATGGATTCTGTCCCATTTTCACAGCATCTCATTCTCATTATTGTTATTTATATTAGGTACAAAAATGATTCACATGATGATGTTACTCTCTTTCTCCTCATCCTGGGCGATGGGGCTGGGGGCAATAAAGAATATGCTTATTCATTTTCAAATCCCTTTAATTTTGTAATTCACAATCCCACCAAATTGGAACTAGATTTTTAACAGCTGCTGTGAAATCATTTTAATATCCACAAACAGCCTCAGTGCCTCAAAAAAATATATCATCTTCTCAAATATCCCCTTTTCCTGGTTGAGTTGAAGATCTATACTTCATGTTGTTTTAATGTTGCTGTGCAATCATCCCCTCTAATTTTGTCATACAGTGTGCTCTACAGGAAGCTCCCATTGCAGGAGATTTATGGGACTCCTGGCAAGGGATTCAATCAGAAATTGGGGAATGTAAATGAGCAGTGGGATTGGTGTTTTCTACTTTTACCTGTTTATTAGAATTTTCTTGAAAGATCTCTTACTTCACAGTTCCATATTAAATAAGAAAAAAACAGAATCTGAGGCTTCCTGGATTTTATATTTAGGAAAAATTTGTATTGCACTAAGACTCTTTCTTAAGATAATCCCTTTCCACTCCTCAAGTAGTTTTATAAGTGCAGATGCCCAGGATAACAAATCAGCAGAGGTTTTCTTTCTAGTTATATCGCAGCATCTTCTTTCTACTTTACTCACCTCGAAAGAATGGCTCAGGCAGAGTCTAACATGATGAACTATGACACAACATCTTAACCATAAAGCTGTAAAATGTAAAGCTATCCATCTTTCATTGCACTCCTACTGTAATATGCCCTTCACTAGGAACTTTACATCTAGAGTAATTTTTGTAAGAACCCTCCAAATCTGTTGTTAGAGCATTTTATAGAGGAGGAAACTGAGACTCAGAGAAATCAAGGAAGTTGGCTAGAATCCCACAGTGGTTATTTGGTGCCATAAATATTTGAATCTAGCTTGGTCTCCTGCTAAGACCTATGCACTTTTCAGTTGTCCACTAATGTTGGAAGGCCTTTCCTTCTTCATTTGAGGATATTTGGAAATAAGCCATTAAGAAAATACCATGACGTCAATAGGTAATGCTGAAAATAATGGTGCTTCCAACAGCAAACCTTCCGTTAAGCAAGGATTATCTCTAGAGGCAGATGATGCTCCTTTGGGGTTCCACAACTTCATCATTCAAAAATAGCCACTTCCTTGTTTGAATGCCTCTGTCTGAAGGAGGGGGTCAATTCCGATCCTAGGTTGACATTCTGCAGCACACCATGAGGAGCTCCTGTATTCAATGATTTCACTTTAGCTTGCTACATTTTTTTTCAGTTTAAAAGGCTCTGAATACCACTCACTTTGTTAGGTGTTTGATATCTCATTTTTATCTAAGGCTTATTAACACTATGGCTGAAAATACTGCTAAGGTACAGTCAAAATTAAAACTTTAATTTCTTGCTAACATGTTTAATTTCCCACTACCAGAAATGCCTCACAGTGATCCTACTCCCAACATAATCCATATGTCTGTCTCTCTCTCTCTTTTTTTTTTTTTTTTGGCTGTGCCACACGGCATGTGGGATCCTAGTTCCCTGACCAGGGATTCAACCCACGCTCCCTGCATTAGGAGCATAGTCTTAAGCACTGGACCACCAGGGAAGTCCCCATATGTCTGTTTCCTTATGTTGAAGTCCACTGTGACTGCGATTCACCCTTGCAATATCAACCACAAATGTAATCTGTAATGACAGAAGCATCAAACAATAGTTTCTCCCATGGAAACAGTTTCTCCTCTCCCCCAGAACTTGAAGAAGTTGGAGCCAATTAAATTTCAATTAATTACTTTGCAGAAAAGAGTTAACATGGCAGGCCTGTGACTGCTCTAAAATAAAATAAAATAAAATTTTATTTACTTACATAAAATCACAGGCAGGTTTCTTTGGGTTGGTTTGTTTGCTTCTTGGCTCGATTAAATACTTGTAGAAGGTGAATGCACCCAATACAAGAGAGGTTTAATGTTGACAAACTTCTGGTGGCAGCGAGACTATGTCAGCACAACTTCCAGGATGTGACTGCTATACTTTAAATGGCCTGCTCTCAAGGTTGGCCCTCAGCTAGCACCAGGGAACTTGGATTTGGGGAATGTTCCTACCACCCTAACTGATAAGAGTGCATCACTGCACCTAAACCGTTTGTACAAACCGCATGCCTTGTGTAGAACACATGCTTTCCTTCTGGGAGTCTGGAATTTTAATATGCACTAGGCAAAGGGTGCCTATGTGATCAGCCTCCAATAAAAACCCTGGGTACTGAGTCTGTAATGAACTTCCCTAGTAAATGACATTTATATTAACCTATCTTCAAGTTCACAGAGCCTGCCCTCAAATATGTCCAGTCCATTGAAGGAATTCTTTACTGATATTGGTTGATCTTAGATGAGAGTTTCCTGTTCCTTCCTCAGTAGTAGCCAACCTCTGGTTGCTATAGGATCTTGAGCCCAAGATAGTTTTCTCCCCTTACCCCAGTGGCAGCAGATTTTTGCTTTCATATTTTCCCCAAGTTATAAGCCTTTGAGGGCAGAGACTGTGACTGGTCTTTGCATATCACATTGCATGACGCACAATAGGTTCTCAATTAGTGACTATTGAGTGATGAGTAATTTTATCAATTACCCATGCTTCTAGAATAATATTAAGAAGAAAAGAAGAACATAAACTGAATAAGTAGCCCCCTGATCTTAAGGAACGTATACTATAGATAGGGAGACAAAACTAACATTAAGAGGACATTAAACATTCCGACCAATTAATATAGTTAGCCTTGCAAAGTAAGATTTTCTTGATATGTTAGGTCATTGTGATACTTTGATAAAATATCAGATGATTATTTCTCCAATGAGTATAATAGAAACAGATATTTTAAATTGTGTTGGAGATAATGAACAATGATATTTTACATACTACAAAGAGTTTCTGCTAGAATTTAGGTTTCTTAAAAATTAAGAATACATTACATTCTTGACTCAGATTTTCTCAACAATTGTTTCACATCCTCCAAAGGTTTCTTAAGTGGCACAAATTCATTTCGCCAAAAGGAATATATATATCTCTTCTTAAAGGAGCGCATTTTAACAAATTAGTTCCATAAATAGCAGGGAAATTTATAATGCTTCTTTTTATAGATAAGATTTTTTTCTACCACATAAAAAGATTTGTATTTCCATTCTCCTCACTTATCTTTGGCTACATAACAAACCGCCCCAAAACCTAGTGGCATAAAACAACAACCATCTATTATTTATGATGACTCTGTGTTGATTGGGCAGTATTTTACAACATGCAGTGTTAGTTGGGCTCAGCCATCTGACTGCATTCAGCTGGTGCCTGTTTGACCTACAAGGCCCATGAAGGCTTCTCTCTCATATCTGGGCCTTGATGCTTATTGTCACCTGGGGTATTTCCGTTTTACTCCATGTGGACTCTCTCTCCACATGGACTCTCTCTCCACATGGCAACTCATCTTCTAGGACCTTGTCACATGTCTTCTGTCTCCACCATGGCAAATGGGTTCCAATGAAACAAAAGTACAAGCTGCTCCCTGACACAATGGCACTTCTGCTATATTCTATTGGTTAAAGAAAGTCACAGATCAGCCCAGATTCAAGAGAAGGGAAGCTAGACCCTTCCTCTTTATGAGACAAATAGCATGCAAGCACAGGGATAGCATATATTTTCATGGACATCTTTAGAGACCACCTACCATAATTCACTCTTCAACCACAACAATTCATATCCCTTACATATGCAAAATGCACTCAACATCATCCTCAACAATGTCATACCTCTGTAGCATTAGCACCAAGTCCAGGATCTTGTCATCTTAAACAAGTTCAGATGTGGATCCTCAGGTGCAATTTTGGAGTTTGTTTTGAGTTTTTTTGTTTGTTTGTGGGTTTTTCGTTTTTTTTTTTTTTTTTTTTTTTTTTTGTGAGGCTGCTTAAGTATTATTTCCCCTCAAACAAGAAAACTGAATTAAAAATACAAGTTATCTGTCCCCCATACACTCATCATACAAAAGTGAGACAAGAATAAGAAAATCACGATTGACTCCTCCATCCTAAAAGAGGGGATGAAAGGTATAATACAGTCACTGACTCATAGCAATTCTGGTCTGCCCAATGTGACCTCTTTCTGTATGGAAGCCCATTCTCCGCATCCTCTGGAGCCTCTCCACACATCCTCTCTCTCCAGCAGAATAGCCCAGACTTCCTTATAACACAACAGCTACGTTCCAAGAAAGCAAACCTCTGAAGGGCTAGGCCTGGAAGTGGCAAAGTCAGCAGTCAGCCTACATTCAAGGGAAGGGAAAATAGACTCTATCTCTTCATGGGAGGAATGGGGGCAGCATGTTTGTATAAGTTGGGGAGACCTTGCTGGCAACCATATTTGGAGGCTATCTAAACACATTCCTTAGCATGTAGCCAACAAGGAAGAACGTGGGATTTTCAGCTTTCAAGTTCAACCTTCCAAAACCAACATATTGCTTCCAGATAGAAAGGGATTCATTACATGTACATAAATGCCTTTATGGAAATTTTATAATATGTCTGAAATTATTCTTTGAGATGGAGGTTTTAAATACACAAAGTAGGGAGGCATGAAAGTTTGACTTTGACCTTAGAATTCAGCCAATTTCTTGTTTTCAATTTGGTTTTTGGCTGTGGCCTTTGGGAAGCTAAATAGCTTCTTGCCTACTTTAACATTATTTGAAAGACTATTGGTTGCCATTATATATACTTAGTGTAATAACAGCAGTCATATAAAAAATAAGAGTGTCATAACAGTAAGCTAGATCCTCAGAATTTATTGTTAACTTCTTGATATTCACTTTCAAATACAGATAAGCATTCTAGGTATAACATAGAGCTAAAATTTCCTTGAGTGTTTTATATGTTGAAATTTTAACAGTAAATTATAGTATTAATGTGTATTTATTATTGCAGAAGTAAAATGTAATAATGATGATTGTGTAAGCCATTAATTTTTATGTACAAAACAGTTATTAAAAACTTTCAAAGAGTTAAATTAATAACAGAAAAGACTGACAGTTATGGTAAATATTATGAAAGTGCATGAGGAAAATAACTTTAGAAAGAACAATTTTTTCCAATAATTATTTATACAATTTGAGTAATAATAAATGACTGGATAATAGTGATTAGATTACATATTAATTCTTACTTCTATAGAACTGTTTCACCTATGAACAATTATAACATCAAATATAATAACCTTTTAAGAACTTTATTTAAAATGTAGTTATTTACTTCCATTTAAGTAGAGTATTTCAAGAAATAAAAAGTCCTATTGAGAATTCATCACACCTTATGAGCACGATTTAATATATGAATGTCAATTTAGCCACCCCAAATTATCACCAGCGGAAAAAACTAAAAAAAAAAAAACTAGGGCTTCCCTGGTGGCTCAGTGGTTGAGAGTCCGCCTGCCGATGCAGGGGACAGGGGTTTGTGCCCCGGTCCGGGAAGATCCCACGTGCCGCGGAGCGGCTGGACCCGTGAGCCATGGCCGCTGAGCCTGCGCGTCCGGAGCCTGTGCTCCGCAAAGGGAGAGGCCGCAACAATGAGAGGTCTGCATACCGCAAAAAAAAAAAAAAAAAGTAGAGATGACCTGAGTTTTCCATTAAGCAATAAGATATAGAATTATCAACTGGTTGCCATAACTCTATCTAAAGTTAGTCATTGCCCCTGGTGGCGCAGTGGTTGAGAGTCCGCCTGCCGATGCACGGGACACGGGTTCATACCCCGGTCCAGGAAGATCCCACATGCCGCGGAGCGGCTGGGCCCGTGAGCCGTGGCCGCTGAGCCTGCGCGTCCGGAGCCTGTGCTCCGCTACGGGAGAGGCCACAACAGTGAGAGTCCCGCATACCGCAAAAAAAAAAACAAAACCCACTAAACTAAACTAAAAGTCAACTTAATAAATGACGTTTGATTCTGATAAAATAAAGAATACAGAAAAAGAAAATGTTAGAGAAAAATGAGGTAACCCAAACCTATTTTGTTCTCACCATCAAACTTTAAAATAACAGACTTTAAAAGAATATGCTTAAGAAGACAATCCTATATAGTTTTTTTTAACATCTTTATTGGAGTATAATTGCTTTACAATGGTGTGTTAGTTTCTGCTTTATAACAAAATGAATCAGTTATACATATACATATATCCCCATATTTCTTCCCTCTTGCATCTCCCTCCCTCCCACCCTCCCTATCCCACCCCTCTAGGTGGTCACAAAGCACCGAGCTGATCTCGCTGTGCTATGTGGCTGCTTCCCACTAGCTGTCTGTTTTACGTTTGGTAGTGTCTATATGTCCATGCCACTCTCTCACTTTGTCCCAGCTTACCCTTCCCCCTCCCCGTGTCCTCAACTCCATTCTCTAGTAGGTCTGTGTCTTTATTCCCGTCTTACCCCTAGGTTCTTCATGACCTTTTTTTTGGTTTTGCTTAGATTCCATATGTATGTGTTAGCATACGGTATTCTGCTTTATTGTTTTCCAAGGGATTTCTAGGTTTTACACCACAAACATAGTCATTTGATTAAAAAACTATTTATAGGATAGAAACTCGGTGAATGGAATTATCATGTAATTGTCTTTGAGAATTCAACAAATATAACGAGAGTCATACATAATTTAGAATCCACACTCATATAATGTTTTGTCCACTTGGTTTAGTTGTGTGTTCAAAAAGGAATTATGGGACATCAGAAAAATAGTGAAACATTTTTATCATTCTTAAGCAAGGGAAAGATTTCTAGTCCTAAGATTTTGGGATGGTATGTTATATAGAGATGCAAGCTATTTTGGATTTGCCGTGTCACATGTTTTACAAGATGTCCAAACATGATGGAAGGACCACTATTACATGTCTAAAAAGGCAGCTAGAATATAAGAAAGCCTTAATACCTTACTTTTAAATAATAATAATAGAGCAATACTTGACAACTGATGGCTGCCTGTGGGCAAAGTCATTGTTACTGAAACCTGTTGAAGAAACAACACTGTGCCTTTGAGAATGAAAGTGTCTCTTATACGACAGCTGATGAAAAGACATTTCTATCATTCCTCTCTAGTCAAGATCCTGGGAGTGGTATCCAGGCAATGAAAGCTGAAATGCACATGAAAATTCAGGGAAGATTCTATCTTAAAAGTTACATAGCTCCAAAGTCAATTATTTTGCCCCATTCCAGATTTAAGGGTTAGAAATTTCTTCTTCAAGTTATTGTTTCAACTAGCAAATGTATGAAAAATATTAGAAGTAAACAATATAACGGGGACTTCAATTATATCTTTGCTTCTGAAAGCATTTAGAAAGCTTCTTTGAGTAGTGTACAACATTTCCATTTGTGGGATTGCTTTAATGCATTAGCACCATCACCATCAGCCAATCATCATGACTAGGAGTTAAAAAGAAGATAAGTCTTTACTGTAGCCATTTACTATTAATGGAATAGAGCATAATAATTTGGTGGCAACATCACCATCAGTATCTTACATTGGCAAAGCTAGCCAAATATGGTCTTGCTCCTCTACCACTTCATTTGAAAGTGACAGACTATTTAGTATCATGGCAACAAACCAGTACTTAGCACATTATCATTCCTGCATTATGTTTTCAAACACTTAAAATCTAACCACTAAATTTTTGTTTTAATTTGGAGAGGGGGTATGGTTTACAGATGTCTGCCTAGAAGGGCAACATCGCAGCTGGATTGTTTTTCCTAATTACAATAGTGAAACAATGTAAAAATCAGATTTTACACAGTATTTGAAAGCTTCTGTACATACTCCCACCCAAAGATAACCACTATTTATAGTCTAGTGTTTTTTTTTTTTTTTTATGAGGTGCCTGCCATTGGATATAATCCAGTTGTTGCTGGACGCCAGTTCCCTGCTTAGTCCCTATTATCAAATGTGGGGTATGGGAGTGGAAGAGGATTTGGAAGTGACCACCTAGTTGGGACTTGCTCAGTTTAATGACAGCATTTTTTATTTTGCAAGGACTCAAAACAAAGGAGCAGTGTGAAGCTTTCCAGTGGAAGGAAAGAGCCACCATGTCAGCATCAGTCTGTCCTGGGTCCATCCCCTACACAGAACCTGGCTCATCTCCTTTTCCTCTCACTCCTACCTAGCTCTATGCCCACTGCTGCCTTGCAGTTGGTCCTGAGCATCTTGCTGCACAAGTTTCTCTCCCTCCCTCCTAGACTCGGCCAAGAAAGCTGAACAGCTTCCTGCCTAGGAACCCTGTTGGGGCAGTGCCACCTTTGGGTCCTGGATGCACGGGTTTGTTCTGAGTCCTTGGAAAATTAAAAAAAACCAAAAACTGGTTTTCATTAATTTTGCAGTAATGCAACCTTGCACTTTGTGGGACTGAACCGTTTGGACCCTATTTATGACTTATGATAGGGTTTGGTGGAAGTCCAAAATTTACTAGGAAGCCATTCATTTCCTTCAGATTTTCAATTTTGATGCCATGAACTTGCATATCATCTCTAATTTTTTTCAATCTTATCCATTTTTGTGGTTATAATATCTATTCCATTCCCAGTAACGGCACTTTTGTTTTCTCTTTTCTGAATTGGACTTGCCAGATGTTGGCTTATTTGATTTTTCAAAGAAAACTTATTATCCTTCCCATTATTTTTTGTTAATCTTTATCTTCTTCTGTATTAAATCCCTCTTCCTACTTTCTCTTGGTTTATATTGTTGACTTCCTTAAATTGAATCATGTAGTTCACTTATTTTCAATCTTTTGTAAAAATAAAAGTATTTAAGACTATAAATTACCTGAACTTATAAATTATATAATAAAGTATAATTTTTATTAATTTCTAATTTGTAATTTCCTCTTTGATCTAGGGGTCATTTAGGAAGAGATTTCTTTATTTCTAAGTAAGTTGTTCTGTCATTTTATGACTTTATTGAATGTTATTTGATTATGATAAAAAAAATGTAGCCTGCAAAACCTCCTATGGAAAATTTACTAAGGATTTCTCAGTGGCCAATAAATAATTTATTTTTGTAAATGTTCAATCATATGAAAAGTGAATGGTGACTTTATTTTTAAGTTCCTTATATTATTCAAAGGCTGTGTCTTTGCTTTTGACAACTTTATTTGTCAAAATTCTGAAAGAAAATTAAAGCCTTCCATTATTATTGTTTCTTATAAAGAACTTGTATTTCTGAGAGATTTTGTTTCATATATCTGGCTGCTGTGATATTTTGTACATATCTTCTCATAGAGTGAAATTTTATTGTTATAAAATATCCCTCTTTGTCCACAGTTTAATTTTTTTCTAATAAAGTATTTAAAGACGTTTATTAGTATTTAATTTATTGTGTGTGACATTATTTTATAATTATCATTCTTTTATAACAAAGATGGAAATATATGAC
Source organism: Kogia breviceps (assembly GCF_026419965.1). Lineage (NCBI taxonomy): Eukaryota > Metazoa > Chordata > Mammalia > Artiodactyla > Physeteridae > Kogia > Kogia breviceps. Next base: position 117,563,796 of record NC_081330.1, on the reverse strand, counting down.
TCATGTCAGAGCTAAAGATGTTTTAATTTTTTTCCCTTTCACAAGGCATCATCACAAACTGAAGTGTTTTTTTTTTTTTGCTGTACGCGGGCCTCTCACTGTTGTGGCCTCTCCCATTGCGGAGCACAGGCTCCGGACGCGCAGGCTCAGTGGACGTGGCTCACGGGCCCAGCCACTCCGCGGCATGTGGGATCTTCCCCGGACCAGGGCACGAACCCGTATCCCCTGCATGGGCAGGCGGACTCTCAACCACTGCGCCACCAGGGAAGCCCTGAAGTTTATACATTATCTGTATACGCATATATCTTGCTACACTCAATATGGTACTAAGTTTGAGATACTCATTCTCCTTTAGCACTGATTATAAAACATATAGAGACTTCATACATCTGAACTAACACTTAACAGATAGCTATAGTATTTGTCTGTTTTTTGTTTTGCTTTTCTTTTTACCTTTTGATCCCCTTTACCCATTTCTCCCACCCCCCCTCAATCCCCTAAAGCTACAATATGTTAATGCAAGAAATTGTAGGAGACACAAATAAATGAAGAGATATTCTGTGTTCATAGATTCGAAGAATTAATATTGTTAAAATGTCCATACCACCCAAAACAATCTACAGATTCAGTGCAATCCCTATCAAAATTCCAATGGCATTTTTCAAAAAAAGAGAACAAATAACCCTAAAATTTGTGTGGAACCACAAAAATCCTGAATAGCCAAGGCAATCTTGGGAAAGAAGAACAAAGCAGGAGGCATCATGCTCCCTGATATCAAACTATATAACAAAGCTATAGTAATAGAAATTATACTGGCATAAAAACAGACACATAGATAAATGGAACAGAATAGAGAGCCCAGAAAGAAACCCATGAATATATGATCAATTAATTTACAACAAAGGAATCAAGGATATACAATGGGGAAAGAACAAACTTTTCAATAAATGGTGTTGGGAAAACTGGACAGCCACATACCAAAGAATGAAACTTGACCACTATTTTACAGCACGCACAAAAATTAACTCAAAGTGTATTAAAGACTTGAACTTAAGACCTGAAACCATAAAATTCCTAGAAGAAAACATAGACAATAAGCTCTTCGAAACTACATTTTTAATGATAAAATTGTATAATTATAATAATTAACGTCTATCCCAGAAAGTAATTCTATGATGGTGATATTCAGCTTTAGATAAATGTTGATTTTAGAATTAGGCCACTTGACATTTTGCAAGATGTGTATTTAGGGTACCTCTAACAAAAGCCTAAATCATGAAAATATAATGGGTTATTGGGCAGAGAACTTCATCACTGGAACAGTGTGATAAGTCAAGGACCCAATCACTGAAAATTGGGATGTAAGCCAGAGGGATATACCAGCAAAACTACTATAGGTATGTACTACACAATGTTGAGGAGATGTTCCTTGGTCAACCCTCCTACAGGCCCAAGTGGTGTCAGAGCTCAGATAGAACACAGAAAGTATTTGGGGAACTGTATCAGTCATCTATTGCTGTATAACAAACCACCCAAAACGAAATGGCTTAAATCAACAATCATCTGATTAAATTAACTCAAGATTATTGTAATGAACTAGATACAAGGAGGGGTGAAGAATTGTGGCCATTTTCGTAATTGATCTACCACAGGTTCACTGGCTCCAAATGTGAGGGCTGGAGAGATTTGGAGACAGGGATCTCTGGGTTGTTCTCTATACGACATCAATATTTAAATACATTGCTTCACGATGTAGCTGAAATGCTTTAATGCAATCCATTCATTTTGAGTGGAAAATTACTTCAAAATCATCATTTAGTTGATGCCTTCAATTGTGAAATCATCTTACTCACGCTTTTGAAGCTCCTCTATGGTAATTAGTTTATTTGAACATCACAAGTGCTCTGCTGAGCATATGTTGTTATACTTATTTCCCTTTTGAGGAAACAGAACCCAGAGCAGTGGTTCTCAAAGTCTGCATTAGAATCACTTTGAAAGGCTGTTAAAAATCGAAGTTCTGGGGCTACACTCTGGACCTGTTGTATTAGTTAAGATTTTGAGTTGCAAGCAATAGAAATTGACCCTGGATGATTTAAGCAAATATCAAATGCATTGGTAAGTCAACAGTAGCCCATAGAATCACCAGGAAGACAGAAAAATAAGGCATAGAAAATGAGCATTGCCAAGGGAGGCTAAGGAGGTATCTGATGAAGACACTACTGGGACCACTGCCAAACAATGTAGTCATGAGCCTGCATCACTGCTGCTGGGAATTCTACACATTGGGCACCACCACTGACCCCCTCCCTCCTGCCACAGATACTCTGGAGACTGGCTGCTGCCACCACTGCCAGCCAGTGTCACAAGATTTAGTGTTCCAGTACCCCAGATTCACTGTGTCACTTGCTCCCGATTCAATATCTCAAGGAACAACATCTGATCAGTAGAGTCCTACCTGCAAGCAAGGCTTGGAAAACGCGTATCTTCCATCTTCAGCTTCCATGCTAGAAGGTAGGCTCTGTTCTTTCCCAAAACCCATAGGGTAGGGATTTCCTCAAACATAGGAAGGTGGTCTAGAACCTAGAGAGAGAGAGAGAGAGAGAGAGAGAGACTAGTGTTCACTCCACAATTAGTATAAAAATCTTGGTTGGAAGATATAGCACACATTATGGTGCCTCACTCTTATCCCCTCAGCCCTCACCTTCACATGTTGTCAAAGGCTGCTTTACTGAAAAATTCATGATTCTACCCAAGGACTGTTGGTCTGGTCATAGAAGCACTTGGCCTGCCCAACAGCAAGCTAGAAGTGTCATAGAGTTAATGGCCCCAGCAGTAGTCCTTGCACTGTGCATGGACAAGGAGTTAAGTAGATTAATACCCCAACTTCCTTGCACCTCAGCTGGCATAACTCTGAGGCACATTCTTAATCTAGCCTGTAGAGTTCTTCAGGGGGGTTGAGATAGTTTCCCACGGTGGTGACTGTTGTGATAATACACCCCTTGTTGGTTTTCTTCCCTTCCTGTCTCACTTGCTGGCTCCTCTACCAATGTTTCCTGGGATTACCCCCCAAATATACCACTTGAACTTAAAATTTTGTCTTAGGGTCAGTTTCTGGGGGAACTCAAGCTAAAATGGGAGATACCTTGGTATTTGAAAGTTTTCAGAAGTGATTTATGTGATCCAAAATGTGTTTCCATAACAAAAGTTTAAGAACCATTTGTTCTGACAAATGGAAAGGCTTGCCCAAGCTCCCATTAATGGTTAGGGTTCTATGCCCACCCTTAAATCCAGGTCTCTCCTTTTGGTTCTTGGGCCAGTTCTCTCCTCACTAAGTTACATACATGGCAAAAAAGGACAGACTTTTATTTCCAGATGACTTTATGTAAGGAGAGATTTATGAAACAACCAACATAATCATGCCCAGATTTCAAAGAACAGATAATGTCACTAGTGACTTACTCATTTAAAAAATATAACAACAGTCTTTCCTTTTTGTTTCCTTTTATGAATGTTTCTACCTTTGCAAATGCTTTGCATAGAATTCACCTCCAATATTGTTTTGATTGACAATTTTATTTCCATTTTAGAAAAGATGAAAGAGACAAATTCAAAACGAAATAGTCATCAAAGAATGGACTTTTATTTTAAAAAAATAGAACACTTGCGTTGTAATGTTCAGGAAGAGAAATGCATTTGCTATTGATATACTTAATGTTAATAGCTTGTCTGTATAAATGGTATTGTACAACAATATTTGTGAAGGCGGAAACAAAGGTAGAATGAAATGCACAGTGGTGGCCCACAATAATTTACAGAGTAATATAATGCAAGTAAAAAAACCACTTTATTAAATAAAATTGAAATTGAGCCAGAGATAAATAATTAGAAACCAAATGTGAGAAGAAATAACTAATTTAGGATGTAACCTGAGAGTATCAACAGAATGTGTTTAGGGTTGTTCTTTTCTCACATCAGTGGAATAGGGAAAGTAAATTAAAATCTTCAGTAGGAATGAATGACTCAGTTGTTTGGCTTAGCTCTGTCTATTAGATTATTTTTTCTTCATATATTTTAACTAACTACCCAGAGATTTTCACTCATGTGAACTATGTCCTCAATATGTGCACCAAAGGTTTTCTCAAATGTTCTAGTATGGCAGTGGGACATACATTTCCCATCTTCTGTGAGTTTGTAACTAGTGCTAGGACTTACCAGTAATTTGATCTTGGGCTGGAATCCTATAACTTCTTGGAACTTTGGCATTTGCCTTTTATATGACCATATATCTAATAGTTTTCATTTTGCAAAGACATTGTGTGGACCAAATGAGATAGTATCTGTGCAAACACTTCATAAAGTAACATACACATATTAACATGTATTATTATTTGTATTATGATTAGTATTCTTCCCTGGTTGAGGTATCAAGTACATATTTAGAGCATGGACTATGGGATCTGACAGGCCTGGACAAAAATCTTGATTCTTCCCAATAATTTGATAAAATTATTTAACATCCCTTAGCCTCAGTTTTCTCATTTGGAAAATGGAGATAATAATGTTATTCTCTAAACAGAGAATGTGTTCAAATAGAAGAGGATATCAATAATGTTGATGATGCTGCTGATGATTCTGATGATAATCTGTCACAATTTGGGGGCTTTTTCTGTATTTTTCTACCCTCAGTTCCCACTATTTCTTGGATCAGTTTTCTTAAGTATATTGAAAATCTTATAACAGCAATATTCAGGGCCCAAAATATACACCTAAAGACCTCCTATAGATTATTACCTTAATATGTTAGCACTGCACATCACTTTGTACTTCTGAAAGGGTATAAAAAAATAGTGGTATCCTTATCTCAAAGTTCCCTATTAGTTCATCATTATCAAAAGTATCAGTCAGCTACAGCCACAACAGTGCTGCCTAACAAATCATCCTAAAACTCAGAGATCCACATTCACTGGAGGTGGCTCTGCTCTAATTGTCTCTCATCCTCTCTGGACCAGTGGGCTAGTTGGGGGTATGTACTTCTTATAGCAACAGTATAGGTGCAAGAAGTAAAGTGGAAATATGTGTGATTAAGGCCTAAGCTCAGAACTGGCACTCCATCATGTCTTCCCCATTACACTGGCCAAATCAAGTCACAGATTGAGACTAAAGTCAAGTGGGAAAGGGAAGTATAACCTGTTCTTTTAATGTGAGGTGTGGTAACATCTCGTGGGAAAGAAATTGGATACAGCGAAGGGTGAAGTATCAAGGTAATAATGGCAATCAACCATGGCCATCAAAGACTAAACTGAAGTCCTAGAGAAAAGAGTCTAAGCCTCATTCATCAAAGAATCAGTGTTTCTAAACCAAAGCCTGACACATTGATTAACTGGTCATTCAACAAGTATTGTACTAGAGCTGAGAATATGCAGTCTGAAACGAAGGCCTCTACCCCCATAGAAACAAAGGCCCCTCCCCCCATACAAACAAATTCAATGAAGAGTCATAAGAGACTGTAATCATAACCTATTTGTTGGAACACAAAAGAGAAAGTGGTAGGCACGTGTAATATACCAAATAAGTGTTGAATGAATGAAGAAAGAAAAGAATGCCTATTCATGATGCTAGAAAACAGTTGCATAGGAATCAGACAAGCAGGAATACCCAGGCAATATGGGAGAAATAATGGTAAAAACTATTTATCATCTTTTTACCTTTTCAGGAAGAACTTGGAATTCCTTGCTACATACAGGAACTCCTTGCATATGAGGCCTACCACTGAGTTTCCCACAGCTATAGAAGCCCAAAATGCCAGATTCTCACTTTGCTGCTGGAATGTGGCCATATGCCACACTCTAGATTTGTACTCTCTCTAGATTCTGAAATTAATGGAAAGAGAAGCAAGGCCAATAGGGAATTCATTCCTGTGCAGACAATGCTGTATCTATTTTCCAGGAGTAGCTGTGGCCATAGATCCAAGCAGTAGTGTAGTGTTCAGCATTGGTGGTGTGGGCTATGCAATCCGTTGTGCCTGAGTCTAGTGACAGTAATAACTATATTTTCACAGGGTCAGTTCTAACATTTTATTTTGGGCATTGATCTTGACTCCAAACTTGGTTCTCTGGTGCTCATGGAAAATTCCAGTATCCTTTAAATAAATTCCTTCGATGGCTCAATTAGTCAGAATTTGTTTTCATTCTTGCAGCTAAGACAGACTTATCAGAGGGCTAGACCAGAAACTGAAGGAAAATTCAAAGTCAGTGATCCGGTGAAGTGAAATTATTGTAAATAAAGAAAGATGAGATGTTAAAACCTCTGGCAAGTGATGAGTGAGCTGGAAGAACCCTAATAATCAATGGCAGAAGTCTTGCAAGTCCTTAGCTTCTATCACAACCAATAACTTATATCAGTGTTTCACAGCCCTGACTGCACTTGAAATTATTAGGGGATTTTTTAAAAATCCCAATGCTCAGGTCACATCTCTGATAACTTATATCAGAACCTCATTTTTAAAAGCTAACATATCAGAATCTCAGGTAACAGTATTGTTTAAAAAGCTCCCCAGATGATTAAATGTGCAGCCAATGCTGAGATAGGATTAGAGGAAGTTCAAACCACAGATGGAAAATAAAACAGGTGCACCTGGCTGGAGTGAGGAATGAAGGGAAGGAGTCAGAACTGATAATGACACAGAATGAACACACTGATCGGATGTACTGAATCATATATGGTGTCTAATACAAACTGCCGACCTCACCATGCTCCATCATTTAAAATTCTATAGTGTTTATCCAAACCACTCTTCTCTTCAAATCCATCTTCTGGCTTAGCTCAGGCCCTTATCAGCTCTCATGTGGCGTATTGCTACCACCTTCCAGTTGGCTTTCCCACCTCCATTCATTCTTACCTCTAATCCATGCAATGCAATGCTATCAGACTGGAACAATCTTTCTAAAAGGCAAATCTGATTGTGTTACTATCCAGCTTAACCTAATCCAGTAGATCTCCCGAACACTACCAGATAAAACCCAAACTTTTTATATAGCTTAAAAAAGTTTATGCTCTGTCCCTACCTAACTTCCCAGCCTCATCTTCTGCCTCATCCTGGATCCTCAGCCACCCTCCAAGCACTCACCTGTTCCTCAACATGCCACCATCTTTCACATCTTTACGCCCCTTTGTTGATGCACTTGTTCTTTCTCTGAATCAGATGTAAATGTTTTTAAGATTATATTTAATGCATTTGTGGTTTACTACTTAGATATTTTGATCCACGTAACAGTATTCACTGAAAATATCAGAAGTTCCAGAATGCAGAAACTGATTTCTGGCCTACAAAATGCTTTCCAATAATTCTGATGTATTCGATAGCGATTAATTTGATGATGAATGAAAATGGTGCAATAGATGTTGCATGTTTAAAAAGGGTCAGGAAGAAGGGAAATTGGCTAATTTTTCGTGTCCCAGGGAAAGACTGAATGAGTCTTTAAGCAATTTGGAGAATGAGGTAATTTTTGAAGTTGTAATGATTACATTATTCAGTTATTGCCATAAAATGCCAGAATGGATTACCTTTTATGTCTCCTGAGACAGGTTATTTCACCAATGTGATTATCTCACCCATATTTTTCAACACTAAAATAATACTCCATCTAGCTCAAGTGTTTTATTTATATTAAATCTGAAAAGATCAGGTTTAAATACTCTACCCAGCAAGCAAGAGTGTTCATATATTGCGTCTATAATAATTATCTGATTTGGTGTGATATTTTCCAGTTTAAAAGAAATCCAGAGTTTTATTTCTTGTAAATCACAAAGGATCCCTAGATTTAGCAAATTTTCCTCACTTCAAAATGTTTGTCTTTACCTATGCAACCTTTATTATCATTCTAATTTGGTTTCAAAGAAAATTTTTGAATAGATATATATGGTAATATTAATTCATGTATTAAAATAATTAAAACAGCTTATAGGTATGGAACAGGACATTGCCATTCTTCATTATTAAAAGCATCTAATTTTTAATATTTAAATACCAGATTTGTAGTCAGTTTTCTTGCCTATAACTCTAAACCCATGGCTGTGATTACCATGGAGGGTACAATGACACATGGTAACAAAAAGATACAGTGCCTCCACTGGTCTCTGATTTGCCAGCTCTCCTGTCCATGACTTGTAATTCCAAACTTCCAACACTTTTGTTTTAAAGGAGAGTTTTCTCATTTTATAGTGTTATTGTCAGGTGTCAGAATACCTAGCCAAAAGTTCAACTAAAACAGCAAATTAGCCCTTCCACCATGTGAGGATATAGCGAGAAGGCCCCAGCTATGAACCAGAAAGAGGGCCCTCACCAGAACTGGACCATGCGAATACCTTGATCTTGGCCTTCTCAGCCTCCAGAACTGTGAGAAATAATTTTCTGTCCTTTGTAAGCTATCCAGTCTGTGGCCTTTTCTTATAGCAGCCAGAATGGACTAAGAAAGAAAATTGGTACCAAGAAGTGGAGGTGATGCTGTAATAAATGCCTAAAAATGTGGAAGAGGCTTTGGAACTGGGTATTAGCAGAGATATGAAGAATTTTGAGATTCATGCTAGAAAAAGCCTACTTTGCTGTTAATGGATGTTAAGGGTGATTCTCCTAAGGGATCAGGAGAGGAGGAATGCTGTAGAGAAATCTTTAATCTTCTGAGAGAATACCTAAGTGTTCATGAACAATGTTGGTAGAAATATGGACAGTAAAGACCATTCTGATGAAGTCTCAGATGGAAATGAGGAACATGCTATTGGAAACTGGAGGAAAGGCAATCTTTGTTATAAGTGTCAAAGACCTTGGTTAAATTGTGTTTGTGTCTTAGTATTTTGTGGAAGGTAGAACTTGAGAACAATATTTGACTGAAGAAATTTCTAAGCAAAGTGCTGAAGGAGTGGCCTGGTTTCTCTTGAATGCTTACAGTAAAATGTGAGGAGAGAAATTATGTGAAGGTAGAATTGCTAATCAGAAAGTAAATAGACTGGTTGAGAGTTTGGAAAATTCTCAACTTATCCATACTGAAAGAAGTAAGAAGGCTTGTTCAGAGAGCACACAAAGGGTGTCCTGAATTTGATGAGGAGATTGGTATGGATTGACCATTTCAGTAGAAGCTAGGAGCTATTCGTCAAGACAATGGGGAGATTGGCCATCTAAACAGAAGCCAGGACCTACTGTCCAAAAAAATGGAAGAATGACCCCCAGCGCATTTTAGAGATGAGAGGCTACCCCTCCCTCCACAGTCCCATAGTGCAAGAGCCTGCAGGGCAGAATGATTTCAGAGAAGGTGCTGTCTCTGCCAGGTGGTTGCCCTCCCTGAATTCTGGCACCAGCTTCTCCACCATCCCAGGTGCAGCTTTTGCTGGGCCCAGGAAAGTCTGGGAGGTGGTGGTGGGGGGGTGGCTGTCTCAACCTAGATTTCAAAGGATGGAGCCACACAGGGTTGCAGGCGTACAACGCTGGCAGAGGGCCACTGTGGGGGCAGGGCCACCACAGAGAGCCCTCACCAGGGCAATGACCAGTGGAGCTGTGTGGATGGGGCCACCCTCAGACCCCAAAACTTAAAGCCACCTGTGCGACTGCAACCTCGGACAGCCACAGGCACAGGATAACAACCCATGACTGGCATGTGTACCCAACAAAACGTGGGTATGGGGCCACCTGGGAGCCTTGGGGGACCAACACCTACCTCAGTGTGTCTGGAAGATGGGACCACGGCCCCAGTGGGCCTTAAGGTTTTGGACTTGCTCAGGACCTATTACTCCTTTCCTCTTTCCTATTTCTCCCTTTTGTGTTTTTTTTAATTGAAATATATTTGACATATACTTTTATGTAAGTTTAAGGTGATGGGTGAAATTAAGCAGTTATTAATGCCAGAAAAGTTGGTGGGGGGTGAGGATTTGACATGGGAAGAGTTGTGTAAGAAAGGAAATATTATCATTGCACATTTTTTGATTCAGGTGTAAACATTCTTTACAATATCATAATTTTTAAAATTTGGAACATGAACTTAACTAAAAATTGTGATACAACTATCATGCAAGCAGGAGAGGAGACAATGCATGATGTGAAAGAGCTAAAATCCTCATCTATTTTAGAAGGAAGTCAATACCTGTATGAGTTTTCTATTGCTGCTGTAACAAATTTAACACAAACTTAGTTGTTTAAACAACACAAATGTATTATCTTACAGTTCTGAGGTCAAAAGTCCAGTATGTGTCTCACTGAACTAAAATCCAGGTATTAGCAGACTGTATTTATTTCTGAAAGCTCTAGGGAAGAATCCATTTCCTGCTCATTTGGGTGATTGGTAGAGTTCAGTCTCTTCCAGTTGTAGAACCAAGGTCCCTGTTTTCTTACTAGTTATGAGTTTAAGGCTGTTCCCACCTTCTAGAGGTCACCACATTCCCTGGCTCATAGCTCCCTTTCTCTACCTTCTTTGAAGCCAGCAATGGGTGGTGGAGGGGGAAGAGAGTGGGGGATAGAAAGCAGGGAGGAGGTGGTCTTTCTCACATCCATAGCTCTGATACTCTCTTCTTTCCTCTCACACGTTTAAAGACTCTTGTAATCAGACTGAGCTGCCCAGATAATTCAGGATAATCTCCCTATCTCAAAGTCCTTAACCTTAATCACATCTGCAAAGTTCCTTTTACCATGTAAGGTAACAAATCTACACGTTCTAGGAATTAGGACATGGACATCCTTGTGAGCCTATTCTTTTGCCTGCCACTATATCGAATGTCTAACATGAATGAATTTTAAAATTATATATATGTTATTTCCAAAGGAGAAAAAACAGCCAGAAAAAGTGTAAAGAGGTTGCTTCTAAGAAATGTGACTGCCCTGTGCGCTTGTTGGTCAGGACAGGAGGTTTGAAATAAGGTAGTAGTCTTTTTTGCTAAAAGCCTCTAAATACTATTTGACTTTTTAAAACCATGTTCAAGTAACTACTTCGATAAAAAAATTAACTGCAATTATAAAACAAAATAAAGGGAAGGTTTTCCAATTACTGTTTTAGAAAAAAGGAAATCAGATTTGCAAAGAAGGATGGAGTTGAGGAGGAAATACTCAATGCTTCAGTTGTATGTGATGACCTAGCTGAAATTTAGGAAGGTACATGCTTCTATGTTTTTTTTAGTATGAATTATAGGGAAAATCTGTTTCTTAGCTGTCAGGTCTTTTAAACTTAGTTAATCACACATATGAGTAAAATGGGGTGTTTGGGCCTAGATGCCATAACCTAATGTGGTGGATTGCAAAAGGACACAATTCGTCACTCTTCTGGTGTCCTCCAAGCGAATTTGTGCAGGTCTTCCTATCAAAATATGCAATCTGTTTCCCCCTTTCTGAATCGGAGCTAGTCTTGGGATGACTTGCCACTAGGATGAAGCAGAAATGACACTGTGTCAGTTATGAGCCTGGGCCACAAGTGGTCTTGCTTCTGTATTCCCTCTTGGACTTGAGCCTGCAACATAAGCACAAACGCGGGCTACCCTGCTGGAAGATGAGAGACTACATGGAATAGAGACAAGCCATCGCAGCTCAGGCCATCCTAGAGCAGCCTTCCTCTGGCTGCAGGGTAGCCGACTTACAGACACAGGAGTAAGCCCAGCTGAGACTGGAAGCATTGCTCAGCTGAGCCCAGCCCAATTTGCCAATTGTGAGCTAAATAAATGGTGGTTTTTCTAAGTCATCTTGTTTTGTGGTGGTTTGTTACACAGCAATAGCTAAGTGATTTGCTAAAATACCACCATATTATAATTACAAGCCATGTACGTAAGTGAAAATAAAGAGCCTGTTTAGCTTCAGAACTCAAATTTATAAAGCAAAAATGTCATTTTTTTCTCTTATGTTTTATTATCAATATTTTATTTCTGGTAGCATTCTATTCTTCTGTGAGTTTCTAGAGCAATTTTAATTAGTTTTATTACAGTGCTTTTTCTACTCTCTCAGAATCCAATTTAGCTTCCTAAATTGGAAAATCATATTCAAGAGACAGGGATTAAGAGGACCTTTTTCCTAGTGTAAATCACAGTATAATGAGGGCAGTAGAAATGTGAGAAATGTTTGATTATTTCTGTTAAAGTAGCAAGTCCTATAGTTCAAAGAGAAATGGACTCTTTCTTATGATGTGAGGAAGAGTTAAAGATAAAAAACAGAGGGGTTCTTCCAGGGATTTTAGTAGTACTTTGTGGATAATGAAATTATTACATTCCTAGAAAAATATAAAGAACAACATAATGGTCACTTATAATCCTGTTTTCCAGAGATACTTAACATTTTAGCACATTTCTTTCCATGTTTTAGACATAATTTTTCATAGTTTAAAAATCTTTTATAATGCTTAATGTTCTTTTTTCCATAAAAATACACATTAAGCAGTTTCCCATCAAAATTTTTTTCTGCACAATAATTTAAATAGCTATGTAATATTCCATTCTCTGCATAATTTTTATTGACTTTATAATTCAATAAAATGATGTATAATTTAGGTTCTCTTCCATTGCAAACTGATATAAACACTACATTGATGAACATTATTATGCATATATCTCTGTACATATATTCATGTTTCTGGTTATTTTATTAGGATATATGCCTAGAATTAGAACTATCAGGAAAAAAGGAATTAATATTTTTAGGGCTCTTGAAACATATCAAATTGTCCTGCCCACAATGTGGCATCAGTCTTTATTCCTGGCTGCAGTGAGTGAAAGAGATTCTTTCTATTCATTTTCACCAATATTATGTATCTGCTTGTTTAAAAATCTGAGCTATTTTGAAAGACATAAAAAAATCTTATTGCTTTATTTTGTATTTTTATTGCCAGTGGTGTTGACCGGTTTTTCAGATATTTATTACTAATTTTTATTCTTGATATTGGAAGAATGTTGTGATCGAGTCATTTCCTTCGTTTACTAAAAGCATTTTAATTTTCGCAAGCTCTTTGTAGATTAAGGATTTTAATCTTTGTCTCACATTTCTTGCATATACTAGTCCCAGCTTACTGTTTGATTTCTAATTTTGATAAACAGAACTCTTACATTATTATGTAGACATACCTATTACAATTGTTTTCTTACTTTCCAGTTTGGGATATTCTTCTTTACCCCGAGATCAGATAATTATTCAGCCATTTTCTTTGTGCTTTTATGCGTTGGACCCCAGATGGACTGTGGTAGAGGAATCTTTCTTTCTCATCTTTTAGGGAATATACCCTTATGAAATTATGATGAAGTTAAAAGATATTTAGTTTAATTTTGATAGTTGAATTTTTTCTGTCATACTGTTGGGCTTTTTCTCTCTAATCCACAGAGATATAGCACTACCTCCAAGAGAGATGACTTGGATTCATTCTCTGTTTGACAAAAGCCAGTTGAGAGGTATGAGATCTGTTTCCACATCAGTGATCATTCTGACCATTGTGATGAAGAATTGGGAACACACATACATTTAAGAGAATGGATGGACAATATAGCATGTTGGAAGTAGGCCTCAATGTTTTTTTGTTTTAATAAAATCACTCTAAACTGTGCAAACATTCCTCTTCTTAATTGCTTCTTGATGACACTTTTTGGCCAACCCAATAGTAGTTTTGTGAAGGTAGTGCTTGAGGAATCAGTTGAGAAGGCAATATTGAGCAAAGGGAGGATTTAGAATGAGAATCTGTAGCATAGAAGGAGCTGCAAGTATTAGGGCTAGTTAAGTAGAATTAGGATTTATGAAATCAATCAATTCACTAGCACAGTTACATGTTACCTGAACATTATGGAAAGAGATAAAGCCAAGTTGGGGACTGGGGAGGATGAGAGAAAACTGCAGGAGGCTTACATTTTGGCTCCAGTGTCCACCATGTTCCTTCATGTTCTTTCAAGTCTGAATTCTTAATAACTACCTATTCTACTCCTCACACTATAGAGGTAGGTTCCCCTTTTCTAGGCAGGGATCAGGATACAGAGTTGAACTGAACTTAGATGAAGAGAAGTGATTTATAAAAATGATCATCTTTTGATAGAGATGGAATTTTTATTGATAGTTCAGGACCCCCTCTTCTAATTTCCCTAGATTCCTATCTAAACTCACTTCTCTCCATTTCCCCCTTATTTTATGGCAAAATTAGATGCTGTTATTAAATATAGAGAAAATACATTTTCATAATTACATGACTTAAATGCATTTCTGTATTCAATTTGGATAATCTCTTCATATTGTAGGGGAGCAAAGTTTGCCATCCCAAAATGTCTCTTTGGTATGAGGATTGTTTTGTGCTAGATATCTTTGAGACAGAAGACTCAGGTAGTTTTTCTTTTTACCTCCTCCTAAAAGACCTAAAAGAATTTAGATAGGGAGCCGGTACATGGAAGAGAGCAATTACCAAAGACAACTTCTTTTTACATCAGAAAGACCTCTCTGCTTGGCATAGCAAACATTTGTTTACCAAACATTTGCTCTTCCCGTCTCCCTGCGAACTGTCTTCCTCCCCTTTGAAGTCCCAGACCAATACCCTCTTCTCTTTAGCTCTGGATGGCCTGTCAGCCACAACTGCTTGAGTGCTTGGGGGCTTCATATTCTTGTTGTTTTTTTTTTTTTTTTTTTGCAGTACGCGGGCCTCTCACTGTTGTGGCCTCTCCCTTTGTGGAGCACAGGCTCTGGACGTGCAGGCTCAGCGACCGTGGCTCACGGGCCTAGCTGCTCCGCAGCATGTGGGATCCTCCTGGACCGGGGCACGAACACGTGTCCCCTGCATCGGCAGGCGGACTCGCAACCACTGCGCCACCAGGGAAGCCCACTTCATATTCTTATGGATATGTAATTTAATTCTGAGTCCAGCCAGAAGAACGTAGAAGGATATAAGAAAAATTTTCCTCCCCAACAAAATGAATTCCTTTCTAACTTTCTATTATGTAAAATTTCAAATGTATAGAAAGTAGAGGGCTTCCCTGGTGGCGCAGTGGTTGAGAATCCTCCTGCCGATGCAGGGGACGCGGGTTCGTGCCCCGGTCCGGGAAGATCCCACATGCCGCGGAGCGGCTGGGCCCGTGAGCCATGGCTGCTGAGCCTGTGCGTCCGGAGCCTGCGCTCCGCAATGGGAGAGGCCACAACAGTGAGAGGCCCACGTACCACAAAAAAAAAAAAAAAAGAAAGAAAGTAGAGAGAAGGGTATAATGAATCCATTAACTGTCCCCTTGCTGCACTAGTTAGTCACATTTTTGCCAATTTCATCTCTCTCATTTTCCACTTTTTCTAACATTTTATTATAAAAATTTTCAAATATAAAGGCAAGGTGAAAAGTTGTAAAATGAATCCTCATATGTCCACCATCTAGATTCTACAATTAATCTTTTTCCTATATTTGTTTTATAACATATCTATCTATCCATCTCTTCATCTATCCACTCACCAAACTCTCTTATACTTTTATGCATTTCTACATAAGCTGCAGACATCAGAGTATTTCCCAAAAAAACTTCAGGTAGCATATTAGTAATAGACTTCAGCATTTGTTGATAGTCCCTTATTTTGAAGTAAATTTTATATACAGTGACATGCTAGAATGTGCTAAATATTTTACAGGCAGTCTAATTTACCCCTCACAACTCCTATATGAATTTATTATTACAGTTGTTATTTTACATCTTACAGACTTGAAGAAGGTAAGTGTTCTGTGCAGGGCCAGACAGTCAGTGGCAGGGCCAGGTTTCTAACTCTAAAGCCTTTGTGCAACTGAGCAGGACCCTATGGGGCCTTCCTGGCACAGGCCTTCCGCCATATCCTCTGCTTTAGCTCCTCCCTGAAGTACCTAGATAACAGTATGTAATGCACATTTCCTGAGTTGTTTTGCAGATGTGAAAATCCTCCACCAAATGGAAGACATTAACTACTTGATGACCACGAGCACATCGCCCCAGGCCTCCTGGAGCCTAAGGACTGATAACGTGAACCCCTGTGACACCACCTGTTCCATCACCATCAGCCAGTCAGCGGACTGTGCACGATCTGACCACGTAGCCTGAGACCGCCGCCGTCCCCGCCACCGCCCCCATCCCGACCTGGCCTTTAAAAATGCTTTGCTGAGACCCTTCAGGGAGCTCAGGGTATTTTAGGGCATGAGCCACCTCGTCTCCTTGCACGGCCCTGCAATAAACCTTTCTCTGCTCCAAACTCCGAAGTTTCGGTTTGTTTGGCCTCACTGTGCGTCGGGCCCACGAATGTAGAACATATCCACCACCCTAGAAAACTCCCTCATGCCCGTTCCCAGTCAATTCATGCCTTTACCCTGACTCCAAGAGACAACAACTTTTCTGATAGTTTTCCACCTTCAATTGTTTTGCCTTTTTTAGAACTTCATATAAATGGGATCATATAGTAAATGTCCTTTTGTGTAACAGTGTTTTTGAGATTTACCTGTGTTGTTTGTATAAGTAACTTATTTCAATCTCACACTTAAAAAATTTTTTTAATGTGGTATTTTAAAGAAAATCCCAGCCATCATGTCCTTTTGCCCATCAACGCTTCTATTTCATCTGTATTCTCATTTGTACCTAAGTGTAGTCTGACTCCAGGGTTTCCCATCATCACCTCTTTACTTCCTTCTGGTAAGCCACAGGTCACCCAATAGGTTTGTCTGCACGGACTCTGTGCTACTGACACACGTATGTCACCAGACACTTTCTGATAGTAGCATAAATGAGAGAAATTTAACACTTTCTCTTTGCAGTAAACATTTTGTGCTATATTATTCTTTAATTTTTTTTCTAGAGAATCATTTTTTTTCCTCCCTACATCTTCCAAGAAACTTTCTGCCCACTTCATTTTCCCACCCCCATCTCTGCAGCACATCCCAACATAGCATTACTCCACTCCTCTGTGCTCTGTAAGAGGAACTATTTTACATGAATGATCCTATTTTCATGGATCCTTTGATTCTGTCATCAATAGGCAGAGAAAAACTACAGTAGACAGAGTAAGGAATCATGGTGGTTTGATGAGTACAATTTTTACTCTACGTGAAAGCCCTTCCTTTTCCTGAATATTTTGTTAAAAATATTTAAGAAGTTGTTTTATACTTCCTGTCAATTTGCAATTATTTTACTCTCAAGTTTCCAGATATAAGCTTTTGACTTGAACTACCAGCAGTTTAATTGTGGGACTGAGAATGAACAAGGTTAGTCTATGTTCTGCTTCACCACAGATGTCAAGTTAATTAGTAAAAAGCCCAGAAGGAGCAGTTTGGGGATTTGATTTTCATCACCCACTGGAGGGAAAAACATCAGCTACTGAGAGAGTGTGCTCAGTATGTCTGCACCCTGTTATTCCCCCACTTACAATTTGACATCCAGAATAAAATGCACCCTCCTTGGGGATCACATGTGGTGGTAAACACATTTAATTCCTCTTTTGTGAGAAGGAGAAAAATGCACGTGACTTCCTTATTTCTAAAATATGTTGGCACCAAAATTTTAAGCAAAATATAAAAATCAAGATATTTGAAGTGTTTCTTTTATAATTATATACTGTATTACATAGTACAAGTAATATATTCTTTTTTTTTTTTTTTTTTTTTTTTTTCGGTATGTGAGCCTCTCACTGTTGTGGCCTCTCCCGTTGCAGAGCACAGGCTCCGGACGCGCAGGCTCAGCGGCCATGGCTCACGGGCCCAGCCGCTCCGCGGCACGTGGGATCCTCCCGGATCGGGGCACCAACCTGCGTCCCCTGCATCGGCAGGCGGACTCTCAACCACTGTGCCACCAGGGAAGCCCAAGTAATATACTCTTTAAGCAAAAAGTAAGTAGTATAGTCTTTGAAAAATACAAGTTTGAACCAACTCACCATAAAATATGCTAAAATGTCTAATCTGGAGACATTTATAAAAATTAGCTTCCCAGGACTTGGTATGTTTTCCCTTCCTCTATTTAGAAATGGCCAAAACAGGGTATGTAACAGCATATAATCTTTATGATAAAGGCATTCCACTTTGGCATAAAAAGAAACGTCTATTGAAAATAAAGATTCTCCACTCTTTTCCCATGTTTCTGTCCTCTTTTCCCACTAAGTTTCTGTTGTGAACCTTGAAACATTCTTGTTGAAACAATAAGTGTAAACAAGTAAAAATTGTGCGGATTTAATAGTAGATGGCAATTATCATTTAGGGGTTGACAGGATATGTTTAGGTTCATTATCACTTTTGATGTGTTCAAAACTCATGAAGTATGCAGAATAGATAGTGCTCAGTAATGTTCGGTGATTTGTCCAAGGTCACATAGCTGTGAAAATCAAGACTTGAACCTTGGTCACCTAAGCTTATATCTAGTTTTCTTCCTCTTATATCAGACATCTTCATTAAAGACTGAAGACATATACATACACAAGTGACTATAACATGAGACCATAGACAATGAATGATGTGTGTAACATAAGATTCCACCCATCATGTCCATGTGGGATCAGGAAACACTTTTGGATGATGTTGCATCAGACCTTTCTTACTGACAGAGAAGAGAGAGGCTGAATTTCTCTCCCATTCCAAACTACTTATGGCTTCTGCTCTTGGATTCAAATGAAATATGCAAGTATTTCAGGTTTGTGTGTCCTTTGTAAACACAACTTCTTGTTGGATTTTGGGAAGATTCTAAAATGACTTAAATGACTTCCTGAGTATTAAATAGCTCATGAAGAGCAAGATCTTGATGAATTATGTGTAATCAGAGACATAAATCCAAGACATGAATTTTAAAATTCCCGTCAAACACATGTGCTTCAAAGCAGCAGAGGGAAGATAAGTTTACAGAAAAAAAATGTTTGGGGGTTTTCCCATTCCTTAAAGGGTCACAAATTCTGTGAAACGTCAAAGGTCTAACAAACAATATTACCTCTTTGTATATTTTGCCCTCAAGTCACTTTTGGACATTTTTAATCCTTTCAAATCTTTAAGGCAAAGAATAATGAGATCCATCCTAAAAATTATTCCTGAAATAGGGGCTGAGTCTCTGTATCAAGTCCTTCCTCCTAGCATCCATGATGTGATGGCTGCTGTGGGATATTGGCCTACAGGAAGTGAGGTCATTGGGCTGCTTCAGCTGGTGTCCTGGTTTTATAGGTTTCTACATGTGAGGGCAAAGGAAACAAGAGAAGAGGAACACTGACAGAGAAACAATGTGGTAAGCCTGGAATTGTAGTCAGAGGAGGTTTGCTTCAGTCACTTCTATCTCCTCCTCAAACACTGCTCATGGGCCATTTTTATTCTCTACATCCTCAGTGGGACCACTCAGAACCAAGGGCAGTTCCCTTCCAGATCACAACCTTGGCTCAAATCCCCCTGGAAAAAGCCTTCCTTTCCCTACACACCAGTGCCCCAGGGACAACTCAGCTTTCTCAGCTCTCCACAACAATCCCATCAGATGTAGATGTGACTCTTCAGCTGTTTCTGTGGACCTCAGTGAAGCTTGTGAGTGCTGGCAGGCACTGTCTTCAAGCCCTTACTCCAAAGCTGGTACACAGAATAGGGAAAAGAAGATCAGATAGTTAGGAAGAGAGAGAAATAGGAACTGTTAAAATGATGTAGAAATAGTGGTAAGATGAAGAGAAATGTCAAGACGTGAGTGAGAGGGAAGGAAAGAAAGCAAAGAGATTTATGTGGTGAGAAGGAGGTGACATGCTGCCTCCTGGGAAAATGCTCCTCTCCATATGAGTTCTTCTGAGCCTTTGGGGATGGCCAGGAAATGCTTGTTGGAGCACATGCCTCAGGGGAAGAATTTTAGAATATAAATTCCACTTACATTAGGAAAAAAATAATTTTGCAGGATACCAAATGATTGAGCTTCTTAAATCAACAGACCAGTTTTTTACAACAGGGAAGTATACATTGTATATAAGAATTCTAAAATGAATACTTTTATGATAACCAAACTCTAGAATTAGCCATCCATCTTTTCCTCCTGTATTAGAAAAAAATATAATGAGGTTGGCATTCTTCAGACTCTGTAGTTTCCATATTTTAATCATTTTTGCTAGGTATCAGTCATCTTGAGGCCAATATCATTCTATAGCCATTCTAAAGCCCAAAAAAGAGTAAAACTGATATTATACATTTGCTGATCTTTATAATCAATGGATTTGGTAGGTATGAGGATGTATTTATGAATTAATATTTTTATGTTGATGGCATCTCTCTATTTAATGGTTTGTATGACCTCCTGAACTATTACAATAGAAATTGGTGCATCCCTATTTTTTTCTTCTATATTTGTTACAAAATTGATACATTCCTTAGGCAAACAGCTTTGAGCTTCTTGTAAACTGCACTTAAATCCAATGAAAATCATGTCACTAATGGCTGAAAGGACCAAAGAGGATTGAGTACTTACTCTGGGCCAGGTGCTTTTACAAACATTTCACTTAATCCTTACAGCAGTCTCTTCCAATTGGCTTTATCCTCCTTCTACACTCGAGAAAACAGAGCCCCACACTGCAATACAGTTGTAGAAGCAGTATCTAAAGTTGTATATTTCTAAATCTAAAACTTGTACCCCTTTCATTACGCCCTATGACTTTGTTCTATAAGACAAAGTCCACTGTTTTTCTTATTTAGAAGACAAAATTATACACTATGCCAAAATATTCCTACTTTTGGATCTGTCCAGCAGGAGGGGGAGATGCAGCTAATGTGTGCTCTAGCCCTTACAGGTCAACCCCAGTTTGTGCTTCTACTCAAAGTTAAATGGCCATTTAAAGCCCTCAAGCATTAACTATTCCACAAAAGATTTTTCTTTTGTGCCGTTTAACACTCTTGGATAAAACTTCAACAATTATACCTTTATTCAGAGTTTACATTAAAAAGTGTATTTATATAGAGTAAAGTATTGTGACTGATGATTCTTATTATTCTGATTTTTGTTTGTGGCTTGTTTTGGTCCCACGGGGTCTCCTTTAAGGAGAGCACATTTGTATTACATTTATTTGGTAGAAAATGACACATAATTTTTGAGGGGTTACCCTGAAGTAAGGTTTCCGCTGAGATTTTATGGAAGAAGTAAGCTGCAAATAAACAGGAATACCTGTAATCCCGAACAGTGCAAACTTAGGTATGAATTAAGCTTCTACAAAAGATGACTATAATGAACAACTTAATAATGATAGTGTTGTACTTCAGCTAAAAGTCCAGAAATAGAAAAATAAGAAATACTGAGACTTAAGTAAAGGAATACATCTAGACGACTTAGAGCAGCGGCCCACTCTACCATTTTCCTCCTGCAATTGCCTTTATATAAATAACAACTCGTAGATCCTTCTTCTCCAGGGAAACTTACTTTTCTCTAACAACAAAGATATATGGTGCAGAGAAAGGTATTGATCTTGACAATCCTGAGAAAATTAAAGCGCTGACACTATTTTGTAGAGGACTATTTGTTTGAGTCAACTTTGTGTGGGATTGTTTAAAATATGATATACTAATATGATACACGTAGGTCAGCAATTCTGGACTGTTTAGTGCGTCAAATACTTTGAAATAGCCAGTTGCCCACCCTTCTGAGGTAAAAGACATAGTATGTCCTTTGTGAGAGGGAGGGTTATTCTACAAATAAGGAATAATTTCTCATGTTACAGGTAGACATATGGTTGCATTGATCTGAAAATGCTTAACTGACTTAGACATCCAGAAAGCAGGAAAATAATTATTCTGGTCAAAGGTTAATTTGTTGTACTGCAATACTTGGCACCGAGAGGTACATTCTAATCATTTCTTTGGTGCCACAGTTGTGTACCAAGCCCAGCAGTGGGTGTGCAGTTGATTATATGCCAGTGGCAGGCTGCTGAAATGCTATTTTAGCTGGGGCCAGCTTGCAGTTATTATAATGATTTGACACCTCTGCCCAAATTTAGCGTCAGGAAAGTTGAAATCTGGTTTCTGAGGAAGAGTATCTGAGGTGTGGGGGGTAGTAATTTCTGAATTATCATTTGTTAAATTTAATTTTAGAACAAAAGTGACATAGTTATCCTAGTTGTATCAAATTGATCCAAATGCTTATAAAGTGGTCATCATCACATACAAAGTTTCTGGAATTTTGTTGTTGTTGTTATCGAGGATCTCCCTTTGGAAAGTGATGAAGAAAAGATTATATTAGTTTGTACAGATAATAGATTTTATCACTGTTTGGTTATTTTGGGGGGTTGCCATTTCATCTTATTACATTTTCCCTCCTATTTATAAAATAGTGATAATCCACATTCATGAAACCCTATAAATTTTCTAAGACACTACCACCCTCTCAGAGTAATTTCAATAGTGTAAACTAGAACCTATCTTACTTGACAAAGCTCCTTTTTTTGAATTCCTTTTTTGTGAGTTGTTTGACTGCAAAATTAAGATCACAATGTACCTGTCCTTTTTCTCCTCCTGGTCCCCCAGCAAGTTCTCTTGCACTCCTCCCCACATCCACCTTCCACTTACACTCAGGATATTCTGATAAAAATGCAAATCTGATTATACTCACTTTCCAAGCACTAAAGTCTTCCTCCCAAGACAGAGGCTGGGGAGACGGATGGCCTTTGTCTAATAGCTAATTGGAAAATTTCAAGAGGTCATTTTGAGCTTTAACCAGGTCTTTGTGCAGCTAACTGAGTGGTCATTAAGAGTTATATGGCTTAGTAATGGGCCATTTCTTATTCTCAGCAAGCTCAAGGAGGTACAATTTGAGAGAAGGGGATAATAGAAAGGAACTAACACCACTTTGCATAATTATGTACTGTACTAACTCCATTGTGAGAGAGGTGACCTTGTAAATTATGAAACCTTAGGGAATTATTGCCTTTTCCTTCTTGTGAGACTTGTTTGTACTGTCTCTGCCAAATAATGTTTGTCCTCTGAAGACTAGGGGTGAGGGTATGTGGGTACACATAAGTGTGTGTTCCAACAGTTACCCACTGGGCAATCACAAAAATAGAGACTTGTATGCAAGTCATGCTGGTGGGAGGAGCTCACATTAAAACATAAGAGTGGTGCCAATGAACACCTAGAGGTTTCTATGGGATACAGAAAGTCAAAGATTACCGTGAATTGTCCTGCTGGACCTAAGTCCCAATTATTGATTGAACAACTCAGATTTAGGGAAATTGCTAGAAGCAGAGAGATATATCCTGGGCTGAGAAACAAGACCTATGTGCACTGGAAAGATGTACTGAAAGGCTGGTAAAGATCTGTGAGATGGATGTTAGAAGATGGTTCTCTTGGAGAGGAAGTGGATCTGAGAACATGGGTGTGAAACTTGGCACCCCTCCCCACATACATACTGGGTCCTTTCCCCTTTGGCTTAAGGCGGTAAACATATTTGCTATGTCCTTTTAGATTTTTTTTGTTTTCCCTGCTGCACTGTAATTCTCAACCATGTAGGGAATTCTAATACCCTTACAGCTTTAAAGGGTGGAACTATTGGGATAAATGCACAGAACCAAAGAAGATGTGTCCTGCCTCATTTCTCCCTCACTGGGGCCATACAGAGGTGCTGCAGCCCATTAGGGAACTCTGCTTAATGTCTAAGCTACAACTGCAGTGGAATGAGAAGGAGTGAGGCAGCATGGAGAGGTGGGCAGCAATTTACGACACTGAGGAAACTTTTCTGTGGACAACTCAGGAACCAAATCAGACAAGCCCTCCTCCCTTCCCAAAATGTGGAGGAAGTGAAGATTACTGAAGAAGTCAACTGCCATTTGCACTGATGATCCTGTTACTGTCCTGATTAGAATCCTTCAATAGCTTCCTATTGCCCTGAGGAAAATGGATGAAATACTTAAAGTTGTCTACAAGTCCTTAGGAGATGGTGCCCCTGCCTTCCTTTCTCTCCACCTCTTCTAGATACTCTAAGGCATCATTCTCTCCTCCTTTCGGGCCTTCACACTGGCACACTTCATTCTTCCCCTTTTAGTAAACTCCTTCTTAGCCTTTAGACCTCAGACTAAAAGTAACCTCTTCAGAAAGGCCTTTTTTGGGTCCCTAGACTGTTAAATCCTTTAGTTCTGAACTCCTAGTTCTGCTTAGTTAATTAAGATCAATCACAATTAGTCAATGTTTCTCATCTTTGCTAGACTATAATCTGCTTGAGACAGCTATTATGTCTGAGGGGGACCAGAACATTCCACCCTAAAATATGCCACTTTAGCATAAGTATTCTTTTGAGCTGAAGGCAATTAGCTCTCTGCCCCCTCCCACTCCTTTTGGTCTAAAAGCAGGACATAAATTTCTATTTTTAAAGGTATCTCCCTCTCTACCAGGAAGAGAACTACTCCTAGAAACAACTCTTAACTCCTCAGATGATTCTTATCTGAATAACGAACCTTATTAAAGAAACTTTGTCAATCATACATTTCCTCTCCTTACCCTCCCATTAATTTACCATTGCCTCCCCCCAGGAATCCCCCAACCTGTTTTTCTTTGTCTAGCCTAAGATGGTACATAAGCCTCAAATTCTAACCACCTCCTTGAGCCACATTTCTTTGCGAACTTCCATGCATACATATGTAATTAAATCTTCTTTTTAAATTTAGTTATTTTATTTATTTTGTTATTTTTGGCTCCATTGGGTCTTCATTGCTGCGCGCCGGCTTTCTCTAGTTGCAGTGAGCGGGGGCTACTCTTTGTTGCGGTGCGCGGGCTTCTCATTGCTGTGGCTCCTCTTGTTGTGGAGCACGGGCTCTAGGCACGTGGGCTTCAGTAGTTGTGGCACGTGGGCTCAGCAGTTGTGGCTCACGGGCTCTAGAGTGCAGGCTCAGTAGTTGTGGCACACAGGCTTAGTTGCTCCACAGCATGTGGGATCTTCCCGGACCAGGTCTCAAACCCATGTCCCCTGCATTGGCAAGCAGGTTCTTAACCACTGTGCCACCAGGGAAGTCCCCCCCCTTTTTTTTTTTGCTACTGTTAATCTGTCTTTTGTCAGTTTAATTTATAGAGGCCAGCCTGAACCTAAGAAGGTAGAGGAAAATGTTTCTTCCTCTCATACCTTTTTGTCTTGTCCACTGATCCAACCCTCAGCATCTAGCCAAGTGCCTAAAATCCAGTAGGTACTCAAAATTATTTATTGAGCAATTGAATTCATTAGAGTGACAAACAAAAATGCTAGTATAAGGTTATTGATTATACAGTTGACCTTTGAACAAGGCAGAGAAAATCCACATATAAACTTTACAGTTCCACATCCTCAAATTTAATCAACTACAGACTGTATAGTACTATAGTGCATATTTATTGAAAAAAAATCTGCATATAAGTGGACCCATGCAATTCAGACAGTGTTGTTCAAGGGTCAACTGTATTATTAATTAAAATAATAAAGACTTGGATATAATAAACATGTTTAACATTGTAACCAAGCAGGACTCTATGGGGCTTTCCCAGGACAGACCCCGTCCCCCATATTCTCTGCTTTAGCTCCTCTCTGAAGTACATAGATAATAGTATCTGATGCATATTTCCTGAGTTTTTAAGATGCTAAAACCACCACCAAATGGAAGAAATTAACTACTTGATGATCAGGAGCACTTAGCCCCCAGACCTTCTGGCACTTAAGGATTGATCACCAACAACCAATCAGAAAATTGTGCATGAACTCTATTTACAATAGCCAGGACATGGAAGCAACCTAAGTGTCCATCAACAGATGAATGGATAAAGAAGATGTGGCACATATATACAATGGAATATTACTCAGCCATAAAAAGAAACAAAATTGAGTTATTTGTAGTGAGGTGGATGGACCTAGAGTCTGTCATACAGAGTGAAGTAAGTCAGAAAGAGAAAAACAAGTACCGTATGCTAACACATATATATGGAATCTAAGGAATAAAAAAAAAAAAGGTCATGAAGAACCTAGGGGTAAGACGGGAATAAAGACACAGACCTACTGTGAGAATGGACTTGAGGATATGGGGAGGATATGGGGAGGATATGGGGAGGATATGGGGAGGATATGGGGAAGGGTAAGCTGGGACAAAGTGAGAGAGTGGCATGGACATATATACACTACCAAACGTAAAATAGATAGCTAGTGGGAAGCAGCGCATAGCACAGGGAGATCAGCTCGGTGCTTTGTGACCACCTAGAGGGGTGGGATAGGGAGGGTGGGAGGGAGGGTGACGCAAGAGGGAGGAGATATGGGAACATATGTATATGTATAACTGATTCACTTTGATATAAAGCAGAAACTAACACACCATTGTAAAGCAATTATACTCCAATAAAGATGTTTTAAAAAAAGAAAATTGTGCATTAGCTGACCACATAGTCTGGGATACCCCTCCCTCATCTTGCCTTTAAAAATACTTTCCTGAAACCCTTTGAGGAGTTCAGGGTTTCTGAACATGAGCCACCCCTTCTCCTAGTATTGGTGCCTTACAATAAAGCTGCACTTCCCTTCACCACAACCCATGTCAGTAGATTTGTTAGGGGCACCGTGACTGAAACCACCTGCCCTGGCCAGGCACCATATTAACCACCTGCATGAGTTATCTTAAACAGGGGGTCCTGGTAAGGAATGCAGAATTAACAAGCTACCACCAACTGGAAGAATTTGGTAAAGGTTAAAAGGAGAGAGGAGACGCCAGTTCCTATATACAACCAACCTCCCAGAATCCTCCTCGGTGGAATCCATCTTGGCTAAGCGATGTGTGCGCCACCAGGAAGGACCCTGAGTCAGAATAATCAGCCAGAGACAACCCAGAAACGAACCCCATTACCATAAAACCTGAGACTGCGAACCATGTGGCAGAGCAGTTCTCCTGGGTTCCGTTACCCTGTTGCTCTCCACCTGGGCGCCCCTTCACAATAAAGTCTCTTGCTTTGTCAGCACGTGTGTCTCCTTGGATAATTCATTTCCGAGTGTTAAACAAGAGCCCACTCCCGGGCCCTGGAAGGGGTCCTCCTTCCTGTAGCAGATTGGCTTTACTGCATATGGGTGAGCAGACCTGAGTTTGGTTCAGTAACAACATTGGAAAGTGACTAAATAAATTATATGTACATGTTAGAATATTATTTGCTTATAAACCACTGTTCAGGCTATTGATGAAAAGCATTTTCAAAGTGTTTTATCTTCCCAAATACATTGAAAATGTCTCAAGTATTAGAAAGATAATTGCTTTTTTTTCCTCCTTTTCACCATCAAGTATACTAGCAGTGTCAGGATTTTTTAAAGTTTCTGTTTCGGTTTGCTGCATAGCACAGGGAGTTCACCTCGGTGCTTTGTGACCACCTAGAGGGGTGGGATAGGGAGGGTGGGAGGGAGGGAGACGCAAGAGGGAAGAGATATGGGAACATATGTACATGTATAACTGATTCACTTTGTTGTAAAGCAGAAACTAACACACCATTGTAAAACAGGTATACTCCAATAAAGTTGTTAAAAAAAAAAAAGTTTCTGTTTCGGGACTTCCCTGGTGGTCCAGTGGGTAAGACTGCACGCTCCCAATGCAGGGGACCCAGGTTCAATCCTTGGTCAGGGAACTAGATTCCTGTACGCATGCCACAACTAAGAAGTCCACACTCCAAAACTATAGATCCCGCATGCAGCAAGAAGATGCAGTGCATGCTGCAACTAAGACCTGGCACAAACAAAAAATAATAAAACTAAATAAATAAAATAATTTTTTTAAAAAAAGCTTCTGTTTCTTTTTCACTTCCCATTCATTTCAAGATTAACTTCAATTTGGAATCTGCCCCCATTACTTTTATCATCTGCAGTGTCCTCCTAAATCTTTATTCTACTTGACCTCTGCCAAAGTTGACACTATTGAGCAGTTTCACTTTCAAAACTACTATTGTGGGCTTCCCCGGTCTGGGAAGATCCCACGTGCCGTGGAGCGGCTGGGCCCGTGAGCCGTGGCCGCTGGGCCTGAGCGTCCGGAGCCTGTGCTCCGCAACCGGAGAGGCCACAACAGTGAGGCCCGCATACACAAAAAAAAAAAAAAAAAAAAAACTACTATTGTAAAAACTGCTGAGATAACTCTAGAGGTTGAGGGAGGGGGACTGAATGGACTGGAGCAGGAGGAAACTTTCTGTGGTGATAGAATACTCTTCATCTTGATATGAGTGATCAAGATTTGTACATTTTACTCTATGTTAATTATACATTAAAAAAAAAGTCTTGCTACCATTTAGAAAACACACTGTAACCATTGCTTCCCCAATCTTCATTTATTTAATTCCTTCTTTTTTACCCCATGATTTCTGTTTATCTCTCTGACAGCCTGGTGCTATTTTTTTTTAATCGAAGCTAAATTTACATACAGTAAAATGCACAAATCTTAAGTGTACAATTCAATGAGTTTTAAAAAATATACACATCTTTACTTTGTAGAGAAGGCATACATTTCTCTCTAAGCACCACTTTAGCTACATCCCACACATTTTGATATGTTGTATTTTCATTATCATTCAGTTCAAAATATTTTCTAATTTCACTTGTGAATCCTTCTTTGATCCATAGGTTACTTAGAAAATAACCCCTCAGATATTTGAAGTATTTCAACATATCTTATTATTATTTATGTCTAATTTAATTCCATTGAGATAAGAAAACAAAGTGAACTCTGTATGATTTCAATCTTATGAAATGTATTGAAACTTATTTTATGCTCTAGACAATGGTTTGTCTTGGTCTTTTTCCCAGTTTTAAATTGGGCCATCTTTTATTTTTGAAAATGTTCTTTATATATTCTTGATACTAGATTCTAATTAGACATATATTTGAAAATATTTTATCACATTCTATAGGTTGTCTTTTCACTTTCTTAATAGCTTCCTTTGAAGCATGAAAGTTTTTATTTTGATAAAGTCCATTTTTATCTATTTTTTTCTTTTCTTGCTTATGCTTTTTCATATCTAAGAATCCATTGCCTAACACAAGATTATAAAGATTTACCCCCTGTGTTTTCTTCTAAGAGTTTTATACCTTTGGCTATTACATTTAGGCCTTTGATCTATTTTGAGTTAATTTTTATGTATGGTGTGAGGTAAGGGACCAAATTCATTCTTTTACATGTAGATATCCAGTTGCTCCAGCATCATTTGTTGAAAAGACTATTCCTTTCCCTATTAAATAATCTTGGCACCCTTGCTGAAAATTAGTTGACCATAAAGTTGAGGGCTTATTTTTGGACTCTCACTTCTCTTCCATTGATTTATGTCTATTCTCATGCTAGTAAACATTTTCTTGATTACTGTTGCTTTGTAGTTGCTCTGAAATCTGGAAGTGTGAGTCATCCAACTTTGTTCTTTTTCAAGATTGTTTTGGCTATTTTTGGCCCCTTGCATTTCCATAAAGACTTTTGGTTCAGCCTGTCAATTTCTACAAAGAAGCCTGCTGGGATTCTATAGAGACTGTGTTGAATCTGCAGAACAATTTGGAGAGCATTACCATCTTAACAATATTAAGTTTTATAATCCATGAACATAGGATTCCTTCTATTTGCTTCAATATTCTTTCATTTCTTTCAATAATGTTTTATAGTTTTATACTTTATTAAATTTATTCCCATTTTATTGTTTTTGTTGCTATTGTAAATGAAATTGCTTTTTAATTTCATTTTTGGCTTGTTCACTGCAAGTGTATAAAAATACAATTGATTTTTAAAAAATTAATTAATTATTTTATTTTTGGCCGTGTTGGGTCTTCATTTCTGTGTGAGGGCTTTCTCTAGTTGTGGCGAGTGGGGGCCACTCTTCATCACAGTGTGCGGGCCTCTCACTATCGCGGCCTCTCTTATTGTGGAGCACAGGCTCCAGACATGCAGGCTCAGTAGTTGTGGCTCATGGGCCCAGTTGCTCCGCAGCATGTGGGATCTTCCCAGACCAGGGCTTGAACCCATGTCCCCTGCATTGGCAGGCAGATCCTCAACCACTGCGCCACCAGGGAAGCCCTACAATTGATTTTTGTATATTGATCTTGTATCTTGCAACCTTGCTGAACGCATTTACTCGTTCTGATAGTTTTTAAGTGATTCTTTAGAAATTCCTATATACAAGGTTATGTCATTTGAGAATAGAAGTAGTTTTACTTCTTCCTTTCCAATCTGGATGTCTTTTATTTCATTTTCTTTTCTAATTTCCCTACCTAGAACCTGCAGTACAATGTTGAGTAGAAGTGGCAAGAGTAGATATCCTTGTCTTATTCCTGATCTTAGGAAGAAAATATCAAATCTTTCATCATTATATATTTTGTTAGCTATGAGTTTTTGTGGATGTGCTTTATCAGATTGAGAAAGGTTTCTTTCTATTCCTGGTTTGTTGAGAGTTTCATCATGAAGAGGTCTTGGATCTTATCAAATTCTTTTTCTGCATCTATTGAGATGATCATGCGGTTTTTGTTTTTTAATTCTATTGATATGGTGCAATACATTTTTGGATGTTAAACCAAGCTTGCATTGCTGCAATAAAACCCACTTGGTCATGGTGTATAATTCTTTTTACATGCTGCTCAATTTGGTTTCCTAGTATTTTGTTGAGGATTTTTTGTGTTTATATGCATAAGAGATATTGGTCTGTACCTTTCTTTCTTATGATATCTTTGCCTGCTTTTGGTATCAGGGTAACAATGGCCTCATAGAATGAATTGGGAAGTGTTTCCTGCTCTTCTGTTCTTTGGAGGAGTTTGAAAAGAATAGGTATTCATTTTTTAAAATATATATATATTTGGTAGAATTCACCTGTGAAGCCATCTGGGCTTGGACTTTTATTTGTATGTCATTTTTTGATTACTAAGGCAATTCCTTACATTTTCCAAATAATGTGTATTTTGCTGTTGTTAGATGTAGTGCTCTATAAATATCAGCAAGATCAAGTTAACTGAAAGTGTTGCTCAGATCTTCTGCATTCCTGTTGATGGGGGGGAGTACTTATGCTGACAATTACTGAAAGAGGTATGTTAAAATTTCCAACTTTGATTATAGCTTTTTCTGTTCTTCCCTTTAGTTCTGTAAGTTTTTATTTCATGTATAGTGAAGCTCTGTTATTAGATGGATGCACATTTGGGATTGTTATGCCTTCTCAATATATAGACTTTTTTCTTATCATAAAATTTCCTTTTTATCCCTGGTAATACTTGTCCCCTACTTTGTCCTGAAGAA
Organism: Kogia breviceps; assembly: GCF_026419965.1. NCBI lineage: Eukaryota > Metazoa > Chordata > Mammalia > Artiodactyla > Physeteridae > Kogia > Kogia breviceps. The sequence goes on along the minus strand of NC_081330.1, from coordinate 117,532,673 downwards.
GTCTACTTTGTCTGAAAGCAGTATAGCTACACCAGCTTTCTTATGCTTCCTTGTCACTTTTTGTTTATCTTTCTTTCTTTTAATGGCCAAAAGACCTAGAAGTGATGCTTAGTTTGCTCCATAAAATTTACTGAGCACTAACCCCTAGTAGGTTTTATTTGATATGGTACTAGTCAGGTCTTCAGAACACCATGGAATTTTCTTTCCCCAACATGAGAATGAGGTTTCCAGGCAGTGTCTCTCTCAGGCTGTGCAGAGCCTTAAGATGGTGACTAGAGATATTTACCTGATGGTACTTGAATGACGTTTCCTTTCAATAATATAATCTTCTTATCAAGACTCAAAGCAAATATATGTGAATAACATACAGATGGTTTGTGGTGAGATTCAGCACCACAAAATGAGGGGCCACAGAAAAGCCCTACTTATTCCTGGTTATCTTGAACAAACAACTATTATCATGATTTGAGGAGGAGATTGGCACCTGGAAAAGTAACTTCAAAAGGTCCTAGAATGGGGCTTCCCTGGTGGCGCAGTGGTTGAGAATCCGCCTGCCGATGCAGGGGACACGGGTTCGTGCCTCGGTCTGGGAGGATCCCACATGCCGCGGAGCGGCTGGGCCCGTGAGCCATGGCCGCTGACCCTGCGCGTCCGGAGCCTGTGCTCCGCAATGGGAGAGGCCACAACAGGGAGAGGCCCGCGTACCGCAAAAAAAAAAAAAAAAAAAAAAAAAAGGTCCTAGAAGAGGAAAGTTTCAATATGTATGCATGCTTTGAATAATGGAAAACAATGTTTTGGGTGTTAGGCCACAAACTTGAGAGTGATTTCCTTCTACTTAGGCTAAGATAGCTTGAAGTCCGATCCGCTGCAGCATGACTAATGATGTAGAACTGTGCTATAGTTTGCCTGCAATTTATATACTTATTGATGTGTAGCCACAAAAGAAGGACTCTGATTGTAATGATAGCTTCATATCTGAAAAACCTCTCAAGGCTCTTCTGTCTTACTTGTCACTAGACTTACAGATTCAGTTTGTGAATAGCCTCCAATTGGTGCTAAACATTCTTATTCACAAATTGAATCTCAAGTCTAGTCACAAGTAAGACAGAAGAGACTATAGAAGAAATTTTGAAATATGTCCACAGTTGTATGGATGCAAGAAGAATGGTTAGGAGCATGGACACTGGGTTAGAAATGGTTTCCGGTCTAGTTATGTGTCCTTAAGCATGTTAGTTAATCTAAGATTTTGTGTCTGTAAAATAGAGATGATAATGGTATCTGACAGGTTTTTGGTGACGATTAAGAGATAATCCATTTAAAGCACTTAACACAGTTCCTGACACATGGTAAGCATGCAATAATTTGTAGTTATTACTTTTATTATCATCATTATTGTTATTACTACTACTATGTTTTAGTGGTCTAATTACCAATGCCATCATTAAAGGAACTTATAGTGGATGTACTTCCAGGAAAAGGAAAATGAACACAAAAGGAATGAGATGAAAGAAAGAATGCTGACATAAAATGGTTGACATGTAGGTTAAATTAAGCACATATTGAAGTCAATAGCATATAATTTACAGGGTTAGCACTCAAAATAGAATTATGTGGTTGTATGGTCAATAAAAGCATAGGAGTTGTGAGTAAGGAGTGATTAGCATTTATGTTTTAAGGTCCTTGTATGGTCCTTGTATTATTTGAGAAGAAGATAACATTATTGATTTACTTTAGATTTGATAAATAAGTGTATGAAAAATTCCAGGGTAATCACAAAAAGCATAGAAATAGAGTATCTCTTCCAATCTACTAGAAGTGAAAAATTGCAATCTGAGGAAATAAAAGCAAAAATAAAACTCAGTCAATGCACATGGAGGTAAGAGAAGAGAACCCAAAGGCATTGTGCCTATGTATACTACCTCAGCCAAGTGGACAAGATACTCAATAAAGGTTACTTTTTTTGATAAAGTAGGAAATGTTGAGTAAGGTGGCTTGGTTATGAAGTTCAAGAATTAAATGTCTGATATAATTCAGACATGTGGTTCATTTGCAAATTAAAACACAGGCAATGATGTACTGCTCCACAAGTTCTCCTTCACCTGCCCCTCCCAATTCAACAGATCTTGCTCCAGCTTTGAGGGAATCAGGCTGAACTGAGTTGGATCCAACTGAACCTGAAGCAGCCCAGAAGGTCTGGCTAGCTTAGGGCCAAAGAATCCCATTTTCTTAGATCCTCCGTGTATTAAGGGTTACTTTTAAGATCCTGACTGGGACCAACTCCGCCATAGAGAGGATCTAAATTATTTCTTCAGATCCAAATTTCTGGGTGTTTCCAAGGCAGCAGACAGGTGGTGAGCTAAGATCCCCTAGTCACCCACTAGAATGTATGATCCATGAGAATGGGGATTTTTGTCTGTTTCATTCACTGTCATATTCCCAGTCTATATAGGAGTGCCTGACACATAGTGGGTGCTCAATAACTACTCACCCAATCAATAATTTAATGAATAAGACAGGTAGCATTCTGTTTGCAAAAGGCAACACCACAGAATGCTAGAGCTAAACGGATCTTAGAGAACATCTTGTCCAATACCAGTAGTTTATCAGGACAAGAAGTTAGCTAACACAGTCTCCCTGGATGAGTTTAATCTACACCATGGTTCCGATGGCCACATGGACAATGAGGTCTCACTAATGTGCTTCTCCAGCCCAGGCCCATTTTGGAGTACCTGACTCATAGATGGAAATGTTATTGACATTTCTAGCTAGACATCTCACAGATACCTAAACACAACATTCCAAATGGTCTTATTAACTGATGCTTTTGACGGTAATGATGAGAAAACTGACCTATAGTACAGTTGATGAACACTATACCAAATCAATTTTTTTCATTTTAGCTGTCAGGATAGCACCTGCTCAAGCCCAAAAAGGTTGGCCTATTTGTCTTATTTCTATTCCAGCTCATATTTCTTTATCTAATTTTTATTCCTCCTGGTCCTAGTGCTTTACTTTTTATTTATTTAACTATCCTGTGTATTTTCTGCAAGCCACTTCAAGTTTTTTGTGGAATTAAGCAGAGCATATGTAAAGGAAGAACTTGTTATTTCTTTGTGCAAATTTGTTCCCCTTCTTCTATTCTATATCCTGGTTTTTCCAGCCCTCTCCTTTTCTGGCTTTATCATAAGAGCTTCCCTACTGGTCTTCCTGTCTTTCTTGAGTCCTTCCCATACCTGGTTTATATTCCATAAAGCTGCCAGAAAAAGCATTCTAAAACACATCCTTGGTGATGCTCCTAGCCTATTCTAACCCTTTTATTGATGATCCTCCACTCTCTAGGTATGAAATCCAGATTCCATTGCATGAAAGTCAAAGCCAACCTGTGAAAGTATGTCTCTGAATGCTTCTCCTCTCACATTCTTCAGTTGGATTAGATCAAATCTCTTGCACCTGCCTGGAATGCCCCATGCTGTTCTACATCCACATGCCTCCACATGAGCTATCCTCTTTGTGTGCAAGACTTGCTTTAACCAAACAAGTTCTACAGCCCTCAGAACTCAGTTCAAGTGTAACTAGTATCTCTTGGGAAGCCTTCCCAGAACCCATTTTACCCTATTTTTATAGAAGCCCTGTACCTTCTATTTTCCTTACATATAGACCTTATCCCACAGCTGCACAATTAATTATGTCCAGATATTTTTGTTCTATGAGTTCCTCAACCACACTGTTTTATATTCATAGTTTTCCCCAGAGCACCTAGGCACAAAGGAGGTGATCAATAAATTAATACTAACCACAATAGCCAACATTTATGAAAATGTACTGTGCACTAAATACTATTCTCTGCATAATAACCCTAGGAGATTATTATTAAACCCATCTTGTAGATAAAGAAACTGAGGCTAAGATACATTAAGTATCTTACCCAAGGTCACACAGTTAATAATAGCCGGAGCCAGGATTCAAACCCTATGATGTTTGAGCCACTGTTCTTAAACCCAAAGAAACTCCCATGTAGCAAAAGATTCAAAATGAAGAAAACAGAGTCCTACAGAATTTAAGGGCCATGTCCAACGCCAATAATGAATCAGTAGTAAATATTCCAAGACAGACAGATTAATTTTAAAGATCAGTGATGCTGTTGAATGATGGTTGTGATTGTGGGTTCCAAGTTCTGACTCTGCCAGGGTAATTAGTATTTCTGATTGTTGGGTGATTAGAAGACTTCTAGAGGAACTCCATTCAAAGTGAAATAAATTTAACAGAATTTTAGTTTAGGTTTCAATGGAACCCCTAAAGGACAGCTGCAGGGAAAATGCTTCCTTCTGGTTCCAGGTCTGCACCTGAATTGTGGTAAGTGTGGTTATAAACACATCACTGAACCTTAATCTCTTGGGCACATTATGAACTATTTGCGTTAGTTTGGGTCTTTTGAGAACCACATGCCAAGATAGCATTAAAGGTTCAAGAAATTTATTAGGGGACGTGCCTGTGAGAGAAAATGGAGAGGCAGCTGGGAGAGGTTGGAAGAGCCATCAGACTGCAACGCAGGTCTGAATCCAAGTGAAGGACAGAAGGAAGGAAGAAGCTTGGGTGGAAGCATCTTAGTCTACAATGCAGTTCTAAGAGAATCTGGAAATACTGTAGAGGAGTCCTTGAGCCTAAGCCATCCATCAGAAGAGTCCTGCATCTTCCAGGAACACGCTTTAGTACCCATGCTGCACTCAGTCAGTAGCTGGGAGCAGCCCTGTGAGGCTGTCATTGCTTTGGAGGTATGGCTTTGGAGCAGAAAACAGATGGACTTCATAGTGCAACATCTGGGGCTCCCCAGAGTAGAAGATCCAAGAGATGCAATCTCATGGCCACCACACGATTTTAATAACCTAACGTCTCTGAAATCAGTGCAATTTTTAAAAAATCTTTGCTCTTGAGTTACAAAAATGACTGGCCAAACGAAGCCCACATTTCCACAGAGCTGGAACTCCCGGCTCGGTGTCTCTTCCCTCCGCCGTCACGGAACTGCCCCAGAGCCCGAGGGGAGGGCGGCCTCACTGAGGCTGCAGGCTCTGAAGGGGCCCCGTTGGCCGAAGCCGAAAAAGCCCTGGGGACCGCGGGCCGGATCACTCATCCTGGGGTAAGCCAGGTGCCATGTCATGAGGACACTCAAGCAGCCCTAAGGAGAGATCCATGTGGTAAGGAGCTGAGGCCTCTTACCTACAGCCACGTGATTTTGGTGATGATGGGATGCCATCAGAGATATGACTTCATTAAACACAATAGGGAGAGATTTGAGAAGATGGTGAAAGAGTAAGACGCGGAGATCACCTTCCTCCCCACAGATACATCAGAAATACAGCTACACGTGGAACTGCTCCTATAGAACACCCACTGAACACTAGCAGAAGACCTCAGACCTCCAAAAAGGCAAGAAACTCCCCATGTACCTTGGTAGGGCAAAAGAAAAAAGAAAAAACAGAGACAAAAGAATAGGGACGGGACCTGCACCAGTGGGAAGGAGCTGTGAAGGAGGAAAGGTTTCCACACACTAGAAGTCCCTTCGTGGGCGGAGACTGCGGGTGGCGGAGGGGGGAAGCTTTGGAGCCACGGAGGACAGCCCAGCAACAGGGGTGCAGAGGGCAAAGCGGAGAGATTCCCGCACAGAGGATTGGTTCCGACCAGCACTCACCAGCCCGAGAGGCTTGTCTGCTCACCTGCCGGGGAGGGCGGGGGCTGGGAGCTGAGGCTCGGGCTTCAGTCAGATCCCAGGGAGAGGACTGGGGTTGCCTGCGTGAACACAGCCTGAAGGGGGCTAGTGCACCACAGCTAGCCAGGAGGGAGACCGGGAGAAGTCTGGAGCTACCAAAGAGGCAAGAGACTTTTTCTTGCCTCTTTGTTTCCTGGTACGTGAGGAGAGGGGATTAAGAGCGCCACTTAAAGGAGCTCCGGAGACAGGCGCAGACCCCAGAGACGGGCATGAGAGGCTAAGCCTGCTGCTGCCACCACCAAGAGGCCTGTGTGTGAGCACAGGTCACTCTCCACACCTCCCCTCCCGGGAGCTGTGCAGCCCGCCACTGCCAGGGTCCCGTGATCCAGGGACAACTTCCCCAGGAGAAAACACGGCGCACCTCAGGCTGGTGCGACGTCACGCCGGCCTCTGCCACCACAGGCTTGCCCCGCACTCCATACCCCTCCCTCCCCCCAGCCTGAGTGAGCCGGAGCCTCCGAAGCAGCTGCTCCTTTAACCCCGTCCTGTCTGAGCAAAGAACAGATGCCCTCAGGCAACCTACATGCAGAGGCGGGTCCAAATCCAAAGCTGAACCCCGGGAGCTGTGCGAACAAAGACGAGAAAGGGAAATTTCTCCCAGCACCCTCAGGAGCAGCGGATTGAATCTCCACAATCAACTTGAAGTGCCCTGCATCTGTGGAATACCTGAATAGACAACGAATCATCCCAAATTGAGGAGGTGGACTTTGGGAGCAAGATATATTATTTTTTCACCTTTTCCTCTTTTTGTGAGTGTGTATGTGTATGCTTCTGTGTGAGATTTTGTCTGTATAGCTTTGCTTTCACCATTTGTCCTAGGGTTCTGTCTGTCTGGTTTCTTTTTATTTATTTATTTATTTTTAATTAAAAATTTTTTTTCTTAATAATTATTTTTTATTTTAATAACTATTTTATTTTCTCTTACTTCATTTTATTCTCTTTCTTTCTTTCTATTTTTTCTCCATTTTATTCTGAGTTATGTGGAGGACAGGCTCTTAGTGCTCCAACCAGGCATCAGGGCTGTGCCTCTGAGGTGGGAGAGCCAAGTTCAGGACACTTGTCCCCAGCAGACCTCCCAGCTCCACATAATATCAAATGGTGAAAATCTCCCAGAGATGTCCATCTCAACACCAAGACCCAGCTTCACTCAACAACCAGCAAGCTACAGTGCTGGACACCCTATGCCAAACAACTAACAAGACAGGAACACAGCCCCATCCATTAGCAGAGAGGCTGCCTAAAATCATAATAAGGCCACAAACACCCCAGAACACACCACCAGACGTGGACTTGCCCACCAGAAAGACAAGATCCAGCCGCATCCACCAGAACACAGGCAGTAGTACCCTCCACCAGGAAACCTACACAACCCACTGAACCAACCTTAGCCACTGGGAACAGACACCAAAAACAACGGGAACTACGAACTTGCAGCCTGAGAAAAGGAGACCCCAAACACAGTAAGAGAAGCAAAAGGAAAAGACAGAAAAACACACAGCAGATGAAGGAGCAAGGTAAAAACCCACCAGACCTAACAAATGAAGAGGAAATAGGCAGTCTACCTGAAAAAGAATTCAGAATAATGATAGTAAAGATGATCCAAAATCTTGGAAATAGAATAGACAAATTGCAAGAAACATTTAACAAGGACCTAGAAGAACTAAAGAGGAAACAAGCAATGATGAACAACACAATAAATGAAATTAAAAATACTCTAGAAGGGATCAATAGCAGAATAACTGAGGCAGAAGAATGGATAAGTGACCTGGAAGATAAAATAGTGGAAATAACTACTGCAGAGCAGAATAAAGGAAAAACAATGAAAAGAACTGAGGACTGTCTCAGAGACCTCTGGGACAACATTAAACGCACCAACATTCAAATTATAGGGGGTCCCAGAAGAAGAAGAGAAAAAGAAAGGAACTGAGAAAATATTTGAAAGATTATAGTTGAAAACTTCCCTAATATGGGAAAGGAAATAGTCAATCAAGTCCAGGAAGCACAAAGAGTCCCATACAGAATAAATCCAAGGAGAAACATGCCAAGACACATATTAACCAAACTACCAGAAATTAAATACAAAGAAAAATATTAAAAGCAGCAAAGGAATGCAACAAATACCCTACAAGGGAATCCCCATAAAGTTAACAGCTGATTTTTCAGCAGAAACTCTGCAAGCCAGAAAGGAGTGGCAGGACATATTTAAAGTGATGAAAGGGAAAAACCTACAACCAAGTTTACTCTACCCAGCAAGGATCTCATTCAGATTCGATGGAAAAATTAAAACCTTTACAGACAAGCAAAAGCTGAGAGACTTCAGCACCACCAAACCAGCTTTACAACAAATGCTAAAGGAACTTCTCTAGGCAGGAAACACAAGCGAAGGAAAATACCTACAATAACAAAACCAAAACAATTAAGTAAATGGTAATAGGAACATACATATCGATAATTACCTTAAATGTAAATGGATTCAATGCTCCCACCAAAAGACACAGACTGGCTGAATGGATACAAAAACAAGACCCATATATATGCTGTCTACAAGAGACCCACTTCAGACCTAGGGACACATACAGACTGAAAGTGAGGGGATGGAAAAGATATTCCATGCAAATGGAAATCAGAAGAAAGCTGGAGTAGCAATTCTCACATCAGAAAAAATAGACTTTAACACAAAGACTGTTACAAGAGACAAAGAAGGACACAACATAATGATCAAGGGATCAATCCAAGAAGAAGATATAACAGTTGTAAATATTTATGCATCCAACAGAGGAGCACTTCAATACATCAGGCAAATGCTAACAGCCATAAAAGGGGAAATCGACAGTAACACAATCATAGTAGGGGATTTTAACACCCCACTTTCACCAATGGACAGATCATCCAAAATAAAAACAAATAAGGAAACACAAGCTATAAATGATACATTAAACAACAGGGATTTAATTGATATTTATAGGACATTCCATCCAAAAACCACAGAATACACATTTTTCTCATGTGCTCGTGGAACATTCTCCAGGATAGATCATATCTTGGGTCACGAATCTAGCCTTGGTAAATTTAAGAAAATTGAAATCGTATCATGTATCTTTCCCAACCACAATGCTATCAGACTAAATATCAATTATAGGAAAAGATCTGTAAAAAATACAAACACATGGAGGCTAAACAACACACTACTTAATAACGAAGTGATCACTGAAGAAATCAAAGAGGAAATCAAAAAATACCTAGAAACAAATGACAATAGAGAGACAATTACCCAAAACCTATGGGATGCAGCAAAAGCAGTTCTAAGAGGGAAGTTTATACCAATACAATCCTACCTTAAGAAACAGGGAACATCTCAAATAAATAACCTAACATTGCACCTAAAGCAATTAGAGAAAGAAGAACAAAAGAACCCCAAAGTTAGCAGAAGGAAAGAAATCATAAAGATCAGATCAGAAATAAATGAAAAAGAAATGAAGGAAACGATAGCAAAGATCAATAAAACTAAAAGTTTGTTCTTTGAGAAGATAAACAAAATTGGTAAACCATTAGCCAGACTCATCAAGAAAAAAAGGGAGAAGACTCAAATCAATAGAATTAGAAATGAACATGGAAAAGTAACAACTGACACTGCAGAAATACAAAGGATCATGAGAGATTACTACAAGCAACTCTATGCCAATAAAATGGACAACCAGGAAGAAATGGACAAATTCTTAGAAATGCACAACCTGCTGAGACTGAACCAGGAAGAAATAGAAAATATGAACAGACCAATCACAAGCACTGTAGTTGAAACTGTGATTAAAAATCTTGCAACAAACAAAAGCCCAGGACCAGATGGCTTCACAGGCGAATTCTGCCAAACATTTAGAGAAGAGGTAACACCTATCCTTCTTAGACTCTTGCAAAATATAGCAGAGGGAGGAACACTCTCCAAATCATTCTACGAGGCCACCATCACCCTGATACCAAAACCAGACAAAGATGTCACAATGCAAGAAAACTACAGGCCAATATCACTGATGAACATAGATGCAAAAATCCTCAACAAAATACTAGCAAACAGAATCCAACAGCACATTAAAGGGATCATACACCATGATCAAGTGGGGATTATCCCAGGAATGCAAGGATTCTTCCATATATGCAAATCAATCAATGTGATACACCATATTAACAAATGGAAGAATAAAAACCATATGATCATCTCAATAGATGCAGAAAAAGCTTTCGAAACAATTCAACACCAATTTATGATAAAAACCCTCCAGAAAGTAGGCATATACAGTACTTACCTCAACGTAATAAAGACCATATATGACAAACCCACAGCCAACATCGTCATCAATGGTGAAAAACTGAAACCATTTCCACTAAGATCAGGAACAAGACAAGGTTGCCCACTCGCACCGCTCTTATTCAACATAGTTTTGGAATTTTTAGCCACAGCAATCAGAGAAGAAAAAGAAGTAAAAGGAATCCAAATCGGAAAAGAAGAAGTAAAGCTGTCACTGTTTGCAGATGACATGATACTATACATAGAGAATCCTAAAGATGCTACCAGAAAACTACCAGAGCTAATCAATGAATTTGGTAAAGAAGCAGGATACAAAATTAATGCACAGAAGTCTCTGGCATTCTTATACACTAATGATGAAAAATCTGAAAGTGAAATTAAGAAAACACTCCCATTTACCACTGCAACAAAAAGAATAAAATATCTAGGAATAAACCTACCTAAGGAGACCAAAGACCTGTATGCAGAAAATTATAAGACACTGATGAAAGAAATTAAAGGTGATACAAGTAGATGGAGAGATATCCCATGTTCTTGGATTGGAAGAATCAACATTGTGAAAGTGACTCTATTACCCAAAGCAATCTACAGATTCAATGCAATCCCTATCAAACGACCACTGGCATTTTTCACAGAACTAGAACAAATAAGTTCACAATTTGTATGGAAACACAAAAGACCCCGAATAGCCAAAGCAATCTCGAGAAAGAAAAATGGAACTGGAGGAATCAGGCTCCCTGACTTCAGACTATACTACAAAGCTACAGTAATAAAGACAGTATGGTACTGGCACAAAAACAGAAATATAGATCAATGGAACAGGATAGAAAGCCCAGAGATAAACCCATGCACATATGGTCACCTTATCTTTGATAATGGAGGCAAGAATATATAGTGGAGAAAAGACAGCCTCTTCAGTAAGTGGTGCTGGGAAAACTGGACAGGTACATGTAAAAGTATGAAATTAGAACACTCCCTAACACCATACACAAAAATACACTCAAAATGGATTAAAGACCTAAATGTAAGGCAAGACACTATAAAACTCTTAGAGGAAAACATAGGCAGAACACTCTATGATATAAATCACAGCAAGATCCCTTTTGACCCACCTCCTAGAGAAATGGAAATAAAAACAAAAATAAACAAATGGGACCTAATGAAACTTAACAGCTTTTGCACAGCAAAGGAAACCATAAACAAGACCAAAAGACAACCCTCAGAATGGGAGAAAATATTTGCAAATGAATCAACTGACAAAGGATTAATCTCCAAAATTTACAAGTAGCTCATGTAGCTCAGTATCAAAAAAACAAACAACCCAATCCAAAAATGGGCAGAAGAACTAAATAGACATTTCTCCAAAGAAGATATACAGATTGCCAACAAACACATGAAAGAATGCTCAACATCATTAATCATTAGAGAAATGCAAATCAAAACTACAATGAGATATCATCTCACACCGGTCAGAAAGGCCATCTTCAAAAAATCTAGAAACAGTAAATGCTGGAGAGGGTGTGGAGAAAAGGGAACACTCTTGCACCGTTGGTGGGAATGTAAATTGATACAGCCACTATGGAGAACACTATGGAGGTGCCTTAAAAAACTACAAATAGAACCACGCTACGACCCAGCAATCCCACTACTGGGCATATACCCTGAGAAAACCATAATTCATGTACCAATATGTTTATTGCAGCTCTATTTACAATAGGCAGGACATGGAAGCAACCTAAGTGTCCATCAACAGATGAATGGATAAAGAAGATGTGGCACATATATACAATGGAATATTACTCAGTCATAAAAGGAAACAAAATTGAGTTATTTGTAGTGAGGTGGATGGACCTAGAGTCTGTCATGCAGAGTGAAGTAAGTCAGAAAGAGAGAAACAAATACCGTATGCTAACACATATATATGGAATCTAAGCAAAACAAACAAAAAAAGGGTCATGAAGAATCTAGGGGTAAGACGGGAATAAAGACACAGACTTACTAGAGCATGGACTTGAGGAAATGGGGAGGGGGAAGGGTAAGCTGGGACAAAGTGAGAGAGTGGCATGGACATATATACACAACCAAACGTAAAATAGATAGCTAGTGGGAAGCGGCCACGTAGCACAGGGAGATCAGCTAGGTGGTTTGTGACCACCTAGAGGGGTGGGATAGGGAGGGTGGGAGGGAGGGAGACGCAAGAGGGAGGAGATATGGGAACATATGTATATGCATAACTCATTCACTTTGTTATAAAGCAGAAACTAACACACCATTGTAAAGCAATTATACTCCAATAAAGATTTTAAAAACAAAAAAATCACGACTGTCCAGCTCTGTTCTTCCAAGCATCATGAGTTTGTTTGTTTGTTTGTTTGTTTGTTTTGAAAGGGGAAAATATAAGATTGTTTTTATTCATAACACATTAAAACCAAAGGAACTGACTTGACAAAGGACAAAAGAACTACTATTTGAGGAATTTATTTTGTGTGCATTTGGGGAAGTTACTTAGTATATCTTTATACTATGCTGCTGGATTTCAATTTAAGTGAAATTATCAAATGAAAACTTGCCTCTAACAGTTCCTAAAGTGAAGGAGATAGGTGAGAGAATGGGTTGGGAACATTGAGAACGAAGTGCTTTCATAACCCCAAGGAAAATGTCAGCACTCTTCTTTTAAACCAAACCACCTTCTGAGACTTATCATCATCTCCCACTCTCTGATTCCCTATTTTACTTCTTCACTCTCTTATTATGCAAGTACTAAATGTGGTGAACCTTTTTAGAAATAATGATTACTAAATCAAGCAATATTAAAACAATATGAAATTCCATGACCTCAAGATAATCAATGTTAAAACTTTGGTGTGATCTAATATTTCCCAATGAAAATACATGCACATAAAAATTAGAATCATAATATAATTGCTATTTGTAATATAATTTTTAACTTCTATATTATAAATATTTTTTCCATTAAGTAAATATGGATTTGAGTCATCATTTTTGATGGCTGCATGGTATTCATGCTTTCTATGTATGTACTGAAATGTATTGGGAAAATTTCCTATTGTTAGACATTCAGATATTTAGATTGTTTCTGTTTCATTATTTATAAACAACGCAGTCATAAATATATTTATGTATGTGTCTTTTCTAACTTGTCTGATTAGTTCTTTAAGATTAACTGCTCGAAATAGAATTGCTGGATCACAGAGTATGAAATTGTTTATGGGAACTTGCTATGATATAAAGCACACTGAAGTTATGCCATGAGTGGTGGTCAGTGTCAGCAAGAAATAGCTTAGTTTGAACTATACACTTACCATTTTTTGAGAAATCCAAAGGATTCAGGGCTCCCTCATTTCATTCCAAAAATGCTCTCCCCTTCCTTTTTCTGGCACCAGGAGAGGATTCTCAGAACCTCAAGTAGACATGCTTCTTCTTTAGGGTAGAGCTATAATGATGGGAAAGAACAGAGGTGTAGAAAGTACCAAAGTGACCGTGGGAAACAGAGACAAAAGACTGGGGGAACAGAGAAAGAGAAACAAAGTCTCCAAAATGCCTCTCAGGCAAATTCTGTATGTACTAAAAGATAATTCAAAGTACATGAACATTTTACACCTCCTGGACTCTGTGCATGTGTGACCATAAAATAAATAGGTTTTTATTTTTCTAGTGATTATTCCTGAATAAGTTGCCAGACATAAGAAGCATAACAAAAGTACTACACATTGTAGAACACACACATCTACTACAGATTGTAGGCTATTTGTTCACTAATATCCACTCTCTCTTCCTCCTCATCACATGAATAAACTACATTTCCCAGGATCCCTTCCAATTGAATCATGACCAATGAAATGTAAGCAGAAGTGATGTACTCATTGGTCAATTACACTCTCTGCAGTTAAAGATCTCAAAAGTATATTCTCATAGCCACCACAAGAGTGAATGGGGACATTCTCAGTAATTTTACTAGGTCAGCAAATATAAATGAAAACTGTTCTGGTCAGAGAAGAATGTAAGGACACTCTTCCCATGGGCCACACTTTAGAAGCACAATGGTTAAGAGCATGAGCTTTGTAATCAGTAGATATGATATGGAAGCATATCACATGCTTTCAAACTAGCCTGGCTCTTTGGGGGACCTGGTTCTTTGGGGGACCTGATTATTTAACTACACTGGTTCTATAGGGGACCTGATTAACCTCACTAAACTTCAATTTACTCACTGATAAAATGGGAATATAACTAATACAACTGCATTGCCAACTTGTGTGGAGAAAAAAAATTATATACATGAAGCTGTTAGTATAAAAATGGCTCAATCAATGATACTACTAGTATTTTTTTTTTAGTTTATATGGAGAGGCACTGTACACTAAAAAAATATTCTAGCTCCAAATTACACCATGCTACCAGTCCATGAGGTGTCAGTATTGCAGAGTTGAGGACAGAATGGTGGCAGATAGACCTCTTACTCAGAAATAAATGGCTGGAAGAGTTGAGATTTGAACAACAATGAGTAGAGCAACCTCAACCTCTATGGGGATGGCAATGTTTAAGGGGCATGATCAGCTCTTTAACAAGACTGGCATTAAAAGATTCTCGAATTTAGGTTAGAATTATTTGCTGGCCTGATACAAAACCCACTAACTAGCTTTTAAATAAGACCCTCCCCTCCCTGCCCCAAGTTTGAGCACAAGGGACAACACTTTTTGAACCTTCAGAGTATAGAGAATGGCTTCAGATAGAAGGCATTTTTAATCCTCCTGCAATAATACACAAGAAACTGAATTAATGGAATTACCTATAACTCTGTACATTAAGGATAGTGTTTAGAAACCAGTTTGATATGTCTGAGGGATTTTTTTTTTTGCTAATATGCATCAGTTCATAGAGAACACTTAAAAATATTACTGCTTTTAATTTACAGAAGTTTACTTTTTGCAATAATGTTATAGTTAAGCTTACTCTGAAAACATATATCCACCATGCTACTAAACCTGACAGATTTTTACAATCTTGATTAGCTAAGGATGCACTTTTTGAACTTGGGTTAATTCCAGCTATTAATTTATCCCCTGAAGAGCAAATCTGCCAAACATTCTCATTACCTATTCCTGTGAACAAGCAACTCACCCACTGGCATCCTCAACACTCCTTCTGCTAGCTTTTGGCCTCTTCTTCCCTCCCAAAGATTCAGATGTGTCTAATGATGGAGGAATTTGTTCTCTAAGCAAGTAGTTATTAGTATATGTTTTTAAACAGCTTTATTGAGATGTAATTCACATACCACACAGTTCACCCATTTAGAGTGTATGATGTCCATCAACAGATGAATGGATAAAGAAGATGTGGCACATATATACAATGGAATATTACTCAGCCATAAAAAGAAATGAAACTGAGTTATTTGTAATGAGGTGGATGGACCTGGAGTCTGTCATACAGAGTGAAGTACGTCAGAAGGAGAAAAACAAATACCATATGCTAACACATATATATGGACTCTAAGAGGAAAAAAAAATGTCATGAAGAGATTAGTGGTAGGATGGGAATAAAACACAGACTTACTAGAGCATGGACTTGAGGATATGGGGAGGGGGAAGGGTAAGCTGGGACGAAGTGAGAGAGTGGCAGGGACATATATACACTATCAAATGTAAATTAGATAGCTAGTGGGAAGCTGCCGCATAGCACAGGGAGATCACCTCTGTGCTTTGTGACCACCTAGAGGGGTGGGATAGGGGGTGTGGGAGAGAGGGTGATGCAAGAGGGAAGAGATATGGGAACATATGTATATGTATAACTGATTCACTTTGTTGTAAAGGAAAAACTAACACACTATTGTAAAACAGTTATACTCCAATAAAGATGCTTAAAAATTTTTTTTTTTTAAAAAGTGTATGATAAATGGCTTTTAGTAACCCAAACACCTACGGTCAATTAATCTTTGACAAAAGAGGCAAGAATATAAAATGGATAAAAGACAGTCTCTTCAGCAAGTGGTGCTGGGAAAGCTGGACAGCCACATGTCAGTCAATGAGGTTAAAACACACCCTCACACCTTACAAAAAAAAAACCTTAAAATGGCTTAAAGACTTAAATACAAGACATGACACCATAAAACTCCTAGAAGAGAACATAGGCAAAACATTCTCTGACGTAAATCGTACAAATGTTTTCTTAGGTCAGTCTCCCAAGGCAATAGAAATAAAAGCAAAAAAACCCAAATGGGACCCAATCATACTAATAAGCTTTTGCACAACAAAAGAAACCATAAACAAAACGAAAAGACAACCTATGGACTAGGAGAAAATATTTGCAAATGATGCACCCAACAAGGGCTTAATTTCCAAAATATATAAACAGCTCATACAACTCAATAACAAAAAAAGAAATAGCCTAATCAAAAATGGGCAGAAAACCTAAATAGATATGTCTCCAAAGACATACAGATGTCCAAAAGGCACATGAAAAGATGCTCCACATCACTAATTATTAGAGAAATGCAAATCAAAACTACAATAAGGTACCACCTCACACCAGTGAGAATGGCCATCATTTAAAAGTCTACAAATAACAAATGCTGGAGAGGGTGTGAAGAAAAGGGAACCCTCCTACACTGTTGGTAAGAATGTAAGTTGGTGCAGCCACTATGGAGAACAGTATGGAGGTTCCTTAAAAAACTGAAAATAGAGTTACCACATGATCCAACAATCCCACTCCTGGGCATATATCCAGAAAAAACTCTAATTTGAAAAGTACATGCACCCCAATGTTCATTACAGCACTATTTACAATAACTAAGACGTGGAAGCAACCTAAATGTCCATCGACAGACGAATGGATAAAGAAGATGTAGTATTCTACTCAGCCATAAATAAGAATGAAGTAATGCCATGTGCAGCAGCATGGATGGACCTACAGATTATCATACTAAGTGAAGTAAGTCAGACAGAGAAAGACAAATATTATATGATATCACTTATACATGGACTCTAAAATATTATACAAATGAACTTATTTACAAAACAGAAACAGATGCACAGACATAGAAAACAAACTTATGGTTACCAAAGGGGAAAGGGGGAGCGGGAGGGATAAATAAGGAGTATGGGATTAGTAGATACAAACCACTCTATATAAAATAGATAAACAACAAGGTCCTACTGTATAGCACAGGCAACTATATTCAATATCCTGTAATAAACCATAATGGAAAAGAATATGAAAAAGTATATATATATATATATATATATATATATCCGAATCACTTTGCTGTACACCTGAAACTAACACAATATTGTAAATCAACTATAGTTCAATTCTTTTTAAAATGGCTTTTAGTCTATTTACAGAGTTGTGCATCCATTACCACAATCAATTTTAGAATATTTTTATCACTCCAAAAAGAAATCTTGTACCACTTAGCTGTCACCCCCAATTCCCCCATCCCTCCTAGCCCTAGGCAACCACTAATCTATTCTATATTTTTAAGGATTTGCCTATTCTTGACATTTCATGTAAATGGAATCTCACAATATGTGGTCTTTTGTGACTGGCTTCTTTCACTTAGCATAATGTTTTCAAGGTTTATCCATATTGTAGCATGTCCCAGTACTTCATTTATTTTTATTGCTTAATAATATTCCAGTGTGTGGATATACCACATTTTATTTATCCATTCATTAGTCGATGGACATTTGGATTGTTTCCACTTTTTGGTTTTTATGAATAATACTGCTATGAACATTTGGGTACAAGTTCTTGTGTGGATGCATATTTTCACTTCTCTTGGGTATATACTTAGGACTACAATTACTAAGTCATATGGAAAGTCTAAGTTTAACTATTTGAGGAACTGCCAGACTGTTTTCCAAAGTGGCTGAAACATTTTACATTCCAACTAGCAGTGTATGAGAGTTCCAATTTCTCTAGATCCTTGTCAACACTTGTTATTATCTATCTTTTGGATTATAGCCAATCTAGTGGATGTGAAGTGATATCTCAATGTGTGTTTTTTTTAACATCTTTATTGGAGTATAATTGCTTTACAATGGTGTGCTTGTTTCTGCTGTATAACAAAGTCAATCAGCTATATGTATACATATATCCCCATATCCCCTCCCTCTTGCATCTCCCTCCCACCCTGCCTATCCCACCCCTCTAGGTGGTCACAAAGCACTGAGCTGATCTCCCCGTGAGATGCAGCTGCTTCCCACTAGCTATCTATTTTACATTTGGTCGTGTATATATGTAAACGCTACTCTCTCACTTCGTCCTTACACTTCCCCCTCCCTGTGACCTCAAGTCCATTCTCTACATCTGCACCATTTTTTTTTTTAGATTCCATATACATGTGTTAGCATACGGTATTTGTTTTTCTCTTTCTGACTTAACGAAATTGAGTTATTTGTAGTGAGGTGGATACAGAGTGAAGTAAGTCAACGTGGTTTTGAGTTGCATTTCTCTGATGACTAGTGATGGTGAGCATCTTTTCATGTGCTTATCAGCCATTTGTTTAGCTTCTTTGGAGAAATGTCTATTCAGGTTCTTTGCCTATTTTTAGATTGGGTTGTTTGTCTTTTATTATTAAGTTGTAAGAGTTCTTGATATATTTGAGATAAGTTTTTTTAATCAAATATATGATTTGCAAAATTTTTCTCCCATCCTGCAGGTTGCTTTTTCACTTTCTTAATAGTGTCCTTTAAAGCACAAATTATTTGAATTTTGATGATGTCTAGGTGACCTATGTTTTTCTTTTGTCACTTGCTTTTGATGTCATGTCTTACTTAATCCAAAATAACAAATATTAATGCCTGTTGTCTTCTAAGAATGTTATAGTTTTAGCTTTTACTGTTAAGTGTTTGATCCATTTTGAGTTAACCTTCATGTATGGTGTGAAGTAGGAGTGCAACATCATTATTTTGCATATAGATATCCAGTTGTCTCAGCACCATTTATTGAAAAAGACTATTCTTGCCCCTATTGAATTATCTTGGCACCCTTGTCGAAAATCAGTTAACTGTAAATGTGAGGATTTATTTCTGGACTCTCAATTCTAGTCCACTTATCTATCAGTCTATCCTTATGCCAGTACCAGATTTCGTTGGTTATTGTTGCTTTGTAGTAAATTTTGATATTGCGATATGTGAGTCATCCAACTTTGCTTTTCCTTTTCAAGATTGTTTTGATTATTTTGGGTCCCTTTCATTTCCACATGAATGTTAGGATGAGCTTGTCAAATGCTGCAAAGAAGTCAGCTAGGATTTTTTATAGGGATTGCTTTGGATCTGTAGATCAATTTGTGGATTACTGCCATCTTTCCAATATTAAGTTTTCCAATCCATGTGCATGAAATGTCCTTCCATTTGTTTAGGTCTTCTTTGATTCCTCTCAACAATGTTTTCTGGTTTTCCGAATATATATTTTGTACTTATTTTGTTAAATGTATTACTAATTATTTTTCTCTTTGATGCTACAGTAAATCTAACTATTTTCTTATAGAGGCTTTTGTCTTTAATTGAAAGTTTGACAAAAGGCTATTTCTTTGAATTTCAGGCTGAAACTTTAGAGGTCAAAAATTGTTACAAACATAAGAAAAATATCAATTCTAGCTTACCTATTGCAGAGGGCTGCTCAGGCAGTGCAATGTCCTGTCACATCTAAAAGACTTGGCACACTGCCCCAGTTGCTAAGAGTGTCACTACCAATTACTGAGTTTGCAAAGCAGCTTCTCTTCAGACTCAGGAAGCAGGTGAGGTCTGTGTTGGCCTCCTCAACTCTTTGTTTAGAGCTTCAGTCATGGCTCCCCAGACTTCTCTGAAGGCATACCAGCTTTCCTGATATTTCTTGGTTAACCAGAGGCCACCAGTGTGGTCTCCTACCTAGGCTTGCCTTTGCTCACAGAACACTGAATCCCTCACTCTCAGCCACCTACCTCCTACCTCAAGCTCTCTGTGTGATTATATTCTTCTTAGCTCAGAAGTCAGCATATTAGAGGGTTAAGGTGTTGCCTTTGCAAAGACAGTGACAAACTATGGTGAGGGGGTAGTGGGGGCAAGAGGTGTGGCCATAAATGCGTTATCATGGGCAGCAGGGATGCAGGAGGAATACAGTGAGAGGTGCAGTCACACACACAGATGGAAGATCCAGGAATAAGGTAAAATAAAAATGGCCACAAACAGGAGTCAAGGCAACAACAGTCAGTAGAACAGACTGAGATGACATAAGGGGCAGGATCAAAAAATAAGACAGTTTGTGGCTTGAACAAAGGCCAGAAGTTAGTGATGGAGCCAGACCTTGATACAGTAGCAAGAGAACTGACATTCAGGTCTGAGCTGGTTCCCTTAGTCACTATCAGTTTAGCTCCTTCCCCTTGAGGTGGTCCTCCAAGTTCTTACAGAGTCCAGGCTTCTAGTATCAGTCAGGGTGTGATCAGAAAAGCAGAATCAGGGAGCTCCCTGGTGGGCTAGTGGTTAAGATTCTGGGCTTTCACTGCCATGGCCCGAGTTCAATCCCTGGTCCAGGAACTGAGATTCCGCAAGCCTCACGGCACAGTCAAATTTGAAAAAAGCAGAATCATTAGGAGATATCAGTCTCTATCTCTACTACCATCTCTTTCTCTATTACTATCTCTAACTACACCAATTTATTAATATCTATATCTATAGATAGCTATATTAAGGGATCTATTATAATAATTTTACCATATGCAATTGTGGAAGCTGATCAAATAGCCAATGTGGAACTGTTTCTTCTCAGTCTGGTACTGGAGCCCAAACTCTTGGGGCTGGCATTCAAAAAGGAAAGACAAACATGAAATAGGGGAAACAAACATAAACTGGAACCTGCAAGGCTGAGCTGGCACCCACAAAGATGAAGTGGAACCATGTTGGTCCCTCATCGTGAGCTTTAAGCCTCCAACTTTGATGACGAGGGTTTCCTACATAAGTTGGTACACTTCACCTCAGAGCTAAACACCCAATTGTCCCAGGAGTTGGAAAAGCTATGGCGAGGCAGGAGATAAGAAAGAACCTATGTGAGCTGCAACAGCACCTCGTGCCCTGCAATGATTTTTCAGGAGAAAGAAGATGGTTCTGCCTTGTTTGTATCTTCATAATCTGATATATAATGTCTCTTGTGGCTCACTCTAACCCAAAACTGTGCAGGGAAGGGAAATCTGGAGAGATATAGTTCCAGCTTAGCTAAGACAACACTGTACAAATCTACAGTGCTTGTCAACAGAGATCATGTTTTCTCAGTGAAGAACTCCTCCTTATTCTTCCAGGAGCACTTGATGTCCCATCTTCAGAAGAGAACAGTCACTCTATAGGGTTCGTGTTCCCAATGGATAGGTAGGGACTACCTCAAAGCCTTTTGGGGTAAGAATCTTGATAACTGGGATTTCAACTGGAGCCCTAAGAAGCATTTTCCACTCCATGAGCTACTTTAAAAGACTAAAGAAATATAGCTAAAAGGATGGTTTCTCAGTTCAATGACATCAAATAGGTCTGTAACACATAAAGCTAGTCCTTGGATTATGGTACAGTCTTACACACATTTTAACCACACTCTGTCCTCCTATGAAATTTGCTCTTAAGTAATGGGAAATGGAGCAAGTTGCTTGAGAGTTATAACTGGCCTTCTTTAATGGATTTGACCAAAGGTCTCTAAACAGGACTAAGAGTGTCTTGCTGAAGAGCAAACAGATGTAGTGGGACTACTCATACTCTCCTTAAGGTAAACGAATTACTTTCCTTCAGGCACTGATTTAGGATCTCTTTACACTATAAAAAATGAATGCACCCAGCATTACCCATTTAATTTCTTTCTTGTTTTGTTTGCGACCATTGTTAATGAATGGAAATAGAAAAGCACAACAAAAAGAAATAAAACTGGCTTTGGACGGTTATATAAAACTAGTTTAGAGTTTGAAGACATTCCAAGAATGAAAAGAATTATAGGTTAGCCTTACAAATTGTCAGCTGCCCTGGGCCAAGCATGATTTATGTGTGCAGTAAAGCTTCAGTTTGTTTCTTGTTCTGCACTAGGATTCTGTCTCTCTTCCAGTAAAGATGACATCCCCCTCCATACACATAAACCCACCCCCATCACAAGTAATTCTGAAAGAGAAAAGCAGAGATTTGCAATGTTTGGATCCTGGTAAATTTTGTATGCTTATTTTCAACAAATGGCCTGGATGGCTTTTTCCAATAAACTACAAACCGAACATATTTTAGTTTCTTCAAGAGGGAAATATCTCTTCTTAAACACAAGTGAACAAGATCATGATTTATTTATCAAGAATGGAAAATATATTCTTCATCAAAATCTATAACTTGTATGTTTCTCTGGACTAAGTAGTTATGATAACTGAATACCTGCATTTTTTTTTACTTGATTGCTACATAATCCTCCTCATTAGGAACCTCTTTGGAACTGGAATGCCCTATATTCTTAATGACTTAGAGAGCCAGATTTATCCTTCTAGTTTCATTCCTGTTGAAATCCCATTAGAAAAGATGGTCTATTGTTATATTTCCACTGCAAATTGCACACCTGATATTTCAGGACATTTAATAATTAAATGAGCAGCATGACTCCTGAGTAACCGTAAAATGATTTGATGGCAACTGACAAAGGGCTAAACTTTAGATCCAACAGTTTCCAATCTAAGAGAAAAAGGTGCCAACACCAATTCAAAGAATTAGACAGAGGAAGTTACAACTGAAATGACTATGGACTGGAGACAATCAGGCAATAAGAGCACAGGTCTTCTCTAAAGCTCTCTTATAACTGGGAGCTGGGAATACTTGACACAGTGATTGGGGATGCCTCTTCTGTCTTTGTGACATGTGTTCTGTATTTATATCTTAGTCCAATATCTCTTTTGATACAGTTAGGGGTGGGGGCAGTGTTTGTTTGTTTTATTTTGGTTTGCTTTGCAAATGCAATGTCTAGTGAGAAATGGATGGTTCTTAACTTTAGAAAATACACAGTCTAAGTACTGGGCTAATGGAAAGTAAAGGACGGTTAGAATTAGCAGCCAGGCCACTAACCTTTCTTAGCTGTTGCTAAATCCATACTGACTTCCCCATAATAGTCCCTCCAGGCTGGTTTGTTTTCACTCTTCACTGGAAAACATACTTCTGACTTCATTTTCTTTAGATCTCAAATAAAGGAGCCTTGGCTGGTTTGTGGGATTTTGCCTAAAAAGGCAAACCTTGACCTTGTCTATATTTCAGTGATTAGTAGAGTCGTTATCACAGTTGTAACCTTATCAGCTATAAATGTGATTGATATACATGAGGACATCACTCAGCTGAAATTCAAAACAATGAATAGATCATCTTTCCTAACTACAGAGAAGTGAGCAGTTTTATTATACTCTAAATAATGTACTATGGGGCTTCCCTGGTGGCGCAGTGGTTGGGAGTCCACCTGCCGATGCAGGGGACATGGGTTTGTGCCCCGGTCCGGGAAGATCCCACATGTCGCGGAGCGGCTAGGCCCGTGGGCCATGGCCGCTGGGCCTGTGCATCCGGAGCCTGTGCTCCGCAACGGGAGAGGCCACAACCGTGAGAGGCCCGCGTACCGCAAAACAAACAAACCAACCAAAAAAAAAAAACAACAGAAAAAGTACTATGTATGGGAGTCAGAGTTTAGGGAAGTGACAAAGAGGGTTTGATCAAATTCCCTCCCAAGAACCATCACTGCCTTAATCCTATAGAATTCAGAAATTTTGCTTCTCAATTTCAAGAGTTTACTAGAATCAGATATAAAATTAACCTAATAATCACATTGCTCTAGAATAACATTCTTAACATCTATCCCTATAAATGCCACTTACCAGTGGCATTTGAATTTTGAATCGGTTTTGAATTTTCTTTTGCCAGCAATTCAATGTTTGTTAAAACGGCAATTAAAGAAATTTTCAGCTGATGAAGTGGGGATTCTTTAAAGGCACTCAAGGAATTAATATGGGTACCTCAGGGTCCTCTTCCTTCTTGATAACCCAAAGAAAGAAAAATATACTAAAAAGAGTCTGGGCATAAAATTGAGTACTGGGTTGAAAGGTTTTCAAACGCAGCTGTACCACTAACTAGTCACAACACTGGATAATCCAAATTATGTCTGTGGGTATAAGTTTTCTCAAAAAAAAAAGTGGGGATGGTGTTTGCTTGGCCTGCTTCTCTGTGTTTTGATGGCCTAATGAGGAAGAAGAAAGTACTTTGCCAGCTGCAGAGCAGCATATAAAGCTAAGATGTTATAATGGGAAGCTGCCTGTGGATGACAAGGCCATTAGGAGTCAGAAACAACTCAAGATGGACAAATCTTTGGCCTGGTTTTTCTCTATATCAATGGTTCTTAACCCTATCTGAATATTGGGAAACTCTAAAGAATACTAATGCCTGCGCCCCACCACCAGTGACCCTGTTGTCGTTGGTCTGTTGCAGAGTAAGAATTTGTGGATGCCTGACTTCTGCCTATACCTTGTGCCGCTTATCTAGCTTAAATGCAGACTTGTAGAGATATCCTCCCGAGGCTTCACGGACCCAGCCACAGGATGTAAATCACCAGGATAGGGTCAGAAAACTTCCACATGAGTCCTGGGTGTATCACCTTTAAGCTGTGTGACTTTGGGCAATTCACAACTGTGCCAGTGAAAATAACAATGTGAGAGCTGGCATTTATTGTGCACTGACTGTAGACTGGTAATTAGACATGGTAAACATGTCTAGCCCCCCAAAACAACTCAAGGTAGACATTATTATCCCATTTTACAGCAGAGGAAACTGAGGCTTATTCATATTCAGTGACTTATCCCTGTTTTTCATTATTTGCGAAATGGATATAACAATAACCTGTCATACATAATGATCAGATGCAATACATGAAAGTTCTTTCTAAACTAAATCAACTGTACATAAATTTGGCAAACATATAGCTGTGTTGAAAAAAGCAGAATATTTAGCTTCATACAGACTTGGGTTTCTATCCCACTCTGTCCAATTAATAGCATTGCAACCTTAGCAGTTTACTTAGCATCCTTTTGACTGTGTTTTCAAAACCATATAATGGAGATAATGATACTTTTGTAAGAATGCTGTGGATTACAGATAATGTACTTAAAGAACAAAGCATAGTGCTTGGCACTACAGCTCAATAAAAGGAGCTGTTGTCATTTCTAACAGTTTGCATCTCTGCAAGATCAGGTAGTTCCTGCTCCCAAACTTCAGATTAATAGCTATTGAATCTATAACTCATTTTTTTGTCTTTGCTGTGTTATTAGAGTTTTTCCTATATTCCATCCAGGATTTTGAATCATTAGGGTAGGGCTTTTCATTTTGAATATACTCCATTTTTTGGTCTATCTCTATAGTTAAACAGAACTTACTGTGGCTGGCCCTGGAGAGTCAGCTCACCTTGGCCACCATAATCCTCATCATACTGGTCAGAGTATCCACTAGGAGCTTCTAGGTTTACACATATATTTGCAGACCCCAAGTCTCAGCCCCATTGTGCATAGGAGAATTCAAACTATGTCTAAAAGTCATTACATGGAAATGTGAGCCCTTTTCCCATTCCTTTCTCCTTAAAAAAAAAAAAAACACAACTTTTAAACCATTTCAACCAACTGAGGTAAATTACTTTGGAAAAAGATGAAAACATTTTGGAAGCCAAAGGGTCAACACTAGAGGGTAAACCATCCATTGGATAAGTAACCATCCCTTTATGTGTGTTATGAGGTGGCGGCTCACCTTAACACTCCTGGGTGATTACTTAAATATTTTCTAGTGCACATGTCAAAAGAGAAGAACAGGGAATATGGTGTGTTCTTAATCCTGCTTAAAGAATCACCAGGAGATGCTGTTACTAGCAAGTGTGTCATGACATTTACACAATTCACATGCTCCTTTGTTCCATTTCATCACCAAATATCTGTTTTAATACTTACTATAAACATGACATGTGAGGGATACAGATGCCATGTACAATATAATCCCTGTGTTCAAGGAGTATATAATTTATTCAGAAAGACAAGATTCCACATAGATTACAATTCAAAATCAATATATAATTAAATGATTGCTTTCATACTACAAGTGAGGTAGAAGTGCTATTTGAGTTTTTATGAATGTGGGCTCAATGTGGGACAGGGTGATTTGGGAAGTCTTTGTGAAGGTGATAAAATGTGAGGTGGATCTTGAAAGAATGTAAATATGGAAATATTTTCGTAACAGGGAGAGCAAAAGCATTTTTGATCACAGGACCACGGAGTGTTCCAAGTCAGTATCCTCTCTCTCTCTCTCTCTCTCTACTCCATCTTATTGTCCCTTCTCTTTTCCTCTCTCACAGGACAAGGCCAGTTGCTAAACCAAGTAGAACCCCGGGGAGAATCAAAACATTGTTAACTACTGGCTTCTATAGGGACCTGCCCTGCTCTGAAAAGATGCACTAGCCTTCTAGCAGGTACCTGACTCTACCATGAAGATATTGCCAAGGCAGAGGATAGATAGCTCCCATGCTAGGGGTCAAACTTCCCTGGTCATGGTGTTGTCTGAAACTACGCATGATGCAGGGTCTCTTAATGTCATACCTTTATATCTTTTTTTTTTTTTTTTTTTTTTTTTTTTTTTGCGGTATGCGGGCCTCTCACTGTTGTGGCCTCTCCCGTTGCGGAGCACAGGCTCCGGACGCACAGGCCCAGCGGCCATGGCTCACGGGCTCAGTCGCTCCGCGGCATGTGGGATCTTCCCGGACCGGGGCACGAACCCGTGTCTCCTGCATCGGCAGGCGGATTCTCAACCACTGCGCCACCAGGGAAGCCCAATATCTTGATCATTCCTCTGTATGTGAGATGATCTGCTACTCACTGTGCTCTCCCAAATACTCAGACCACACTTTGAACTGTTCCTACATCAACAGTATGGAAGCCTTTAGAGTGGCCGTAGGCCTCTGCCTCATCTGAGTTCCACTCTAGCTTTGGACAATCAGTGTAGTCCACTAACTGTATGTCCATCTGTTTGTTCCCTCTTGGCCTGAGCATATTGCCTGTGACTCTGGCTTTGCCTCTGTGTCCAAAATACGTACATTCTCCCTTCTTTCTACATTAATTGACTTCCCTGAGCCCCACCTGTGACTCCTTTCTTGGCCATCCACTTTTCACTCATAATCGCACCCATGGCTTTTACTGCCACCTCCACACTGGCCATTCTAAAGTTTCCGTCTCCATCCGAAACCTCTCTCCTAGTCCCAGACCTGCAGAGCTGACTGCTGGCTTGATATCTCTAACTGGAAGTTCCATACACAATTCAACATAAACCTACCCAAATTTATATTCTTCCCCTCTCCCAAATTTATTCTTCCTTTAATTCACCTTCTCAATGCATGGTTTCACCATCTGTTTGGTTATCTGTGTTAAGATTTGTTGTGGCTGTGAGTGACAGAAACCCAAAAGAACAG
Organism: Kogia breviceps; assembly: GCF_026419965.1. Taxonomy (NCBI): domain Eukaryota; kingdom Metazoa; phylum Chordata; class Mammalia; order Artiodactyla; family Physeteridae; genus Kogia; species Kogia breviceps. Next base: position 117,505,134 of record NC_081330.1, on the reverse strand, counting down.
TGGCTTAGACAAAATAGAAGTTTATTTTTCTTGCATGTAAATGAGAGTACTTCAGGGCTGATTTGGCAGCTCTGCAATCATTAGGAACCCAAGTCCTTTCAATCTTGCTTCTCTGCCCTCCTCTATATGCAGTTTCTACCCGCAGCCATTATGGCTGCATATCAGTCACCAGAAAGGAAGAGAAGGGCATGCTCCTGCCCATTAAGGACTCATCTTGGGAGTTTCACATACCACTTTCATTTAGTCACTGGCCAGAACTGAGTTACTTGGCTGCAAAGGAAGCTGGGAAATATGGGGCTTTTTCTATTCCCATGAAAATTCAAGGCTTCTATTACTAGGAAGGAAGGGCATAATGTAATGTGGGGAAACAACTAGCTAGAAATATGGGAGTCATTCTCATCTCCTGCATTTTCCTCACCTTCTGCCTCCAAGATCAACATTTCTCATAACTCTATCCCCTAAATTACTTGCAAGTTTAATCAGGGCTCATCTCTCACATGGACTATTATGGAAACCTTCTGAAGAATTTCTCTGAGTTCAATCCCACAGTCCCCTATGTATTCAGTCCATTCACCATGGGTCCCTAAAGTTTTCTGCCAAACATGCAGATTTAATTATCACTTTTGTTTGATTCTGTATTGTCTTCAGGACATAGTCTAAACTCCTGGGAATGGTATATAAGCCCAACAATTCTTGAAATTACCCTATTCTCTAGTTATAGAAAACCGGTACTTCCTGGAAGGCATGACCCTCTTCCAAGCCCCTTAACTTTTCCAAGATGCTCCCTTTGCCTAGAATGTCCTTCTTTCTTTGTCTTGATAAATAAACACCTATTTGCCCTCCCAGCCCCAGCACAGCCTTCACCTGCTCTGTGAGGTCGCCTCCGATTCTCCCAGGCTGGACTGCGTGGCCCCATAGCACCTGCACCAACCTCCATACAGGCATATTGCCTTGGAATTTTAGGTTTACAGTTCTAAAATGGGAGTTCCAAGGCTGTGCCTTATTTATCTTTGAACGCTTCACCTCCAAGAACAGTGCCTGGTCTGGAGCAGGGGTTCAATGGATGATTATTAAACAAGTGAAGGAAGAAAATCAAATACCTAAACTTGTTAGAATTGTGTGCAAAGTAAGAGTAAATAGACTTTGCAGGAAGGTTTGAGAACATTTCCTCTATTCAGAGAAAAACTTAGTACATAAACTCAAACACATTTATTTGGAGTATCTGATCTTTTTCAACTGCTTTCTGATTCTTAACTGTGTGCTGTGAGTAGTTAATATCATTAGATAAGTGACTTTTCAATATGGAGTATTATTTTAGTATGTTCAAAATTCAGCACAAGGATGCAGCATAAAAAAGCATAAAAAATATAATTCTCACTTTGAAGTGTACTGATAAATATCCTGGACAGGAGTCAGACAAACTCCCTCCTACTATTGGCTCCACAACTAGCTTGGACAAGTCGACTAACTTTTCTGGGTTTCACTTGCCCAAAAATGAGAGATTTGAAAAATGATGTCTAAGTTTTCCTGCAGCTCAAACATGCTACAATTGTGTAAAGCCATGCCCTGAAAAGAAGGTTGACATGTTTTGCATTACGGAGCATTTTCTGCCTTGGGTATTTTATTCTGATTTGGGAAAATAAACTCAGGATCTCTTAAAAGAAGGATCAGGAATGCAGGGGAGTAAGGTCCAGGTAAAGGTGATTTTAAAACAAAAGAGCAAGGGTTGAGGTAGAAAATGAGGTTTGTAACCCAGCCTCTCTTTTCCTCCTCTATCCTCACACTGTCCTATTTATTTTTTAGGGCAAGAGATGAAAGTAGGTTGGACTGGGTGGGGGATGGGCAAAGGGGCATCCTGCAGCTGCAGTGTCCTTTCATGTCCCCCTTAAACCTGGTGACAGGGTGGAGGAAAAGCTAATTGAGGTGGCATGATTTCTGATGTGCCTGAGGGTCCTAAGTTCTTTCATCTCCCCTCTCCCTCTGAACATTTAAAATATGCGTAATAACAGACACCAAGACTGCAATCCTGACAGGGCTGGGTTGAGCATTTTCTGCTGAAAATATGTGCTTTCTAGACTCTGGGGCCTGGGGGGTTTTGTGACAGGATACTGAGGACTTTGGCTGCCTTTCTCTCTTCCACATGAAAAGGTGGCTGCCTTTGGAATTTCTGTGTTTGTGGTTTGACAGACATGAAGGTAGAAATACCTGTGATTGAGAAAGCAAATGAGAGGCTGATTTCTCCTAAAAGAGATGGGAATTGCACTCTCTGAGGTCTGCAGTGTGACGTGGGAGTGTGTGAACTAGTCCCCAGAAGGTTCTAATGGGATTCTCTCCTTCAGTAACTTTTTGAAGCCCTGAGGCTCTGTCATACAAGGCTCCATTCTGCTGAGTGCGCTCCTGAGGCGGTTAACAAGTAGCTCTGCTCTTAGCTCTTAGCTGCCAGGAGTTCTCAGCTGTTCTAGCGCTGACTCATGCCTTAGCCTCTCTTGACGACATTTGGATTCTTGGTTGCATTTTGTTCTGTTTTTGATAGTTTATGTGGCAAATGGATGGGGTGGTCTTTGAAAAAGACCTCCCAAGCTTCCAGTTTCCTCATTATGTTGGGAAACTAGTCAAAAGAGGAGCCATTAGCTCTACCAAGTAAGCAGTTGTGGTCCTTTGTAATGGCCTTCACTGCGAATAATTAGCCTTGACCTCTTCACCCAAGACTGGATCTGCACCATACTGTTTGCAAGGTACTCCTTTTTCAAGCCCTAATTTCCCTGTACTTCGAAACCTGGCATCTGGACAAATGCTGCAGTAAGTAGGGGGGCATTCTCACCTCCTCCAGCACCAGTTTTCTCTGTGGAGCTTCCAAGAGAGGTGGGTTATCTTCCAAATGCCTTTTACATTTGCCTGGCCATTTTCTCTCTAATTGTAGATTTTATTTTGTTTATTTTTCAAATGAGTACTAAATTCACATGGCACAGAATGGAAAAGGTACAAGAGTATTTGGTGGAAGGTCTTGCTCTTACTCCTGTCCCCTAGCCTACCTGTCCTCCCCTCTGGAGGCAACCAATGTTACTGGCTTTTTTGAATCCTCCCAAAGATATTTCATACTTAACACAAGCAACTATGTATATAGGCTATTTTTATTCCTTTATAAACCCAAATGGTAGCATACTATCCACAGCTGGCCCCTTGCTTGACTGACTCATGTCTTTTTTTAAATCATTATTTTGGCTGCATTGGGTCTTCATTGCTGCACGTGGGCTTTCTCTAGTTGCGGAGAGCAGGGGCTACTCTTCGTTGCAGTGCATGGGCTTCTTATTGTGGTGGCTTCTCTTGTTGCGGAGCACGGGCTCGCATGGGCTTCAGCAGTTGTGGTACGCAGGCTCCAGTAGTTGTGGCTCGCAGGCTCTAGAGCGCAGGCTCAGTAGTTGTGGTGCATGGACTTAGTTGCTCCACGACATGTGGGATCTTGCCAGAACAGGGTTCGAACCTGTGTCCCTTGCATTGGCAGGCAGATTTTTAACCACTGCACCACCAGGGAAGCCCGACTTATGTGTCTTGAAGTGTTTTCCATCATCAGTCCATATACATCTACCTAACTCTTGTTTTATGGCTACACAATATTACACAGCATGGACGTGCCATCGTGTATTTAACCAACTCTGAGACCATTTTTATCTTTTAGACATATGTGTACAGAAGACATTGCTACAGGGAATAGCATCATCACACAGTTTCCTCCTCCCTATCACGTTAAGTTATGTGGTGTCTGTGCCTCCTCCCAGGGCCACTAAGTTTGATGATGAACTTCCCCATAGCCTGCAGTATGCACAGCCCCTCACCTCTCTGCCACCCGACCTCTGATACATGAGAATCATTTTCTTTGCTCCAGTGAGAAAGCTGGATTTCTACCCTCTCAACCTATATCATTTTATTTGCAATACTATTTTTATATACTTTCTATTATTGTGCTCTGGGCATGGGAAGGATTGGTTTCACATTTCCAGGCCACTTAAGACTGTGACATGTCACTGGGATGTCACAGCAACTAAGTGCCATGTTACCCTATTCCTATTCCCTAGTGTCATACATGTGTTGTCAGGCAACTCTACTGTACCTAGACACACATCACAGGTTGCAGAGAAATCACTAGACCACCCAGGTTTGTTCTAGGAGTTGGATAATAGCATTCTTTGTATTTAACAGTGCTACTGTTAACTGAGCTACTTTGCATAGCTCAGCAACATATATGGGGACCAGACTGAGATTCCCAGGGCAGGAATCAACTATCTTACTCATCTTGTTTCCTTTAGTGCCTATCAAAGTACTTGGCATCTAGTAAGTGTTTACTATAGGCTAAAGGATTTAGGTATTTGGAAAAAAAGATTAGAAAAGATAAATCACGTTGAGTTTTACATAAGGTCCTTGTATTTGTCAGGGTTGGATCAGAGAAGCAAAACCATAAGGAATTATGTTGAATAAGGGATTTATTACAGACATTTGACCTTACATAATCAAGGAAGCTGATTAAATAGTTTTTGTATGGTTTTTGCTTCTGCACCAGGCACAAGGTCTAAAGTCAGCAGGACGGGCAGCAGGAAGGAAACTGGACGTTGAGGACAAACTAGAACTTGTGTGAGTTTCTAACTGCCCCCAAGCCTCTAGTCGGTGATGAAGGAGAACCTGACACCCTTCATCACAAAGCTGAACACGCACTTGATGCAGGAGTCAGAGGAGCTGAAGACGTAGTTAGAGCTAGAGGAATCAGACCTTACTGTTGTTCCAGAAGCTGCATACACTGTCCCAGGACTGAAGAAGCTATAGAGGGTCTGGCAGGAGCTGGAGAAGCTGTGAATCCAGCTGCTGCCCCACACCAACAGGGTGAGCTAGCAGATCAGTGACAACATGTGGGCATTGCAAGAGCACCTGTGACCCTGCACTATCCTTCAAAGTATAAAAAATAATATGTATGTTGCTTCACTTCCACCATCCAAATCTTACCTAAAATGTCCTTGTGACCCATATTAACAAAAACTATGCAGAGAAGGGAATTCTGGGAAATGTAGTTCGAGGTTAGCTAAGTTGACAGTACAAATCTACTACAGTTCCATCAATAGTGTTTGCTGTCTTCTGATATTATCCAAAATCAGATTCTCTAAAAAGAAACAGTCACATTGCACCAGTCAGAATGGCCATCATCAAAAATTCTACAAACAATAAATGCTGGAGAGGGTGTGGAGAAAAGGGAACCCTCTTGCACTGTTGGTGGGAATGCAAATTGGTACAGTCACTATGGAGAACAGTACAGAAGTTCCTTAAAAAACTGAAAATAGAGCTACCATATGACCCTGCAACCCCACTCCTGGGCATGTATCTAGGGAAAACCATAATTTGAAAAGATACAAGCACCCCCAATGTTCATTGCAGCACTATTTACAATACCCAACACATGGAAACAACCTAAATGTCCATTGACAGAGGAATAGGTAAAGAAGGTGTGGTACATATATACAATGGAATATTACTTGGCCATGAAAAAGAACAAAATAATGCCATTTGCAGCAACATGGATGGACCTAGAGATTATCATACTAAGTGAAGTAATTCAGAGAAAGATAAATATCATATGATATCATTTATATGTAGAATTTGAAAAAAAATGATACAAATGAACTTATTTACAAAACAGAAACACACTCACAGACTTCAAAAACAAACTTATGGTTACCAAAGGGAAAAGGTGCGGGGGAAGGATAAATTAGGAGTTTGGGATTAACATAAACACACTACTATATATAAAATAGATAATCAATAAGGACCTACTATATAGCACAGCTAACTCTACTCAATATTTTGTAATAACCTATATGGGAAAAGAATCAGAAAAAGAATGGATATATGTATATGAATAACTGAATCAGTTTGCTGTACACCTGAAATCTGACACAGCATTGTAAATCAACTATACTCCAAAATAAAATAAAAATTAAATTAAAAAAAGAGGGGCTTCCCTGGTGGTGCAGTGGTTAAGAATCCGCCTGCCATAAACAAAGAAAACTTATTGAAAGTAGCAAGGGAAAAATGACAAATAACATACAAGGGAACTCCCATAAGGTAAGCAGCTGATTTCTCAGCAGAAATTCCACAAGCCAGAAGGGAGTGGCATGATATACTCAAAGTGATGAAAGGGAAGAAACTACAACCAAGATTACTCTACTCAGCAAGGATCTCATTCAGATTCGATGGAGAAATCAAAAGCTTTACAGACAAGCAAAAGCTAAGAGAATTCAGCACCACCAAACCAGCTCTACAACAAATGCTAAAGGAACTTCTCTAAGTGGGAAACACAGGAGAATAAATGGACCTACAAAAACAAACCCAAAACAATTAAGGAAATGGTCTTAGGAACATACATATCAATAATTACCTTAAATGTAAATGGATTAAATGCTCCAACCAAAAGACACAGGCTTGCTGAATGGATACAAAAACAAGACCCATATATATGCTGTCTACAAGAGACCCACTTCAGACCTAGCGACACATTAGACTGAAAGTGAGGGGTGGAAAAAGATATTCCATTCCAATGGAAATAAAAAGAAAGCTGGAGTAGCAATACTCATATCAGATAAAATAGACTTTAAAATACAGAATGTTACAAGAGACAAGGAAGGACATTATGTAATGATCAAGGGATCAATCCAAGAAGAAGATATAACAATTATAAATATATATGCACCCAACATAGGAGCACGTCAATACATAAGGCAACTGCTAACAGCTCTAAAAGAGGAAATGGACAGTAACACAATAATAGTGGGGGACTTTAACACCTCACTTACACCAATGGACAGATCATCCAAACAGAAAAGTAATAAGGAAAGGGCTTCCCTGGTGGCGCAGTGGTTGGGAGTCCGCCTGCCGATTCAGGAGACACAGGTTCGTGCCCTGGTCCAGAAGGATCCCACATGCCGCAGAGCAGCTGGGCCCATGTGCCATGGCCGCTGAGCCTGCGTGTCTGGAGCCTGTGCTCTGCAACGGGAGAGGCCACAGCAGTGAGAGGCCCGCGTACCACACACAAAAAAAAATTAAAAAAAATAAGGAAACACAAGCTTTAAATGACACAACAGACCAGATAGATTTAATTGATATTTATAGGACATTCCATCCAAAAACAGCAGATTACACTATCTTCTCAAGTGCGCACGGAACATTCTCCAGGATAGATCACGTCTTGGGTCACAAATCAAGCCTCAGTAAATTTAAGAAAATTGAAGTCATATCAATCATCTTTTCTGACCACAACACTATGAGATTAGAAATCAATTACAGGGAAGAAAAACATAAAAAACACACACACATGGAGGCTAAACAATACGTTACTAAATAACCAAGAGATCACTGAAGAAATCAAAGAGGAAATAAAAAAATACCTAGAGACAAATGACAATGAAAACACGACGATCCAGAACCTATGGGATGAAGCAAAAGCAGTGCTAAGAGGGAAGTTTGTGGCTATACAAGGCTACCTCAAGAAACAAGAAACATCTTAAATAAACAAACTAACCGTTACACCTAAAGGAACTAGAGAAAGAAGAACAAATAAAACCTAAAGTTAGCAGAAGGAAAGAAATCATAAAGATCAGAGAAGAGGGCTTCCCTGGTGGCGCAGTGGTTGAGAATCTGCCTGCCGATGCAGGGGACATGGGTTCGTGCCTCGGTCCGGGAAGATCCCACATGCCTCGGAGCAGCTGGGCCCGTGAGCCACGGCTGCTGAGCCTGCGCGTCCGGAGCCTGTGCTCCGCAAAGGGAGAGGCCACAACAGTGAGAGGCCCGCCTACCACAAAAAAAAAAAAAAAAAAAAAAAAGATCAGAGAAGAAATAAATGAAATAGAAACAAAGAAAACAATAGCAAAGATCAATAAAACTAAAAGCTGGTTCTTTGACAAGATAAACAAAATTGATAAACCATTAGCCAGACTCATCAGGAAAAAGAGGGAGAGGACTCAAATCAATAAAATAAGAAAAGAAAAAGGAGAACTTACAATAGACACCGCAGAAATACAAAGCATCCTAAGTGACTACTACAGAAACTCTATGCCAATAAAATGGGCAACCTGGAAGAAATGGACAAATTCTTAGAAAGGTATAATCTTCCAACACTGAACCAGGAAGAAATAGAAAATATGAACAGACCAATCACAAGTAATGAAATAGAAACTTTGATTAAAAATCTTCCAACAAACAAAAGTCCAAGACCAGATGGCTTCACAGGTGAATTTTTTTTTTCGGTACGTGGTCCTCTCACTGTTGTGGCCTCTCCCACTGCAGAGCTCCGGACACGCAGGCTCAGCGGCCATGGCTCACGGGCCCGGCCGCTCCGCGGCATGTGGGATCCTCCCAGACCGGGGCACAAACCCGTGTCTCCTGCATTGGCAGGCGGACTCTCAAACACTGCGGCACCAGGGAAGCCCTTCACAGGTGAATTTTACCAAACATTTAGAGAAGAGCTAACACCCATCCTTCTCAGACTCTTCTAAAAAATTTCAGAGGAAGGAAAACTCCCAAATTCATTGTATGAGGCCACCATCACCCTGATACCAAAATCAGACAAAGATACTACAAAAAAAGAAAATTACAGACCAATATCACTGATGAATATAGATGCAAAAATCCTCAACAAAATACTAGCAAACAGCATCCAACAACACATTAAAAGGATCATGCACCATGATCAAGTGGGATTTATCCCAGAGATGCAAGGATTCTTCAATATATGCAAATCAATCAATGTGATACACCATATTAACAAATTGAAGAATAAAAACCATATGATCATCTCAATGAATGCAGAAAAAGCTTCTGACAAAATTCAACACTGATTTATGATAAAAACTCTCCAGAAAGTGGGCATAGAGGGAACCTACTTCAACGTAATAAAGGCCATATACTACAAACCCACAGCAAACATCATTCTCAATGGTGAAAAACTGAAAGCATTTCCTCTAAGATCAGGAACAGGACAAGGATGTCCACTCTCACCACTATTATTCAACACAGTTTTGGAAGTCCTAGCCACGGCAGTCAGAGAAGAAAAAAAAATAAAAGGAATACAAATTGTAAAAGAAGAAGTAAAACTGTCCTGTCTGCAGATGACATACTATACATAGAGAATCCTAAAGATGCCACCAGAAAACTACTAGAGCTAATCAATGAATTTGGTAAAGTGGCAGGATACAAAATTAATGCACAGAAATCTCTGGCATTCCTATACACTAATGAAGAAAAATCTGAAAGAGAAATTAAGGGAAGACTCCCATTTACCATTGCAATGAAAAGAACAAAATACCTACGAATGAACCTCCCTAAGGAGACAAAGGACCTGTATGCAGAAAACTATAAGACGCTGATGAAAGAAATTAAAGATGATACCAACCGATGGAGAGATATACCACGTTCTTGGATTGGAAGAATCAATACTGTGAAAATGACTGTACTACCCAAAGCAATCTACAGATTCAATGCAATCCTTATCAAATTCCCAGTGGCAATTTTTACAGAACTAGAACAAAAAATCTTAAAATTTGTATGGAGATACAAAAGACCCTGAATAGCCAAAGCAGTCCTGAGGGAAAAAAACAGAGCTGGAGGAATCAGACTCCCTGACTTCAGATTATACTACAAATCTACAGTAATCGAGACAGTATGGTACTGGCACAAAAACAGAAAAATAGATCAATGGAACAGGATAGAAAGCCCAGAGATAAACCCATGCACCTATGGTCAACTAATCTATGGCAAAGGAGGCAAACCCGTGTCCCCTGCACTGGCAGGTAGATTTTTTTAAAATTTTAATTAATTAATTAATTTATTTATTTATTTTTCTTATTAGTCATCCAGTTTATACACATCAGTGTATACATGTCAATCCCAATCTCCCAATTCATCACACCACCCCCCACCCCCCACAACCACTTTCTCCCCGTGGTGTCCATACGTTTGTTCTCTACATCTGTGTCTCAATTTCTGCCTCCTTTGATCCCTGGTCCTGAAAGATCCCACATGCCGCGGAGCAACTAAGCCCATGTACCACAACTACTGAGTCTGCGATCTAGAGCCCGTGAGCCACAACCACTGAAGCCAGCATGCCTAGAGCCTGTGCTCTGCAATGAGAGAAGCCACCACAACGAGAAGCCCGCACACCGCAACAAAGAGTAGCCCCCACTCACTGCAACTAGAGAAAGCCCACACGCAGCAACAAAGACCCAATGCAGCCAAAAATAAATTAATTCATTTAAAAAAAAGAAACATTCACAGACTATACATTAGCTTCCCAATTTAATCTTCAATAGCTATAGAGAGGCAAAGAGGAGTAATATATCTTTCTGCTGCTCCCCAAAGATAGTATTTTTATCCTCATGGGAAACCCATGATTTTACTGGGAATACAATCAACACTTCCCTTGAAAGAATCTGCTTTACAAAGGCAAAAAGTATTCATTTCCAGATTATATCGTACAGTGCAGTTTAGGCAGGAAAAAAAGACAATTGTGTTTTTCTAGCAGCTGTTTCTTCTTAGTTAAGTATTTTTCTCAGCCTGCTCAAGGTTAAAAAAAATGTTGTACATATGAACTTTTTTTCCTTCTTCTTGAATTTAATTTTATTCTTAAATTTTCTAAAATCGGTAAAACATCTTGATAGTAGATCTCAGAGAATCTAATAATGCTTTAAAAAAGAGATATTTTCAGCCAGTTCAAAGTTGATCAGTACTATTCACTGTGGTAAATTGCAAAATTGGTCCCAATTTTTCACTCCTTCTTGTTTCCCACCTTTGTTGTGTGGCTTTGCAGCTCCTCTGATTACAGGGACAAAGTATATTTCCTCACTGTTTGCCTTTGGGCTTGGCCATGTGACTTGCTTTGGCCAATGGTATGTTGGCAGTAGCAACAGTGGCCAGTCCTGAGCCTGGGCCTTGTGTCTTTCCTTCCCTGTTGGACCTCTGCCATCCCATGAGAAGAATTTGTCCCAGGGAGTGCAACCCCTCAGATTGGTCCCCAAAATGAGGGAACATGGAGTAGAGCTGCTCTAGGTGACCTGAAGATCTGCGAGAATAAATGACTGCTATTTAAAGCCAATGAGTTGCGGGTGGTTTGTTATATGGCATTTTTGTAGAAATACCTGTTCCAGTTATCTTTTGCTATTTAATCCCCCTACCACTACCAAAAACCAAAACCAAACAAAATTTAGTGGCCTACAGCAGCAATAACCATTTATTTGCCCACAGATCAGCAATTTGGGTAGAGCTCTGCAGGGAAGGCTTACCTCTCCTCCACATGGGGCAGCTTGAATCGACTTGGAAGACCCACTTCCAAGAGGCTCACTCATGTGACTGGCAAGTTGGTGCTGGCTGCCAGCTGCAGGTCAATGAGGCCTCTCCTTGGGTTGCTGGCTTTCTCACACATGGTAGCTGTGTTTCAAGGATGACTATCTCAAGGGACAGAAAATGAAAGCTACCCATTTCTTAATGCCTGAGCCCAGAAATTGGCCCAGCCTCACCTCTGCCATACTCTAGCAGTCAGGCATTCACAGAGCTCATATTCAAGGGCAGGGGATATAGACTTTGTTTCTTGAGGAGTATTAAAGAATTTTGGGACCATGTTCTAAAGCTGTCGCAATATATAACTGATAGACACCTTCAGGCATAAACCCTTCTACCAGCATAGGAAAACATATCTTTGAGGGTAAGAAATGAAAAGGAAGGAGTAAGGGAAAACACAGAAGAGGTACGTGAGAAATATCACCCATCTCTTACCCTTCTTCTTAGAAGTTTCCTAGTTTCTAATCTAGCAACCTAACAAAAGAAGAGACCAATATTTGTGTGGCCCACTTGGCAATCAGAAACATTAAAAGAACTCTGGACTTGAGGAGTCAGAGAGGGAATTTGACAAAACAAAATTTGGACCACTGTAATGTTAAGGATAGAAAAAGAACTTTAGTCAGGTGATTTGGCTCTGTCTCTATTCTGTACTACTTGAGTGTGACCTCTGGAACATTACTTAACAGCTCTGGGTCTCAGGTCTTGTATGTGTACAATGAAGTGAACAGGGTCGTTTTTGAGATTTCTTCCTGTTCTGACACTCTGTGAATCATTGTCATTTTCTTTATGACTCTGACATCTAGATGATGGCCTGGACTTTCTATATTTAACTCATCAGAATCTATTTTTGATACACGCCCTCAATAATGAATGGGATTCTTCAGTAAAACCAAACCTTACAAGGTCTGAGCAATAATGAGCTTCAGAATAATGACGGCTGAGCTGAGTGGGACAGCCACACTAGTGGCTGAGCACTCACTGCTCCCTGTAATTGGAATAAAGTGAAAACATCTTTTCTTCTTCCACTTCAGCATAGAAGAGGCAGACTTATATTTTCAAAGGGGAGTTTACTAAAAAACTAGGGAAACAAAATAGAAACAACTGTCCCCCAGATAAAAGTAGTACAAAAACATTCATTCTAAATACAGGAAATAAAAGCAATAGAGTTTTTCTGAACTGGAATCTTATGCTAAATAGTGACCTCCTATCTCTGTGGTGCTATGGATTAATCCTGTTAAGACCTGGGTTCAAATCCTAGATCTGCTGTTTAAATCTTTTACCTGCACTAACTTACCAAAGCATATTGATCCTTAGTTTCTTCAGCTCTAAAATGAGAATAATCACACCTGCTGTGGTCTGAGTTTATGTCCCCCAAAGTTCATATGCTGACATCCTAACCCCTGAGGTAATGATATTTGGAGGTAGGGCCTTTGGGAGGTGCTTAGGTCATGAGGCAGAGCACTCATGAATGGAATTAGTGCTCTTATAAAAACGATCCCTCAGGGCTTCCCTGGTGGCGCAGTGGTTGAGAGTCCACCTGCCGATGCAGGGGACACGGGTTCGTGCCCCAGTCCGGGAGGATCCCACATGTCGCGGAGTGGCTGGGCCCATGAGCCGTGGCCGCTGGGCCTGTGCATCCGGAGCCTGTGCTCCGCAACGGGAGAGGCCACGACAGTGAGAGGCCCGCGTACCACAAAAAAAATAAAATAAAATAAAAAAAACGATCCCTCAGAGCTCCCTGGTCCTTTCCACCATGTGAGGACAGAGTGAGAAGCTGGAAGTCTGCAACCCAGAAGAGGGCTTTCACCAGAACCAGACCATACTGGCACTCTGGTCTCAGATCTGTCCTCTAGAACTGTGAGGAAAAAATTTTCTATCATTTATACGTCACCCAGTCTGTGGTATTTTGTCACAGCAGCTTGAACTGACTAAGACGATAACTATTGCTCTCCGTTGTTGCTAGGATTAAGCTTGATAATATAGGCAAGGCAACAGGTTCATAGATGGTTGACTTGGCTTGGGGTCTCTAAAAAGCAGACCCAAAGACAAGGATTCTGGTGTACATGGCTTATTATTGGAGAGATGTGGGAAATACAGCCAGGGAAGTGGGGAAGTGAGAGAGGAAAAGGAAGCCAACAAAGGGCACCAGAGTAGCTGACCAAATCCCACTGAGGAAATACTAGGAACTGGTATAAAACACATGCTTCAGATAATCCTCTCAGGAATCAAGGCGGCCAGGGCGTTTATACACCCACTTCTGTCAGTCATTGGTTGAGGGCTGCTCCTGGGGTTGAGAATTCCCCAGCACTAAGGGCTTCCTGTGAGAGGGTAGAGTGGTCCTCTGGAGAAAGCCCTCAGGTGGAGATGGAAATACTGGCACATGAAAGCTGTCCAGAGCACACTGATATGTAAAGTCCAATGAGCTTGTGCAGTGTGTGGATAGCAACTGCTGCCGAAGTCCTCACCGACTGTTCATTCCTCTTTTTCCCCAGTGCCTAATACACATTGGTGCACCAAGCTCAATTTCCCTTCCTCTAGATTCTTAATTTTACTTTCTGATCAGAGAGACATTCCTGCCTCACAACCTAAAAGACAACAGTGACGAACATCCATTCACTGAACTTGGGTGTAGAAGCTACCATTATAGAGTCCTTTCCCCTCTTTCCCACTTCCCCAGTCCCAGAACTGTAAGCCAGAGGCAACTGAACTTCCATCTGAAGACTGACACCTATAACTTCCCACAGAGCACTGTTAAGGGAGAGTCCTGAAGAATGTCATTTACCTCGCCCCAAAGCTCCATTTTCAATGCCAAGGCTATGAAGTACACCATGCTTCTTCTACTGTCCACCTTAGCACCCCAATGCAAATCTCTCTGGCCCTCCATTCTCATTGTACTCCCTTAGGCACACTGTCTTCTCTTCCCCTCCTACTCTAGCTGCAACTCTCCTTCCGAATCACTTAGCTGTAGCCTGTAGAGGTGCCCAGTAGCCTCTAACTTGTCACCAGATATTCTCTCTACCTCCTTGTTTTACTAGAAACTTCACTCTTCTTGTCCTATAATTGGGAACATTGCAAAATTCCATTTCTGAATCTCTTCCTCAGAATCCTTTAAGCCTGAACTGCATCACTGAACTTGTCTTGAAACCATGCAGATTGGCACCGCTATAAATTCCCAGTCATCAATATTAAAATATCAAATAGACTCTCAGCTCAGGCCTTCTACCTTGCTGGGCTTTCCTGGTCCATTCTGCTCATACTCCTGACTTTCTCCTGGGCCACCATTCCCGACAAATGATTTTGTTTCCTACTTCACAGAGAAATTAGAGGCCATTAGTCAAGACTTCCTTTTATGCCCTGTCATCAAATCAGTCCTCATCCTTTAATCTTTCCCTGCTGTTACATGGGAGGAGGTTAATGCCTTTGTTTCCTGGTTGTCTGAATCCATCCCTTCCTACCTTCTCAAGAATCTTGCTGCCTTAAGTCTCCACTCTATCTCTAATCTTGAAGCTCTCAATTACTAATCTGCATTTAAACATGCCCAAGCCTAATTCATTCAAGCAAGACTAAATAAATACAAACCCCAAAATCCTTACTCAATTCCACTGTATAGCAAAGACTTTGGTCTTCTCAAAAAGAAGTATGGCCTTCATCCCTGGCTCCTGGGAAGAAAACTCTGAACTCTTGGAATTTCCCAAGTGATAAGAGTGTCTGAGTTATTTGTAATGAGGTGGATAGACCTGGAGTCTGTCATACAGAGTGAAGTCAGTCAGAAGGAGAAAAACAAATACCATATGCTAACACATATATATGGAATCTAAGAAAAAAATGTCATGAAGAGATTAGTGGTAGGACGGGAATAAAACACAGACCTACTAGAGCATGGACTTGAGGATATGGGGAGGGGGAAGGGTAAGCTGTGATGATGTGGGAGAGTGGCAGGGACGTATACACACTACCAAATGTAAATTAGATAGCTAGTGGGAAGCTGCCGCATAGCACAGGGAGATCAGCTCTGTGCTTTGTGACCACCTAGAGGGGTGGGATAGGGAGGGTGGGAGGGAGGGTGACACAAGAGGGAAGAGATATGGGAACATATGTATATGTATAACTGATTCACTTTGTTGTAAAGGAGAAACTAACACACTATTGTAAAACAGTTATACTCAAATAAAGATGTTAAAAAAAAAAAAAAAAAAACAAAGTGGGCCCCTAGGACCATGCGAAATCAGCTCAATATCCTGGGAGTGAGGAGCTGCAGACAGAGTTCAGCCACACGGACAACCAATCAATCAGTCATATCTACGGAGTGAAGCTCCAATAAAAATTCTGGGCACCACTGCTGGGTGAGCTTCACAGGTTGGCAATACTCTGTGCATATTTTTACACATTAATCCTGGGAAGGTAATGCATCCTAAGAACAATGGAAGCTTCACCTTTGACCCTCCCAAACTGTCCTGTATATCACTTACTTTATTTAGCTGGTTCTAATTTGTATCTTTTCCCTGTAATAAACCATAACTGTGAGTATAATAGGTTTCAATGAGTTCTGTGCATCCTTCTGGTAAATTATGGAAACCTAGGGTTATTTAGGGAAACCCCCAAAGTTATAGTTGGTGTCAGAAGTGAGGGTGATCTTGTGTGGACTCTACCCTCTAACTTTGTAGTTGAACCCCAACTCCTTGTAGTTGGGATCAGATGTCTTAGACAGACTTGAGAGTCTAAAGGACTGTGTCCCCCCACCAAAAAAAATGTTAAAAAGGGACTACCCTGGTGGTCCAGTGGTTAAGACTCCACACTTCCACCACAGGGGACGTGGGTTCAATCCCTGGTTGGGGAACTAAGATCCCACATGTCGAGTGGTGTGGCCAAAAAAAAAAGTTAAAGGACTGTGTCCTCAACATTGCAGTTTGCTGAACTCTGGGCACCCACATTCCTCTTCCAACTATTATTGATGTTACTTTCCCCTTTCATAGCCAAAATTTTTGAAAAAATTATCTACAAAGCCCATCTTCATTTCCTTTCCTATTCATTCCTAAATGCACAGCAGTTGGTTTCTGCCCATACCATTCCAATGATATTCCCACATAGCTCATCAATGAGTACCTTGTCACTAAATCCAATGGACAGTGACTTTCTCCTCTGAGCTGTCAGAAACATTCACCAGTCCATCCTTGAATGACTTTTATCTCTGGGCTACTGTGATACCACATTTCCTGATTTCCCTCCTATCTCTGGCTACTACTGCTCAGCTTTCTTTTTGGTAACTCTTCCTCAACCTGCCCCATATATTGACATTTTCTAGAGATTCCCCATATGATTTCATGCACTGGTGATTCCCAATCCTATAACTTAGCTTTAAACTCTGTCCTTAGCTTCATTCAAATATCAACATCTCTACTTGAATTTAAGCTAGACTGTATTAATTGCTCTAGTCCCAGAACAAAGCACAGTGCCTGGCATGTAGTGGGTACTTAGCAAATATTTGTTGATTGAATGAATAAATGAATTAGTGTACTATGCCTCACAGGAACTCAAGCTCAATTTGTCCATAGTTAAACCCATCAATAGAGTCCAAACATACTCATCTCCTGGAGTTTCCTGTCTCAAATAAATGATGCCACCATCCTCTCAGTTGCCTAAGCTAGAAACCTTGGGAGTTATTCTTTAATTTTCTCTCTCCTTCACTTCCACATCCCATCCATCAACAAGCCCTGTCAATTCTTACTTCCTAAAAATCTTTGAAATCCATCTACTTCTCTCCACCTCACAGGCAATACATTAATCCAGTCACTATCAACCATTACTAGGACTACTCCGGCAGCCTCCACATTTTTCTCCCTGTCTTAGGTCTAACCCCTCCTACCCATTCTTCATACTTTAGCCAGAGTGATGCTTCCAAACAAAATGCTTATCATGACGTTCCCTAAGCCCTTACAAATTTCCTTCTATCCTTGAAACAAAGCCGAAAGCCATTAATGTAGCTTACAAGGGACCACCCAGCTACCACCATGGCCTTATTTTTAACCCTTCCTCTTACTTCTCCCCTCAGTTTATGTTCCAGCCCTACTGAAGTTATTCAAACCCATCACACCCTCTCCACCTCTCACTCCAGGTCTTTGAATATAGTGTTCTCTCTCTGGAACACTGTGCATTTTTAGGAATGAACATCTTTATCTTCCTGACCCCACTGACTGGCTTACTTCTGATACATCTTTCCTTCTTCCCATCCAATTTTTGGTGATGAGAGTCTCCCTTTCCATTCCAAGTCAGTGTCTCCATACCTACTCTTGATTTTACTTCTTCTATTTACTTCAATATCTTGTTTAATCAGTTATTTCTTGTGTCCTATATCTTCAATTTCTCCCTCTCTACTAACTCTTTCTCTCCTACCTATATAGAAGCTTGGGTTCCTCCTAACCTAAAATATTCCATTGACCCTAGCTTCCCTCTGACAACAGTGTTAGTTCTTTCTGTCCTTTTGAGCTAAGCTTCTTGAAAGATCATTATACACTCACTGTGTACATTTCTTCACCTTCAACTAACTCCTTAACCTACTGCATCTTCACTGCTTCTCTGAAATGCTCATGCAAAAGCCATCAGTGACACCCATGTTGCCAAAATCAATAGACATTCCTCTACTGTGTTCCCCTGCACCTCTCTTCTACAGTTAACCTGTTGAGTACTGATTCTTTGCAATTCTTATTACCTTGATTTTTACACAGTATTTTCTCTCCGTTAGCCCCCACATTCAATCATTTATCAACTCCTGCTAAATTGACATCCAGCATAATTTTGAGACTTTCCTTTCCCCTCCATTCCTCCATACTGCCACTGCCCTGATTTAAGCTTTTAACATTCCTCAGTTGGATATCACAAAAGCCTCCTAACAGATCTCTTTGCTTCTGGCTTGCCTCATTAAAAATTTATTCATTCTTCCACCACAGTCAGAAATGTTATTTATCATGACATCTGACTGCATCACTCTCTCTAAAACCTCAAACATTTCTCCATTGCTTATAAAATAAAGTTTAAGCTTCTCAGTATGGCATATAAAGCCCTCTGTGACCTAGCTTCTGACTATCCTACAAGCTTACACCATCTCCCACTTAATACTTTATCCTTTAATAAAACTTAATGGCTTGTAGACACACACACACATAGAGCATATAATCCATGTTTTTCACTTCATACCTTTGATAATGGTGTTTCCTTTGTCTACAATGTTTTTACCACCTTTCTTTGCTTAAGGGCCGCTCTTCTGAGATCCCATAATACCCCGGAAATGTCTCAGGTATTATCATTTACCATTATATTGAAATTAACTATTTAATATCTATCACTCCACTACACTATAAGCTCTTTAAGGACAGGGACCGTATCCTTGGCAGCTAGCACTGTGCCTTAAGTGAGCTGAGATTCCAGTGACTCTTGTAGTTGGCAGGTACCTTTTGGGTCATTCAGTCCCATCTCCCCTCATAGGAGACTCCTGTACAATAGGGGTCAAGATAATTCAGTTAAATGTGATAGAGCATTTCAATCTCAGACAGCTCTTATTTCTATAATATGGTCCCTTCTGGTGAAAGTGAAAATTGATAACACTTTTTTAGGAAGCAATTAGTAGCACATATGAATGCTTATATATGTTTATATTTCTGTTATATGTTTGTTTATATTTTTATTCCTTAAATTTTTATATCTTTATTCCTAGTGTTGTCTCTTTCAGAAATCTCTTCTCAGAAAATTGTCCAAAAATATGGAGAAAATTTATCACATAATAATGTTCATCATGGATGAATGAATAAAGAAGATGTGGTTTACACACACACACACACACACACACACACACACACACACACACACACACTAGAATATTACTTGGCCATTAAAACGAATGAAATTTTGCCATTTGCAACAACATGGATGGACCTGGAGGGTATTATGCTAGGTGAAGTAAGTCAGACAGAGAAAGACAAATACTGTATGTTTTCAGTTATATGTAGAATAAAGAAATAAAATAAACAAATGAACATAACAAAAGGCTCACAGATACAGAGAAAAAGCTAGTGGTTACCAGTGGGGAGAGGGGTGGGAGGAGAGGCAAGATTGGGGAAGGGGATTAAGAGGTACAAACTACTAGATATAAAATAAATAAGATACAAGAATGTAATGTACAGCACAGGGAATATAGCCAATATTTTATAATAACTTTAAAGGGAGAATAATCTATAAAAAATATTGAATGCCTATGTTGTACACCTAAACCTAATATAATATTGTAAATCAACTATACTTCAATAAAATAAATAAATAATAACATTCATCATGGAAATACTCATAATAGAGAGAAATTATAAATAGGGGAAAGTGGGGGAATTGTTAAGTAAATTATAGCAGGGGTCCCCAACCCCTGAGCTGTGGACGGGTGCTGGTCCATGGCCTGTTAGGAATCAGGTCGCACAGCAGGAGCTGAGTGGCGGGTGAGCAAGCTAAGCTTCATCTACCACTCCCCATCGCTCTATTACTGCTTGAATTACTCCCTGAACCATCCCCCTGCCACCCCCCGCCCGTGGAAAAACTGTCTTCCACGAAACTGGTCCCTGGTGCCAAAAAGGCTGGAGACTACTGAATTATGGTATATTCATAAAGTAGAATTTAAATCATGTCATTTTAAGTGAAAAGTCAAGATATAAAATTGCTTACTCAATATAATATTAGGTATACAAAAGGATGCTCAGAAAAAAAAAAAACACTGAAAAGAAATAGTTGTTTACTATAGTTGATAGTCTCCTCATTTTACCTCCCAAATTTTCTACAGTACGCATGGATTATTTTTATAATGAGAAAAATTGCATGTTTTGTTTTGTTTTGGTTTTCGTTTTAGGTTTTGTTGTTATTGTTTTAAGGAACTATTACTCGTCTCTTAAGAAACAAGTCTCTGATCTCTAAATTCTCTGACTTCTGCTGACTCACCTCCCTCTTGCTACTGTGTTTCCACAACTTATCTCCTAAACACAGCCCAGCACACCCAAAACAATAGAGTACTTATTTGTGTTCCCTTCCTTATTCCTTTTTTGCTCATGCCCTTGTTGCTCTTGCCTAACAGCAATTCAGAGCACACCAGCCTCATCCCTTCTTCCATAAACACGGCTGTGGTTTTATGCTCTATGTCCCCAAGAGAGTTGAGTAAATTACAGTTCCTGAATGGAAGGGTCTCATATCCCTGGTAAGAGAGCCATGCATGATAAATAGAGAAATAAGGGTGTGCACAAGATTTTTTTAAAAAGGAAGAGATTGGTGCTCTCTGAAGGTATCAGAAAGGCTTCTCTGTTTAAATGGATGCAGGAAGCCTCTGGGATAAGATTTTCTCCCTTAGAATCACAGCTTTCCAGCTAAAACAGAGCTATTGAGAATTTAAGAGAATACTCTCCAGCCCAACATCTTATTTTACAGATGGGAATGCCGATGTACTCTGAATTCAAATTGAAGTGATGTGGTCAAGGTTTCATAATGAATTAGTAACAGACCCAGGACTGGAACTCAGGCCTTATGACTACCGTGACCATGCTTTCCAGTGTTCTACAACTCAGCTTGCTAAAGGGAGGACAGCTGCTTTCTCAAGCTTTTCAGGATAAGAGCCTGTAACCCAAAGCAAAACAAAAAAACAAAACAAACAAAAATAGCAACAAAAACAAAGTAGGATCTATAGAAACTAATGAAAACAGAAACACACTAGTTTCTGTTTTGGGGAAAGATTAGGGACTCTGAGAGCTACTTTGACCCTGAGGTTATTCCCAGAGGGCATATTAGAAAAACAAACAAGACTCAATTACTATTTTGACTCCAATTATCTGGGAAAAAATTTTGAAACTATTGCCTCTTTTCATCTCTTGAATGCTGTTGACTAAAGGAGTTGCTGATTAAAGCTGTTAGTCAGGAATGCTGAGCAGCTCTGGGCAAGGACCCTGCATTCCAGGCGGACCCTGCCCAACCAGGAACAACAGGGTGAAAAGCGGCACTGAGCACACATTCCCAACTCTTTGCTACCCTCTGGCAAACAGACTGTGCTTACTAAGATTGCTATAAAAGGTATTTATCTAATTAGAGAGTGTTTCCCCCCCCCTTTATTAGTAAGCAATTAGACCACACTTTAGTACATTAAGGAGGTTTTGTAAATCCAACTGCAAGCATATAAATTCTGTAATTGTGTAATTGTATATTGGGCACAAAACCACGGATTTTCTTCTATTTTGGCTTGACCATTTTTTTAAAGCAATTTAGGGTTTTCTAAGCTAATGCTTATGTGGTGAGTGTTTTTTAAAGCCTAGGCTAATACATGTAATTTAGCCATTCTTTGGTCTTAAACCCAAACCAGAAAATGACACAAATTCCACACAAACTTATATCAACTATTTGTCTTCCTTCTTCATCTTAAAGCTTGGGGATAATTGTGTCACAATGTTTCAAAGTACAATGGTAGCATAGTATCGTTCTTTAGCAAGGAAACCATAAAATTCTTATAGCCAAATCATTCCATGAATTCTCATTTAAACAACCTCTGTAGCTAATATGTATGTGATTGAATTTATCTTAATTAGATTATGTTTGTAAACCAGGAGTGGGAAAGAAAAGTGAATATCACATCAATCTGAATATTTGCTTTGCTGGTTAAATATATTAGGTTGAACTATATAATATTGCTAATACTTGGCCATTCTTTATTTACAGCAATGGTAATTTTCTATGTTTCAACTTCTATTATATATGTTGTCCCCAGTTTCCACAAGGACATCATAAATACCGAAAGTGAAAACCATCACTGGTTCATACCTTTAATAAACAATTCATCCACTTATGAAAGGTGTCAAAAGACTTTATAAGAAACATAGATAACATATACTACTACCATTTTACTACCAGAGGCCTGTGGGACCTTGGGCAAAATACTAGGCTTTTGGGACCCTCTGTTTCCTTCTCTGACAAATGAATGGATTATACTAGAACTCAAAAAACTTTTTAAAATTTCCATAAAAGGCATATCACTAATCAAAATTAGGACAAGCTGTAGATACGGCTATTATGTTAATCAAGTTGAGATCTATGTCATTATGGAAACAGATCACAGTACTGAATTTTTATATGCTCTAAGAAAACTTGTAGTGCACTGAATTAGACAATAATCAACAGATTCACTGATTGACTGAATGATAACAGTACTAATGAGAAAACTATCATTCATTAAGTACATCTTATGAGCCACATACTTAAGCACCTTTTATATATTATTTCATATTTATTCTTATATCACATACATGAGCAGTGGTGTGCAGGGAAATGCTTAAGAGACAACTATCCCAGGGGACAAGAAGCCTTGATTTGTAGTGTTTGCTGATTTCCATGGTGTAAATATTTCCACCTGGTTGATTTCCAGCTACCAACCTGACTCCACTAAACATGGGCTGGTGCAGAAAGAGATGTGCAGTAGCACACTATTTATACAGTACTTACACTATACTGATACAGTAGACAACTTGAAAAGCACAGATAATGATAAAATGTAGTAAGATAATTAGGAAGTGATGAGTTTTGAGTATTTATTATTTTTGCTTTAATATAACTTTTAAGCATAAATTTATATAATTTAATGTTTTAACGATAACTGGGTTTAACAACCAGCGCACAAAATTCTTGAACATTTAGCAGTTTTTGTGAATCAAGGGCACCACTGTATGTGAGGTTGATTTTACTACCCAATTTCATTGAGAATAGGAAACAGTAATATATAAAGGATTAAGTGCTAAGGTTATCCACTAGTAAGTTCAAATCCTGATTTGCCAGACTATAAACCTTAATTTCTTAATTCTGAGGAAGCTTATACAATGGATTTTAAGAACGTATAGCTTTTATATAATCCAAGAAATGTGGTTTTGGTAACAGATGAAGAGGCACTAAGCAAGGCAAAAGTGAAAGGAGAAAGCAAGATGAGAATTTAAAGGAATGTCTTCTAGAAGAGGGTCTGTTAAGAGAAAAGATGCAGGTTACTGGTGGCAAGTTTCTTTTTCATGACATTCTCTAAGGTTAGTCAGAAAGAACTAGTAATTGAAAAAAGGGAAGTCAGAACAGTGAACAAGCCAATCTATTCTAAGACATCACTAAGGGGTACTGAGGTGTGAAGTCCCCGTGGGAGCGGCTCACCAGTCTGAAATGCTTCAAAGACTGCTGTCTCCTTTATTTGCCTGCACTGCGGTCCCTATTGACTATGACAGACACTGCCACACTTTTCCCCAATTATCTGAGCCTATTTTCTCCAGATAAGAAAAGGAAAACGCTACATTCCTGTTGATAACTTTTCGATCCCTAAGTAATTTCCAGTATAGTTTATCAAATAATTTAAACAAATTGTGTTGCATATAGCATTCCATCTATTTAGAAGTTTTAAGTATTTTGATTAGGCAGTGCTTTGATGGTAGCATTGGCTAAGTACTGTGTGCTAAGTGTGAATGGGCCAAACTTTCATGCCTTTTATGACGACTCAGGCTTATGCTAACACCAGACACTAAGATCAGTGTCTGGCCCATAGTAAGTGCTATATAACCATTAGGTGTTATTATTACTATTTAGAATTGCTAGGTTTTTGGTGGATCCCAGGCTGTGGACAGGGTTTTCTCAGAATGTTGCCACCCAGATTGTAGAATTCTCTCCATAAGCAATATTATTAGCCATAGATTTGCTCTTTCCTAGGGCTGGTGTGGCCAATGTTTTACAGTTGGTCTTTGGTGCACTTGGATGTTTGTTTGGTGCTGGAAACATTTAATTTCATCAGTTTTGGGGGCCTTTTGTAAAAGCAACTTCTTCTCCCAAAAGAGGTTGAGCTCTGGTTGTCTTATGATGTGGGGTCATAAGGTGTTTGGGTTGATGTTGGCTGATATGCGCTGATGTGAAAACTGTGCTCTCGATAGTGCAGCCAGTGTGTCTTTTTGCCAGGGCTGAGATCAAAGTAACTTCTTCATGAGAGCTAGGAAGTGATTTCTTTGAGGACCAACTCCTGCTTTTCAGTGGGTTTCTAAAACTTATTAAAGGGCTATGTGCACTAATTCAAAGTAATACATCTTTTAGTGTTTACAGCAAATTGTAGGTTAAACTTACGGGCTTCATTACAGTCAATAAATGGAAATTGTTTTTTGTATAATGGACAGTGAGAACAGTGAGCAGTCTAAGAAAATTCTCCTTCTTAGCCTTTCTGCCTCAAAGCACGACCCTTCAGATTTATCTTTACTATTATGTCTTACTATTGTTCCCTGTGATAATATTGAATTCATGTTTGTTGCTAAATTTGTAACAGCCTTATCAAAAATGTCAGCCATCTTCATAACTTTATTTCTTTGAACATACATAATTTTTTCACCATCATAGCAGCTATTTCAAATCACATTCTTTGAGAGCTAGTAAAGGGCTTCAGGTTCATTTAGTGTAAACACCTTATTTTACAGTCGAAGAATCAAAGGTCCAGGGAGGTTAAATGCCTTGCCCTAAACCGAGCACATCAGTATCTTACTAGTTTTGAACTTACATTTTTAAAATAAATTATAAGTGATGTGTGGAATACCATCCATTTGTAAGATCAATAAACTTTTCTTTAGCAATTTTAACTTTCTGGAAGGAATTTTTCAAGAGGCCATAATTTGATATCATCAAAATCAATATATGGTTTTGATAGATAATAAAACCTTGGGTGGCGACCATTGAAAACACAGGATGAGAGAGACTGGCGGGGAGGAGGTGCCTAAATTGTGCTGTCCAACTCAGCAGCCACTAGCCACATGTGGATATTTTAAATTTTAAATTCATTAAAACTATGCAAAATTAAAAATTTATTTCCTCATTCCTACTAGTCAAAGTTCAAGTGTTTAAGAGCCACATGCAGCTATGGTATTGGACAGCACAGAATAGAACTTTTCTATCATCCCAGAAAGTCCTGTTGGACAGCACTGGAAGGTTGGTTTGGACCTCCACTGAGCTTTTAATTTTGCTGGGGGCTTCCCAACTGGGAAGGTCCTGCCTTCTTGAGGTAGATGTCAATCCCAGCTCCGGACCAAACTCTCAGGAAGCAGACAAAGGCTTTCTGGAGTGACAATCTACTCAGCCCCTAAACTGCAACACCACTCTCTAACAAAAGAATGAGACTCCATATGCCACACTCCTGGCCCATCTCAGCCTTGCCCTGTGTTGGGAATGAGGGTGCAGGGAAGAGCATGAGGAAGAAAGAGGTGACGTTTAGCATTTTGGAGGGATATCCCAAACTTTCTGAACCTTGTTTAATTTTAAACTTCCCTACCCTCTTTTTACCACTAACACCCAATTCCTCCATCCTCAGTAGATGACAGAAGTGTGGCTTTGATGAGATCCAGCTACTTTCTTCCCCTTCAGGGCTAGAGGAGGTGCTTAGAGAGATTCTGGGGAAAGAGATAAGTGAAGGCAGGAGCATCAATCAATCCCTCACTGAGTTTGCTGAGGCCCTCAGTATGCTCAGCCCAGTCAGCTCCACTGAGGATACAAAGATGGCAAAAATCACTTTATAAGGACTCATTTTCCCAGCTTTTCATTTTCAGCTCCCCCAGCCTGAAGGCCTGAGACTGGGCTTCACTGTCAAGATCCCTCCCTGCCCACCTTGGCAGTGCCTTGGTCCACAACAGACAGTAGATCATTCCCCTACCCTATACCAGAAATACCAGAGTAGTTAACAATAAGGGGTTAAGGACTAATTGGTCTGCCTACTCAGAAGAATTTACATTTCAGAATCTACCTCCACACTCTTCCTCCTCCCCTCCTGGCACTTCCTACATACTGCCCAATAAAATGGGGAGTTAGAACTAATTGATTTCTAAATCCCTTCTAAGCGGGGAAGTTGTCAGAGCTGCTGTTTCTGGGGATTCTCAGCCTTGGCCCAAATAACACTGGCCCCTGGGGCAAGAGATACTTTCTGGCAATGAAAGTGCCTTCTAACCTCCATCCACATTTTTCCTCAAACTGCACTTTTATTTATTCCCTCTTCTTCCATGTTAAGGTAGATTCCTAAGTCAGCAGAGGAAAAAGCCCCCCAAATACTCTCATGTTTTGGGTTGTTAAAACTGGGATCC
Organism: Kogia breviceps; assembly: GCF_026419965.1. NCBI lineage: Eukaryota > Metazoa > Chordata > Mammalia > Artiodactyla > Physeteridae > Kogia > Kogia breviceps. The sequence goes on along the minus strand of NC_081330.1, from coordinate 117,478,633 downwards.
TTAAAGTATGTGACAGAAGTCATAAAAGATAGAGAGGTTGTCTCCTTGGCCACTGCCACACCCAAAGTAAACCACAGTGTTGAACAATGCAATTCTTCAGAAACCCCCAGCACAGAGCTCCTTGGGGGGAGCAGAGGAGCAACAGTGCAAACTTAAGTGTTTCCCCTAGATAATAACAGTAGCTGCCATTTACTGAGCAACTATTATATGCCAAGCATGCCGACTTAGCTCTTTATAAGTAATATGTTGTTTACCCCAATTCTAGCTTCATCTCCATTCCACAGATGCAAAAAAAGTTCAGAGAGTTCTGGTAATTTGCAATGATTCATACAGCTTATATTTTGGAGCCAGAATTAGAATAAGACTTCATCAATTGCTTCAGTCCATCTGTTTTACACTCTGCCATTAATTTTCAAATTATGTTCCAAGAAATCCTAAGTATCCTCTCAAGATGTTCAAGACTGTCGAGGTGCTTGGTAATTGGTGGGGGAAGAGAAGAGAGAGAGGCCACAAGGTCACCTCTATCCCTGTCCATGTCTTCTCTGTCCCACTCATAACCCCCCTTACTCCCCACTCCCCCTGCCCCCGGCCCGAACATAAGCCCAGCAGACACTCTTAGCTGTTTTAAGTACTGGGATTCCACATACTATTTCTCGGCTTTATAAAAAAAGTTCAAAAACCATTGTGCTAGGGTCTGCTTTTTCCTCTGACACCACTCCAGCAATAGCCTCTGTCCATTTATAACTAATTGACATTTACATGTAATTTATCCCACAACTGAAGAATGATTAATTTAAAAAAAATCATTGTACATCTTTAACTACATTGTCTTACAGATTCAGAAATGCTCTGGCAGAAATGGATTATTTATAGGCATGTGAGGTCGATTCATCAGAAAGTGAAAGAAGGTGTCTGGGCCACTGCTGCTTACTTTCTCACAAAAAATGGATTAGGTTTTGACAAGATGATCATTTGATGATTTGATGATCATTTGATGGCCCTTGGCCAAACAAAATATATTCACTTTCACTTTCTTCCAAAAGGATCATTTTCTTAATCATAGGTAATAGGAATGACTTTAAAAGAAGGGTTTGTTCACTCTTTTTTCTAATTTTTTAACCACCCAGAGGATTTACAGCCTCATATTTTTTCTATTAGGTATAACTGCTTGGAAGCCTGAACAGAGATATGTTTCAATTCATTTTTTACTTCCCATAATGTTCATATATATATGTGGAAAATGTTCCCCCAAAGATTTCTTGTTTTACTCATGGTATTCTTGGAGGTTCACCTTTGTTTGTTTGTTTGTATATGCATTCATACTCACACACAGGCCAAGAGGTTCCTGTGCGTAAGGGAGTCACAGGGATAGTATTCTCCAGGTATCACAGACTGTAATACAGAGGAACAAAGAACAGTGCAAGTCACTTGGTACAAGAGGAAGCTGCCCTTGGACGACATATTAGTTCAGTCAGTCCACTCACCAAACAGCAATCGACAATATTAATCAAATGTCTCTTATGAGTAACCAGAGAAGGGAATAAGAGATGTTCAAATGGGGTTGAATAATCGCTTGGCAAAGAGATTATTGTGACTTATAGATCTGGATTCAAAGGAAAGATGAGGCATTTAGCTCACAGTGTGATTGGATGTCTCTGTTTGCCAGGAATGACTGGTTCTTGTATAGCGGAACGCATCTTTATCTAGAGTAAAAAGTTGCCATAGTGGTTGAGGGGGTCTGTGAGATGCTTGGTCATAAAATGAAACTGAGAAAATACACTCCGGGGGAGACAAGGATATAATTTTACTTTCCTGGAAGAAGTAGCATGTTTGTTCACAGTGAAGTGGGTATATTTTTTCACACTAATGAGGTATCTAGTGGGCACAGCACACAGGTTCTCTCCTTTCACCATGGACAGTCATACTGTCTCATTTGAGCCTTAATACAACCTCATGAGGAAAACGACATTAAGGTTCCTAGGGGTACAGTAACTTGCTCAAGGCCACACAAGTGGTGGTGCTACAACTGAACCCATATATGTCTGGGTTCAAACCTAATCCTCTTCAAATGTTTTCTCATTACCTCTCTGATAGGAAGTTAGGAAGATGTAGGAAAGTTTATGGTGATAACCAAATTCATGGTGGAAATAAAACTATGTTACAGGATTTCCTTCCCTTTGCTATTACAAAGATTTTTTTTCTAAGTTCTAAGAAAGCATTCTCTCATTTAGCCTGGGGAAAGGAAAATAGGTCATGTTCTTTGGTAATTTATTTAATTTATTTAAAAATTTATTTAAAAATAAGATCAATAAGCACAATTTATAATGAATATTTGACTTTCAGATAATTTTCCTTTGCTTAACCCTGAACAAAGAATCAATTTTTTCCCAGAGAAGAGGTGAAAAAAGTCAAATTAATCAAGAACCAACAGCAACTTAATTTAGTGTGGCTCCCTTAGAGTACAAAACAATCAAATTGCCCACATTTAACTTCAAGTGCAGAGAACAGAACATTTTTTCATAAGAACAAATAATATTAAACACTTCAGTTCCTTATGAAGGCTGGACAAGTATATAATGTGAAGGAAAAATATGTAAAGAAGGGCAGAGGTGTCTAAGAGACTGTCTTTGATGAGCTCTCAGTGGGCTGTGCTCTAATCTCAGTTCTGAACTGTTTAGCTGCATGAACCTAGGCAAACTATAGAGAGTTAGAAACCACAGAAAATAGAGGTTTTCTAATCTGAGAGTATCATATTATAGATCAGGACATGACATTTCATCCATAGTAAATGACTTGCCAATGATCAAACAAATAATGGAGAACTAGGACTGTACTGTGCTTCATTCATTTAACTTCTAGGTGTCTCAGTTTCCTACTTGGTAAAATAAAGGAATATGAAGCAACTTGATATCACAGAAGAGACACTTCACTTGGAGATGACAGCCTGGGTTTGAGCTTCCATCTCTAATGCCCACCCATTGATCTCAGGCAAGTTCATATCTCTTGTTCAGTTTTCACAAATTCTAAATTTAAAATTAAAATCCCTGCCCAGGCTATATCACAGAGATGTTGAAAGAAACTAAGATGATAATGTATAGGCAAGTACTTTGAAAACAGTGAAGCACTTCAGAGAAGCAAAGGAATTACAATAATGGTGATGATGATTAAGTCCTCTTGCTCTCAATTCTAGTTGGAAGGGAGAGCCTGCATTTGGAAAGAGTGAATTCTCTCGGTGGAATGGGGGCCAAATTATGGAGACTCATAAATGACAAGATGTGAGTTTAGATGGCTTTTAAAAAACAGAGTGCAATTGGTAGAATTGCCAAATAAAATACAGGATGTCCAGTCAAATTTGAATTTCAGATAAACAACAGATAATTTGTTAGTATAAATATGTCCCAAATACTGCACAAGACATACTTAAACTAACAAATTATCTGTTGTTTATGTGAAATTTAAATTTTATTGGGTATTTTTGATTTTTTTTTTCTTTTACTAAGTCAGGCAACCCTAATAATTGAGGGATTTCTGTGTAGGGTAGCAAGTGATGTCTGAAAGTAATGGTTCAAGACTATTGTGGATATATGGGGATCATGTAGGAGTGGAAGCAAGGAGAACACTCTGGTTTGGGTTCCCCTAAAAAGAGAGCTTAAAAGGAGATTTAGGGCTTCCCTGGTGGTGCAGTGGTTGGGAGTCCGCCTGCCGATGCGGGGGACACAGGTTCGTGCCCCAGTCCGGGAGGATCCCGCATGCCGTGGAGCAGCTGGGCCCGTGGGCCATGGCTGCTGAGCCTGTGCATCCAGAGCCTGTGCTCCGCAACAGGAGAGGCCACGGCAGTGAGAGGCCTATGTACCACACACACACACACACACACAAAGGAGATTTAAGGGCAGTAATTTATATGCGAGGTGAGGCCAGGAAATTTGGTGAGGAATAGAGGAAAGTGAGAGCCACTCTAAGGGTGCATAAGTCATTGTTGTAGGCAGTGGGGTCTGGATTTCACTGGTTTCAATGAAAAGCCTATATAATTCCTCTTAGGACGGAGGCTAGGGTATTTACTCACTAGCTCCCAGTACCCTATTGATTAAGGGTTTCCCCTGGAGGATGAGAGGGATCAGAATATATCACCCCAAAATATTCCACTTTGGCATAAAGATTATTTTGAGTGAAGGCAACTGAAAATCAGCAGACATAGAAAAAAGCTCTCTACCCTAAAAGCAGGGCATAAATTTCCCTTTGTGAAGGAGTTCCCCCCGCTTCTCTCATAACAAGAGGGGCAGAACTACTCTTAATCACTAGAGATGACTCGAGACTCTTATAATCTCAGAAACAACACCAAGAGGAATCTGTATAATAAACCTTACTAAATAACCCTTACCTTCCATTAGTTTCCTCCATATATTTATCTTCCCACAATTTACTACCCCTAGAAGTTCACACCCTCCCCCCTTTTTTTGTCTTACCACTTTTTCAAAAATATATTGCCTTTGTTAAAATGGTATATAAGCCTCCAGGGGCAAGTGCCTCTTTGGGGTTTTCACTTCATTTTCTGTGAGACCCCCATACTATGTTAAAATATTAACATCAAATAAAATTTATGTCTTTTCTCCTATCAATCTGTCTTTTGTCAATTTAGTTTGCAGGCCCCAGACACTAAACTAAGAGGGCAGAGGAAAAAGTTCTTTCTACCCCTACTGAGGTCTTAACTCCCCTACACATCTAGGATGCATACCCCCTTGGGATGAGCAGTTTCCAAAAGCTTCAGAGAAACTTGGATGTAGTAAGGCTTGGAGCAGTTTAGGGCACCTGTGGTGGGATGTGTCGGCAATAGTCTGATCCTACACTAATTGTCTAGAACAGCTGCAGCTGAAATAAGAGGAGAATGGAGGGGATGTGTTGTGGGACACCCAAAACATCTACAGAGACTACAAAGAGGCCACTAATGCAGAAATGATGAAGTCTTGGATGAGTTATACATTTGTTCCAAAAACACTTATTTAGTACCTATTATATGGTATTAGCCAAGAAGAAAAAAGAGCATGTTGTTCACCACCCAATTCTACAAGGATTAAGTCATTAGCCACTGCAGTTATTGACCAACGGGATGAAATTCAGGATGAAAAACAGGATGAGGCACTCTGTGCTTTAGAAGAATAGGCCCCTTAGTGAGTTAGATATATATATATATATCTCAAGAAGAATTTTAATGACCCCAGATTCTTGCATCTTCCAATGCATAGAAAACACTAAAATCATTAACTTGAGATACCTGTTCTTTGTGACTAGCAGTAATCTTTTACTGAGATGTATGCCTGACTGAACATATTCTGTGGCCAAATATCATTTATAAGCAGGTTTTGCCCCTACTTCTTTGGAGGAGTTCTCTCAGAGCAACTGAGAGGCTGTCTTCTAGACTATAGTCCTCAGGCCCCTGAATAAAACCTAAACTCACAGCTCTTATGTTGTGCATTTTTCTTTATATCAACAATGGTAAGCATGTTCTAAACACGGGGAATTCAAAGAATGATACAGTTCCTGCTTTCAAGGAACTTTCAATCTATTAGAGAAAGAAAGTAAAAAATAAATACAGTAATTAAAATGCAGTTTGCTAACTATTATCACAGAGGTAATACTTAGAATGTTATCAAAATAAAAGCAAGCGCCCAGAAAAAGAGAGCAAAAAACAAAAGCGATTTTAAAGACTAACCAATCAAATTAGGTGAATTAATATCTCTCCCATCCCTCACATTCAGCATCCAAATGTGACTCTAAAATTTTGAATGAGGGTGACTGAGAAATGATAGAATTTATAGACCCAGGAAGTTGGGAAGATGAGCTTGTTTCACGATGAATGAAAACTAGTTATTTCTAGATTATATTAAGTTGGAAGTGGTTAGGACCTGCAAAGGTGTCTAGGAGGTCTGTGAAGACAAAGGGCTGGTGTTTGGTCTAAAGACCAGGGCTGGAACTCATCTGAGAATTTGGAAGCCCTGGAGGAGAATGAGAGTCAGGAGCAGGGCAAATTCAATACGTAAAATATTGATGAAAGAATCAGGTTGGTGCCAAGAATGATGCCTCAGAGAGCATCTGAGGAGAAAAAGATGACATAGTAGGAATAAACCTACCTAAGGAGGCAAAAGACCTGTACTCCAAAAACTATAAGATGCTGATGAAAGAAATTAAAGATGACACAAATAGATGGAGAGATACACTGTGTTCTTGGGTTGGAAATATCAATTTTGTCAAAACGATTATACTACTCAAAGCAATCTACAGATTCAGTGCAAACCCTTTCATATTACCAATGGCATTTTTCACAGAACTAGAGCAAAAAATTTTTTAATTTGTATGGAAACACAAAAGACCAAGAATAGCCAAAACAAGCTTGAGAAAGAAAAATGGTGCTGGAGGAATCATGCACCCTGACTTTGGACTATACTACAAAGCTACAGTAATCAAGACAGTATGGTACTGGCAGAAAAACAGAAACATAGGTTAATGGAAAAGGATAGAAAGCCCAGAGATAAAGCCACGCACATATGGTCACCTTATCTTTGATAAAGGAGGTAAGAATATACAATGGAGAAAAGACAATCTCTTCAATAAGTGGTGCTAGGAAAACTGCATAACTACATGTAAAAGAATGAAATTAGAATGCTCTCTAACATCATATACAAAAATAAATTCAAAGTGGATTAAAGACCTAAATGTAAGACCAGATACTACAAAACTCCTAGAGTAAAACATAGGCAGAACACTCTTTGACATAAATTGCAGCAATATCTTTTTGGATCCATCTCCTAGAATAATGGAAACAAAAGTAAAAATAAACAAATGGGACCTAATCAAACTTATAAGCTTTTTCCCAGCAAAGGAACACATAAACAAAATGAAATGGGAGAAGATATTTGAAAATGATGAAAGTGACAAGGGATTAATCTCCAAAACATACAAACAGCTCATACAGCTCAATATCAAATAAACAAACAACCCAATTGAAAAATGGGCAGAAGATTTAAAAAGCCATTTCTCCAAAGAAAATATACAGAAGGCCAACAGGAACATAAAAAGATGCTCAACATTGCTAATTATTAGAGAAATGCAAAGCAAAACTACAATGAGGTACCACCTCACACTGGTCAGAATGGCCAACATTAAAAAGTCTACAAATAAGAAATGATGGAGAGGGTGTGGAGAAAAGGGAACCCTCCTACACTGTTGGTCGGAATGTAAATTGGTACAACCATTATGGAGAACAGTATGGAGGTTCCTTAAAAAACTAAAAATAGACTTACCATATGATCCAGCAATCCCACTCCCAGGCGTATATCTGGGAAAGACGAAAACTCTAATTCGAAAAGATACATGTACCCCAGTGTTCACTGCAGCACTATTTACAGTAGTGAAGCCATAGAAGCAACCTAAACGTCCATTGACAGATGAATGGATAAAGATGTGGCGTGTGTGTATGTGTATATACATATATATATATATATATATATAGAGAGAGAGAGAGACAGAGAGAGACAGAGAGAGACAGAGAGTGAGAGATAGGGAATGTTACTCAGCCAAAAAATAAAGGAATGAAATAATGCCATTTGCAGCAACATGGATGGACCTAGAGATTATCATTCTTCAATGAAGAATTTGTTGCCCCAGATGGTGAGAGTGCAACCCACCTTCAATTACCCCCTCAGGGATTGCCTTAGTTGCTGAGATTAGTTGCTAGGTCCCAGCTCCCAGTCTTCTGAGGAGGGATGCATTTCAATGACTAATGGAGATAGGGGTACAAAGCCTGGCTATCTAAGCCCAAGTAGAACCTCTCGATGAGGTCACCCATGGCTGTCATTGCCTACCTCACAGCTTCACGTTGCCTGACTAGTTCTGCTTTTTTTCACTCCCTTCCATAAGACACTGCTTAAGAAATCTCCTGCAAAGTAAACTCCATCTCAGAATCTGCTTCCAAGGGAAACCACTCTGTGGCATCATGTGATCTATCTTTATCAGTTAAGTGTCTGCAAGTAATAGACAACTCCATCTCAATTGGCTTAAACAATAAGGAAATAATGCTTTCTCACATTACCTGAAGTCCTGAGGTGGCGTTGTTCCAGGGTTAGTTAATCCAGTGGCTCACGAAAACCATCCAGTCCCCTAGGTTTCTTTCTTTCTGCTCTGCCATCCTCAGCATGGTAGCTTGGTACCTCAGCCTTGCATTCTTCACACTTACAAAATGGGTCACATTTTGAAAATGTGTGAAAATGTCCTGCAATAAGAAAAGAACTGCTATTTCCTGGGTGAATCTTTTTTAAGAGCAAGACACCCTTTCCTAGAAGCCCTCTGGCTGACCTCCCTTCAGTCACTGGCCAGAACTGGGGCTCACACCTCCCTCCAAACCAATCACTGGCAGGGGAATGGGAGGGCCTCAATTTGTAGAAAACACTCAAAATTGGCTCATGAATCTTTTCCAGGATGGACATACCCCTGAAAAAAAACAGGGTAACAACATTGCCACACCCTAGAATGAGTTTATTCAGCTTTTTTCTTCCAAGTAACTAATTTTTCATAATTTAAAATCTAGGTTAGGTACCTGGAGGGAACTGTTATTTTTATATAAATCACCTGGATGGGCCTTCTGTGAATCTTCTTGCAAGGACAATGAAATGACTTTTTTTTTTGCCAGGAGGTGAAATATGTGGTGATGTTTTCTAGCCATCAGTGAGCCTTCTATGCATTAGATATACATGTACCTTCACCAGAGTTTGAGTTCAGCGGAAATCAGCAGCACCTGACACCCTGCACCAATTTTACTGAATTTAGAAGGAAAAGTTAAGAAGCACATTTTCAAATAAGCCAGTTACAAAAAGACAAATACTGTATGATTCTACTTATATGAGGTACCTAGAATAGTCAAGCTCATAGAGACAGAAAGGAGAATGGTAGTTGCCAGGGGCTGGTGGAGGGTGATGGGCAGTTACTGCTTAATGGGTACAGAGTTTCTGTTTTGCAAGATGGAAAGAGTTTTTGGATGGATGGTGTTGATGGCTGCAAAACAGGGTGAATGTACTTAATGTCACTGAAGTATACACTTAAAAATGGTAAACTTTATCTTACATATATTTTACCATAATTTTTTTTCACTTTCCATTCTATTTATTTTTAACATCCCTATTGGAGTATAATCGCTTTACAATGGTGTGTTAGTTTCTGCTTTATAACAAAGTGAATCAGTTATACATATACATACACACGTGTCCCCATATGTCTTCCCTCTTGCGTCTCCCTCCCTCCAACCCTCCTTATCTCACCCCTCTAAATGGTAACAGAGAACCAAGCTGATCTCCCTGTGCTATGCGGCTGCTTCGCACTAGGTATCTATTTTACATTTGGTAGTATATGTATGTCCATGCCACTCTCTCACGTTGTCCCAGCTTGCCCTTAGCCCTCCCGTATGCTCAAGTCCATTCTCTAGTAGGTCTGTGTCTTTATTTCCGTATTGCCCCTAGGTTCATCATGACCTTTTTTATTTAGATTCCATATATATGTGTTAACATACGGTATTTGTTTTTCTCTTTCTGACTTACTTCACTCTGTATGACAGACTCTAGGTCCATACACCTCACTACAAGCAACTCAATTTCAGTTCTTTTTATGGCTGAATAACATTCCATTGTATATATGTGCCACATCTTCTTTATGCATTCATCTGTTGATGGACACTTAGGTTGCTTCCATGTCCGGGCTATTGTAAATAGAGCTGCAATGAACATTGTGGTACATGACTCTTATTGAATTATGGTTTTCTCAGGGTATATGTCCAGGAGTGGGATTGCTGAGTCATATGGCAGCTCTATTTGTAGTTTTTTAAGGAACCTCCATACTGTTCTCCATAGTGGTTGTATCAATGTACATTCCCACCAACAGTGCAAGAGGGTTCCCTTTTCACCACACCCCCTCCAGCATTTATTGTTTGTAGATTTTTTGATGATGGCCATTCTAACCAGTGTGAGATGATATTTCATGGTAGTTTTGATTTGCATTTCTCTAATGATTAATGATGTTGAGCATTCTTTCATGTGTTTGTTGGCAACCTGTATATCTTCTTTGCAGAAATGTCTACTTAGGTCTTCTGCCCATTTTTGGATTGGGTTGTTTGGTTTTTTGATATTGAGCTGCATGAGCTGCCTGCAAACTTTGGAGATTAATCCTTTGTCAGTTGCTTCATTTGCAAATATTTTCTCCCATTCTGAGAGTTGCTTTTCATCTTGTTTATGGTTTCCTTCGCTGTGCAAAACGTTTTAAGTTTCATTAGGTCCCGTTTATTTTTGTTTTTATTTCCATTTCTCTAGGAGGTGGGTCAAAAGGATCTTGCTGTGATTTATGTGATAGAGTGTTCTATCTATGTTTTCCTCTAAGAGTTTGATAGTGTCTGGCCTTACATTTAGGTGTTGAAGCCATTTTGAGTTTATTTTTGTGTATGGTGTTAGGGAGTGTTCTAAATTCATTCTTTCACATGTGGCTGTCCAGTTTTCCCAGCACCACTTATTGAAGAGGCTGTCTTTTCTCCACTGTATATTCTTGCCTCCTTTATCAAAGATAAGGTAAACATATGTGCGTGGGTTTATCTCTGGGCTTTCTATCCTGTTCCATTGATCTGTATTTCTGTTTCCGTGCCAGTACCATACTGTCTTGATTACTGTAGGTTTGTAATATAGTCTGAAGACAGGGAGCCTGATTCCTCCAGCTCCGTTTTTCTTTCTCAAAATCCCTTTGGCTATTCGGGGTTTTTTGTGTTTCCATACATATTGTGAAATTATTTGTTCTAGTTCTGTGGAAAATGCCACTGGTAGTTTAATAGGGATTGCAGTGAATCTGTAGATTGCTTTGGGTAGTAGAGTCATTTTCACAATGTTGATTCTTCCAATCCAAGAACATGGTATATCTTTCCATCTATTCGTATCACCTTTAATTTCTTTCATCAGTGTCTTATAATTTTCTGCATACAGGTCTTTGGTCTCCTTAGGTAGGTTTATTCCTAGATATTTTATTCTATTTTTTGCAATGGTAAATGGGAGTGTTTTCTTGATTTCTCTTTCAGATTTTTCATCATTAGTGTATAGGAATGCAAGAGATTTCTGTGCATTAATTTTGTATCCTGCTACTGTACCAAATTCATTGATTAGCTCTAGTAGTTTTCTTGTAGCATCTTTAGGATTCTCTATATATCATATCATGTCATCTGCAAACAGGGACAGCTTTACTTCTTCTTTTCCAATTTGGATTCCTTTTATTTCTTTTTCTTCTCCGATTTCTGTGGCTAAAACTTCCAAAATTATGTTGAATAATACTAGTGCGAGTGGGCAACCCTGCCTTGTTCCTGATCTTAGTGGAAATGGTTTCAGTTTTTCATCATTGATGACGATGTTGGCTGTGGGTTTGTCATATATGGCCTTTATTATGTTGAGGAAAGTTCCCTCTATGCCTATTTTCTGGAGGGTTTTTATCATAAATGGGTTTTGAATTTTTTCGAAAGCTTTCTCTGAACCTATTGAGATGATCATATGGTTTTTCACTTTTAATTTCTTAATATGGTGTATCACATTGATAGATCTGCCTATATTGAAGAATCCTTGCATTCCTGGGATAAACCCCACTTGATCATGGTGAATGATGCTTTTAATGTTCTGTTGGATTATGTTTGCTAATATTTTGTTGAGGATTTTTGCATGTATGTTCATCAGTGATATTGGCCTGTAGTTTTCTTTCTTTGTGACATCTTTGTCTGGTTTTGGTATCAGGGGGATGGTGGCCTCATAGAATGAGTTTGGGAGTGTCCCTCCCTCTGGTATATTTTGGAAGAGTTTGAGAAGGATAGGTGTTAGCTCTTCTCTAAATGTTTGATAGAATTCACCTGTGAAGCCATCTGGTCCTAGGCTTTTGTTTGCTGGAAGATTTTTAATCACAGTTTCAATTTCAATGCCTGTGATTGGTGTGTTTATATTTTCTATTTCTTCCTGGTTCAGTCTCGAAAGGTTGTGTTTTTTAAGAATTTGTCCATTTCTTCCAAGTTGTCCATTTTATTGGCATAGTGTTGCTTGTAGTAATCTCTCATTATCCTTTGTATTTCTGCAGTGTCAGTTGTTACTTCTCCTTTTTCACTTGTAATTGTATTAATTTGAGTCTTCTCCCTTTTTTTCTTGATGAGTCTGGCTAATGGTTTACCAATTTTGTTTATCTTCTCAAAGAACCAACTTTTAGTTTTATTGATCTTTGCTATCATTTCCTTCATTTCTTTTTCATTTATTTCTGATCTGATCTTTATGATTTCTTTCCTTCTGCTAAATTTGGGGGTTTCTTTGTTCTTCTTTCTCTAATTGATTTAGGTGTAAGGTTAGATTCTTTATTTGAGCTGTTTCTTGTTTCTTAAGTTAGGATTGTATTGCTATAAACTTCCCTCTTAGAACTGCTTTTGCTGCACCCCATAATTTTTGAGTGGTTGTGTTTTCATTGTCATTTGTTTCTTGGTATTTTTTTATTTCTTATTTGATTTCTTCAGTGATTTCTTGCTTATTAAGTAGCGTATTGTTTAGCCTCCATGTGTTTGTATTTTAAACAGATTTTTTTTCCTTTAATTGATATGTAGTCTCATAGCATTGTGGTCGGAAAAGATACTTGATACGATTTCAATTTTCTTAAATTTACCAAGGCTTGATTTGTGATGCAGATATGATCGATCTATCCTGGAGAATGTTCCATGAGCACTTGACAAGAAAGTGCATTCTGTTGTTTCTGGATGGAATGTCCTATAAATATCAATTAAGTCCATCCTGTTTAATGTATCATTTAAAGCTTGTGTTTCTTTATTTATTTTCATTTTGGATTATCTGTCCATTGGTGAAAGTGGGGTGTTAAAGTCCCCTACTATGATTGTGTTACTGTCGATTTCCCCTTTTATGGCTGTCAGTATTTGCCTTATGTATTGAGGTGCTCTTCTGTTGGGTGCATAAATATTTACTACTGTTATATCTTCTTCTTGGATTGATCCCTTGATCATTATGTAGTGTCCTTCTTTTCTCTTGTAATAGTCTTTGTTTTAAAGTCTATTTTGTCTGATATGAGAATTACTACTCCAACTTTCTTTTGATTTCCATTTGCATGGACTATCTTTTTCCATCCCCTCACTTTCAGTCTGTATGTGTCCCTAGGTCTGAAGTGGGTCTCCTGTAGACAGCATATATATGGGTCTTGTTTTTGTATCCATTCAGCCAGTCTATGTCTTTTGGTTGGAGCATTGAAACCATTTACATTTCAGGTAGTTATTGATATGTATGTTCCTATTACCATTTACTTAATTGTTTGGGGTTTGTTATTGTAGGTTTTTTCCTTCTCTTGTGTTTCTTCCCTCGAGAAGTTCCTTTAGCATTTGTTGTAAAGCTGGTTTGGTGGTGCTGAATTCTCTTAGCTTCTTCTTGTCTGTAAAGGTTTTAATTTCTCCATCAAATATGAATGACATCCTTGCTGGGTAGAGTGATCTTGGTTGTAGGTTTTTCTCCTTCAACACTTTAAATATGTCCTGCCACTTCCTTCTGGCTTGCAGAGTTTCTGTTGAAAGATCAGCTGTTAACCTTATGGGGATTCCCTTGTGCATTATTTGTTGGTTTTCCCTTGCTGCTTTTAACATTTTTTCTTTGTATTTAATTTTTGATAGTTGGATTAATATGTGTCTTGGTGTGCTTTCCTTGGATTTATCCTGTATGGGATTGCCTGTGCTTCCTGGACTTGATTAACTATTTCCTTTCCCATATTAGGGAGGTTTTCAACTATAATCTCTTCAAATATTTTCTCAGTCCCTTTCTTTTTCTCTTCTTCTACTGGGACCCCTATAATTCGAATGTTGGTGCATTTAATGTTGTCCCAGAGGTCTCTGAGACTGTCCTCAATTCTTTTCATTCTTTTTGCTTTATTCTGCTCTGCAGTAGTTATTTCCACTATTTTACCTTCCAGGTCACTTATTCATTCTTCTGCCTCAGTTACTGTGCTATTGATGCCTTCTAGAGAATTTTAAATTTCATTTAGTGTGTTGTTCATCATTGCCTGTTTTCTCTTTAGTTCTTCTAGGTCCTTGTTAAATGTTTCTTGCATTTTCTCTATTCTATTTCCAAGATTTTGGATCATCTTTACTCTCATTATTCTGAATTCTTTTTCAGGTAGACTGCCTATTACCTCTTCATTTGTCAGGTCTGGTGGGTTTCTGCCTTGCTCCTTCATCTGCTGTGTGTTTCTATGTCTTCTCATTTTTGTTAACTTACTGTGTTTGGGGTCTCCTTTTCACAGGCTGCAGGTTCGTAGTTCCCGTTGTTTTTGGTGTCTGTCCCCAGTGGCTAAGATTGGTTCAGTGGGGTGTGTAGGCTTCCTGGTGGAGGGGATTAGTGCCTGTGTTCTGGTGGATGAGGCTGGATCTTGTCTTTCTGGTGGTCAGGTCCACATCTGGTGGTGTGTTTTGAGGTGCCTGTGGCCTTATTATGATTTTAGGCAGCCTCTCTGCTAATGGATGGGGTTGTGTTCCTGTCTTGCTAGTTGTTTGGCATAGGGTGTCCAACACTGTAGCTTGCTGGTCATTGAGTGGAGCTGGGTCTTGGCGTTGAGATGGAGATCTCTGGGAGATTTTCGCCATTTGATATCACGTGGAGCTGGGAGGTGTCTTGTGGACCAGTGTCCTGAACTTGGTTCTCCCACCTCAGAGGCACAGCCCTGACGCCTGGCTGGAGCACCTAGAGCCTGTCATCCACACGGCTCAGAATAAAAGGGAGGAAGGAAGAAAGAAGAAGATAAAAAAAAGTAAAATAAAATAAAAAGTTATTAAAATAAAAAATAATTGTTAAAAAAATTTTTAAGTAATAAAAAAAAGAGAGCAAGCAAACCAACAAACAAAACCATCAATGATAACAAGTGCTAAAAACTATCCAAAAATTAAAAAACAGTAAACGGACAGATAGAACTCTAGGATAAATGGTAAAAGCTAAGCTATACAGACAAAATCACTCACAGAAGCATACACACACACACTCACAAAAAGAGAAAAAGGGAAAAAATATGTATATTTTTGCTCCCAAAGTCCACTTCCTCAATTTGGGATGATTCTTTGTCTATTCAGGTATTCCACAGATGCAGGGTACATGAAGTTGACTGGAGATTTAATCTGCTGCTCCTGAGGCTGCTGGGAGAGATTTCCCTTTCTCTTCTTTGTTTGCAACAGCTCCCGGGGTTCAGCTTTGGATTTGGCCCCACCTCTGCCTGTAGGTCACCTGAGGGCATCTGTTCTTTGCTCAGACAGGACGGGGTTAAAGGAGCAGCTGCTTCGGGGGCTCTGGCTCACTCAGGCCATGGGGGAGGGAGGGGTACGGAGTGCGGGGCGAGCCTGCAGCAGCAGAGGCCGGCATGACATTGCACCAGGCTGAGGTGCGCCATGTGTTTTCCCGGGGAAGCTGTCCCTGGATCACGGGACCCTTGCAGTGGAGGGCTGCACAGTCTCCCGGAAGGGGAGGTGTGGATAGTGTCCTGTGCTTGCACACAGGCTTCTTGGTGGTAGCAGCAGCAGCCTCAGCATCTCATGCCCATCTCTGCGGTCCGCGCTGATAGCCACGGCTCATGCCCATCTCTGGAGCTCCTTTAAGCAGCGCTCTTAATCCCCTCTCCTCGTGCAACAGGAAACAGAGGCAAGAAAAAGTCCCTTTTCTCTCCGGCAGCTCCAGACCTTTTCCCGGACTCCCTCCCAGCTAGCTGAGGTGCACTAACCCCTTCAGGCTGTGATCATGCCGCCAACCCCAGTCCTCTCCCTGGGATCCGACCGAAGCTCGAGCCTCAGCTCCCAGCCTCCGCCCGCCCCGGCAGGTGAGCAGACAAGCCTCTCGGGCTGGTGAGTGCTGGTCGGCACCGGTTCTCTGTGCGGGAATCTCTCTGTTTTGCCCTCTGCACCCCTGTTGCTGTGCTCTCCTCCGAAGCCCCAAAGTTTCCCTCCTCCGCCACCTGCAGTCTCCACCCGCGAAGGGGTTTCTAGTATGTGGAAACCATGCCTCCTTCAAAGCTCCCTCCCACTGGTGCAGGTCCCATCCCTATTCTTTTGTCTCTGTTTTTTCTTTTTTCTTTTGCCCTACCCAGGTACGTGGGGAGTTTCTTGCCTTTTGGGAGGTCTGAGGTCTTCTGCCAGTGTTCAGTAGGTGTTCTGTAGGAGTTGTTCCACATGTAGATGTATTTCTGATGTATTTGTGGGGAGGAAGGTGATATCCACGTCTTACTCTAGCACCATCTTGAAGCTCCTCTTACCATAATTTTTTTTAAAAGGGGAACCATATTTTCAGTGAACACCTGCGGGAAGAAAACCCAACAGCTGGGATTCAGGAAAATAGTTTTTTTTTTTTTTTCCTTGAAAAGCCTTAATCAGTCACTGGAACTGCTTTTGCTTATAAACACCTACTGCAAGCTTATTTTATTGTGTTATATTGGTAAAATGGCTATGTGTAGTTTAAATGGTTGTAGCTGTTGGCTCATCATGTAGCAAAATTAATTCTAAAAAGAGCTTTGATTTTAAATGGTTAATTATTCCTAAAATTCCATTATTTTAATAATAGATTTCAACCTCCCACTCAGAATACAAGTGGCTACTTATTTAAGTCATATTTATGTCCACATTCATGTCATTTCCTGAATTAGGTGAAAATAATAAACTATGTTGGGGCCAAAAAATGATCAAAATTGGATGAACATATTAATGCTTTTTAATAGCTTGACTTGGAGTTTCATAAATCTCATTCCCAACCAAAGTATGTCACTTGAAATAAATTCCAACTTATCTCCTGCTCAGAGAAGAATACTCCACTGAAATATTTTTAGCTACTTAAAGCCAAAAGGGGATGTCCATCTATTGATGTAAAACAAATTTTTGCACTAGGCAGAGGCTGCACTAGATAATTCCTAAGAGCTTTCTCAACTCCACGATTCTGTGATATGCTGAATTTTTGAAAAGACTCTTAGGGAGAGAGGGAGTGATGAATTTCTAGTGCATATCCCCTCCCAGAAACAACAATTAGAAAAACATCCAGATAGGAAAATACCTTCACAAGAGCTAAGGATTCCAGGTGAGTGTTTACATCACCTGGGTGAAACTAGAAATAAGAAAAGACACACTGAAGAAGAAAGGAGAGATATACTCACATTACCCCATCACCCCTCCCCCAAGCCCAGGCAGTCCAGCATGGAGAGAGACACCCTCCCCATGAGAGAAGGAAAGTCAAGTGAGTGCCCACTTTCACCATAGACGCCAGCACCAGCCTATCTCAGCAACAGGCCAATTCCCATGATGTTAGGTGGCTCCCTGTGAACTCCCAGGAACTTAGGTCCTTGACCCACTCAGGTGCCTGCTGGCTCCAGCAAACCCAGGAAGCTCCTATAATACCAGACTCCCAGAGGTCTCCCACAAACCCAGACTCCCAGTCCACCCTAGCACCAGCCATCTCTTATGGCACCAGGTTCCCAGAGAGCTCCCATGAACCAAGGCTCTGGGCACATCCCAGTGCCAGCTGCCTCCCAAGGCCCAGGTGGCTCCTGTGGCCCCAGACTCCCAATCAACCCCCATAAACACAGGCTCCAGGTGGATATCCACACACTAGGTCTCCCAGCTAGGCTCAGCATCAGGCTGACTACCACAGATCCAGGCTTTCATCCAACCCCAGCACCAGGCTGGACCCTGCACCAGTCCAGACTGTCTCCTGTGAACCCAGGTTCCCGGCTGGCCCCTGTGGTCCCAGCCTCCAGGCCAGCTACTGTGAAACCAGGCTCCAAGACCAATTCAGTATCAGACTGACCACCAGAGGCCAAGATTCTTGGCCTGCCCCAGTGGTCCTCAGTGCCTGGTTGGCCCCTGTAGACCCAGGATCCAGGTTCACCCACATCGACTCAAGTCCCAGGCTCATCCATCAGAGACTTAGGTGTCAGGCCCACACCAGTGAATCCAACTCCAGGCCCCTCTCCCACTGACCCAGGTACCAGGATGGCCTCTATGTATCCAAGCACTAGGTTTTCCCACCCAAGGCACCAGATCTACCCACCCAAGGACTCCAGCAGCAAGCCTGCCCATGGACACTACCAGAGAACCCATATAGAATCTCTGGACTGGCTAATGGGTGAAAGGCTTGCCTGCCGAAGCCAGTCTATAAAGATTGGAAGAAGTGACTACTTCAAATGTGTGGACACCAACACAAGGCCTCAGTGATCATGAATAATCACGGAAACATGACCCCACCAAAGGAAACTAATAAACTCCAATGACTAACCCTAAAAAACTGGAGGTTTATGAACTATCTGACAAAGAACTCAGAAAAATCCTCTTAAAGAAATTCAGTGAACTACAAAAATACACAGGTAAACAACTAAATGAAATTAGGAAAACAATGCATGAACAAAATGAGAAGTTTAACAAAGAAATAGAAATCTTAAAACAAATCAAACAGAAACCCTAGAGTTGAAGAATACAATGACCCCTATCTTATACCACTCACAAAAATTAAGTTGAAATGGAGTAAAGCAAGCATTAAATGTAAGACCTGAAACTGTAAAAGCACTAGAAAAAAACAGGGAAAAAGCTCCTTGACATTGATTGGCAATGATTTTTTTCTATATGACACCAAAAGTACAGGCAACTATAGCAAAAATCAATAAGTGGGACTACATCAAAATAAAAAGCTACTTCACAGTGAAAGAAACAATCAACAAAATGATAAGGCAACCTATGGAATGGGAGAAAATATTTGCAAACCATCTGTCTAATAAGGGGCTAATATCCAAAATATACAAGGAACTCAATAGCAAAAAACAAATAATCTGATTTAAAAATGAGAAGAGGACTTGAATAGACATTTTTCCAAAGAAGACATACAGATGGCTCACAGGTACACAAAAAGGTGTTCAACCTCACTCATCATCAGGGAAATGCAAATCAAAACCACAATGAGATATCACCTTATACCTGTTAGATGGCTATTATCCAAAAGTCAAGAGATAACAAGCACTGGAGAGAAAGAAGAGAAAAGGGAACCCTTGTGCACTCTTGGTAGGAATGTACATTGGTGCAGCCACTATGGAAAACAGTATGGAGGTTCCTCAACAAACTGAAAAAAAGAACTACGATATAATCCAGCAATCCCAATTCTGGGAATATATCTAAAGGAATTGAAAACATTATGTTGAAAAGATATCTGTACCCACATGTTCATAGCAGCGTTATCTACAATAGCCAAGACTTGGAAACAAATTAAGTGCACACTGACGAATGAATGGATAAAGAAGTTGTACTGTGTGTGTGTGTATACACACTACAATGGAATATTATTCAGCCAAAGCAAAAAAGGAAATCCTGCCATCTGCAATAATGTGGATATACCTTGAGGGCATTATGCTAAGTAAAATAAGATAAAGTCAAATACTCTATGATCTTACTTATACATGGAATCTAAAAAATTTTTTTTTAAATTTTTTTCTAACTCACAGAAAAAGAGATCAGATTTGGAGTTACCAGAGACAGAAAGTGGAGGGATGGGGAATTGGATGATGGTGGTGAAAATGTACAATCTTCCAGTTGTGAAATAAATGAGTACTAGGGATGTAACGTACAATATGATGACTATAGTTAATACTGCCACATGGTGTATTTGAAAGTTAAGAGGGTAAATCCCAAGAGTTCTCATCACAAGGAACAAACTTTTTTTTCTTTTTTTCTTCTTTTGTATCTATATGAAATGGTTGACATTAAGTAAATTTATTGTGGTAATCATTTCACAATATATGTAAGTCAAACCATTATGCTGTACACCTTAATTTTATATTGTGTTGCATGTCAGTTATATCTCAATAAAACTGGAAAAAATAGAGCTACCATATGATCCAGCAATCCCACTTTTGGATATATATTCAATGGAAATGAAATTACTATCCTGAAGAAATATCTGCACCTCTATATTCATTGCAGAATTATTCACAATAGATAAGACAGGGAAACAACCTAAGTTTCCACTGATGGATAAACGGATAAAGAAAATGTGGTTATACTGCTATATTTAAAATGGGTAACCAACAAGGACCTACTGTATAGCACAGGGAACTCTCCTCAATATTACATAACAACCTAAATGGGAAAAGAATTTGAAAAAGAATAGATACATGTATATGTATAACTGAATCACTTTGCTCTACACCTGAAACTATCACAACATTGTTAATCAACTATACTCCAATATAAAATAAAAAGGTTAAAAAAAAGAAAATGTGGTTATATGTACATACAATGGAATATTATTCAGCCATAAAAAAGAAGGAAATCCTGCCTTTTGTGACAATGTGTATGGATCTTGAGGGCATTATGCTAAATGAAATAAATCAGATAGAAAAAGACAAATACTGTATGTTCTCACTTATATGTGGAATCTAAAAAAGTGAAACTCTTAAAAACAGAGAGTAGAATGGTGGTTGCTAGGAGCTGGCCAAATGATATAAACTTTCAGCTAAGAGATGAGGAAGTTCTGGGGACCTAATGTGCAGTATGGTAACTACAGTCCACAATTCTTTATTATCTACTTGAATGTTATTAATAGAGTAGATCTTAAATGTTATCACTACAAAAGTGGTAATTATGTGAGATGATGGATGTGTTAACTAAGCTTATTGTGCTAATCATTTCACAATATATATGTGTAGCAAATAATGATATTGTACACCTTAAACTTACATAAGTTATATATGAATAATATCTGAACAAAGCTAGAGAAAAAAAAAGAAAAGGAAAGAGAAAGGAAAACCAGTGGTAGGCTGGTAAATTTTTAACCAGCCATTAGAAAAAAATGATGCCTGACTCATGGTGTTTTTCTAATTCCCATGGTGTAAATGCTCCCACTATGGTCAATTGCATGCTACTAACATGATGTTACTGAACACAGAGTGGGGGGAAGATGTGCAAAATTGGATCTCAAAGCAGTGGCTCCAGCACATTGCCAATAAACTCATGCATAGAGTTAACCATCTCTTGTTATACACCAAGATTTCTTCTAAGCCACGTTGGCAGATAGCAGGGTGGGAAGGTAGGTGGAACATTTCTATATAATAAAGTGTGCTATGGTCCAGTTGATTCTATAACAGTGAATGTTGTATAGAATTCCTGTTAACACTGATGAGGAAACCTGTTATGGTATATGCTAAAGAAAAATGAAAGGCTGAATAAAGGCAGGCCTCAATGATGGAAAAATTTTGCCATCTGACCCCAAGGGTGGAATTTAGTGGTCCAGTGTTAGGTTTGCAGCTTAACTGATCATAATCTGCCACCCCCGTTGTGGATCTAAATCTCCATTTTTTCTTAACATTATTTTAGTTACAAACAATAATGTAATGTAAGGTAGTCCATTTTCTACTATTATTTGTAGACAGATTTCACTGAGTGAGAAAAAACATTCTAGAATAGAATGTTTAAAAAAGAAAGAAAATTATTCTCATCAGCACTGAATAGAGATATATATTTAAAGGATAAACATCACTCTTGTTCATCCTAATAAATCAGTATTTTTCACATATTGTAGAAACTAAGAGGCCACTATTGTGGGGTCAAATATCCCTACAAAGTGATCTGTACTACTTATTTCCGTTATCCCAATTAAACTCATAAAATCTAACAGTATGGCAGATACTGCTCAGTTCCTATTTTGGAAGTACAAGAATAAAATAAATAAATGATTGGAGACTGTCTTTGGCAATTTCTGTAGTGATAAACAGAAACACATTCAGACTACCTGAAACACTGGTACTCAGTGTTCCCATTAATGGTTCTTATTTCAAGCATGTGGGATTATCTGCCTGAGAGTTTCCTCTGGCCACAGGAGCATGCCCAGCCCATGCAACAAGCACGTCAGAAGTGCCAAGGAATTACCATTCCTGGGAGTAGCCATCTACCAATGATGACTGAGTGTGGTGAATAAATATCTTTGCTTCATTTCCCCTTGAGTGAACAACAAATTGTCCTTTATGCTGTCTTCTGGGAGCCCCCAGCATGAATAAGTCCCAGTTGTCTACAGCAGTAATATGCTCGTGAAGATGCCTATATTGGCTTTCTTCCCTTCTCTGTCTCAGTTCTGCATCCCACTACCAGTGCTTCGTGGGACCACATCCCAAATAAATCACCTTCACTGAAATTCTTGTCCTAAGGTCTGCTTCCAGGGGAAACTTAAACTAAGATAATCAGTAAGGAAGAAATGACCTTCTAAGAATCCAAGAACTGGCACTGAAATGAGACTCAGTCTCATGGAAAATGGGTTTGGCATTGGGAACTCATGAGTATTCACTATAAGGTTCCATCATTACATAAAACATGTTGGTTTTCTTTGTGAGTCTCTTCTCCTCTCCCCTCCAAACTAATTTCTCACCCTGCCTTCTGTAGATCTTTCCTCAACTTCAGAGTTCCTACTTATTCATAAATTTGAATTACTCATAATGTTGACTCACTCATGGCCTATCATGACCCTCCCACTTCTCTCTACTTCATGAATTTTCAGTTTCAGGCTTCACTGTTAATCATAGGAATCTAATTTCATTTTTCAGTTCAAATGGTGGAGAGTGAAAATCTATTATACTCAATCTTTGAGCAGAGCTAATTACAATAGATTAGTTATGCACAGTTAGGCATCATCCAATCCAGGACACTTATATGAGAGTGAAAGAGGCATTGTTAATAATTAGGCCAAGACAACAGGTACTGTTCTGGGCAAATTAGGATGTATGGTCACCTTGTCATATGATACTAATCAATTAATACTGGTTGCCCAGTGATTGTTAAATTAGCCATGACTGTTATGTGTGTGCAAGGAGTCGGGGGGGTGGTAGCTGGCACATGACTGTCCCTTAAAGAGACCAATGATTTTCTAAGGAAATAAAAACATGGTCATTGTTAATTTATAGAACATTCATACTATAGGACTACAAGGACCATTATGGATCACCAGTGATCCCAATACCAAATTTGTGTAACTCCAAAACAATCCACTCTTTGATGCATTATCGGAACACATTCTAAGGCTGAAGATAACTTAGTCATGAATTCAACTATGGCCCATGGGAGACAATAAGAAAACCCAGGGAACTTCACCCCTGTGTCTTACTTGCAGCCCCAAGGTCCTTAGGCAGTCTGTCTTCTTTTTTCCACCTTTCAGTCTTCCTAAGCTTGTTTGTTATGTTACGTCCAGGGATTTTTAGGTATAAAAGAGAGGACCTGGGAGGAATGGGACTATTCCATCTTGACCGCAACCAGCAATCTATGATGAGCTTTTGATAAGGGTTCTCATACATGAAAAGTTGGGAGCCATTACTGTAGTATATTGTCAGATATTTTCCTGTATATAGATTTTTGTGTATTTTTCTTTTAAAATGGTTTGATTAGACTACATATATGACTTTTATAAGTCCTTTTCCTCTTAATAATATAACAAGTACTTTTCAATTCTATCATAATTTCCTCATAAGCATCATCTTAATGGTTGATTGAACTATCCTTCTAGTGTTAGTTACATAGGTTGTTTCTAGTTTTTCACCATTACAAATAATGTTATAACGAGTGTATATGAGCATAAAGCTTTTCTTTAGTTCAGGTTATTTTCTTGGTTTATATGCCTATAAATGAAATTATTATGTCAAGACATAAACATTAAAGTCAATTGGCATAATATATCCTAATTTTTATTGTATTATGACAAGGGAGGGCACCTTTTTCACCTAAAACCCAGCCTTATCTAAAGACCAATTGCAATGGTCCTGCTGAACTGAGAAAAAAAGTATTTTATATCAACTACATTGGAAAAGCTGATGTGAAATGTAGAAAATTGCCCTAATCCAAGGGAATCATTACGTAGTTCAAAAAAACCCAGAGTGTGGCTACTTTAAAATCCTCAGGAAATATGCCTGAGATGTTCTTTGAAGTAATCCAGAGCCTACAACATGTAAAATGATAGCTGGCTGTGTTATTCATGGTGGCTGATACCGAGGAAACAGAGGCAATGTCTTGTGAAATCTGTGTTTGCTAGGACAAAGGGGTTGCCTGGTGCCTTTTCAGAGTCTCCCTCTGTGTGTGTGTGTGTGTGTCTGTCTGTCTGTCTCTCTCTCTCTCTCACTCTCTCTAAGGTGGCATGACTTTCTAGAAAATCTTAGGCTTTAAAACCACACAAACCTAAGTTCAAACCCCTCAATTCCAATTCCTCTCAGGAAATTTGCTCATCTGTAAGGTTGTGATAATGATACCCATTTTATAAAGTCACCTTAATGATTTACTTAACTGAAACAGGTATGTAAGTATTACAGCATAGTATCCAGCATGTGTTACAAAGGAATATTTCAGAGCAAACCTCCTACACTGAATGCCAGTGAGAGCAGGTGTAAAACCAGCTAAAACCCAAGGATTGGCTGGATCATTCGACCTAATTATTGTGCTAGTATCTTCCATTTGCCTCTCCAAATCCCTTTTACCCCTTCTCCACCCAGCTCTGTGCCCCAAGGGAACAGAAACTGAAGCAATGCCCTGGAGAACAGCTAAAGACCTCTTGGGTTAGGGGTCATTCTGCCTTCTCTCATTGGTGTCTTCTCTCTTCTCATGCAGTAGAACCCATAACTCTATGGAAGACATCAACACTGAGGAAAAATTCTAGATTGAGATTCAAGGGACAGCTCCCCAAAGCCCCACAGGACTGGGCTACCAAAGGAGCTGCTGCAGAATCAGGAAATCAAAGCTGTCAGTTCCAGAATCCTATAGCCCATGTCACAATCCACAGGGATGCCTTACATGCTGCCTCTTTTCCCACTTAACTCATTTCCCAATTCAGGTTTCACACAAGAGTATTTAATTGGTGGAGCACAAATCACATTCAGAATCCTAGGTGCAAGGGAGTTTTACAGTCTTTGAAGTACAAAAAGGCACACTAGAAAAAGGTTGGAATAGAAGAGTGAGCCACTCCTTAGCATCTGCTACAGTATGCCATCAAGCTCAAGCAGTTGGTGATGGCCTTTCTTTGGCATCTGAAAAGTCTGGGAGAAGCACAACTACAGATTGAAGCTTATAATTAATGAAAGAGTCCATAAACTAAAGGAAAGGGGTAGATTGCAAACCTCAGAAGAAGTCACATGAAAATCAGCTTCTTAAAGATATCAAGTGTAAGGATCTTCATGAATGCAATCTTTCTAAACAGTGTAGTCTCTGCCTCCATTTCTGATGCTAGAAAGGATCCTAAAGCAAAATACCTTAGCACACCCGCTAACAGGGAGACAGTTTCAGGACCTGGATCTGGACTATGCACTCACGCAGGTCTGTGCAGCATAGGAGACAGACTGTTAACTACTTTGCATGAAGATGTCTCCCCCAGTTATGCTACATGTGACCAGCATAGCTCTGATTCTGCTGCTAATACTTTGGAAAAGAAAATAAGCACAATATTTTTTTTTTCAGTTTAAGACTTTTTTGTTCTTGGCTTACAAAAATAAGCGAGGAATTATTGGAGTTACCCCAGGAAAACACTGGCAATTAGTAAAGTAAGATAACTAAATTAAAGAACACTTGTAATTCCAATGAATGAGATCTAGGACCACAATATGATTATAAAATGAAATTAAACAATCACATGTATTGATATGTACTCTCTTGCAGGAATAGCTTTTTTAGGGGGGGAACAGTCACTCAGCCTAGAATGACATTTCCCAAAGTGGGTTTCCCGGAATTCCAGTAGTGTTTTTTGGTGTGGTCAGTTTTTTTAACGGTCACAAAATTCTCCCATTGCAGTATGACTGCCCCTTTGTGATGTGACTTTGCCCTTCCTCCTACACAGAGATTCGGTATATTTATCTACCCTTTTAAATCTGAGCTGGACTTGGGACTTGCTTTGACCAATGGAATGTGGCAGAAGTGATGTTTTTATGAGTTCTAAAGCCTCAGCTTTAAGAGGCCATACAACTTGCACCTTCCCCATCTTGAACACTGCCCTGAGGCTTCCGAAGGAAACCAGTTTAGCCTACTAGAGGATGAGAACCCACATGGACGGTAACAGGCCAGCACCAACTGCCAGGCATATGATTGATGCCATCTCAGACCTTCCTGTCCAGCCAACCTTACAACAGAATGCTACTTCAGAAGTGAGTCCAGCGGAACAGCCCAATCAACCCACAGAATCGTGAGAAATAATAGATCAATATTTTAAGCCAAAAATTTAAAAAAGACTTCCATTATTTGCCCTCTTACTGTTACTTTTAGGATAAGATCCAGTTTCATTAATTTGGTTACTAAGGTCCAGCATAACATGGTTCCTTATAATACAGACCCTGAAAATCTCCACTAAGAGCCTAGATTCTATGTATGATTCTATGTAACAGGAAATGCTCGCCCATTTTCCTTAAGGAAGAACTGGAAAACATGGGAAGCTGTTTGGGCTGCTGTCATCATTTGTATAATTACAAAATTCAACAACACAGCTGCCAATGTGCAGAGTCTGACAAAGGGAGCCTATCACACACAGAGTGTTTTCTGGAGAATTCACAGAGAGCCGTGCTGGGGGGTGTAGGGCAGTCTGCAGAGTTATATGCCACAACCTATTGCCAACAGCTGCCTCTGCTGGAATCTATGCCTGCTATCCCTCTCTCTTTCTCCCTCTCTCTCTGTCACCCACACACACACACACACACCCACACACACACCATGATTGGTAAAAGGTATGCAGGGGGGCTTATTTTAGAAACCATAAAGATGGTTTCTTTATCTTTCCACAGAGAGAGGTCTTCTCTTGAATTGATTTTTGTTTAAAGATTGTCTTACAAAATGTCCCCAAAGTAACTTCTTGAAAATTAGATAACAAGGTAGAAATTCTACAAACGCCACTCTCCACACCCATAAAACTCTGTTAGCACCCATTTGGACAATACATTTCCTTGCTGGGCTTTCCTTTTCTTACTATATAAAAATATGTCCCACCTGAAAAGGAAGAGGAGAGATGTCCCAGAGAACAGCTAAAGAACTCACGGGTTACTGGGTGATACTGCTTTCTCCTACCATTGGTTTCCTCTTCTCACATAGTTAAGCCCATAGCCACTTCTTGCTTTGGGACTATGGGTGGGGATAATTTATCGAATGATGAGGGAGTGGTAAATCCATCATCATAAAACTTGGGGGTTATCAAAAGACTGATTCATATGAAAAGTCTGGGGGATAAATAAAATGTTTTGTCTCCCTTGGAGGTATCTTTATCTCCCCAGCTTTATCTCTAGCCACTCCTTCTTTCCCAAATCACTAAACTTCTAGTCCAACTACTGCATTGCACTCTTGCTTCTTATGTGGCCTTAAGAGAAATAACACGAATTGGACCAGGACAGCTTATAGTCATAGACAAAACCTCAACTTTGGTTTAAATCCATCTTGCTGCCTATAGTGTGCCTGCACTTCAGTTTCTGAACATGACTGGTAAAAGGTATGCAGGGGGGCTCATTTTAGATTTATGACCATGAGCCACACATGGATCTTCAGTGCTTCTGGCAGTCTTATTATACTTACCAAAGGTCAAATCATTCTCCCATTATCTAAGATGCTATGTTATGCTATTGTCTCCTGCCTTAAAACTGCAATAACTTTTCCCCACTCCTCACTTTTAGCTGATGACTTTGTTTCCTGTTTCACTAAAAACTCAATCAGAAAGAGTTCTAACTTCCACATCCTTCACCACCGCATCTTCCAATCTTATTGTGTAAGCGGGCAGGGTAGGGGGTCCTGAGAGAAGAAGAACCAGGCATGGCTTTCTTGACAGGAGAGAAGCCATTTTTGGCTTAAGCCATTTTGGGATCTAAGCCAGGCCACAATGCTTGTCCTTAAACAGGTTTCAGTAATTAACGATCTTAAGGAGAAAAAAGAATGCAGAAACAAATGACAAACAAATGGTTGTAAGGCAAGAGCAGTAACAATAGGAAAGATCATATATCGGTTGTAAAAACCCCCAGTTCTGATTCAATGGTAAAGACTAGCCTGAAGCACTCAACCACCAGATCAACTGGAACCTAAGGGATGATGTTGTTGGCCTTTTCTGACACTCGTGACTTCAATCAACTAAAGCTTGGACTCTGTGAACCACACAAGCCCCTTCACGAATATGCATGTACCCTTAGCTTAAAACTTCCCCAGTTTTGCTGTTTGGGAGACACTGGCTTTGGGAAAGATCTCCAGTGTTCTCCTTACTTGCTGCAAGTAATAAATCCTTCCTCCTCCCACTCTTCGGCTTCGTTGTCTCTTTTGGCTCAACACCCACCAAGAGGCAAACCTAGTTTTCTGGGTAACAATTGCATTTGCACCCATATACTCTGCCTTCTCTCCAGTTATAACAGATGAACTGTCTAGCTCCTATCTTGATGTATTGTCACCCATATCCTTCTCACTACTTCAAGAACAATAGCTCTGTAACTGTCCCTCTTTTCTCCTGCAGCATCTATTCTTCTGTCATTTTCATCAGCATGCAAACATGCTGTAGTAAGTCCAGTCATAAAAATCTCCATTGTTTCACGATTAGGCACCACCTCACACCAGACAGAATGGCCATTATTAAAAAGTCTACAAATAACAAAGGCTGGAGAGGGTGGGGAGAAAAGGGAACCCTCTTACACTGTTGGTGGGAAAGTAAATCAGTGCAGCCACTATGGAGAACAGTATGGAGGTTCCTCAAAAAACTAAAAATAGAGTTGCCATATGATCCTGCAATCCCACTCTTGGGCATAGATCCAGACAAAACTCTAATTCGAAAAGATACATGCACCCCTATGTTCATAGCAGCACTATTTACAATAGCCAAGACATGGAAACAATCTAAATGCCCATCAATAGATGAATAGATAAAGAAGACCTGGTGTGTATATATATATATATAGTCCAATATAATGGACTATTACTCAGCCATTAAAAAGAATGGAATAATGCCATTTGCTGCATCATGAACGGACCTAGAGATTATCATACTAGGTTAATTACGTCAGAAAGAGAAAGACAAATAGCACATGATATCACTTATATGTGGAATCTAAAATATGACACAAATGAACATATCTACAAAGCAAAAACAGACTCACAGACATAGAGAACAGACTTGTGGTTGCCATGGGGTGGGGGGGTGGGTGAGGGAAGGATTGGGAGTTTGGGGTTAGCAGATGCAAACTATTATATATAGAATGGATAAACAACAAGGTCCTACTGTATAGCACAGAGAACTATATTTAATATCCTGTGATAAACCATAATGGAAAAGAATATTGAAAAGAATATATATATATATATATATATATATATGTATAACTGAGTCACTTTGCTATACACAAATGTTGTGTATAGCAACACAACATTGTTGTGTTGTGCTAAACACAACATTGTAAATCAACTATAATAAAATTTAAAAAAATCTCCATTGTTCCAACATTCCCTCACCATTTCATTACTCCATTTTACAGCCAAAATCTTTGAAAATGTTGCCCATACAGCCTTCACTTCTGTCTTCCAACTGTTCCTTGAATCCAGTACAACATGGTTTTTGTTATCAACACTTCAATGAAATCTGTCTCTTTAAGTCCATTCCACATTGCCAAATCCAATGTCAATCCTCAATTATCATGTTCCTTGAGCTCTTAGCATCATTTGTCAAAGTTGATTGTTCTCTCCTTCATGAAACACTTTCTTCACTTGGCTTCCAGAACTGATTTTGCTTCCCTGATGACTGCCTCTTCTGAGTCTCTTTATTATTTTCTTGTTCCATATTTCTATATATCATAATGCCCCAGACTTAACCCTCATAAACCTTGTCTCGATCTATGCACTCTCTCTAAATGATTTCATTGCTTTAAATACCAACTATAAACTGATACCTCCCAAATGTCTCCAGCTCCAACTTTCCCCTGAATTCCGGTCTCATATCTATTGTCTGCTCTTGGATTTCTACTAGAGATCTCAAAATTAACATGTTACAAAATGAACCGTAGATTTCCCCTCCCCCAAATCTGCCCCTTCTCCAGTGTTTCCCATCTCAGCAAAGGTTTCCCATCTCTGTAAATGGCACGGCTATAGGCTGAATATTTGTGTCTCCCCCAACACTCATATATTGAAATTCTAACCTCTAATATGGTGGTATTAGGAGATGGTGCCTTTGGGAGGTGATTAGGTCATGAGAGTGGAACCTTCATAAATGGGATTAGTATACTTATGAAAGAGATCAGGGAGAGGTCCCTCACCCCTTCTGTCATGTGAGGACACAGCAAGAAGACAGCTGTTTATGAACCAGGAAGTGGGCCCTCACCAGATACTGAATCTGCCAACACTTTGATCTTGGACTTCCTAGCCTCCAGAACTGTGAGAAATAAATTTTTGTTGTTTATAAACCACCAGTCTGTGGTATTCTGTTACAGCAGCCCAAACAAACTGAGACAGGCACCATTATTCATGCATTTGCTCAAGTCACAAAAGTTGCAGTCATCTTTGACTCTCTTTCTCTTATACACTACATCTAATCCACTAGCAAATCCTGTGGCTTCTACCACCATTCATCTCACCACTTCCACCAGTATACTCCAGGTCCCGGCCACCATGACTTCTCATCTAGATTACTGCAGTAGCCTTCCACCTTGTACTCTTATCTC
The DNA here is from genome assembly GCF_026419965.1 of Kogia breviceps. Taxonomy (NCBI): domain Eukaryota; kingdom Metazoa; phylum Chordata; class Mammalia; order Artiodactyla; family Physeteridae; genus Kogia; species Kogia breviceps. The sequence continues at coordinate 117,447,919 of NC_081330.1, read as the reverse complement.
TCTACATTTCATTCTCCTATAGTTTCCAGGATGACCCTTATAAAAATATATGTCAGTGTACGTCTTTCTCATGTTCAAAACCTTCCAGTGGTTTTCCAACACACTTAGAGTAAAATCTAAAGTCTTTATTGTAGCCTACAAAGCCTTTCACTTTACGGCCTCTGAATATTTCTCTGTCCTCATTTCCTGACACTAGCTCTCTTTTTCAATAAGCTCAAACCAGACACTGGCCTCCTGTTCTTCTTCTATCACAACAAACATGTTCCCAACTCAGGACCTTGACATTCTCGCCTCTCAGAGATTGTCTTTCTCAATATATTCACATGACTAACTCTCTCACTTCATTCAGGTCTCTGCTCAGATGTCACTCTATCTTAAATGGCATCACCCATAATTCTATTCCCATGCACTGATTAATTTCTTTTTCATAACACTTACCACTAACTAACATTAAACTACACAACTTTTTGTTCACTGCTGTATCTTCAGTGTCTAGAACAATGATTTAACCTAATAGGTCCTCACTAAATACTGTTGTATTGATTAATCAATAACTTCCTGAAAAACCTTGTGAAAGAAGATTGTCTGTTCTTGTCTTAATAGGGTCTGGTCAGTCTGTGGAGGGAGGATAGATGGGAACATCTATTTTCTTTCAGTAGTAGATTCATCTCAAGTCCTAATGGGAAGGTCTAGGCATCAGCAAGGCTTCATGTACAAGGATCTTTGTAAATTAATTAAAATATGTACACAACAAAATCTAGAATGCTTGGGCAGTCCTACTTTAAGGAGCAGTCTTTATGATTCCCACTTGATACAGATCACTATCTGAATGTGCTCTGTGCATATATCATTTCAAACTTAGGTCAGATGATGTGAGTATTTCAAACAGTTTCTGATTTGAATTTTAAAACAGTACTTCTAAATTTAAATGAAGGAATGTCTGACCTAGTATCTGATAATAAAGACTAATAAGCCAGAAACCTTTTAAAGAAAGATTTGTCATGTTGATTAAACTGATAGGAGTCTTTGAAGATGTTTTCATTCTGCTGGGTGGAGCCACTAGGCCTTCCTCTTCAATGTTCTGTTTGCTTTGCATCCCAGGGATTTTTTTCCCATAAGAATAATTAAAGGTTTTTCAACTAAACTCCAATACTGGTGCTCTTTCCTCAATGCATGGGGTGAGGTGGTGGGGGGCAGTTAGACTAACAGATGGGAATTTTTCAATCTTATAATTCCGTCCATAAATTTTCCTCATACTGGCTGCCAGGAGCACTAGCAGATGACAAAATTATTGATGTGGCAGCAAATGCAGACTAGTGCAGTAATTTAGAAACTTTGTATTTACATGTGTGGTTGTGGTCATATACTGCAAACATATGCCACGTTTACTTTGAGTAAAACTTCTCCTACTTCACAAGATTGAGTTATATATGTCAGAATTTCGTGGTGTTTCTCAAAGGGCACTATGATTTCCAGATGCTTCACTTTCTGAACCAGATTGACAATCTCCTCTTATAGAGAAACAAACTAAAATTTACTGAGAGCATAACTTATCTTCTTATTTTAAACTTTTTAGAAATTTTAAATTGCTTATGACAACCACATTTCATAGATGTGGAAAACTGAGGGTTTAGGAGTATCAATTACCTGCTTCAAGTCACATACGAGTAAAACATAGAGAATCCAGTGTGTAAATGCATAGATAGGAATCCATACCAAATTATTGATTATTGGTGTGAGGCTGGCTTATAGACACCAGTGCAATGCCAAAGTTGTGTACTCAGCACCCTTTTCCTAAACTTAACATTTCAAAAATACCAAAAAAAAAAAATGAGAAAAGAACATAATGAATACCTATATATCAACTACCTAGATTAAGAAATATTGTAAAATAATGTCCTTTCTCACATTTCCCCCACCCCCAAATTTGGGTTTATTATTCCCATGAATGTCTTCTGATTGGGATTGCACTGAATTCTCAGATTGATTTTGGGACAATTAACATATTTATGATTATGGAGTCTTCTCCATAAACATGGTATTTCTCACCATTTCCTTGGATTTTTCTTAAAGTCTCATAATAACAGTTTATAATTTTTCTCCATAGAGGTCATGTATATCCTTTGTTAGATCTGTTACTGGTTTTCTTTTTAAACTGCTGTTGAAAATGGCACCTTTTTAAAAAAATCACATTTCTGTCTAACTTTGTTACTAATGGATAGAAATAAAATCAATTTTCACATATTAAGCTTATCTTTAGTGAATTTGCTAAACTTTCTTATCAACTCTAATAATTTTTCTATAGGTTTTCTTGGATCTTCTGTATGGACAATTGCATATTCAATATATAGAGGTAGTTTTATTCCTTTCTTATTCTAATAAATTTTTTTCTCTTTTAAAAAAATTCTTGTCTTAACATGCTGGATAGAATCTCCAGTGAAATGTTGAAATGAAGTAAAGATAATGGTATCCTTGCCTTGATTCTTATTTTAAAAATAAGACTCCTAGCATTAAGCCATTAAGTATGGTGTTTACTATGGAAGTTTTTGATAGATACTCTTAATCAGGTTAAGAAATCCTTTTGGGGAATTCCCTGGTGGTCCAGTGGTTAGGACTCTGTGCTTCCAGTGCAGGGGGCATGGGTTCGATCCCTGGTTCAAGAACCAAGATCCTGCAAGCCACGCAGCCAAAAAAAAAAAAAAATTCTTTTGTATTGCTAGTTTGTAAGAGATTTCTAAGTCATAAATAAATACTAAATTCTATCAAATGATTCTTCTGCTTCTATTGAAATAATAATATATTTTTATCCTTTATTTGTTTATTGTGTTGAATTACATTAATGGATTTTCCTAATGGTATACCAACATTGTGAAACAAGATCTTAAAATGAAACAATTTCAGTCTCAGTTTTGGCTGAGGCCCCAACAATAAACAACACATTCCAATGTGAGGTGTGAGACCACCATGCTGGTCTTGTAAAGGAGGTAGTTGCAAACTGGTTTTGTGACCCTTAGCTGAGTGCCAATCCCCACATGTAAAAGAAGGTGGAGAGGCCAAGGAAGGGCTTGGAAATTAGGAGAGGAATCGGAAGAAAGCTGTAGACATTCTGTGCCTCTAAGGTTCTCCCAGGGGAAGGGTGTGGGAGCCGGGCTCACATTCACCTTAAGCCTAGGGAAAGGAGCTTCAATGGAACTACTTGAAGGTTTGATATATGTCAACCAGATCTGAGAAGATACAGTACACTTGTTATCAACTTCACTTGAGAAATATGAAGGATAGGAAGGTCTCAGAAAAGCCCATAGGAGTACCCCATAAGAAAATACATTGGTTTTAAACACCAGTTAGGCTCTAATAATATTGATCCTGGTTCGTGGCAGAATTAATCAAGAAAGAACTTATTCTTCTTCCTCTTCTCACCTATCTCCTATGGTACAGTTCTAGAAGGGTCACAAACCCACATAAGCAATATAGCAGAGAAAGGTTAGAAGCACTGTATGGAGAAACTAAGAAGGTACTGGCCACATCTCCTTTCTCATTTCAACTACCCAGCCCACAGTACTCCTAGGTGAGAGATGGAAGAAAATACAACTTTAAAGAAATACTGGGCTTCCCTGGTGGCACAGTGGTTGAGAGTCCGCCTGCCGATGCAGGGGACACGGGTTCGTGCCCCGGTCCGGGAAGATCCCACATGCCGCGGAGCGGCTGGGCCCGTGAGCCACGGTCCGGGAAGATCCCACATGCCGCGGAGTGGCTGGGCCCGTGAGCCATGGCCGCTGAGCCTGCGCGTCCGGAGCCTGTGCTCCGCAACGGGAGAGGCCACAACAGTGAGAGGCCCGCGTACCACAAAAAAAAAAAAAAAAAAAAAAAAAACAAGAAATACTAAGATACTAAGGCTTTAATTATAACCAATACATTAATGAAACTGAGACTCTTCTGTGATAAAACATGACCAAAATGCACAAGAATCATGGAACTGTCTTACTTTTGATCCAAGAGAAAAGATCTAATCCCACAGAGTAGACTTACTTTGGCAGTAGGGAAATCAAAGTTATTTTCTGATTATACTCCCATGAGTCCTACTTATTCAATTTACTAGTTACACTTTTATGCCTGAGTTAAACCCAACCTAGTTGTGTCGCATATTTTAAGACATTAAAATGCAAATATCCTAAGCAAGATTTTTTTTTTTTTTGCGGTATGCGGGCCTCTCACTGTTGTGGCCTCTCCCGTGGCTCACGGGCTTAGTTGCTCCGCGGCATGTGGGATCTTCCCGGACCAGGGCACGAACCCGTGTCTCCTGCATCGGCAGGCGGATTCTCAACCACTGCGCCACCAGGGAAGCCCTAATAGTTGTGGCTCGTGGGCTCTAGATCGCAGGCTCAGTAGTTGTGGTGCACGGGCTTAGTTGCTCCGCGGCACGTGGGATCTTCCCGGACCGGGGCACGAACCCGTGTCCCCTGCATTGGCAGGCGGACTCTCAACCACTGTGCCACCAGGGAGGCCCTAGCAAGATATTCTTGATAATATTTTATAATTAGTGAAATAGTATTGATAATATTTTATTTAGGATGTTTGCATTTGTATTAATTAGTGAGACTGGCCAGCAATTTCCCTTTCTTAAAATGCCCAGGTCTGTTTTTTGTATGAAGATTATATTAGCCTAAATAAAATAATTGAGTGTTCCCTCATTTTCTATTGCCTGGGGAGTCTACAGAAGATTGGAATTCTATGTTTCTTGAATGTTTGGTAGAATTCATCCATAAAATCAGTTAGGCCTAGTGTTTTGTGCTTGTGTGAGAGGGACTCTTTAGCTACTGACTCAGATTCTTTAATGACTGTTTATTCAAGTTTTCTGTTTTCTGTTTAGTCAGTTTTAATGCTATATTTCCTCGGGGATTATCTGTTTTATCTAAGTTTTCAAATATATGAGCATAAAGTTGATCATAAAATCTCTTACCATTTTTAATCTCTGATGTGTTTGATCTCTGATGTTTTGTCCCATTTTTGTTTCTAACATTGTTTAATCTACCCAATCTCTTCTTTATTTTTTAACATTTTGTTCAAATAAAGTTATAAGAAATAATATAGAAAGATTCCATATACTCTTCTCCCAGTTTCCCCCAATAGTAATGCCTTGCATAACTATAGTACCATATTACAACCAGGATCTTGATACTCATAGAATCTTTCTGTTTTATTAAGATTTTATTAGTTTTACATGCACTCATTTGTGAGTATATCTATATAGAGAGATATATATGTATATATTTACCTCTATGCAATATCACATGTGTAGAATCATGGGTTCATCACCACAGTCAAGATACATAATAGTTTGATAACCACAAGGATACCCTTTTATAACTGTACCTACTTCCCTCCCATTCTCTGCCCCAGTCTCTAACAGCTGGCAACCACTAATCTGTTCTTTATTCCTTTGTCATTTCAAGAATGTTACATAACTGGAATGATGCAGTATGCATGTAACCTTTTGAGACTGGCTTTTTTTCACTCAGCAGAACTGTCTGGAGATCCATCCAGGACGTATCAGTAGTTCATTCCTTTTTATTGTTGAGTAGTATTCCATGGTATGGGTGTACCACAGTTGGTTTAACCATTCACCCATTGAAGGACATCAAGGTTGTTTTCATTTTGGGGCTATTACAAATAAGGCTATTGTGAACACTTGTGTACAGGTTTTTGTGTAAAAACAAATTTCCATTTCTCTGGGATAAATGCCCAAAAGTACAATTGCTGGATATATGCAATATATATGTTTAGTTTTTCTATAGAACTGCTGAACTGTTTTCCAGATTGGCTGAACAATTTCATATTTCCACCAGCAATTTGTGACTGATCCAGTTTCTACTCATATCTGCCACCATTTGGTGTTGTCACTATTTTTTAATTTTAGCCATTCTAATATGATATAGTAATATCTCATTGTGGTTTTAATTTAAATTTCTCTAATGGCTAATGAAGTTGGACATCTTTCATACATTTATATGCTATCTATATATCTTCTTTGGTGAAATGTCTGTTCATGTCAGTTACTCATTTTCTAATTGGATGGTTTTTTACTATTGTGTTTTTGATAGTTCTTTATACATTCTGGATACAAGTCCTTTTCCAAATGTGTAGTTTTCAAAATTTTTCTCCCACTCCTTAGCATATCTTTTCATCCTCTTCACATGGTTTTTCACAGAGAAAAGTTTTTTATTTTGATTAGGTTCAATTTATCAATTTTTCCTTTCATGGGTCATATTTTTGGTGTCAAGTCTAAGAAGACTTTGCCTAGCCTTAGATGCCAAAGATTTTTTCCTATGTTTACTTCTAAAAGATATCTAGTTTTACATTTTACATTTAAGAAGTCTGTGATCTATTTGGAGTTCATTTCTGTGTAAAGTATGAAGTTTGGGTCAAGGTTCTTTCCCCTCCACCCATGGATGCCCAAATGTTCCAGCACTGTTTGTTGAAAAGGCTATTCTTCCTCCTTTGAATTGCTTTTGAACCTTTGTCAAAAATCCGTAGGGCATATATGTGGTGCTCTATTTCTGGGATCTGTATTCTGTTCCACTGACCTATATGTCTATCCCTCCACCAATACTACACTTCTTTATTACTCTAGCTATATAGTAAACCTTAAATTAGGTAGAGTGATTCTTTCCACTTAATTCTTCTTTTTCAAGACTGTTTTAGCTATTCGATAACTTGTCCTTTCCATATAAATTTTAAAATATGCTTGCTTATTTCTACAAAAATCCTCACTGTGAATTGCATTAAACCTACATATCAATTTAAGGAGAATTGACAGTTGCTGTGGTGAGTCTTTTGATAAATAAACACAGTATGTCTCTCCATTTATTTAGGTCTTCTTTGATTTCTTTCATAAACATTTTATAATTTTTCAGAATACATGTCCTTTACACCTTTTATGTAGTTTATACTTAAGTATTTCATTTTCACTGAGGAATTATAAATGGTATTTTGTTTTTAATTTTGGTTTCTACAAGTTTACTCTTCATCGATAGTAATGTGGTTGATTCTTATATCCTATAACATTACTGAATTAACTTATCAGTTCTCTGAGTGCTTTTGTAGATTCCTTGGGATATCCTACATAGAAAATCATCTGCAAGTAGAGATAGCTGTATTTCTTTCTGTCTAATCAGAATGGCTTTTATTTTTCTTTCTTGCCTAATTGCAGTGGCCAGAAGATCTAGTATTATGTTGAATGAGAATGGTGAGAGTGGTCATCTTTGCCACATTCCTGATGTTAGAGGGAAAGCAGCCATTCACTCACCATAAAGTATGAAGTTAGCTGTAGACTTTTTGTGGATTCTCTTTATCAATTTAAGGTAGTTCCCTTTTATTCCTAACTTGCTGAAAGGTTTCTTTTTCATGTATGGGTATTGGTTTTCTTCAAAAGCGTTTTATATGATAATATTTTTGTTCACTAGCCTTTTGATATGGTGGATTATACTGATTGATTTTCAGGCATTGAACCAGCTTTCCATACCTGGATTATTTTAGATACCTCATATAAGTGGAATTGTGCAGTATTTTTCCTTCTCTGACTGGAGTATTACACTTAGCACAATGTCCTCAAGGTCCATCCATGTTGTCACATATGACAAGATTTCCTTCTTTTTTAAGCCTGAATAATATTTCATTGTATGTATACACCACATTACCCATTCATCTGGTGATGGACATCTAGGTTGCTTCTACATTATGGCTATTGTGAATAATGCTGCAATGAACATAGAAGTCCAAATATCTCTGCAAGATTCTGTTTTCAATTCTTTTGGATAAATACCCAGATATGGGGTAACTGGATCATATGGTATTTCCATTTTTAATTTTTTAAGGAACCTCCATACTGTTTTTCACAGTGGCTGCACCATTTTTACATTCCCACCAACAGCGTACAACTGTTCCCACATTCTCGATGACACTTCTTACTTTTGGTTGTTATTTTATTTTGTTTTGTTTTAGATAATGGCCATCCTAAAAGTTATGAAGTGATATTTCATTGTGATTTTGATTTGCATTTCCCTGATGTTTAGTGATGTTGAGCATCTTTACATATACCTGTTAGCCATTTGTATCTCTTCTTTGGAGAAATGTCTAATCAAGTCCTTTGCTCATTTTTAATCAGGTTATTTGGTATTCTTTGCTATTGAGTTGTAGGAGTTCCTTATATTTTTTGGATATTAACCCTCTATCATATATATTTTGGTTTGCATCATTTTCTTCCATTCCATAGGTTGCCTTTTCACTTTGTTGATTATTTCCTTTGCTGCAAAGAAGCCTTTTAGTTTGATGTAGTCCCACTTGTCTATTTTTGCTTTTGTTGTCTGTGCTTTTGGTGTTGTATTCAAGAAATCATTGCCAATTCCAATTTCATGAAGCTAATTCCCTATGTTTTCTTCTATGGGTTTTACAGTTTCCGTTTCAGGTCTCACATTCAAGTCTTTAATTCATTTTAAGTTGATTTTCATGCATGGTGTAAGATAAGGGTCCAATTTCATTCTTTTCCATGTGGATATCTAGTTCCCCCAACACCATTTGTTGAACAGATGACCTTTTCCCCATTGTGTAGTCTTGGTACCCTTGTCAAAGATCAATTCACCTTATATGCACAGGTTTATTTCTGAGCTTTCTATTTTGTTGCATTGGTCTATATATGTCTGTCTTTATGCCAGTACCATATTGTTTGGATTACTGTAGCTTTATAATATGTTTTGAAATCAGAATGTGTGATGTCTCCAGCTTTGTTCTTTCCCAAGATTGTCTTGGCTATTTGGGATCCTTTGAGGTTCCATATGAATGTAAGGATTGTTTTGTTTGTTTGTTTGTTTTTTTCTATTTCTGTACAAAAATGCCATTGAGTTTTTGAAAAAGGTTGTATTTAATCTGTAGATAAGTTTAGGTGGTATGGACATTTAACAATATTAAGTCTTCCAATCCATGAACATGGGATGTCTTTCCATTTATTTGTGTCTTCTTTAATTTCTTTCAGCAATGTTTTATAGTTTTCATTGTAAAGTCTCTCAACTTATGGTTAAGTTTAATCTTAATTATTTTCTTTTTTTCTTCCATTTTGCTATTGTAAATACAATTGTTCTTTTCATTTCCTTTTCTGATTGTTCACTGTTAATATATAAAAATGCAATTGATTTTTGTATGTTGATTTTGTAAACTGTAACATTACTGAATTAGTTTATTACTTCTAACAGTTTTTGGTAGTGTTTTTAGAGTTTTATACATATAACATCACATCATCTGTGAACAGAGATAATTTTACTTCTTTTTTTCTAATTTGGACACAATTTATTTCTTTTCTTATACATTTGCTCTGGCTAGGACTTCCAGTACTATGTTGAATAGAAGAGGTAAGAGTGCATTGTTCCTTATCTTAGAGGATAACATTTTCAGTTTTCTACCAATGAGCATGATATTAGCTATGGGCTTTTCATATATGGCCTTTATTATGTTGAGGTAATTTCTATTCTTTTTTCTATTTTATTCCTACTTTGTTGGGAGTTTTTTTTTTAATCATGAAAGGGTGTTAAATTTTTCAAATGGTTTTTCTGCATCTATTGAGATATGTTATTTTTATTCTTCATTCTGTTCATGTGGGTTATCACATTGATTGATTTCAAATTTTTGAACTATCATTGAATTCAAGGGATAAAGCCCTCTTGGCGGAATTAATAGGAAAGGGGCGTATTGGGTTTTAATAGATAGGAGGCACATAATGGACTAGAAGAGATGTTTGAGTAAAGGTTTCTAAAAGAATAAAAAATGCTTAGAGATAGAAATAAGTTTTAGAGTTAAGAAAAAGCTGACTAAGTTCTTGTTTTTCCATCCTCACTGTGATGGTTAGTTTTATGTGTCACCTTGGCTAGGTATAGTACCCAGTTATTCAATCAAACACTAGTCTAGGTGCTGCTGTGCAGGTATTTTGTAGATATGGTTAACATCTACAATCCGTTGACTTTAAGTAAAGGAGATTACTTTTGATAATGTGGGTGGGCCTCATCTAACTGGTTAAAGGTCTTAGAGCAAAAACAAGTTTCTCAGAGAAGAAATTCTGTCTCAAGACTGGAGCATCAACCCCTGCCTGAGTTTCCAGCCTGCCAGCCTGCCTTACAGGTTTAGGACTTGCCAGACTCTACAAGCACATGAGACAATCCCCAAAAAAGAAATCTGGAGAACCCTAACTCTCTGTTCCCTCATTTTACAATTCATGTCATCATCTTTCTCCTTTCATAAAACCATCTCTTCCTCATCATCACTGCTAACAAGTGATTTTTTGAGTATAACTTCCCATATATTAAAGACTTTGACATCTGGCTCAGTCTTTCTTTCCCAAATCATATCATCCTCTTGGGTGGCCCCAGAGTCCTTGTGGATGATCCATTTAAAAGCCTATCCTATACACTTCTTGACATCTTCGATACTAGTGACTTCTGTACTTGACACCCACACCCACAGTCACAACCTGAACTATTAGTATCCTAACTTCAGGGAATCTGGGTCACCGTAGTAGCCAACTCCACTGCAGTATTGTCAAGTATGAATAGGGTGGAGATACCTGGCACAATGCCAGAGTCAGTATGGGAGGGAGCAGTAGCCTCCTTTAGCGTTTTGGTACGCTTCAACTAACATCATAGATGTGGATAGATGTTTACACCTGAGGAGGATCCTTTATACCAGGCATCTTGGAGACCCAACATTTTGGGTGGCATAAAACATTTATTTTATCTTCCTTCCCCATCTAAAAGATTTACTCCCTCTGTCACCTCTCTTCTGAAACTAATTCTTTTCATGTACACATTTTTCTCATTCTTTTCTTGTAGAGGCTTTCCCTTTCATCTAATTGTAAATTCCTAAGTGAGACCTCATTTCCTCCTTTCTGCAAGATTTGCAATTTACATGACAAAGTACCCAATTCAACATCATAAAATTACAAATATCACAAAAATTACATTGAAAATGGAAGAAAGTGCATTTTTAACGTAAGAAAATGCAAGGATATCAACCATTCAGGGAGATTATGTTGAAATTAATACTCTCTCTTCTATTATAGTTGACAACTAAGAAAGAAAAGGAGAAAATAATTTGCTTCTTAGAAGGATAGGAAGAAGCAGTGGAGCTTAGGGCTTGTGACAAATCCCAAAGGACAGGAAAAATAAAGAGATAGCACATCACTTCTAAAAAGGGTCTAGGATAGTGTGAGTAGTCGAATGAAACTAGGCAAATTCAAACTCATCTAGTTTTAAGCAGAGACAAATAAAAGTAACTACTTCTTCTCTTTTCCTCTCTGTCCTCAGAAAGTTATAGAATTGGCAAAGATAAACTAATTCCTCCTCTTTGTAAGAAGTGAAGGGGAACATATGGTTCTAGAAATTTCACAATGAGCATTCTTCTCATCACCACTTTCAGAAAGTGCAGTGAAATGGATTATAATTTGGACACCAAGGAATTTACCTCCTGAGATCGATCTATCATTCTCCAAATGTTCTAATCATTCAAAGCATTTTGTAAGAATACCCTGAATAGAAAAACCAGAGTACAGGTCTCTTGTGGCTGTAGACCAGGACATTGTGCATGCCTCCAAAGCGTGTTTACTTTAATGTTAGAATTCAGAAGAATTAAGTTTACTTGTCAATTTCTCCACCCATTAAAAAAACATCAAAATGGTAAGTTAACCTGTTAAGCTGTCACTCCTCAGGGTTGTTTTTGGGGAGAAAGGGGAAATGGAAGGATGGTTCCCCAGGCTCTAAACTTCAAAGCCATCTTTGATACCCTCCTCTCATCAGGCTCTCCCCAACAAGTCTTTTTACTAGTTCTTCCTTCACATTATCTCTTATATCTTGCCCCTCTTTTCCATGTTCACTACCAAGCTAGGAACATTGCAATTATACTTCAGCAGTGGTATTCCTACATTTATTCTCTTGTATCACTTCCGATTTATTGTTCCCACAGAACAGAGACTCACATTTCTAGAACCTATCATGGCAGTCCCATATTTATAAAACTTCAGTGACTGCCCTTTGGATATAAGATGAAGTTCAAAATAATTATAAATAGCTTCTTGGCCATGTAATTTACAGATAGTATCATATTTTAATTCTCCTTAGCCATGCCAGCAGTACTCTTTGATATCAGGTACTAAAAAGAAGGAGGGAGGACTATATATTGGATATGTAGACCAGATGGAAAAAGAGAAATGGCACCAAATACCAGAGCCCTGGTTCCAAGGTTGAAGATTCACTTAGGTTCTGGCATTGTTCCTCTTGGAGATGGATGTGGCTTATAGCTATCATGGTGATAGTAACATATATGCCCCCATCTTTCTCATCCTATGGAGAGCCAGAGGTTAGTTTTAAGACTCAAAGCACGAGCCTAAGTGAAAGGCTACAAAACTCACTATTGCACTCCAGTTTATGATAAGGACTCGGACCTCTTAGTGTACAGAACTGCCAAAACCCTGTTCATTAGTGCAAAGCTAGCTTTTCCCTGGTCCCTTTTCATATTGAAAACTAGGAAGACTCAAGTCTCTTAGCTCAGTTTATACTAAGACCCAGTAAGAGAAATGTGGGAAGAAGGGATCTCAACTGCTTACTCTATCTTACTTGGGGGCTACATTTAAGAAATCAAACATATTTTTCAAACTAAGCACTGATCAAAATTATCTTTGATGCATAACACATTTTTGAGCCAAAGCATATCTACCATCTAAAACATAAACATTAGTATGTCCTTTGCAGTAAATATTGGTATTACCCTTTGGTTGTAAGATAAAGTTCAAACATATTGCAAAATGGCTTCTTGGCTAACCTCAGTAATTTACAGGCAACCTATTATTTCAATTCTCCCTAGCCATACCAGCTACCTTTCAAAAGGAAAATAACTCTGATAACATTCTGCCAAGGAAAATTCTAATTCACACACAGATAATGGCATTATCTGATTTTCCAATTTTAGGAAACTCAGAAAACTGTTTTAAAAAAAATCTGTCTTCAAATATCCCTTTATTAATCTGGCCCTAACACACTTCAATTTTTTTTTTCATCCAGCTTTCCCTCAGTATAGTTTAAATGAGCTAACACATGCACAGAGCTTAGAACTGTGCCTAGCACACAGCAAGCCCTACTCAAATATTTACTATGATTACTATACAATTACTAATGGAAAGTGTGAAATCTCTGGATGAAGACAGACCTAGATCTGGGATTCTGTATCTGGACTAACTAGCTTGGTGATCATGGGTGATCTTCTGAGCCTTGGTTTCTTCTTTCTCAAAATAAGAGATAGCAATAACTACTATGAAGAAGTGTAGAATAAAAAATAATGAAGCCAAAATGCCTAGTACAAGACCTGGTGCATAGCAAGTGTTCCATAAGGGAAAGATTTTACTATTATTATTCATTGATGTACTTTGTTCTCTATGCTCCCCTGACTGCAGTACCCCCCCACCCTTACTTCTCTCTCCTCACTTGAAGCCCATTCATCTTTTACTGAGAAACCAGACAAAGGGAAATTCATCTTTCCTGTTTCCACCTTCTCATTTACCTGTACAGCTCATTTGGCTCATATATGGCAAGTATACTGTATAGTAAGGACTCGATTCCAAATTTGCCAGATATTTTCTCAAACAGTTTTAATGACATATAGTTCACATGCCACATAATTCATCCATTTAAAGTATGCAAGTCAATTGATTTTAACATATTCATAAAGTTGTCCATCCATTGCCACAACCTTTAGAACATTTTCATTTTACCCCTAAAAGAAACCCCACTCCCTAGAGTCATCAACCCCCAGATCACCCTTCCCCCCATAAAGTCCTAGGCAACAACTAACCTACTTTCTATCTGTACAGATTTCCTTATTGTGGACATTTCATGTAAATGAAATCATAATATGTGATCTTCTGTGACTGACTCCTTTCATTTAGCATAAGGTTTATCCAAGTTGTAGCATTATTTGTACATTTCTTTTCATTGCTGAGTAATATTCCAGTGTATGAAAATAACATTGAAGCCTTTTAAATTATGCTTTTCAATCCTGTGTGCTGCCTCTCAGAATACACTCTCCAGACCCAAAAGTTTCAATGTGAATGCCTAACAGCAGGTGGATGTTGAGTACATGCCACGTATATGAAGGTATTCAAATATTGCCACCCAGCAAAACATATCTTCAGGCAAAATTTATCCACAGCCAATTAGTTTGCTGCCTACCCCAATAGGCATGAAAGGTAGTATAAGAATATAATCATTAATTAATTTGAACATTTATTGAACACTTCCTATCTTAGTTTGGGTTCCCCTAGGAATAGCCCTTGAGACAAGAATTTGAGTACAAATAGTTTATTTGGGAGATGATCTTAGGAAACACTAATAGGGGAGTGAGGGATGGGAAGTGAACCATGGAAGGGAAGACAGCTAATACAAGATATGTGTTTCAAGCAAGTGGCACTGTGGGCAACTAGAGCTTAACTGCACTGAGGAACTCTGGGAGTTAGTATAGAACATGCATCTCAGAGTTATACGAACTAAGGGGGGAGCATGCTGGGGTTTTAATTCATCACCTCTGTCAATCAGCCAGTAGTTGAGGGCTACTCATAGAAATTGCTAATTCTCTGCCCTTCTGGCCTATCATGTGCTGCAGAGCAGAACAGGTTTTGATGACCAAAGAAATCCCTTAGGCAAAGAGATGATGCAAGTGCTGGTAGGTGGAGGTCAGGCTGGTGTGCTGGGAGGGGATGGGGGCCGAGGGCATGGGAGATGTGGACAGTGTCTGCTGCACCTCCTACCTGGACTTCCATAGAAAATGAAACAAATACAACAAAAGTGAATTGAATTTTTCCTATGTGCCAGATAGCGTTCCAGTTCCAGGCACTAAGGATAGAGTTGTGAACAAAACAGGAAAATCCCTATCCTCCCGTAATTTATATTCAGGTGAGAGAGAAACAGGAAACAACATAAATAAAGTATAGGGTCTACTGAAAGAGAATGAGTACTAGAGTAGAGCGTGAGAAAAGGAATCTGGGGAGTGCCCTGCTAAATAAAGTGATCACTGGAAAAGTGACATGTGAGCAGAGCTCAAGGGTCTTGTTTTACCCTCCAGTCTTCCCTTAAAGATGCTTTAAGATAATCACCAAGTTTGAAGGTTTTTGAAATCAATTCCAGATCCAACATTCCAGAAGAAGAGGCTTTTGTTAATGCTCAAGGACTCTCAGCAATGTTTCTCATGAATTAAGCTATGAGATGAAGAGAGCTAGGAAAATACTTGAAAGGGAAAAGGGAAGCCAATTGTGGCTGGAGTCGTAAGGCTAGGAAGCAACCCCCCTCCCCAATCCCTGCCATCTTCCTATATAGCTAAAAGTGCATCTTCACTGCAGCCTCCCTACAGATATGGCACTCATTCCAGAGTTTCTCCTGGCACCAGCAGCAGGCACCCACTGAGAAAATAGCAAGCAAGCTCCTCCAAGGAAAGCCTCAGTTAGTGGAGAAATCCTTACCGCGTGTAGAACCCATAGCAAAGCAGCGCCTCTTCCTCTCCAAGAATTCCTGCCAGCTAAGGTCACGTCAGGTTTCAAATGGTGCGTTTGTTCCTGGCCCTGGGAGACACATTCTCACGGTTCTTAAACCTACTGTGCTGCAATGTAGAAATGTGTACAAGGAAACAAACTCCAGGGTCCCCCTCCCGCCTCCAGCACCTAATGCAAATTCCTTAGCACTCTCTTCTGCCTAATTTTTCAGTCTCATCTCTTGCTGCCCCCCAAGCAACTGCTTTATTGGAGATGGGGATGGGGGTGGGGGAATGCTGCTGACAGACTGGACCATCCTCAGATTTTGGAACGTACCGCCTCTGTAAAATCTTCCATTATTATCCTCCCCTCCTCCTCTTGTATCTTCTCACACACTTCTCCAGCAGAATTAGCCTCTTCCATTCTTTGAAAGCAATTTATAATAGCATTTAGCTCATTGTGTTGAAATTAATTTTACACCTCTCCTACAGCAGCTAGGCTGTGAACATTCCCATCCATATTTTGGCAACCAAGGCCTTCTGCAGTCTACCCCTTCCTTCTTATCCCAGCTCATAACTTACTTTTTTCTGCCACAAGCCCTCTGGCTAGCCAGTCTTTTCATTGTCTCCCTCACTTCTATCCACCTTGAACTTGCTATGTTCATTACTGCCTTATACTGTGGTCCACAACTGGTAATTATTCATACTCTATCCTTCTGAATTTTGAACCAATTGATGAATGGATATAGGATTCTAATAGGGATCAAAATACGAGCTTTATTTCTACTAAAGCTGCCTTGGAAAATGAAGCTCAGGTCTGAAGCCCGAATGGACTTGCTACTTCTTTACCCCAAGTCCAGACCTTGCAACCCACACAAAGGGAACTGGATCTGCAGAGGAGACCCTTAGCTAGACACATAGGGGAACCTGGCCTTCCTCACAAATGGGCTAACAGAAAAATGCCAGTGATCTTTAGTCCATCAGTGTAGTACTGTAGATTAGAATGGGCTCAAGGGTGTCATAGTCTAACCATTCCACCACTCAGGTAAATAATTTCTCTTTCCACAGAGAACACTGTGTGACAGGAGTAAACAAGAATTGAAACCTTCTCTTCAACACTCGCAACAGAGTAGATGTTATCATTCTATAGGCTGAGGCAAGCATGTGAAGAGAGAGACAAAATGTTCCCCCCCTCAACTGTATATTTCCTTACCTGTTACTTCCCTTAACCAGAAAACCCCTCTTCTTGCCCCCCATTTTTACAAAACCTCTTCATCCCTCAAGTCCGAGTTCAAGGCCATCTTTTCCCTGAAGCCATCTCTGATCACCTGAGCCTCCATTTCCCTTCTCTTAAATACTGAAAGTGTGTTCACAGTAGGTCACTTAGTTGCATGTGGTTTTATGTGATTTACTATTCATTTCATATGTATGAGCTGGTCTCTCCAATGGGATTCTAAGTTGTTACAAAACCTAATTCACCTTCCATCTCAGAGCACCCAACAATTCTTTGCACAGAGTAGATATTCGTTGGTTGTGGAAAGTAGTGGAATGAAATGGGATTGGATGGAGTGAAAAGGAATAGAATATGATAGGATGGGATAGCATGGCATGAAGTCACACAAAGACTGGGGATGGGAAGCTGGATTAAAACATAGAAAGCCTAGAAGTCAATCAAGTACATATTGAGTGTTTTACTATGGCAATGTAATCACACAGTCATTGAAAACTGTGATTTCACAGAGTCCTTTAGGAGCCCAAACATCACTTCTTCACCA
Organism: Kogia breviceps; assembly: GCF_026419965.1. NCBI lineage: Eukaryota > Metazoa > Chordata > Mammalia > Artiodactyla > Physeteridae > Kogia > Kogia breviceps. The sequence goes on along the minus strand of NC_081330.1, from coordinate 117,430,598 downwards.
GCATTCATCCAGAGGTTGCAGAAGCAGAATGGCCACTTGAGGTTCACCAAGCCCATTTCCTTACATCTGGAGAAAGCTGTACCCTGTCCTCCTAGGACAAAAATCTCTTCATCCTGATGTCAAAGGTGTTTGGGTATTGAGAATCTCCTTCCTGTCCTATTGTGCTTTCTCTCCAGAGAACTCAAGACATCTCACAAACAATGCATTATTCTCCAAATAAGTTTAAAGGCAAGTTTTTATGTCCTTTCCTCACAATCCCTGAAAATGATTCCAGTCAAAATTGAAAAACTGAAAAATCTTATCTTTCTGGTGTCTCCATTCCTCCAAAAAAGGTTTCTTCCTTTCTCCCAAATACTATCTCCCCTTCAAGAACCCAGTTGATGAGATATTTCGGGTGAATGAGGCTTTTCTTGGTATCCTTCTTATCACACCACAAAGGCCTGAGTTAGAGCTTACAAGAAAATAGAAGTGAGTTGACTTAACTGAAGTAACAAGAGCTAGAGAGACAAGCCTAGAATATGATTCAAAGCATTACGTAAATGCCATCAGCCTCAACCTGACAAAACACACAATTTTGCTCTAAGATTATCATACCCACACAGTTTCTGTTTTTAAAAATACATATTGTTTTCAGGTCAGTAACTATTTTGCAGTTTCCTTCTGTTCTTACAAAATAAGTACAATGCAATTCCAAATAGCAAGTGTATAGCTCTAGATTTTAAAAAAAGTTCAGAACAAATTTATGGCTCAAGTGCTGTATTGGCAACATCAGAGTATCAGCAAAAGCTAGTATGATGTATAAAATAACAGTAATGGGAGACCTCCTAGGGAGAGAGAGGCAAACAACTATATTTATGACCCAGACAAACTCTGCTCTTTGGCTTTTCTGTAAAAGACACTGATTTCCTGAGCACAACATATATATATGGCTCCAATGCTGAATCTCTTTCCCAATTAGGAATTCGATTTTCAAGCTCTTTTCAAACTACATGTAAACAAAGTATGTTATAAAATGTTACCAGGTTAGATTTTTAATAAAGAAACAACCTAACGTTGCAACACTCACTTGAACCCTGTACATAATATTAAGAGGAAGTACCACAGGTAGCTTAGAATCCAAATTTTTGTCTGCAAAACAATGCTGGTCTTCATTGTGTAACTACTGTGAATTAATGGTGTGTGTCCTTCCAGGATTTTTCTCCACCAACAGAGTGGTAGTAAATAAAGAACTATCTTGTCACCTAACATGGACATCTGGATATATAGGCAGTAGCTACTTTTCATTGCCAGCTGTTGTGTGGCTCTGTTAATGTGCTGCTGCTTATTAAATGTCTCTGCTTCACTTCTTACTGCCTTTACCTGCTCATTCAACAGTGTCTACCAAAGCTGACTAAAAAAAAAAAAAATTAAAATGGCAGGAGCTGCATATACCGGCACATGCCCAGTCTACTATAGAGCAATTTTTTCATCATGTTTTCCCAGGAGCCCACTGTCCAATGAAAGTCAGTACTACCAATGTAAATCAAGGAACACCAAATGTATAAATAGTTCAGCAGGAGGAAAAGAACTAGGAAGGGGCTTAGGAATCATTCTTAACTAACTGTAGTGAAACAGAGACGCTGTGACTTGCTATTGGACCTAAAGAAATTATCTCCATTTAAGGTTTTTGCCAGTGTTTTTTCCTGAGTTATCCATGTGAACAGTGCTGCCTCCTCATGGCCAACAGTTGTTTAGTCAGTGGGCTATAGAAACCCAGGCCTGGAGGTATTCACCCCTACAACTTCCTGTCCCTCTACATGCAGTCTCCCTAAAAAATGCTGTAGTCTTCTACTCATTCAACAACATATAAAGTCCAGTTGGGGACAGCCATCCAGGCAGGGTTGTAGTGGGCATTAAAATACCTTTTTTGTTCCCATGGCTATGGTGAGAATTTCTCTTTTCTCTTCCTTACCTTTTACTCTAGACCAGGAATAGGCAAACTTTTTCTGAAAAAGGCTGTATAGTATGTATTTTAGGCTTTGCAGGCCCTAGAAGATCTTTTTGTTGCATATTCTTCTTATTTTTTTAACTACCTTTTAAAAATATAAAAATCATTCTTAGCTCATGAGCCATACAAAAATAGGCCATGGGCCAGAACTGCCCCACTGGCCATAGTTTGCCAACCTCTGCTCTAGACTATCAGCTACCTAGTGTATGAGCCAGTTATTGACACATAATGGTATATAACAAACCACCCCCAAATTCAGTGGTATACAACAAGAAGCATTTCTTTTCCTACTCACAGGTCTGTAGATCAACTAGAGTAGCTTTGCTCACTTCTCAGCCTGACATAATACATGTGCGCCTAATATTACTGTACCCATAGTTTCTGTTTTTAAATGGATTTTGACATGAGACAATATTGCTGTTTTGGAAAAATGTATCCTTATTTACAAAGGAAAGTCACTAAAGTTAAGAGTTTTCTGTATTGCAAAGGAAATACCAGCTAGTTGAATTTCTTCCATACTTGCCATCTGATTTCTTTTAAATGATAAAGTAGCTAAAATTTATTAGTACGTGCCAGACACTATGTATGGTAAGCCCAATAAACATATTAATTTATTTAATCCTCATAACTATTATTCCCAAAGGAGGGCCATTGCCCAAGGTCATACTTCAAGGAAATGTAAGAGTCTATGAATCACCAGATTGTACTGCCTCCCAAGATTTCATTAAGGCCTTTGATAATCTTCATTGCATTTCTGCTGTGTAGAATAATAAGATAAATAAAAACAGGAGTCTATATGCAGATTTTAAGAATTAAAATTCAAATTTTAAAATAAAACTAACCCTCCTGGGATGCAAGATAAAGTGTCCTTATGAATAAGACTTACTGTGTTCATAACATCCACATTGTGAGATCAACTAATAAAGGCTCTGAGCTACTTGAACAAAAGAATGACTGTATAATCACCAGCCATTTTTGTTATGCCAACCAATGAGGCATGCCAAAGGGTGTTATTTTAGACACACACGTGTTGAACATTGAAACATCTGGCCTTAGCCATTTGAATGTAAATAGCTTAAGGAAAATTGCTTCTATGTTTTTGTAACAGTCTATGTTGGAGTTAATTTTCTTTGAGATATAATATATATAGCATAAACTATGTAAATGTTCTAATCTTAAGTGTGCAGCTTGGTAATTTTTACTACATAAGTAAACCCTCCTCCCAACCTTCCTTCTCACCTTCCTGTAACCATCATTCACATAGATATAGAATATTTCCAGTACCTTCCAAAGCTCCCTCCTTCCTCATTCCACTCTGCAGTCCCATCCACACGCACCCTCAGGTAACCAGTATTCGGTCTCCTATCTTCCTCAGCTAGTTTGCCTCTTTTTAAATTTGATATAAATGGAACCATGCATATGTACTCCTTTGTGTCTGGCTTCTTTCACTCAACGTAATACATGTGGGAGGCATGCATGTTGTTATGTGCACCAGTAGCTTGTTCTTTTTATTGCTGTGTAGTTTTCCATTGTATGAGTATACTACCATTTGTTTCTCCATTTTCCTTTTGATAAGCATTTGGCTTATTTGCAGCATTGACTATTATGAATAAAGCTCTTATGAATATTCTTACGTATGTCTTTTTGTGGACGTATGCCCTCATTTTTCCTGGGTATGCTAAAGAGTGGAATTACTAGGTCATAGGATAGGTATGTGTTTAGCTTCAGTAGAGTTTCCCAAAGTGATTTTGTGGAGTTAAATGTTAAAATCCTTAAGCAAGATCTGTAACACTTCTTAATGGTAGTGCTCTGTTTAATGTTTCATTCGTAAATAAAGTTTTTACATTACATACACACACAATCATATTAAAATGCAATTTTTGATGCAATAAAATTTTGAGTTTTGGTGTGATTACTGTTTGGTGAACATGCTTCGTTATTCCATATAACATGTCTTTGTCTTTTAATTACATGCCTAATTTGAAATGAATCTCTCAAAAAATTTTATTGATTGACTGATTCGAGCTATAATTGCATAACAATCAGTTTTCTGAGCCCAAGAGCTAAATTCCACTGGAACTTTTCTATGTGGTCTATCAGTCAGAGAAGGCAAATCTCTGTGCTCTAGAGCCACTGTCGAAATGTAAGAGAGAAGACACCAGGAAGAGGGCGTTCCATTTAGATGGAGAGCAAAATGCCCTGCTCTTGCTGAGTTAGACCTGGAGATCCCCAACTGAGGTAAGTTGTAAGATCTTGGCTTTCGCCCTATTGTTCTTCAGGACAAGCTGTCTGGCTTTATGGCATACTAGCTTAGGAGATAACAAGAGGTGGGCAAAAGTCAAGACCTGGAAGGAGATTCATGCTAGGGAGGGAAGTGAAGGCTGTGGGTGGCAGAGCAACCAGGAAAGCCTAACATGGTATAAAAACTTGTGCCTAACTCAGTGGTAAGGACTGCTGTCATTTAGGCTGTCAGTCTCTACTGGACATCACCTTTACACATAAGTCATTTGGTTCAGCCTTGGTCCTAACTGTTCTCTCATCATCTTTCTGTGACTGAAGTCCCAGCCTGCTTTGGAGTTAATCCCACATAGGTCACTGGAAGCCACACATCAGTTCTTCCTGAGACAACCACATTCTAGGCTCAACTGACAGTCAGGATCCTTCAGAAACAATGTGGAATCCCAGTTCGCTTTCCTCTTTCAGGTCTGGCTTACTAGATGGCTTTAATCCAAGCTCTGTCACTACTATGACTATGACTTCTCCACTTGATGCTATGATTGACACTACCTGTATAACTAAAATTTGCTCAAAAATAGAATGTAATGATTATGGAGTTGCGGGGCACCAGATAATTCACTCTGAGAAGCTTGGGAAGGCTGAAGATGAAGAATAGAACAAATGATAACATTGAGGGTTATAGAGCAAAGGGATATATTCGTGGTCTACAAACTAGGAAAACATGCAGATCAGGTGAGGAAATATTTCAGGAGAGCAGCTATTAGGAGAAAACACCTTAGCTCATGCCAGACTGAAGCTCAATAAATCAGTGACCCTGTCCAGTTAAATGTGTAATAGTGAAAGCGAGGCTGGGAATTTCCACAAACAGTAATGCCTCCAAAAATATATTGTATAATGGCAAAGGGTACTAAAATGTCAATGCCAAAAGAAAGCAAGGCACTGCAGAAGTATCAGTGAAGTTGAAATAAATGTCAAAGCCAAATATTTAGCATGATAAATATTCATAGCAGGGAAGAACAATGACCAGTCTCTCTTGAATGTGTTTGTTTATACTTCCCTATGAATTACCTAAAAGCAATTCATGAAAAACCCAAGCTTCCTAGTGAGAAGTAAAGACTCATGCAAGAGAATACTACTTCCTAAATACAAACATTAAGTTTTTTGCCAAGAAGAAATGTTATTCAAACTAGGTAGAAACTAACACAACATCGTAAAGCAACTATACTCCAATAAAAAGTAATTTAAAAAATAGAGTAGGTAAATAATTAACTCTAGGAAATAGAATGTAAAAGTACACAAAGTTTATATATTTGCTGTTTGTTCTTTTCTTTAATTCAAAGGTGAGATATCTTTATCTGTCATATCTATATATCCTAGATCAGTGACCGTAGATCTCAACCCTGACTGCATATTAGAATTCTGGGTGGGTGAGCTTTCAAAAAATGATGCCTAGGCCCCAGTGTTGACCAAGTGAATCAAACTGGGGATGAAGCCTCATCAGAATCCAATCCAACTATAAGTTTACATATGGTCTGATTTTTTCCTTAAAGTGTTTGAAGTGCTTCACAATCCCTAGGATGGAATTTAGCCTAATATGAATTCACCTTACTTGGCTTAGTTACTATCACTATTTAGGCTATATATGGCAGGTACTAAAGTTGAAGCTTCAAAGTATCGATTGAATACAGTAAGGAATACAAAAATGATTTAGATCTTCTTCCTGTTCTCATGAACCTCATGATCTAGTAGAAGAAGGAGAAAAGTGCATAATAATCATAATATAATAGTGAATACAACCCACTACAGGATTTTAGGTCTACTCTCCTGGCTGCTTTATCAATCAGAGCTCTCTCTTCAGTCAGAGACCCACTTGCCTAGACCCCTGACAGCTGCAGCAAACATAGGCTGGCCAACATGAGTAGAGGTAGTGGCAGGAGCGGCTGCTGCAGGTGCTTTCCAGGAAATCTGACAAAGAATCAAGGTCGACTATTGGGAAAGTTGAAGGGACATTAAAGCATGACTCAGCCAAGGTTATATGTAACATCTGAGTTTTCTGTCTGAGGAAATCTTCTGTGCTAATAAAGTGTGCCTTTCAGAGGCTAAAATTTCAGTAAGAAATTATCAAGTGCAAACAGAACACAAGAGACTATTTGAGGCTTCCTGATTCTTTAAAACTTGTCCTTAGAGGAACAAGTCATTTGGTCAAGAAAGATATACAGTTTAGTAATTCCTTAACCTTAACAGATTTTTTCAATTCAACAAGCCTTCACTGAAAGCCTAGTTTGAGTTCAGCCCTGCGCTAGGCAGTTGGCATGAACGTACAAGAAAGAATAGTTCTCTGCTTTTAAGAAGCTCAAACTTGATCTTGAATCTAGCTAAGAATGACTAAATTGAGGTACAAATAGGATTCTTTGTGAGCAAAAAGGGTAGGGTTATTAATGCTGACTGGGGGACCAGGGGATATGTGACAAAGGAGGTAACATTTGAACTATATCATGTAGGATGAGTAAGATCAGTAGGGAAGAATGGAACCCAGATGGTTTGATTTGAGTGGTGCAAAAAGACATCCCTCGAATGACAACAGAACTGCAATTAGGCTATATGGTTTTTATGACTTCATCTTTGGAAGTTAGATAAACAATGAGACTCATTTCCCCATCTTCCTTTCCCTTGACTTCCCAGCTGTTAGGATTTCTCCCATCTTTGACTATTGTTCAGCTCCTCAGTCTAAGAGTTGCAATTTCAATCTTAATGTCTGCTCTTTTTGTGACAGTTCTTACATAAAATGCATTCTCAGTCCCTTCCACGGTACTTATTTTTGATGCAGGGAACAGTTGGCAAAAGCCAAAGTCATTCCTCTTTATGGACCATTCAAGATGTAAGTGAGGGACATAGATGCTGTGATATATGACCGCTATAGAACTTTTACACTGTTTTTACTTCAATCATTTGATGGTTTTTAAGAAGCACTTGGCCATTTTCCTCATATAGATTTGAAAAAGGAAATAGAAATGACCATCTATTCTCAGTCTTTTCCTAATCAGCTTTTACAGATTTTAAATATGATGGTATGATTGAACTTTTTACTACGTACTTAATGGCTGTACTGTATTGTTCTTTGGCATTTGCCCAGTCCCACCCCCACTTATCCTGGTCTCTTCAACATATAATATATACATTAGGCACTACTATTTGTTTGGCCTAGGAAATGCAAAAATGACTATATGGAGATATAGGCCATTAAACAAATACACCTGAGAAACATCATCATGATGAGCATTGGTCTAGATAAGACATAAGTTTGGGTTCAAATTTGAGATCCACTACTTGATAGCAGTGTGGTCTTGCATAAGTCATTGCAACTCTCTATACCTTAATATCATTATGTTTAAAACAGGGATATCCATACTTAGTTCCTAAAATTACTATACAGATTGCCTAAAATAATATATGTAAAGGACTTAGCACAGTGTGAAGCACATAATAAATGGTTACTATACTCATTATATACAGGGTGCTATGCTGGGAACATGGCCTGGGAAAGTCAAGAAAAGCCTCACAGAAGAGATATTAGCTGCATTCAGACTAGAAGAATAAATAGGGCTGCCTAGAGGACAGAGACATAAAGGGTCTTCTGGACAAAAGGAGCAGCATGTAAAAAGGTATGGGGACAAAAAAAATGACTTCAGGTCGTTTGAGGAACTGAAGGTATTTTGGTATAAACGAAACCCAGGGTGAATGTGAAAGAATAGGAGTCAGGACAGGGGAGTAGGTAGATGAGGCCAAAGAAATAGGTTGAGGCCAAAACACAAAAGCTTTTGTATGCTATTATAAGACATTCATACTTTAACCTGTGGCTGATCAAGACTAATAGAAGAGTTTTAAGTAGGAGAGTGATGTGGATCATATTTTCATTTGGGGTCAAGTTGGTAAATGTGGGTGTGTGGAGGTGATAATCAGAGAGGATGACACTAGAAACAGAGCAGCCATTAAGATCTCTCTCGCTATTGCAATAATCCAGTCAAGAAACTACAAGGGACTGAACTGAGGTAGTCAATGGGATCTACAAGAGGAGGGGGTGGTATCAGCAAGGTGATCAAAGGTAGAATCAGTAGGAGCTTATGACCAATAGCAAAGACCAGGAGTTGATAAGAACAGAGAAACATCTAGGATATCTGTCATCTTTCTAACTTGGAAAACTAGGTGGATTGAGAGGTCATTGACTTACCTTGTAAAAAGAGCTCAGTTTTGAACATGTTGAGCTTGAGGGCTCTGTCAGACATCCAGGTAGAAAGATCAATTTGGCAATTCTATAATTCAGAACAGACAAATGGACTGAAGTTGTGGATTGTGTAGTGGTCAAATCTAAATTAACTATGACTTAATTATGATGGAGATGTATACTAAAGAGTCTAACTCCATTTTTGATTTTTGACTGCTGATAGCTTTCAAGCTCTGCCACTCTGTCTTCCCCTGTATCTGCACAAGCTGATGAAAAGGCCTAGATGCTCCCTACTTTGGTGCCAGGGGGAGGCTCAAACTATGGAAGCCCTAGCCCATGCAAGGGAACCCTCACCCCAGCCCCACAACCTAGCCACAATAAAATCCAAGGCCATGTGCCCCTCCTCGCTCTCTCAATCCATTTTTCAACCTGTTTGGGAACTCACCCTTCTCTCTTCAGAAAGTCTCATTATATGAGTAATAAATCTCATTCCTACCCTCTTGCTGCATATGTGGTATCATCGGTCTCAATATCCAAACCAATTTTGAGGGAGGGTCCATTTCACCTCTTCTGTATGACAGCAATAGGGCCATTATGTAAAAGTCCAATGTTGTGAGTCTTTCTCATGATAATATGTAGCGTTTGAATACTTAAGTGATTAAGATAATAGCTACGGAATCACTGTACAGTATGTATGTATAGTCAAAAGGGAAGTGGTCAGGGTATGTAGAACCCTGAGAGAAAACCATCCTTTAAACATTAGATAGAAGAAGAGGAGTACATGAAGGAACCTGAAAAAGACTTGGCAGAAAACTAAAGAGAGAAGGAATTCAAGCAAGGAGAGCATTTTAAGAAATAAAAATAATTCATTAGGATCCAATGTTTAACAGTGTTCAAATTAGATTTGAAAAATGTTATTAGTTTAATAATTAGGAGGTGACTGGTATAAAGAAAGTACTGTTTAGATTTACAAAGCATCTCCACGTGGGAAGAAAACACTGTCCCTTGCAGTTTTGACCATTATTGCCCTTGGTCCACTTTCCTTCAGAGCATTAGGTAACTTTCACTGAGACTATCATGTGAGCTGCTCTCAGTTTAACACCCTAGATAAACATGGATTAAAAAATCATAGAATAATTGAAAAAGCTCTTTAAATCATATTTCACTTAAAGCTCAAGGATAACAAAGGACAAATAAACACAAAGAATAACTGGCTGAAAATGTATAGCCCATTGACCAGAAATCACAGAATTCTTTCCTGTCCTAAATTCTAGTCTTACTCCCAGTATTCGACACCAGCTTAGGATCCACCTAGATATCTGTACTCCTAAAATCCTAGAATCAATAAAGTCAGCACAGCCTTGCACCAGCATTAAGATTTGCTATATGATCAGAGTCTTATGGCCTATGTGGGTCCATGAGCTCCAGTTTGATATTATCTGCCAAACTCAATTAGTGTCAGTGTTTTAGGTTGAAGAGGATTCTAATGTCACAGTGGGGTTTTGGTGTGTTTCCTAACTTTGATTTTTCCACAGTGAATAGAGATTTGCTCTGTAGTCTGTTGATTGACCATGACCACATCTTACAGTACCTGTTGGCTCATATCTCTGCCTTTAGACCTCAAAAGCTAGTCTGTTCCTCCTCCATTTTCACAGCTACAGGATCTGTCTATCTCAGTTACATCCCAAAGCCAGTATGTGGTTTATGGTTTTTACACAAAGTTCTTTTTTATACATTCTTGAACTACCTAAGAGTAGGCCAAATTAGCAAGCACTCCCCACACTATGGATTAATTGTGATGTGGGTCAAAGTACAGGTTCAAAGTTACTGTCTTTCTTATTGCAACATATAGAGGTTGTTTGGTTTTATAGATTAGAATCATTGTCTATGGAATAAGACAGACTTTTGTTCAAACTGAAGACTGACTACACACAAGCCATGTGACCCTGAGTGAGATATATAACTTATCTGAGCCTCAGTCTCTACATCTATAAAATGGGAATTAAAATAACTATCTCATAGAGTTTTAAGGGTACGGGGTGTGTGTATGTGTGCACACGCACGTGTGTGTTATGTGTAGTGTAGCACATGGCACAGAGAAATACTTTTAAAATGACAAATATTATTACAACATGAAAAACTTAGGTGATAGTAGTTATCATTCTTTAGACACATTTTATATATCAGGAATCTAAGGTTTGGAGAAGATAAGTAAACATCCCAAGACCATACAGCTAGGAAGTAGTAGAATTGAGATTCCCAACTGGATCATTTGATTCCACGGCACTTCTGTGTGCTGCTGGCTCATTGCAACACACTGTTGCCTTCACTGTCTTCACAGACCTAAACTGAGCTAACAGCATTACAGAAATCATACATTCACTTTTTGTGGACATAACTGATCCATTATGAGTGAGGTATTCTGGTTTATTTACCAGATCCACTCATTCTTTCATCAATGTTGAAGGAGTGTTAAAAAAAACCCAAAAAGGTCAAACTCCCTCTTTTAATCATCAGGTTGAAAGAAAGGCCTGTATAGACTTAAGTCTGGCCTTTTATTTCAATTGCTTCAAAAGACATCTTGGCAAATTTTGGGGTTCTTGGGTTTTTTTTTTTTTTTTTTTTGATATTTACACTTTGAAATCCATCTTCTTAGGATGGTTGTGTATTGTCTCTCTTGGAAAGGCAACATTAACATTTCTTTATTTTTAGGTATAGCAACTAGTTTCTGAAATGTGTCCACTGAGAGTTATTCCTTTAGTAATGGGACAAAATAAAAAATATTAAAAATCACCAGTCAGTATAGTATTTTCAGAAATGCGGTATTTATCAAATAAATATTCATTTCTTTAAGAACACTGTGACTCCAATGGCTATATCTTATATCCATATATCATGTATATCAACTATTATATGAAGGTAATATTTGATTAAAGTTGAAATAAGCACCAGAAAATTTTAATAAAGACTGAAACTTTTAGAGGAGTTCCAAATTGTTTTACAAATCATTTCTCTCAATGAAATTGTTACATTCTAAAACCTCATGCTTGGGGTTTCCCAGTTACTTATTATTTTTTTTTTTAGTGATTCCTAATGAGGTTCCACATTCTGATTTTCCATTTTATTCCATATTATATACATGTCATTATTCTGCTTCTTTTCCACTTAGTATGAGAGCATTTATGTCATAAAATTATGTGAATGATGCATACTCTAGACACCAGGATTTATCTTGAGGTTTGCTGATGACCTTATATCATCTTTTAATTATTCACAAACCAATGAGTAGACGGATTGCTAGGAGCTTTGCCACTGGAATAATTTAAAATTCTGACCACCAAACAAACTTTCCTGAAAAGCTCCTCTTACTTTGGATTGGTTACTAAATAAATAAATCTCCAAAGGTGTAGGCCCCTGTGGAATCGTGGCTCAATCTTCAACTGCGGAGATGCTTGAGTGGTATTCACATCTGTGTAAATCAGGGCAATCTTGGTTGCAAATAGCAGAATACCCAAACCAAACTAATTTAGGCAAAAAAAGAATTAAAGGAATTTATTGATTTACATAAATGAAATCCAGAGGCAGCCTGATCCAGAGGCAGGGCTGGCTACAGGCACTGTTGCAGTCAATGCTCAAATGTGTCATCAGACTTTGTTTCTCTATAAATGGACCCACACTTATATGGGCAATTAATCTACATCAAAGGAGGCAATAATATACAATGAGGAAAAGACAGCCTCTTCAATAAGTGGTGCTGGGAAAACTAGACAGCTACATGTGAAAGAATGAAATTAGAACATTCCCTAACACCATACACAAAAATAAACTCAAAATGGATTAAAGACTTAAATGTGAGATGTAAAACCATAAAACTTCCAGGAGAAAACATAGGCAGTACACTCTTTGACACTGGTCTTAGCAATGTTTTTTTGGATATGTCTCCTCAGGCAAGGAAAACAGAAGCAAAAATAAATAAATGGGACTACATCTAACTAAAAAGCTTTTGTATACAGCAATGAAAACCATCAACAAAAAGGCCAGTTACTGAATGGGAGAGGATATTTGCAAACAATATATCCAATAAGGAGTTAATATCCAAAATATACAAAGAACTCGTACAACTCAACATCAAAAAACCCCAAACAACCTGATTTAAAAATGGGCAGAGGACCTGAATAGACATTTTCCCAAAGAAGATATACAGATGGCCAACAGGAACATGAAAAGATGCTCAGCATCACTAACCATCAGGGACTTGCAAATCAAAACCACAATGAGATATCACCTCCTACCTATCAGAATGGCTATTATCAAAATGACAACAAATAGCAAGTGTTGGTGAGGATGTGGAGAAAAGTGAAGCCTCATGCACTATTGCTGGGAATGTAAATTGGTGCAGCCATCATGGAAAATAGTATGGAGGTTCCTAAAAAATTAAAAATAGAACTACCAGGGCTTCCCTTGTGGCACAGTGGTTAAGAACCCGCCTGCCAATGGAGGGGACACGGGTTCGAGCCCTGGTCCGGGAAGATCCCACATGCCGTGGAGCAACTAAGCCTGTGTGCCACAACTACTGAGCGTGCACTCTAGAGCCCACGAGCCACAACTACTGAAGCCCACGTGCCCTAGAGCCCACGCTCCGCAACAAGAGAAGCAACCGCAATAAGAAGCCCGTACACTGCAAGGAAGACCCAATGCAGCCAAAAAAATAATAGAACTACCATAAGATCCAGCAATTCCACTTCTGGATATTTATCCGAAGAAAACCAAAACACTAACTTGAAAAGATATATGCACCCCTATGTTCACTGCAGCATTATTTATAATAGCCATGATATGGAAGCAACCTAAGTATCCATCAATAGATGAATACATATATACACAATGGAATATTACACAGCTATAACAAAGAATGAAATCTCACTATCTGCGACAACATGAATAGACGTAGAGGGTATTATGCTAAGTGAAATAACTCTGACAAAGAAAGACAAATGCTGTATGATTTCACTTATGTGTGGAATCTAAAAAGCAAAGCAAATGAACAAACATAACCAAACACAAACAGAGTCATAGATATAGAGAAAAAACAGGTGGTTGCCAGAGGGAGAAGAGTGGGAGAGTAGAGAAATAGGTGAGGGAGATTAAGAGGTAAAAACTTTCAGTTACAAAACAAATGAGTCATGGGTATGAAATGTACAGTGTGGGGAATATAGTCAATAATTATGTAATATCTTTGGTGACAGATGGTAAATAGACTTATCACGATGATCATTTTGAACTGTATATAAATATCAAATTACTATGTTACATACAAGGAACTAACATAGGATTGTAGGTCAATTATACTTCAAAAACAAACAAACAAACAAACTCATAAAAAAAAGAGATCAGATTGTGGTTACCAGAGGCAGGGGTAAGAGGGAATTGGATGAAGGTGGTTAAAAGGTACAAATTTCCCATTATAAGATAAATATGTACTAGGGGTGTAATGTACAACATGATAAATATAATTAACACTGTTGTATGTTATAACTGAAAGTTGTTAAGAGGGTAAATCCTAAGAGTTCTTATTGCAAGGGAAAACATTTTTTTCTATTTCTTTAATTTTGTACCTATGTGAGATGATGGATGTTCACTAAACTTACTGTGGTCATCATTTCATGTTGTATGTAGGTCAAATCATCATGCTATATGCCTTAAATTTACACAGTGCTGTATGTCAATTATATCTCAATAAAACTGGAAGGAAAAAAGAACGCATTTTCTCTCCATCTCATGATCTCTGACCCCCTCTTTTATTTTCTTCAGTCTCAGGCTCCATGTTGTAGCAGTATGAGAGCAGTAATACAGCCATTACAGCCCCTTATGTTCAAGTAAAGCAGGAAAGAATGTGTCTTTTTCCCAGAAGCCCTAGGAAAGCCTCAGTGTTCATAGACTCTTGTAGGATCATGGGACCATCACTGAACCAACCATTGCATCCTGAGAAATGCAATATGCTGATTGGCATTGTCTTAGTCAGCTCGGGCTGCTACAACAAAATGCCACAGACCGGGTAGCTTATAAACAGAAGACATTTATTTCTCACAGTTCTGGAGGCTGGGAAGTCTACGATCAAGGTACCAGCATGGTTGAGTTCTGGCAGGGGTTGGGGGAGGGGTTTATTCCTGGTTTACAGCCAGTGCCTTCTCACCGTGTCCTCACATGGTAGAAAGGGCAAGGGATCTCTATGGGGTCTCTCTTTAAGAACACTAATCCCACTCATGAGGCCTCCACCCTCATGATCTAAGGACCTTCCAAAGGCCTCACCTCCTAATACCATCACACTGGGCATTAGCACTTTAACACATGAATTTTGAGAGGACACAAACATTCAGACTCTAGAGGCTTAATCTTGGCCATATTTTGCATCCTGGTGTCCCACTCAAATTCATGGCCTATAAAAAGGAGACAAGTGAATCCCCTGGGCATGTATTCATCCTAACCCTGTACAGATAGGATGAATAGATGCCCAGCCACCAAAAAGTAACACCTGTACGCTCACTTCTTTATGCCTTCCCTTGAGTATCTCCAGTGCACCCCTCCCCCTATATGGAGGTCATGAGGTAAAGAATATTATTTCTATATTTAATTTCTGCTAACAGGTACTTTTTACGGGGAAAAAAATGCTAAAGTAGCAGCGCCCAGAATATATATTGTAGGAGTTGGCTAATAAGACTCTTCAGTATTCTTCTGCCACCTGTCATTTGGGATCTCTCACCATTCATTATCTGGTAGCAGGCCTGCAGTGTACAGATGGAAAAGTCACCCCAGAGGGAAGAGAGCTGTTACACTCTACCCCCCTTCTGGTTCCACTTCTGTGCAATGCTAATTTAATCGGGCACATGATTCACTCACTCACCTTAAGCTCAAGCCAGACCTCATTCTATTTTTAATGTTTTAATTTTATTATTCACCCACAAATGTATCCATCCCAGTTTAGGTATATTTTTGAATAGTCAGAAGTACAAGCTGAAAGGAAAGGTCTTCTCACTCCTATTCCAGTCCTCCCCAGATCATTCCAAATACTTTGTTCTAAGCCATATAGAGCATTAGAAGTTACCGTGAAGCCAGTATTGGAGTGAGTGAATAGCATACTGACTGGAAATCCAAGTCAACATCCCAAATGGCCCTTTCTAGCAACTCCACTGGAAACGAGGGCCAAACCAGTGGGGAAACCTGAGCCGATTCACATGGGGCCAGGTTGGCATGTTTGCATTATCATGCAGAAACTGAAAGCCTTTGGTCCCATTATCAGATTCGTTATGATCAATCTCAGAGTTTGCAAAGGGTAATTGTAGGTAGAGAAGAGGGAGGAAGAGAAAGGAAGGTGGTAAAATCCCAAGGAAGCCGTAATCACTACCTTTGGATAATAGAAGTTCCAAAGCAAGAACCTAGGAGAAGAGCTTTGAAAAATAAGAGAGCTGACTTGCAGGTGTATTTGACTAAGGTCTCACACAGCTAATTAAAATTCCTTTAGCCACAATAGTGACTGTGAGTGGGTAGGGGTTATAATGCACTGCTGCTAATTAACCATTAGAACTTGGTCAATAGCTCGTGAGTCACCCCATCTCATTTAATAATATCAAATTATATTTGATTCAGTTACAAAGAAATGCTTAGATGCACCAGTGAAATCCACACTATATAGATAAATGCTTCAATTTGATTTTCAACTTGAAGATAGAGATAATGGAAAAAAACTCATAATTTGCTGTCACATATATGCACGGTAAAATGTGTTCTGATTATCTTTCCAATATTCTGATTTATGGGAGGAAGGGAAGAAGGGAGGTGGTGAAATATACAAGATAATAGTCACATCTAGCAGCAAAATTTACATGAGACACTGCCATGTAAACAACATTCTGAAAAGATCACTCTTGAAGGATAGTCTCCTGCATGATAAATAGTTCTATGCTGAATCAGTAATTATTTGAAACACTAAAAATTATTTTAGACATATTCTAAAGTTCCATCAGAGCCTGTGAAATATCCAATAAATGAAAGTTGTATTTTAAAGTCTTTTAGTGTGTGCATTATAAATTAGCTAATTGAGAAAGTTATTTCAGGAAGAAAAATAGAACATTGTGGATTTTTAAGTAACTAATAATTTTTAAACGTCTCATTGTAAATTTTCACACCTGATAACAGCAGTTTTCAAATCTTGCTATTGGTTGGCAATGAAGATATTAAACTGTCCTTTCTGTGAAGTTTTTAATAGTCATGGAAAATATGACTGAAAAGTTTTAGCGTCTAAAGCTGCTTTCCATATATCTTCAATTTAATGAGAAACATTATCGTACAACATTTTTTTTTCTCATTCAATTACACCAACCGTTATTGAATGCCTACTATTTGGAAAGCAAATTACTAGTGGCTGTGGGAGATACAAGAGCATTTTGGATGCTTAGAAATTAGTGTGAGAAAATAGACAATTGCATAAATAACACTTAAAGCAAGGCAATGCTATAACAGAAATACCATTGTTTTAAAATTAAAGCAGAGCAAATAATATTTTTGTATTTGAAATAAAAATAATTTTAAATGTTTATTTTTCAAGTTGGTCACTAATACTGTCAGACATTTCTCTAGATGATGGATAATATTGATGGCCAACTAGAAAAATACTCTGGAAGCCCTTAAATGAAAGGTAGTACAGTATGGTGCAATGGTTCTCAAACGTGAGTATGAGTCAGCCAGAGAGGGCTTGTGAAAACACATTACCGGGCCCCACCTCAGAGTTTCTGATTTTGTAGGTCTGGGGTGAGGTCAATTAATGTGCATTTCTAACAAGTTCTCAGGTGATGCTGATGCTGCTGGCCTGGGAGCCACACATTAAGAGGCACTGGGAGAGCAGCAGTGCCAGATCACCCAAGTGTGAATCCTGGCTAACTATTTATACTGCATGATCTTTGGAGCATGCCAACCTCACCTCATCCAAAAACTGTGCATAATGAGAGCACTGTGGCAAGAACTGCTAGCCAATGACTAAACCTTTGTTTTCGTCTTCCTGGGCCTACAGCTAGGCAATTGTTGGTGTTAGATGTGGGGACCTCTGACTGAGATCTAGCGAAGGAATATGAGCCGAATTATTCCAGAATATGTGCATCACTTCCAGGCCTGAATCCTAACGACTCCCACACACATCCTTCATGCCCTTTCACTTCTGGCTTGCAGCAAATGAGCATGGGAAACTTGGAAGCATTAAGCTGAACACACCAGAGCCACAAGATGGAAGGAGGCTGGATCCATAAAACAAGACTTGGAAGAGAGCTGCCCGCAGAACAGCAACACCCATTTAGGCTTTACATGACAGAGAAGTTGATTTATTCTTCTTCTTGGTATTCTGACAGCTAGCATGCCACCTGAGACACAGTTGCTCAATAAATGATTGCTTAACTGACAGAGAAAAACTTAAGGAATAGATCAGTCTAAGAGCAGTCCTGATTAGAGATAAGCTCCACAACATTGGAGATACTTAAGCAAAACTAGAGGGATGCCAATGAAGCGTTCTATAGAAGGTAAACCTAGGGTAGGGGGAGAGGGAATAGGATGAAGGCAGTCAAAAGGTACAAACATCCAGTTTTAAGATAAATAAGTATCGGGGTTGGAATATACAACATGTTAAATATAATTAACATTGCTGTATGTTATGTATGAAAGTTGGAAAACATTTTTTTCTGTTTCTTTAATGTTGTAACTATATGAGATGATGGATGTTTACTAAACCTATTATGGTAATAATTTCACAACGTATGTAAGTCAAACCATTATGCTGTACACCTTAAACTTATACAGTGCTGTATGACAATTATATCTCAATAAAACTGGAAGAAAATAAAAGAAGATACTCCTCAGTAGGTAGAAGGTTAGGTAAGATCATCTCCGGGGACCCTTCCAAATATAATATTCTGTGATATTATGCCCTAAATTTAAATGACTAGGATGAAACTTTTGAGAGCAGTGTCTTTCTCCCCAGCTCCGTTATGTTCCACTCCTTTTTCCCCTTCTTTTCCAAAGGTTTTTCAACTTTCCTTGGTAATTATTCAATCAGCATTCACTGAGCACATAAAATATGCCCAGGCCTGTCCACAAGATACTTGGCACCTAGTTGGGGAAAGTGCTTGTGAAACAACAACACATTTGAAACAACTGATAAACAAGACCAAAGAGATCATTAACTGCTACTATAAAATGTGAGCAGGTTGCTTCAAATGTATTACTGTGCATGATAAAGCATATCAGCCCACTGGACAGGCAATCAAAAAGCTCAAATTCAACTTTCTTTTCTGTAGATAAGCTATGCAAATGTGGGTAAATCATTTAACCTCCCTTCTCCTGTCTATAAAATAAAAATAACAATTCTGTCCAATTTACTAAGGAGCAAAACAGGAAAAAAAAATTGATTCACGAGTTAGAGAGCATGATCCTTTGGAACAGACTGCTCTATTTTGGAACCTGTTGTTTCAATTCAGCCTTACTTGCATTGCTTGTTATTCTTTCTACATGTAATCTGAATTTTTGTTGTTAGTGATGGTTCATCTAACAGTCCTTCATTCCACCTGCCTGCAGTACCCAAAAACCTGCCTGTTTGTGATCATGCTGGAAAAGCACAATAGGCCTCTGGTCCTCCACAACAAGGAATGTGATCTCTTCATTTTGCACTTATGCCCCCTTCAGTAGCCAGTTGTCACCACTGCTGCTGACCTGCCACCTGCTTGAGTTCAGGGTGCAGGCAGGAGATTCAAATGTTTCAGCAGGACTGGTTAGGCCAGCAGCTGATGACCAACTTGGTGATTATATTTCGTGAGCATTATTTCATGTTCTGGTAGATATACTAAATGTCCTTTCATATCTAAAGAGACAGCAAAGAAAAGTTACAAAGAGGAACATTTAATGTTTTTCTAAATGAACATAATGTAATAATAGTTGATGTAAAATTGGGCCACTTTGCCCTGACTAGCTGAGCTTCTTCCCTGCCAGCTGTAAATGCTGCCTCCAGCTGTATTCTTTTCAAGGGGAAACAGTTCAAGTTTCTTACATTTTTATCAGAGTCGTTTTAAAACCATTTCGAAAATGTTTTCCTCTGGTTCTGTTTTAAAGATTTTTGCATCTGTAATATATTTCTTAGATATTTTCCCCCAGTTAAACCATTTGAAAAAGAAATGAATGAAAAGCTCTATTGCAGCTTTTTCAAAAGTTTGACTCCATTTCAGATGGCCCCTTGGATCTCTGTGAGCTGTATTTATGAAAGGTCTCTTGTCTGATAATTCTTTTGTATTATTCCAAACTTGTTACAGTGTTATTAAGAACAGTGAACAGAGACTCGGGAAAGAAAATTAAGTATTTCACTGTTCTGTGTTTTTAACTTAGCTATAGAGGAAGGACTTTTCCACAAATGCTGTAAATCAGTGCCTCCTAGGCTTTAACGTGCATAGGATTCACCTTAGGAGCTTGTTAAAATGCAGATTATGACTCAAGAGTTCTGGGGTAGGGCCTGAGAGTCTGCATTTCTAACAAGTTCCCAGATGATGCTGATGCTGCTGGTCCAAAACTCTAAGTCACCTTTCAGCTTCCACCTGTGTCTCAACAGATCTTGGGGTGAGAATCAGCTGAACCAGTTTTTCACAACTCTTTACAAAGGTAAGGAGATTTACTTTAAAATAACTTTTTAAATTCAATAAAAATAAAGTGGGGTAAACACCAAGTAGAAAGATGTCCTGGTAAGAATGGGTCAAAGATACATGAGATTCAATTAAAGAAAGAAAGCAAATTTATTCTGTATGGCATTCAGAAGTGGAGTAAATAAAATACTATTAGAGGCTGTTTTATAAAGACCTATTCTGTTTTGGTTGGTACAACCTCTGGGTGAAATCTTCTCCCTAGGATTCTAAGAAATATTCTTCACTCTAGATGTCTTGCTTCCTATTGAATTTAGTTGCTTGCTCAAGAATGTAAACATAAACAGACAATGGTGTCCTTAATCTCTTTAATCCAAGAAGCTGTCTGACCTCTGTCTTCCAATTTAGGAACCTCTTTCAGCAAAATTCTCAGATTGCTAAGGAGTACTTAGTCTTTCCAAGTTGTTATATCCACACTGAAAGAAGGGATATACTTTTCTCCAATCTCTGCTTCTCACGTCTTTAGATGACCATTTTCACAGTTATCCAGTGCATTAATAACCATTAGTCATTTTACAGGCAGATTTGAACTTATTAATTATGGAAGTTCGTTCCACAAACAATGGAAGAACCTCATGAAGTCTATTAACCCCAGAGAAGGACAGTCACCTAAAAAAGGTAACCAAAAAGACAGAAGGAATGTAATAAAGAATTGATTAAAAAAATGAAGTTGATCGTTGTGTTGCCAAAGTTGCTCCAGGTCTTTGCTCAAAACCCATCAACCTCCCACCACCACCACCTTTAGCAGGACTGCTTTGCTCTAAACCTGCCAACCCCTGAAACCTTTAGCAGGAGTTAATGTAAATCTTTAAGTTAAAGTGTCCAGAGATGAGAAAGGAAGCTACAAACAAACAAACAAACAAAGAAACCAGATGGAACCAGCTGGGACCAAGATGGCTATGAATCTGACCTCCTGCAGACCCTGAGTCTCATTATTCGCTGATTTTACTACATTAGCATATTAAATGACACACCCACCAGAAGCCATGACCAGATATTAAGGACCCAGAGAGAATACAAAGGGGGTGGCATCCCACTCCCTCAGAAAAAACCCTGCCCTTTCCCCCCCGGTAGAATAATGCATATGCCTTCCCATCATTAGCCTCACTCCTCCTCCCTTTGCCTTCACTCTTTAAAATCAAGTCCCTCTCGCCAGGTGGGGAAGAAGATGATCTGTGAACTTAGTTCCCCTTCTCCATTCTTTGGCCACTGAATACAGTGCTGCGCCGATCTCAGCTTTGGTTTCGTTATTTGCCTACTAGAACCTAATCGGAGGCAGAAGCCTTGGCCAGGCTAGGGCCCGAGCTGGGTACACACAACTTAATTTGTTAACGGTTGTTTTTCTCATTTACCCTTACCTGCTGAGACTGCTCATGCCCATCTCTTCTTTACCAAATGGCAGGTAGAAAAGGACAATTGGAAGAAGCAAACGCTTCTCCCTGCCTGTGTTTTCTACCCACCTCTATTCCTCCTGCGAGTTACTCTTTATTATTTCAGAGTTTGTCTGACATAGTTATTCAGTCAGGTTCTATGTTATTACTAATTTTACAGAGCCAATGGCTAGTGTGGTGCTGTGACATACAATGGATGCTCAATAAATATTTGCTAAATGAATGAATGAGTATATTACCCATATGGTAATTCATTATTTAAATCTTCTTGTACCTTTTCCTGACTCACTAAGAGAATGGAAAAAATACACATTGACATTTAAACACATGTACACTGTAAAACTGGAATGAGTAATCTGTTTGGTTTTTATTCAGAATAAGGGATAAAAATGCATTTCTTTTTATTAATTTTCTGAATACCAAGACCAGTGAAATGCCTTTTCATACTTAGGCAGAATCACTTATATATTGGGCTGGCCAAAAAGTTCGTTCGGGTTTTTCCATGTTACAGAAAAATCCGAACTAACTTTTTGGCCAACACAATATTTGCCCCAGGAAGTGGTTTATGACTCAGAAATCTTTTCTTAATTTAAAAGTAAAGATCAAATCTCACTTCTCTGACTTTGGAGCTCTTGGTACTTTGAAATCACTACCATCTGTGGTAGACACTGATGTGCTACCCTGATTTCCCTTCAGTGAAGGGTTTGTTGCCTCAGCTGCTGGCGGTGCTGTTGGCAGGCGGCCTTCAGCTGTCAGCCCCTTCATGGTTGCCTCAGCTGCAAACAGCCATCTGGCCCAATTCCCCTTACCCAATGACCTGCATCCAATGAACAATCAATGCAAGAGTAAAAAGATGTGGCCATCTTGACCCAACTTGGAACAACTCTGAAGAGCCATTCTAGTTTCAGAGCTCTCTGTAAGGTAGGCCATGGCTGTTGTCAGGCCTACCTTGTACCTCAACTTCTCCCTCTTTCCAAGCCCTGCTCCCTTCCCCTATGCCCCAAGGGCACTCCCTAATAAATATTTTGCATGTCAAACTTCATCTCAAAGTCGGCTTCCTGGGGAGCTCTACCTATGATAATATTATTTCCATGCTCTCCTTATACAAAATACTGAAAATGTAAGTATCCAGTGAAGACAAAGTGCTGCATTTTGTGGAGTCTACTCTCTGAGAGAACACTTGTTCTGGGTCAGAGCTGCTTGACAAAAATCCACATTGCCAAGGTTACTGTTCCCTAGTACATTTTGATTTCATCATTATGTTGATGACACAGGGGAGTGGACCAGGAGTCATATTGACATAGTGATTCCCTTGTAGTGGAAAGAGCCTCATTTGAGGTTCTTTCCTTGTACTACAGGGTTAGAGTTGGTACTAGTTTCTAAGTTGACCTTCCTCCAATCATCCCATGCTGACATGAACTAAGCTCTGGAAATTTCTCTTCTTCCCTGAAGAAACTACCTAGCACCCAGAAACACGTGACTATGGAAGACCAACCTTAGGAATTTTCTCTCGATTGTTAATTCACCCCATCACCAGTCCTTCTGGGGCTCTAGTCTGCTTGCTTTGTAGTCTTCCCTCCTAAATTTATTTATGATGTTTATATGATGCTGATAATTGCAGGCAGAGAGGGGTAGGGAGAGATCTCCATGGTGAGAGTTCTTTCGGTTGTCTCCATGGTGATCTCTGCATAGCTAATAAATCTACAACTTAATTTTATTTCTTATCTTGAAATCACCAATGGCTTCAGCTTTGGAATATGTGTGGGTGAAGCCATCAGGGCTCATAGTGCAACTTGCAAAGCAAGTAGTGCCAAGCTTCATTAGAGACTCAGTCTATCTTTTCCATTTCTTTTTTTCCCTTCTTTAGGAGCTGAAGGTCTCATATGTTTTGCACTTTGTTTCCTCCCTACACCTTCACTATAAAAAAGAGACTGAGGTATAAATAAATGATAAAGCAATGTATTACCTTCATCTAGGGGACTGCTTTTTAAACAGAAACAAGGGAATGAATCTCTAAGGAATTTCAGGAATCGAGAAAATATATGAATGGGGAAGAGCAAGAAGAGGCTGGGGAAAACAAAACCTATCCATTGATTACTCTGTACTCCATTTTCCCCATCTGTAAAAGGGGATAGTAATATTATCTACCTCTGAGGGTTGTTGAGTGAATTAAATAAGATATGACATGTAAAGTGCTTAGAACAATATTTGGCTTGTTCAGTTACTGCTATTTTTATATTAATATTTATTTTTATTCATAAGGACAAATTAGGAAAAGTTCCCTTCTTCACCTTTAACCTGAAGTATTAAATTACCAAAAGTCTGGTCTTTCCCTTTTTGGGGAAGTTGTGAAGCCTTGCTATTCAAACAGTGGTCCAAGGACCAGAAGTATCAACCACAGCAGGGCGCTTGTTAGAAGTCCAGAATATCAAGCCCCACTCCAGATGTACTAAAGCAAAATCTGCATTTTAACAAGATTCTCTGGTGATTCTTACACATAATAAAGTTCGAGGAGCCTTGAAGTAGGTATTGATGTCCCAAATTGGGGCTTTGGAATCAAAGAGACCCAAACTCAATTTACGAGCTGTGGGACCTTGGGCAAATTATTTAGTATCTCTTAGTCTTAGGTCCCTCATGTGTAAAATATGGGATAATCACATCTATTTAGTAGGGTTGTTGTGAGGATTAAATGTGAAACTATGTAAAGTACTTACTGATGTGAGTGCTGAGCAAATATCAAGTGCTTTATGAATTGTGGCTATAACTACTCTCAAAAGAATCTCCAGGCTTTTGAAACATGTAGTTTCAAGCTCCCAAGGGCAAAGAACTTGACTTCATCCAACGCAGGACTGTTCATACATTCATATGATTTTAAAGATACACAAGGAATGTTAGGGATCAGCTTAGATAAATCAAAAGAAAAAATGGTTAGGTCTATTTTGTATTGGAAAGCTTGGTTGGTGGGGGAAAGATTTTCCTTTGTATCTCTCTGAGTCTTCCACTGCCCTGCTGGGTAAGATACATTCAGGTTAGACACAGAGGTGATCAGCTGGCCATGACAGGTAGAGGAGTACCAACAGGTATAGCCAAGCATTTGAATCTTTTAGACATGATTCTCCCTGCCAGTGAAGATGACCAGCTTGCTCAGGTCTATGAACCGAAAATATAACACTCCCAGAAACTCTTTGAAGACTGGAACCAGAAGTTGTTGAACTCGGATTGGCAAGCACAGGTTCTACATTCTCAAATGTATTTCACTTTCATCTCATGGTTAAGAGCTGGGGCTCAGGCATCAAATCACTAGGGTTCAAATTTCATTATATGTAAAATAAGGATTGTTATAGCTCCTCTCTCTAAAGATGTCCGTGAGAATTCAGTGAGATCATCTATGTAAAGCTGTTAGCACAGTACCTGGTTTAGAGTGAGCTCTCAATGTTGTTTTAATTATCATACTTGCTGCTTCTGCTTTCTCTAGAATCCTACATTTGGTATGTCTGGGTCCAGCCTATTTTCTTGAACTCAACACTGATTTGGGGGTTACATCCAGACTCTAACTAGATCTGTCACAACAGTTTGGTTAGAAGAATTAGAGTTAAAATTATGACACACCAATGGAAAGGGGAGACTACTTAGGTAGGAGATTTCCACATAATGCTCAGTCATCTAGGAAGTGCCCTTGGGACAACAAATTTCATTGCTGGTAAAGTGCTAGTGCAGCCAGGCTCTCAGAGACTGTTAGCCATTTTCAGGCTTTTAATGAGTTCCCTAAGGAGAAAGAGAAGCTACCACGCCAGCAAGCCTTCCCTCACACCTGAACTGTTTATCATTCAGTTGCTGGTGCTCTGGAGTCTAACATACTGGTACCCTTTGCTACAGAATACTGAAACAACAAACTTGACATATTCTTGATCAACAAATGCTGGCAATGCAGACCCATTTAGAAATGGAATGGAGTGGATAACGTGAAAACTTGGACTATTTTCCATGGGACTTCTGGAAATAGAATATAGTAAGGATTTGGGATACTTCAGTTACCTGAACTAGTCAATCTACACTGGGACAAATGGCAAGGTTTTGAATGTACTTCCACAGCCTGATTGAAATATTACTTTGAGTGTAATCAGTACTAGATATCAAATGAACCTCATCACAGGATCTTCTGTGTTTAAGAAAGAAAGCTCCCCTGTTGCCCACATTGTAATTCATTAACATCCCACCATCTCTCCACAGAATGGTCTGTGTTTTCTACCCAACAAGAGAACCAACCTGCTCTCTGGGGTAGGATTGAGTCACAAAGAGAAGAAAAACAGGGGGTGTTGGGGGAGAAGGCAAAACATGGAGCAGAATTCTAACAAGCTTGCTCAGTCTGACAGGACTGGTTCTAATGAATTCTACAAGATTTTTAAAGTATTCATAAGTTTAATTTAAATAACATTTTTGGTGACAAAAATATATATGTTCCTTGCTGAAAACAGAAGAGTATTAAAAAAAATAAAACCACTCATAATTAAATCACCAGAAGTTAACATTTTGATATAGTAAATTCTGGGCAATTTTCTCTGTTTGTATTAGTTCTAATTAACATAACTGGGATTATTTATAAACATGATTATTAATGGCTATGTAATAATCCATAATGTGTCACAATTTCAACATCTTTGGGCATTTAAGATATTTCCCCAGTTTTTGCTATTATAAATAATATTGTGACAAATCTTTTTTTAAATTGAAGAATAGCTGATTTAAAATAATGTTTTAGTTTCAGATGTACAGCAAAGTAACTTGGTTATACAAGTATATGTATATACCTATATTCTTTTTAAATTCTTTTCCATTATAGTTTATTGCAAGATATTGAATATAGTTCCCAGTGTTATACAATAAATTCTTGTTGTTATCTATTTTATATATGGTATATGCATCTGTTAATCACATGCTCCCAATTTATCCCTCCTCCCCCCCTTCCCCTTTGGTAGCCATAAGTTTGTTTTCTAAGTCTGTAAGTCTGTTTCTGTTTTGTAAATAAATTCATTTGTACTATTTTTTAGATTCCACCTATAAGTGATATCATCTTTGTCTTTGTCTGACTTACTTCACTTAGTATGATAATCTCTAGGTTCATCCATGTTGCTACAAATGGCATTATTTCATTCTTTTTTATGGCTGAGTAATATTCCATTGTATATATACATACCACATCTTCTTTATCCATTCATCTGTTCATGTATACTTAGGTTGCTTCCATGTCTTGGCTATTGTAAATAATGGTTTGAACATTGGGGTGCGTATATCTTTTCAAATTAGAGCTTTCATCTTTTCCAGATATATGCCCAGGAGTGGGATTGCTGGATCATATGGTAACTCTATCTTTAGTTTTTTAAGGAACCTCCATACTGTTTTCCATAGTGGCTGTACCAATTTACATTCCCACCAACAGTGTAAGAGGGTTCCCTTTTCTCTACACCCTTTCCAGCACTTCTTATTTGTAGACTTTTTGATGATGGCCATTCTGACCAATGTGAGGTGATACCTCGTTGTAGTTTTGATTTGCATTTCTCTAATAATTGGTGATGTTCAGCATCTTTTCACATGCCTTTGGCCATCTGTATGTCTTCTTTAAAGAAATATCTACCTAGGTCTTTTGCCCATTTTTTGATTGTTTTTTGTTTGTTTTGTTTTGTTATCGAGTAGTATGAGCTGTTTGTATATTTTGGAAATTAAGCCCTTGTCAGTCACATCATTTGCAAATATTTTCTCCCAGTCCACAGGTTGTCTTTTTGTTGTTTTTTTTAAAAATTAATTAATTAATTAATTTTTGGCTGTGTTGGGTCTTTGTTGCTGCGCGTGGGCTTTCTCTAGTTGCGGCGAGTGGGCGCTATTCTTTGTTGTGGTGTGCAGGCTTCTCATTGCAGTGGCTTCCCTTGTTGCAGAGCACGAGCTCTAGGCACCTGGGCTTCAGTAGTTGTGGTTTGCAGGCTCTAGAGCACAGGCTCAGTAGCTGTGGCGCACGGGCTTATTTGCTCCACAGCATGTCGGAACATCCCAGGCTAGGGCTTGAACCCATGTCCTCTGCATTGCAAGGCGGATTCTTAACCACTGTGCCACCAGGGAAGCCCTGTCTTTTGGTTTTGTTTATGGTTTACTCTACTGTGCAAAAGCCTGTATGTTTGACTAGGTCCCATTTGTTTATTTTTGTTTTCATTTCTATCGCCTTGGGAGACTGACCTTAGAAAACATTGCTATGATTTACATCAGAATATTTTGCCTATGTTCTCTTCTAGGAGTTTTGTGGTGTCATGTCTTATATTTAAGTCTTTAAGCCATTTGGAGTTTATTTTTGTGTATGGTGTGAGGGAGTATTCTAACTTCATTGACTAACACGTGGCTGCCCAACTTTCCCAACACCACTTGCTGAAGAGACTGTCTTTTCTCCATTGTATATTCTTGCCTCCTTTGTTGAAGGAAAAATCTGGATAAATCTTCTTTTGTAAAACTTTGCCTGGCTATCCAATTGTTTCCTTAGGATAGATTCTTAGAAGTTACATGCCTCAATGAAAGGGTAGGAACATATTTAAGATTCTTAGTACAATTGCCAAGTTGTTTCACAAAACAATTGTCCCAATATATCTTCCCACGAGCAATGTATAAACATGCCCTTCCAAGAGCACTAGTGACTACATGGAGTGTTATCTTGGATCATTGTTTTCTAATTTCATGGCCAAAACCATTATCTCATTACCTTACCATTCTTTTTTTAAATGTAATTTATCATTTCACACATAAATATATTGACCATTTGTGGGTTATTTCTTTTTCTTTTGTGATTTGTTCATGACCATAGCCCATATCTTCTACTGGACAGTTAGTTTTTTCTCAATGTTTTATTAGCATCTCTATATATTAAAACATATTAGTTCTTTATTATATTTTTTGCACTTATATTTTACCATTAGTTTTAATTTATGGTGGATTTTCATTGTTATCATTGCACAGAAATTTGGAATTCTCATGCAGTCAAATCTGTTTACCTTTTCCTTTATGATTTTTTCACATTGCTTTTATTCTTGTAAATCTTCCCCCATTTGAAGAACAAGTGAATATTTACCCATACTTTCTTTTAACCAGAAAAACCAGTTTTATTAACTATAAAAATGCTTATTTGAAGGTAGAATATAGTCAGAATGATTTCACTTTACTCACTATAACTAAACTAGTCGTAAAGCACATGAATTTGGTGACACTCGTGAATTGACTATAGATATTACCATCTCAGGACTTCAGTGAAATTACCTTTAAGATGATTGTATAGAGTACTTGAGAAAAAAGGGATCAAAAACATGTCAGATATAAGTGAAAACATACCATATTTGTCTTTCTCTGTCTGACTTATTTCACTAAGTGTGGAATCTAAAATATAAAATGAACAAACATACCGAAACAGCAACAGACTCACAGATACAGAGAACAAACTAGTGGTTACCAGAGGGGTAGGGATAGGGGCAGAAAAGGCAAAGGTGATTAAGGGGTACAAACTACTAGATATTAAAAAAAAAAAGTTACAAGAATGTATTGTACAGCACAAGGAATATAGTCATACCTTGTATGGAGTGTAATCTGTAAAAATATTGAATTACTATGTTGTACATCTGAAACTAATAATATTGTAAGTCAACTTCAATTAAAAAAAAACATGTCAGAAAAGAATAGTAACTGATATAAAAGTGAAATTGAAACTAAACCTTTCAGAGAAGTTCCATACTTCTGATTCATTGAATGGAACAACTTTATATTATCCTTGTCTTCATTCAGTTAGCTTCATTTGCAATAAATATTTAACAAATATCAAGTACTCAGATACCATCATATTATATTACCAAAACTGTATAATCCTGATTGACTTTGCAAAGGCCTTTCTTGCAATGCAACAAACACACTTCAAAATAATTGAAGACACTACAATTGTAAATTTTTTAACAAATTTTAACCCAATAATCCATGTTTCCATAATGAATACACAAACAGAAAAATGTATGAACTCACATAAAGTAAACACACGAAAAGAAGACAGGGATGGAGAGAGGAGGGGTGGTAAAAAGACAGCTGAATTCATTAGTTCCTATAAAAGTCTAAAAATATTTCCACCCAGTCAAATTTATTCTCTGAAAAATGAAAGAGATGTGTAAGACTGTGCCCAAGTCAGAGAAAACAGAATCTACATTGAGAAGGAGGAAGGGAAAGCACTGGTTTTCAGGAAGTCACCACAGTCTCTGCCAACACCATTATCAGTGACAGCTGGTTTCCAAAAGGGTACCTTCAAGGAACCATTAAACAGAGAATAATGGGGACAACAAAAGGCAATGATTCTCAACTATTTAGCATACTGTTAGCAATAGATTCCCATGGCATATATACTATGTGCAAGAGTAGTGTGCTGGACCACATGTTCTCAATAAATATATGGTAGATTGGGGGAGACTGATTGCACTAATAGTCCCAGTTTTGAATGTATCCTTGTATCCATGCCCTTTTATAGTGCCCTCTCACACTGCCTTTGGGCCTGACCATGTGACATGCTTTGACCAAATGAATAGTTACAAACCTGATGCAAGCACAGGATTGAAAAGACACTCCTGTGGTTCTGATTTCAGTAGGCCTGGAATGGGCAGGGTGCAAGCATGTGCATTTTGAAAAAACTCCTTAGGTGATTCAGATATGCACTATTCTTTAAAAATCTCTGACTTAGAATGTTCCACAAGCCCTAAAGACTGTGAACACAGTATCTCAGGACTGTTATACAGTCCGAAGACATTAATACCTGAGAGAAGCTTTCATGGAAATGGATTTTCAGCTTCTGAAACCACTGAAAACACTTGATGTTATCTAGCCTGTAGCACTAAGAAATAATATAAATTGTTTAATAAAGTAATTTTAGAGCTGAAAATGTACTTAGAAATCTAACTCACTTATTTTGCGAAAGAAGAAACTAAGTCCACCTTAAGGAAGGGTGGTAGCACCAGTGCCAAATCCCACGCCTCTTGGTTTTCACTTCATCATAGAAAATCTAAAACGTATACTTTCAAATGTTAGTTTTAGTTTCCTGTACTATTACTTTTTCTCATCAGCCTTACTAATTTCACTAAAATGAATTAATTTAAGATTTATCTCCTTTTATTTTTTCCACTCAGTAGAAGAGATGCTAATAAATGTGAAACAGTAAAAAATAAGCTTCTTCTAGTGTCAGGAAGGAGGAACAACAACAGGAAATGGCAGGTGTAAAAGATCTGGGAGAAGAGGGTTCTAGACAGAAGAAATAGCAAGTATGTATGAGGAAGAATAAGAGGTTCATATGACTTGAGTGAGATAACAGAGGCAGAATATTGTAGGAGATGATGGCAGAAAGATTAGCAGTCCCTGTCCTATACTTACTTGGGTTCATCTCTGTCTCTCACTGCAATTATTTGCAAGATCTTTGACAACTACAATATATTTGAGCGAGATTTCTAATTTCCAGTAGTGGGAGACTCAGTTATTCTGACCAAATCTTCAGAGAAAAACAATTTAAAGTATTGAGGGAAGGACTTATGTTTTTTGTTTTGTTTGTTTGTTTTTCTTTTACAAATCTCTTACAAAGCAAAGGATCTAACAACAAAAGCAAAATAAATCAGGAATCCAAAAAGTGCACAAGGAAGCCACTTTTACCCTGAGGACATTGGATATGGCTTTTTAAAATACCTTTATTGGAGTATAATTGCTTTACAATGTTGTGTTAGTTTCTGCTGTATAACAAAGTGAATTAGCTATACATATACATATATTCCCATAGCCCCTCGCTCTTGTATCTCCCTCCACCCTCCCTATCCCACCCCTCTAGGTGGTCACAAAGCACCAAGCTGATCTCCCTGTGCTATGCGGCTGCTTCCCACTAGCTATCTATGTTACGTTTGGTAGTGTGTATATGTCCATGCCACTCTCTCACTTCATCCCAGCTTACCCTTCTCCCTCCCCATATCCTCAAGTCCATTCTCTAGTAGGTCTGTGTCTTTATTCCCGTCTTACCCCTAGGTTCTTCATGACCTTTTTTTTTTTTATTCCTTAGATTCCATATACATGTGTTAGCATACAGTATTTGTTTTTCTCCTTCTGACTTACTTCACTCTGTATGACAGACTCTAGGTCCATCCACCTCACTACAAATAACTCAATTTTGTTTCTTTTTATGGCTGAGTAATATTCCACTGTATATATGTGCCACATCTTCTTTATCCATTCATCTGTCGATGGACACTTAGGTTGCTACCATGTCCTGGCTATTGTAAATACTGCGGCAATAAACATTGTGGTACATGTCTCTTTTTGAATTATAGTTTTCTCAAGGTATATGCCCAGTAGTGGGATTGCTGGGTCATACAGTAGTTCTATTCTTAGTTTTTTAAGGAACCTCCATACTGTTCTCCGTAGTGGCCATATCAATTTACATTCCCAACAACAGGGCAAGAGGGTTTCCTTTTCTCCACACCCTCTCCAGCATTTATAGTTTGTAGATTTTTTGATGATGGCCATTCTGACCACTATGAGGTGATACCTCATTGTAGTTCTGATTTGCATTTCTCTAATGATTAGTGATACTGAGCATCCTTTCATGTGTTTGTTGGCAATCTGTATATCTTCTTTGGAGAAATGTCTATTTAGGTCTTCTGCCCATTTTTGGATTGGGTTGTTTGTTTTTTTGATATTGAGCTGCATGAGCTGCTTGTATACTTTGGATATTAATCCTTTGTCAGTTGCTTCATTTGCAAATATTTTCTCCCATTCTGAGGGTTGTCTTTTTGTATTGTTTATGGTTTCTTTGCTATACAAAAGCTTTTAAGTTTCATTAGGTCCCATATGTTTATTTTTGTTTTTATTTCCATTTCTCTAGGAGGTGGGTCAAAAAGGATCTTGCTGTGATTTTGGTCAAAGAGTGTTTTTCCTATGTTTGCCTCTAAGAGTTTTATAGTGTCTGGCCTTACATTTAGGTCTTTAATTCATTTTGAGTTTATTTTTGTGTATGGTTAAAGAGTGTTCTAATTTCATTCTTTTACATGTAGCTGTCCAGTTTTCCCAGCACCAGTTACTGAAGAGGCTGTCTTTTCTCCATTGTATTTTCTTCCTCCTTTATCAAAGATGAGGTGAAGATATGTGAGTGGGTTTATCGCTGGGCTTTCTATCCTGTTCCCTTGATCTATATTTCTGTTTTTGTGCCAGTACCATACTGTCTTGATTACTGTAGCTTTGTAGTATAGTCTGAAGTCTGGGAGCCTGATTCCTCCAGCTCTGTTTTTCTTTCTCAAGAAAAACTTTGGCTATTCGGGATCTTTTGTGTTTCCATACAAATTGTGAATTTTTTTGTTCTCGTCTGTGAAAAATGCCAGTGGTAGTTTGATAGGGATTGCATTGAATCTGTAGATTGCTTTGGGTAGTAGAGTCATTTTCACAATGTTGATTCTTCCAATCCAAGAACATGGTATTTCTCTCCATCTTTTTGTATCATCTTTAATTTCTTTCATCAGTGTCTTATAGTTTTCTGCATACAGGTCCTTTGTCTCCTTAGGGAGGTTTATTCGTAGGTATTTTGTTCTTTTTATTGCAGTGGTAAATGGGAGTGTTTTCTTAATTTCTCTTTCAGATTTCTCATCATTAGTGTATAGGAATGCAAGAGATTTCTGTGCATTAATTTTGTATCCTGCTACTGTACCAAATTCATTGATTTAGCTCTAGAGGTTTTCTGGTAGCACCTTAAGGATTCTCTATGTATAGTATCATGTCCTCTGCAAACAGGGACAGCTTTACTTCTTCTTTTCTGATTTGGATTCCTTTTATTTCTTTTTCTTCTCCGATTGCTGTGGCTAAAACTTCCAAAAGCATGTTCAATAATAGCAGTTAGAGAGGGCAACCTTGTCTTGTTCCTGATCTTAGAGGAAATGGTTCCAGCTTTCCACCATTGAGAATGATGTTGTCTGTGGGTTTGTCATATATGGCCTTTATTATGTTGAGGTAGGTTCCCTCTATCCCCACTTTCTGGAGACTTTTTATCATAAATGGGTGTTGAATTTTGTCAAAAGCTTTTTCTGCATCTGTTGAGATTATCATATGGTTTTTATCCTTCAGTTTGTCAATATGGTTTATCACATTGATTGATTTGCATATATTGAAGAATCCTTGCATTCCTGGGATAAACCCCACTTGATCATGGTGTATGATCCTTTTAATGTGCTGTTGGATTCTGCTTGCTAGTATTTTGTTGAGGATTTTTGCATCTATG
This sequence comes from Kogia breviceps, assembly GCF_026419965.1. NCBI lineage: Eukaryota > Metazoa > Chordata > Mammalia > Artiodactyla > Physeteridae > Kogia > Kogia breviceps. The sequence goes on along the minus strand of NC_081330.1, from coordinate 117,396,736 downwards.
TTCATCAGTGATATTGGTCTGTAGTATTCTTTTTTTGTGACATCTTTGTCTGGTTTTGGCATCAGGGTGATGGTGGCCTCATAAAATGAGTTTGGGAGTGTTCCTCCCTCTGCTATACTTTAGAAGAGTTTGAGAAGGATAGGTGTTAGCTCTTCTATAAATGTTTGACAGAATTTGCCTGTGAAGCCATCTAGTCCTGGGCTTTTGTTTGTTGGAAGATTTTTAATCACAGTTTCAATTTCAGTTCTTGTGATTGGCCTGTTCATATTTTCTATTTCTTCCTGGCTCAGTCTTGGAAGGCTGGACTTTTCTAAGAACTTGTCCATTTCTTCCAGGTTGTCCATTTTACTGGCATATAATTGCTTGTAGTAGTCTCTCATGATACTTTGTGTTTCTGCAGTGTCAGTTGTTACTTCTTCTTTCATTTCTAATTCTGTTGATTTGAGTCCTCTCCCTTTTTTTCTTGATGAGTCTGGCTAATGGTTTACCAATGTTGTTTATTTTCTCAAAGAACCACGTTTTAGTTTTATTGATCTTTACTATTGCTTCCTTCATTTCTTTTCATTTATTTCTGACCTGATCTTTATGATTTCTTTCCTTCTGCTAACTTTGGGGGATTTTTTGTTCTTCTTTCTCTAATTGCTTTAGGTGTAAGGTTAGGTTGTTTGAGATTTTTCTTATTTCTTGACGCAGGATTGTATAGCTATAAACTTCCCTCTTAGAACTGTTTTTACTGAATCCCATAGGTTTTGGGTCGTCATGTTTTCATTGTCATTTGTTTCTAGGTATTTTTTTATTTCCTCTGATTTCTTCAGTGATCTCTTGGTTATTTAGTAGCGTATTGCTTAGCCTCCATGTGTTTGTATTTTTTACAGTTTTTTCCCTGTAATTGATATCTAGTCTCATAGCATTGTGGTTGGAAAAGATACTTGATATGATTTCAATTTTCTTAAATTTACTGAGGATTGATGTATCCTGGAGAATGTCCCATGAGCACTTGAGAATAAATTTTATTATGTTGTTTTTGGATGGAATGTCCTATAAATATCAATTAAGTCAATCTGGTCTAATGGGTCTCTTAAAGCTTGTGTTTCCTTATTTATTTTCATTTTGGATGATCTGTCCTTTGGTGAAAGTGGGGTGTTAAAATCCCCTACTATTATTGTGTTACTGTCGATTTCCCCTTTGTTTGCTGTTAGCATTTGCCTTATGTATTGAGGTGCTCCTATGTTGGGTGCATAAATATTTAAAATTGTTACATCTTCTTCTTGGATTGATCCCTTGATCATTATGTAGTGTCCTTCCTTGTCTCTTGTAATAGTCTTTAAAGTCTATTTTGTCTGATAAGAGTATTGCTATTCCAGCTTCGTTTTGATTTCCATTAGCATGGAATACCTTTTTCCAACTGCATGGAATATCTTTTCCCATCCTCTCACTTTCAGTCTGTATGAGTCCCTAGGTCTGAAGTGGGACTCTTGTAGACAGCATATATATGGGTCTTGTTTTGCTATCCATTCAGCCAGTCTGTGTCTTTTGGTTGGATCATGTAATCCATTTACATTTAAGGTAATATCGATGTGCATGTTCCTATTACCATTTTCTTAATTGTTTTGGGTTTGTTATTGTAGGTATTTTCCTTCTCTTGTGTTTCCTGCCGATGGAAGTTTCTTTAGCATTTGTTGTAAAGCTGGTTTGGTGGTGCTGAATTCTCTTAGCTTTTGCTTGTCTGTAAAGGTTTTAATTTCTCTGTCGAATCTGAATGAAATTCTTGCTGGGTAGAGTAACCTAGGTTTTATGTTTATCCTTTTCATCACTTTAAATATGTCCTGGCACTCCCTTCTGGCTTGCAAAGTTTCTGCTGAAAGATCAGCTGTTAACCTTATGGGATTTCCCTTGTATGTTATTTGTTGGTTTTCCCTTGCTGGTTTTAATATTTTTTCTTTGTATTTAATTTTTGATAGTTGGATTAATATGTGTCTTGGTATGTTTCTCCTTGGATTTATCCTGTGTGGCACCTCTGCGCTTCCTGGACTTGACTGACTATTTCCTTTCCCATGTTAAGGAAGTTTTCAACTGTAATCTCTTTAACTATTTTCTCAAACCCTTTCTTTTTCTCTTCTTCTTCTGGGACCCCTAGAATTCAAATGTTGGTGCGTTTAATGTTGTCCCAGAGGTCTCTGAGACTGTCGTCAACTCTTTTCACTCTTTTTTCTTTATTCTGCTCTGTGGCTATTATTTCCACTATTTTATCTTTCAGGTCACTTATCTGTTCTTCTGCCTCAGTTATTCTGCTATTGATTCCTTCTAGAGTATTTTAATTTCATTTATTGTGTTGTTCATCATTGTTTGCTCTTTAGTTCTTCTATGTCCTTGTTAAATGTTAATTTTATTTTTTCCATTCTATTTCCAAGATTTTGGATCATCTTTACTATCATTACTCTAAATTCTTTTTCAGGTAGACTGCCTATTTCCTCTTCATTTGCTTGGTCCGGTGGGTTTTTACCTTGCTCTTTCATTTGCTGCATATTTCTCTGTCTTCTCATTCTGTTTAACTTACTATGTTTGGGGTCTTCTTTTCACAGGCTGCAGGTTGGTAGTTCCCATTATTTTTGGTGTCTTCCCCCAGTGGGTGACGTTTGTTCAGTGGCTTGTGTAGGCTTCCTGGTGGAGGGGACTGGTGCCTGTGTTCTGGTGGGTAGGCCTGTATCTTGTCCTTCTGGTGGGCAGTGCTGTGTCCATTGGTGTGTTTTGGAGTGTCTGTGAACTTAGTATGACTTTAGGCAGCCTCTCTGCTAATGGGTGGGGCTGTGTTCCTGTCTTGCTAGTTGCTTGGCATGGGGTGTCCAGCCCTGGAGCTTGCTGGCTGTTGCGTGGAGCTGGGTCTTAGTGTTGGTACGAAGATCTCTGGGAGAGCACTCACCGATTGATATTACATGTGGCTGGGAGGTTTCTGGTGGTCCAATGTCCTGGACTTGGCCCTCCCACCTTGGAGGCTCAGGCCCAACACCTGGCCGGAGTACCAAGACACTGCCAGCCACACGGCTGAGAAGAAAAGGAAGAAAGAAAAAAAAACAGACAGAACCCTAGGACAAATGGTAAAAAGCAAACCTATACAGACAAAATCACACCAAGAAGCATACACATACCCACTCACAAAAATAGAAAAAAGGAGACAAAAGAAAATATATATTTTTTTTAAAAAAGGAAGAGAGCACCCAAACCAATAAACAAATCCACCAGTGATAGTAAGCACTAAATACTAAACTAAGATAAACATAAAACCAGAAACAAACTGGACACAGAAAGCAAACCCCAAGTCTACAGTTGTTCCCAAAGTCCACCGCTTCAATTTTGGGAACATTCATTGTCTACTCAGGTACCTTCAGATGCAGGGTTTATCAAGTCGATTGTGGGGACTTAATCTGCTGCTTCTCGGGTTGCAGGGAGAAATTTCACTTTCTCTTCTTTGTTTGCACAGCTCCTGGGGTTCAGCTTTGGTTTTGGCCCCGCCTCTGTGTGTAGGCCACCCTCAGGCATCTTTTACCCACCCAGATAGGAGGGGCTTAAAACAGTAGCTGATTAGGGCTCTCCTGCTCACTCAGGCTGGGGGGAGGGAGGGGTATGGTAGTCATAACTGGAATGAGGAGTGAGCCTGAGGCGGCAGAGCCTGGCATGACATTGCAACAGCCTGAGGTTTGCCATGTGTTCTCTGGGGGAAGCTGTCCCTGGATCACAGGACCCTGGCAGTGGTGTCATGCACAGGCTCCCAGGTGGGTGTGGATAGTGACCTGTGCTTGCACATAGGATTCTGCGTAGCAGTGGCAGCAGCGTTAGTGGTTCATGCCCATTTCTGGGGTCTGAGCTGATAGCCGCGGCTCACGCCCATCTCTGGAGCTTGTTTAGGCAGTGCTCTGCCTTCTGTGGGCACACTGAGAAGGAAACCCCTCTCCTCAGGCACCCTGAAACAAAGGTCTTTTACCTCTCTGGCAGGTCCAGACTTTTTCCCGGACTCCCTCCCGGCTGGCACACTAGCCCCCTTCACACTGTCTTCATGCAGCCAAACCCAGTTCTGTCCCTGGGGTCTGAGTTCCAAAGCCCGAGCCTCAGCACCCAGCCCCCATTGGGACAGCAGACTAGCCTCTCGGGCTGGTGAGTGCTGGTCGGCACTGATTCTCTGTGCGGGAATCTCTCCGCTTTGCCCTCTGCATCTCTGTTGCTGCACTCTCTTCCATGGCTTTGAAGTTTCCCCCAGTGCCCACCCCCTGTCCCCGCCAGTGAAGGGGCTCCCTAGTGCATGAAATCTTTTCCTCCTTCACAGGTCCCTCCCAGAGGTGCGGGTCCCGTCCCTATTCTTTTGTCTCTGTTTTTTCTTTTTTCTTTTTCCCTACGCAGGTATATGGGGAGTTTCTTGCCTTTTCGGAAGTCTGAGGTCTTCTGCCAGCATTCAGTAGGTGTTCTGTAGGAGTTGTTCCACACGTAGATGCATTTCTGATATATTTGTGGGGAGGAAGTTGATCTCCACGTCTTACTCTTTCACCATCTTCCCTATTATTTCTCAGATATTTCTGTAAAATGAAAATGTTTATTGTGATGGTCTCACAGGATTAGGAGCATGGAGAACAAAGCCCAAGGCCCATAGAAGATGGGAAGTCTATTAGGAGACTGTCTGCATAAAAAGCTATGACCTCAAAGGGCTACACTCACAAGGAAGGGTAAGTGGTCTTTCAGTCTGGAATCATGTCATCTGTGTGGTCCAGGGAACTTAAAAACTGAACTTGGATTAAAGTGAACCTAGACCGGTAGTAACTTCAGGCATTTGGTAGAAACAAATCCAAGTTCTTTCTGAAGGAAGTTATTTTCATCCTATGACTTAAATTATTCTTACAGGTAATTTTCAGATACAATGAACAGCAAATACTCAAAGACAACAAGGAATACAAGGGGAAAAGAAAACATGCAGAATCAATATATGACAGAAATAGAACTATAATGACTTTATATATTGGAATTATTAAATACAGACTATAAATAAACCATACTTACTATAAATAAACCATACTTACTATAAAAATTTATATCGAATTTTTAAAAAGAAAATATTAAAAAAACAATTATTACATTTTACACATAAAAGGCATTAAATAAATATTTGTGGATTTAAGTTAATAAACATCTAGCCTTTTCCATGATGTCAACTACTCCTTCATTCACTCATTTTATCCAACAAACATTTTTGCCTATTCATGGTGTTCTGTGCATTGTTTTCAGTATGAAGGATACAATAGTAAACAATATGCACACAGGGTTCTTGCTCTCAAAAACTCTCACATCTATGGGGAAGACATATAGGTAGACAGCCAAAAATAACCTGGTAGGATTAGTACTCCCTCAAGGACTACAATAGGACCAGATAATTGAACATATTCACAAGACTCCCAAGAGCCTCCCAAGCTCAGCTCACCACGGTCCTTCTTATTCACCCAAGGAGGTGAAAGACTTGTGCAATGAGTCTTTGTTTAGGGAGAGCTCCCTAAAAGGTTCCAGCAGATTCTTCCATGACCTTCTGGTCACATAACCAAGCCGGACTGTTAAACTGGTTATACCAGCTGTAAAGCACCAATAAACTGGCCCTAGATCAGGAATAAGACAAGGGTACCCACTCTCACCATGCCTATGCCAGAGCAATCAAGCAAGAAAAAGCAATAAAAAGTATCAGAATCATAAAGGAAGAAGTAGAATTTTCTCCATTTGCAGATGACATGATTATATATAAATAAAGTCTTAAAGATTCTGCCAAAAAACTGTTAGATCTAATCAACAAATTGAGTAAAATTGCAGGATACAAAATCAACATACAAAAATCATTAGTGCTTCTCTACACTAATAAATGAATTATCTGAAAAAGAAATAAAGAACAATCCCATTTACAATAGCATCAGAAACAATAAAATACTTAGGAATAAATCTAACCAAGTTGGTGAAAGATCTCCACACTGAAAACGATAAGACACTGATGAAAGAAATTGAAGAAAACACAAATGGGATGATATCCTGTCTTCATGGACTGGAAGAATTCATATTGTTAAAGTGTTCATACTATGCAAAGCTATCTATAGATTGAATGCAATCCCTATCAAGAGTCCAATGGCATTTTTTTTTTTTACAGAAATAGAAAAAACAATCCTAAAATTCATTTGGAACAACAAAAGACTCTGAATAGCCAAAGCAATCCTGAGAAAGAAGAACAAAGCTGGAGGCATCACACTTCTTGATTTCAAACTACATTACAATGCTATAATAATCAAAATAGTATACTACTGGCGTAAAAAAAGATATATATCAATGGAACAGAATTGAGAGCCCAGAAATAAACCTTTGCATATGCAGATAACAAATATTTGACAGGGGAGCCAAGAATACTCAATGGAGGAAAGACAGTCTCTTCAATAAATAATGCTGGGAAAATTGGATATTCACATGCAAAAGAATGAACCTAGATCCCTACCTTACACCACTCACAAAAATTAAATGGAAATAGATTAAAGACTTAAATGTAAGACTGGAAACCATAAAACTCCTAGAAGAAAACACAGGGGAAAAGCTCCTTAACACCGGTCATTTCTTAGATATGCACAAGCACGCAAAATAAGAAATAAACAAGTGGGACCACATCAAATTAAAAAGCTTCTGCACAACAAAGGAAACAGTCAACAAAATGAAAAGGCAACTTACAGAATGGGAGAAAATATCTGCAAACCACACATGTGATAATGGGTTACTATCCAAAATATATAAGGAACTCATATAACTCAGTAGCAAAAACAAAATAATTCAATTAGAAATTGAGTGAAGGACCCACATATACATTTTTCCGAAGGAGACATACAGATGGCCAACATGCACAGGAAAACGTGCTCAACATTACTAATCATCAGAGAAATGCAATTTAAAACCACAATGAGATATCACCTCACATACATTAGACTGTCTATTATCAAAAAGATAAGAGATAACAAATGTTGGCAAGGAAGTGGAGGAATGAATGGGAACCCTTCCACACTGTTGGTAGAAATCTAAATTGATGCAGCGCTATGGAAAACAGTATAGAAGTTCCTCAAAAAATTAAAAATAGGACTACCAACATTTTCCAATAACTGACAAGGTGAAAGAAGTGGCACAAAAGAGGCAGACCTTCCATAAGTCCACCTACCTCAGGCATGGACCTCAACCAGCTGCTGGACAAGTCCTACAAGCCGCTCATGCAGTTGTACTGAGCCTGGCAGCAACCGCGGCTGAATCCAGCCTGCAGAGGAAGCAGCACTCGCTGCTTAAGTGCCTGAGCAAGGCCAAGAACAAGGCGCCACCCACGGAGAAGCCTAAGGTTGTTAAGATGCACCTGTGGGACATGATCATCATTCCCAAGATAGTGGGCGGCTACAAGGGCAACATCCTCAACCAGGTGGAAATCAAGCCTGGGATGATTGGCCACTGTATGGGCAAGTTCTCAATCACCTACAAGCCTGTGAAGCATGAGCTGCTCAGACATCAGGGTCACCCACTTCTCCAGCTTCATCCCCTTCATTAAGCCTGCTTGGCCAATAAAGGCACAGACTGCTCTAAAAAATAAATAACTTTTAAAAATAAATAAAAATAGGACTACCTTATGATCCAGCAATTCCACTTCTGGGTATATATCCAAAGGAAATAAAATCACTGTCTCAGAAAGATATCTGCACCCCTGTGTTCACTGCAGCATTATTTATAGGACAAGAAAAGGCCTAAGTGCCCATCCACATGAATGGATAAAGATGTCTTAAGGTATATGTGTATGAATATTATTCAGCCATTAAAGAAGGAAATCTTGCCATTTGGAACAGCAGGGATGAGGGCATTATGCTACGTAAAATAAGTCAAATAGAAAAAGACAAATACTGTATCATCTCACCTATACATAGAATCTAATAAAACCGATCTCATAGAAACAGAGAACAGATTGGTGGTTGCCAGAGGTGGGGAGTTGGGGAGGCGGAAGGGGGCCTGGGTGAAGGTGGTAAAAAGTACAAACTTTCACTTATAAAATAAATTTGTTCTGGGGATGTAATGTACAGCATGGTGATTATAGTTAAAAATACTGTATTGTATATTTTTAAACTGCTAAGAGAATAGATCTTAAAAGTTCTTACTACAAGAAAAAAACTGTAACTATGTGAGGTGATGGATATTAACTAAACTTATTGTGGTAATCATTTCACAATATATACACATATCAAATCATTATGTTATACATCTTAAACTTATACAACACTATATGTCAATTATATCTCAATAAAGCTAGAAGAAAAAAGTTAAAATAAACCAGTCCTAGGTGCTGCCAGGGGAGTTTCAAACTTTAAATAGCATGTTACACATCATTAGTTAACCCACCGCCCTTATCTAGGCCAAGAGTCAGTGTCAGTCAGTGTCCCAGTCCAGCTGTAAAATAATTTTATTCTTCGCAGCGAGAAAATGCTGCTTAAGCCAAGTCTTGAATAAATAGGCATTTATGCTCATTGTGAATTTAGTAGTACCAGATATTTACCTGATAGTCAATAAATATTAAATACTTGTTAGTTGCTATATGAAGAAAGAAAAATAATTTCTGACTAAATTCTATAGTAGTTTAAATTTTTCTTTCTTTAGCATTTGTATTACCTGTAAAGTCTTTTGGCAGCATGTAAGATTTTAATATCTTACTATTTGGGGAATGAGCTCATTTTAGATCTAAGAAGCAAGATTTATTCTTATAATAACAAAAGCTACCTTTTTTAGATCATTCTGTTAAGTGCTTTAAGTGTTATTTTACTGAATTTCGACAATCACCCTGTGTGGTATCTATGTCACCTCTGACTTGTTGATAAGGAATAGATCCAGAGAGGCTACATAAGTTGTCTGAAGTCATACAGCTAATAAGAAAGAGAGGTAAGCACCAAAACAAGATCAGCCTAACGCCATAGCCAATGCTCTACAACTACAGCAGATTCTGTCATACCCCAGTCACATCCCTTTGGCACTTGTCAGCTACTCCATGCTTGCCCACGGCATTCCACGGCAAGGACCCATGATTTTCCACCTGCACAGGGCAGACCAGGAGTACAGGGGATTTAATGTCCCAGAGAGCAGTGCCCAGCCAGGAGGGATGAAAATGGAGGACAGATGCCCCTGCTTACTTACCCCTTAAGTAGGACAATTCTGAAATGTGTTCCAGAAGTCCCCAGTTAGACTCACACCCCTACCCTCCTACTGATACTTCCCGGGATCACCTCCTCAACAAACCACTTGCATTCAAATCCTTCTCTGAGAGTCTACTTCTGGTGCAACCCAGCCTAAGATAATATCACATTCCCTTGTCTTCCCCTCCAGCTTTAGTTCAGAAGTAACCTGAAAGGTCCCCCAGTTCAGTCACCCACCCACTGTGCAGTTTTCTACAATATCACCGACAGACAATCATCAGACTCTGCTTATAGAATTCCAAGAAAATAGAGCTGACTATCAGCACGACAATCTATTCTACTTATTTCTTACTTGGATTGAGTAGAGCTACTCTTTTGTGTAACTTAAAACTTTTCTAGAGCTAGGGCAAAGTATTTCCTCTTCTACTTGCCAGCCTTTTGCATATCTGAAGACAGCTATCCAGTCCTCCCCAAGTCTTCCTTACTCCATTATTTTTCAATGTTTACTTATGTAAAGCACCTGATTAAGAGGGAACCAGAACTCTGGAAACAACTTCTAAGAGTTAACTGACATAGTCCCAGTTCCTGAAGCAAGACTAGATCTAAGTCATTGAAGACAGATGGCAAAACTATGTAAATCTGTGCTCAATATAATTATTTACACTTTTTTCCTGGCCACTGCCCACAATTATGCCCCCCTTCCCCCCATCCTCAGCTCTATTTCCTAATTATAAAGTAGAAAAAGGCTAACTGGAATTCATCTATGGCATGACAATTTGCAGTAAAATATTAAAATTCATTTGTATGGAATTTTCAATTTTAGGGTTTGGCAATGATGAAAAGCACCCAGATCTTGGGAAAAAAAGGAACATGATTGCTGTCTAATTCTGTGATCTTTCTAAGAGTAGAAAGTATGTCTTTTTCCTTTGAAAAAAACTGTCCAAATTTGAAGAACTCAAAATTAACATGAAACTACTTCTTTCATGAGTGCTGGCATTATCAGCTTTCAAAGAAATGAACTACTCTCCATCATTATGTACAAATTTACATCACTATGTAAATGTCATCTATCCATCTCTAAGCCTTTTTACAATGAATTCATCTTTTATTCATCTTGCGGTTGTGCGCTGGGCATTTGTGCCATAACCGAGATAGTCATTTTGGAGAGGGACATCTTAAGAATTTTGCTTTCCTGGCTTTCTGTTAAGGTCTTAGAAAATTGTTGGACTTAACTCACCTAACAGCAAAGTCCTTACTGTTAACGTTTCCATACTAGTATGTGTCCCTTAGGCTTATTCTAACATACCTCTTCTATTCAAAAATAGATAAACTTGGACTTCCCTGGTGGTGCAGTGGTTAAGAATCCGCCTGCCAATACAGGGAACACGGGTTCAAGCCCTGGTCCGGGAAGATCCCACATGCCGCGGAGCAACTAAGCCCATGCGCACAACTACTGAGCCTGCGCTCTAGAGCCCACGAGCCACAACTACTGAAGCCTGCACGCCTGGAGCCCATGCTCCGTAACAAGAGAAGCCACCTCAATGAGAAGCTCATGCACCGCACGAAGAGCAGCCCCTTGCTCGCTGCAATTAGAGAAAGCCTGAGTGCAGCAACAAAGACCCAACGCGGCCATAAACAAACAAACAAACAAACAAACAAATAAAATAATCTAATTTAAAAAATAAAAATAAAAATAAACTATTGGGTTTCACTTAAGCTCAACCCTTACCAAGGCTGTGACGAGTGTACCGAAATCTGCCCATTCCCTCTGTGAGATGATGCCCCCTTTCTCCATCATTGTATGTCAGGTGCCTTCTTACTCTCCCCCTACTCACCTGTTCTTATTAAATTATCTTGTATGAATCATTTACACCTTAGACATGTTAAAAGAAAAAAGAAAGAAATTTCTTTACCCTGATCTGAATTGAAAGGTCTCGTCCACTGCCAAATGCATTTTAAAAATCAACGCAAAGATATGTGAGATATTGGGAGGCAGGAGTGCTCTTCCCCTACTCTTAAAATCACCTATGATTACTCAGCAACCTACACATAAAGCAGGTCCTGTTTTGAAACCTCTAAGGTGTGCACAAAACCAGTGCTGGGCTGATGGCATCAGGATTACAGGAGTGTTTACAAAATCCAAATCCGTGGGATGTACCACTGGACATTCTGAATCTGTAGGTTTGAGGAAGGAATCAAGGGAGGGAGGGAAGAAGAAAGTGAACAAATAATTGTGATAAATGCCAGGTCCAATTTTTAGTAATGATATATGGTCCAAGCTTATGAGACTTCCTCCTCCAAAGCCTGCTCTGAAAGTTCATCTGCCTACATATAAGGCTGTGCAGAAATGCCTGAAGTCTCCTCAATGTAACAAGCATGCCTATTTGGGGGTCAAGGGAGGTAAAGGTAAGTAAGAGGGGATATGATAATCATCCTGCTTCATAGAAAGCAAAGTACAGTATTTCCCCAAGTCAGTTATCATTATGAGTCCAGTGGTTTCATATTTAAAACCTAGAATTCATAAAATTAACATAATATTTAATTAAGACCCTGAGCATAGTTTTTAATCTTCAATTCTCTCCCAAATGGACATTTGTTGAGGTTTCTCTGGAACCTCATATCAAGTGGATTAGTTACCGTACTCTTGTTCTAGTATTTCCCAGACACTCTTGGAAAATGGAGCAATATTTTAGAGGCTTGTCAAAAATTTTTCAATGGGGATCAAGAAAACTCTGCCAGGGCTTCCCTGGTGGCTCAGTGGATAAGAATCTGCCTGCCAATGCAGGGGACACAGGTTCTCTGGGAAAATCCCACATGCCGTGGAGTAACTAAGCCCGTGGGCCACAACTACTGAGCCTGCACTCTAGAGCGCGTGAGCCACAACTACTGAGCCCGTGGGCCACAACTAGTGAAGCCCGCGTGCCTAGAGCCTGTGCTCCATAACAAGAGAAGCCACTGCAATGAGAAGCCCGCGCACCGCCACAAAGAGTAGCCCCCGCTCTCCACAACTAGAGAAAGTCCGTGTGTAGCAATGAAGACCCAACGCAGCCAAAAATAAATAAATAAATGAAAATTTAAAAACCAAACAAACAAGCAAACTCTCCCATAACAGAGCTGAGGCTTCAGGCCTGGTGGTCTTCAGGTCCCTTCAGCTCCTTAGCTCATTCCAGCCCTGCCTGACAGTCCCATCCAGGTGTACATGGAGATATCCAACTAGAGCTTTCTAAGTAGAGACCTGCCGTGATCCAAGGCTTATTTGTGTGTGTGAAGGACATGCTACCTTGTCTCTGACCCCGCAGAGAATGTTCCCCTGTACTGATGATGAAAATGGCTTTATATTCACAACTTTAGTCTGTGGGTAAGTTTCATCATTACCTCCTCCTTCTACTCACCCACCTCTTCCCTTGGTGCTTTCCTCTTCACGCTTCTCTTTTTCTCTTCGCCCACTTGTGACTCCACCGTGTCTTGTTTTCCTGATGTTCCCACAGCCTAATACTGTCTCCTTGTTCTTCATAGACCTTTCATCCCCCACCCCCACAAACATAATCTCACATCTTCATATAACTCATTTTTTCCCCTTGGCCTTCCAAATTATCCAAAAGGAAGCACTTTCGCAGCTGGGTGTCTGGCTGTTCTCTAGTCTCCAGTTTTCTCTGTGAACATCTCACAGAGGAGTCTGTTGTAACAATTTTGTTCTGTGTTATTTAGTCGTACTGCATTTTCTTAGGAAAAAAAGCTCAAAACTACATTATTCTATCGTGTTTCCTTTCTTTTTCTCCCACTTCTTTCATTAAATCATAATGTATTTTAGAGCTTCTTTTCATTTTCTAATAGTACAAACACAGGGGCAAAAAAAAAATGCAGTGAGTTTCTTCCCTTCCTCCAAAAAGAACGCAGAGCTGATAGCATGAGAGATTCAGTCCAATTTAAGCTCTACTGAAAGTACAGTGTAGGCTTGTGGTGTTCTATAAATAACAACCACATTTCCCAAAGCTGTCTGTGGTTTATACAGAGGACCCCAATTAAACTCAAAACAGCTGAAGGAATAAACCTGTCAAAGAAAATGCATTTATAGTGTACCAGGCAGGTTAGACTACAGAATAAGTCAAATTCTAATTTCCTTAAAGTCATTGAGCTTCCATGTTTTGGTGAGATCAAATCCTAAATAATAAACTCATTTGATTTTATACACTCTCACAAACAAGCTTTTTATTTTACAGGTTCTTGGTAGCAATTTTTTGATGAGATCACATTTAGGGCAATCAAATGTAAACAAAACCTCATCTCTCTAACCGTGAAAGTAAGAATCCACCCTTTCTATCACCTCTTCTTTGGTAACTAATACATGGACCTCAACTCTGTAGGTAAACCTTTGTTTCTATGTTTCAAAACATTATATTAGGACCCAGGTCAAACATGGTGTGCTAACCCTAATCCCCTAGTATGTCTATGTTAGGGTGTGGCAAAGAGTGTGGGAGACGACAGTGATGAGCACACAGTGACTCTTGACTTTCATGAGCAGGTTTGTATCCCAATTTACCAAGAGTAGGTGGGCACAAATAATGGAGAAGAAACATGGTGGCAGTGACCAGTTTATCTGTCAATGTAATCCAGCAAAAGCCAACATTTGCCTTAGCAGGCTGGGGTATTTCTACCTGATGAAATGTTTTAATTTGACATGTTGATTTCCAAATTAGTAACCCATCTTTATTAAAATTGTCCCTTTCTCTAGTTCTGGTGTAAAGAGTTAAGAAATTATTTTGCCTCTCAGCAGGGATTGGATAAGAAAACTCTGTTTTCTAATAAACAGGACAAGTTCCCTGAGCAATGCCCTACACAATACACTACTTGAACCATTCTTAGACTTCTGAGTCCAGGCTTTACTATTAAGCATTCACGCAAGAACTTTCCCCTTCCCTTCCAATACAATCACGTCTTCCTCCATTTGCTTCCCCAGGTTTATCACCTAAGAATATTGGCAGTAAAGAGCTGGAAGTAGTAAAATCAAATCATTTTCTTCCCTATGTGTGTTAGCATCATGCCATCCAGACTGCCCCTATTTGTATGCCATCTTTTATTTATTTATTTATTTATTTATTTTTTTGCGGTATGCGGGCCTCTCACTGTTGTGGCCTCTCCCATTGCGGAGCACAGGCTCCGGACGCACAGGCCCAGCGGCCATGGCTCACGGGCTTAGTTGCTCCGCGGCATGTGGGATCTTCCCGGACCAGGGCACGAACCCGTGTCTCCTGCATCGGCAGGCGGATTCTCAACCACTGCGCCACCAGGGAAGCCCTGTATGCCATCTTTTAAACCAACACTATTCTTTCAGGGAAGGACGATGGACAACCTTCTACGTCTGGTCTTGGGTTTAAGAGCAAGTTTTCCAAAATGACCTCAGACATGAGGTTGCCAATTCTTCCTACCCATTAGTATTTGCGTTCAGCATCCTGAAAAAAATGTCCATTTTGCCAATTAGTTCACACTCATTTGGACACATATCAGGTGGGGAGAAAGATGTCTTCTGGTGCACTTGAACTGAAGGACGAAAAAGAAAATGGAGATGCAGTACCAAGTTGTGAATATTTTGGGACTCATTGTGCAAATTATTTCTAAGTATTCGCCATAGCAGTTTTCCCCAACATATTTAGTGGGCGAATAGTACAGTCAGTGACACCTGGCCCTCTACACTCATCCACATGATTTCATTAATTTGTTTCATCTAACTGTGCTTATTTCTTTCATTTTGCTTCTATTAGACTACTGAGGTTTTTCCTGCATTTTACCTAGCTTCCAAACAATCAGCATTAATCCTTCATTCATTCAATTACCTTACTAGGTACTGACACAGTACCTCTGCCTTCAACTTCCTTTTGAAATATTCATTACCTTTCTCGCTGTTTAAAATTGTGAAATATTCTTGATACGCACATTTATCCTGAGGTAGATGAATATAGTTCTATAAAATGAAACAACAGAATGTGACAGTTCTTCGAAAAAAAGAAAGTCCTTTGAAATTAGCTCTCCTAGGAGTCTATTAACCCCTTATTCACATCTTTTGAATATTCTATGTAAAACACACGGCTAATATAATCTCTGGACTATTTTATTCTTTAATGAACAAAAACTAAAACTGAAGGAGAAGAGAGATTATCCCACAGGGGCGATACTTGAGAGCATAGTTAATATTTTAATTTCTTTCTGAGCACTGACAAGTTGCCTGTATATGGGGCATGTGGTTTTTAATTCATTCATTTATTCAGATATTATTACGCCCCAATCCGAGCCAAGTACTGTGCTAGGTACTGAGGTATACAGTTATTAAAGACAACCCTTCACTCAAGTAGTATCTAAGCTACTGCACAGAGAGACAAAAAAATAATTATAAAACCGCATGTTGTTACAAGTTACGAACAAGCTAAGGACCAGGTGCCAGTTTAGGGGTTGAGGAAAGGCTTCCTCAAGACTGAAGGAGCAAGAGTAGGACAGGTTAGAAAGCGAGAGTGGTACTCCAGGCAAGGGGAACAGCATATGCAAAAGCACAGACACTGGAGGATAAACTGTACGTATGTGTGGGAATGTTAAATTTTAGGAAGGCCTCCATCCTCCAGGATGCTCAAAATTGCAACTGGTGTGCTTGCCTCAAGTTTCCCAAATAATTTATTTCTGATTACCTTCTTGTCTATTGAAGGTGAGACAAGAAGGTAAGTAAATTTGAAATTGGCAAGCCAATTTCAAATTATCAGTATGGGTGAGAAAAGATATATTCCTTAGGAAAACTACTCAGCTAAGACCATTGTCCTAGACCAGTAGTTCTCAAAGTTCAGCATTCATAAGAATCCCCTGGAAGCCTTGTTAAAACACAGATGGCCAGGCCCCATCTTCAGAGTTTTGATTCATCAGGTCTGGGTAGGGGTGAGAATTTGCATTTCTAACAAGTTCCCAGGTGATGCTTATGCTGCTGATCTGGGACCATACTTGGAGAAACTGGTCTACTGACTTCTTTCAAGTCATTGCAATCATAGAACTGAAAATATCAAGTCACATGGACTCTTACATGTTAACCATAAATAAGAGTTCAATACTCTCAAAATAACAGACTGCACCCAAGATGTTTTCTAACTGAAGTCTAGAGACCTTAAATCTCATTCACTCCCCAGGCCCCCACTTCCTCAGCTTTGTCCTCTGGGCTTCGAAAAGCAACGTGATTTAAATAATTTATTTTCATACTAAAAGCCTTGTTGTTGTTGGGGTTTTTTTGTTTTTTTTTTTTTAATTTTAACATCTTTATTGGAGTATAATTGGTTTACAATGGTGTGTTAGTTTCTGCTTTACAAGAAATTGAATCAGTTATACATATACATATGCTCCCATATCTCTTCCCTCCTGCATCTCCCTTCCTCCCACCCTCCCTATCCCACCCCTCTAGGTGGTCACAAAGCACCGAGCTGATCTCCTTGTGCTATGTGGCTGCTTCGCACTAGCTATCCACCCTACGTTTGGTAGTGTATATATGTCCATGCCACTCTCTCACTTTGTCACAACTTACCCTCCCCCCCCATATCCTCAGGTCCATGCTCTAGTAGGTCTGTGTTTTATTCCCGTCCTACCCCTAGGCTCTTCATGACTTTTTTTTCCTGAGATTCCATATATATGTGTTAGCATATGGTATTTGTTTTTCTCCTCCTGACTTACTTCACTCTGTATGACAGACTCCAGGTCCATCCACCTCACTACAAATAATTCGGTTTCATTTCTTTTTATGGCTGAGTAATATTCCATCATACATATGTGCCACATCTTCTTTATCCATTCATCTGTGGATGGACACTTAGGTTGTTTCCATGTCCTGGCTATTGTAAATAGAGCTGCAATGAACAATGTGGTACATGAACCTTGTTGAATTATGGTTTTCTCAGGGTATATGCCCAGTAGTGGGATTGCTGGGTCATATGGTAGTTCTATTTGTAGTTTTTTAAGGAACCTCCATACTGTTCTCCATAGTGGCTGTATCCATTTACATTCCCACCAACAGTGCAAGAGGGTTCCCTTTTCTCCTCACCCTCTCCAGCATTTGTTGTTTGTAGATTTTTTTGAAGATTGCCATTCTGACCGGTGTGAGATGATATCTCATTGTAGTTTTTTTTTCTTTTTTTTGAGGTACGCGGGCCTCTCACTGCTGTGGCCTCTCCCATTGCGGAGCACAGGCTGCGGACGCGCAGGCTCAGCGGCCACGGCTCACGGGCCCAGCCGCTCTGCGGCATGTGGGATCTTCCCGGACCGGGGCACAAACCCATGTCCCCTGCATCGGCAGGCGGACTCCCAACCACTGCGCCACCAGGGAAGCCCTCATTGTAGTTTTGATTTGCATCTCTCCAATGACCAATGATGTCGAGCACTCTCCCATGTGCCCGCCGGCAACCTGCACATCCTCCCCGGAGAAACGTCCACCCAGGTCCTCCGCCCATTTCCGGACCGGGCCGTCCGCCCCTTTGTTATCGAGCTGCATGAGCTGCCTACAAACCCCGGAGACCAATCCTCTGTCAGTTGTAAAAGCCTTGTTTTTGACAAGCACACTCTCTCCTGTACTCTGGTGCTTTCTGAAATATTGTTACGTAAGGAACAAATTACTCCCGAATTTAAACAGACTTCAACAGCTATTACCCTTGTGAAAGCTGCTGGTGAAAATGTGGACAGTGATCTTTAATGTTTTCTCTTTCCGGTGAAGGGGAAATCAGGCAAAAAAAAAATGTTAGTCTGAGGGTCCAGATACTTGAAGCTGAATTTAAATAATGAAATAAAATATCATAATTTTCAGGGAACATTTGTCTTTTAAAAAAAAAGGGCTTTCTCTGCTTTCCAAACATATATGGCATTTTGACGAAATGAGCTTTTGCTACTATTTCCACTGAGAACGTTCACAGAAACCTTCAAGCGAACCAAGCCTCAAAGTAGCCTCAGGTTTTTTAAAATGACAAAATGGCTGTGTTTAAACAAAACATAAGCAGGGAACCTTCATTTTCACCCAGAAGAGCTCCGCACTTGCCTTGTTACGGAACTCTGCTGGCTGAGGAAACCTCTGGTACTATGACTCGGCAGTTATTTTAAGTATCGCGTGGGAGGGATGGGGGATGGGATGGACCCAAGGTTGATAAATTCCCTTACCTACCCCTGGAGGAGAGGAACTCTGGGCACGACGCTGTCTTATTTACACAGCGAAAAGTGGAATCCATTAGATTTGGCCTTGGGGTTAGGAGGGAAGGAGGAAAAGGAAAAAGTATATTAAATTTAAAATACTTCCATTTGTCCATAATTTTTCAAGCAAAACCACTCAGCAAGCAGTAGGATATTTTTTTAAAACATTTAAATGAATATATCACCATTCATTCATCTCTTTCCTGTCCCAGTGCTCTTGATAAATTGAGCTGAAATACCTGTGTAGCTCTTATCATCTGTGTGCAATTGGGGCTGTCAGAGGCATGATGGAGAGCAACCTAAGCCAATCCAAGTTAGAAGCAACAGATTTCACTCTGGGCAACGTTTTCTTTTTACCTAAAAAACACTACATATACTCTTTGTGGATCTCTTGGTGAGGTGATTTCTCCTATGAAACTTGCCCACGCCAGAACTTCCCTGTGTCTAGCCACTTGTACAGAGACTCCCCTCCTCATGGCTGCCCACCCCCCATACCAGGTTGGGAGTCATAAGCCCTACGCTTTTCTCCCAAGGCCCTCCCAGAACATCAGATAAGAGAGAGCAAGAAGAAACAAAAACAAGTGAAAAGCCACCTTCTCAAACGTCAGGACTCTGACATCCAAATCATGTAATTTAAATGCAGCCCCATAAGTTTTAGACCCAAGCCATACACCTAAAGAACACCATAATACGGTAAATACCATAATACTTAAAGTAAATATCCCTGACAACAGAGAATACGTTTGTCAAATGCATAAGCATCAAAAATAAATGATGCATAAGTGGATTAGTGTAAGTATCTATGCTATGGGCTTCTGAGAGAGTGTAACCCAAAATATTATTTCTTTTTTTTAGTATACTGCAAATTATCCATAACTAATGGCTTTGTAGAATATATTAAACAACAATAACTACTGTATTTCATAAATTCTAAGGTGCATATTTTTTAACCCCATATTTGTTTATTTATTTATTTTTGGCTGTGTTGGGTCTTCACTCCTGTGTGAGGGCTTTCTCTAGTTGTGGCGAGCGGGGGCCACTCTTCATTGCGGTGCACGGGCCTCTCACTATCGCAGCCTCTCTTGTTGCGGAGCACAGGCTCCAGACGCGCAGGCTCAGTAGTTGTGGCTCACGGGCCTAGTTGCTCCACGGCATGTGGGATCTTCCCAGACCAGGGCTCGAACCCGTGTCCCCTGCATTAGCAGGCAGATTCTCAACCACTGTGCCACCAGGGAAGCACCGGTGCAAATTTTTTATACATTTTTACATCTAAAAATCAGGATGCATCTTACAGTCAATGATGTATCATATTGTGGTTTCACTGACAATTTTTAAAATTTAGTTATTTTATTTAGCAGATAAAACAACAATGTGGCTTACACTCAGTCATGTCTGATTTGGTGACATGCATAATTATCTACAACAAGAAAGAGCTTTAGCATGAAGATTTCAAGTAACAAATCACAATTTGAGTGACTTACTAAGTACAAGGCATTAGGTTTAGGTGATGGGGAGGCAAAGATAAATAGAATGTATCTCTGATTTCAGAGTTAACAGCATAGTAAGGTAGAGTCACATATAAGCAACTAAATAAGTGCAAAATTTAGTGCTGTGGGAACACAAAGGAAGGAGAAAGTCATCCTGATTAAAGGATCAGAGAAGGCCCAGGGAGGAGGTGATTTTTGAGATGAGTCTTAAGAAATGAGAAAGCTTCATCATGCACATTTGGTACAAGTAGATATAAATGTAGAAGGTTGAAGGAGTAGAATCTAACCTGAAGAAGAAGAAAAGCAAATCCACAGATTCTGAAAATTGCTCAAGAAATATCAGAGTTGTGATATCATTGACTGAATAAGAAAACCAATTGTCAAGCCCAGTTTGAGCAAGGGGTGGGAGGAGTGAAGGTGGAGTGGAATACAGATTGGCTGGGGTATGTTAAGTTTGAGGTATTTATAGGGCATTGTAATAGGCATTTGCCATTTTTGAGTGCCCATCCCACACCAAGGAATAACCCCACTGTGTAAGTCTTGTTAGAAGGTAGAGCCCACTTCCCACTACAGAAGTTTAAAAAGCCAAATATTTGCTTTCCAGCTCCTCTTGCAGCTAGGGTACAGCTGAAACTACCTTTCGCTAAACAGACATGCCCGTCTTGGGGTTTGAATGTGGAGTTAGTGATGCAAAAATGTAAGGCTAGGGGAGACTTCTTTTGGAGGTGAGGGCAGTGGCAGGATCCAGTGTCCATTAGAAGCTGCAGTATGCAGCATTCAGCAGTGCTGTCTTTACCACTCTGGCTCTGCTGAGTAATTTTGGCCAGAGTCCCAGGTATGAAACCTCTCTACAATCTTGCCTGTTTTCCACCCTGGTTTTCCAGCTTTCCCAGGGATGCTGGGAGATAGCCAACATCTTTTCAATAAGTTGTTTTTCTGCTTAAATCCATAAGAGTCAATTTCTATGGTTTGCAAAGTGAGAACCCTGGGTGCTAAAGACATATATCAGAAGATGCCTGACAAGGACATGGAAAAGGAGCATACAGCATAGGAGGACAGTTTACCTAGAGAACAAAATAGGGGAATCATTTGATTAGGACTGAAAATTAAAACAAAGAAAGAAAATACAGATAAAGATAAGAGAAAAGAGGGAGGAAGGAAATGGCATTGTTTTGGAGGGAGGATGGAACAAGAACACTCAGCACATCTGAGAGAAGGGAAGGAGGAATCAGAGAGCCACAAAAAGCACATGTCCTGAGGGCCTACGTGTGCCAAGTATCTTGCATAAGCTAACTCAGTTAATTTTTACAAATATTAAGTATTGCTATCCTAACTTTACAGTTGAGAAAAATGAGATGCATAAACATTAATTAAATAACTTTCTGAAAATTACATAAATAATAAGTGGTGTGACCAGGATTCAAAGTCAGATTTGTCTGATTCCAATATCACACTGCCTCCCTGCCACCAGCTTTAGGTAAGGATTTTGACACAGAAGCCAAAGATAAGGCTTGGTGCAGGAGTTCTCGACTCCAGCTGCACATTGGAAACATAAATGAAGATATGGAAACTTCTAATGCCTGGATCCCACCCCTAGAGTTTTCGATGTAATTGGTTTGAGGTGCAGCCTGGGGATCAGCACTTTTCAAAGCTTCCCAGGTGGTTCCAATATGCAGCCAAGGTTGAGAACCACTGCAGTAGGTGCTATTTCAGCAGAGGAGTGAAATGGTTTGAAGAAAGAGAGGAAAATTAGGCTACAGAGGCAGCAAGTGATGAAGTGAGGTATTGATAGGGGAACAGTGCAGTGAGGAGGAGCAGGTTTGAGTGACACGAATTTCAAGTGGGTCGAAAAGTAAACTGGAAGTGGACACAGGGAAAGTGAATGTAGACCATTCTTAACAGTAATAACCATGGAGGTGAAGGGAGGTCGATAGCCACTCTCAACTGTAAGTTGAGAAAGTGCTTTGGAAGGATAAAAACAATGAGAACATCTGTAAGCTGAGAGAAAGGGGGCCCTGACAAGTGAGAATTGCAGATAAACGTGAGAGGGTTGGGATCCTGGAAAAGATGGAGTCTGTATTCAAAAGGAGAGAAAGGTTAACTTTTCTGGTAAAGAAAAGGACATTTTTCCTTTAATAAAGGAAGAAAATATATATATTTTTTTGGTCAGAGAGGCTGAGATAGATAGTGGGAAAGTAATGGAGGGAACTTGAGGAAAGTGAAAGGGTGGGATTGGAAAAATGAATATAAGGAAGGGAATAAAGGCGTCAAAACAAAGGAATTAAATAGCTTTAACCTGATATCATATAAAAGGAATTTCAAGTGTAACTAATCATTAGGGTTACATGACTTTCTTAAACAATACCTGGGAGTTTTGAGAAGGTGAGAAAATGGATGAGGAAGTTTACCCAGAGCTGGGGATTGCCCAGACTGACTGGGTGGTAGGTCAAGGGAGTCAGGAACTTTGGGGTGCTACTGAGATCACATACAGATACACATTTGAAATCTAAGCAAGGCTATTTACTTTGGCATGAAATTTAATATATTAAAATTTACACTAGCCTCCATCCCTGACTTGGCACATAAAATATGTGCAATCCATACATTCATGTTGAAATCCAAATGCATTCAAAGATAGATAATGATGACTCGAATAGAGGAAGAAGTTGTGGTTTCACATCACGAAATGGTTAGAAGAGATTAGAATAGTGACCAGAGCCCTAAATAATTAATTTGGTAATTCATCTTTCCTGCTTTCAGACAGGCCACATTTCAGGTACTGGCTAAAACATATAGATTTAAATATAGATAAGCCCAATAAATACAGAGTGCTACTTCCATCGATTATGCCTTTTCTAATTTAACAGGCAAGGGAGTTTCTGAAATATTGCTCACGCTGATGCATCTGTTCTCTTCTCCTAATTCAGATCTCTGAAGGCTCAAACTTCCCAGTTTCTCAAGCCTCATTCTAGCCACAAACCAGTTCATATAAGTTTTATTTGTGACACAATTTTTAAGAAATGTTCCTCCAGACAACCATGGCATTGTGCTTGGTACTTTCTGTTCTTTGAAATGCTCTCTTTCAATTCTGAAATTTGGCACAAAAGGTCCCCTCTGCTTAGAATGCTCTCCTTCCACACTCATCCCTCACCCCCCACCCTGCCCACTTCCTTTGCTCTTTTGTTTAGACAACTCCTTCAGGACTCCAGTGAAGTATTCCGATAGGCTTTCTCTAGACATATGACCCCATAATACTGTGATCTTGTCCTATTTCATACCGTGCATCCCAGTTTTAATTATTTGTCTAGAGTCTGTCTGTCCTGCTAAACTGTAAGATTCACCAGGCAAGGACCATGCCTGGCACGTCATAAGTATTCAATAAATATTTGTTGAGTATTCAATGACTAAAAATTGTGCCTGGAAAATGGGTTGTATAGAAGAGAAACCAAGGCAGGAAGGCTCACTTGGGAAGCTATCACAGTCAACAGAGCAGACTCCACCTATACCCACTTCACTCTTTTACCATTTTCATGCACACTGGCCCCCAGTGTGCTTTCCCTCCCAACAGCCAGCACCTGCATCTCTCGGTCTGAGGACTGCCCCCAGGCTGCCAGAGCCCTCCTGTTGCCTGCTTCCAGAGCACGCAGGGCCTGGAAACTGATGTCCCTTAGGGGCAGCCCTTAAGTAATGACTGACAAATAGAAAACTATAAATACTACAGCCCATGCCTTTTTCAAAAATACGCAAAACTAAACAATAGATTGTTTAGGGATATATAGGTGGCCAAAAATAGAGAAATGCGAGGGAATGATCAGCAAACAATTCAGGATAGCAGTTATCTCTGTGAGGAGGAGAAGGAGGATGTGATTAGGGAGGAGCTCTAAGATACTACCAATATTTTATTTCTTGAGCTGGGTAATGGGTGTATAATGTTCTTTGTGTTATTTTTTGTTATATATATATATACATGTGAACAACAATAGCAACAACAATGGTCCAGTAGGTTGAAGAGAAAATAGAGTAACGGGAATATTTTTTTTCATACTGGAGGAGCATTGCAGTGATTGTGGACAGAAGGCAAGGAAGAATAAGGAGTATGGAGAGAAAGTGTTGAGAGAAGTGAAGCAGACTGTGCTAGCCTTGGGGAGATGTTGGACTATATGACCCAGCAATCCCATTCCTAGGTGGAACCCAACAGAAATAAATGCATGTGTCCATCAAAAGATGTGTACAAGAATGCTTAGGAATGGATTTCTGACACATTCTACCACATAGATGAACCTTTAAAAAGACCTAAGTGAAAGAACCCAGTCACAAAAGGACAAATATTATATGATTCCACTTATCTGAGGTACCTAGAGTAGGCAAATTCAGAGAGATGGAAAGTAGAGTAAAGGTTATAAGAGGCTGGGAGGAAGAAGGAATGGGGAGTTATTGTTTAATGAGTACAGGCATACCTCAGAGATACTGTGGGTTCATTTCCAATAAAGCAAATATCGTAATAACGTGAATCACATGAATTTTTTGATTTCCCAGTGCATATAAAAGTTATGTTTAAACTATAGTCTATTAAGTGTGCAATAGCATTATGTCTAAAAAAATGTACACACCTTAATTTAAAAATAATGCTGTTGGAAAAATGGCACCAATAGACTTGCCTAGCACAGAGTTGCTACAAACCTTTAATTTATAAAAATTTAAAAAAAGCCAATGTCTGCAAAGTGCAATAAAGTTAAGTGCAATAAAACAATGTATGCCTGTACAGTTTCTGTTTGGGATGATGAGAAATTTCTGGACATGGATAGTGGTGATACTTGTGCAACATTGTGAAGAAAATACATGTAAAAATGGCTAAAATGATAAATTTTATGTCTATTTTACCACAATTAGTTTAAAAAGAGAAAAAGTATGCTTATAACAACACTAGTCTTAATATCCTCAACTAGAAACAACCCTAATGTCCATCATCAGGATAATAGATAAATACATTCACACAGTGGGGTATATTCACACAATGAAATACTATACACAGCCACATGGATGACTCTCAACAACATAATACTGAGTGAAGGAAGCCAGAGGCAAAAGAGGACATACTGTATGATTACATGTATATAGTTTATAGACGGGTAAAACTAATTCATTATAGGTGAGAGGAAAAGGTTTTAACTGGAAGGGAGAAGGGCATTCTGTGGTGCACGTAACGTAATGCCTGTGTTCACCCTGAGAATTCATTCAACTGTACACTTATGGCCTTGTGATTTGTGCACATTTCTGTATGTAATTATACTTTAAAGTTTACTAAAAAATAAAATAAAAGCAACATAGGGATTCTTCTACCTCTGAGAGATATACAAAAGTGTGGGAGAAGTTTGACATCTATATAGCTATTCTTGAATTCCATTTATATTGTACTGTTGCGGAACTGGAAGTCTCTAATTGTTGAAAATATGTTAAAACTATTCTCATTCCTTAGTTCTCCTCAAAATTTTTAGTATTTCCCTCAAGATAATTTATGTGAACCTAAGTTTCCTTGATGTTTCAACTTCATTTTTCACTTTTTATTTTCAGCAATCTAAAAAATATGTTAAAATTTAGCTAATTTCATATTATGTTCTATGGAGATAAATGGATAGTAAAAAATTTAAGTAAAAAGTACAAATCAATCTTTTTGATATTGCTTTGAAAATAGTTTTTAATTGGCAAAAAAATCTATTCATTGTGAATTGGAGGGTGCTATGTGGCATTAAATGATTACAAGTCTCATTATGTAATATAATTAAATTATGATAAAAACTGTTGGAGTTGGAAGGAATCTTAGGGTCATCAAGTCCAACTCTCAAACTAGATGTAAAAGTCTTCTCTCCAACAGCTTGTGGTTCTCTGCCCAAATACTTCCAGAGACCCTCACCCAAGGTTCCCAAATTCACTGCTGAATCACTGTTATTGTTATAAAGTTCTTCCTTAGATGAATTAAAATCAGACTTCCTGTAACTTCCACCATTGATAACAGTTCCATCCTCCAAAATATAGTGGAATAAGTTAGACTGTTTTTCCATATGATGTGATAGTAGAAAATAGCATACAGTGGAACAGCCATGGGTTCAAGTTCTAGCTCTATCTCTTACTAACTAGCTGACCTTATTTTTCTCATACACAAAATGAAGTCAGAAGATCATCTTGCTAAGTTGTTGAGACAATTACACAGATTATACATTAAGCACCAGGAACAGATCCAGTTCCTCATAGTAGAAGACCAATAAATTGTACCTTTTAGAAGTTATATGTGAAGATAATATATTTCCCCTTTGTCATCTTTTCTCTAAAACCTTCCAATTACTTCCAACTATTCTTTATATGACATGCTCTCCAGGCTTTTCATAGTCTTGGATCTTGTCTTTTTGATACATACCACTTAGTTACCATGTCACATGATACAGAATACATTACACCAAATATTATCTTTTTTTAAAAAAACTTTTTTGAAATATAGTTGATTTACAATGCTGTGTTAGTTTCAGGTGTACAGTAAAGTGACTCAGTTATACATATATAAATAAATAAATATATATATTCTTTTTTTTTACATTCTCTTCCATTATAGGTTATTATAAGATACTGAGTATAGTTCCCTATGCTATACAGTACGTCCTTGTTGGTTATCTATTTTATATATAGTAGTGTGTAGGTTAATCTCTAACTTCTAATTTATCCCACTCCCTCTCTCCCCTTTGGTAACCATAAGTTTGTTTTCTATGTCTGTGAATCTATTTCAGTTTTGTAAATAAGTTCATGTGTATCATATCAGAGATTCCACTTATAAGCAATATCATATGATATTTGTCTCTCTCTGTCTGCCTTACTTCACTTAGTATGATAATCCCTAATTTCATCCATGTTGCTACAAATGGCATTATTTCATTCTTTTTTTAAGGCTGAGTAATATTCCATCACATATATATATACCACATCTCCTTTATCCATTCATCTGTTAATGGGTATGTAGGTTGCTTCCATGTCTTGGCTGTTGTAAACAGTGCTGCAATAAACATTGGGGTGCATGTATCTTTTCGAATTATGGTTTTCTCCAGATATATGCCCAGGAGTGGGATTGCTGGATCATATGGTAACTCTATTTTTAGTTTTTTAAGGAACCTCTATACTGTTCTCCATAGTGACTGTAGCAATTTACATTCCCACCAACACTGCAAGAGGGTTCCTTTTTCTCCACAGCCTCTCCAGCATTTCTTATTTGTAGACTTTTTAATGATGGCCATTCTGAGTGGTGTGAGGTGATACCTCATTGTAGTTTTGATTTGCATTTCTCTAATAATTAGCGATGTTGAGCATCTCCTCATGTGCCTTTTGCCCATCTGTATGTCTTCTTTGGAGAAATGTCTTTTTAGATCTTCTGCCCATTTTTTGACTGGGTTGTTTGTGTATTTGATATTGAGCTGTATGAGCTGTTTGTATATTTTGGGGATTAATCCCTTGTCAGCTGCATGGTTTGCAAATATTTTCTCCCATTCTATAGATTGTCTTTTTGTTTTGTTTATGGTTTCCTTTGCTGTGCAAAAGCTTTTAGGTTTAACTAGGTCCAATTTGTTTATTTTTGTTTTTTATTTCCATTACTAGGAGACATCCAAAAAGATATTGCTGTGGTTTATGTCAAAGAGTATTCTGCCTATGTTTTCCTCTAGGAGTTTTATACTATCCTATCTTACATTTAGGTCTTTAATCCATTTTGAGTTTATTTTTGTGTATGGTGTTAGAGAATGTTCTAATTTCATTCTTTTAAATGTAGCACAGCAAATATTATCTGAGTACTCCCTGGACAGTACTTTGATTTAATGCTGTCCAATAGAACTTTCTGTGATGAGAGAAATGTTCTATGCCTGCACTATCTAGTATGGTAGCCACTAGCCACATGTGGTTATTGAGCACTTGAAATGTGGCTGGTGTTTCTGAGGACCTGAAAGTTTAATTTAACTTATATTAATTTATTAGCCACATGAGGTTAGTGGCTACCATTTTTGGACAGTGTAGATCTAGACATTATACTGCCATTAACACAACCTAAACTTGGATAACTATCTTAGAGTCCATTTCATACCGAGAGTCTGTGATTAGCTATTTTAGTTTTTACTTCATAAAAACTAACTTTCACTTCATAACAACTACTCTTGATACTGATCCAGTTTTCCTGCACCCTGTAATTATGGAAACTGTTTTCTGATCTTCTGAATCACATTGGAACCTAACTTTAGGGAACCTCAATTTCCTCATCTGTATAATGATTGCTTGTACTACATACCTCACACAGTTGACTTAGTGTCAGAAAGTTAACGTATGTGAAAAAGTTTGGAATGCCAAAAAGTGCTTTACAAAGTCACAATTTCAGCATCATTACCACTGTTAAATGTTATCTTTCAGGCTATCAAGATATTTATTAATCTGGATGCTATCTTTTAAGATTACCTTTCTCACTCCATGCTTCAGCTACATTGAGCCATATGCCCTCTCTTGCCTCTAGGTCTTCACACATGCTCTCCCTCCCTCTGTGCTCCCTACCCCCTCCTCACCTGGGAGAATGATGTCGTTCTTCTACTCTTGGGGGACTGGCTCAGGGGCTGTATTAGTCTGCTAGGCCTACCATAAAAAAGTACCACAGTCTTTGTGTTTTAACAACAAAAAGTTATTTTTTCACAGTTCTGGAGGCTAGAAGTCTGAGATCAAGGCATCAGCAGGGTTGGTTTCTTCTAAGATCTCTCTCCATGCTTGTAGATGGCCATCTTCTCCCTGTGTCTTCACATGATTTTCTCTGTGTGTGTGTGTGTCCTAATCTCTTTAGGACACACACACACAGGGTACCAGACATGTTGGATTACGGCTCACCCATATCATTTCTTTTTACATTAATTACATCTTTAATAGCCCTACCTCCAAACACAGTTACATTCTGAGGTATTGGAGATGAGAATGCCAGCATATGAATTTGAAGGAGACAGAATTCAGCCCATAACAGGAGATTTTCTATCTACCGCCAAGCAACTAAAAATTTGAGATTACATCTGTACTGGTCAGTTGAGATGTGTGGATAAAATTCAGGGGTTTGGGGCTTCCCTGGTGGCACAGTGGTTGAGAGTCCGCCTGCCGATGCAGGGGACACGGGTTCATGCCCCGGTCCGGGAAGATCCCACATGCCGCGGAGCGGCTGGGCCCGTGAGCCATGGCCGCTGAGCCTGTGCGTCCGGAGCCTGCGCTCTGCAGCGGGAGAGGCTGCAACAGTGAGAGGCCCGCGTACCGCAAAAAAAAAAAAAAAAAAAAGCAGGGGTTTTGTGAACATAAATGGGAAAAAAATCACATCTTTATTTTCACAAACATCTAAATGAAATTTAGGATTTCCTTCAAATATAAGCAATAAACCACACTAGCCTTAGCTGTACCTGTGACTTAATCATCAATAAAAATCACAGATATTTTCATATCATATTACAATTGTTGGAGATGTCTCAAATATTGCTTATGCTCATCACTACATTGAAATTATGACAGTTTGCAGATTCACTACTGGATCTTGGTTTTTAATGGATTAGTAAAGAAATACTATTTCACTATATCACAGACTTGTTTCATAAGTATTTTGATGACAATATTTCAGCATAGTTGGTTTCCTTTGCAAGTCTCCATAATTTATTTTACACATTTAAGAACATTCTGAGAAGGGGGTTCAACTCATAGGTGTCATCATATGTCAAAGGGGCTCATGGCACAAAAAAAGGGTGAGAACTCCTGACTGATGGACCTGACCATAGATGGCAGCCCTGTCAGATGTGAAAACAAGGCAATTCAGCCAAGGCAAGATAGGTAACCCATCATGTTGGGTTTAAAGTCTTTAATACAATGTCTAATTTATTCATAATTTGAGATAACAGGTCCTTGTTCTGTGTATCGTGCCTGCCAAAACTTATAAACAGCAAGATCCATTTTCTTTTACATCAGCTCAATCTGGCCTCAACTGTGCACTCTCTATGAGGTCATCAGCTTAGGAAGTGCCTCCCTTCTACCCGGGTCCTGGGTCCTGATTTGATGCTTTGTATATATCAGCTAAGCTTTGTCCCTGAGAAGGCCAATGACCCAGGATTTTTCT
Organism: Kogia breviceps; assembly: GCF_026419965.1. Classification (NCBI taxonomy): domain Eukaryota; kingdom Metazoa; phylum Chordata; class Mammalia; order Artiodactyla; family Physeteridae; genus Kogia; species Kogia breviceps. Next base: position 117,366,695 of record NC_081330.1, on the reverse strand, counting down.
GAAGAAAATGAGTCTGTTGCCTGAGAGAGGGGGTTACTGAGAGAGATGTGTGTGGGGCCCCTTAAAATCAGTTTCACATCCCACACTCTAGAAACAGTTTTCCCTCTCTAGCCCAAACTGGAAGTTTCTAACTACTTTCTCCTACCCCAGAACCCCTGGAAGCTATATTTATGCTCTTAGTGTCCTACTCTCTGTGCAGTAGGGGTGGATCCAGGTTCTGTGGATCCCTGAAGCTTATACACTTTGGGGGCCCTTTTTGAGAAAAAGGCTGCAAAACTACAAATAGAAAATTAAGTGCAGGGCCTTCAAAAGGACCTATGCAACTGAGCAGCCTGGAAGCTTAAGTTCTTTTCAGTACACCTGCCTTTGTAATAGGGACCTTGGTACAACAGAAAGAATAACAGAAAGAATACTATATTTGGAGTTAGATTTTGAGCCCCTAATCTATTTTTTAAATTTTATTGGGGTATAATTGATTTACAATGTTGTGTTAGTTTCAGGTGTACACCAAAGTGGATCTGTTATTCAAATACATATATCCACTCTTTTTAGGATTCTTTTCCCATACAGGCCATTACAGAGTATTGAGTAGACTTCCCTGTGCTATACAGTAGGTCCTTATTAGTTACCTGTTTTATATATATTAATAGTAGTGTGTATGTGTCAATCTCAATCTTCCAGTTTATCCCTCTTCCCATGCTTACCCCCCCATAACCATAAGTTTATTTTCTACATCTGTAACTCTATTTCAGTTTTGTAGATAAGTTCACTTGTAGCCTTTTTTAAGATTCCACATATAAGCGATATCATATGATATTTGTCTTTCTCTGTCTGACTTCACTCAGTATGAGAATCTCTAGGTCCATCCGTGTTGCTGCAAATGGCATTATTTTGTTCTTTTTTATGGCTGAGTAATCCTCCATTGTATATGTGTACCACATCTTCTTTATCCATTCCTCTGTTGATGGACATTTAGGTTGCTTCCATGTCCTGGCTATTGTGAATAGTGCTGCAATGAACATTGGGGTGCATGTGTCTTTTTGACTTATGGTTTTCTCTGGATATATGCCCAGGAGTGGGATTGCTGGATCATATGGTAGCTCTATTTTCAGTTTATTAAGGAACCTCCATACTGTTCTCCATAGTGGCTGTACCAGTTTGCATTCCCACCAACAGTGTAGGATGGTTCCCTTTTCTCACACCCTCTCCAGCATTTATTGTTTGTAGACTTTTTGATGATGGCTATCGAGCCCCTAATCTAATACTTCCAGCCTAGAATACTTCCATGGTCACAGAGGCTAGGAAAAATGGAGGACCCTAGCAACCCCGGAGCATAGGGACCCATGTATCTCCATAAGAACACCATCCTTAGAAGGGCTGTTTGAGAATCTATGACAATTGATGTGAAAGGACAATAAGCTGAAGAGTGTTAATAAAATGTGAATTGTGGTTTTATTACAAGAAGTCTTCCTACAGAAAGGTCTCTCTTTGCAGCTCCTTGGCCGCCAAACAAGAACTCAGAGAAGATGGCAGTGGAAGCCATGGGCACTGTCTTTCACCCATAGTTGGACCATGATAAGAGTCAAAGTCAGCACTCCTTCTACCCTTTTCTTCTTCATTTGCATCCAGAATGGTCTCTATACTAGCCAAGTTTTAATTAAAAGGAAGTGGAATAGTAAGATATAATTTTCCACCTATAAAATTAGCATATAGGTGGGAGTATTACAGCTTTCTTGGAAAGCAATCTGAGAGACTGTTAAGAACTTACTTAAAAGATGAACATGTATACCTATACTAAGGAAGTAATTAGAGACCAATGAATATTTCGATAGGGTTATTTATCATTCTGAATAATTGGAAACCTAAATGTACAATGTCCAATATTATGTGAACGAATAAATAAAATAGCATAATAAAATAATTACAGTGTATTCAGATAATTGGCTAATATGCATTCATTAAAATAATGCTTTGAAATACTCCTTTAAATGAATGTTTATGATATAATGTTATAAAAAATTATGTGCAGAGTAGAATCTCAAGTTTGAAAGAAAACATGTTTAAAGGTTAACACTGGTTATCTGCAGGTATTGGCTTTTGAGTAATGTTATTTCCTTCCCTATTCTCTTATGTATTTTCCAAACTTTCCACAATAGACACATGTCATGATTACAATCAGGTAAAAAATTAATCTAAAAAATGAAAGAATTTGATCTGAAAATGGAGATACCTATTGCTCATACGAAGCTTGGCTTCAGATGCACTTCATTACCAGTATCAGTTAACAAGACTAAGACTTTGCTGGCAAGTACCTGGGATCAGGTTTGCTAGAATTTTAAAAAGGCCTCTGTCTGTGAGCAGTAGACGGGAACAGCTTAGTTTTATAACATGGTAAAAGAATGGGCAAATGGAGCCTGATTCTACCAGCCTGTCTGGCTTTGAAATTGTGTGCTATTTGTGTAACTTCTTATGCTTGGTCGACAGATCAAGGGGCACCCTGCAGATCCTCATATGGCAAGAACTTAGATGGTAATTTCAGGCCACAACAGGCCACTCAAAATATTAGTTGCTTTATCTCTATAGAGCTATGAAGAGAGGGAAGAAGTTACAGACCTGCCATAGATAGTGCATTTGGTTCATTCCAGAACACTCCTATCAGTATGCTTGAAGGGCAGAGCACATACAAGGGCAGAATTTCAATTAAGTCATTCACCAAAGTCCATCGAGAACAAGGGCAGAGAATGGCAGCCTGGCCAAAAGACTGTCAATGACAGCGTGGCCAATAAACATTGAATTAGGGGTTTCCATACACATATAATGTCACAAGGCCCTACAAATACAAAACCTATTTTGGAAAAAAGCATGCTATACTGTTGTTCTACTTAGTAATTCAGAACCTTAAATGATTCAGAATGCAATTTAAATGAAAAAAAGTTTAAAATATTGGTAACATAATACTTAAAGTGGTCAAATTTGCCCCTGAAATGTTCTTTAGAGATGAATTTTCCTTTTTAGGACTGAGATGGTGCCAGTTTTTATAGGCAAAAAGAAAGTGTTTCAGTAGTGGAATTAAAGTATGAAAAATGTTTTTAAGATCTTAATAAGATGATTGAGTCTATGAATGGGATATTTAAAATGAGCAAAAAGTGATGAAGTCATGGGATGTGAATTAAATTTAGAATACATGAAGCCAAGTGGGCTTTGAGGATCATGGTTCATATTTTTTTCCCCTGCCTTTAGCTGGATTTAATGAAGACCTCTGAAATTTTCATACCTCCATCATTCAAAGGGCCTCTCAAAATATGCTTCATTATAGAAGGGTGACACCATCACAGACATATAATTAGATAAAGGAGAATAACAAGTGACATATAGAATTGAGATTTAAAAAGAAGCAAAAATAAACCATTTAAAAGATGCTTGCTTTTAATTTAGAATATATTTGAAGGAGTTATTAAAGAAAAATAGGCAAGCCTTTTATAAGTAAAAATGTTTATTTATTGTATTTTTTGAAACATTATGTCAGATGTCTTGACATCTGCTATTTGATCTTCTAAATGGACTTTTCGTAACTGATTCATAAGCTATTTCTATAATAGGCAAATTGTCAGAAGAGTGAAAACTTTATAGATTGAGAAATGATCAAACTAAATGATTTTATGCTTAAGCAAATGAGACTCTTCTTAAGCCTTAATGCAACTATATAGAAAATCTTGACTGTGGATACACTTTTAGGACTATACTTAACAAAGAATTTGAAAGTTGGAACTTACAAACTATATGGACCACTCCTTTGAAGAAAGTAAATGTAAAGCACTTGTAGACTTGGCATGGACTTTCTTATTCACTCAAGCAGTTTGTGACATTGTTTTGAGTGTGACACCAATGGAGAGGCTCTGTGTACATATGCTGTGAAGTTAGTAAGGAGATGGAGAATTTCTAAATACATTCCTTCTTTTTGAGTGTCTGTTCAATGTAGTAAACATTGGGTTAGGTGATTACCATGTGCTGGGAGACCATGATGAATAAGACAAAGTCTCTACCCAAGTTGTTCTACCCAAGTTGGGGGCCTGCCTCAGCCCCCAACCCACATATGTAAGCAAAATGATGTGTACTTTGCTAATCATTGCCGTACTTCTTAACTTCCTCAACTTAATATGCCCCATGACTCAAACCCCTGGCCACAGATGATTAGACCACAGATGGACACATGGCCAAGGCCAGGCCAACCAGTCAAATTCTCTTCTGGGCATGGGAATTAAGACTCTTGAGTGTTGAATTCAATTAGGGATGGTGGACACTTAAACAGAAAGAACATGTAAAGTCAGAATTAGAGTCAGCAGTTGGTAATTAAGCCTCTAGAATCAAGTCTAAAATTAATGACTTAACATTGCTTCCCACCAAGACATCCTGACTTCTCTAATCTGGCTACCACCAAGAACAGCTATATCCATTTATATCTATGGGTTTTTACTCATTTTTCTACCATTACCTTCTCCTTTCCACCGAAATCAAAATTTTCCCACCTTTCAAGGACAAACTCAAGCTCCACTTCTTTTTTAAAAAAATTTTAAAATTGAAGTATAGTTGATTTACAGTGTTGCCTTCGTTTCTGGCATACAACAAAGTGATTCACTTACACATATATATATATATTCTTTTTCATATTTTTTCCATTATGGTTTATTACAGGATATTGAATATAGTTCCTTGTGCTATACAGTAGGACCTTGTTGTTTACCTATTTTACATATAGTAGTTTGTATCTGCTAACCCCAAATTCCTAATTTATCCCTCTCAACCCCCTTTCCACTTTGGTAACCATATGTTTGTTTTCTTTGTCTGTAAGACTGTTTCCGTTTTGTAAATAAGTTCATTTGTATCATATTTTAGATACCACATATAAGTGATATCATATTATTTGTCTTTCTCTGTTTGAGTTACTTCACTTAGTATGATCATCTCTAGGTCTATCCATGTTGCTGCAAATGGTATTTCATTACTTTTTATGGCTGAGTAATATTCCATTGTATATATAGTACCACATCTTTATCCATTCATCTGTCAATGGACATGTAGTTTGCTTCCATGTCTTGGCTACTGTAAACAATGCTTCTATGAACACTGGGGTGCGTGTATCTTTTTGAATTACGGTTTTCTCTGGATACATGCCCAGGAGTGGGATTGCTAGATCATATTGTAACTCTATTTTTAGTTTTTTAAGTAACCTTCATACTGTTCTCCATAGTGGCTACATCCACTTTCCAACGAAAGTGTAGGAGGGTTTCCTTTTCTCCACACCCTCTCTAGCATTGTTATTCATAGACTTAAAAAAAAATCTTAATTGGAGTATAGTTGATTTACAATGTTGTGTTAGTTTCTGCTGTACAGCAAAGTGAATCAGTTATACATATACATATATCCACTCATTTTTAGATTCTTTTCCCATATAGGTCATTACAGAGTACTGAGTAGAGTTCTCTGTGCTATACAGTAGGTCTTTATTAGATTATTCACCCATTTTTTTTAAATTGGAGTATAGTTGCTTTGAAATGTTGTGTTAGTTTCTGTTGTACAGCAAACTGAATCAGCTGTGTGTGTGTGTGTGTGTGTGTGTGTGTGTGTGTGTATACATATATGGGAAATCCCTCCATTTTGGATTTCCTTCCCATTTAGGTCACCACAGAGCACTGAGTAGAGTTCCTTGTGCTATACAGTACGTTCTCACTAGTTATCTATTTTATACATAGTAGTGTATATATGTCAAGCCCAATCTCCCAATTCAGCCTACCTCCCCCCTTCCTCCCTTGGTGTCCATACGTTTGTTCTCTATGTCTGTGTCTCTATTTCTGCTTTGCAAATAGGTTCATCTGTACCATTCTTCTAGATTCCACATATATGCATTAATATATAATATTTGTTTTTCTCTTTCTGACTTACTTCACTCTGTATGACACATCTCTGCAAATGGCACAATTTCGATCCTTCTTACGGCTGAGTAATATTTCATTGTATGTATGTACCACATCTTCTTTATCTATTCATCTGTTGATGGACATTTAGGTTGCTTCCATGTCTTGGCTATTGTAAATAATGCTGCAATGACCACTTGCATGTATCTTTTGGAATTATGGTTTTCTCTGGGTATATGCCCAGGAGTGGGGTTGCTGGGTCATATGGTAGTTCTATTTTTAGGTTTTTAAGGAACCTCCATACTGTTCTCCATAGTGGCTGTATCAATTTACATTCCCACCAACAGTGCAATAGGGCTCCCTTTTCTCCACACCCTCTCCAGAATTTATTGTCTGTAGATTTTTTGATGATGGCCATTCTGACCAGTGTGAGGTGATACCTCATTATAGTTTTGATTTTCAATCCTTTAATAATTAGTGATGTTGAACATCTTTTCATGTGCCTGTTGGCCATCTGTATGTCTTCTTTGGAAAAATGTCTATTTAGGCCTCCTGCCCATTTTTTGATTGGGTTGGGTTTTGTTGTTGTTGTTGTTTCTGAGTTGTATGAGCTGTTTGTATATTTTGGAAATTAAGCCCTTGTTGGTTGCATCATGTTAAAATATTTTCTCCAATTCTGTAGGTTGTCTTTTTGTTTTGTTTATGGTTTCCTTTGCTGTGCAGAAGCTTGTAAGTTTGACTTGGTACCATTTGTTTATTTTTGCTTTTACTTCTATTGCCTTGGGAGACTGACCTAAGAAAACATTGCTACAATTTATGTCAGAGAATGTTTTGCTTATGTTCGCTTCTAGGAGTTTTATGGTGTCATGTCTTATATTTAAGTCTTTAAGCCATTTGGAGTTTATTATTGTCTATGGCATGAGGCAGTGTTCTAACTTCATTGATTTACATGTATCAAGTCCTACTTATTGATCATTTTGGACAACTTATTTCTCACAAACTCCAGTAGTACTGGTAATAATAATTATAGTAACAATGGCAGTAATTATAGCCAGCCCTTATTGAGCACATACTATGTTTGAGGCACTGTTTTTTTTAAAAAAAATTATTTATTTTATTTATTATTATTATTTATTTATTTATTAGTTTTGGCTGTGTTGGGTCTTCGTTGCTATGCGCGGGCTTTCTCTAGTTGCCGCGAGCAGGGGCTACTCTACTTTGTGGTGCGCGGGTTTCTCACTGTGGTGGCTTCTCTTGTTGCAGAGCACGGGCTCTAGAGTGCGCAGGCTTCAGTAGATGTGGCGCATGAGCTCAGTAGTTGTGGCTCACGGGCTCCAGAGAGCAGGCTCAGTAGTTGTGGCACACGGGCTTAGTTGCTCCACGGTATGTGGGATCTTCCCAGACCAGGGCTTGAACCTGTGTCCCCTGAATTGGCAGGTGGATTCTTAAACACTGCATCATCAGGGAAGCCCTGAGGCACTGTTTTAAGCACTATACATATATTACTTAATTTATAATAACCTTGTGTAGCTGGTACAATTATTATCATCATTTTATAGACAAGGAAACTGAAGCAGAAGAGGTGAAGTAATCTGCCAGCTAAGAGACGAAACAGTACCTAAAGGCCATTTTAGATTTCACATACTGTCTCATCTTTACATACACTACCTCCCTTAATCCTTATACCAACTCTATTAAGAAGGTATTATTATCCCCATGTTGAAGATGAGAAAACTGAAGCCCAGAGAAATAGAGGGCATTGTGCAAGGTTACACAGAGAGTATGTGGCATTTTAAGATTGAAACCTAAATTGTATGCCTACAGTGTCTTGATTCCTAAGCACTAGACTACTTGTAAGGTCCTGAGACACAGGGCTACATCTATCCTTTTGGATAAAAGAAAATAATTCAATAAACAGAAACTACGATACTCTAAAAACATGTGTTCTAATATGGGATATAAAAAGAAATATTGGAATAAGTTAGCCAAAATAATAACTCAATTTTTGCTTATGATGAAAATGAAAATTACACCTTCATCTGAAACCATAAAGCTCCTAAAACTTAATTAGCTTTGTGTTAATATTTTGATGCATCTCTGCACTTCTTAATCTAACTGCAAATTATTATTACATCAGCCATACTGTCTGTGGCAAAATTAGGCAGGATAACACAGCCCCCAAGGTTGCTTATCCTTGAAAGATTTTCAGCTTGATATTTTGCTCTTTGTCTCTTGGCTTATTTCAGCCAGGATAGCAAGAGAGGAATGATTATTGTGTGGGTGTTTCTGCTTCACTTCCTTAGAAGTAGAACCATATTTCATCTACCTATCAAGGGTTGAGAAACCTCAACTTACAAAAGGAAGTAAATACAACCTATTTTCAATAGAAAGGAAACAGATCAAGTTATACTGACATTCAAGGAGCCCAAGGGAGTATATTCTCCACCAATTAGAACAAAATTGAGTCTAGTTCTTTCTGCAGTTATTCTAAAGGAAGGTTTGGGGGTGAAGCTTTCTGAACCTTCTGTTCTGTTGATGAATGATGGAGAAGCCAATCTTGATATCAAGGGATTAGTGGAAATGAGAATAAAGCATTGACTCTCAGAGTTGGAAGAGAACTCGGAGGTCATTTATGTTTAAATATCTTCTGCAATGTTCCCACCAACTGGTCATTGCGTATACTTAAAAGCATTCCAGAGAATGCTTGGATTCCAAATTGATTCATTCCATCTTTGAGTGGCTCGTCATCATATTAGAGCGAAACATTTCTTCCTTTCCAGTCTCTTCATAGTAATAAAGTATTACTCTAAGATTGCCATAACTAGATTTTATCATTATATTTATTACTGTCTTATACAAAATAATACCACAGTGTGTATCTACTGTACTAACAAGATATTTGACAAGTATTTCCCCCACATATAAAATCATGATAATAGATACTGTTTATTGAGCCATTATAATAAGAGTTCATAAACATTAGTTATTTTATTATTATTGAGCACTTAGGGGATCTTTGAGGCATAATATTAAGTACATTACAGATACTTACTCATAAAATCCTCACAATCATATTATGAGGTAGATGTCATGATTTTTGTATTGCAGATCAGAAAACTAAGACTCAAAGAAATCCATAGTCATGTTCAGAGTCATACAGCTAAGTGGTAAAGCCAGGTTTCCCTAGGTCCTAAGTTGGTGCTCAAAAAAACTAGTCTGTACCACTTCCCGAATTAAGATAATAACTCTATGCAAACTCTATGTAAACATTTCCATTCACTGAGTCAGATAGGTCCACTCACAAGGCTTTACGTAGTATTACAAAGATTAGCTATGTGTGTGTTAGCTTTTGTGTGTATGTCTGTTTAAAAGTAGCAAAAAAAAACCAAAACAACAAAACAAAACCTAACTTCACAAAAGCATATATTTTGCCAACGTTACTAGAATCACTAGGGAAGAGTGTCCTCAGTTCTTGCCATATTGGCAGACAAGAAAATGTCACAACTTTTATGGCCCTAGTGACTATCCTTTGTTTAAGGTCAAGTATACCCTGAATCACTCTTTTCCACTTTCTCTGTGCCAGAAGGCAGATAAACATTGATTTGACATGCAGTCAACCCAATATATCCACCCAGGGTGGCATGCACTCTCAGCATGACAAACAGAGTGTAATATCTAAAGGTAAAAGAAAATAAGAGAAAGCTCACGTTCCACCTGATATCACACAAACGTACTTTAAATTATTTTGCTAGATTTTGGAACCCTATTAAATATGTAATGGATCATTTTGATGTTGTTTCAGATATTCTTCCAGGCACTATTATCATAAACTTGTCTCTATAGAAATTGTGTTTTAGGTGCCGATTCCACAAACCTCTAACTAGTGTCTTAAGTCAATTTTTAAAATTTGATTGCTTATTGTGTTACTATACTGGACCTCATCTGTAAAGCTTGTTTAATTGTCTGTTGTGATTGTTTGCCTGCAAATACATGTAACCTACCGAAAACCTTACAAATTAAGGCAACCTCTTGGCAATTAAATTACTCTCCAAGAATCTTGTAAACACAGGAAGACTGTCTTTTTTGTCTAGCGATTATAGTAAAATTATACCAACAGTCCCTTTAGAGCTAAGGATTGCGCACATTATCCAAAAAGTGTGGTCCATCACCATTATCTAGTATCTTGGTCACATATCAGATTCATGAGGAATCCTGGATTAGAAAGCTGCTGCTGAACCACTTCACACCCATGATGATGGCTATGATTTAAAAAAATAAAATAAAATAACAAGTGTGGGAGAAGTGGAGAAATTGGAACACTTGTGCATTGCTGGTAGAAATGTAAAATGATGCAGATGCTAGGAAAACAATTTGGTGGTTCCTCAAAAGCTAAACACAGAATTACCATATGACACAGCAATTATACTCCTAGGTATATATACCCAAAGGAATTGAAAGCAGAGACTCAAAGAGATACTTATATGATGATGTTCATTGCAGCATTATCAACAATAGCCAAAAGGTGAAACAACCTACATGTCCATCAACAGATGAATGAATACACAAAATGTAGTATATCCATACAATGGAATCTTATACAGTCTTTAAAAGGAATAAAGTACTTGGAATTAACAGATACACACTACTATATAAAATAGATAAACAACGAAGTCCTACTGTATAGCACAGGGAACTATATTCAATACCTTGTAATAACCTATAATGGAAAAGAATCTGAAAAAGAATACATATATATGTATAAGTGAATCACTTGGCTGTACACCAGAAACTAACACAACATTGCAAATCAACTATACTGCAATTAACAAAAAAGGAATGAAGTACTGACATACGCTACGACATGGATGAACCTTGAAAACGCTATGCTAAGTGAAATAAGCCAGATACAAAAAGACAAATACCGCATGATTTCACTTACACGAGGCATCTAGAATAGTAAAATTCATAGAGGCAGAGAGTAGATTAAGGTTAACAGGCTATGGGGGAGGGGGAGAACAGAGAGTTATTGCTTAATGGTTTCAGAGTTTCTGTTTGGAGTGATAAAAAAGTTTTGGAAACAGTGGCGAAGGTTGCAAAACATAGTAAATGTAATTAATTATACTGAATTCTGTACACTTAGAAATGAAAATGTAAAATTTTATGTTAAATATATTTTTACCACAGTTTAAAAATATTAATAATGGAAAATACCAAAACCATCGAATGGGTGAATTGTACAGTGTGTGAATTATATCTCAAAAAACCTGTTATAAAAGAAAAAAAGTTGCTGCTGAATTAGCAATGGTAACTGTGATGATGATGATGAAAGATGATAATTCTAACATGAGCAACAACTACCATTTGGCAAGCACCATCCTAGGAGCTTTACACAACTTTACCTCACAATAGTTTCTTAAGTTAAACACAACAGTATTGTCTCACTTTTCCATGAGGTGCAAGGAACTACAATTTGTGTAGGGTCACAGAGCTAATAAGTTGTGAAGCTGGAATTTAATTTGATGTCTGTCTGAATTGAAAACTCCTGCTCAAACTACCTCACCAGACCTACATCCCTTGAAATTTGGAGCATTTGCTGAAATATGGTCCTATAACTCCATTTGGGGAAGGGGAAAAAGAAGGAGTCCTACTCTTTCACTCTAATAAAGGAAGTCTAATGCCTTCATGTGGGCATCTCAAGTTCCAGAACGATGCTGGTCTTGAGCCACATACACCTCTGTGAGATAAAATCTGAGTTGGGATAAAAGATATGGGGATGACTACAAGTATGGCAGCCTGATAGGGACTAATTAGGGAGACAGAATGTTACTGAAGTTAAGAACTTGGGCTCTGTTGACAGATCGACTTGAAGTTCAATCAGCTGTCTGCCACTTTCTCTGTGTCATTTTGTGCAAGTCACTAAACCATTCTAAGACCCACTTATCTCACCTATAAGATGAAACTAATACCTTTACTAAATAAGGCTGATGTGAGGATTAAGGGCAATAATGCTTGTGAAGCATCTGGAACGGCTCCTGGCATAGAATCAACACAACACATGGCACCTCTTATTGCTACAGTGTAGGACAGGATGGTAACTATAGTAAAATGGAGTGAAGAAGCAGAAACTGCATTAGTGAGGTTAACACATAGAAATTACAAGATGAGGCAAGGTCAGTATCAGAGAAAAAAAACAACAACAACTGTGTTTGTCTTGTGTTTTGCTCTAAACAACAGAAAGAAATTAAAGTTCTTCTCCAGAGATATACAGGACTAGATGGATCTGAGGAGACTTGGGGGAGGAGAAAAGGGGCAGAAGCCATAAAAATAAGGGCAACTTTGTGTGGACTCTTAGGACTTTATGGAATCAGTACAAAATTATTTTAGCCCAACCACTATACTCAGTGTATATTGAAGATAATTGTATAACTTTCCCTCTCACTTTCTCTCTTTCATTTTTTATTTTTAGCAATGAACTGTGTGTGCATGCCATCCCAGACATTACACGTAACTAAGAGATAACTAAGGGGTTACAAATATTATTATCATTAATAGTAGGGAGCACCCAGATTCCACAGATGACTCAGAGTCAGAATTGAAGAACATATACTGGGTCCTCCTCAAGTGGTTCCTGTGTCTCCTAATAATCTGAGGATGAGATGAAGGGGTTCAGTAAAGATGCCCATCCTGCCTCACTTTTAAAAATTATAAATATAATATTTACATATGGGAAGAAAAATTTAAGCCATACAGAGGTAAATAAAAGGAAAGCTTAAAATGTTTCTCCTTCCCACCTTTGTGCCACCCCTAATCCGAATTCCAATTGTAACGGGCAGTTTTTATGTTTAATTTTTCTGGTGGTTACTTCCATTACTCTAAATTAGTGGTTCTCAAATTTCTGTGTACACAATAATTACCTGAAAAGCTTGTTGCTTGCTTAAAAAGGAGACTCCTGGGCATCACTCCAAAAGCATGTGGGGTGTAGCCAAGGAATCTGAATTTTTAAAAACTACTGTGGGTAATTTTGATTCAGGTAGTTTATGGGATGAACTCTGAAAAATGCTATTATAAATTATACATTTATATCTCTATATTTTAGCCAATCAACTTATTAGCAGTATTTTATAATGCAACCTTCACTTATTGATACTTTACATGGTATATATTGACTTTCACTGTATGGGGTAAGAAATTTAACCTCTGTTACTGTTGTCTACCTCTCATCCTTTCTCTACCTCCCAGCCCTGTGTCAGCTTTACCTTTACTATAATCAACTTTACTATGAAATGATTCTGCAACCAAAAGCCAATAAACATATCTATATTCTTATGATTAATGTAAATCTTATTTCCTTGTGACTCGAGGTGTATGACTGTACAATAAAGACATTTAAATATATGTCACAATACCTTCGGCACTGTAAGAACCTGTGCCACTGCTCCAATTGCTGAGATTAAATTGGTTTTCTTTTCTTACACTGTATGAATTGCTTAAAATCAAATCATGCATTAGTTTGCTCTATATTTGAGTTGTGACTTCCTTGTACACATTTTTCTTTCTGGAGAATTTATTTTACCTTAATGAGCAAAAAATATGTACCTTTATTACTATGTCACTAAGATCATACAATTTCCTAGTCATACTACTACTTTCTGGGTCTGCTGCATCCTGGGAGCTTCTTTTTAGTATAACCCTATATTATTCTATTGCTTCTTAGAAGCACCCTCTTCTCAACTTCATGTTACTTCAAAGCAAACTCAAATAAGTATTTCCAGAAGGGAAAATTATCTGAACCTTTGCAAATCTGAAAATGTCTTTATTTTGCCTTCATAAATGATTGCTATTTTAGGTGTATATAGAATTCTAGGTTGAAAATAATTTTCCAGGGCTACTTGAAAATTTAAAACTTCTGTGCATCGTAGGATACAATCAGCCAAGTGTAAAGGCAACCTACAGAATGGGAGAAAATACTTTCAAATCATATAATCTGACAGGGAGTTGATATCTAGATATATAAAAAGCTCCTACAACTCAACTACAACAACAAAATAACCCAATTAAAAGATGAGTGGGGAGTTCCCTGGTGGTCCTGTGGTTAGAATTTGGTACTTTCACTGCCGTGGCCCAGGTTCAATCCCTAGTCAGGGAACTGAGATCCCCCAAGTCGTGTGGTGTGGCCAAAATGAAAAAAACAAAAAAAAACAAAAAAGATGAGCAAAGAACTTGAATAGACATTTATCCAAAGAAGATACACAAATGGTCTTCAAGCATATGAAAAGATGTTCAACACCACTAGTCATTAGGGAAATACAAATCAAAACCACAATGAGAAATCACCATGTTCCTGTTAGAATGACTAATATAAAAAACAAGAAAGAAAGGAAATAAAAAGTGTTGGTGAGGATGTAGATAAATTGCAATCTTTGTACACTGTTGGTGGGAATGTAATAAAATGGTGCAACCACCATGGAAAACAGTATGGTGGTTCCTCAAAAAGTTAAAAATAAAACTACCATATGATCTAGTAATTTCATTTCTGGATATATCTCCAAAAGAATTGAAAGCAAGTTCTCAAAAACATATCTGTACACCCATGTTCACAACAGCATTACTCACAATAGCCAAAAGGTGAAAGCAACCCACCTGTTCATCAATGGACAAATGGGTAAACAAAATGGAGAACGTATGTACAATGGAATATTATTCGGCCTTTAAAAGGAAGGACATTCTGACACAGGCTTCAACATGGATGAAACTTGAGGACATTTTATTAAGTGAAATAATCCAGTCATAAAAAGATAAATGCTGTATGATTCCTTTTATATGCAGTGCCCAGATTAGTTGAATTCATAGAGACAGAAAGTAGAACGGTACTTGCCAGGAGCTGGGATAGGGGGAAATGGGGAGTTATTGTTTAATGGGTATAGAGTTTCCGGTTTTCAAGATTAAAAAGTCCCGGAATTTGGTTGGACAATAATGTGGATGTACTTAACATCACTGATCCATACACTTAAAAATGGTTATGATGGTAAATTTTGTATTATGTGCATTTTACACAATTAAAATTTTTTAATGCTAATAATAATAGTAATAATAATTTTCCATTAGAAATCTGAAGGTGTTTCTCTATTGCCTGATGAGTGAAAGCCTGTCTTAGTTTGCGTTCCCTCAGAAACAGAGTCTGAGTGGAGGATCTGAGTGCAGGTAGTTTATTTGAGAAGTGACTCCAGGAAGCTCCAGGGGAGACAGGAAAGGGAAGAAGGCCAATAAGGAGTACATTATTTATTCCCATTCTACCACTAATCTCTTCAAAACACAGACCTACTAGAGCATGGACTTGAGGATATGGGGAGGGGGAAGGGTGGGCTGTGACGAAGTGAGAGAGTGGCAGGGACATATACACACTACCAAATGTAAATTAGATAGCTAGTGGGAAGCTGCCGCATAGCACAGGGAGATCACCTCCGTGCTTTGTGACCACCTAGAGGGGTGGGATAGGGAGGGTGGGAGGGAGGGTGACACAAGAGGGAAGAGATATGGGAACATATGTATATGTGTAACTGATTCACTTTGTTGTAAAGGAGAAACTAACACACTATTGTAAAACAGTTATACTCAAATAAAGATGTTTAAAAAAAAAAAGAGTGCATTATTGAACAAATGACCACGGCGGGTAACTGGGACAGAATCCTGCTGGGAATTTCTGGGAGACCACGTCGGTTATCCTGTAGAGTTATATACTATATACTTTAGAGTGCCCACCCACCGGTTTTCCACTTCTTCATTTTTGATGTCTAAAGGTTTTCCTCACTTGCTCATAAGCTCAGCTATGACTCTAATAATGTTTATAATAGTTTGCCTGTATTTTCTAACTATTATGCTGTAGGAGAGTCTTCAGTTTAATTTACCATATTATCCAGTTCCCCACAAAAAAAATATTAGGATTAAAGGAAGACCAAAAACATCAATAAATATATATTATAAGATGTAAATGTCTTAGAAAAATGCCTAGCAAACTATGAGAGTTCATTAAATGTTGTCAATTGCTAATACTTAGATGGTAGTAATAGAAGCTATAGAGGTAGATGTAGTATCGGAAGAAAAAGAGTGAAAAATTGATGAGGCTGCTCTTGGTGTTCCTGAGAGGAAGAACAAGAGTGTTTGTCCCAAGTGTTCTATTTCTATTACTCCCACTAAAATCCCATTCTCTGAACACGTCTCAGTTTGCAACCTTGAACTTGAACGACATATATGAATTATGTGAGAAAACATTTCATTTTTTTAGCAGGTGGTATAAGAACATTTTGTAGGGAAAGAACTGTTTTATTAAAAGGGGCTTTGATAAGCTCACCATGGGGTAGAAATAATTCTCAGACTGATCAAGTTTCATCAGAAATGAGAGAGGGTCACTGCCTATTAAATAAGAACAAGTTTGGGAATTTCCTGGGGGAAGGATCAAGGAGACGAGGCCCCTGACTGCTAGAGTGCCTGAAGAAAGATTTGGAGCAAGAATCAAAGCATCGAATAAAGACTTATTTCAATGACTGCTGTGTGTTGTGAACTAAAACTTCTCTCCTATAAGTCCCCTTTGAAATACTTGATACAACTTTCATTATTCACTAATCATTTTATGTGAATGGAGTTTCAGTTTGGAGGAGCTCAAAAAGACCTGAGTGACGGAATTCCCTGGAATTCCGGTAGTTAGGACTCTGCTCTTTCACTGCTAAGGATGCAGGTTCAATCCCTGGTTGGGGAACTAAGATCCCACAATGCTCACGACGCAGCCAAATAAAAAAGACCTGAGTGACAATACTCCTCCTCCCTGGAAGTGGAAGCAGTGAGATATTCTATGACCTGCCCCTCCACACCAAAGGACTGAACAGAGAGAAGAAGGGCATTCAGAAGAGAAGGAGAAGAATAAGCATCTTCTTGGAACTGGAAGCAGATAAGTGAAGATAGGTCAAAGGGTACAGGGTGGTAATGAGGCAAGAGGTATGACCAGAAGAGAAGGCAGGGGACAGTGAAGAGCCTTCAGTGCTGAGCCAAGGGCATAGTATTTGTAATATAGATGATGAGGATGATTGAACAGTTTTCAATCTGGGACTGTATTCCCATTTAATAGGCAATTATTGACAGTTTGAGATAACGCTTTGTAGAGAAGTAAGGCCAAAGGCAGGCCAGGAAACTAATTCAGGACTATTGTAGAGTTGCAGTCTAAGGAGGGTGAGAACACAGGTAAAAGAAAGGACAGCTGGACTGGAGGTGATGGGAAGAATTCAAGAGCTATCTACAAGACAGTATTGACGAACTTAGGAATAGCAGCGTATTAGTTAGGAAGCCTAAGTTGCAGTAAAAAATAAATAGACCCAAATATATACAATGGTGCAAACGATATAAAAGTTTATTTCTTGCTAACTCTCTAAGAAAGATGTTCCTTCTCAGCTGGAGGCTCTCCTTCATTTGATGATTCAAGAATCCAGTCTCCTTCCATCTTATAGTTCCAATATCCATTAGAACTTGGTGATAGTCAGCAAAAGGCGAGGGAGAATGTGAAAGGGGCACACTCTCATTTGAAAAGCTTTGGCTAGGAAATGGCTCATAACACTTCCACACATATTCCACTCACAAGTACTTAGCACCATGGCCATATCTTACTGAAGTCTGGGAAATATAGTCTAACTCCATGCCCAGGAAGAAAAAGAAATGGATTTTGGAAAACACCTAGAAGTCTCAGCATAATCAGTGAGGGAAAGAAAAGATCTTAGAGTAATTCCCAATATTCAGATTAGCTAACTGGATGATTGGTGGTAGCATTAAGGAATATAGGTTTGCTTGGAGGGAGGTGGGGTGATGAGTTCAGTTTGAAATATGTTGAGTTAGAGATACTCATGAAATACCTGTGGGGAAATATCCACTATATCAGTCTATGCACATCTTTAAGGATTAGAGATATACAACTTTGGCCATATGCTAATTTACTAAGTCTTATATAAGCTTTAAATGTGTACCCAACTGTAGAAGACTTATGTGAATCAAATCTCTGAAAACTTTTCCATTGAATCCTTCATTGGTCTGTACTCACAGGCACAGATGGGAAAAACACAACTTAATATTATTCTAAAGCAGGAAGCAAACTGATTTCCCATGAAAGCTAAACGATATGTTCTATTCAGGACTGAATTATTACACAGTACACAGCCATCCTCAATGAAAAGAAAAGAGATTGGGAGCATTATCCTGGTATGGCTGTGATTGATTTCAAATCACGGGACTGGCAGGGGTGGGATTCTATGCTTGTTTATTTTTCAGAGGTCTCCTTTTAAAAATATGCTCTATGCACTTAAGGAAGGCGAAAAGGAGGTATTGAAGTATCTGATGCTTTGAGAGTAGGCTCACTTCAGTTCTGTTCTCTCAAAGTAAATAACCTCAACATGAAATCAACTCTCAGATTCTAAGGTACCATCTTCTCGCTGTCTGTAAATCAACCATTAAGACAAATCTGAGTGTTCTTCGGTTCACTTGGTAAATCACCAAGATTTCAGCGTCTTTGATGATTATCTTGTGGTCTGAAAGTGTCCTGTCACCTCTAAACAGAGGTTTTTCACTTAATGATCCAGGTGACTGGATGAATTTAAATATTTCCATCTTTTTTCACTTTTAAGAAAATAATAAAGTATGTATATTATTAATAAACTGGGATAACAATATTTAAATTAAGATTTTCTGTACCTTTTATATGTCAAACTTTGTTTCATTATTAATTGTGTGATAAGGGCACAGGATGGGGGTGAGATGGAGGCATTAAACGCCTCACTTGGTATCATCACAAAACAAGCAGTTTGGTGAGTCTCCATATTTCAACACATTCAGTCAAGGTCAGCTGGAATAATATAATTCAGTAAAACATGCTTAAGAATTGTCCATAATGTTGTCATGTGAAATAGAGAACAATAGGACAAAAAAAACTGAACTATAAAATAAAAAGACTATGGAAACCTGTATATTACAAATACACCCAAGCAGTTCAAGAGAGAGAGAGAAGGAGAGAGAGACAGAGACAGAGAGAATGTGTACACAATACTTTTTGCCCTTGGAGGAAAAAAAAACTCTAGCAGTATAATAGTTTGAGTGTTAGAAAAGACCTCAGAACAAAATGCCAAAATGATATAAACGAAAAAGGCTCTCTTGCTTTTCTTCACAGAACAAATATTTTTCTACTCATACCAATGAAAACCCCAGATACTACAGCCAGCCAATCTGTGTTTACTTCTCCCTGTTATGTAACCTGTCTTTCCCCTAACTCTCATGCTCTACAGGGAAGTCAGAGTTCTACAAACAGCCTGAGATGAAATCATCATTATTATGGCTTTTGCATGCCGAGTTATGGCTTGGTCCCATAATTCAAAGGGCTAAACCCATGGAGACGAAAAAGATTAGCAAAGGCTCTTTGCCACTCTAGCCGTGGGAGTCCACTTGGAGGGCTTCTCCACTGACTAACCCCCATGGAAACCCAGTGCCAGATTCTGTATCACTGCGAAACAAAAGGTTGCATTACATACCTCTTTACGTGGATGTCAAATGGAGCTGCCAGTAGGGTAAAATGACTAGGTCTTGAATCTACTTCTAGGGTTCCAGGAAAAAAGGAAAACCCATCGCATGTCAATTGATAGCATGCTCTCAGTCCTTGTCCTTCTCCCTCAATGGGAGTACATTGCTTCAATTAATTTCCACCTCAGTTAATATTCATCAAGTGTCCACAGTGAACTAGGTCCAGCTGGGGGTAGGGGACCAAATAAGGACAATCACTCTATCTGCCCATACTACTAGTGTGGAATGTATTCATCAATATGGAAATTTCCAGCACCCCCACTGACCTTGAATTGCTGGTCTGCCTGAACTCTTCAGAAGTAATTATTAAGCCATCTGCCTTATGTAGACATATATGACCCTAGAGGAATTCCAGTGCGAATAAGAGGTACATCTGTTTGATAGATCTGCCTTTGCCTGTGCCAAAGACCTTCTTACAGAGCTCTCTGCAATAAGATGTTTAGAGAATGTCAACAAACCACAATCCCCACTATAGAAAAAAATATGCACATTTAATTTTCCTCTGCAAAAAAATGAAGGGTAATAATGTTGACACTTAGAATGTATTCGGCAGTTTCAGATGAATCTGATTACAAAAAGGAAGGCATAAAGAGATAACCCAGTGTCCTCTCAGTTCTCTATGGAACAAAACTGAATTAAAGGATTTCCAAATGCAAAGTGATGACAATTTTCTAAGTTTCCTTTGCTCTGAAATTTATTGCTTAATATTTCTCAGTGGCAGGCACAGTCAGTGGTAGTCCCATGTACACTTTTCAGGATAAAAGAGCAAACCTGAATTAGCACTAGCCTATTAGCTTTAGAGCTACCTATATATGGAAATAAACTCTTACCTATATTTTCTACATTTGAAAACTTGCACATTGATAGGTAGACATGAATATTGCTATATAAGCCACACCAAGTTTGAGGTATTTTTAAGGCTATTCTGAACCATTCTAAATTATTAATTCTGGCTTAAGGGAAGTAATAAAAATTATTCAGTCTCCACAGGAAATTAATTTTGTTGCTTTTCTTAGTAATAAAGGCAAAGCTCTTTGGATCCAGTGTTTTGCTAGTACCTTCCAAAATGTCCATTGTTTATTCTGCTTGTTTCAAATTGAAGGTAAAATGTTTGCATTACTGACAGCTCTTCTTCACAATTAATGGGCACCTCAATGTGTCTTAAATGGCATGCAACAGTATTCTGCACTGCAGTAGTGCCAACCTTTGCATAATATCCCAGCTTTCATGGCTGGGCTTTAACTAATTCATTTACTGATATCTGGGGCTTAGAAAGTGAAATGTCCTTTTCTAGCAATTTAGCTTGTAGAGAGCATAATACAGTAAAAGGTCAATGATTTGACATAATCTTATAGTCCACTATGGTGTGGCGTCGCAGGTTCCTGAAGAAAGAGACAGCACACTCAAACTGGGTAATGGAGGAGAATTTAAGGACTGGACCATTTACAAAGGTGTGAGAATCTGAAGCCTGAAGAAACAAAGGGAGAGAGTCATTACTAGAAGCTGGGGAGAGTATCTATATGGAGACAGCTATGGCCTGCAGTTAGAGGGAAGCAGTGAGCTCCTGGTGACTAGTCAGAGAAGGAGCCAGGGGATAAATACACTCTTTTTTATTCCTCCCACTTTCCTATTTCTTGCAGGTGCCTCCTGTTGGCCAAATGGGAAGCCAAAGGGCAAGGGAGGCAGTCTGCGGAGGTCAGCCTCCCTGCAGGTAGAGTAATACAAGGATATGGGATATAAAAGGGCACAAGTAAGACATTCAGCCGAGAAGCCCTGCCTCACCATTGGATGTTTCTGGACATTACTCTAATGATAATGCCAAGATCTCGTCATGTCATAATGTGAAAGGCAAGATTAATACAGCATGTACTCTACCATGAATATAATAATTTAAGTAAACCGTATAATAAATAGTATACTGTATTGTAAATACGGTAGTCTACAGTTAGGATGCACTGCTAAACTATTATCAGAAAATTCAGCGTCCCAGAACTAAACTGGTTTAATAGATCACAGATATTTACCAACAACATATTAGAGATGCATGAAGTGAAATAATCTGTTTTAGGAGACAAATGTGCAGTTCAGAATCTACATTAACACATTTTGAAAAACTTAAATATATGTGTAACTTAATCTTTAATTTCTTATTATGTTTCCCAAAATGTTACTATGTAAATAGTAATTATAACTTTAATTTAATGCATTGTTCATATTAACACAACTGGTTTAGTCTTGACTACAAAAAGTCGATAATTTGACAAAAATGTTCACTTAACTCCAGATCATGAACTTACCTGAATAATCAAATAAATACTCCATCGGATACTATACATAGAGAATCCTAAAGATGTCACCAGAAAACTACTAGAGCTAATCAATGAATTTCGTAAAGTAGCAGGATACAAAATTAATGCACAGAAATCTCTTTCATTCCTATACACTACTGATGAAAAATCTGAAAGAGAACTTAAGGAAACACTCCCATTTACCATTGAAACAAAAAGAATAAAATACCTAGGAATAAACCTACCTAAGAAGACAAAAGACCTGTATGCAGAAAATGATAAGACACTGATGAAAGAAATTAAAGATGATACCAACAGATGGAGAGATATACCATGTTTTTGGATTGGAAGAATCAACATTGTGAAAATAACTATACTACCCAAAGCAATCTACAGATTCATTGCAATCCCTATCAAACTACCAATGGCATTTTCCACAGACCTAGAACAAAAAATTTCACAATTTGTATGGAAACACAAAAGACACCGAATAGCCAAAGCAATCTTGAGAAAGAAAAACAGAGCTGGTGGAATCAGGCTCCCAGACTTCAGACTATACTACAAAGCTACAGTAATCAAGACAGTATGGTACTGGCACAAAAACAGAAATATTGATCCATGGAACAGGATAGAAAGCCCAGAGATAAACCCCACGCACATACGGTCACCTTATCTTTGATAAAGGAGGCAAGGATATACAACGGAGAAAAGACAGCCTCTTCAATAAGTGCTGCTGGGAAAACTGGACAGCTACATGTAAAAGAATGAAACTAGAACACTCCCTAACACCATACACAAAAATAAACTCAAAATGGATTAAAGACCTAAATGTAAGGCCAGACACTATCAAACTCTTAGAGGAAAACACAGGCAGAACACTCTGTGACATAAATCACAGCAAGATCCTTTTTGACTCACCTCCTAGAGAAATGGAAATAAAAACAAAAATAAACAAATGGGACCTAATGAAACTTAAAAGCTTTTGCACAGCAAAGGAAACCATAAACAAGACGAAAAGACAACCCTAAGAATGGGAGAAAATATATGCAAATGAAGCAACTGACAAAGGATTAATCTCCAAAATTTACAAGCAGCTCATGCAGCTCAATACCAAAAAAAACAAACAGCCCAATCCAAAAATGGGCAGAAGATCAAAATAGACATTTCTCCAAAGAAGATATACAGATTGCCAACAAACACATGAAAGGATGCTCAACATTACTGATCACTAGAGAAATGGAGGTTCCTTAAAAATCTAAAAATAGAACTACCATATGACCCAGCAATCCCACTATTGGGCATATACTCTGAGAAAACCATAATTCAAAAAGAGTCATGTACCACAATGTTCATTGCAGCTCTATTTACAATAACCAGGACATGGAAGCAACCTAAGTGTCCATCGACAGATGAATGGATAAAGAAGATGTGGCACATATATACAATGCAATATTACTCAGCCATAAAAAGAAACGAAATCGAGTGCTTTGTAGTGAGGTGGTTGGACCTAGAGTCTGTCATACAGAGTGAAGTGAGTCAGAAAAAGAAAAACAAATACCATATGCTAACACATATATATGGAATCTAAAAAAAAAAAAAAAGGTTCTGATCAACCTAGGGGCAGGACAGGAATAAAGACACAGATGTACAGAATGGACCTGAGGACATGGGGAGGGAGAAGGGTTAGCTGGGATGATGTAAGAGATTGGCATGGACATATATACACTACCAAATGTAAAATAGATAGCTAGTGGGAAGCAGCCACATAGCACAGGGAGATCAGCTCGGTGCTTTGTGACCACCTAGAGGGCTGGGATAGGGAGGGTAGGAGGGAGACGCAAGAGGGAGGAAGGATTTCTGCTTCCTTCCACCTAGAGGAAGCAGAAACTAACACACCATTGTAAAGCAATTATACTCCAATAAAAATGTTTTAAAATAAAAAAAAAAATTAACTGGTGCATTTACAGAAAACAAAAAAAAGCAAAAAAAAAAAAAAATACGCCATTGGAGACTTTCAGATAGAAATGCTTCCAGACAGTATTCAGATGCATTATTTCTGCTGCATTAATGACTTTTGGACTCAACATATTCAACGAAGTCATGGTGTTTGGGTTAATTTACTTCTAGGCTTTTGTGTCTCTCTTCCATTTCTTGAAGCATCTCTGGATGAATAAAGTTTTCAATAACTCATTTACCAGTTGGCTATTCCACTACTCTAATGCTTCCAGTTGATTCCCATTTCCTCTTGTAGACATGAATTAGGGAACTCCATCTATAAAAGCCCAGCCATCCTTTGAAATCCTGTTCATTGTATTAAATCCTTCAGACTCCTCCAAAGAGTGCTAACTCTTCAAGTACTCCTCAAACAGAACACTTGGCTGCTTGGCTGCTAATGTGTTGCTGCCCAAGGAGTCTTTAATGGTCAGCCAGGGAGCGGGCCCTCCTGACTGACTCACTCTGCCAATCCACCAGTGAAACTCCTCATAGTAATCTGTTTGTGCACTGAGACAAAGCCTAGGTGCTAGGTGGTCAGGACTTTGTAGTGTCCTTAAAAGTGTTCCTCAGCCCTTTTTTGCTTATTACTCCCCACCTAAGGGGACTCTTTTAGACATATTTGCTCAAATAACCTCCCCACACCATGAAATTGTAACACTGGAGTCACTGTGCATCTGTTTATGTACTATGTGGCCTATTGGATGGCCACAAATCATTATAATATCTAAGATTTTTTTTGGCCCTACCAAGAACAAGTTTGTGCCCCCTTGGAGGTGATATCACCTCCATTGAGAAGGCATGGTTTGCTTGGAGGACTTGAAGGACTTGAAGGACTACTTGGAGGCCTCCAGATTAAAAGATACTGGTTCACTTGATTTCCATTTTATCTGGAGAAGGAAGAAGAGTAAGTGGTAATGGCAGAAAGGAGATGAAAATAAAACTACCATACTTTGAACTGAGGACCTAACCAATCAATCAATCAATTGGTCGATCAATCAATCAATCAATCAGTGACTTATTGAGTTCTGATCGTGCTGTGTAGGTATGCAGATACAAAAGATATAGGGTACAGTGCTTAAAATTAAAAAGGTTCTATTCTTTAAATATCCATTCCATATGCACAGGTCCTCTTCTGATGTGCCCCATATATTTGCCATAAATTTCAAACGTAATTACATTAAGACTTCATTCTGTGGAAGGCACTCCTGAAAAATACTTTCCTATGTACAGGTATGCTTACAAAGATGTGAAAAATCACAAAAATGCAGTGGAAACTCAGGCTTAGTCATTTTGCTACAGACTCAGGGGAAGGAATGCATGATCTGCTTTCTAAACAGGACCTTCTAGGTTTGATGCCAGCCCAGGAAAGAGTAATTGCTATGCCAGTGATGCAATTCCCTTCATTTCCAATTTAGTAATATAAATATTCCTATTAACGCCTGCTCTGTCACCATAGTAACAATGAAGTCTTCCTGGACCTGAATTTAAAATGAGTACCTAAGAGCCCTTGGGTACAGAGCTATGTCCTGGGAAAGTGATTCCCAGACACAGGTCAGTTGACCTCTCACATCAGAATCACCTGCGGAGCTTGTCAAAAGTACAAACCCAAAGGTTACAGCCAGACTTCATGGAGAAGAATTACCAGAAGTGAGGCCTAGGGATCAGCAATGTATCGAATATTTTTTCAAAGGCTTTTCAGTGATTCTGATTCACAGCCAGATTTGGAAGGCACTGTGGGATAGTCAAAGGCATTTGTTTGTTACAGAAACAGAAAGAAAAATGGCTAAATAGCATTCTGATTCAGATTTTGCTAGTCACTAAGTTTGTGACCTTGGGCCAAGCACTTAGAATTACATTGACTTCACTCTCTTCTCTGTATGTTTTCTAGTTCCTCCTTATTCCTACCTTCCTCTAATCCATGAGTCCCTCAAAGTCCAAGTTGCCTTGGGACCTCTCTTACCAGCCTTCTCTTTGTATTTCTTCCAGATTCTGCTGCCACTAACAATTTCCCTGTTCTTTCCTTTTGTTTCTTATTCCAAGAAGGAATAAGAAGCTGAGAAGTGGAATCTTCAAATGTAACTGAAGGAGATAAAATTGATTCAATCCATCACCATCATCCCTGATAGACAGTGTTCTCACAGGCCACTGGGACTATTAGCACCTCTAGGCCAGTAAACCACTAGATAGTCTATAGTTTGGCTGCTTTAGAGTTGGATGCTCTCCCCACTCCAGGCAGCTGAGGCCAGGCGTATGGGAATCACATGGTACACAACAAGGTCATCTGAGCATCTGAAACTGCCTAGGCCATTTTCCTTAATAAACCTTATGATGGTCATAGTTGTCTAAAATAGTCCATTTCTTCTTTAAAATTTTATAAATTTATTAATAACTAATATCCCAGCCAAGCAAATGGATAATGACAAGGGTATGCTTGATGCAGTATTACAATCCTAAATAAGTCACCTACTTCTTAAATGAGCTTAAGGAACCATGAGGCAGCCATATTGTTTCTTATTAGCTTAAGGCCGCCCTTGCTGTGTGGTAGTCTTTCTTACTTATTCCTTAATAAATAAGAGGTTATAGTGGTATCATTCATGAATATTTAAAACAATTATATTTCTCTCTTTTTATTTTGCTTCTGAAGAGGGGGATCACCATCCAAACCTAACTCCTACACGTGCGCCATGGATTCCATTGCCTCCTATCAGCTTCAGGACCAGAACTTATCGATTATCCTTAACTGTCTTTATCTTCAACTTTTCTTTTCCCCTAGCTCCTTCCTCTCAGTCTATACCCATGTTCACTTCATTCCCATTTTCAAAAGCAAACTTTCCTCAGACCAAAATCTCAATACAAGTGATGAGCCCATATTTTCTCTCTCCACAGTACTGAAAAAAAAAGTGATTTGCTCTCATATTTCTTCCCAATTTTACACTCACACTTTAATCCACTGCAGTCTGCCTTTTGCCCCAACCATTCATCTGAAATGATTTTGTCCAAAGTGACCACTATCAGCGTACTTTCTGAGCCCTTTCATTTGGGGGTGGGGGGAGGTTCTTACTTGAAATTTGATATTGCTGGACACACTTTCCTTCTTAAAACTATCTTTTACCTTGGCATAATTCTTCTGTGGTTCTCCTCTTCCAGTTCTAATGGATTTCCTTTACAGACCATTCATATACGAGGCACCACCCTTTGACTACCATCTCTACTCATCTCATGGTCTGAACACTGGTGTTTCCCTCAGATATCTCAAACTGTTTCCTCTAATACTTTTTCAACGTATAGCTATATCTTGAGAAGCATTTAAAGATTCCACTTTGAGAGAATGTAGTCAGGGGCAGCAACTGCTTTCCTTGCTTCCCCTTTCCTCCCAAGCACTTGTTCTCAGGCCAAATGCATCAACCACATTTGGCACAAGCCTGAAGATGTGTCCTCGGATTCATTCTGAGTATGGTAGATACTGTGTTGTGCCATCTAGATCCCTCTTCATTCCCTCAGCTTCTGGTAATGCAACCAAGGGACAGTCGTCAGCTGTCAGCCCTCTCCAAAAATTGTAGTTGGAAAGAGCTGCTCCGCTTAAGGTCATGTGTCTTTCCCGGGGCAACCTGCATCCCATGAGCATAATAGGGAAGTATAAACACATAGCCCCTTTATTGTAATGCGGGACAGCCCTTCAGGGTTCAGTACTCCCTGTGGTGTTGGTTGAAGTCTCTTTTAAGACTGTATTAACACCCAAATTCTCCCTCTGCCAGGTACACTTCCTTCCCTTACCCTCCAGGTTTTGATCTGTAGAACACTCCCCAATAAACCTCCTGCAAGCTAATGTCTCTCTTAGAGTCTTCTTCCCAGTGAGCCCAACATGTAACTCTGAGTCACATAGGCAGTCAACCTGATTGTTCACTATGTCCAGCTTATCACCACCACATGTATGCACACACTTTGTATTTCAACATTCTCTATGCTGCCAGGCCTCATAGAAGTCCACCTCTCACTTGGTTCCCAGCAATTAAAAAGGTGGCTAATAATATTCAGTGCAGGGGGTAATGCATGTGGAACACTTTGAACAGGCATAAAAGAAACTTGAAACTGCTCTTTTAAGTGAATCAGGAAAGCAAACACATCAAAGAGAAGAAAGGTATAGTGGCATAAAGCTCTGAATTAAGTGAAGTTTTAGAAAGAAATAGTCCTCTACAATGTCCTAGAATTAGGATAAGCACACAGTGAATTTCCTGAGACAGTTCCCCAGACTGACAAACCATGAGATGGAAAAGTGTGGACAGAAGAATCAACCTGATTACTCATTCTACCTCAAACAAACTTTTCAGTGTGTGAAATCTACCACTGGATGAACTCAAAGAAAGCCTAGCGTGGCTCTGGGAGCCAGGAGATCATGACTTGCCCTTTAAGAATTAATCCCTAGCCTTACAATAGACTTAGTGCAAAATTTAAGGATGAAGAGATGGACAAATGTTCAAGTAGTTTCCAAATTGCCCTTGTTTGTTTTCTCTCTGTAGTCTGTGACCCAACCTTATACACTCTCCAGATCTACTTTCCCAGCTCTCAGTTGTTGCCCTTGATTTCATAGACCCTGAGGCTCCTCCTTAGAGCCTACTGTCACTGAAGACTGGTATTCCTGTGACATACCCTTTGTGACCCAGTTTCCAGAATCTCCCTCATACTTGTATGATCCTTCAAGAACAGTTTTGCCTCATTTTAGTCTGTGATCTTTGTTTAACTGGTTAAAAAGAAAAAGTGTGGATAAAGTTATAAAGAGCACCATCCTACTAATGAAATATGTCTGATGGAATGTTATCATTCAAAGTATTGGTTTGAACTAATGATAGCTGTCTCCTCATGCTCATATGCATGAGCGTTGAAAAAAAATGACCATCATATGGCCAAAATCCAAATGTGAAATGGCTTTGATTTGCAGCTATGACCACTGTTTGCACAGTCACTTGGGTCTCTACCCTGCCTCTCAGAGACACTGCTGTCCTTGAGCTATCGTTCAAACTGGGCTCTCCTTCACCTTTCAGATTTTTGCCAGCCCTGTCCAGCAGCTGCTAGTGTTTTCCAGCCATGCCCAGCAATGTTGTCCTCTCTTGCAGCTGTGATTAACAGTGTTTTTTAAAAGGTCCCTTTGCCTTCTCAGTTTGTGGTTACTTCAGTTCTCCATTCGATAGGGGTTGGAGTGTCTGTTGCCTACCACTGTATAGTAGGACTGGATTAGCACAAGCATTTCATCAATGCAGGCAAACTGATAATGTTTTATAGCCCCCTTTTAAATTTATTTGTTTATGTAAGTTCTGGCTGTCCATTACTGCATAACAACCACTCCACACTTAGTGGTGTAAACCAGCAAGTATCATCTATTATTATTACTATTATCACTTCACATTTCTGAGGTTGACTGGACTCAGCTGGTCACTTCTTGCTCAGAGTTTCTTGTTCAGCTGCATGCAGGTAGTTGGATTCATCTCAAAGTCTTCCTCACTCACATGGCTGGTGGTGATGCTGGCAGTTGACTGGGACCTCAGCTGGAACTGTTGGCCAGAACGTGAACATATGACCCCTCTATATTGCCTAGAGTCCCTCACAGCATGACAGTTAGGTTCCAAGGGCAAGTATCCCAGAGAGAAAGAGCCAGATGAAAGCTCTAACACCTTTTATAACCTAGTCTTGGAAGTAATATGGCTTCACTTCTGCTATATTCTACTAGTCCATATAGCCATAGAAGTTCACCTGGCTTCAGGAGGAGGGAACATAGACTTCACCTCTCAATGAGGGAGTGGCAAAGTACATTTTAAGAAGAGAATGTAGAATGGGAGATATTGCTATGGCCATCATTGGAAAATACAGTCTCTGACAATATATAACTTTTAAAAATTATACAAATAATTATGTATTCATTGTAGAAAAAATTTAGATGCATATAGGTATTAATTACTTTTTAACATTAAACAGGACTTATAATCTGCGAAGGAAAATAGAAGCACAGTCAACTTTGGGCTGTTTCATGCCTATATGAAAATCATATTTTCTAATCCCCATGTTAAAATCCACTGGTGTTTGTGCTGCTTCCAGATGCAAACAGCAGTCTGAGAGATAGTTTGAGTGCTTAAATATTGAGAATTTTGGACATTTGATGGTTAGTGGGTGGTCAACAAGACAGAATATATAAAGCCAAAATCATCTCAGAAAATTCGGCGTATGCTTATTCCACTTACAGGATATTATAGAGAACTATTCCTTTTTAAAACTTCACTTGAGTCAGAGCTTTATTCCACTATGCCTTTCTTACCTTTGATATGTTTACTTTCCTGATTCACTTACAACATTTTCAGAATTGCTTTCATGCCTTTTCAGAGTGTTCCATGTGTATTACCCCCATTTGATCCTCTGTAGTACTGTCAATCATTTGTAATGCCAACTAGAACAATTAAGTAACTGTATTGTCATTTAAAATACTCATTTGCACAGCAGAATCTGAGAAAATAAAACATGGTAAGTCAATGTCAAGGCAAATCACAAGGCCACTAAAATGGTATCTAAGAATATGTATTACATATTAATTTTAAAAATCAAAACTCTATGTATATACAGTGTGATATCTTTTGTTTCAATTACATACATGTATGTAAATAAAATGACAAGAGGATATGGAGGTTATAGATGATTTCATTTGCTTCTTTGTGCTATTCTGTATTTTCCAAGTTTTCTACAGTGAACAGATATTAGAATTTTAACTCAAAAATAAAAGTTTATACATTTAAAAGCCAAGGTCAAAAGAAAATAGTTAAAGAAGAAATCCTCAACACTATCCATGATGAGGCTTGTACACATCCTTAATACGTAATTTTCATTATATTGCTGTGCATCCAACCATTTAACCAATCCTGAAAAGTAGAGCAACTTCCACTTCATATCTTTTTAGGGGTACATTTCAATTGACACAGATATACCACCTGGACAGATCTCATTGAAACATAATGATGTTTACAAGAGAAACACAAAGCGAAGTGTCACCAAAAATAAAAAAAATTCTACTTGTAAAATTATGATGGTGGAAATGTATTACCAGTCCAAACCACTAAGAGTTGTGAATTTACACTTCATTCTGCAGTTATATTTGTCATCAATATAAAAGAGTGGAATGCAGTTCTTTTTGAGATGGCTTAACCTGTTAAGTTCATATTCCCACTTCAAATGACTCATTTGATGAGAGCAACAATGTCACATGCCAATTTGAATGGAGAAGAGAGAGCAAATATAAGAATGGAGGAGATAGAAGCTGTACTTTGTATCAATACAGTATATGAAAGCTTACAATTAGT
This sequence comes from Kogia breviceps, assembly GCF_026419965.1. Classification (NCBI taxonomy): domain Eukaryota; kingdom Metazoa; phylum Chordata; class Mammalia; order Artiodactyla; family Physeteridae; genus Kogia; species Kogia breviceps. The sequence goes on along the minus strand of NC_081330.1, from coordinate 117,335,558 downwards.
TTTTATTTTAAAAATAAGTACTGGAAGAATAAGTGGATGCTGTGAATATGTGGTTACTTGTGGCAACAGACAGTATAGGATGGGCACATGGACTGTAATGATGAAGCAACCATTTGAGCTGGGAGTCAAAGTGTAGCACATATACCGCTATGTGTGAGTAGAAAAACAACGCTTGTGTTTCATTCCTGTCTTGCACTGGACTCATTTAATATGTCTACCAAGTATTACAAAGGCAAATATATATATTTTTAACCAAATAAATGCAAATAATTATAAATTCCAGAGGATAATTTCCAAGGATTTATGGGGGACATTTATTCAGTCAACAGATGTATGCATTTGATATAACGCATAGAGAGAGCACCTCTTGGTGCTTCTACTTATCTGGCAACTCTTCAATCTCCTTTACGAGTACCTCCTCCTCTCCCCTCCCCTTTAGTTTTTGCTGTTGCCACAAATCCACACTCTGTCCTCTTCTCTTTTCACTCTGGATAATCTTTTGGGGAGGTTCTACCTTCAGCCATGGCTTCAACCTATACTAATGACTAACAACTATGTCACAAGCCCAGATATCTCTCCTGTGTTTCAGACCCATGAATCCAACAGCCTCTAGACATCTCATCTGAAAGTACCAGAAGGACTTCAAACTCACAGAGTCTAAAACTGATCTCATGATTTCCCAATCAAACATGCTGTTAACTTCAGCTTCAGGCCTTCATTTTTTCTTGCCCCAATTATAGAAAAAAACATCCAAACTACTCTCTCCACTTCCAATCTTTCAACTTTCAAATATTCAATTCAGCATTCGGGAATTTGGAGGGAAGCATTCCTTCATTTAAAATTCTTCATTATCTACCTATTATCTTCAAGATAGTTATTCTAACTGCTTAGGTCTCCAGTCATACGTCTTGCCTCTTATTTCAGCCCCTTACTGAACTACTTGCAATTCCTTGGACTCAGGTGATGTTAGACTCTTTAGATTACAGGAAACAGACACTAATTCTATCCATCTAAGGTATTCAGGGTTTATTGTAAACCTTTATGAGTTAATGTAGCATAAAAGAATCTCACACAAAACTAGGAATAGCTGCCACTCAGGACGTAAGGCATCAAGCCATTTGGTCAACCCTTAAGCAGCAAGATTCTATGGAAATTTACAATAGTGTTCCACCACTATTCTTTTCACTCCCTGCTTTCTTTATCTTTCTATATATCTTTTCTCTCTTTCTACTAGAAACTGTCTGATACCTTCCATTATTCCAGGTCAGATGCCAAAGGTACAGCCTATGACTGACCCACTTAATTGTCATTACTTTTCTAGGTACAGTTTTTGGCCACAAATCTCCTCATATATTACTAGCCAGCAAACCAGGGTTGGCAGCTCTTGAGCCATATGTTCATTTCCAGCCCAAGATGCTCTTCACCAAGATGCCTTCCCTCAGTCTGGAGATTTGAGTCAGGTGATTCTCCTCAAAAAGAGATAATAGGCTTGTCACTGACAACTAGCATGTATAGTGGATAAGATAGTTACAGACTACAAATTGAGGTAGGCTTTTTGACAAATAGAGAAATAACTTCTATTTCTCTATAACTGACTTCTTATTTTGAAACTTTATTCTGCTGATAGCAAAAAGTTAGGCTTTGTTAATTTAAGCTAAGTCACTCAATTCAGGGTTTTCTCAGTCAAATAAGAGTTCTTCCCTTACTGCTTTTCCACACGTCTTAGTTTGGGTGACCCTAAAAGCAGCATCTGAGATGAGGAATCGGATTCTGGTAGTTTATATGAGGTGTATCTTTGGAAACTAACAATGAGAGAGCAAAGAGAGTGAGACATGGGAGAAGAAAAAACAGGAAAGAGTTTGTTATTGAGCTGTTGGCAACTGGGTCTCTATCCCACTGCAACCCCTTAATCATTGGTTAGAATGCAATCCATAATTGCCTCTGAAAAATAGGGTGTTGGAACACTTATCTTTCAACTCTCACTCCACGTTGGTTGAGAATTTCCCCTGGAGGCATTCACTGCCCTGTACTTCTGCACTACCCTGCGTATGCAGGTTGAGAAAACCCCTACATCTTCAGAAAACATCCTAAGACAGTCAAGTGGGGTAGCCTGCTCACTGTATAAGAACCATCCACCGGAACTGCAGTTAATATCTGAGGATAGACAAGAGAATGCGGTATGGGACACCAAAATTTTCTACCCCACTCCAGGAGAAAACCCATAGGTGTACCACTGTGTGGGTGATATTCAGGTGTCATAATCTATCCAAGTTGGAATCTACTGAGACAATTAAGGCTCCACTTATCTAGTCTTTATCTTCTAGCTCTGCTAGTAGATTCTGAGGCATCCTCATTCCCCTCTAGTCTCCAATTGTCAAGGATATGCAGGGAAATCTGTGCCCTCCTTCCCATGACCACACAGCCCCACACATTCTTTACCTTCTCTCCACTCAGCTCCTTCTTCATTCCTCTCAGGGAGAGGCCTGGGATGGGGGTTTGAGGAGCAGTTCTCAGAAATGAGACCCGAGAACCCATTCTCAGGGACACACACCAAAATCTATCTCAATATTGCATCTCCTGATCCTCCACTCCTCTACACCAGTCTGTGAGAAACCTATCTAATTGAAGCAGGTGGGAAAAACTGACTTGACTCACTTTGTATTTTTTCATGTCTTCTATTTACATCATACACTTTTGTCTCCTGAATCCTTTGAGGCTCTGACTTTTGATACTATTCAATTCAAAATTTTTTACTCTCAACATTATCATCTCTTCTGGGAGCTGTTTTGAGCCTAAAAAGCTGAGCACTGACTCTTTCTTTCCCCTTTGTATTTCTTTTGAAGTAACTGTACCCTGATAGCAGTAAGTATAGAATATTCTCTCATGATGGGTTTCCAGAAGCAGACCTTGAGATGAGGATTTGTGTGAAAGTAATTTATTAGGACATGTTCCCCTAAAAAAAACAGTAGAGGAATAAGAAATTAGAATACAGAAAGGAAGGAGGTCAAGTAAGGGTGTGATATTAAGCTAAGTCCTGTAAGAGGGTATCTTTGGCTCTATCCCTGGAGACAATGGAGGTCACTCCTCATAGTCTTCCCCCTCAAGGGAGGGACAAGGGAGTTGGAATATTTATCCTCTCATGCCATCAGTCATTGGTTAAGAGCTGCCTACTGGGAGAGGAGGGAAGAAGGAGAGAATGTGGGGGCTGTGGCATAAAATCCCAGTCACTTCTGCAAATTATATTCTGTCAGCATCTGTTAGGAATACCTTTACCATTATCTGAATGAGTGATCGGTTTGAGCAGCAGGAAATAGTAGAGAAAGAAACACAGGATAATGTTTCAGAATATAATCTTGCCATGCATATCCAGTAGGTTTAACTCCCGTGCCCTCTTGAACCACCATGAATTTCATAGGAGGATATTAAGTTTTGTGTAGTCTCCTTTTCTTCCAGGTCAATTGCTCTTTCTGCAAAGCTCAGTCTCCCCAGTCACAAGCTCTTTTTCTCTCTGCTCTCATAATATCCTCAGAGAATAAGTCTATCAAAGTTGGGCTTCCCCTATTAGAACTGGGAGTCCGTAAGAGCAGAGACCAGCTTGCTCTTTTCAGTATACCCATGCCTAAGTGCTCTGTAATGCTTATGAAGGAATAGTTGCAGGTGTACAGTTCACTCAGGGACTTGGAAATGTGAAGGCAAACCCTGCCTTGTGCCTTCATGCATTTTTTGCTCTGATCAAATCAGTTTACAATGAACATTAAGGGAAATCATTAAGGGGACAACATGTCAAAAATGGTGACAAGTGGTTTCAGGGATGTGTATGAAAGGGGAAAAGCTGGTTTAGCCCACTTTGCTTTGATGATGAAAAGGCTGGCTGATTGAGGGTGGTTTGTTTATGAACACAAGGGTGGTTTTTAGCACTGACCTGGAAGGCCACCGCCTTAAGCTATCTTGACAAATGTAGGATTCACCCTAAAAGGGGCAGGTTGTTCTCCTAGATTTGCTACAGCCTGAGGATAGCTCTCCATGCTCTCTCATGTGCAAAGATTAATAATGATATAAATAGATGAGTTGAGGAGTAAATGGGTGGATGATGTGTAAATACATTTAATTAGACTACCAAACTCTAATAGAAATAAGGCATTATTAACTAGGAAGAGGGTTACTTGTAGGACAGGAACTTAAAATCATGTAAAAATAAGATTTTTAGAGCTTAAAAAGTACTCATAGATTATGATAAGGCACTTATAAGAGGAAAAATGAGAAAGCTGAGCATGAAGTGAGCAATCTGGTTTATTTAATAAATAGAGGGAAATTATTGGGACCAAATGATTTTCAAAGCAAACAAATCCTACAGTTGTCTCTACTAAACCAGACAAGAAGATAATAATATGTTGTTATTCTAGTGGACTGTAAATAAAACTACCTAGCTGGACCCTTCATCTAATACTTAGGATTGATGACATCTATGCCAACTTAATGGAGGAAGACATTCAGTGACTGTTTCCCACACACCAAAATGTAGAACTGATGGATTTTTTAAATATCCTGTAATCCACATAGAATTTTCCTGTCTGGTCAACTTTCTTTGAGGGAATTTACTGACCTGTGTCATATTCTGGACCACACAAAAAGAGATTTTTGTATAGGAATTTTGTTTGTAGACATGAAAGTTGAGATGCACTCCTCTCTACATGCATTCCTCCAGATCAGACTATATCTCTACATCTCAGTCCTTTCATTGCACTCTGTGCCTCTAGAACAGTAGGACTGCATCATATTACAGTTTACATCTATGTCTGTTTCTTTTGTTAGATTAAGACTTTCCCCAAAGTATCTAGAATTGTGTCTAGCACATAGTCTCTGTCTCTTCTTTTCTGTGTAGGGATCCCTTACTGATCTTTAAAGACTTAGCTCAAAAGTCAACCCTCATGCTCCTCCAGAACAGTTAGTTGCTCCCTATGCTGAGCTTCCACCACACTTCATTCATAATGCTGTTAAGGTGCTTATCTCATTATACTATCATTTATATAGATATATGACTCCCCTATTGAACCATGAACCTCCGAAGGGAAAAATGCTGCATTTTCACCATTTTTCCCTTAGTGCCTAACATATTGCCTGTCACGCAGTAGATACTAAATAAATATCTGTTGAATTAAAATGGAGTGAATAGTTTATCTAACAGTACATAACAAACTAAAAACAAAACTCCCTGAAATAGAATTCCAGTTCAAATTAGGAACTGTGAATAAATTCCAAGTCTTAGGATAATGATTAGGGCTGAAGGAGAAATGCTCTTGGGCTTGATAAAAGGTAAAGTAGGCAATTGCACTAGAAAGTTATTGTGTATGCTTTCATTTCTGGTCCTTTGCTAGGAGGTGGTCACTATGTTAGCATCATTTTGTAATATATATGTTGTAGGAATAAATTCTTAATCAGGGGTCTCCAGAAAATTAAATCACTTAGCACATGTAAAAATCTAAAAACTAAATCTAAAAAAAAAATCCATTTTGCTCCTCTTTATTCTCTAAAACTAACATGTCAATGAGAATAATTCAGGTAACCTAGGAGTACTCACTCTTGTTTAATTAGACATCTACAGCAGATTTGGATTTTTATATAATTCAAGAAGGAATTTAGAGGACCCTTTGTTAGAAATATTTCACACATAAAATTAAAAACTTGGAAGAAGAGAATTTAAAAAAGAAAGGAGCTAACTTTAATCTAATCATGATGAGATAGTTGGCAAATTCAAAGTAAGGAATAGTTTACAAACCAATTGACCTCTACTCTTCAAAAAAATCAACACCGTGAAGGTAAAATTCAGTCTGAAAAATTGTTCTTAATTAAAGGAGACTAAAAATACTTGACAAATAAATGCAACAAGTGTCCCTGGATCAGAAAAATAAAATGCATTAAAGGACATCGATAAAACAATTCAAGAAATTTGAACGACTATGGTATATAAGATAATGCTATTGTATCAATGATAAATGTCCCAAATTGGATAATTGTATCATGGTTAGGTGAAAGAATGTATTATTCCTGGGAGACACAGCTGAAGTATTTTTAGGTCAAGAGATATCACATCTATAATTTCTTTGCAAATGATTCTGTAAACAATAGCAATTATGAATATAGATTAATTTATTCTTGCAATTTCCCCATAGGTTTGAAATTTTTCAATGTAAAAAATTAAAAATTATAAAAGTAAATAAAGGGACTAATCTAGGGAAACTCTTGTACATGTGTACCAGGAGACATGTATAAGTTTATAGCAGCAAATGTGCTCTCATATCATCAAGAAGTTAAACAACCCAGAAGTTCTTCACTAATAAAATGGATAAATAAATTATGGTATATGTATACAATGGAATACTACAGAGCAGTAAAAATGAATCAGCTAGAGTTACACATTACAACATGGATGAATTTCTAAAACATAAAAATCACAGAATGAAGGAACTTGGAAAAGACACCATACCATATGATTCCATTTATTTAAAGTTCAGAAACAGGCAAAAGTAAACATAACTATAAGGTAAAACTCTAAGAAAAGCAAGGGTAAAAAGTTCATTCATATAAAACAATTATCTATCATCTGAAAAAAATAATAGCTTCATTTGGACTAAATACCTTGCTGCCCCTTACTAGTTGTTATCTTTCCCCCCCTCCCCTTCCCCTCCTCCTTCTGTTCTGGTTAACTCTTTATGGGACTGTGCTCAGGAAGCTTCAGAAATTATGGTCTCATCATCACCTGTTTTAGCTCAGTTGAGGGTTTTTGCTTATTTGTTTCATATTTACAGTCATTCTAATGAGCGTTATAATTCATGAAAGAGGCTGGTGACAGGAAGAAAAACCATAAACTATCCTGCTGGCATCCCTGCCATATACCTATATCTATATCTATATCTATATCTATATCTATCTATCTCTCTGTATATACACAAATCTAGATAGATACATACATACATAGATACATAGATAGATGTGTGTGTGTGTGTATATATATATATACATATACATATATATATATACATATATATGCATATATATATTTTTTGTGTGTTTGTTTGTTTTCAATCTCAGCACTGGAAATAGGATATACAAGGTTGTATTAGCAATTTGTTCCTAGGTTCCATAATTCTTTCTCCATTCACATTCTCCATTCAGTGCCACGGCCTTTTCTTCTAGCATTGTGAAGTTACACTGTTAAATATCTACATTCACTCTCAAAATAGCACCTCCCTCAGCAAAGGACAGAAATAGCAGCCTACTCACAGCCACAGCTAACACAGCCACTAATAAGTGCTTGGAGACACACTTTGAGCTTGGGGATAGAGATAAACAGACTGGAGGTTAAGATACCCAAAACCATATGACATGGTAAACATTTTAAAGAATTTGGCTGTTGAGCTTTGAAGAACGTGGGGGCAAGGGAAACACATTTGATAACACATATTTAACTGAATTCAAATATCTAAATAAGTGTCACACGGAAGCTGGATTTGACTTGTTCTTTATGACCCCAAGGGACAGAGCTTGGGCCAATGGGTGAAAGCTTCAGGAAGACAGATCTGAATCAACGTAAGGGAGAGCCACACAGAAATATAATAGCATCACTGGGAAGTGAACTGCATATTTCAAGAAGCACTGTAAAACAAGATAGCCAAACAATGGGATGGGACTGAAGGGTAAAATGATTGCTTTCTCAGGGTTCTAAGTGTCTGGATTCTGTGCAGGTTCTAGGTATGAAAGAGGATGCTGAGCTAGCAGTTAGGAGCCCTGAGTCATTGCCCTTGCTCACCGACTACCTAGCTGTATAACCACCATTTGGGGACTTAATTTCTTCTCGTCTAATGAGGTAAGAGTATGAGGAGACACTGATGCCACTGTCTTGAGAGACAACAACCCCATATCAGGTTAGTCTGACACTGATGTCAGCCTTATGACAGGAAATCTGTTTCATTGAGGCCAACCTAATTTACTAACACTGGGAATCTCATGTAGATCAACAAGTTTTAGAGGATTTCCTCTCTGAGGAAACAGGAGTGAAAGCATAATGTTCACATCACCACCATGGAGTTAAAAAACCGATTTAATCAAAGGGAAAGATTACATGGGAGCTATGCTTGATGCTCAAGAAGAATCAATTTGCCTTTCAGAGGAATTACCCTCCCAGAGTAGTTTTATCTTTGGCTTCTTTGAAATATCAGTATATTAACTGGAACAAAGTATTACAAACATTTTCTTTTTTATTACTTTATTGTGTTACTAAGTAGTACATAATGAGCAAAATTAATTGGTCACATATTGCTCACATTATAAATCTTGATAAGAGTATGCATGAATAGCTTACAGCATCCTTGATATCCCAGGAACCAGAAAGTCAGCTGTGTTTGTGTTATATTATAAATTTTACAGAGGAGAGAAAACTCTTTTTCTTGGCATTAAGATTCAGGACTATGGACAGGAAAGAAGCCTGATTTCCTGTCATACTGTTCCCATCCCTATATAAAGAATACAGTTATTCATATCTTTTCAACTGCATGGTAGTTTTAGCTACCATTTCTAATAAAAAAGTTTATCAGTCAGGGTTCTGGCAGGAAATAGAATTCTATTCAGGTGATTCAATGAGGAGATTTTCATAAAGGACTACTTTCAGATATGTGAGTGGAGTTAAGGGAAACACCAAGGAAGGTTGAGGTATCCAGAGATGGGTCACAGATGGAAGCCATTACCAACCCTAGGACTGAAGTGGAAAGGGGAGGAAACAGTATTGCAGAAACCACTGAGAGTTGGAACCATGGAGGAGGAGACACCCAGAAGAAGCTGTAGTCATGTAGAGACTCAACCACAACCAGAACCAAGGCACAAAGCTGGGTGGAACAGGGAAGAGATATCCCAACCTCTCTTACTCTTCATGTTCTGTGGTCTCATGCTGGTGCCTCCCTTTAGCTGAGTCAATGAAGCAAACTCAGAAACTCAGTACATGTTCATAATTGCTTGTTGAATGACTGTCTCCTATCTCCCATTTCAGGTTTCTTCCCATGGTGGCATATTCTCATGGGGACATGGTCTAGAAATATTTGGTGATGATACCCAACCTGTAATTCAGTCCATATGTCACTTGGAGAGAAAAATGATGCATGGGGTCACATTTATTGAAATTTCATCTTCATCTAAAAATTAATTCATTCTCTATTATATGGTGCTAGAGACAGAAATGATTTCAGACCTCATGGATCTTGTGCAAATATAAAAATATCTGGAGACATTCTCAGCAAAATGAAGAGGGGATATAGACACTATATGCAGATATAAAAGTTTGGCTATACAGATGTATGTATCTGGGATATGTGTGTATGGATGTGTGTGTGTGTGCCTTTAGTGAGTATGCATATATATGTACATGTATACTGGGTATCCTCCATTTCCCTTCTCCATATCCCTCCCTAGATCCGCTCTCCACTCTTCTCTACCTGCTTTGTATTATGGGAGACTGAACTATATAAATTATGTCAATAGGTTTCCTCACCCTCTGGCTTCCTGTTCAGGCCACAGAAGGAGCACCAGCAGAAGATCAGAGGGCAGTAAAAAAGAAAGGTCCGAACTCTTAGAGGAAAACATAGACAGAACACTTTATGACATAAATCACAGCAAGATCCTTTTTAACCCACCTCCTACAGAAATGGAAATAAAAACAAAAATAAACAAATGAGACGTTAAAACTTAAAAGCTTTTGCACAGCAAAGGAAACCAAAAACAAGGCAAAAAGACAACCCTCAGAATGGGAGAAAATATTTGCAAATGAAGCAACTGACAAAGGATTAATCTCCAAAATTTACAAGCAGCTCATGCAGCTCAATATTTAAAAAAACAAACAACCCAATCCAAAAATGGGCAGAAGACCTAAACAGACATTTCTCCAAAGAAGATATATAGATTGCCAACAAACACATGAAAGAATGCTCAACACCACTAATCATTAGAGAAATGCAAATCAAAACTACAATGAGATATTATCTCACACCAGTCAGAACGGCCATCATCAGAAAATCTAGAAACAATAAATGCTGGAGAGGGTGTGGAGAAAAGGGAACCCTCTTGCACTGTTGGTGGGAATGCGAACTGATACACCTGCTATGGAGAACAGTATGGAGGTTCCTTAAAAAACTAAAAATAGAACTACAATACAACCCAGCAATCCCACTACTGGGCATATACCCTGAGAAAACCATAATTCAAAATGAGTCATGTACCACAATGTTCAATGCAGCTCTATTTACAATAGCAAGGACATGGAAGCAACCTAAGTGTCCGTCGACAGATGAATGGATAAAGAAGAAGTGGCACATATATACAATGGAATATTACTCAGTCATAAAAAGAAACGAAATTGAGTTATTTGTAGTGAGGTGGTTGGTCTTAGAGTCTGTCATACAGAGTGAAGTGAGTCAGAAAGAGAAAAACAAATACCATATGCTAACACATACATATGGAATCTTAAAAACAACAACAAAAAAAAATTGGTTCTGACAAACCTAGGGGCAGGACAGGAATAAAGATGCAGATGTACAGAATGGACTTGAGGACACGGGGAGGGGGAAGGGTAAGCTGGGATGAAGTGAGAGAGTGGCATGGACATATATACACTACCAAATGTAAAATAGATAGCTAGTGGGAAGCAGCCGCATAGCACAGGGAGACCAGCTCGGCGCTTTGTGACCACCTAGAGGGGTGGGATAGGGAGGGTGGGAGGGAGGATCAAGAGGGAGGGGATGTGGGGATATATGTATACATATGGCTGATTCACTTTGTTATAAAGCAGAAGCTAACACACCATTGTGAACCAATTACACTCCAATAAAGAAGTTAAAACAAAAAATGTCTGGATATTTACTCCTCTGACTCTCCTTATTCTCTCCTTATTCCTCTCTCTTTATAGGGTTACTATGGCTGGCCACCTCCTCAACTGAAAATCACAATTTCTATCATGCAATCTATCTTTCTCTCCAGGTTCCCTTGTCTCTTCTTCCCTTGTCCCTTCAGTGTTGACGGTACCTTGCTGTGACCATCTCCTGTAACTCTGTGGTTTCCCTGTACCCTGCCCACATCTTGTAAATAGTACCTTTATTAAACTCTTCTCAGATTACCCAATTTGTGTGTTCCATCTGTTTTCAGCAGAGACCCTGACTGATACAACATGCTCTGACAACTCACAAGGGTTAATAGTGTTTTTCCAGTCTACTGCAACATTCCATGTTTTAAAAAATCATATTTGCTTGGTAACAATCTGGATTGTTAGACTGTAACATCTTCCAGAGCAGGGATCATATCATACACATGGTTGTAATATCTGCAGGTCTAAATAGCTCCTGCCCCATAGTTGGCACTCAGCAAATATTCTGAGGAATTGAATTGAACTAAAACACAACAGCTATTCCTAGGCTATGATCTTGAATGAACGAGATAAATATTAACTTAATCATGACATAAAAATCATGTGATCCTAAAGAATCTGGGGATGTTAACTTGTTGAACTTAATACCCATTTTAATGTCTTTTTCGTGCAGAAATAAATGGTGTTTAAGGGTATTATAGAGCTTGCTGTGTAATTACATTAATCAGAGAGTGCCTCTTCTGCTGGTTCCTTTGCTGTTGCCATGGTAGCAACTGCATGTTTGCAAGTAGAGAGCACATGTAGAACCCATTCTTAATTACACGTGTAGCACTACATTTCAGAGAACACAATAAATACGGAGGTCATGGAGTGCAAAGAAAAGAGATATGATGAAAAAAAGATTTGTTCTCCAGCTTTTCTATCTCTTGGTTATTCCCAAACCCTTTATGAATATGTTCTGATTCCCTATTACCCTTTTTCTTTCACTGCAGTAAAAAGGCCTCTGCAGCCACCACCAAATTATAGTCCTCAGTTCCTGAAATGATCTAGAACTGTTCCTGGAAAAAAAAAGTGTCAGTAGGAAATTAAGTCCTCTCATAACAAAAATACAGTAGGAAGAAATTGTCCAGTGACAATGTTCTAAGAAAACTGACACTACATTCCATCTTTTCTCATATCATGGCAAAGCATCAAGGCCTTCCTTTCTAAGTAGTCTTTGTATTACTAAGAGTTCTTATTTGTGTTTAAATACGTTGCTTGGTTGTGCAATGTGGGTAATAGCCCTTGCCATTCACAAGGATATCGCCAAGATTAGCTAATTGCTGCAAATTTAAAAAATAAATCAAAAGGCATAATAGCAAGGCTAAAAATAATTTTCCAAACAAAGGTTGTTCATTAAATCAAGGCTAAATAATACTTTTTCCTTCTTTCCCTCTACTTTTCAGATATTATTTAAGGAAGATAACACATTCTTTGGAAAAATCAAGAGATGGTCTTTCCTTAATTCTAATTAAGTTCTCCAAAGAAGAACTACAGGCCAACTCAATCTAGTTGAAAAACTTTCATTTATTTTACATAGTCTCACAGTTTAATCACATAATTTAGCATTCCTTTTTTCCAATAAAAAATAATCTTATATTTGCAATAAATTACTATGCAACAACACATTTGTTTTGCCTCTTTTTGGTCTTCAACTCATAAATGTTGATCATTTGTTTATCATTTCTATTAGCATTCTGCCAACTACTTATGTACCTGACCTTTTCCCAGACTCAGAGGATACTGAAATGAATAGTTCCAACTCTCCAAGAGCTCATATCTACTGATGAGATGGACATGAAGTCAACTTGCAAGCCAGCTAGTTATGGTCTATGAAAGTCTTAGTGGGAACCACTTAACTCTGCTCCCTGTGCTTGCTCATCCTCCAGCAGCCTAGCCCAAGACAGTTCTCATGGAAAGGGGCAGAGAAAAAAGGAAGTGCATAAGGGCTCCTGAGGCCTAAGCTTGAAACTGGACCACTGTCATTCCCACTGTATCCTTTTCACCAAGGACTTTCGCCAAGAAAGTCACAAGGCCAACCCAGATTTATGGGGTAATTATATGGGCTCTTACTCCTGATAGAAGAGGCAGCAAAGTGTCAGCGCAAAAAGAGTGGATGCAGGGAGGAGTGAAGGATTGGGGCCATTTTTGCAATCACTATAGAACCAAATGCATAGTAAGACAAGTCCAACCGAGTGGGAATCAGAAAAAGTGGAATATAGTCTTGAAAGATGAGTAGAATTTTCTATAATGAAATACATTAAAAGAAAAATAAATACTTAGATTGACAGTGTAAAAAAAAGAGTCCAAAACATAATTGAGGGCTTCCCTGGTGGCGCAGTGGTTGAGAATCCGCCTGCCGATGCAGGGGACACGGGTTCGTGCCCCGGTCTGGGAAGATCCCACATGCCGCGGAGCGGCTGGGCCCGTGAGCCATGGCCGCTGAGCCGGTGCGTCCGGAGCCTGCGCTCCGCAATGGGAGAGGCCACAACAGTGAGAGGCCCGCGTACCACCAAAAAAAAAAAAAAAAAACAAAAACATATAATTGAGTAATACCTTTGAGTCAAGCGTTCCCTTGTTACATTTCTCACTTAGCTATACCTCTGAAAAGTACAGTAAGACCTTTTTTTCTGAGCTTTAGCTAACTTTAAACTCTGATTAAATTTAATTAAGATCTTACATTCCCACAACGACTTCAAATGTGGGATTGTAATTCTTAAGAATTCTTACCTGTCAACAACTGGAGAATCACAAAAATTCCAGAGACTAGCCTATAATGAGTGCCCCATAAGTATTTCTTTACTGAATAAATGAATAAATGAATAAATGAAATGATGAGTAAAGTAACTTTAAAAGACTTTATTAGGCCAGCCAGGCAGTACGAAGAGAGACGCTGCCACAAAAAGCAGCCGATCTGGGAAGCCTCTTTATCCCCACAAGCTTGAGATAGAGTCTCCTTTCCCATCAAAAGAAACTGGACATCCCAACCTGGAGAAACTCTTTCCACCTCCTCAGGTACCACCAGATGAGACCAGTGGGAACCCCAGTGGCACCAGATAAACGGAGCAGACCAAATTACTGTAAAAGCTCTGAAAATTGAACTGTCATTGGAACTACAGCCCACAAACGTAGAACAAAGCCTTCTTGATAAACCTAAAGAGGGTGATAGCCTACTAAAATAAAAGATTTAAATAAGACTCTGAGTCTCCTAACATAATAGCAAAATATACAGTACACAATTTAAAAATCACCCATAATTCCAAGAAGCAAGAAAATCACAACTTGATGGAGAAAAAACAATCACCTGATACCAACAACAGGATGAGTCAGATGTTGGAATTATCAGAGAAGGATTTTAAAGCAGCCATCATAAAAAAAAAAATGTTTCAGCAATCAATTACAAATTCTCTTTTAACAAACAAAATAACAGAAAATCTCAGCAAAGAGCCAAAGTTATAACAGAACCAAATGAACCAAATGGAAATACAAAACTAAAAAATACAATAAGAGATTAACAAAATACCTTGCTGGATGGGCTCAATAGTAAAGTTGAGATGATATAAAATAGAATCAGTGAACTTGAGGACAGATCAATAGATTTACCTAATCTGAAAACCAGAGAGAAACACAGACTGAAAAGAAAAACAAACCGAACCTCAGAGACTTGTGAGACAATGGCAAAGGATTCAAGTTTCCTAACATCAAAGTTATAAAAAGGGAGGAAGAAAAGAATGGGGCTGAAAAGTGTAAGAAGAAATAATGGCTGAAAACTTCCCAAATTTGGCAAGACACAAACCTACAGACATCAGAAACTGAGTGATCTCAAGTAGGATAAATCCAAAGATATCCACACAAAGACACATCATATTTAAACTTCTGGAAACCAAAGACAAAGAAAATGTCTCTTGAAAACTCACCAAGGGAAACACCAAATTACCTACAGAGGAACACCAGTTAAAATGATATCTGAAACTATGAAGGCCAGAAGGAAGTGGAAAACTTTTTCAAGCACCAAAAGAAAAGAACTGTGAACTTCAAATTCTATATCTGGTGAAACTATCCTTCAAGAATGAAGGGGAAATAAAAATATTTTCAGATGAAAGAAAACTACAAGGATTTGTCACTAGCAAATATACCATTAAATATTGGTTCCTTTAACCAATCTGAATTTTATCTGAATTTCTTCAGATAAAAAGAAAATGATAAAAGAAGGAATCTCAGAGCATCAGGAAGAAAGAAAGAACAATGGAAAGAAAAACATATTGGTATATAAAATAGATTATCATCTGCATGAGTTTTATAAATAATACTTGATAATCAAAACAAAATTAGAATACTACCTGATACTCAACACAATGATATTTAAAGGGGGAGAGTGTAAATGAAATGATAAATGGAATAATAGTGGTAATAGAAAATGGTAAAGAGAAGTATGCTTTCATATTTCACTAGAAGTGGTAAAATTTTAACAGTAGATATCATATATATATAATGATTTAGATATCATATATAAAATGATACACAGAAAAATTGCTATAAAAACTATTACAGATATACATTCAAAAACACTATAAATAAATCAAGATAGAATCCTAAGAAATAGTCAAGTAGCACACAGGAAGACATAAAAGAGAAACAAATGAATGAGAACCAGTGAAAACAAACAGAAAATGAATAATAAAATGCCATACTTAAGCTCTAAAATATCAATAATTAATTTAAATGTAAGTGGGCTAAATAAAACAATCAAAAGACAGGGATTGGCAGAATCACTCCAAAAGCATGACCCAACTATATGCTGTCTACAAGAAACTTTCTCCAAATTCAACAATATACATGGGTTGAAAGCAAAAAGATGGAAAAAAATATACCATGAAAACATCAAAAACAGGCAGAAGTGGCTATATGAATATAAGACAAAGAAGACTTCAAAGCAAATAAAACCACAAAAGATAAAGAGGGAAATTACATAATGACAAAAGGATCACTATACCAGGGAGACAAAATGATACCAGGTATACATACCAAACCAAAGAGCCTCATAATATATAAAGCAAAAGCTGGTAGAGCTGAATGGAAAAATAAACAAACCCAAAATTATAGTTAGGTACATCAAAACACTCCTCTCACCAACAGATTAAACTAGTAGAGGGAATTCCCTGGCAGTCCAGTGGTTAGGACTCTGAGCTTTCACTGCTGAGGGTCCAGGTTCAATCCCTGGTTGGGGGACTAAGATCCCGCAAGCCAGCATGGCCAAAACAAACAAACAAACAAAAGTAATAGAAAATCAACAAGGATATAGAAAATCTGTACAACACATTCAACCAATAGGTTCTAATTGACATATATGGAACATTCCACCCAGAAACAGCAGAATACACAAATTTTTCAACATTCAACATTCACCAGCTAGACTATATCCTAGGCCATAAAACAACCCTCAACAAATTTAGAAGTGAAATCATACACACTGTGTTCTCCTACCATACCAGAATCAAATTAGGTATCAATAACTGAAAGACAATAGGAAAATACCTAAAGCACGTGGAAATTAAATAATGCACTTTTAAATAATCCATTGGTCCATGAAGAAGTCTAAAAGGAAATTTAAAGATAAACTAAAATACAACATGTAATGAAAAGATGCTTAACATCACTATTAGAGAAATGCAAATCACATCTACAATGATGGGCTTCCCTGGTGGCATAGTGGTTGAGAGTCCACCTGCCAATGCAGGGGACATGGGTTCGTGCCCCGGTCTGGGAAGATCCCATATGCCGCGGAGCGGCTGGGCACGTGAGCCATGGCCGCTGAGCCTGCGCGTCCGGAGACTGTGCTCCGCAAGGGGAGAGGCCACAACAGTGAGAGGCCCGTGTACTGCAAAAAAAAAAAAAAAAAAGTCTATAAATAACAAATGCTGCAGAGGGTGTGGGGAAAAGGGAACCCTCCTGCACTGTTGGTGGGAATGTAAGTTGGTGCAGCCACTATGGAGAACAGTGTGGAGATTCCTCAAAAACCTAAACATAGAGTTATCATATGACCCAGAAATCCCACTCCTGGGCATATACTCAGACAAAACTATAATTTAAAAAGATACATGGACCCCTATGTTCATAGCAGCACTATTCACTATAGCCAAGACATGGAAACAACCTAAATGCCCATTGACAGATGAACTGATAAAGGACATGTAGTACTTATATACAATAGAATACTACTCAGCCATAAAAAAGAATGAAATAATGCCATTTGCTGCAACATGGATGGGCTTAGAGATTATCATACTAAGTGAAGTAAGTCAGAAAGAGAAACACAAATACCATACAATATCACTTATATGTGGAATCTAAAATATGACACAAAAGAACCTATCTATGAAACAGAAACAGACTCACAGACATAGAGAACAGACCTGTGGTTGCTAGGGGGGAGGGGTGGATTGGGAGTTTGGCGTTAGCAGATACAAACCATTATATATAGAATGGATAAACAACAAGGTCCTACTGTATAGCACAGGGAATTATATTCAATAGCCTGTGATAAACCATAAAGCAAAAGAATTTTTAAAAGAATGTATACATAACTGCATCACTTTGCTGTACAGCAGAAATTAACACAACATTGTAAATCAACTATACTTCAATAAAAAAATAAAATACAACATGTCAAAATATGTGGGATACAGCTAAAGGTACTGAGAGGGAAATTTATAGTATGAAATGCTTATATTAGAAATGAGGAAAAGGGGCAAATCAATTAATCTAAGTTCCCACTGCAAGAAACAAGAAAAAGAAGAGCAAAGTAAACCCAATGCAAGCAGAAGAAAATAAATAATAAAGATAAGACCAGAAATTAATGACATTGAAAATTGGAAACAAAAGAAAATCAATGAAACAAAAAGGTGGTTCCTTGAAAAAAGTCAATAAAATTGACAAGCCTCTAGCAAGACTGACAAAAATTTAAGAGAGAGAGGACACAATCACCAATATCAGGAATGAAACAGAGGCTATCATGAGAGCTAATGAGCCACCAGAATGATAATAAGGGAATAATATTGTTATGATTGAATTATGCTCCCTCCCCCAAAAGATATGTTGAAGTCCTAAACCCTAGTACCTCAGAATGGGACCTTTTATGGAAATAGGATCTTCACAGAGGTAATCAAGTTTAAATGGGGTCATTAGGGTGGGCTCTAATCCAACGTCACTGGTATCTTTCTTAAAAGGAGAAATTTGGACACAGAGATAGACGTGTACAGAGGGAGAATGATGTGAAAAGATACAGGGAGAACACCATGGAAAGATGGAAGCAGAGATTGGAATTATGCCCCCACAAGCCAAGGAACAACTGGGATTACTAGATGCTGGAAGAGTCAAAGAAGGATCCTTCCCACACAGGTCTCAGAGGGAGCATGGCCCTGACAACATCTTGAGCCTCCAATAAGAGACAATACATTTCTATTGTTTGTGTTACTTTGTTATGGCAGCCCTTAGGAAATCAATACAAATATGAACAACTTTATGCTTATAAATATGACAACTTAAAAGAAACAGACCAATTCCTACCAAACTCAACCAATATGAAATAGATCATCCGAATTGCCCTATTCAGGAAATTGAATCTATAATTTAGAAGCTACTGAAAAAGAAATCTCCAGATAGTTGCATAAGAGAATTCTGCAAAATACTAAGGAAGAATTAACATCAATTTTACATAAACTCTTTGAGGTAAAAGAAGAGGAGGGAACACTTCCCAACTCATTCTGTGACAAACAGTATTACTCTTATAGCAAAACTGATCAAATATAGTACAGATACAGTTACAGAAAAACTTCTCTTATGAACTTATATACAAAATTCTCAAAAATAAATATTAGCAAACCAAATCCAAAAGTGTGGAAAACATGACCATGAGCAAGTACGATTTATTACAATTATGAAAGCCTGATTTAACATTTGAAAATCAATGTAATCCATCATATAAACAGACTAAAGAAGAAAGGTAATATAAGCATATCAAATGATATAGAAAAATCATTTGACAAAATAGAATATCTATTTATGATAAAAACTCTCAGCAACTTAGGAATAGAGGGGAATTACCTCAACTTGAAAAAGAGTATCTACACAATACCAAAAGCTAACATATTTTATGGAGAAAGATTGAATGTCTTCTCCCTATTATTGGTAACAAGGGAAGGATGACCACTCTCATCACTCTTTCAAAATAGTACTTGAAGTTAGAGCCACTGCAATAATGCAAGAAAAAGAAATAAAAGGGGACAGTTTGGAAAGAAGAAAATAAAACCATCCCTATTTGTGGAGGAAATGATTACCTATGTAGGAAATCCCAATGCATCTCCAAAAAAATCCTAGAACTAATAAGTGAGTGGGCAAGGTCATAAAATACAATATTAAGAAACAAAAATTGGGCTTCCCTGGTAGCGCAGTGGTTAAGAATCTGCCTGCCAATGCAGGGGACATGGGTTCGAG
The DNA here is from genome assembly GCF_026419965.1 of Kogia breviceps. Taxonomy (NCBI): domain Eukaryota; kingdom Metazoa; phylum Chordata; class Mammalia; order Artiodactyla; family Physeteridae; genus Kogia; species Kogia breviceps. The sequence goes on along the minus strand of NC_081330.1, from coordinate 117,316,123 downwards.
CCCTGGCCCAGGAAGATCCCACATGCTGCAGAGCAGCTAAGCCCACGTGTCACAACTGCTGAGCCTGCGCACTAGAGCCCACGAGCCATAACTACTGAGCCCACATGCTACAACTACTGAAGCCCGCGTGCCTAGAGCCCGTGCTCCACAACAAGAGAAGCCACTGCCAAGAAAAGCCTACGCACTGCAACGAAGAGTAGCCCCTGCTCGCCACAACTAGAGAAAGCATGCGTGCAGCAATGAAGACCCAATGCAGCCAAAAATAAATAAATAAAATAAATTTATTTTAAAAAGAAACAAAAATCAATTGCATTTTAAATACTAACAAATGCAGAATTAAAAACATGATATAATTTACAATCACTCCAAAGAAAAGTAAATAGTTATACATTTACCAAAATGCATACAGGTTTTATATGCTGAAGATTTCAAAATGCTGATGAAAAAAATGTCAAAGATGATCTAAATAAATGGAGAGACATATCATGTTTATGTATGAGAGGAGACAACAAAGATGTCAATTCTCCTAAAACTGATTTATGTATTTAATATAAGTTCTATCAGAATTCCATCAATACTTTTGTAGATATGAGATTATTCTAAAATTGACATGAAAAGGCACAGGCCCTAGAACACTTAAAATAATCTTGAAAAAGAAGAATAAAGTGGGAAGAATCAGTCTACCCAATATTAATACCATGTAGCTATATAATCAAAACTATATGATATCCACATTCAATATTCTGTAATAAACCATAATGGAAAAGAATATGAAAAGAATATATATATATAACTGAATATATTATATAATATATATTTTATATATATAACTGAGTCTATTATATAATATATATATTATATATATATAATTGAATCACTTTGCTGTACACCAGAAACTAACACATCGTAAATCAGCTATACTTCAACAACAACAAAAAACCCTGCACACCCCAAAAAACTGTGGTATGAGCAAAGGGAAAGACAAATAGATCAATGTAATTGAACAGAGAACCTAGAAGACCCAAATCAATATATCCAGTTAATTTTTGACAAAGGTACATAAACAAAGCAATTCAAAGGATAAAAGATAGCCTTTCCAACAAATGGTACTACAGCAACTGGATAGAAATGGGGAAAGAAAAATCTTGATTAACCCTCAGACATTATACAAAAATTAACTCAAAATGGATGATGTACTTAAATGCAAAATATAAAACTGTTAGGAAAAAACAGGAGAAAATCTTCAGGATCTAGAGCTAGGCAAACAGTTCTACACTTGACATCAAAAGCACAATCAATAAAAGAAGAAACTTGATAAATGTATCCCCAAAATCACATCACGTCAAGTACATGAAAAGATGTTCAACATCATAGACCATTAGGGAAATGCAAAATAAAACCATAATGAGATATCAATATATACCCATCAGAATGGCTAAACTAAAAAATAGCAACAATACCAAATGCTAGTGAGGATATGGAGAAAGTGAATTACTCACACATTGCTGGTGGGAATGTAAAATGGTACAACCACTCTGGAAAATAGTTTTGGAAGTTTCTTTAAAAACTAAACGTGATTACAGCACAAGCCAGCAATTTCACTCTTGGGTATTTATCTCAGAGAAATGAAAACTTTTGTTCACACAAAAACCTATACCCGAATGTTCATAGCAGTTTTATTTATAATAGCCAACAACTGGAAACAAGCCAGATGTCTTTCAACAGGTAAGAAACAAACTATTGTATATCCATACAATGGAATACTACTCAGCAATAAAAAGGAACAAACTATTGACACACAAAACAACTTGGATGAATTTTCAGGGAATTATGGTGGATCAAAAAAGCTAATCCTAAAAGGTTACGTGGTGAATAATTTCATTAACATAATATTTTGAAATGACAAAATTATAGAAATGGAGAACAGATTAGGTATCTGGATGCAGGCTGGGTAGGGGGAAATGGCTGCACAATACAAGGGATCCTTGTAGTGACAGAACTATTTTTTTATCCTTGACCATAATAATGAGCACAGGTGATAAAATTATATAGAACTAAATACACACACACACACACACACACACACACACACACACGAATAAAGGTAAAACTGTGGAAATCTGAATTAGATTGGTGGATTATATCAATGTCAATGTCCTCTGTGATACCAAACTATAGTTTTGCAAGATGTTACCATTTGGAGAAATTGGGATTTCTGGATATCCTGTGCTATCTCAAAGTTTTCAATTAAAAAAAAAAGGTTACACAGAATCACTGAGAACAAGTGCGATGTAATCTAGGCATTCTTTTTCTTCCCTTAAACAGAGACATACATTTTTGTTGGGATATGTCCTCAGGACTTTAAAAACCACTCATGTTGCCACCTGTTTTGCCAGCTCCTCCTCTCTGAAATGAAATTTACATAAGGCTTTGAAGTACTAGAATTTCCAAGTAACAGTAGCAGAAAGAAAAATGTCTTCAAATACCTTGTCAGAGTAGAAAGTAAAGCAGCTAAAGGTCTAAACCAATCACCCATACTCTGTCAGCATAATATCAAACCTTCAAGAAACAGATTAGGTAGCAGTTCTAAGAGAATTTTTTTCTTCTTCTCTTCATTTCCTAGGATAATTCGATTCTGTGATTAAAATTTAGAATAAACAAGACAAAGAAGGAAAGATGAAAAGAGGCAGTAGACTCAGGATCCCGGACTCTAGTGCCAAATTTGCTCCTCTCTGTGAGTTTAGGCAGAACTACTCAATTTTTTTGAAGCTCAATTTCCTGGTAAAAATAAAATCATGAGCCCAAACCCCAAGATGCCTTCCAGCTTGAAAATATTCTATGATCCCATGAAATTTAAAATGTTGATGAAAATATAGTTGATGATGTTTTACCCCATTCCATCATTAGACTTAATTTAATAAGGTTCTCCACAGTAACTTCAATTGGCAATCTAAGAATTCCCTTCAGCTGTGTAAATGATGCCCCTCATTCCAGCATAACTGTTCAGGTTTCATTACCAAGTCTCTAAGTGCTAATTAACTCTGAAGCAGCTCTCCAATATGGGCTCCATTACAATTCATACCAAACTGCTTTTCTCTGCTTCAGATTTTTCTGATCAAATTTTTTTCAGACACTTGGAGTGTCATTTTACTGCTATTCCTAACCACTTCCTTTGCAGTTCCTCTTTTTCATTCATTCCAGTGAATGAAATAATTTTAAAGTACGAAGAGGACATCAATTACATAGCAGCTTTGATATTTCTAATGCTTTGGGAGGAATCTTGCCCAATAGGCTTCTAGGACTCAGATATCACCATTCTCAAGATAAGAGCTACCCTTGATACAGTGCAAATTTTTCTTTTTTCATTTGACTATTGCTTTATTAGACCGCCCAGTCTCTCGAGAAAATCTAAGCTAGGAAAACTCTCAGTGGTACTCATCTCTTCTTACTACCTGATCCTCACTCCCTGCCAAAAACTTAAGTACCTTATTGAATCTCCAAGTCAGAGCCTCTTTTTCAAGGAGCAAACCTGGCTGTTGACCACAACAATGTGTGCTGTCTTCCTTCATGAAGTTGTGAGGGGCCTACTATGAAACTAGCCTGCTGTATTACTCAGGTTTTTTACATTAATGCTGCTTAACGAAGACTTCTCCTTACCCTCCCCTCTCCAATTCTCAGTGGCTTACAACCACAAATATGTATTTCTCTAGTACAGTTCTACAGTAAGGTTAGCTGTTAGTCAAATGGACTTGACTGAGCTTACCTGGCTTGGCTCCTGGCTAAGAATGACTGCCTGACTATTTTGCACATCTCTTCATTCTAGAACCAGCAGCTTTTCAAAAGTTCAAGTTCTTTTCATGATAAAGGATAGGTTTGCAAGGGGGCTGACAGAAACTTTCCATGTTTCTTTGAGGCCTGTAACTGAAAACTGTCATACTCTCAATTCTGCCCACATTAAATTGGCTAAAGCAAATCATATGACTAAGCCAAACATTAGTGGATTGAGGAAGTACAATCTATATGTGGAGAATCCATGGCAAGGCAGGGAGGGAAAGAATCATAAACAAATAATACCATCTATCACTTCTGCTTTCTACTATAAAGAGAAAAAAGGACATGCAACTAGCTCTACTCTGATATAAGTTGAAGGCATTTTACTTTTTCACCTTCCTATTTGAGGGTGAGAATCTGGGTTTTGGAAATGTGCTCTCAATTCTAACGATGTCTTCATTATTTCTCCCTGACTACACTCAGAGGGCCTGATCAAAGAGCCTGTGCTGACATCACAGTGCTTCCAAGGTGTAAGGTGGGAAACAGGCTCTGACTTGGAGGTCCAGTAAGAATTCTTAAGGTTTGGGGTAGGGTTTGGGAATCAGGTAGTATGAGGAGAGTACCAGTGAGAGTTTTCCTAGTCTTGATTTTCTCAAAAGACTGGGTGGTCTAATAAAGCAAGAGTCAACAACAACAATGAAAAATTTTAACTATATCAAGGGTAACTTTTATCTTGATAACAGTGAGGTCTAAACCAAAAGAATGTTGCACAAGATACCCCCCAAAGCACTAGCAGTTAAGAATCTTCAAACTGCTATATGGTTGGAGAGAGTCTCTCTCCACCTTAAAATGCAGAATAGCCTTTCTGCACCCCTAGTTTTATTCCCATCCTTTGCCCTGTTCTCTCAACTCACATTCAGAAAGAAGTACTGACTTGCCCAAAGTCTGAGAATGCTAGTGTCAGAGGTAAAACAAACCTTTGGCTGAAGTATATGGCTGATCTGCAACAATCATCAGGGCAAGAACTGCCAATAATGAGCATTTTGGTAACTTGAAGGGGAATTTTTAATTTTCCCAATGATCTGGGGATGGTACTGGCATTCAGTGGGCTAGGGATGATAGATATTGATTATCTTACAATGAGCACGACACTGACATATAACAAACAACTGTTCTAAACCCCACATGAGTTTCTAATGTCTCGTCAGATAGTCGTGTAGATGAAAATTCCATGTATAAGTATTTACACTTAGAACCTAACTCACACAAAGTGTTTTTTGCAAAGTGTTAATTTGCACTGAATTTTCTAGAAATGCAACCACTGCATAAATCAAAGGAAGACTGCATTTTGTTTCATGAGTTTTCTTTGGAACTTTACCAAAAGCTGTTTACATTTCAGAAAAATCATATCCCTAAGGCAATGCTGTGTATGTATTTGAGTTACCAGTACAACACACCTGGATCTGTCTACAGCTGTAGCTGTTGTATTCACACTGATTATAATAATAGATAGATGTAAGCAATGGACATTGTCTTAAAGTGCAGTCATGCCTAAACACATACTGAAATATATTATAAACTACATATTTCTGTGTAATGTATTATGTGTAATAAAATACATTGTTGAAACACATTACACATTATAAAACACATCATTGAAACACATTTATTATAAATTTCTTTTTATTTCTCTTTATATTACAATATGGATATCTTACTGCTTTTTAAAAACTTATTTCTGTGAAGACAGGATTAAGATAGCAGACTAGGAGGACAAGGGGTTCACCTCCTCCCCATGAACACATCAAAAAAATCTATACATGGAGCAATTCTCACTAAAAACAAACTGAATACTAGCTGAAAGACTCTTATGTCAATACAACAAAGGCTGTAGGAAAGATCCACGTAGGAGCAGGTAGGAAGGGAAGAGAAGCAATCAGGGAGAGACCTGTGCCCCCAGGAGGGGACACAGAAGAGGAGAGGGATTACACAGGCATAGAGATCCTCCCTGGGGAGTGAGCCCTGGGGTCTGACATCAGGAAGACATGCCCCCTTAGCTGGTTAGAAAACCACCGAGATTGACAGTGGGGCTGTAAAAAACCTAAACACCACTCATGAAGAGTGTACACATGCTGCTTGCTCCAGAAACCAGGTTGAGGAAGCAAACTAAAACTGCCTGAGACTCTGGCTGGTTTCCTGTGACTTCCCTGGAGCATGCCCCAGCCTGAACTCAGCAACCAACCCCAACTCCAACCTCGCTTGCTATGTTATACAGCTCGACACTAGAGTGAGTGCTGCCGTGGTTGAGGGGAAGGCATGGCTGTGACAGAGCCAGCTTGAACCTGGAACAGCATCCAGGCCTCTGACTATGCTGGGACTGCCACATTCTGCACCTCGATCCATCCTTAGTGCCTGTTCCAGCCCCTCTTGCTCCACCACCGCTCTGGGGTGAGGGTACCTGTGCTGAGAGGGAGGAGAGCACACACTTAGAGGGAATGGAGCCAACTCAGACCTGATCCTCAGGGATTCTGCTCCAGCAACTTGGGACCTGCCCTGACCCCAATAGGGTGGTGTTGGCCACTGAGCAGAGGAGAAGGCTAGGCTCACACTTGGCTGTGGCTCTAGCCCCTATTTCCAGCCCCATCTCCTACCAAGGTAATAGCTGCCAGCACACCCTAAGGGAAGATGTTACTTATGCTCATGTGAGATCCACCTCTCCAACCACAGCCACTGGGCACACGAAGAATGTATAGTAACACTCCTACACAAAGATGCTTTCAAGACCAGAATAGGTAACTGTTTCACCTATCTCACAGAGACAGAGAAAGTTAAGCAAAATGAGAACACGTGGGAATTTATTTCAAATGAAAGAATAAGAGAAAATCCCTTAAACAGCAATTAATGAAACAGAAATAAATAATTAACGAGATAAAGACTTCAAAGCATTAGTAATAAGAATGCTAACTAAATTAGGGAAAAAAATAGATGAACACAGTGAGAATCTTAACAAGGAAATAGAAAATATAAAAAGGAACCAGTCAGAGTAAAGAATACAATAACGGAAATGAAAAATACACTTAGGAGGAATTAACGGCAGACTAGATGATACGAAAAACACATAACTAATCTGGAAGATAGAAAGAATAATGGAAATCAAATGATCAGAACAGCAAACAGAAAAACAAATTTAAAAAAATGAGAACAGTTTAAGGGAACTCTGGGACAACATCAAGTGTACTAACATTTGCATTATAGGGGTCTCAGAAGGAGAGGACAGAGAGAAAGTGGTCAAAAACGTATTTGATGAAATTATGGCTGAAAACTTTCCAAACATGAGGAAGGAAACAGATATCCAAGTATAGGAAACAAAGGGAATCCCAAACAATATGAACCTAAACAGACCCATACCAAGACATATCACAATTAAAATGGCAAAAGTTAAACATAAAGAGAGAATTCTAAAGGCAGCAAGATAAAAACAAAGAGTCACATACAAGTGAACCCCCATAAAGCTATCAGCTGATTTTCCTGCAGAAATTCTGCAGGCAAGAAGGGAGCGGCATGTTATATTTAAAGGACTGAAAAACAAAAGCCTGCAATCTAGGATATGCTACCCAACAAGATCATAGTTTAGAACTGGAGAGATAAAGAACTTCTCAGACAAACAAAAACTAAAAGAGCTCATCAATACTAAACATACCCAGACAGAAATGTTAAAGGTTCTTCTCTAAATTGAAAATAAAAGAGTACAAAAGAAGTAAGAATCTATAAAAAAAGGAAAAATCCCACTAGTAAAGTCTGTGGATCAACCATTTAATTAAGCTAGGATAGAGATTAAAACACAAAAAATTGTAATATCAAGTATAACTATAATAAAAAGTGAAGGGACAAACATGAAAATGTAAAATATAACATCAAAACAAAAAATGACGGGGGGGAGTAAAAAATGTAGATCCTTTAGAATGTGTTTGAACTTAAATGACTACCAGATATAGTAAAGATCAACATATATAAACCCCATGGTAACCACAAATCAAAAACCTACAACAGATACACAAAAAAACTAGACAGAAAGGAACACAAGCATACCACTAAAGAAAATCATTAAACAAGGGAAGAAACTAAAACAAGAAGAAAAATACAGAGAAGTACCAAAAACAATCAAAAACAAGTAACAAAATGGCAATAAGTACATACCTATCAATAATGACTTTAAATGTGAATGAGGAGCTTCCAAGTTGGTGAACGTGTGCAGATGCTGGCCGTGTGGCTGATAGGGTCTTGGTACTCAGGCCGGGAGTAAGGCCTGTGCTTCTGAGGTGGGAGAGAAGAGTTCAGGACATTGGTCAATCAGAGACCTCCCAGCTCCATGTAATATCAAATGACGAAAGCTATCCCAGAGAGATCCATCTCAATGCAAAGACACGGCTCCACTCAAATCAGCAAGCTATAGTGCTGGACACCCTATGCCAAACAAATAGCAGGACAGGAACACAACCCCACTCATTAGCAGAGAGGCTGCCTAAAATCATAATAAGGTCACAGACACCCCAAAACACACCACTGGATGTGGTCCTGCCCACGAGAAAGACAAGATCCAGCCTCATCCACCAGAACACAGGCACCAGTACCCTCCACAAGGAAGCTACACAACCCAATGAACCAACCTCAGCCACTGGGGGCAGACACCAAAAACAATGGGAACTACGAACCTGCAGCCTGCAAAAAGGAGACCCCAAACACAGTAAGTTAAGCAAAATGAGAAGAGAGAGAAACACACAGAAGGTGAGGGGGCAAGGTAAAAACCCACCAGACCAAACAAATGAAGAGAAACAGGCAGTCTACCTGAAAAAGAATTCAGAGTAATGATAGTAAAGATGACCCAAAAGGTGGAAATACAATGGAGAAAATACAAGAAACATTTAATAAGGACCTAGAAAAACTAAAGAGCAAACAAACAATGATAAACAACACAATAAATGAAATTAAAAATTCTCTAGAAGGAATCAATAGCACAATAACTGAGGCAGAAGGACAGAGAAGTGACCTGGAAAATAAAATAGTGGAAATAACTACCACAGAGCAGAATAAAGAAAAAAGAATGAAAAGAATTGAGGACAGACTCAGAGACCTCTGGGAAAACATTAAATGCACCAATATTCGAAATATAGGGGTCCCAGTAGAAGAAGAGAAAAATAAAGGGACTGAGAAAATATTTGAAGAGATTATAGTTAAAAACTTCCCTTATATGGGAAAGGAAATAGTCAATCAAGTCCAGGAAGAACAGATAGTCCCATACAGGATAAATCCAAGGAGAAACACGCCAAGACACATATTAATCAAACTGTCAAAAATTAAATACAAAGAAAAAATATTAAAAGCAGCAAGGGAAAAGCAACAAATAACATACAAGGGAATCCCCATAAGGTTAACAGCTGATCCTTCAGCAGAAATTCTGCAAGCCAGAAGGGAGTGGCAGGACATATTTAAAGTGATGAAAGGGAAAAACCTACAACCAAGATTACTCTACCCAGCAAGGATCTCATTCAGATTCCATGGAGAAATTAAAACCTTAACAGACAAGCAAGCAAAAGCTAAGAGACTTTAGCACCACCAAACCAGCTTTACAAAAAATGATGAAGGAACTTCTCTAGGCAGGAAACACCTGAGAAGGAAAAGACCTACAATAACAAACCCAAAACAATTAAGAAAATGGTAATAGGAACATACATACCGATAACTACCTTAAATGTAAATGATTAAATGCTCTAATCAAAAGACATAGACTGGCTGAATGCATACAAAAACAAGACCCATATATATGCTGTTTCCAAGAGACCCACTTCAGACCTAGGGACACATACAGACTGAAAGTGAGGGGATGGAAAAATATATTCGATGCAGATGGAAAAAGATATTCCATGTTAATGGGAAAAGATATTCCATGCTACTGGAAATCAAAAGAAAGCTGGAGTAGTAATTCTCATATCAGATAAAACAGACTTTAAAACAAAGACAATTACAAGAGACAAAGAAGGACACTACATAATGATCAAGGGATCAATCCAAGAAGAAGATATAACAATTGTAAATATTTATGCACCCAACATAGGAGCACCTCAATACATAAGGCAAATACTAGCAGCCATAAAAGGGGAAACTGACAGTAACACAATCATAGTAGGGGACTTTGACACCTCACTTTCACCAATGGACAGATCATCCAAAATGAAAATAAATAAAGAAACACAAGCTTTAAATGATACCTTAAACAAGATGCACTTAATTGATATTTATAGGACATTCCATCCAAAAACAACAGAAAACACATTCTTCTCAAGTGCTCATGGAACATTCTCCAGGATAGATCATATCTTGCATCACAAATCTAGCCTTGGTAAATTTAATAAAATTGAAATCGTATCAAGTATCTTTTCCGACCACAATGCTATGAGACTACATATCAATTACAGGAAAGAATCTGTAAGAAATACAAACACTTGGAGGCTAAACAACACACTACTTAATAACCAAGATATCTCTGAAGAAATCAAAGAGGAAATCAAAAAATACCTAGAAACAAATGACAATGAAAACACGAGAACCCAAAACTTATGGGATGCAGGAAAAGCAGTTCTAAGAGGGAAGTTTACAGCAAAACAATCCTACCTTACAAAAAGAGAAACATCTCAAATAAACAAGCTACCCTTCCACCTAAAGCAATTAGAGAAAGAAGAACAAAAAACCCCGAATTCAGCAGATGGAAAGAAATCATAAAGATCACATCAGAAATAAATGAAAAAGAAATGAAGGAAAAGATAGCAAAGATCAATAAAAGTAAAAGCTGGTTCTTTGAGAAGATAAACAAAATTAATAAAACATTAGCCAGACGTATCAAGAAAAAAAAGGGAGAAGACTCAAATCAATAGAATTAGAAATGAAAAGGGAGAAGTAACAACTGACACTGCAGAAATACAAAGGATCATGAGAGATTACCACAAGCAACTATATGCCAATAAACGGACAACCTGGAAGAAATGGACAAATTCTTAGAAATACACAACCTTCCGAGACTGACAGGAAAAAATAGAAAATATGAACCGACCAATCACAAGCACTGAAATTGAAACTGTGATTAGAAATCTTCCACCAAACAAAAGCCCAGGACCAGATGGCTTCACAGGCAAATTCTATCAAACATTTAGAGAAGAGCTAACACCTATCCTTCCCAAACTCTTCTAAAATATAGCAGAGGGAGGAACATTCCCAAACTCATTCTACAAGGCCACCATCACTTTGATACCAAAACCAGACAAAGAAGTCACAAAGAGAGAAAACTACAGGCCAATATCACTGATGAACAGAGATGCAAAAATCCTTAACAAAATACTAGCAAACAGAATCCAACAGCACAGTAAAAGGATCATACACTATGATCAGGTGGGGTTTATCCCAGGAATGCAAGGCTTCAATATATGCAAATCAATCAATGTGATACACCATATTAACAAACTGAAGCAGAAAAACTATACGATCATCTCAATAAATGCAGAGAAAGCTTTCGACAAAATTCAACACCCATTTATGATAAAAACCCTGCAGAAAGTAGGCATAGAGGGAACTTCCTAAACATAATAAAGGCTATATATGAAAAACCCACAGCCAACATCGTCCTCAGTGGTGAAAAACTGAAACCATTTCCACTAAGATCAGGAACAAGACAAGGTTGCCCACTCTCACCACTCTTATTCAACATAGTTTTGGAAGTTTTAGTCGCAGCAATCACAGAAGAAAAAGAACTAAAAGGAATCCAAACTGGAAAAGAAGAAGTAAAGCTGTCACTGCTTGCAGAAGACATGATACTATACATAGAGAATCCTAAAGACGCTACCAGAAAACTACTAGAGCTAATCAATGAATTTGGTAAATTAGCAGGATACAAAATTAATGCACAGAAATGTCTTGCATTCCTATACACTAATGATGAAAAATCTAAAAGTGAAATTAAGAAAACACTCCCATTTACCACTGCAACAAAAAGAATAAAATATCTAGGAATAAACCTACCTAAGGAGACCAAAGACCTGTATGCAGAAAATTATAAGACACTGATGAAAGAAATTAAAGATGATACAAATAGATGGAGAGATATACCATGTTCTTGGATTGGAAGAATCAATATTGTGAAAATGACTCTACTACCCAAAGCAATCTACAGATTCAATGCAATCCCTACCAAACTACCACTGGCATTTTTCACAGAACTAGAACAAAAAAGTTTCACAATTTGTATAAAAACACAAAAGACCCCGAATAGCCAAAGCAATCTTGAGAAAGAAAAACGGAGCTGGAGGAATCAGACTCCCTAACTTCAGACTACACTACAAAGATACAGTAATCAAGACAGTATGCTACTGGCACAAAAACAGAAATATTGATCCATGGAACAGGATAGAAAGCCCCGAGATAAACCCATGCACATATGGTCACCTTATCTTTGATAAAGGAGGCAAGAATATACAATGGAGAAAAGACAGCCTCTTCAATAAGTGGTGCTGGGAAAACTGGACAGCTACATGTAAAAGTATGAAATTAGAACACTCCCTAACACCACACACTAGAATAAACTCAAAATGGATTAAAGATCTAAATATAAGGCCAGACACCATCAAACTCTTAGAGGAAAACATAGGCAGAACACTCTATGACATAAATCACAGGAAGATCTTTTTTGACCCACCTCCTAGAGAAATGGAAATAAAAACAAAAATAAATAAATGGGACCTAATGAAACTTAAAAGCTTTTGCACAGCATAGGAAACCACAAACAAGACGAAAAGACAGCCCTCAGAGTGGGAGAAAATATTTGCAAATGAAGCAACTGACAAAGGATTAATCTCCAAACTTTACAAGCAGCTCATGCAACTCAATATCCAAAAAACAAACAACCCAATCCAAAAATGGGCAGAAGACCTAAATAGACATTTCTCCGAAGAAGATACACAGATTGCCAACAAACATATGAAGGGATGCTCAACATCATTAATCATTAGCAAAATGCAAATCAAAACTACAATGAGATATCATCTCACACCAGTCTGAATGGCCATCATCAAAAAATCTACAAACAATAAATGCTGGAGAGGGTGTGGAGAAAAGGGAACCCTCTTGCACTGTCGGTGGGAATGCGAACTGATACACCTGCTGTGGAGAACAGTATGGAGGTTCCTTAAAAAACTAAAAATAGAACTACCATACAACCCAGCTATCCCACTCCTGGGCATATACCCTGAGAAAACCATAATTCAAAAAGAGTCATGTACCACTATGTTCATTGTGGCTGTATTTACAATAGCCAGGACATAGAAGCAACCTAAGTGTCCATCAACAGACGAATGGATAAAGAAGATGTGGCAACATATATACAATGGAATATTACTCAGCCATAAAAAGAAACGAAATTGAGTGTTTTGTAGTGAGGTGGTTGGACCTAGAGTCTGTCATACAGACTGAAGTGAGTCAGAAAGAGAAAAACAAACACCGTATGCTAACACGTATATATGGGATCTAAAAACGATTGGTTCTGAAGAACCTTGGGGCAGGACAGGAATAAAGATGCAGACCTACTAGAGAATGGACTTGAGGATACGTGGAGTGGGAAGGGTAAGCTGGGACAAAGTGAGAGAGTGGCATGGACATATATACACTACCAAACGTAAAATAGATAGCTAGTGGGAAGCAGCTGCATAGCACAGGGAGATCAGCTTGGTACTTTGTGACCACCTACAGGTGTGGGATAGGGAGGGTAGGAGGGAGGGAAATGCAAGAGGGAAGAGATATGGGGACATATGATATATGTATAGCTGATTCACTTTCTTATACAGCAGAAACTAACAGACCATTGTAAAGCAATTGTACTCCAATAAAGATGTTAAAAAACACACAAATAACAAATGTTGGTGAGGATGTGGAGAAAAGAGAACCCTCTTACACTGTTGGTAAGAATGTAAATTGGTGCAGCCACTGTGGATAATAGTATGGAGGTTTCTCAAAAAACTGAAAATAGAGCTACCATATGACCCAGCAATACCACTCCTGGGTATATATCCCTTGTTTCATTGCCCCTTTAAAATCCATGCCTTTAGGTACTCACCATTCACACACAAAGTAGGTTATCAAATTTTCTGTGAAACAAATAACTATCCAACTCCCCAGATAAATTATACCTATACAAGTCCCTTAGAGGCACTACTGTCTTAATTAGTGAAAGTTTTAAATATAAATTATTTTGCATTTTTATACACACATATTCCCCCCTTCCCCTTCCCAAATACTTCCCAGTTGTATCAGAACATCTGTAAGGAATGCTTACAAGCAGTTCATTTTAGTAAACCACTTATCACCTGTGCCAACTTACTCAACTCTAAACTACTGCTGTTCTGGCATTTTTGTAAACCTTCACAGCCTCTTAGCACTGGCCTGTTCTAGGCTGCTTTCTCTCCCCAGGCTTGTCTGCAAGAGAGAATACATTCTCCTTCAGAGTTACTGGTAGTATTTACTCTCAGGATTCATGGACAGTCAATGACATTATAGAGTCTCTGCAGGCAGACTCCTAAATGAACAAGAAAAGGGACAACTCAACCCACTTCACTGGGAGAATACTGAGACCTCAATATACACAGAAGTCACTCTCCTTTCTGATGTAGAATTTATATTCTTAAAAGAATACTTAGCATTACAGACTTAAGTATTTGGGTAACTTCAGTCATATCTCGACGCACCAAAGAAAAACGAGTGACTGCCTAAATGTGTCATTTGGGTTGTCATCCAATATGCTCTTAAGTCTCCACCATAGTAACCTGCCAGCACCTTTTAAATGTAATTTGATTATGAAAGATACCAGGAAAAAAAGTAAGTCACTTGAAGAACTTTAGGAATCATTGTTGGAATTAATAACCCTTTATGTCCAAGTGCTGCATAATCTGGAAAACACAATATAAGTAATATAAATAAACATCATCTTATCCTAGAAGGAGTATGGGCTTTGGAAGTAAATGTATCTCCATCTTAAAGCTACCTTTTTGTTTACTTTCTGTATGACCTTGAGGGGATTACTTAAATTTCTTAAATTTTATTTCATCATATAAAATGGGAAGAAAGATAACTGCTTTATATGGAGTTGTGCAAGGATTAAATGGGATTTGATATGATAAGTACATTGTATAACAAATCTATTTTAGCTTTCTAATGTAAGCTAACAAAATTAATATTTAAAAATTTTATAAAAGAAAAAAGAGATGAATGCATAAAGAAGATGTGGTGTGTGTGTGTATATATATGAAATGTATATATATAGTATTCCATTGTGTGTGTGTATGTATATATATATATATATATACATACACACACACAATGGAATACTCTTTAGCCATAAAAAAGAATGAAATGTTGCCATTTGCAACAACATGGATGGACCTAGAGGGTATTACAATTAGTGAAATAAGTCAGACAGAGAAAGACAAATACTATACGTTATCACTTATATGTGGAATCTAAAAAAATAAAACAAATTAATGAATATAACAAAACAGAAACAGACTCACAGACGTAGAAAACAAACCAATGGTTACTACAGGGGAAAGAAAGGGGGGAGTTCAAATTAGGGATATGGGATTAAGAGATACAAACTACTATGTATAAAAATATAAGCGACAAGGATATACTGTATAGCACAAGGGAATACAGTCAATATTTTATAATTACTTTAATTGGAGTATAATCTATAAAAATATTAAATCACTACGTTGTATACCTGAGACTAATATTATATTGTAGATCAACTATACTTCATTAAAAACAAAAAGAATCATATTCTTTCTCTGTCACAGCTGATTATTTATTGTAGTCTTCTGTCTGAATTAGTGTTAAAATAACTAATATAAACTTTTAATGCTTATAAAAAACTTATCTGCATAAGTGGGTTATACTATATATGAATTTTATCTCAGGGTAATAAAGAGAACCTACAAAACTATTTTATAAAAAGGGAACACTGGCTTTGATAAGTTTGATAGCCCCCTCTCTATGTCATCCTGCTGTTTCTTTTCCCCCTACCTCCTTAATTCTTGATAAATAATTTAGAATCGTGAATTAGTGAAATCAGATTCAATGAAGCAACCCTGATAAATGTCTAGTTTATCCTCAAATTCACAAATGCAAGTGTCAAGAATTTTTTCTTTTAAAAATGTTTTGTTTTTTTGCAGTACTAGGGGCTCTCACCTCTGTGGCCTCTCCCGTTGCACAGGCTCCGGACGCGCAGGCTCAGCGGCCATGGCTCACGGGCCCAGCTGCTCCGTGGCATATGGGATTTTCCCGGACTGGGGCACGAACCCGTGTCCCCTGCATCGGCAGGCAGACTCTCAACCACTGAGCCACCAGGGAAGCCCTAAAAATGTTTTTTACAAATGCTTTTTAGACCCCATTCCTTTCCTCCATGCTTTCCCTTCTCTATTCCATTCCATTATTATCTTACTCTCTTCTTAGCCCTATCATGTGTTAAAAGATCTTTCAGAAAAACCGAGAACTAACCTGTGTTTAAACCAATAAAGAACTCATTCGATAACAATATGAGTGTTTAACAGAGTCAGACTTTCTGAATTCTTATTTCATTCCTTCTTTTCATCTGTTACTGAACATTATATCTGATTTATTTTCCCTATCTCTGAAGAGATCCTATTCCTTTCTTACTAAATGTTTAAGTTTTGTGATCCTCTGAATTAAGATAATTGCTTTGGAAATAAAGCATTCTTATTCTATCTGATTCACCTATATGGGTCTCTTCCCAAATTATGTTCCTCTACACTAGTCAAATTTATGACTATGTGCTAGGTGAAATGGTAAGCCCTGGGTGAGAGGGGTGTGAAAAATTAATAATCTCCATTTGTGCTTTTAGGAGCTTATCCTCCAGGTTATACCAAACTGCTCCTCCATTTCTTAACCAGAAATAAAAAGAAGACAATATATGTACATATAGCAATGTCATTAAAAGTCCACATATCAACACATCAGCTTCTCACACAGTTTTTCAGTTCTTAATACCATGGTATGACATTTTCAGAAACTAAGTAGAACCTTTAAAAAATATATAAGACTAAATACTGTCTATAAGTGTCTAAGCCCAGCACTTATATTTTTATTTTTTTAACATCTTTATTGGAGTATAATTGCTTTACAATGTTGTGTTAGTTTCTGCTGTATAACAAAGTGAATCAGCTATATGTATACATATATCCCCATATCCCCTCCCTCTTGAGTCTCCCTCCCTCCCACCCTCCCTATCCCACCCCTCTAGGTGGACACAAAGCACCGAGCTGATCTCCCCTGTGCTATGTGCAAGCCCAACACTTTTAAATGGAACTACATGCCATAAAGATACTGTCAAATGGAATGAGTTGAACTGCTTTCATATGTCATTCAAATTACAATTGCTTTGTTTTTCTGCTTATTTGCTGTTCTATGATTATATGTGAACCCAGGCCAAAGACATACGGTTCAAATAATAATTATTTCCTAAAGGGCCTCAGTTCTGTCATACAATACACAATGGGTTTATAAAGATTACCCATGTATTTGTATGTCTTTGTCTGGAATTTCTGCCTTAGTCCAATTTTTGAGCAAGAATTATGCCATTTTAACAGATGGTCCTACATGTAAATAACCAAAAGAACAGGAAAAATTGGAGGAGTGTGATAATGGCTTGCTCAGAAAGAGAGAATAAGGAGCAACTAGGTAAATTCAGAGAATGAGAAAAGCAGCACTAGCCTTTCTGTACATTAGAATCACCTGTCTGTGTATTAGAATCATTTAAAAAATCTATACAGTGATTCAAGTTTAGCTAATCTGGGGAATGGCTTGAGTACTGGTATTTTTTGAAAGCTCCCCAGGTGATTCTAAGATATAGCCAAGGTTGAGACATACTGCACTAAACAAAACCTACAACTCAGCTCTATTACCAATTATATTTAATTGGATATTTAAAGTAATTATTTGAAAGAGTTTTCTCAAAGCAAAAAGCAATTCTGTCAGCATAATAAAATATTCTTCACAGCTGTAGATGATAATATATATATTTTCTTCTTGACCATCGATAATAATTCATTTCACCAAGATAATTTAGATCAAAAAACTATGATGTATAATATATTTCTTTCTATCCTGGTTTTCAAAATTTCTGAAATGGACACATTTAATTAAATGCAATAAAAACAGGTACTTAAAATTGTCAGTGAGTTGCTAAAACTCCATTATTATGCAATAACTCTATGCATGTTTCTAACTGCTAAAAATTTTATGGACATATTTCATGCTGAGAGCTTAGGAGAAATTAGACAGGATAGCAGATGGTATCATAGCTTTCCTCAAACTGTTTAGATTACTGACACAATAATAAAGCAATTTTTTGCTTTTCTCTTATTACCCAAATCTGCATCAGTTTAAAGGTTAGTCATGTTAATAGCTAAGCAAAATATTCTTCATACAGGAAATCTTAAACAAAGGTCAGTGCAATTGAGAGAGTGGAATAGGTGTGATGTATGCAATTCTAATTCAGTTCACCCAGTATCAACTCACTGAAGGCTAATTCCCTATAAATCTATGTTACATACAATGTGGTCTGAAGCAAGCAACATAGGCATCACTTGGGTGCTTGCTAGAAATGCAGACTCTCAGGCTCCACCCAGACCTACAAACTCAGAATCTGCTTTTTAAACAAGATCCCCAAATGATTCACACTAAGGTTCACATGACCACTGGCATGATCACCTCGCCGAATTTGCTAAATTTATCAAGTTACCAAAGCAAGTTTTAAGGAATAGGCTTGAATTTATCAGTTAATATATTCAGCAATTATATGCTTCTTAGTAGCATTTTAAGGAATGTTCAGTTGGTCAAAAGCTAAGGGTCATACGGACTTCCCTGGTGGCACAGTGGTTAAGAATCTGCCTGCCAATGCAAGCGACACAGGTTTGAGCCTTGGCCCAGGAAGCTCCCACATGCTGCGGAGCAACTAAGCCTGTGTGCCACAACTACTGAGCCTGTGCTCCAGAGCCCGCATGCCACAACTACTGAAGCCTGCAAGCCTAGAGCCCATGCTCCGCAACAAGAGAAGCCACCACAATAAGAAGCCCGCGCACCGCAACGAAGAGTAGGCCCCACTCGCCGCAACTAGAGAAAGCCCGTGCATAGCAACGAAGACCCAATGGAGCCAAAAAATAAATTAATTTTTTAAAAAAGCTAAGGGTCATAGAATAGCATAGTCTTCAATGAATCTATCCTTTTTAATCAACATATTTATAAGGAAGATAATTGTGAATAATATGGAGTAATTTTTTTAAATTCTCAAATGTAAATATATTAATGAAGGATATATTCGTACACTCATTTAATGTATATTCTTAGTCTGTGAATACAAATCACATTTTTTGTAAGTTTCTAAATTTGGCAAATTGGCCATTTGGGGAAATAGTCATTTAACAAATTAGCTTTTGGTCAAATGGCATTTGGTAAATTGATTCTCAGGGATCAGCCTGCTTCCAATGGGTAATACCCAGCATGGCAAATCTATCCACATTTTGGCTAGACTTCACTTTTTTCACTGTGGTTTTAAAACCTCAAAAGTAGGTTGATTAATATCCAGGCAATATTAAGTAGGATTAAAAGCAGACATGGGTTTGTGTACTAGACCCACTCCCTGTATGATCTTCACTAAATTATTTAACTCTCTAAGACTGTTTCCCTAGGTCACAGGGCTATTGTGATAATAATACACAAGTCCCTAGTACATATTAATTATGCACTAATCCTTGTTTTAGTCATTCTATCATGATTTTTGTTTTCAGATGAAGAAAATAAAATGAGCAAAAGTCATGCTGCTACTCTTCATTTTATTTCCCAACATGGAGAAATGATTTAATCCACTTCTTCAGAAAAAAAAAATACTGGCAAAGATGACTGATGACCTGTGTCTCTTATCTTGTTTTTAATTTCCTTGGTTTGTATCTATGAATCCCTGCTCCAGATACAACATCTTTTCAAGGAGATTGTCAGTCATTCTAGGATGCAGAAGACAGTGCTGTTTGCTTTCAGCACTCTCAGCACCCAATGACAAAATTTTCTACAGAATCTTAGCAAACAGGAGAATGGGCCAAGTGGATAAATGGGTTTAAGGCCAATGGTGTGACTTAGGATTGGAGTACCAAAAAAAATCTCAAAATTTCAAAGTGTCTAACCCTAATGAGGGACAACTTTGCCACCTCTCATGTATTTTAATAAGGAAGAATTCAAGTAGGTAAGACAACTCAAGTTATCCATAACAATCTATACTATAACCAATTCATTATCTGTATTTTCTTAGATGGTGTTGGGCTGCACCCGGAAGGCCTACAAGCCTTGTAACTGCCCAGCCTCAAGACCGAAGAAAGAGCCCACAGACAGTGACAAAGACATCAGTGGTTTATGGGATAGGAAATCTTACAAGTCTGAAACAAAAGGTCCTGGAGCAACACCCCACTGTGTAACACAGAAGGCAAGACATGGCAGCACTCTTTGCTCTGGGGAGAGGGGGGACAGTGAGAATTGATGTCAGGTTGGCTCATTAATTTCCAGGGAAACCAGCAGCTGGGGCAGGGAGCAAGCATGGAGGCAGTTACAGATTAAGCCCTATAATTAAGAGGATTGGATAGTCGTGCGGGTGAAGCAGCGACTAGTTGAGCAGATGTACAGAGAGCAAGAGAACAGCCATCTTGAATGGCCCGACCATACAGATGTGAAAACAGTGAAATGAAATTTTCTATCATGGAAAATAAAATTCTTACCTTCAGATAGCCAATGATGTGGTAAGATCAGCTCTGGTGTTAGTTTTAAATTAAAAGTAAATTATGTAGGCTCAGTGAACTGATACCCTCTGTTCACATAATTCTTTTACAACATGCTACATCGAAGACAGATGAGGGAATTACCAATTCATGTTTACTCTTTGCCAGCAAAGCATACATTACACAAGTCACATCATTTACAATGGCCCTGTGAGACAGATGTCATGACATTGATGAGAAATTAAGGTCAGGTTAAATGACTTGCCAAGGAATACACAGCTGGAAAATGCAAACTGAGCTCCAAACCCAGGTTTCTCTGCCTCTCAAGCCCATGCTCTTTGTAATGCCCTACACAGCTCTCAGGGCCTAAGGTATACGGGAGAAAGCCCATCTGATTTGTCATGGAAAGAAGGGAAATCATTAAGAGTTTTGGACCATCATCAACTAAAATTGTGATCAAGCAAATTATTCTACCTCTATTTCCTCACCTACAAAATTAAGAGCTAGATTATAACTTCTTTACGGTTTTCCGGTACTTCTAAAAGAGTGTTACATTATGTAACCTGGTACACGGAACACAGTTCAATATACGTGCCTTGTTCATTCATTTAATCACTGATTCATTCATTCATTTTAAAAGTCATCATTAATTTATTTAAAAATGAATTTAACAATTGTGTTTATCAAATACCCAGCTTTTTTTCCTTCACTGTGTACATACAGATAACATTTGTGCTCAAAGGATGTTTTTTAAACATTTAGGAAAATGCCAACATAGATGGAATCTGTCCTGACTTAGTCTCTAGCTACCAAGTACACAAAGAGCTAGTTATGGGAAGTTGGGTTGCTTATTAATCCTATGGTACTAATGAAGCTGAGATTTCTGCTCATAATAATAATAGTAATAATAATATCAATAACATTTATTCAAGGTCCCTTTGGGGAAAATGCTTTGTGTTCATCATGTCATTTTAATGGCTTACACATCAAATACTTTTTGTACTATTTCATAGATATTGGTTCAGCACAGGAATTTGAAAAAGGTAATAAGATACAGAAAGTATTAAATATTACAGTCTTAAAATGTGCAGCGAATTCTGTCTTGTTCAGTGCCAAGTCAAGGCAGAAGTATTAGCTGTATTATGATGACAAATGATATATCTATTCAGCAATGCTTTACCTCCATTGACAATTCTCTTCTGATTCAACTGTAAAATTTTCATGCATTTAATATATGCATTTTGCCCGTGATATATAAAAAACATTAATAATTGACTTAATCCCTGTTCAGCTGAACCCCCAAAATCATAGCCTTGAGTAAATTAATTTCTAAGGAACAGACAGCCTTGGAGTCTAGTAAAGAAAGTCACTCTTGGGCTTCCCTGGTGGCACGGTGGTTGAGAGTCCGCCTGCCGATGCAGGAGACACGGGTTCGTGCTCCGGTCCGGGAAGATCCCACATGCCGCGGAGCGGCTGGGCCCGTGAGCCGTGGCCGCTGAGCCTGCGTGTGCGGAGCCTGTGCTCCGCAAAGGGAGAGGCCACAACAGTGAGAGGCCCGCGTACCACAAAAAAAAAAAAAAAAGAAAAGAAAAGAAAAAGAAAAGAAAGAAAGTCACTCTTGTATTATGTCAAAATATTTTAAGCTTGAAGCTGCCACCACATTCCCTTGATGAAACAACAGTTAGCCAGTTCCTGCCAAAAAGGAAAAAAAGTAGTTGCAGACAGCAACCAACATAACATTAAACACCACACATTGTAGGACATAGATTTGCTACTCATGGAGTCTGCAGGATGAGCTGTGTACCTGGATTAAGAAATTTCAGGTTTTCATAGTAATGATTAGAGCTGACTGAGTGTAACAAAAATGGATACTTTGGTTGTGAAACTGAAGGCAGCTGGAACAGATTTTTCCTTTATTTCCATTGTAAAAAACAATTCTTGAAAAGGTAGACATAATGTAGAAAAGTTTCTTTTAACAAAACCATATATTTCTCTTCAACAGAAGATGTCCATAGTGTGCACTTTCGGATCTTAAACATGCTTATCCTTTGTTGTTTACCAAAATAATGGCCATATGTACAGGGCCAGCTTAATACCTAAACCAAGCAGGCAAGCTCTCCATTAAAGACCTTGGCCTCCCTCTCCAAAACATTGCTCCCACCAACCTAGTGAAGCGCTTGAAATTGCACCAGTTCTCCCTTTGAGTTAAAAAATTTCATCCTCCACAGAGTGTCTGTTAACATAACTCCAAGAGGTTAAAATATTAAATCATCAACAGTCTGTAGTCCATAAACTCAAATTAATGTCAAATCGTTACAGTAAGATATAGGACATAAAACAGGTAAATTTTGACAAGAGAATGGCAAACAAGGTATGAGGCTGAGTCTAAAGGCTATAAGCCAAAACAGTATACGTAATTTAATGGGGAGACTCTGGCAGACAAGGGAAAGCACGATGACCTATGTTCCCAATGGCAAAAGAGAGGCATGAAAAGGGAGAAAGAAGGAAGACGGAGATGAACTGTGCCTATATTTCAATTTTGCCTTAGGGAAGTACTGGCAATTCTGTTTGGAAGCAGCTATATCACTATATTCTGCTTTACATATTTTTTAACTTCCTCATTTGAAAACTCTGGCCTTTCAAAATTTTAAGTATGAGATGCAGAATGAATAACCCATCCTTATATTACAATATGGTTATGAAGGTACCTAGGGGAGCTGTTGGTTCAGAAGAGAGATGGCATGTAAAATGGCATATAGCTGTTGTTTTGGAAGAAGAGATGAGAATGTCCTTTGGCAGTAGGAGTCTATTTTCTGCTGTCATTCAAGGGCACAAATGTGAACGTTTCTTGCTCTTGAGAGAGCCTTGGGGCTCTCTGTAAGCAGCTTTTAGGGGTGCACCAATGGAAACCATGAAAGGGACATCAGATTCAGTCCTTGCCCTTAAAACGTTCTTCCTGCAGAGGACTTTGATACATCATTAAAGACAGAGTATTTGTCAGTTGATTACAGCTATTTAAAATTCATATAAAGGGTCATGTTTGATTCTTACAGAAAGCTTTGTTTTGTGTGCTTGGTTTGAGCGGTTTTCTACTATAAGTGAAACATAAATTGACCTGTTTTAGCCATGACTACTTTTACCAGGGCAAACTGGCAAAATAACACAAGAAGTTGTGCTGGGGAAAAGTATGTATTATGGGAAAAAGTATGAAGGGTGACAAGCTAGGGGCAGTCAGAAATGTACTAAGTTTAGATGTGACCCTCTTTTCTCAAAAACAAAAAATCTATAGGTCATGAAAATATGAGTTTTGCAGAATATCTCCTGAATTTGGGAGCAGGTCAACAATCGTTAAAGCATTAATTTAAAAGGCACCCACTGAAAGTGAGTGAGGACCTAGTAGCTCAACAGTCAGTAGCACAGAGCCTCTGGCCTCCAGAACAGAATGTCCTCCACAGTGACCACCTCCCATTTGATTTTCTTTCCAAAAATGTGGGTTTTATCAGGTGTATATGAACTAAGGGTAAAGAATTTGTGAAACATATGGAATTGGTAGCTCTATATTTTTTCTGTTAATTGTTTTTCAATCTTCTTGAACTAAGAATGCCAGTAAGAGATTTTGACCATTTCTTTGTTCCATGTAAAGTAGGAATTCAATATTTGCCTCTAAGGGGGATATTGGCCTAGAGAGCTTTGTGAGAAGGGCATTCCAAGTACACTTTTTACCATATACCATTTTTATCCATGTTTTAATTTAGATACCTTAAATCTTTTCTGGAGCAACCCAGAGAAGGAAGGGAAGGAGGATGGGAGTGAAGGAGGAAAGGAGAAAAAGAGGAAGGGAGGAAAGGGGGAAGGGAGAAAGGGAGGAAGGAAGGGAGGTTTGTTCAAAGGAAGGAGGAAGGCTAGGGTATTACAGGTTAACCATTTTACCTATTTTTCAATCCTATAATTTTAGATGGGAGGAAGAAGTTCCACACAAGGGGATAATTCCAATGATAAACAGCTACCTAAACCAAAAAAGGAAATTAGGATCTTACTCTCTAATGTTAAAAAGAACTGCCCTAGCGGAGTAAGTCACAAAGAGGAAAACAAATATCGTATATTAACCCATATATGTGGAACCTAGAAAAACGGTACAGATGAACCGGTTTGCAGGGCAGAAATAGAGACACAGATGTAGAGAACAAACGTATGGACACCAAGGGCGGAAATGGGGGGGTGACATGAATTGGGAGATTGGGATTGACATATATACACTATTGATACTATGTATAAAATAGATAACTAATGAGAACCTACTGTATAGCTCAGGGAACTCTACTCAGTGCTCTGTGATGACCTAAATGAGAAGGAAATCTAAAAAAGAGGAGATATATGTATAGGTATAGCTGATTCACTTTGCTGTACGGTAGAAACTAACACAACATTGTAAAGCAACTATACTGTAATAAAAATTTTTTTAAAGATGAATTAAAAACTCAATGAAAAGAAAAGAACTGCCCAGTCCCCCATTTGATTTCTAGTTGACCCATGTCTTAGATTACGTTCTCAGAAGCAGAGCCTGATATAGAAATTCTTGTGCAAGTGATTTATAGAGGGAGTGCTCTCAGAAGGATCCTGTAAAGGAGTGAAGGAATCAAGTTAGGACAGGGGAAGAGCTAACCAAAGATGTGGTGTCAGCAGATTAGCTTCATTTTTATCCCCTGGGCAGTTCTAAGGTTTGAATTTCACCTCAAGACAAGAATGGTCAGGCTTTTATACCTCACTTTCAGTCAGTCACTGCCCTCGGGTTGTCCCCTGCCACACAGGGAGGTGTGCTAGTCTCCCAGGCAAGGCAGTTCTCTTCTGCCAAGGTCAATTCCTTCCAGAGAAGGGTACAGCTGTGAGCCTTTAGCAGGCAACATTCACAGCAGCTGGCAAATGGATGCATCAGTTCAGTAAACAGGATCTGAGTGAGGCAGCATCTACTACAACCCCTTTAGCTCTAGAGCTCTAAAAACAGACAGCTGGATGGGGCTAAGGGTTTAGAGCAATAAGGACAGCCTCAGCACAGGAATGCTTTTGGACTAATGCTGTTACCTAATTTCCAGGACTCTTTTTTTTTTTTTTTTTTTGCGTTACGCGGGCCTCTCACTGCTGTGGCCTCTCCCGTTGCGGAGCACAGGCTCCGGACGCGCAGGCCCAGTGGCCGTGGCTCACGGGCCCAGCCGCTCCGCAGCATGTGGGATCTTCCTGGACCGGGGCACGAACCGTGTCCCCTGCATCGTCAGGCAGAGTCTCAACCACTGCGCCACCAGGGAAGCCCTCCAGGACTCTTATTTGAGTCCTTATATGGAAAAATTTCTGACCAAATTATAGGATCTATGGTATAATATGGCATTTTCCTGTTAACCATACCTCTGCAGCTCATGCTATAGAAGAGGTACCTAACTATAATCCCACAGGCGTAATCTTAAAAATTATAATATAGTTTTGAACCACTCTCCATAAGCCCTATCAGAGGAAAGCTCATACGGTTATGATATTATGCTTTGAGATCCCTTTTACACCAAATTGTAAAAGCAAAAGCTTTTTGGCTTTGTTTTTGTTTTTTTCTAACAGACTTTATTTCTGGAATGAGGGCTGTGTATTTACCATCCCTTCTTTGTATTGTTTCTTCAAAGTCTTTTAACAAGATGTTGAAACTAAGATTGTGATTTGATTTCTCACCCTCAGGCCCCATACTCCCAATTTTGTGTCTTTCAATGAGAGACCTATTTCCCCCATTCTTCTCAATGGGCAGCTGTCATTAACCTTGCATCATCTCTACCTTTGCTTTTTCTTATTTGCCATGTAAAATTTTTTTTTAAATTTTTGACCAGGATTTATTTTTTTTAACATCTTTATTTGAGTATAACTGTTTTACAATAGTGTGTTAGTTTCTCCTTTACAACAAAGTGAATCAGTTATACATATACATATGTTCCCATATCTCTTCCCTCTTGTGTCACCCTCCCTCCCACCCTCCCTATCCCACCCCTCTAGGTGGTCACAAAGCACAGAGGTGAACTCCCTGTGCTATGCGGCAGCTTCCCACCAGCTATCTAATTTACATTTGGTAGTGTGTATATGTCCCTGCCACTCTCTCACATCGTCACAGCTTACCCTTCCCCCTCCCCATATCCTCAAGTCCATGCTCTAGTAGGTCTGTGTTTTATTTTCGTCCTACCACTAATCTCTTCATGACATTTTTTTTTCTTAGAAAAAAAAGAAATGAAACTGAGTTATTTGTAATGAGGTGGATAGACCTGGAGTCTGTCATACAGAGTGAAGTAAGTCCGAAGGAGAAAAACAAATACCATATGCTAACACATATATATGGAATCTAAGAAAAAAAATGCCATGTAAAATTTTAAAAAGAAAATTTTACATAACTGTGAAGAAGGCATGAGGAAGACTATCTTTGTTTATTTAGTTGATCCCCCTTCTCAATTGTTAATAGTCTCAGACACGTGTTGCCATGTTTTACTTAATCTTTAATATATTTTAATAAAAAAATGTTAACAGTACATTTTGGCCTAAAGTGGTCTCTCTGCTGAAATGCCAGGTGCTATTCTTCTGGCTTTAAAAACAAAACCTTGAATATTTAATAAATCAAAACTAGAACCAGTTGCCATTCTACTCCAAACCAGCTAGCCTAGGGGAATAAGCCTTTCCATAAAAGAAGTGTAGTACGCAACTTCTAAGATGAGCCCAAATCATCCCTGCCTCCTCATATCCACAACTTTACGTAATTCTCTCCCCCTCTAGAGTGGGCTAGACCCAGTAAATCACTTCTAATGAACAGAATACAGCAAAAGCAATGGTATGTCACTTTTGAGATCAAATTTCATAAAGATTCTTGCTCTCCCTTTCTCATTCTCTCGCTTGCTTTGAAAGAAGACTGCTGCCATATTGTGAAATGCTCTATTGAAAAGCTCATGAGACTAGGAACTGAGGAAAGGCCCTGGCCAACAGCCAGTGAGGGACTAAGCCTTCAATCCAATAGCCAGTGAGAAACTGAATCCTGCCAACAACTAGAGTGAACTTAGAAACAGGTAATTCCCCCAGCTGAGACTTGCGATGACTGCAGCCCCTGCCAACACCTTGATTACAGCCTTATGAGAGGCCCTGAGCCAGAAAACCAAACTAAGTCATGTTTGGATTCCTGACCCATAGAAACTGTGATATAATAAATGGTGTATTAAGGCATCAATTTTTGGAGTAATTTGCTATGAAGCAAAATATAACTAATACTCAAGGCTTTGGTAATTTTTTTTTCTGTTTAAATTTGTCCTAAATCCCTCTTCTATTCTTAAAATGAAGAACATAGATACATCAGAAGTATTTTCGGCAGGTGGTGACAAATGCTGACAGTGATTGACTATCTGGATTTAAATTACCATCACTATTTTCATAGGAAATATAGGAGTTTTATGTAAATGTATGAAGAAAGAGCCTAAATTTGATATAGAAAATTTCTAAAACATGAATTGAAGCTCTTTTGCCTAAAATACAGATAAAAGCAGTGTTCTTTTATGCCACCTTAAATTTCAGTGACTTGTTTGTATTATTACAACTTTAGAGCATCAGTAATGATATATTCATTTTTTCTCAAAGACATCCAGATGAAGCACTAAGCATTTTCACAATGGCAAAGAAAAAAAAAATCAAATATTGCTGAAAAAAAAAGGAAACCAAAAGAAATATAAGGTTCTAAAAAGCAGACTAGTAAGTAGAATATTTGCAAGTCTTACATACCAACTATCTTTATGTTGTCTATCACCATTTGGCAAAAAGATATGAGTTCTTGTGATATTTTGAAAATTCTTTTTTGAAGGACTTTTAAATGCATGGTTCTTGAAAGTTAGCTTGATCCTTAACAATAATGAGAAAAGGCTTGTTGAATAACTTTGGAATTTCTCTAATCCTGGCTTCAGCCACTCAAGAGTCAGATGTGGATATAGTCACTAAAAGCCTCTAGCTACAGAACTCAGACCTGGCTACTAGATTATTTATTCCCATTCCTACACAGTCATTCCAAAATAGAACAAAAGAAAATGGTTAACCTTTAAGAAAAGGATTCCAGGAATGAAAGTGTTCATGCATAGGCTATTTCATCCTGGTTCCTTAGGCAATATATTCACTAGATGTCAACAAAGTAGAGGTAACTTAAAACTGTATGTATAATAGAAAGAAACAAAAGCATGAAAAATTATCCATGCATTCATTCATTCAACAAATACTTCTTGAGCTTTTCTATGTGTCGGCAGTGTATTCAGTGAAGATATAACATACAAAATGTATACACCACGGATTTCAAGATCCCAAGGAATTTACAGTGAGGACTAGGGGTAGGGCAAATAAATGTATAAATAAACATTAAAAAGGCAAAAAAGAGAGGCATATACCATTTTAGTGGTTTTCAAATGGCAAGAAATAAGTTTTATTTAGTAACTTTATGATTATTTCTGAAAAAGTGTTCTACCATAAAATGAAATGATTAAATAGGTCTAGTACCATGTTGGAAATTTTCTACAAATAAGGTGGGTGCATTCTGTTGAACACTATTATTTCTATGTACTAGAATTACAACGATAAAATAGATATTTAAACAGATACATACAATTTAAGTATGGACATGTATGCACAAGTACTTATACAACACTGAAGAGGAAGTCTTATTGAATAAGAAGTAATTATCCACGTAAATGTCTGTGTTGGTTAGGGTGGCAGTGTTGGGAGCCTTCCAGAAAGAGTTGACAGCATAAACAAAGGTTGAAAAGCAATAAGCCGTATGCTACGTTACAGGAATCTATGCCAGATCAAAAAAACACAAAATTCTCTAGTAACCCTGGCAAATGATTTTCACCAGTTAACAAAGAGGAGCTAAAATTTTATACTAAAACTTCCCATTTTAGCCCCATATAGCTGTTAGAGTTTATTGTTTATGTTTATGTTGAAATTTATTATAGTGAAGAACTATACTAAATTTCATGTAATTCTGAGGGGTTCAATCATTTTCAACAACTCTTTTGTTATATCCATAAGGTCTTGAATTACAAAACAACTCCAAAATTATAGATCACTATCTAGATTGGGTCAACCCTGTTTGCATCTTAGAGGAGGCAAACCAGGTAAACACCACCCACTGGAGAATACTTCTTCAGCAAGGGTTTTTAAAATTTCTGGATGTGTTGCAAGTTATCCAGGATTTCTGCAAGCATCTTCCTTATCCTATTCCAAAATATTGTGATTCTACTCTAGTGCTGTGCTTTTCTAAGGCAAAGACTGCCAATTCTACCCAAAATGTATTTCCTTAGCTGCTTGATTATTTCTCTGGCACGATTTATTATATCACGGCCTTTCAACTTTTACGTCACACTTGGCAATGCCGTGATGGGGATTGACTCTCCTTGGGCTTGCATTTGGCCCAGAGAATAATTTCATGCTGAGAAACAGAAGACATCAGTGAAAGATATAAATGGAGTATAATTAAAATCCCCCAAATTTAGTGTTTGTTTATAGAAATTTCCCTTATTGTTTATCTATTTATTTTTGTCACTGCTCAAAAACATTATATCTAACCAATTTAGTGAAAAAATGGTCGAACACATTTTTTTATTATTCATGAGCTTTCTAGTAATTCATTCTTCTGCTGTAGAAAGATTTCTTCGTTAGTTTAAAACATTTTACCTGCAGATGGCAACTCTGTAGTATTTCAAATGTACTTTCATTAAAAGTAGTGTTGTGGGGCTTCCCTGGTGGCGCAGTGGTTGAGAATCCGCCTGCCGATGCAGGGGACAAGGGTTCGTGCCCCGGTCCGGGAAGATCCCACATGCCGTGGAGCGGCTGGGCCCGTGAGCCATGGCTGCTGAGCCTGCGCGTCCGGAGCCTGTGCTCCGCAAAGGGATAGGCCACAGCAGTGAGAGGCCCGCGTACCGCAAAAAAAAAAAAAAAAAATTGTCCACATTTTTAATTAAAAAAAGGTCCATGTGTACTTTAATGAATTATGGCTAATTACTAGTATATTTTATGGAATAAAAAAATGAAATAAAAACAGTGCTGGGTTTCTTTTTCAAGACTCACAATATTTATTTCCCTTTAAACTGAAGGTACCATATGAATATTACTGATCTTTTCATTAATCTATGATGCTTAAGTTTGTAGAAAACAACCATTGCTAGCCCTACTTTTATTTTCCCTTTTGAGTCTCAAGAAATGTGGAATAGAAATTTTATGAAATTTATGGGAGTTCAATTTATGAAAGCTTTGGATCTAACCAGGTGGGAATCAAAGTAATAATAATAAAGGTAATGTATTTTAAATGGGATATATTTTTCCTTCCTGGGATGTAATACTAAAACTAGCATTAAAATGCTACAATAAACTATAGTAATATTTAATCAAGTATTACTCTTAGATTTAATTTTGCATTATAATCTCATTACTATTAGGTGGATGAGAATGAGAAGTAAAATTTTATTCTTTTTTCCATTTAAATTTTGTTTTAAAAGAAGACTTAACAGGGGCTTCCCCAGTGGCGCAGTGGTTGAGAGTCCGCCTGCCGACGCAGGGGACACCGGTTCGTGCCCCGGTCCGGGAGGATCCCACATGCCGTGGAGCAGCTGGGCCCGTGAGCCGTGGCCGCTGAGCCTGCACGTCCGGAGCCTGTGCTCTGCAACGGGAGTGGCCACAACAGTGAGAGGCCCGTGTACGGCAAAAAAAAGAAGACTTACAGATTTACTAGAAATCAGGGCAAAAAAAATGTTAACAAGATAAGAATGTTTTCTATTATATTTAATTGCAACTTATTTTACTATGTATATGACAGAGAGTAAACAGACCAAATATATCTTGGAACTAATTATGGCCTTAACACATAAAAAAGGTAAAACTAGCCCAAGATCTGTCCCCTGATATCAGTTTTATAAGGGGTTTCTACTGTATTTGATGGGGACTTTACTTGGAAGAGAAATTATAGTTCATCCTTAAGACAAGTAGCATTGATCTTATTAGTCTCAGGTGAAGGTTTTAACTTATACTATTTGTTTCTATGACTAAAACTTTCAAAGGAAGCAGAAATGACCATGTATTTCTTGGAAGGTCAACTACACTATTGAATTACTAGGGACTATAGCCAAATGATTGCACATTTGCATAATTCCTATCTCAAAAATCCATATAAAAGAATAAACTGAAAAAGAGAAGAAAATTCCATGCTAAGTAAAGCAATGGAAACCACCCCACGCCCATGCCACAGCACATGACAGATACTTGAAGAGATATCTATCATATACAATAAAATCTGTATCAAACTAAAGAAGAATTCCAAGACTGATGCACAGTGTAGGGTGACATTATCAGGTAATAAGTGAAAAACTATTGAAAAGTCATACCAAAATCCCTAAACCTGGAAATGAAGTTTGAGGAATATTGGCAGGCCATAGTGGAAGCATTCCAGTGGGAGCCAGTTTCTGCACAGCAGTATCACAGGGGAGACAGGGCTAAAGGAAAGTCCACCATGCAGTTACATGACTTTTACTTTTCCATATTCCGCCTTTGAGCCAATCAGAACAGCATGAAGATGAGGTGGGAGAGAAGAAGACTAGGAAATACCAATGTACCAAACAAGTGAAATACGGTTAAGGCAAAGGGAGACAACAATAACCTTGTAGTCAAAATATATAGCTGCTTAATAAAGTTCACTGAGCAGAGGTAAATAACACCAAACAAACAATGACAAAAGAAAGTCTTTGGGCATAAAGTCCTTACATAAAAATCAAGAGAAACAAAATTCTCTTTTCCATCCCTCCCCCTCCCAAATACTGAATAATCATCTGGAGCAGAGAGTAGAAGATTCCAAAAGTATGGTGAGGAGCCATTTAAATTACAGCAGCCAACTTTCTGTTGCCTCAGCTCACCAGCCCTGCTTTTCAAACAACTGAAAGACTATATAAAAAAAACACATACCTCCCAGTACAATTCTAACTGAACGATTCAAGTAGTGCCCAGGAAAAGATGGTAGGATTAAGCAGAATACTCTATATATTATTTAGTGGCTAAAAGAGCTTGGATACTATTGCACCATCATTAGAAACATATTCAAAAGTACTACAAAATACAAATCATACACTTACTAGAGGAAGAATTATTCAAGGAAACTGGGGAAAAAATAGCCAAAAAATAGTTTGAACTGTTATACAAATTTAAAAATTAATCCTTTGAAATAAGAAATCCAAAGGAATGTACAACTTAAGAAATTAAGACAATGAAACTTAATTTTTAAAAAGAAGTTGGTATACTTAAGGGAAAAAAGTGAAGAGAGAAATATAACCTTTAATGAATGAAAATCACATTACAAATAAATAATGTACAAAAAAGATAATGAATCATGGACAAATGAATTTATCACAGAAATGAAAGACTGGCTGACCATTAGAAAATTGATTAGGGGACTGAGAGATTTAAATATACATTTTCATCTTAATTGATGTAGAAAACATGCATGTTAATCCTCAATATCCATTCAGAACAAAATCGCTAAGCCAAAAGTTAAGACTTCTAAAAATAGCAAATTTAATATGATTTTTTTAAAACCCTGCTGCAAATATCATTCTAACTGGTAAAACAGTAAATCACTTCACACATAGGCAGAAAGTGAAGGGATAATATAAAAGAATATCAAAGTGAATTCAGACAAACAACTTTCACACAT
Source organism: Kogia breviceps (assembly GCF_026419965.1). Lineage (NCBI taxonomy): Eukaryota > Metazoa > Chordata > Mammalia > Artiodactyla > Physeteridae > Kogia > Kogia breviceps. The sequence goes on along the minus strand of NC_081330.1, from coordinate 117,282,745 downwards.
CAGATGACTCAAAACTAAAAATGTTAATTCTCTTTATATTGATGATCCATAAGCTCAATAAAAGTCTAATCAAAACTAAAATTAGGCAATTTTTTTTGCAGAACTTGACAAGTTCATTCCACAATTAATATGGGGAGACCTTCAAGATGGCGGAGGAGTAAGACGTGGAAATCACCTTCCTCCCCACAAATACATTGGAAATACATCTTCATGTGGAACAACTCCTACAGAACACTTACTGAATGCTAGCAGAAGACCTCAGACTTCCCAAAAGGCAAGAAACTCCCCACGTACCTGAGTAGGGCACAAGAGAAAAGAAAAAAACAGAGACAAAAGAAAAGGGACGGGACCTGCACCAGTGGGAGGGAGCCGTGAAGGAGGAAAGGTTTCCACACACTGGAAGCCCCTTCACGGGCGGAGACTGCGGGTGGCAGAGGGGGGGAAGCTTCGGAGCCACGGAGGAGAGCGCAGTAACAGGGGTGCGGAGGGCAAAGCGGAGAGATTCCCGCACAGACGATCGGTGCCGATCAGCACTCACCAGCCCGAGAGGCTTGTCTGCTCGCCCGCCGGGGTGGGCAGGGGCTGGGAGCTGAGGCTCGGGCTTCAGTGGGATTGCAGGGAGAGGACTGGCAGTGTGAACACAGCCTGAACAGGTTAGTGCACCACGGCAGGCCAGGAGGGAGTCCGGGAAAAAGTTTGGAACTGCCGAAGAGGCAAGAGACAATTGTTTTCAGGTAGCAAGGAGAGGGGATTCAGAGCACCACCTAAACGAGCTCCAGAGATGGGTGCGAGCTGTGGCTGTCAGCCCAGACTCCAGAGACAGGCATGAAATGCTAAGGCTGCTGCTGCAGCCACCAAGAAGCCTGTGTACAAGCACAGGTCACTAACCACCCCTTCCCTCCTGGGAGCCTGTGCAGCCCGCCACTGCCAGGGTCCTGTGATCCAGGGACAACTTACCCAGGAGTACACACAGTGCACCTTGGGCTGTTGCAATGTCATGCTGGCCTCTGCTGCCGCAGGCTCACCCCGCATTCCATACCCCCTCCCTCGCCCCGGCCTGAGTGAGCCAGAGCCCCCTAATCAGCTGCTACTTTAACACGGTCCTGTCTGGGTGGGAACAGATGCCCTCAGGCGACCTACACACAGAGGCAGGTCCAAATCCAAAGCTGAACCCCAGGAGCTGTGCAAACAAAGAAGAGAAAGGGAAATCTCTCCCAGCAGCCTCAGTAGCAGTGGATGAAATCGCCACAATTAACTTAATGTACCCTGCATCTGTGGAATACCTGAATAGACAATGAATCATCCCAAATTGAGGAGGTGGACTTTGGGAGCAACTGTAGACTTGGGGTTTGCTTTCTGCATCTAAGTTGTTTCTGGTTTTATGTTTATCTTAGTTTAGTGTTTAGAGTTTATTATCATTGAGATTTGTTTGATTTGATTGCTCTCTTCCTCCTGTTTTTTAAATATATATATATATTTTTTCCTTTTTCTCTTTTTGTGAGTGTGTATGTCTATGCTTCTTTGTGTGATTTTGTTTGTATAGCTTTGCTTTTACCACTTGTCCTAGGGTTCCATCTGTCTGGGTTTTTTTGTTTTGTTTTTTTGGGGTTTTTTTGTTTATTTTTTTAGTATAGTTTAGTGCTAATTATCACTAGTGGATTTGTTTTTTGGTTTGGTTGTTCTCTTCTTTCTTTTTTAAAATTTTTACTAATTATTTTTTATTTTAATACTTTATTTTATTTATTTATTTATATTTATTTCTTTTCTCTCCCTTTTCTTCTGAGCCATGTGGCTGACAGGGTCTTGGTGCTCCAGCCAGGTGCCAAGACTGTGCCTCTGAGGTGGGAGAGCTCAGTTCATGACACTGGTCCACCAGAGACCTCTCAGCTCCACGTAATATCAAACGGTGAAAGCTCTCCCAGAGATCTCCATCTCAATGGTAAGACCCAGCTCCACTCAACGACCAGCAAGCTACAGTGCTGGACACCCTATGCCAAACAACTAGCAAGACAGGAGCACAACCCCACCCATTAGCAGAGAGGCTGCCTAAAATCATAAGGTCCCAGACACCCCAAAACACACCACAGGACATGGTCCTGTTCACCAGAAAGACAAGATCCAGACTCATCCACCAGAACACAGGCACTAGTCCCCTCCACCAGGAAGCCTACACAACCCACTGAACCAAGCTTAGCCACCTATCCTTCTGAAACTCTTTCAAAATATAGCAGAGGGAGAAACACTCCCAAACTCATTCTATGAGGCCACCATCACCCTGATACCAAAACCAGACAAAGATGTCACAAAGAAAGAAACTTATACGCCAATAGCACTGATGAACATAAATACAAAAATTCTCAACAAAATAATAGCAAAGAGAATCCAACATCACATTAAAAGGATCATACACTGTGATCAAGTGGGGTTTATCCCAGGAATGCAAGGATTTGTCAATATACACAAACCAATCACTGCAATAAACCATACTAACAAATTGAAGGAGAAAGATGATATAATCATCTCAATAGATGCAAAAAAAGCTTCTGACAAAATTCAACACCCATTTATGATAAAACCCCTCCAGAAAGTAGACATAGAGGGAAGTTACCTCAACATAATAAAGGCTATATATGACAAACCCACAGCCAACATGATTCTCAATGGTGAAAAACTGAAACCATTTCCACTAAGATCAGGAATAAGACAAGGTTGTCCACTCTCAAAACTATTATTCAACATAGTTTTGAAAGCTTTAGCCATAGCAATCAGAGAAGAAAAAGAACCAAAAGGAATCCAAATCGGAAAAGAAGTAAAGCTGTCACTGTTTGCAGATGACATGATACTATACATAGAGAATCCTAAAGATGCTAGCAGAAAAGTACTAGAGCTAAACAATGAATTTGGTAAAGTAGCAGGATACAAAAATAATGCACAGAAATCTCTTGCATTCCTATACACTAATGATGAAAAACATGAAAGTGAAATTAAGGAAACACTCCCATTTACCATTGCCACAAAAAGAATAAAATACCTAGAAATAAACCTACCTAAGGAGACAAAAGACCTGTATGCAGAAAACTATAAGACACTGATGAAACAAATTAAAGATGATACAAATAGATGTAGAGATATACCATGTTCTTGGATTAAAAGAATCAACATTGTGAAAATGACTCTACTACCCAAAGAAATCTACAGATTCAATGCAATCCCTATCAAACTACCAATGGCAATTTTCAAAGAACTAAAGCAAAAAATTTCACAATTTGTATGGAAACACAAAAGACCCCAAATAGCCAAAGCAATCTTGAGAACGAAAAATGGAGCTGGAGGAATCAGGCTCCCTGACTTCAGACTATACTACAGCTACAGTAATCAAGACAGTCTGGTACTGGCACAAAAACAGAAATATAAGTCAATGGAACAGGATAGAAAGCCCAGAGATAAACCCACACACATATAGTCACCTTATTTTTGATAAAGGAGGCAAGAATATACAAAAGAGAAAAGACAGCCTCTTCAATAAGTGCTGCTGGGAAAACTGGACAGCTACATGTAAAAGAATTAAATTAGAACACTCCCTAACACCATATAAAAAATAAACTCAAAAATGGATTAAAGACCTAAATATAAGGCCAGACACTATAAAACTCTTAGAGCAAAACATAGGCAGAACACTCTATCACATAAATCACAGCAAGATCCTTTTTGACTCACCTCCTAGAAAAATGGAAATAAAAACAAAAATAAACAAACAGGACCTAATGAAACTTCAAAGCGTTTGCACAGCAAAGGAAACCATAAACAAGACGAAAAGACAACCCTCAGAATGGGAGAAAATATTTGCAAGTGAAGCAACTGACAAAGGATTAATCTCCAAAGTTTGCAGGCAGCTCATGCAGCTCAATATCAGAAAAACAACCCAGACCAATAATGGGTAGAAGACCTAAATAGACATTTATCCAAAGAAGATATACAGATGGCCAACAAACACATGAAAGAATGCTCAACATCACTAATTATTAGAGAAATGCAAATCAAAACTATAATGAGGTATCACCTCACACTGGTCAGAATGGCCGTCATCAAAAAATCTACAAACAATAAATGCTGGAGAGGGTGTGGAGAAAAGGGGACCCTCTTGCACTGTTGTTGGGAATGTAAATTGATACGGCCACTATGGAGAACAGTATAGAGGTTCCCTAAAAAACAAAAATAGAACTACCATACAACCCAGCAATCCCGCTACTGGGCATATACCCTGAGAAAACCATAATTCAAAACAAGTCATGTACCACAATGTTCACTGCAGCTCTATTTACAATAGCCAGAACATGGAAGCAACCTAAGCGTCCACTGACAGATGAATGGATAAAGAAGATGTGGCACATATATACTATGGAATATTACTCAGCCATAAAAAAGAAATGAAACTGAGTTATTTGTAGTGAGGTAGATGGACCTAGAGTCTGTCATACAGAGTGAATGAAGTAAGTCAGAAAGAGAAAAACAAATAACACATGCTAACACATATATATGGAATCTAAAAAAAAAAAGGTTATGAAGAATCTAGGGGCAGGACAGGAATAAAGACACAGCGTAGAGAATGGACTTGAGGATATGGGGAGGGGGAAGGGTAAGCTGGGACGAAGTGAGAGAGTGGCATGGACTTATATACACTACCAAACGTAAAATAGATAGCTTGTGGGAAGCAGCTGCATAGCACAGGGAGATCAGCTCGGTGCTTTCTGACCACCTAGAGGGGTGGGATAGGTAGGGTGGGATAGGGAGGGAGGGAGGGAGACGCAAGAGGGACGAGATATGGGGATATATGTATATGTATAGCTGTTTCACTCTATTATAGAGCAGAAACTAACTTACCATTGTAAAGCAATTATACTCCAATAAAGATGTTAAAATATTAAAAATTAAAAAACAACAACAAAAAAAAAACTCCTTGACATTGGTTTTGGCGATAACTTTTTGGATATGACACAACAGCACAGGCAACAAAAATTAAAATAAACAAGTGAGATTACATCCAACTAAAAATCTTCTGCACAAAAAAGGAAACTATTGGGCCTTCCCTGGTGGCTCAGTGGTTGAGAGTTCGCCTGCCAATGCAGTGGACACGGGTTCGTGCCACGATCCAGGAAGATCCCACATGCTGCAGAGTAGCTGGGCCCCTGAGCTATGGCCGCTGAGCCTGCGCGTCCAGAGCCTGTGCTCCGCAATGGGAGAGGCCACAACAATGAGAGGCCCGCATACCGGAAAAAAAGGGAAAAAAAAGGAAACTATTAACTACATGAAAAGGCAACCTATATAATGGGAGAAAATATTTCAAACTATATATCTGATAAGGGGTTAACATTCAAAATATATAAGGAACTCATACAACTCAATAACAAAATAACAAATAAGCTGATTAACAATGATCAAAGGACCTGAATAGACATTTCTCCAAAAAACACATACAAACAGCAAACAAGTATATTAAAAGGTGTTTAATATCACTAATCATCAGGAAAATGATGCAAATCAAAGCCACAATGAGATATTACCTCACATGTATTAGGATAGCTATTATTACAAAAACAAACAAGTATTGGCAAGAATGTGGAGAGAAGGGGACACTGGTATACTGTTGGTAGGAATGTAAATTGGTACAGCCTTTATGGAAAACAGCATGGAGGTTCCTCAAAATATTAAAAACAGAATTACCATATGATCTAGCAATCCCACCTCTAGGTATTTATCCAAAGGAATTGAAATCAGGTTCTTGTAGAAATAACTGCACTCCCCCATGTTCACTGACACGTTATTTACCATGGCCAAGATATGGAAACAACCTAAATGTCCATCAGCAGGTGAATGAATAAAGAAAATGTGGAATGTACACGCACTGGAATAGAATTCAGCCTTAAAAAATAAGGAAATCCTGCCATTTGTGACAACAAGGATGGACCTGGAGGACATTATGCTGACACAGAAAGACAAATACTGTACAATTTTATGTGGAATCTAAAACAGTCAAACTCATAGAAGCAGAGAGTAGAATGGTGATTGCCAGGGGTTGTGGGGAGGTGATGATTAAAGGGGTACAAAGTTTCAGCTATGTAAGATAAATAAGCTGTGTAGATCTACTAAAATGCGTAGCCCCTATAGCTAACAATACTGTATTGGACACTTCAAATTTGCTAAGAGGGTAGATCTTTTTTTAAAATTAATTAATTATTTTATTTTATTTATTTCGGGCTGCGTGGGGTCTTCGTTGCTGTGCGTGGGCTTTCTTTAGTTGTGGCGAGCAGGGGCTACTAGTCATTGTGGCGCACAGGCTTCTTATTGCAGTGGCTTCTCTTGTTGTGGCGCGCAGGCGCTGGAGTGGGCAGGCTCAGTAGTTGTGGCTCGCTGGCTCTAGAGCACAGGCTCAGTAGTTGTGGCGCACAGGCTTCATTGCTCTGTGGCATGCGGGATTGCCCTGGATCAGGGATCAAACCTGTGTCCCCTGCGTTGGCAGGCGGATTCTTAACCACTGTGCCACAAGGGAAATCCCTAGAGTAGATCTTATGTTAAGTGTTCTTAACAAGCACAAAAATATAATAACAATAATAATATTAATAAATGGAGTGGGAGGAGACTTTGGGAGAAGATGGATATGCCTACAGCCTTGATGGTGACAATGGTTTCACAAGTTTATATTTATCTACAATTTCATCAAGTTACATACATTAAATATGTACAGTTCTTAACACGTCAATTTTACCTCAATAGGTTAAAAAAATAGGCTATAAAAAAATACAGCCCCATCTCGTTTTATTGCGCTTCACTGTGTTGTGCTTTGCAGTTCTTACAAATTTAAGGTTTGTGGCAACCCTGCATCGAGCAAATCAGCACAATTTTTCCAACAGCATGTGCTCACCTTGTGTCTCTGTGTCACATTTCAGTAATTCTTACAATATTTCTAACTTTTTCATTATTATATTTGTTATGGTGACCTGTGATCACTGATCTTTGATGCTACCATTGTAATTGTTTTGGGGCGCCATTAACCTCACCCATATAAGACCACAAACTTAATCGATACATGTTGTGTGTGTTCCGACTGCTCCACTGAACAGCTGTTCCCCATCTCTCTCTCTCCCCTAAGGCCTCTCTATTCCCTGAGACACAATAATATTGAAATTAGGCCAATTAATAATCCTACAAGGCCTCTAAGCATTTAAGTGAAAGAAAGAGCTGTACACCTCTCACTTTAAATCAAAAGCTAGAAATGGTTAAGTTTAGTGAGGAAGGCATGTTGAAAGCTGAGATAAGCCAAAAGGTAGGCCTCTTGAGCCAGTTAGCCAAGTTGTGAATGCAAAGGAAAAGTTCTTGAAGGAAATTACAAGTGCTGTTCCAGTGAACATATGAGTAATAAGAAAGCAAAACCGCCTTACTGCTGATATGGAGAAAGTTGTAGTGGTCTGGTTAGAAGATCAAACCAGCCACAACATTCCTGTATAACGAAGCCTAATCCAGAACAAGTCCCTGATTCTCTTCAGTTCTATGAAGGCTGAGAGAGGTGAGGTGCCTGTAGAGGAAAAGTATGAAGCTAGCAGAGGCTGGTTCATGAGGTTTAAGGAAAAAAGCTGTCTCCATAACATAAAAGTGTAAGATGAAGCAGCAAGTGCTGATGAAGAAGCTGCAGCAAGTTATCCAGAAGGTCTAGCTAAGATAATTCATGAAGGTGGCTATGATAAACAACATATTTTCAATGTAGACAAAACAGTCTTATATTGGAAGCAGATACCATCTAGGACTTTAATAGCTAGAGAGAGGTCACTGCCTGGCTTCAAAGCTTCAAAGGACAGGCTGACTCTTTTCTTAGGGGCTAATGCAGTTGGTGACGTTAAACTGAAGCCAAAGCTCATTTACCATTCTGAAAATCCTAGGGCCCTTAAGAATTATGCTATATCTACTCTGCCTGTGCTCTTTAAATGAAACAACAAAGCCTGGATGACAGCATATCTGTTTACAACTTGGTTTACTAAATATTTTAAGCCCGCTGTTGAGATCTACTGCCCAGAAAAAGATTCCTTTCAAAATACTACTGCTCAGTGACAATGTACCTTGCCACCCAAGAGCTCTGATGGAGATGTACAATGAGATTAATGTTGTTTTCATGCCTGCTAACCCAATATTCATTCTGCCATCCATGGAACAGGAGGAATTTTGACTTTCAAGTCTTATTATTTAAGAAATACATTTCATGAGATTATAGCTGCCATTGATAGCAATGCTTCTGATGGATCTGGGCAAAGTAATGGAAAACATTCTGAAAAAGATCCACCATTCTAGATTCCATCAAGAACACTCGGGATTCATGGAAAGAGCTCAAAATATAAACATTAACAGGAGTTTGGAAGAAGTTGATTCCAGCCCTCATGGATGACTTTGAGGGGTTCAAGACTTTAGTGGAGGAAGTAATTGGAAATGTGGTGGAAATAGCAAAAGGACTAGAATTAGAAGTAGAGCCTTAAGATGTGACTGAATTGCTGCAATCTCATGATAAAACTTTTTTTTTTTTTTTGGTAGTATGCAGGCCTCTCACTGTTGTGGCCTCTCCCGTTGCGGAGCACAGGCTCCGGACGCGCAGGCCCAGCGGCCATGGCTCACGGGCCCAGCCGCTCCGCGGCATGTGGGATCTTCCCGGACCGGGGCACGAACCCGTGTCCCCTGCATCGGCAGGCGGACTCTCAACCACTGCGCCACCAGGGAAGCCCTCATGATAAAGCTTTAATGGTTGAGGAGTTGCTTCCTATGGATGAGTGAAGAAAGTGCTTTCTTGAAACTTAAACTACTCCTGGTGAAGATGCTGTGAAGACTGTTGAAATGACAACAAAGGATTTATAATATTATATAAATTTAGCTGATAGAGAAGTGGCAGGGTTTTACAGGATTGACTCCAATTCCGAAAGTTCTACCATGGGTAAAATGGAATCAAACAGCATTGCATGCTACAGGAAATAGTTCATGAAAGGAAGAGTCAATTGATGCAGCGTACCTCATTGTTGTATTATTTTAAGAAATTGCCATGGCCACCCCAACCTTCAGCAACAACCACTCTGCTCAGTCAGCAGCCATCAACATCAAGGCAAGACACTCCACCAGCAAAAAATTATGACTCGTTGAAGGCTCATATGATGGTTAGCATTTTTAGCAATAAAATATTTTTAAGTTATGTACATTGCTTTCTTAGACATAATGCTATTGCACACTTAACAGACTACAGTAAAGTGTAAACATATCTTTTATATGCACTGGGAAACAAAAAAATTTGCGTTACTCACTTTACTGTGATATTCACTTTATTGCAATGGTCCAGAAACACACCTGCAATATCTCTGAGGTACACCTGTATATCTAAATGACCCTTTAAAAATCAACAACCCAATATAAAAGGCAAAAGTCATAAGGAGACATTTCACCATAAGAATAAATATGAAAAACATGTGAAAAACAACTTCTCCTCAAGAAAATACAAATATAAGCTACATGTCATTGAATGAAGAAACGCAAGATGCAAAAGAACACAGTTATTATTTAATCAAAGTTCCAAAACCAGTAAAAGTAAACATATATTTTTCAGGAGTTCATAAACATATGGTAAAACTATAAAGAAAAGTAGAGGACTTAGAAACTCAAAATTTCTCGTAGTGATTACTTCTGGTTGGGGAGGTGGGGCAGATAGGGGTTGTGTTCAGAACAGGGCACAGATAGGGCTCTAAGTACTGGTAATGCTATTTCTTAAGTTGGGAGGTTAATACATTGGTATTCATTTTATTATAAGTCTTTAGGACATATATAAATTGTACATATTCTTTTATTATTATGTTTTATGATAAAGGTATATTTTTAAAATCTACTGAGTTATTTAGAAATAAATTTAGTAAGGACTGTGAAGGATCTATGTAAGAAAACTATAAAAGTGCAGAGGGACATAAGGACTCAACAAATAGAAAGTCAGACTTTGTCCTAGGTAGAAAGTTTCAATAATAAAAAATATTAATTCTGACCACAAAAATATAAGCATTTAATGAAACCCAGTCCCAAACCCCAAACCATTATAAAGTACATCTAGAAAAAGAAACTTGTGAAAATAACCAGGAATTTTCTAATATTTAAAATAATAATAAAATACATAATGATGCACTTATCCTGTCAAAATGTAAAATGTAATATATACCTTGGTAATTAAAATAGTAAGTTACTGATTTAGGAAGACACCAAGAGATAAAATGAATAAATTGGTGAAGTCTAATATCTATAAGAATTTAGCACGTAAGAATGGTGAAATTTCAAGCCTGGAGGGAAAACATGAATTGTTCAATAAATGGAGTTGGGAAATGGCCAGCCAAGTAGAAAAGAAAAATACATGTTAAAAACAGTGCTTACATTGAAAAAACTTAACATAAATGTCATATTTAGATGTAAAATATAAAACATAAAAATACTAGAAGAAATTATAGGAGAAGAGTTTTTTAATCTTGAGGTGATGCTAATTTGACACAAAAGCCAGAAACACTTTTAAAAAAACACTGATTGTGTGACTACACAAAAATGTGATTATGGATTTAAAAGAGAAATAAGAAACAGAGCAAAATATGTGTAACATGTATAAAGAAGAAGTACTTCTGCAAACAACAACAACAACAAACCAGGAATGACAGCCAATAATAAACTGGGCAAAAGATGTGAACAGGTAATTCACCAGAGAAAAATTGGAAATGGATAATAAAACCACCCCAACGATAAACAACAAACTAAAGTAAGAGTTTTCTTTCATTTACCAGAGTAGCCAAAATTAAAATGTGTAATAACACCCAGTGATGACAGTGTATAGAGAATCGGGCACTCTCAGACACTGTTGTTAGGGCTATAAATTGGTACAAGTGTTTGGGCAGCAATTCAGCATCTTCTATTAAACTATAAAATATGTATTGCTCATGACCCAGTAACTCCACTTTTAGAAATTTATTCTATAAAACTCTTGTGCCAGTGCACAAGAACATGTGTAATACATACTGCAGCACTGTTGTAATAGTGATTAATTATAATGTCCATTAACGGGAAGGAGTAAATAAGTTATGAAACTAATATACAATGAAATATTGTACCACCATTAAAAGAATGAGGGAGAGCATGTACTCTAGAGAGCGAGCTCCTACCTCTCCATTATTTGATCAAAGACTAAAGCTATCCTTACGGGGGGAAAAAGGAATGAGGACAGCTATATGTACTAATATGGAAAGCTGTCCATGAAATATTGCAAATTGCACCTATATATGCATTGTATGCACCAGTAAATGCTATATGCTATATACATGCATATGTATAAGTCATCAGGTTGTTCAGAACTGCAACAGCTATCTTGCCTCCATGGAGGGATGACAGAGAGAATCTCAGGAAAACCAAGTGAGACACAAATATGTCATTGAGCCACTGAAATATGGAAAAATCTCACCTTCAAACTTCTGGTTATGTTGCATAATAAACATCCTAATTGTTTAAGTCCCTTTCAGTTGGGTCTTTTGCTACTTAGCCAGAAAATTTCTAACCATCACAGTTGGGTTATCAGCACAACTTTAAACCAGTGACATGATGATTTAAAATAAATTTATGGGATATTCTGGTGTTACATACACAGCCTCAGAAGTTTTCCAGACCAAGCAACTCTAACGGAGAGAATGGAGAATGAATTTTACTTGCATTTTTCATTGTTTCTTTTCATTGGAATAAGATTAAATCAAGGGCTTCCCTGGTGGCGCAGTGGCTAAGAATTCGCCTGCCAATGCAGGGGACATGGGTTCGAGCCCTGATCCGGGAAGAGCCGACATGCCATGGAGCAACTGAGCCCACGTGCCACAACTACTGAGCCTGTGTTCTAGAGCCCGTGTTCCACAAGAGGAGAAGCCACCACAATGAGAAGCCTGCCGGCACCACAATGAAGAGTAGTCCCTGCTCACCGAAACTAGAGAAAGCCCGCGTGCAGCAACAAACACCCAATGCAGCCAAAAATAAATAAATAAATAATTTTTTAAAAAGAGTAAATCAAGACAAATCTCTGAGATTCAGATATCATGTAACATAATTCATATAAATATAAATTATAAAACGTGAAGTTATTACTTCTAAAATATGAGTAAAAATTACAGTATTATTTGGTAAAAGAGAAAATTTTTAGGAGCTATTTTTCCTTTAAAATTCATTTTGCTTAATACCACACATCAAACTTTATTTACATTAGTGATATTCTGAAAACTGTATATCCTAGCTTGGATTGCTCAAAAAAGCAGAGTCTGACACAGGGCTTATATGCAGGTGGTTTATTTGGGGGATATGGGAAGGCTGAAATATGGAAGGAATAAAAGCAAATCAGAGTGCCTTTTTGAGCAAGGTAGTGCTGTGGGTAATTGGGGCTCAAATCCAATGGGACCCCTGCCAAGAAACATGTAGAAAGCACCTCAGATTTGCATCCCCAGGGCTTTCTTGAGGCTTCACTTCCTTCAACTGAAAAGTAAGAATTTGTTCTTTTCATAAATTCTAAAATCAGATACAGCTCTAATATTTGTATTTATGTATAGGCACAAATGCTGCTTTGATTGACCAAAAACAATACAACAAAATTCATACTGTAAGCATGAGAAATTTAATTCATGTATTTGGAAATATATGCCAAACTCCCAGAATATTGTTGCATATAATAATGTACAATAGGAAATGCAGTAGGAAAAAAAATAACCAACTTACCAGGGGTTTTTTTTCTATTTTATTGTAAAGAATCTACTATGCCCAGGCATTACTGGAAATAAACCCAATGACTACAGTTATGGCTGAGAATAGCTGATCCTTCAGTTGAGAATGTTTGGGATACTTTCACTCTGCCAATAAATATCTCAATATATTTTAGCTATAAATTGATTCAGTCATAATAACTATGTGGAATCAAAAGAAAAGAGAGCACCAATTGCCAGATCATCCAAAATGAAAATAAATAAGGAAACACAAGCTTTAAATGATACATTACACAAGATGGATTTACTTGATATTTATAGGACATTCCATCCAAAAACAACAGAATACACATTTTTCTCAAGTGCTCATGGAACATTCTCCAGGATAGATCATATATTGGGTCACAAATATAGCCTTGGCAAATTTAAGAAAATTGAAATCATATCAAGTATCTTTTCTGACCACAACGCTATGAGACTAGATATCAATTACAGGAAAAGATCTGTAAAAAATACAAACACGGGCTTCCCTGGTGGCGCAGTGGTTGAGAGTCCGCCTGCCGATGCAGGAGACACGGGTTCGTGCCCTGGTCCGGGAAGATCCCACATGCCGCGGAGCAACTAAGCCCGTGAGCCATGGCCGCTGAGCCTGTGCGTCCGGAGCCTGTGCTCCGCAACGGGAGAGGCCACAACAGTGAGAGGCCCGCATACCGCAAAAAAAAAAAAAACAAAAAAAAAAAAAAAAAAAAAAAAAAAATACAAACACATGGAGGCCAAACAATACACTACTTAATAACGAAGTGATCACTGAAGAAATCAAAGAGGAAATCAAAAAGTACTTAGAAACAAATGACAATGGAGACACGATGACCCAAAACCTATGGGATACAGCAAAAGCAGTTCTAAGAGGGAAGTTTATAGCAATACAATCATACCTTAAGAAACAGGAAACATCTCCAATAAACAACCAAACTTTGCACCTAAAGCAATTAGAGAAAGAAGAACAAAAAAAACCCAAATTTAGCAGAAGAAAAGAAATCATAAAGATCAGATCAGAAATAAATGAAAAAGAAATGAAGGAAACAATAGCAAAGATCAATAAAAGTAAAAGCTGGTTCTTTGAGAAGATAAATAAAATTGATAAACCATTAGCCAGACTCATCAAGAAAAAAAGGGAGAAGACTCAAATCAATAGAATTAGAAATTTAAAAGGAGAAGTAACAACTGACACTGCAGAAATACAAAGGATCATGAGAGATTACTACAAGCAACAATATGCCAATAAAATGGACAAACTGGAAAAATGGACAGATTCTTAAAAAGGCACAACCTTCTCTGAGACTGAAACCAGGAAGAAATAGAAAATATAAACAGACAAATCAGAAGCAGTGAAATTGAGACTGTGATTAAGAATCTTCCAACAAACAAAAGCCCAGGACCAGGTGGCTTCACAGGTGAAAATTATCAAAAATTTAGAGAAGAGCTAACACGTAACCTTCTAATACTCTTCCAAAATATAACAGAGGGAGAAACATTACCAAATTAATTCTACGAGGCCACCATCACCTTGATACCAAAGCCAGACAACGATGTCACAAAGAAAACTACAGGCCAATATCACTGATGAACATAGATGCAAAAATCCTCAACAAAATACTAGCAAACAGAATCCAACAGCACATTAAAAGGATCATACACCATGACCAAGTGGGGTTTATTCCAGGAATGCAAGGATTCTTCAATATACGCAAATCAATCAACGTGATACACCATATCAACAAAACTGAAGGAGAAAAACCATATGATCATCTCAATAGATGCAGAGAAAGCTTTTGACAAAATTCAACACCTATTTATGACAAAAACCCTGCAGAAAGTAGGCATAGAGGGACCTTTCCTCAACATAATAAAGGCCATATATGACAAACCCACAGCCAGCATTGTTCTCAATGGTGAAAAACTGAAACCATTTCCACTAAGATCAGGAACAAGACAAGGTTGCCCATGCTCACCACTCTTATTCAACCTAGCTTTGGAAGTTCTAGCCACAGCAATTAGAGAAAATAAAGAAATAAAAGGAATCCAAATAGGAAAAGAAGAAGTAAAGCTGTCACTGTTTGCAGATGACATGATACTATACATAGAGAATCCTAAGGATGCTACCAGAAAACTACTAGAGCTAATCAATGAATTTGGTAAAGTAGCAGGATACAAAATAAATGCACAGAAATCTCTGGCATTCTTATACACTAATGATGAAAAATCTGAGAGTGAAATTAAGAAAACACTCCCATTTACCACTGCAATAAAAAGAATAAAATATCTAGGAATACACCTACCTAAGGAGACAAAAGACTTGTATGCAGAAAACTATAAGACACTGATGAAAGAAATTAAAGATGATACAAATAGGTGGAGAAATATACCATGTTCTTGGATTGGAAGAATCAACATTGTGAAAATGACTCTACTACCCAAAGCAATCTACAGATTCAATGCAATCCCTATCAAATTACCAGTGGCATTTTTTACAGAACTAGAACAAAAATTTCACAATTTGTATGGAAACACAAAAGACCCCGAATAGCCAAAGCAATCTTGAGAACGAAAAATGGAGCTGGAGGAATCAGGCTCCCTGACTTCAGACTATACTACAAGGCTACAGTAATCAAGACAGTACGGTACTGGCACAAAAACAGAAATATAGATCCATGGAACAGGATAGAAAGCCCAGAGATAAACCCACACACATATGGTCACCTTATCTTTTTTTTTTTTTTTTTTTTGCAGTATGTGGGCCTCTCACTGTTGTGGCCTCTCCCGTTGCAGAGCACAGGCTCCCGACGCACAGGCTCAGCGGCCATGGCTCACGGGCTCAGCCGCTCCACGGCATGTGGGATCTTCCCGGACCGGGGCACGAACCCACGTCCCCTGCATCGGCAGGCGGATTCTCAACCACTGCGCCACCAGGGAAGCCCGGTCACCTTATCTTTGATAAAGGAGGCAAGAATATACAATGGAGAAAAGACAGCCTCTTCAATAAGTGGTGCTGGGAAAACTGGACAGCTACATGTAAAAGTATGAAATTAGAACACTCCCTAACACCACACACAACAATAAACTCAAAATGGGTTAAAGACCTAAATGTAAGGCCAGACACTATCAAACTCTTAGAGGAAAACATAGGCAGAACACTCTATGACATAAATCACAGCAAGATCCTTTTTGACCCATCTCCTAGAGAAATGGAAATAAAAACAAAAATAAACAAATGGGATCTAATGAAACTTAAAAGCTTTTGCACAGCAAAGGATACCATAAACAACACCAAAAGACAACCCTCAGAATGGGAGATAATAGTTCAAAATGAAGCAACTGACAAAGGATTAATATCCAAAATTTATAAGCAACTCAGGCAGCTCAATAACAAAAAAACAAGCAACCCAATCCAAAAATGGGCAGAAGACCTAGATAGACATTTCTCCAAAGAAGATATACAGATTGCCAACAAACACATGAAAGAATGCTCAACATCATTAATCATTAGAGAAATGCAAATCAAAACTACAATGAGATATCATCTCACACTGGTCAGATTGGCCATCATCAAAATCTCTAGAAACAATAAATGCTGGAGAGGGTGTGGAGAAAAGGGAACACTCTTGCACTGCTGGTGGGAATGTAAATTGATACAGCCACTATGGAGAACAGTATGGAGGTTCCTTAAAAAACTACAATTAGAACTAACATATGACCCCACAATCCCACTACTAGGCATATACCCTGAGAAAACCATAATTCAAAAAGAGTCATGTACCAAAATGTTTATTGCAGCTCTATTTACGATAGCCAGGACATGGAAGCAACCTAAGTATCCATCAACAGATGAATGGATAAAGAAGATGTGGCACATATATACAATGGAATACTACTCAGCCATAAAAAGAAATGAAACTGAGTTATTTGTAATGAGGTGGATAGACCTGGAGTCTGTCATACAGGGTGAAGTAAGTCAGAAGGAGAAAAACAAATACCATATGCTAACACATATATATGGAATCTAAGAAAAAAATGTCATGAAGAGATTAGTGGTAGGATGGGAATAAAACACGGACCTACTGGAGCATGGACTTGAGGATATGGGGAGGGGGAAGGGTAAGCTGTGATGATGTGGGAGAGTGGCAGGGACGTATACACACTACCAAATGTAAATTAGATAGCTGGTGGGAAGCTGCCGCATAGCACAGGGAGATCACCTCTGTGCTTTGTGACCACCTAGAGGGGTGGGAGAGGGAGGGTGGGAGGGAGGGTGACGCAAGAGGGAAGAGATATGGGAACATATGTATATGTATAACTGATTCACTTTGTTGTAAAGGAGAAACTAACACACTATTGTAAAACAGTTATACTCAAATAAGGATGTTAAAAAAATTCCAGCAGGATATGTTTTTAGAAATCAAAAAGGTAATTATAAAATTTATGTAAAAATACAAAGGATCTAGAATAGCCAGAACTATTTTGAAAATGAAGACAAACATTCCATTTTTTTAATGGGCAATATATTTGAACAGACACTGCCAGAGAAGATATACAAATGTCCAATAAGTACAAAAAAAAAAAGATGTCACATCATTAGTCATCAGGAAAATATACAAATTAGATATGATTTCACATTCACTAGAATGACTAAAGGCAAAAAGACTGATAAAAGACAAAACTAATCCATAGTGCCAGAAAGCAAAATAGCTATTGCTTAGAGCTGGGGGTGAGGGATTGACATGTGTCAAGGGGCATGTGTTTTTAACTTCTTGGGGTGATAAAAATGCTCTGTATCTTTATTACGGTGGTGGTTACATGGCTGTATACATTTATGAAAACTCATCAAAACTATCCACCTAAATGGATGCATTTCATTGTATATAATGCAATAAAGTTGTATTAAAAAATACCAAATTGACTATTTAAAAAAAAGAAAAGAGAGGAAACAGAAACTGCTATATCTAAAACAAGGGTTTTCTAGAGAGATCCGAAAGAGTAGAATAACTTGAAAGAAGCTCTATCAAAACTAACATTAAAGTATCTGGAATTGTTTATTCCAGTTGTTTACAACTGCTTTCTTTATGTATACACACACACACACACGTCACATCATTATTTAATTATTTCAATCCAATGTTACGTGTTCATCTTAACTTATTTTACTACTTACCACAATAAATGGGCACCTATTATAATTTTATAGGTTAGAATAATACTATAATGCCTTCTAATTTATTAATTCTACTCTATATCTAAAAGTAGTAAAGCTTTTATATTAACATGCTTATGGAATTTCCCCTTTCTTAAGAAACATAAAATCATTGATATATTTTCCCTACATTTCAGCAATTACCTTTATAGTCATAATTAACAATGACAAGGGAAAATTTAAGAAACTTTAATTTTATTTTTATATTTGAATAATGGAAGAAACTTCACAATGCATATCATTTTTATAGTCAGAATTTATCATACTGACAGTTCTGAATTTATGTTTATATGTCTATGCTAAAATCTTAAAAAACATATTTCTGGGGAGAATCTTATTTTCTCTAATGATTTCAACTGTTCCTATATTTTAATTATTGAATGAAAATCTATAAGATAATATCTGTAAAACTAGGCAAGCAGGTTTTATGTACTCTATATATACTTACACTGTAACTACTCAACTTATCACTGATTGTAATCAATTCTTTTTCAAATTACCTTTGAACTTTAGTGGACATTTTGTGTATTATAGGTAAGGCCTGAGTTGAATGTCCTAAAAAGTATTTTATTCTAATACCAACAGTCTCTGCAGTGTTCATGGTTTGTTAATATCACATAAAATTCTCTAATGTGAACAGAGAATGTATACTAGTGTCTAGATACTTCAGTTTTGAAGATGGGTGTAAATCTTAAAACAATGGAATGAACAAAAGACTTATCTGTTCACTGTGGTGGGTCTCACAAGATTTTGCCCCTGTTAAAGTCCTTTCCCAGTGTTAATTCCTTTGTAATCCATTAGGCAACACAAAGTAGTCTGTATTTTCGTTACTGTTTAAAGGGCCTGGGCTTCCCTGGTGGCGCAGTGGTTGAGAGTCCGCCTGCCGATGCAGGGTACACGGGTTCGTGCCCCGGTCCGGGAAGATACCACATGCCGCCGAGCGGCTGGGCCCGTGAGCCATGGCTGCTGGGCCTGCGCGTCCGGAGCCTGTGCTCCGCAACGGGAGAGGCCACAACAGTGAGAGTCCCGCGTACCGAAAAAATAAATAAATAAATGAAAATAAATAAATAAAGGGCCTCATAACTGAATTCATAATTCTTTCATTTTTCTGTAGATCTGTCTGTGTTTTGGAGAAGTGTCACCCAGGGAATTTTGAAAAACGACGTTAAGTGTGAAACAAGAGTTTCCATCTCATCAAGAATTTGGGATTTTATATGAATTGTCTCTGACAAATGTTTGGCATACAAACATTTATATGTGAGGGTTAGGAGGGGGGGGTCATAGAAAGAAAACAGCTGTGTTAGAAACCTCTTAGTCACCTAACCACTGGGTAAATATAGACTTATTTAGACTTTTAGCAGCTCACCTCACAGCTTTGTAAAGATCAACACTTGTACAATCTAGGGTCTGAAAAGATAGAGACCCTTCCCCTTTGGAAGTTTCTCTTCTTATCACATAAAATTATCAAACAAAATAAATTTATGCAACCAAAATAAATTTTCTTTTTAATTCCTCTCCCTACCTCAACCAATCCTGAATTATCCAATAAACAAATTAAGTACAGTTGGCCCTTAAATAATATGTGTTTGAAATGTGTAGGTCCACTTATACCTGGATTTTTTTCAGTAAACAGGTACTACAGTACTATATGATCCACAGTTGGTTGAATCCGCAGATGCAGAACCATAGATACAGAGGGCTGACTGTAAAGTTTAAGGGGATTTTTCCACTGCACAGGTGTTAGCACCCCTAACCCCTGAGTTGTTCAAGGTCAACTGTATATGCTAGGAGACCAATACAACAGCAGTATCCAAAAACTCTTTATGTGTAAACATATTCCAATTTTTTTTGGTGAGCCATGTAACAGTAAGTTTAAGTTGTAGATATCATGACCCTCCATATTTCAGCATGTACCTCTTAAGAATAACAATATTCTCTTATATAACCATATTACAATGATCAGTTCAGGAAATGTAACACTGATACTGAAGGGGAGCAAAATATGCCACCCCAAAATATGCCACTTTGGCATATTGATTATTTTGAATTAAAATTACTTAAGAAACAGCTGGTACAAGAAGGACACTCTGATCCTCCTTATTCCCCCTGAAAGCAGAAAATAAATCTCCCATGTGAAAGGTACCCTTCCTGTACCAGGAGGATAGAAGGTACCCATATCACCAGAGATAGGGAATTTAGGGCCGAGAAGGCTGTATGAACAAACCTTGTTACTTCCTCAGACTTACTACTCCAAGCCCAAACTTGTCAATTCTTCACAAATTTATTGTTTCTTTGTCTAAGAGATATAAAAAGTTCTTGCTTTGGTCACTCCTTTGAGTCTCATGTTTTTTATGAGCTCACATACATATGAAATTATATGTTTTCTTCCGGTTAATTTGTTATATGTCAATTTAATTATTAGGCCAGTCAAAAAACTTAGAAGGGAAGAAAGGAAAAGTCTTCCTTCCCTACAATACAATACTACTGTTTAATACCTAGTCCACATTCAAATTTCTCCAGTGGTCCCAACAATGCCCTTTATAGTAAATATTTTCAATCTGGGATCCAATCCAGGATTGCATTTAGTTATCATATATCTTTAATCTCCTTTAATCTGAAATGATTCCTTAGTCTATTTTATTTTTTGTGATATTGACATTTTTGAAAAGTGTAGATCAAGTTGTCTGTGGAATATTCCTCAATTGTCTTAATATAGCCCTGATATCAACCATCTCTACCCCTATTCTGTAGGCCTTTGACTTCTTTTGTGGATGCCACAGAGATAGCTGAAGTTGTCTTCACTTAGAATCTCTCTTTGATTTAAGATAAATTAAATGTATTTGGATTTGTGGGGAAGCAGAAAAGCAATGTGGGGAAGGAAATAGGAGTGAACACTCTTAAGTATAGGTTTAAAGTCATTAAGATTCAAACACTTAATATTTTCTTTTTTTTTGTGTGTGTGTGTGTGTGTGTGTGTGTGTGTGTGTGTTACGCGGACTTCTCACTGTTGTGGTCCTCCCGTTGCGGAGCGCAGGCTCCGGACGCGCAGGCTCAGCGGCCCTGGCTCACGGGCCCAGCCGCTCCGCCGCACGTGGGATCCTCCCGGACCGGGGCACGAACCTGTGTCCCCTGCATTGGCAGGCGGGTTCTCAACCACTGCGCCACCAGGGAAGCCCTTAACATTTCCATTACAAGCTTTTTCAATTGTTTCTTTGTTACTATTTTTATAACTTCTCTTGACAAGTGCTCCAAGTAGAACATCTTAATATGCAAGCATGTGTATCTGATGAGATTTGGTGAGCAAGCTGAGACCGTTGCTGTAACATACTAGTTTGCTTTCTACTTGGCCTAGGCCCTCTCTTGGCCTCTTAAATCCATCCTCCCACTGCAGTCAGAGGAACCTATTTAAAAACACAACTCTGCCTATGCTATTCCCCTGCTGAAAAATCACCAATGAGATAAAGTTCAAGTTCCATAGCATGACACAAAAAGTCTTCCATGATTTGATATATCCGAGCTACTGCTCCAGTTTCTCATATTTCTTTCTGAGCTTCCCAAAGAGGAATATGTATGTGCTCAGAGGTATGGAACAGTATGCTGGGGGGATCAGTATAGTGCAGGTTAGAACTGGCTACGTATTTGCGGGGCCCAAAGCAAAAGGAAAACGTGGAGCCCCTTGTTCGAAAATTATTAGGCATTTTAAGAAAGCAAAAGCAGAGCATTAAACTAAGTGCAGGGTCCTTCTGAGTCCTTGGCCCTGTGCAACTGCACAGATCACATGCTCATGAAGCTGACCCTGCCTCAGGTCATGTATTTTCTCAGAGTTTCCAGGTGTTCTTAGTTCTTTCATATCCCTAGATAATTACTGTGAGGTGCTGAAAATTCCCCATCCTGATTTAGCACGATGATTATAAGTCTTTATAATTATAGTTCCTAAGTAAAGGCTCTGCTCTTTCATTAAGCTGCTAAAACCATATGTTTTCTTGAGTATTCTCTTGAGTCTCTTGTACCATCTCTGAATGGAGCATTCCTGGCCACAGCAGAGGAAGTTTTTACTGTCGCCTCAGAACAGATATATCTCATTCCCTTAGCATTCTTGATACTTGTTTGATTAAATTTGAATTAGAATGTTTTTCATATTGAGTAAGAGACAATGTTTTGATGATAATTATTTCTTCACACAATATAAGGCCTACGTGACCTAATGAATGTTAAAAGAAATGTGGAAGGCTGTCATTGTCGCTATTTCATTAAAATATAAAAAATACTAAGAAATGTGTCTTAATACCCTATGAGCTTTTGATTCAGTTTAAAATATCATTATTTTGCCAGAGAGCTGCTTAAGTATGATAAAAGGAAGGTGCTAATGTTTCTCCTGAATTTAAAAAAGTGAGTTTTTTTTATTAGCAGAATACGAAGAATTGGTCCTAATTAACTTTGGGCAAATAAATCAGAGTACTGATTTCACTACAATAATAAATATTGATCATTTTTGTTCATAAACTGAACTGCAAGAAAAGTATGCCTTCTGAAAGTAGAGGAAGTTTAAAACTATGCCCTTTATTGTGGAATATAATAGCAGCTAGCACATGGGAATAGGCATGGATGATGGAGGTGCAAATGTAGAGAAATGGAATGATTCAAAGATACAATAAGAGGGCACCATTTCACTGAACTGTCAGCTACCATAAATCCCATGACATGATTTCACGCCAATGACAAATAGTTTACTTTTAAATAACTTATGCCCTATACTATGCTTGCATTCATTTTAAACTTAGTTGGGTATGAGCTGAATACAAAATAAAATATAAACTTTTAAATCAAGGGATATAGACATCAAATCTGTGCTTGAAAACCAATAAAATATAGTATTAAACAACTTTCATGAAGCTATCTTGTATTCTTATAATAAGGCATTTATATAGCCAACACAAATTCCTAATATTATGTGTAGTCAATTAGAATATCAAAAGAGCAGAATCTACTTTTATAATGACATGTCACCGGGCAATTCAGTGTCAAAATTTATTTGCTTTGGGTCATCATCTGTCTACCCAAACATACAGAAAATAAATTAGCAGTAAATGCCCAAGCAAATTGTGTCCTTACTTTTATTAACCACTGATTGTCTAAGAACAAGACACTTGTTTCATCTCTTAAAAATAATCATAATGCCTGCCCTCTTAACTCACCAGCTAATGAGATACAAATGAGAGAATAAATATGAAAAAAGTTTAAAATCTACAAATCACTGTGTGACTACATCATATTTGTATATCTTATATTCTCAGGACTGATTTAGTTCTGGGCCTCACCTGGAGTCTCTTCTCAAGCAATTGCTTCTTCCTTGTAGTTTCGGGATTATTTTTTGAACTATGCTGCTCTGTCTTCCAACTGCTACCATAGCTAGATTCCTCACACTGTGAATAAGCATGTGGTGAGTAGGATATCCCTCACAGGCATAACACAAAGCAATTCAAATTATGTGGTGCTTCTTGGTTAACATGACTATTATTTACATAAAGCATTAGAAATAAGATTCATCCGCATATGTTGCCTAAGCAAACAATCCCACCTAGTCACTATAGTTGAACTTCCAACCTAAGGTGAGTTAAGTAAAAGAAGAATGGATCTTAGCAGGCTGCATTTTCTTTGGATAGATGACTCATTTCTCACATGGTGGTTGATTCCTTTGTGACACATGAAAGACAGCGGGTGAATGTGAATGAGAAAGGTCACTTTGTTCAAAGTAGGAAAAATTGCTGTGATGTGATTTTCCTAACAGTCACTCATATTTATCCACATAAATGTAGACAGTGACAAAGCCAATACCAAAATGAAACACTTCCTGTTGGATATCTAGGGGAAAAGGAAAAAGAACTTCTCCCTGAAGATCAATCCAGCCATCTCCAGTGGCCATTTAGTTCTCATTCCAATAAATGGGACATTATCCTTATTTTAGTTACATATTACAAATGTGGTAGTTATGCTTTTGGGGGAAAATCTGCTTATCCAAAGTTGTTCTATCATGATAGGTTGGATATGGTCAAGTAAGCCCTAGCTTGGGCCTGAGCTAATTACAGCACCCAAAGAATTGGTGCCTGCTACTTGTTAAGCACTGTAAAGAATGTGCACACAGTATTGCCTCTAACTTTTTTCTGAATACTCAGTTTCATTCTCAGTCTGACATTACAACTTCTTTTTCCAAAACAGAGTTTCAAGGGACAAATTTTTAAAAGGCAGAGATCACAGTCCACATATTATTACTTGGTCCGTATGATAAAATCACAAAATACTAAGCTAGAAGAGACCATAGTGATCATTTTATTTATTTTATTGTATATATATATATATATATATATATATATATATATATATATATATATATGTATGTATATAGACACTAAGGCCTAAAGATTTGAAATGATTAATAGAGTAAGTCAACAGCAGAGCAGAGCCTAAACTTGGGCTGCTGAGATCCTACATGTTCTTTTTCTATGAATTAAGTTGCTTTTATTACATTTCCAAAAAAAAGTTATTACCCTGTTTCTTTCTAGGATTTTGGTTAAATCGGGTAGAAACTTGATTAAATCCTAAATTCTGGATTTTTTCCAGTATGTTTTCTCCACCTTATACACTTGCACCATTGTAACAACAACAACAAAAAGCTAAGTAACAAAATATTTTATATCATCCAAACCTCACCCTGACTCCTTCTTCCCTGAAATTGCTCTACTCTAGGGTCCATTTCAGTTTAGATTTCCTAATATTATTCTCTCTGGAGCCCATTCTGAGAAGAGGTAAAGAAGAAAGCCCTGGTTAGAGAACAATGGGGACCTGTAAGTGCATGAAGGCACTCTCAGTCTTCTCAGCGGGGCTATCTTCCTGAGAAAAAGCCATCAAAAGTTGCAATTTCTCCTATGGCTTATACCAGAGCTACCCAGGTCATCCATTTAGATTGACTGTTTAGCTGTGTGGTTGTTATAAGTAGACTGCAGGGTTTCATTGACAATTGTAAACTCCACAATATACCATAGGACTTCTTTTGGCCCCTGCTTCTTGGTTCATACATCATTTCTACCCCTATCAGTCTCTTTCCAACAATAAGTATTTGGCAAGTATTTTGTATGCCAGGAACTGTGCTGGCAGTAAAGATACAGGGATAAATAAAATAAACCAGGTACCATCCCCATGGAGCTAATATCCTAATCTGGCATGAGAAGAAACGAAGATAATAACTGGTCTTGTCAAAGAGTCTGAGGGAGATTAAAATGTTAATATGATAATGCCTGAGTAACTTACATGAGGTGGCTTAAGTTAAATAAATGGGTTAAGGAAAATCTTTCTGAAAAGGTAATATTTGAGCTGATTCCCTAAAAGGATAGCAAGTTGATGTGGCCGGCTAATAGTGAGCACATGAGATGGAAGTAAGAAGATGGAGGCAGGGCTGATCATGCAAGGCCTTAGAGACCATGGAAAGAGGTTTTGATTTTATTGTTAGTGTAGTAGAAAGCCATTGAAGGACTGTGGAGGGACTGACCTTTTTATAATCTCAAAATATAAAACTGGAAGAGACCACAGTGATTATTTTGTTTAAATATTTTATTCTATTATAGCGATAAGGGCAGTAATGCCTAGACAGTCAAAGTGACTAAGAGAGTAAGTCAATAGCAAAGCAGAGCCTAAACTTGGGTCTCTGAGTCCTAGAGAAAGACAAAAAGAAGGTAAAGTTCAGGAATGAGTAAAGAGGAGATTTTTTTTAAGATCATTATATAAGAGTAATGAATAACCATGGGATAAATATTATTTGGGTCATTTCTTCTAGATGAAGAAAATGGTCAGGCCAAAATATAGCCAAAGGGCTCAGTTCCAAAGTCCAAAACCCTGTAGCACCTTTCCTCTGGCAGAGGCAACATGGGACATTTGGATGTTTTTAGGTCATCATTCTCAAAATGTAAGAAATATGTTCCCAAATAACCCTAGTTTCCCCCTATTAATCCACTATGATTGTAATTAATAAGCTTTGTGCTATTACATTTTCTGCCATTACCATCTCCTATAATTCCACTTCCAAAGTTTGCTACCTATTATATGTAACTCAAGAGTGATATTAAATAGGATTCTGAAAGTTTTCTTTAATTTCTTAAGCTTTGTTATTCTCAAACATGTTTCCAAATGCCACAACAAATGTATAACAATGACCATCAGTGCTCAATATTTGTTGAAGGCTACAATAACTAAGTAGTGAAGAAAAATATATATTTTAAATAATTGATTGTTTCACACATTTTAAAGAGAACAAAGTTTAATTAGCAGAAATGTATTATTTATTTATAAATTTATTTAGATTTCTATATCCCTTTATGCTATCAGCATTTTGGGCAATCATGTTCATTAGTTATTTCTCAATACCTATAAGTACTTTAATACTTTACACATATTTTAAAAATGGAAAAATAGGTTAGCAGGGACGGGAGTTCCCAGCATGAGTGTAGGATATTGTCTAGCTGAAAAGCACTGAGATAGACTAGGATCCTTTCTGTAATCAAGAACAACCTTTGGTCTGTGAGTGCTGCCTTAACACAATGGAAAAAGCAAACTTCCTACATATCTGCACAGAAATGATCCATAACTTCTGACACATCCTTCCTTGGGAGTAATCTGGGAAATAGGCAATTCCTACTCTCATTCTGTTGCCAAGTCATTATGTCTTATTTCTAGGCTGATGAAGCATCTAAGTGGGGATATGTACACTTCACATATTTGATAATAAAGTTTATGCCATTAGGATAATGAGCCGGTCATGCCATGGCTTATTTGGTCTGTCTTTACCTTTATTTATACACATTCTGCAGATTCTGCAATCGATTCATAACCAATTAAAATGGTAATTATTGTAACTGCTTGTTGTTTAGTAAGAAATCAGGAATAAGTACAATGCTGATTATAGAAAAAAAGGCAATTCTTGTGACACCTTCAATACCAATTAAAGCAGCAAAGTGACAAACTGTTATTAAATGTATGCTATAAACTTAAGAACTTTATCCACTGACCTCAGTTAAGGCAATTCTAGGAAATTATCCCACAGATGCAATCATACAAGTGTACAAAGATATATGTATATGGATTTTCACTGCAGAATTTTTGTATAAGCAAAAAAATTTACAAAAATCTCAAATAACCTTCAATAAAGGAATAGTTAAATAAATAATGGTACATCCATAAAATGGAATATTGTGCAGTCATTTTAAAAAGAGACTATGAAAATGTCCAAGCATATTGTTCTTGAGTTACAAAATAGTATCCATGGTATAACTACACACACATTAAAATTTTCATAGAAAACTACTAAAAGGGTTTCTTACTAAGTAATAGGATTATAGGAGATTCTCAGTTTCTACTATTTGTATACCTGGTATTCTTTGAGCTTTTGTTTTTGTTGTTGCTATTATTTTTAATCTAGCCTGTACTGCTTTTGTAATCAAGAAAGAGTAAAGATTAAAATACAAAGTATCTGATTAAGAGTTGCTATATCTTAACAATAAAATATAAGATTGAATATGTTGAAGGTTAACTTTGGAATTCATGGATAAAAATTCTATTTACTTAAGAAAAAAACATGAATAGAAGAATTAGAAAATAGAGTTGAGAAAATCTATGGGAAAAAGTATTAAAAAATAAAGAGAAAATAGAAAATACAAGAAAATTACACTCCATTCTACACGTCTATTAACTGAGAATTAGGAGATCCAAAAAGAGAGAGGAAAGAAAACAGAGGAGAAAAAAAATATGAAAGAAATAATACAAGAAAATTTGCCACAATTGAAAAACACAAGTTTCAGGACTTCCCTGGTGATCCAGTAGCTAAGATTCTGCACTCCTAATTCAGGGGGCCCGGGTTCCATCCCTGGTCATGGAACTAGATCCCACATGCCGCAAATAAGAGTTTGCATGCTACAACTAAAGATCCCGCATGCTGCAATGAAGATCCTGCAAACGGCAACGAAGGTCCTGCATGCTGCAACTAAGACGTGGTGCAGCTAATTAAATAAATAAATAAACAATTTTTTTAAGAAAAACAAACAAGTTTCTTCACGGACCAAACAAGTGTTCAACACAATGAATATGAAACCCATATCAAAGTGTGTTATAGTGAAACTTTAGAACACTGAGAATAAAAGGATGATTCCAAACCTTCCAGAGAGAAAATACAGTGCACTTATAAAAGATTGGAAATTAGAATGGCATTGCACTTCTTAAAACAATACTGGAAGCTAGAAGAAGACATTGCCTTCAAAATTCTGAGGGAAAGTTATTTCCAATCTAGATTTCTGTATATAGCCAATCTAATGTGACAGTTGTAAGAATTTTTAAAATGTATCTCTCATGTTCCCTTTTTCCAAAAACTACTAGAGGATGTGCACCACCAAAAGAGGAATAAACTAAGAAGAAGTCATGGATACCAAGAGAGAAATTACTTCATACAGGAAAGGGATGAAGGAAATTCCCAGGATGATGAAGGGAAGTTTCAAGAAAGGACTGGGCAGTAAACCTAAAAAGCAACCAATCAGGAAGAGGGGGACAGTGGTTTCCAGGAAGGAGATCTCCAAGGTGGAAAAAAAATGAAGCTGATGGTTATCTGATGTGTTTGAATAAAGAAAGAAGATGAACAGATCTATTAATTTTCTTAAATTTACTTTAGACCAAACTGACTATAAGTTTTGCCTAATAGATGAGTTACCTTGTCAGTCAAATGGAATTCACTTCACTGTCAATTGTATGTTCTTAGAATGTTGTATTCTATGGTGAGTGACCAGGGGATTGGAAATGAAAAGTAGTTTGTGCTTAGAGTTACCTTCTGCTTTGCTGATGTGAAACACTGAATCCTTCACTGCCAGAGTTGAGGATCTTCCTGTGGTACTGCTAATTCAATGCCTAGCACTGAAAAATTCAGAACTGGGTATTTTGTCTTGTCCTTTTAACTGAATGCTGATCATGCTCATTGTTTTCAAGTGTGGGGGGGGCAGTATTTGAAGAGTGGGGAGGGATGCTTGATAAACAGTTCTTTGTCCACCCAATGTCTATAAAGACTGTCCTTAAATTCTCAGCTGTAACAACTGAATTGTAAACATATAAATAAATATATGTATTTACATGTGTGTGTGTACTCAACATAGCAATGTGACAACTAGTGAGCTACAGAAGGAAACAATAGCCAAATGCTCTCCCCTCAAAGACTTTATAGTCTAATGGAAAAAGTGATAATACATTATTATAAGCTTGATGAGTATAGTAAAAGAAGAAGAGCACCTAACAAAAGGATTTAACCTAATCTAGCCACAAATGCAAAATCAATTGCTCTTCACAGCTCTGTCTCCTTAACCAACATGTCTACTTATGCAAAAAGCATGTCATGAATCAGCAAACAGGGCTACACACTTTCTTTACTTTAACTGCTTAGTTTAGCCATCAGTATGCCCCAAAGTAAACATACTGACCCCTCAGAAATACAATATTTGTACTCCTGGGCAATTGCATTTTTCACTGGATGTAGATATAGTCTAAGATCCACTGTTTTTCTTTTGCATATTCAAAATAATCAATTCTGCCTAGAATTCTATACCTAGCCAATCAAACAAGCAAGCAAGCAAGCAAAAACCTTTCTACATGTCTAATTGCTACAACCCAGATTGGTCTGTCTCTGTCAATATCTCGAATTTCACAGCTATGCTGCCTTATTATAATTTGTGACTGCATAGTTTGATATTCTATATGTTCAAATAATATGTAATAGAATAAACCTCAATATAACTGACTTTAGGTGGAACTAAGGTACATTGAGAGATGTGCCAATTTTGTGATGAGTAGTAGGTCATCTTACTTAGTGAAAACCATAAACCAAAAGAGTTTAAATAAACAGTAACTAATACAAAGAAAGATGATGATAGTACTGAGCATCTCTTCTGGCTCAGAAAATTTTCATTTTCTAAATCTTAGTTATGAAAACCAGACAGATGATTTAAGAATAAAGGCTTGGGTGGTCTTCCTAATTCTGAAAACTTAAAACAATAACTGAGATTTTTTTACCTCAAGGTTTTCCATTTCTACCGATGACACTGATACCTAAGCTAGAACTTCAGATAAGAACAATGCTAAGGTAGTTCCCCAACTTAAATAAATATATAGAATAGCTATTTC
Organism: Kogia breviceps; assembly: GCF_026419965.1. NCBI lineage: Eukaryota > Metazoa > Chordata > Mammalia > Artiodactyla > Physeteridae > Kogia > Kogia breviceps. The sequence goes on along the minus strand of NC_081330.1, from coordinate 117,252,523 downwards.
TCAGAAGAGTTAAAACTTCAATGCTGCAATCGTACTATGACACGTTGTTTTCATCCTAAAGCTATCATCTTGAATGAATCAATGAGTGAGTTTCCAGGATAGTCCGATGGCAGACTGACTATCCTGGAAACTAGTATAACTAGGGTAACTAGTTACCCTGATCCACCTCTCAACTAAAAAATAACATCTTTTTAAATGTATTGATGAGCTGATACAAAAGGAAGAATTCTGTAGAAGTAAAATGAAGTGAAACCTTGGATTTAAGTTAACATCAAAGTCAGCCTTATCCTGAGAGTTTCTACTGGATCCTAGAGACTTTAGCCTTTTGCCTTGACAGTTGCATCGACATGGAAGGAGGTCAGGAGATAAAGTCCAGATGCCAAGAAACCCCTCATAAAAATGGGACCCAAAGGTGTAAGGGTAAATTAAAAAGAAAAATTGATAAAAACTAAACTAAACTAAAAAAACATGCAGAAGGGACAGCAAAAAAAAAAAAAATGCTGGTCTTAACCTTGACATTGGGTGGAATGGAAAAAATATCTCCCTTGAGAACTCATTCATAATGACAAGTTAGTTAACCCAGGAATTTGTAGTCCAAATTCATATTACCTGCATGACCAAAAAATATCTTGAGCAAAGAATATGATATAAAGTATCAACAGTTCAAAGTTGAAACTGCCCCCAGTTTCAACTTCCTCACTATAGGAAGGCAACACCAACCTAGGCTCAAGAATTCTCACAGATTAAGTATCAAGGATAAAACCCACTATCAATCTCATCAATTCCAAAGCACATATTTTTTTTACACTTTACATCTCTGTAATTGAAGTGAATCTCATAATTGAGGTATTTTACAATTACTGTCAGCCAGGCAGCAACTGGAATGTAGCTGTGACTGCCTATTCATGCATGAACACAAAAAGCGTCAGCATCAAGTTTTATAGAAAGAGAGTAAGAGACTTGGAGAAAGTCCTGGAGACAATAGTGAAGCACTCTTTTAATCCCTCCCAAACAAATGGTTGTATGGAGGGGAAGTACTGAATAAGAGTGTTCAACATTCAAAAAGCAGGTATCAAAAGACTAGTTCTTCATGAAGTACTAGAGACCCAGTACTCTAAGGTGCTCTAAGGTACCAGTAATGCTATAGTATTTGCTGGTTAGTTTGTGAGATTCACTCATTTTGGGTGTAATAATAACTGGTTCATTCTTGTCGCTATATAGTATTTCAGTTATAAATGTACCAAAATTTATCTATCCTTTCTACTGTTGATAGACATTTGGAGAGAAATAACCTACTCACACTTAAGGGGGTAAAGACATATAAATATGTATCTTCCTGTTCTTTTGAAGGTTCCCATCACTGAGATTATCTGACAGTTAGAAATGCCTTAAAAATAACTATTGTGTAGAGAAAATAGAAGCAAACTCTGAGCTCTTCTGGGACCTGCATGAATTACAGTGTACTTTTAAGGTTTTTTTAAAGAGTGATTCAGCTCACAGGCATAGCAAAATCACCTCACCAGTGATGCAGAAAAATTTAAGACAAAGTAAAAGAAAATCTGCAAAACCTCAAGAGTACCATTCTTTCACTACTGGATTGGCAAATGGCTTTCCAAGTTTAATGTTCATTAAGTTTGGGAAGTAAATTCTCTCTAAACAAACTTCTTAAACCTTTAGAAGGAAATGCTCAAATCTGAAGAAGAGTGCATAAGAAATGTGGTAACTCTAAAGGAGTAAAAGTCAGCACAAAACTTAGTGCATCCACATAGGAAAAAGAATGCTTCACTTATTCAAGAATATAGTTATTTTGCTTCATAAAAGCACACTAAGGCCAGAGGAATTCATACTATTTTTTAAAGTAAAATTGACTTAATTATATGTCTCTTAAGTCATGCTGGTATAGAACACGAAGTTCTGTGCATTATTTTTTGTACATCTCAGCTGAAGTGTTTAATTTTTTGTCTGCTACCTATTCATTGAGTATGAAAAAAATTGAACTATAAATTATAAGAAAATATACTTTGCTGATGAGAGAAAATAATACTCTAGAAAAAATGCATTATATCTTCTCATATGATATTGGACCTTACCAACTTTTGTTTAGTGGAAATGTAAGTAGTTCAACTTGAAGCAAGTGGACACATGAGTTCTGGAGATAAAGCTGGAAAGGTAATTTGAAGTCAGATTGGAAGTAGCTTGCTGTACAAAAGTATTTGAACTTTACATTAATAGACAGTGGGAACTACTGGAACTTAGGAATAGGTTTATAAAGTGAGATGATTAAAGCTGTGGATTTAGGAGGATAACTTGGCATCAGTATACAGGGAATTTATGAGAGAGGTAGGGGATGGAGAGAAGAATGGAAGAAGGATGGAGAGAAGGTGGCCTGTTAGGATACATTACCAAAAGTAAGGGGTAATAAGGACCTGAAATAGGACAGCAGCAGTGGGAATAGAGACAAGGAAACAGATGCCAATTATGTAGGCAGTCTTGTAACATCATTACATCTACCATGGACTGGGCAAATATCTAGCCACTATCTTAAATAATTTGACCTCCTCGAACACTGGTGGACAATAAGTTGTTTTGTCTAAATTCTCCTAATGTGAGTTGAATAAATATTTCCTATAATGGCAAAAATATATGTTAAGTAACATTAAAGATAGATGAGTAAGGCTACTCCCTGAGGAGCTGATAGTTTAATGGAAGGAATGTTCTAAATGCAATTGAGTAATAGAAGACAGATGAGAAATGATGTTGTAGTATAATACTTATTATTCCTAAGGCTTATCTTTAAAATTCCGTGATGTATTTTTACACCTGTATGCTTGTACATGCATTTCTCTGGAAGGAAACAAATAACTAATAATGGTGATTATCTCAGGAAAAAAACTGACTGGTAGTGAAGGGTTGGAGAGAGACTTGCTTTTCACCATGTACTCTTTAGTACCATTCGAATTTTGTACCATCTGCATATATTATCTATTTTAAAATACTTTCAAAAATATATGATTCTCTAAATTCATTCTTGTCGGATATTATGAGCACTTGGAAAAATATAACACATTCTATAAATGAGAGTGGCTATTACATTTTTCTATTCTTTTAAACATTGAGAGTGTTTTCTTTCCATCTTCGCCATTCATACCTAAATTAATCTTTAGAGGCAGAGAAAGAAAGTCGATTTGCCCAGATTTTGAAGTTATTCTCAAGTCTAAGATACATTTTATCAAAAATTACCAAAGTAAGGAGAGTAGAGAAAAATTCTAATAATCACACTGTCTAAGAGTTAATCTAGGCTCCAACACTTATAGCCTTATGCCCATGGCATAGTCACTTACACACTCTGAGCTTCAGACTGACCTATCTATAAATTATATAAAATAGAGAAAATAACACCTACCCTGTGTATTTTATAATATCATGTGTGGTAATACCCATAATAATCCATAAAGTGTATAAAGTGGCTAAGAAATATACACAATCACAGAAATCAGGTAGGTGAACATGCAACTTAACTTACTTTTCTAAAACTAAACATAACCTAGATTTCTGGTTCTCTAGTTTCACTGATAGCATAAAACTTAATCTTGTTAATTCAATCACTTTCAGATTTTTTTCTTACCCTCTGTGTGTTAATCAGTCAATTCTTCATTCCCCCTCTTCCTCTTCTTCTTACATCTGGTTCCAGGTGATTGGAGAAGCTGGTGAAAGGTGTTGATCTAAGTTCTTAGATAGGGTTAAGGAAGAGTCATAAATATATCTTTGTATCAGGGAGGCATGGGATATCTGATTCCCAAACCATCCCATCTTCACTAGCCTCTGCTGAGGTATAATTCATGTCATTTGGTTTTCTTCAAGGATAGCCTGGCATCTAATGATGTCTGCTAGTTCGCCATGGCCCTTAACCACCAGGTCCATCCATGTATTCTATGTCAATTCTGACCTCAGATTCCTCTCAGTAATTTAGTGTCCCAACCACCCTGAAGTGCAGAGGAATGCTGGGCAGCTTTCCCACACCACACTGGGATGCTTGTGGCTCAGTGAGGCTGCCTATCCCTCCAAACTTAGCCAGTACTACCTTCCCCATCAGCATCAAGCTGGAGATTGATATTCTCCAGAAGAACTGTCAGAGAATCATGATTCAGGTTCCCTCTGTTCTGGGCTCAACCAAACTTATCTGGTGTTTTTATCAATCCTCTCAACTTAGAAGGGGCAGGATATAGCATTCCCACATTCAGGATATGTATCAATGATACACACCAAGGACTAGCTCTTTTATTTTCATCTCCTTATTCTAACTCAATATCAATTTCTCTCAGTGATAACCAGCTCTTATGCTAAAAGTTTCATGCTCTGGGTCCTCCTCAGTCTTTTAGACTTTTGACACTCAATCTCTCCTACTTTTTTTTTTCACAAAAAAACTCATGTACTCGCCTTGGCTTTCAAGATTATTACCGTGAGTCAAAAAAGAAAATATAAGTAATCATTAAGACTGTAAACAAATTACATTTCTCCTTTTAGAAACATGGTAGGATGAACTTTCCCACTTATTTTGAAGTTAGGCTTAGCATAAGATCTGCTTTGGCCAATGAAATGCAAGAGGATGGCACATATATACAATGGAATATAACTCAGCCATAAAAAAGAAGGAAATAATGTCATTTGCAGTGACATGGATGGACCTAAGAGACTGTCATACTAAGTGAAGTAAGTCAGACAGACCAAATATCATATAATCTCGTTTATATGTGGAATCTAAAAAAAGGGTACAAATGAACCTACTTACAAAACACAAATAGAGCCACAGATGTAGAAAACAAACATGTTTACCAAGAAGGAAAGGGAGGGGATGGATAAATTGGGAGATTGGGATTGACATATACACACTACTATATATAAAACAAATAACTAATAAGAACCTACTGTATAGCACAGGGAACTCTACTCAATACTCTGTAATGACCTATATGGGAGTAGATAAATGTATATGTATAACTGATTCACTTTGCTGTACAGCAGCAACGAACACAACATTGTAAATCAACTATACTCCAATAAAAATTAATTTTAAGAGAAAAGAAATGTAAGAGGAAGTAACATGTCACTTCTGGGCAGAAGTAAAAGCCAATGTGCATTTTACTGCAACCCATTTCAACAGCCTTTAATATAGAAGCATGTGTTGAAATGGAGCCTCCATCAACCTGGGTCGCTGATCGCAATAAACAGAGCTCCTTCTCCCCACCTGTTCATGTTTGACATCGAGCATGAACAAGAACTAAAGTTTTTCTGGATTAAGCCACTGAGATTTGAGGGGTTTTTTTTGCTACTGTACCATAATCTAGACTACCCTGAATGATAAATAAATCAATCTGGAACTTTAATTCAGCTGTATAAAAACCTCTACAGACAGTATAGAAATATCACTGATTTTATTTGGAGAGCCATGGAGCAAAAAGATATCTAGGGAAAAAAATCTTGAGTTATTTGGAAATATCACCCATTTGTATGTATGTATCACCCATTTGAATGTTGAATTATTTGGAAATATCACTCATTTGTAGTCACATCATTTTTTAGGTATGAATGCCACCTTATAGGAAGAAGGTGATCATTTATAAAGGAAAGGTGAAAACTGTTTACCAGGTTGAAGCCTTAGGGAGTAATTAGAGGAAAGTAGCAGAGGAGAATTTAAGCTGAGCCAGGAAGAAAGAATAAGAGCAGAAGCTTCAAAATAAAGTAACCTAGTAGATGGTATACAATGGTTGAGTGACGCTGGAGGGACATTATGCTGCATTATAAATCCTTGCTAGAAAATATGGAGAAGAATCTATGCTTTTGTTCCCTTATTAACAGGAGACATCCATATTCATGATGGCCATTTAACTATTGTCTTTCAGTCCCAAATTTATTCTTTTATACTTTGTTTTGTGATGGTGGGGCATGGAATCTGCAAACTACATTTCCCAGATTCACCATGCCAGCCGAGAACTAGCTCTGGGGCACCTGCCACCAGAAGTCCAAACACAATCCATAGGTTACCCCAACCAGAAGTCTGAACAACGGAAACTCCCAACATGGCACCAGTCCTCAGCTGGACCACCAAGCAGGTTGATTATATGATACACTTTCCATCATGAAAACAGCAACAATTTTCTCACTGGAATAGACATTCTGGATATGGATTTGCTTCTGTGGTAGGTAGAATTCTAGGATGAGCCCCAATATCTTCCAACTCCTGGTACATATACCCTGTATAATCTCCAGGATTGTGAATTTAGTGAATTTTACTCCTCTGATTAGGTTATGTTATATGGCACAGTTGGTTTTAAGAAAAAGAGACTATCAGAGTGGGCCTGACCTAATTACAAGAGCCCTTTAAAACACAGGATTTTCGGGACTTCCCTGGCAGTCCAGTGGTTAAGACTCCGAGCTTCCATTGCGGGGGCACAGGTTCGATCCTGGTGAGGAAACTAAGATCCCGCATGCTGCGCAGTGCGGCCAAAAAATAAAATAAATAAGAGGGTCTTCTACCACTGGTCACAAGACAGGAAGTCAGTCAGAGAGTCAAAGCATGAGAAGAATGCAACATGCTTGCTGACCTGAAGATGCAGGGAACCACGTCATAAGGAATGCAGGTGGCCTCTAGGAGCTGAGAACAGCCTCTGACTGATAGCCAGCAAGGAAACAGGGGTCTCCATCCTATAGCTGAAAATAAGTGAATTCTGCCAACAAGAATGGACTTGGAAGCTGAATTTCCCCCAGAGCCTCCAGATGAGAACTCAGTCCAGCAACACCTTGACTTCAGCTTGTGACACTATTAGCAGAGAACTCAGCCACATCATCCCAGCTTTCTGACCTACAAAACTGTGAGCTAACAGATGGGTGCTGTTTTAAGCCAGTAAGTATGTAATCATTTGTTATGCAGCAAAAGAAAACTAATAAACCTTACCTGTCGGCAAAGGCCAACTGAAGACTACAGCAGCAGTTGGAAGTTATAGTTGTAGTTAACAAAAAATACCTGGTGAGGTTACTATAGTATTCTACAGGATGTGGAATATGCTTTGAACCAACCACAAATACATGACACTCTTTCTCCCATAGATTCAGAATACAGGAATCCTGGAATTACAAGAGGGGGCAATGAGAGTGGTTCCTGATTCTCTTATGTCTAATAACACAATTTGGGGTTCTACGGTCTACCTGAGAGGACAATGTTTCCATTTAATTGGAAGCTGAGACCATCGCCTGGTCATTTGGGGCTCCTCATACCACTGAACCAGTAGGCAAATAAGGGCTAGGGGGATCAATCCGTATTACTAAAGGACATTTCTACAAAACATGGAACAATGTCTACAATTCAAGGATTCTCTGGGGTACCACTTTATATTTCCGTGTCCAATAGTAAAAGTTAATGGAGAACTAGAGCAATCTAATTAAGAAAGGACTAATAAGGACTCAGACCCTTCAGGAATGAAGTTTGGGATTACCTTACCATGTAAAGACCCAATTAACTGATTTTCTGTCTCACAGTAAAGCAAACATGGAAAGAGTAGTGGAACAAAGAAGTTATAAATACCAACTATGACCTTCTGACTAGTCACAGAAATAAAAATGTAGTAGCTATGCATATTACTTCCTTGGTTGTTATGAATATATTAACTATATTGTTTTTCTTTCCCCTATTATTTTAATTAAAAGAGTTACTATTATCTGAATGGTTATTTCAACTTCCCCTTGTGCTCTTTCAGCCTTCCAACATCTAGGTTACCATTTCACTATATTAAATCCCTCATTCAAACACCTAGCATGGTTTCTGTTTTCCCCATAGGACTCTGACTAACACATCATCCTCGCCTATCTTTCTCGGGCCTCAGTTGTTCTGACCATAGCTTTGCATTGTACTTTCCCCTCCTTCCAAGTTATGTATCAATTCTGTTAATTTCTTTAATAAACAATTCACTATACATATTGTATGTCAACCTTCATGTGGTAATGCCCAGAACTGAATCCTTCAAGAACTGTGAATGATGGTAGAAAGGTGGTAGATGAGTGGTGAGGAAACACAGTTGATTTGGAAGGTAGGTAAGGGGAAAATATGTCACACTCTGATATACTGGCATTGGTATTTGGACTTGGGCATCAATCAGGGATTTAAATGCTAACCTTTACACATAGGAGGTAGGGTTAGGGTTAGGGTGGTTACCGGAACTAAACTTTCTTCTTTTTCCTAAAAATACCCTTTTAAAAAGAGATTTCATAAAAATTTTATTATGCACAGCATATATAGAAAAGGGGTAGGTTTTTTAAAGAATCCTGGTAGTTTAATTTGGGACTAACTAAGGAGAAAGTCCAAGTTGGTTGCCTGACGTAAAAAAATAAAATCACATAGCAAATCAAGTTGCTTGTTTGATGAAGCCAGATTGCTTGACTTTGCATAAATGATATTGTTTAAAGAAATACTTTAAAATAGAAAACAACTGTCTGGTATATAATAATTTTGTTTTCTTCAAATTAAAACAAAGGAAAAGAAAATGAAAAGTTATGCAACCATTCTGCAAGCTTAGTGCCAAAATGAATAAACGTGTGTTTTGGCTGCTCTGCAGAGACGACTTGACCTAATTGAAAGAGAAATGTGATGTCTTGTGACAGAGCTGAATAATTGTCTTTCAGAAAAAGAGAGTGGAATAATTATCCATCTTTTGTATTTCTTTCACATAGAGTTTATGATGACTATTTCAACTCTGTGAAATAACTCATACCACAAAAAGTCCAAAGCAGAGACTCTAATATTAGTAGTTTAATTCAGGGCCTTTACTAGTAAAACAAGTGCTTCTTCACCACTACAATCACTGATGAATCAGGAACCGTCCTTCATCTAGAAAGGTGATGTAACTGACTCACTATCTGTAAGACATGAACTTTAAGATTGTTTGGGGGTTTGGTTATTTGTTTTTATTTTTGTCTGTGTTTTTGTTTTGCATTTTTTTTAGTGTGTTTGCTTTTGTTTTCCCAGTAGTGGTTTAAAGTTTTTTCTTACCCATGCACAATCCCTGGCAGTTTCCCTCTTGACCAATGCACTGATTTGTTATGGGGAGTCTGTAACTAGAAACAGATTAATGTGAAACAGACATACAGAAGGAAAAAAATCCATCAACTCTGCCTCCCTACGCCATAACCAAAATAAGCTGCTCCTCCCACTTATTTGCTCATTTCTCTTTAGTTCCCAGGAAAGTGTGAGCTCCTTTGGGAATTAATCTTGTTTATCTTTTTATTCTCAGTTCCTAGATAATGCACTCAATAAATTCTGGTGTTTATAGGGGATCGCCTACCCTTCAGAAGAGTGCCATTACCAATGAAACAATATCAGTTATTTGACCAGGCTGCTAAATGAAGTTCATGGAAAAATGTAGAAGGTGAAAATACATTCTTAATTTGCATTCTTGCCCTTATTGCCATTTGGAATGCTAGTTTTTCACAAGCTTAATTTCAAAACCAGAACTCCATGCTTTATGCTCCTTAATGTCCAAAAAATGAGAGCTTTTATAAATAATTAAAGTTGTTAAGGGGTCGGTTTCTTTGATGAGCTTGGCTGCACAAAAGTAAAATCAACAACCACTCATTCAATTCATCTGATAAACATTTATTGAATAGCAGGTTGTGTGCTAAACGTCATGGATACAAAGATGAACAAAAGATAAATCCAAGTGTTTAAATACTACACAATCTTGTTGACCAAATAGATTTCTACAATGAAAGATAGAGTTATACTACAGGATATTATGGAACAGCAGGGTGAGGGCACCTATTCCAGCCCAGAGGGTTCAGGGAAGGTTTCCTAAACTGTGCCTTAAAGAATGAGTAGGAAACGGTCAGGCAGAAAGGATGGTTTGAGCAAAGACATAAAGAATAGAAAGAACATGGCATGTCGGAGGAAATGTAAACATTTAGATGTCACTGAAGCACAGTGAAGAAAGGAGTGGCAGAAGATGGCAGAAAAGGCAAGCAGTATCTAGATAACAGAGGGCCAACTTTTCCATATTATGGAATTTGGAAGTAAAGGGAGTCCTTGAGGTGTTTTAAGAAAAGCAATGACAGGGCTAGATTTGCATTTTAGAAAGATGATCTGAATTGGAATGAAGATGGATTTGAGGAGCACACTATTGAAGACAGGGAAAACAGTATTACAATAACCTAGGTGAAAGACTGTGAGGCCTTGAACTTGGAAAATAGGGGATGAGTTCCAAAAATATTTAGCAGGGTTTCGTGATTGACAGAATGTGAGCTGTGAGGAAGAGACTCCCAGGTTCCTAACTGGGACAGATAAGTGATTGTACTGCTTGCAAAGGAGTTACAGAATGAAAAAAAGGGGGAGGTGGTTTGGAGAAAGGATAAGAAGAATGTAAACAGACATGCTGAATCTGAGATAATGCTGGGGTAAATGACTGGAATTGTATATCAGAGAGTTAGATATGTAAGTATCCCTCCATCACATTATGGCAGTTGAAACCATGAGAGTAGACCTGAGGGGAGAACAGAGAAACTGCTAAGAGGAATAGTATCAACAATAAGAAATGAATTTCAAGGAGGGAATTATCAACATATCAAATACAGCAAAGAAGCCCAATTGGATAAGAACTGAAAATGTCCACTCATGTTTGATAATTAGTAGGTTTTGTAGAACACAATGAGAGAATTTTCAGTAGGGAATAAAGGCAGAAAGATGACTGCATTCGTTTCACTGATAAATGATAGATGAAGAAGTAAAGACGAGTTCAGACTTTTTAGGAGTTTATATGACAAGAGAGAGATGATGGTGGCTCAATTTGTTCTTTTATGAATTGCTCTTTTGGTGTCATATCTAAGTACTCTTTGTTTAATCCAAAGTCACAAAGACATTTTTCTTATGTTTTCTTCTAGAGATTGATTGTATAGCTCTAAGTTTCACCTTCAGGCTTATGATCCAGTTTGAGTTACTTTTTCCATATGGTGTGAGGATTAGGTAAAGGTTTATTTTTTAGCTTATTGATGTCGAATTGTTCCAACACCATTGGCTGAAAGAACTGTCTATCCTCAATTGAATGCTTTTGCAACTTTGCAAAAATCAGTTGGTTGCACCTGTGAGGGTCAATTTCTGGACTCTGTTCTATTGATTTTTTTAAGATTTATTTTATATTGGAGTATAGTTGATTTACAATGTTGTGTTAGTTTCAGGTGCACAGCAAAGTGATTTAGTTATACATATACATATATCTATCCTTTTTCAGATTCTTTTCCTGTATAGATTATTACAGAGTATTGAGTAGAGTTCCCTGTGCTATACAGTAGGTCCTTGTTGATTATCTATTTTATATATAGTAGTGTGTATATGTTAATCCCAACCTCCTAATTTATCCCTCCCCGCTATCCTTCCCCTTTGGTAACCATAAGTTTGTTTTCTAAGTCTGTGAATCTGTTTCTGTTTTGTAAATAAGTTCATTTGTATTTTTTTTTCAGATTCCACATATAAGTGATATATTTGTTTTTCTCTGTCTGACTTACTGCACTTAGTATGATTATCTCTAGATCCATCCATGTTGCTGCAAATGGCAATATTTCATTCTTTTTAATGGAATATTAATTCCATTGTATGTATGTACCACATTTTCTTTATCCATCCATTGATGGACATTTAGGTTGCTTTTCTGTCTTGGCTATTTTAGTGCTGCAATGAACACTGGGGTACATTTATCTTTTTGAAGTATGGTTTTCTCCAGATATATGCCCAGGAGTGGGATTGCTGGATCATATGGTAGATTTATTTATAGTTTTTTAAGGAACCTCCATACTGTTCTCCACAGTGGTTGCACCAATTTACATTCCCACCAACAGTGTAGGAGGGTTCCCTTTTCTCCACACCCTCTCCAGCATTTATCATTTGTAGACTGTGTCTAATCTTTCACCAATACCATACTATCTTGATTAGTTTTTATATTAAATCTTGAAATCAGGTAGTAGAGTCCTCTAACATTGTTGGGGATTTTTTTCCCCAAAACTGTTTTGGCTATTCTAGTTAATTTGCCTTTCAGTATAAATTTTAGAACCAGCTTGTTGATGTCTACAAAATAACTGCTGGTGTTTTGATTGGAATTTTGTTGAATTTTTAGATGAAATGGGAGAGAACTGACATTTAACACTATCAAATCTTCCAATTCGTAAACATGGTGAACATCTCCATTTATTTAGGTGTGATATTTTGATTTACCATAAAAAAATATATACTTGGTCTTCATCCCCCATTTCTGGCACAGAGCTCCTAAAACCCTTGTAATTTCTTAAATAATGAGAGTGATAAAGGAGTTTCTTTTCAGGTTAAGGAGGTGACTTTTGGAATGCCCCTAGGTCACATAAGGATGAGGGCTGGTCACCAGAGGGACCAACCATGTGATGGAAGCTTTCAGTTCCACCCTCCCCTCACCCCACCCCCAACTCCAGGGTGGGGAGACGGGCTGGAAATTGAGTTCAATCACCAATGGCCAACAATCCTGCCTATGTAATGAAGCCTCCATAAGATCGCAAAAGTACAGAGTTCAGAGAGCTTCTGGGTTGGTGAACATGTGGAGATTTTGGGAAAGTGGCATGCTCAGAAAGGGCATGGAAGTTCCACAGTCCCTCTCCATACCCTGCCTTATGCATCTCTCCATCTGGTTGTTCCTGAATTATATTCTTTTCATAATAAACTGGTAATCTAGTAAGTAAAATGGGTTCTGTGAAATGCTCTAGCAAATTAACTGAACCCATGCAGGAGGTTGTTGGAACCGAAGATCTATAGCTGGTTGGTCAGAAGCACAGGTGACAGACTGGCATCTTAACTGGGGGAGGGGGGAGGGCAAACTTATGGGACCAAACCCTTAACCTGTGGGATCTGATGCTATCTCTGGGTAGGTAGTGTCAGGATTGAGTTGAATTGTAGGACAATCAGCTGGTGTCCCAAGAATTGTTTGATGGTGGGAAGGTAACCCCCCTCTACGCATTGGAATTGGGTTCAGACCTTAGTTATTAGGTGTTCTTGATTTCTTTCATCAGTGTTTTAATTTTCACCATACAGATTCTGCACACATTTTGTTAGATTTGAAGCTAAGTATTTCAACATTGTGGTACCATTTCATCAATTTTGTTCTCTAATTGTTCATTGCTAGTATACAGAAATACAAGTGACTTTTTATATTGACTTTGTACCCTGCAACCTTGGTAAACTCACTTATTAGGTCTAAGAGCTTCTTTGTAAAGTCCCTGAGGCTTTCTATATAGACACCGTATCATTTGAGCACAGAGATAGTTTTTTTTTCTTTCCTTATAATCTGGGGATCTTTTATTTCTTTTTCTCGATTTACTACACTTAATAGTAAATTTCCAGTATGCTGAATTTCCAGAATTTCCAGTATGCTGTTGAATAAGAGTAGAAAGAACAAATACCCTTGTCTTGATCCATCTGATGGAGAAGCATTAGTCTTTCATCACTAAGTATTATATAATGCTGGCTGTAGTGTGGGTAACTCCCTCAAATAAAGGGAGTTGCCTTTTATTCCCTGTGTGCTGAGAAAATTTTTTTAATCATTAATACAGTAGTCCCCCCTTATCTGTGGTTTCGCTTTCTGAGGTTTCAGTTACTCTTGGTCTACCACAGTCTAAAAATAATAAATGGAAAATTCCAGAAATAAACAATTCATAAGTTTTAAACTGCATGCCATTCTGAGTAGCATGATGAAATCTTGGACCATCCAGCTCCATCCCTTTGGTACATGAATCATCCCTTTGTCCAGCATATTCATGTTGTATATGCTACCCACCCATTAGTACAGGAAAAATATAGAATATACAGGGTTTGGTACTGTCTGTGGTTTCAGTCATCCACTGGGGGTCTTGGAATATATCCCTTGTAGATGTTAAATTTTGTCAAATGCTTCTGGATCTATTGAGATGATATGTTATTTTTCTTCTTTAGTCTATTAATATGGTTAATTACATTGATTTTTTTCCAGCTTTATTGAGATATAATTGACATATAACATTGTGTAAGTTTAAGGTGTATAGCATGATGATTTGATACTCGTGTATATTGTATATTGTGAAATGATTACCACAATAAGGTTACTTAACATTCCATCACCTCACGTAATTACCATTTTGTTGTGGTGGTGGTAGTGGTGAGAACATTTAAAATTTAACGTTAACCACAGTTGCCATGCTGTACATTAGATTCCCAGAACTTATTCATTTTATAACTGGAAGTTTGTAGTTTTTGACGTATATCTCCTCCCCATCACTCCCACCCTAGCCCCTGGCTTCCACCAATATACTGTTTCTGAGTTTGGCTTTTTAAAATTCCACGTGAGATCATACAGTATTTGTCTTTCTCTGACATTTCGCTTAGCATAATGGCCTCAAGTTTCATATATGTTGTCACAAATGGCAGGATTTCCTTCTTTACTATGGCTGAATAATATTCCACTATAAATATATACCACATTTAAATATACACACACATATAAATCCATTCATCCATTGATGGACACTTAGGCTATTTCCATGTCTTGGCTATTGTGAATAATGCTGCAAAGAACATGGGGGTACAGATATCTCTTTGAGGTAGTGATTTCATTTTCTTTGGCCCAGAAGTGGGATTGCTGGATCATATGGTAGCTCTAATTTTAATTTTTTGAGGAACCTGCATACTGTCTTCCACAGTGGGTGTACCAATTTGCATTCTCACCAAAGTGCAAAAGCAAAGCTTCCTGAATGTTGAACCAGTCTTACATTCCTGGGTAAACCCCATTTGGCCATGATAGATTATCCTTTTTATATATTGCTAACATTTAGAAGAGGATTTTTGCATCTATTTTCATAAGGGATATTGGTATGTGGTTTTCTTTTCCTGTAATACCTTTGTGTTTGATATCAGGATAACGCTGGCTTCATAAAGTGAATTGGAATGTGTAACCTCCTCTTCTATTTTCTGGAATAATTGTAGCATTGGTGTTATTACTTTCTCAAATATTTGGTAAAATTCAACAGTGAAACCATTTAAGCTTGGAGTTTTCTTCAGTGGAACATTGATACCTATAAATTCAATTTTTAAAAACAGATATAGAGCTGTAACAGGTTACCCATTTTGTATTTTATGAATGAGTTTTGTGTCTTTCTAGGAATTTGTTCATTAAATCTAATTTGTCAAATTTATGGACATAAAGTTTTTTGTAGTATTCCCTTATTATCCTTTTAATGTCTGTAAGGTCTGTAATCATGCTCCTTCTTTTATTCCTGATGGTAATTCCTGATTGCCTTTCCTTTCTTGTTCAGTCTGGCTGGAGGATTATCAATTTTATTGATCTTTTCAATGAGTCAGTATTGCTTTCATTGTGTTTTTTCTATTATTTTGATATTTCAATTTCATTCATTTTTTCTCTTTATTCTTTTCTGCTGTCTGCTGGCTTTGGGCTTAATTTTCTGATTTTTTGTGTTTTTTATTTTGGAAGCTTAAATTTTTTGAGACCTTTCATTTAATGCCAAACATCTCTTTCTATGCACTATTACCCACAAACTTTGAAGTGTTATATTTTCATTCAGTTGAAAATAATTTCTTGATTTACATTGAAAATTACTCTTGAATCCATGGGTTATTTAGAAGTCTATTTTAAATTTTTTAGTTCTTTCTTTAAATTAATTTTTATTGGAGTATAGTTGATTTACAATGTTGTGTTAGTTTCTGCTGTATAGCAAAGTGAATCAGTTATACATATACATATATCCACCCATTTTTAAGATTCTATTCCCATATAGGTCATTACAGAGGACTGAATAGAGCTCCCTGTGCTATACAGTAGGTTCTTATTAGTTATCTATTTTATACATAGTAGTGTGTATATGTCAATCCTAATCTCCAAATTTATCCCTCCCCCACTTCCCCCTTGGTAACCATAAATTTGTTTTCTATTTGTTTTCTATTTCTGTGACTCTATTTCTGTTTTGTAAATAGGTTCATTTGTTTACCATTTTTAATTTTTAGAGAGTTTGATTCTTTAGAGAGTTATTGATGCCTAGTTTAATTTCATTATGGTTAGAGAATATATTTTGTACATTTTTTTAAACACCTTTATTGAAGTATAATTGCTGTATCTTTTTTTTTCCTTTTTTTTTTTTTTTTTTTTTTTTTTTTTTTTGTGGTACGCGGGCCTCTCACTGTTGTGGGCTCTCCCGTTGCGGAGCACAGGCTCTGGACGCACAGGCTCAGTGGTCATGGCTTACAGGCCCAGCTGCTCCGCGGCATGTGGGATCTTCCCGGACCAGGGCACAAACCCGTGTCCCCTGCATCGGCAGGTGGATTCTCAACCACTGCACCACCAGGGAAGCCCTGCTGTAACATTTTTAATCTTTTAAATTGGTTAAGGTGTTTTTATTGTCCAGAATAATGTCTATCTGAATGAATGTTCATGTACATTTATAAAGAATTTCTATTCTGCTGTTGTATATAGTAATGTATAAATGTAAATTAGGTGAAGTTCATTGATACTGTCATTCAAATCTTCTATATCTTTGCTGATTTCCTCTCTACTTGTTCTACTGATCACTGAGAGAGGTATATTGAAGACCTCAAGTATAATTGTAGATTTTTCTGTTTCTCCTTTCTCTCATTTTTTGCTTCATGTATTTTTAAGTTCTGTGGTTAGCTGCATACATGTTTAGGATTGTTATGACTTTGGGGTAACTAAAGCCTTTCATTATTAAATAATGTCCCTCTTTTGTGCCTGGTAATTTTCCTTTTTCTAAAGTCTATTTTGTCAGATATTAATATAACCACTCCAGTATTCTTTTTACTAATGTTTACATGGTATACCTTTTTCCATCCTTTCACCTTTCTTTTGTAGATTTTTTTACATATAGTATATTTATATTTGGTATCTGATATATTTATATTTTTTTCCAGTAGAAATAGTGTATTTATATTTGGCGTTTTTTCCAGCTTTTGCTATCATAAAAATGTTGCTATGAACATTCATGTACGGAATTCTGTGTGAACGTTAAGTTTTTATTTTTCTGGGATAAATGCCCAAGAGGACAATTGCTGAGTTACATGGTAGTTTCATGTTTAATTTTGTAAGAAACTGCAAAGCAGTTTTACAGAGTGGCTGTACCATTTTACATTCCCACCAGTAATCTGTGAATAATCCAGTTTCTCCACATCCTTGCCAGCATTTGGTGTCATTCTTAATTTTAGCAATTCTGATAGGTGTGCAATATCTCGTTGTGGTTTTAATTTGCATTTCCCTAATGGTTAAGGATTTTGAACACCTTCTCATGTGTTTTTTGCTATCTGTATATCCTCTTCAGTGAAATGTCTGTTTCTGCCTTTTGCCCTTTCTCTAATTTTTTATTGTTGATTTTTGAGAGTTCTTAATATATTCTGTATACTAGTTCTTTGTCAGATATGTGGTTTGCAATGTTTTCTCCTAGTTAGTAGCCTGTATTTTCATCTGTTTTTTTAAACATCTTTATTGGAGTATAATTGCTTTACAATATTGTATTAGTTTCTACTGTATAACAAAGTGAATCAGCTATATGTATACATATATCCCCATATCCCCTCCCTCTTGTGTCTCCCTCCCACCCTCCCTATCCTGCCCCTTTAGGTAGTGACAAAGCACCGAGCTGATCTCCCTGTGCTATGCGGCAGCTTCCCACTAGCTATCTATTTTACATTTGGTAGTGTATGTATGTCCATGCCACTCTCTCACTTCATCCCAGCTTCCATCTTAATATAGTGTTTCACAGAGCAAATGATTTTAATGAGGTAAATTTTTCCTTTCATGAGCCTATTGGGATCATGTCTAAGAAATCTTTGCCTCAGCTTAGATTCTGAAGATTTTCCCTTATTTCTTCCTGAAAATTTTATAGTTTTACATTTAAGTCTTTCATTCTTTTTGAGTTGAATTTTGTATAAAGTGTGTGGTTTAGGTCAAGTTTCATTTTGGGGTGGGGTCTACATATGTCCATTTGCTCTAGGCACTATGTGTTATTTTATTAGTGCATTCCTAAGTATTTAATTTTCTTTGGAGTGATTATAAATGATATCATGTTTTTAAGTGAATTTTTTATTAAGATAATTGTAGATTCACATAGAGTTGTATGAAGTAATACAGAGAGCTCCCGTGTACTCTTTAGTTTCATGCAATGGCAACATTTTACATAACTATAGTACAATATTACAACCAGTACGTTGACCTTAATATAACACACTGATATTATTAAGATTTAGAGTTTTATGTGTACTTATCTGTATGCATGTGTATTTAGGGGTATGCAGTTTTATCACATGCATAAGTTTATGTATCCACCACCACAATCAAGACACTGAACAGTCTGATTAACAGAAGGACTGTTGTGTTGCCCTTTTATAAATATACCCATCTACCCTCACTGTCCCCTAACACCTGGCAAACACTAATCCATTCTCCATTTCTAATATTGTCACTTCAAAAATGTTATATAAATGGAATCATACAGTATGTAAACTTTTAGAACTGGATTTTTTCACTCAGTATAATCACCTGGAAATTCATCCAGTTGTCACATGTATTAATAATTCTTTCTTTTTTATTGCTGCCTAGTACTCTGTGGCATGTATGTACCACAGTTTGTTCAATCATTCAGTTATGAAAAACAACTGGGCTGTTTCCAATTTCTGGCTATTATAAATGAAGCTGCTATGAATATTTAAGTACAGGTTTTTGTGTGAACACAAGTTTTAATATCTCTAGGGTAAATGACCAAGAGGGAATTTGCTGGATTGTAAGGTAATTGAATGTTTAGTTTTATGAGCGACTGAAAAACTGTTTTCCGGAGTGGCCATACTATTTTATACTCCCACCATCAATAGATGTAAGTGATCAGTTTCTCTGTAACCTCTCCAGCACTTGGTGCTGTCACTATTTTTTATTGTAGCCATTCTGATAAGTGTGTAGTGGTATGTCATTGTGGTTTAACTTGCCCTTCTCTGATGACTAATGATATTGAGCATCCTTTTATTCCTTGTCTTCTGTGTATTTTCCTTGGTCTCTTCATGTCTTTGCTCATATTCTAATTCTATTGTTTTTTTTTCTTACTTTTGACTTTTGCGAATTCTTTCTACATTCTAGATATTAGTCCTTTGTTGGATATGTGCTTTACAGATACATTCTCAGTCTGTAGCTTTGTCTTTTCATCCTTTTCACATCGTCTTTCACAGATGAAAAGTTTTGAATATTGATGAGGTCCAACTTATCAATTTTACCTTTTATGTATCATGCTTTTGGTATCTAGTCCAAGAGCTCCTTGCTCACCCTAGATTCCAAAGATTTTCTTTCAAGATTTTTCTTAAAAGATTAATACTTATAAAACTTATATTTAAGTTCATCACATATTTTGAGTTCACTTTTGCATAGGTGTGAACTTAAGATTGAGGGTTTTTTTCCTCTTGGTGTATGGATTTCCAATTGCTCCAGCACCATTTGTTGAAAGACTATCTTTCCTCCATTGGATTGCTTTTGGATCTTTGTCAAAAATCAGTAGGGCTTATTAGTGTGGGTCTATTTGTTGGTTCTCTATTCTGTTCCATTGTCCTATTTGCCTACCCCTCCATCAATACCATGTTGTCTTTATTACTGCAGCTATATGGTGAGTTTTAATATTGAGTAGAGTGATTCCTCCCAATTTATTTTTTCTTGTCAAGATTGTTTTAGGTATTCCAGGGTCTATTCCTATCCATATCAATTTTAGAGTAAGCTTGTCTATATCTACATATAAATTTGCAGGAATTTGATAGGAGTCACACTAAATCGATATATAAATTCAGGGAGAACTGAAATCCTTATTATGTTGAGTTTTCCAATACATGTATATGGTATATCCCTCCATTTATTTTGGTCTTTTTTTAATTTCTGGCAGCAGCATTTTATAATTATCAGTACACAGATCCTGTACATGTTTTGTCAAGTGTATTCCTAAGTATTTCATTTTCTTTGGAGCAATTTCAAATGGTACATTTTTAATGTTGTTTTCCACATGTTAATATAGAGAAATGAGATTGATTATTTATCTAGATCTTGTGGCCTGTGAACTTATACCTTGCTGAACTTACTTATTAGCCCTAAGAGATGTTTTGTAGATTCCTTGGGATTGCCTTTTATTTCTTGATTTTATGCCTGCCAAATCTGTCCATTTCTGATAGAGGAGTGTTGAAATATCCAACTATAATAGTGGATTCATCTATTTCTCCTTGCAGTTCTATCAGTTTTTGCCACACATTTTTTTTTGTGTGTGTGTGTGTGTATATGTGGTACGCGGGCGTCTCACTGTTGTGGCCTCTCCCGTTGCAGAGCACAGGCTCGGGACGCGCAGGCTCATTGGCCATGGCTCACGGGCCCAGCCGTTCCGCGGCATGTGGGGTCTTCCCAGACCGGGACACGAACCCGTGTCCCCTGCATCGGCAGGCGGACTCTCAACCACTGTGCCACCAGGGAAGCCCTGCCACATATTTTGATACTCTACTGTTAGAGAGAGTTAGGCGCATACAAGTTAAGGATCATTGTGTCTTCTTGGAAATTGGACCCTTTTATCATTATGTAATGTCCCTCTTTATCCCGGATACCTTTCCTTACTCTGAAGTCTACTCTGAAATTAATGTCTACTCCTGCTTTCTTTAGATTAGTATTAGCATGGTACATCTTTGTACACCCACTTACTTAGATTAATCTATATGTGTCTTTATATTTCAAGTGGGTTTTTTATAGACAACATATAGTTTGGTCTTGTTTTTTGATCCACTCTGACAATCTTTGTCATTTAATTGATGCATTTAGACGGTTGATGTTCAAAGTGATTACTGAGATAGTTGGAGTAATAGCTAGCATATTTGTTACTGTTTTCTATTTGTTGCCCTTGTTCTTTCTTTCTACTTTCATCTTCCACTCTTTTTCTGCCTTTTGTGCTATAGCTAGGTCTTACTATTTTAACCACTTTGACAGTCTCAGCCTTTAAGTGTTAGTGGTTGTCTTAGAGTTTGAAATATACATTTACAATTAATCCAAGTACACTTTCAAATAACACTATACACTTCTTAGGTAGTGTGGGTACCTTATATTACCAATTCCTCCCTCTTGTCCCTTATGACATCCCTTATCACATCACTTATCCATAAGCTATAATCACCCATTATATTCATTTGGGAAGTTTCTATTAACATATGTTCAAGCTCACTAATTCTTTTCTCAGCTATGTCTAGTCTACTGATGAATCCACGAAAGGCATTCTTCATTTTTGGTACAGTGTTTGTGATTTCTAGCATTTCCTTCTGAGTCTTAGAGTTTCCATCTCTCTGCTTACATTACCTATTTGTTTCTGCATTTATCCAATCTTCTATTATAGTCCTTAGGATGTTAATGATCATTATTTTAAATTATCACTGTGATAATTCCAAAATCTCTGCCATATGTGAGTCTGGTTCTGATGCTCGGACTGATTCTTCAGATGGCTTTTTTGTTTTGGTTTGGTTTGGCTTTTGTTTTGTTTTGCCTTTTAGTATGCCTTGTAATTTTCTTGTTGTTGTTGAAAGCCAGACATGATGCATCAGGAAAGGAAATGAGATAAACAGGCCTTTAGTGTGAGGTTTTATATTTATCTGGCTAGGAGTTAGGCTGTGTTTATTGTTTGCTATAACTATAGGTATGGGAAGCTAAGATTTCTTCTAGTGTCCTTGTCTTTGTCTTCTGTTATCTCTGGGTTTCCCTAGAAGCTCTTTCTTAACTTCAGCCTGAGACTTGCAGTTCTTTCAGCTGTAATTCCCTATTATTATACAGAAGCCCTGTTGATATTGTGGAAAGACGTGGAAGAAGGAGAAGCATTACATATTCTTATCAAGGGAGCTTCATCTTTCACTTGTCCTGGGCCCCTGGGCTGTAACCTTTGTGAGTGCTTCTCAGCTTTTTTCCTTTCCTTAGATGAGACAGGAAGGCTAAAGGAGGATGGAGATGGGTATTTCCCTTCTTCCACATTGGTTAGTCTCTGGTAAAATCCATGTGGGTTAGTATCTGGTAAAATAGTTTCTCTTGAGAACAGGTCTTTGTTAATAAGAACAGAATGCCCTGGGCATATTTCAAAATAATTACTTCTCCCCTTCCCCTGCCAAAAGCAAGAGGGGATTTTTCTCCAACCTTCACACTGAGAATCTGGTGGTGCTCCTGGAGATTTAACTCAGAAGTATGGGTGTCCCCCTAAGGCCGAGTCTCTAGGAGTTTTTAATCTCTCAGGCTAGTCCATGCTCAGTCTCCAGCAATGTGTTCCTACCAGGCTCCAGCTACAGCTTCTGATCCTGGTAAGGTGCAAGTCTCTGTACTCAATTGTCTCTCCAGTTTAGGGAGCTGTGATTTTCCCAATGACTTCAATTTGCTGACAGATCTAAGAAGAGTTGTTAATTTTCAGTTTCTTCAGCTTTTTTCTTGTAAGGATGAGAATGACAACTTCCAAGCTCTTTACATGTTGGACCAGAAACTGTAAGTGAATTGTGGGGATTATTTTTAGCCATCCTGCCAATCTCTTTTTTAATTGGTATATATAGACAATTTACATTTGTTATTTATTGATATGTTTTGGCTTAACTTGGCCATTTGATTATTTGTTTTCTGTTTATTTTCTCTGTTTCTCATTCTGCTTCTTATCTTTTCTTATTTCTCAGTGGCGTATTTGAACATTTTTAAGAATTCTCTCCTGTTAAATGTATAGTGTTTTTGAGTACATTTCTTTGTGTAGTTTTCTTAGCAGTGTTCTACATATACACAATATACACATATATGTATATAACATAACAATGAACTGGTTTCAACATTTTACCACTTTGAGTTAAGTATAGAAAAATGACTTCCATTTAGGTCCCTTTATGCTCACCATTTAAAAAGCATATTTTTAAAAAGTGTGTCCTCTACTTATGTTAAGCACCGAGCAGCTGGTGTTATAATTTTTGCTTTGGCCTTCAAATATGCTTTAAGAAACTCATGAGAAGTAGGATAATCTGTTACATGTACCCCTATATTTACACATTCCAATTTCCTTTCCTTTCTGAAATTCCACGCCTCCTTCTGTTATCACTACTTTTCTGATTAGACAAGTTACTTCAGCCATTCTTTAATGGGAGGTTTGCTAGAAAATAGTTATCTTAGTTTTCCTTTGTCCCAGATGTCTTTATTGACCCTTCATTGCAGAAGGATGTTTTTGTCAGATATAGAACTTGCTGTTGACAATTCTGTTTAGTTCAGTGCTTGAAAAATGTTCTGCCACTTACTCCTGATCTCCATATTTTCAGATGAGAAATCTGCTGTCATACCAATTGGTGTTTCCCTGTAAGTAATGCAGCATTTCTCTCTGGCTGCTTTCAAGATTTATTTTTTTGTCTTTAGTGTTCAGAAGTTTAATTATGATGTGTCATGGCAAGGACTTCTTTGGGTTTATCTTATTTGGGACTTGTTCAGCTTCTTGGACTTGTAGGTTTATTTCTTTTTCCAAATTTGCATCATTTTCAGCCATTATTCCTTGGAATAATATTTCAGTCCCACTGTCTCTCTCCTTTCCTTTTGGAAGTCTGATGATACAAATGTTCTTTTTTGCTATTGTCCCATAGGTCCCTGAGACTCTGTTCAATTTTTTTCCAATCTATTTTCTCTTTGATTTTCAGATTGGGTAAATTCTACTGATTTGTACCCTGGTTCATTTATTCTATCTCTATTTTCTCTACTCTATATTGAGCCACTGAGTGAGTTTTTCATTTTGATTATTGTGTTTTTAGTTCTGTCCTCACCATTTATTCTTTGTTATAGATTCTTTTCCTTTGGTGAGATTTTTACTTTTTCAAGAAAATTCATAATTTTTCATTAAGTCATCTTTGTGATAGCTGCTTTTAAAATTTTGTCAGATAATTCCAACATCTGAGTCCTCTTGATGTTGACATCTATTAATTGTCTTTTCTCATTCATGTTTGATGTTTCTGGTTCTTACTGTGCTGAGTGACTT
The DNA here is from genome assembly GCF_026419965.1 of Kogia breviceps. NCBI lineage: Eukaryota > Metazoa > Chordata > Mammalia > Artiodactyla > Physeteridae > Kogia > Kogia breviceps. Next base: position 117,228,451 of record NC_081330.1, on the reverse strand, counting down.
TTTATTATATCCTCAACATTTTAGAAATGTATTATGAGACTATGGATCCTATTTAATCTTTATTTGATCAGGCAGTCCACCTGTTGAGGTGTAGCTCCCACATCAGGTGGAGTGTGTGTTATGTTTCCTGCTGGTTCCTGCCAACACTACCTCGGCAAAAGCGGGGAAATGACTCACACTGTCTCATTGCAGATAGGTGGGGTGGAAGGTCAGCTCTTCCTTCAGTCCTACTGATCCCTTCTTGGTGAAACTAGGATGCTGTCACGTGGGTGTAGAGGCTCAGCTTCCTACTAGGTCCCTTTGACAACATCAGTGAGGGGACAGAAGTGTTGTCTAGACTTGCTTAGCACCACATCATTCAGTCTCATTGTTACTGGGTGAGTTTGGAAGTTCAACTTGGCACTGGCCTTGTTGACACCAGAGGTAGTTGGAAAGCAGGGTGCTTACTAGGCTTCACTTGCACCACTTATTTAGTCTCATTGATCCCAGAAGAGGTGGAGGCTTAGTTTCCCACTGAGTCCTTTGACATTGGAGAGGGGGTATAGCCCCATCTCCCACCACCTCGTTAAACCTTACTGCTGCTAGCTACAACTGAAGCCTCAGCTCACCTCTGAACCCCACTGAAACTACCCTGTTGGAGGAGTCTGAACACTGCCTGATTCTGCCAGGTGGAGAATGAAAGATCTACTCCCTGCTCAGCCCCACTAATAGTACCTTGGTAGGGGAATCAGAGCACCATCTGCTTCCATCAGGCAGGGGATGGACAATCAACTGCCCATGTGGTCCAATCATTACTACCTCTACAGGAGAATCAGATAATTGTTGTCTGCTTCAGATCCCCACTTAGCTTGCTAACACCACCTAGTGGAGAAATCAGAGTGCCACTTACTTGCGCCAAGAGGACTATCACTGAGACATACTTTTCCCCATGTTGTTTCTCTGGTATAGCATGGGTCTTGCCAAGGTTTTCTGTTATTAGGCCACGCTTTTCCTGGTACTTTGGCTAGAGAGTGGGAATTGGTTTTTTTGCAACTTTGTTTTGTCTTTGCCTCTTGGTAGTTCTGGGTGGGAGGCTTCTGCCATACCCTGTCTCAGCCTGGATGGGAGGGGAGTTTGGGGGAGAATGGATACACGTATATGTATAGCTGAGTCGCTTTGCTGTACACCTGAAAATATCACAACATTGTTATTTGGCCATACCCCAATATAAAATTAAAAGTTAAAAAAAAAAAGAATATCTGGGAGACAACAAGGAAACCCAGGGAACTCATCACTGTGTCTTTCCTCAAGTCAAAAGTTACCTAGACTGGGGCTTCCTTGGTGGTGCAGTGGTTAGGAATCGACTTGCCAATGCATGTTACATGGGTTCAAGCCCTGGTCCAGGAAGACCCCACATGCCGCAAAGCAACTAAGCCCATGTGCCACAACTACTGAGCCTGCACTCTAGAGCCCACGTGCCACAACTACTGAAGCCTGCGTGCCTAGAGCCCGTGCTCCGCAACAAGAGAAGCCACCACAATGAGATGCCCGTGCACTGCAATGAAGAGTAGCCCCTGCTCACCACAACTATGTTCCTGCGTGCAGCAACAAAGACCCAACGCAGCCAAAAATAAAATAATTTTTTTTAAAAAAGCTACCTAGACTGTCAGCCTTCTTTTTACCTTTCAGAGTCTATGATTGTTTGTTATGTTATGTCCAGGATTTTTTACTTGTAAGAGGGAGAACCTGGAAGGAATGGGGCTAGAACCAGAGGTCTCCCCAATGGTTATTTAAAGAAGATAATGTTTTCTGTTTGTACCTTACTAGAACTTTTTTTTAAATAGGGATTGAATATTTAATTTTACCAAAATTTTTTCCCATATATATCTGGAGGTTGATTTGTGTTTTGACCTTTAATCTACTAATTAGGGTTAGGATGGACATTTAGGAAAACTTCACATAATGGCCTGAACTTTTTTTTTCTATGAAGGAGGCAAGACAGTTTATTGACCATCAATTTTTAAAATTTAAAAATAGGCTTTAAAATTCGCCAGTTTTGTGAAGAACCTGAAATGTATACTAAAGGCTTTGATATTTAATGTTATTAGGATACATAAGTGAAGGCTAGAAGGTACCAAAGAATCTAGTAAACCTAGAGTCTTCCAGTGAAGCTGCAATCTTCTCAAATAGAAGTATGTAAAACTTTACTGGTAACCATGTTAATACTTATATGTGGGATTTATTAGTATGAGAGCAGCTGCTCAGCCAAGTGGCTCCCAATATTTTGCTTCAGCTGACATCAACATGCTACTCCTGTATATGTCATCTGACAACTGCTTAAAGCCTTCTTAATTTCTCAATGTTCCAGAAATATGTAAAGGTTATGATGAAGGCAATATTCAGTCTTTAATTGGTTCCTAGACAATGGTCACATGTTGAACCATCAGAAGTCCATCCTAATTTCCTGTATGTACAAAATTACAGGGTAGAATTTAATTCTTAGATTTAAATTACTTACCACAAACAGACCAAAATTGACCAGCTAAATACATAGGGTAAAACTATGCCTTTAAAATCATGTATTAAGTGATTAAAATTAAACAGAATGTATAAAAACTTGACTCCTAATATTTCTTTTCAGGGATTTTTCGGAAACAAAAAAGAATGAACTATAGATCCATGTGTCAATATGGATGAATCTCAAAAACATTACACTGAGTAAAAAGAAGCAAGACACAAAATGTATACATTGCATAATTTCATTTACATGAAATTCTAGAATGGACAAAACTAATAACCTATGATGACAGAAATCAGATTATGGTTGTTGTGGGGGACATTCACTGAGGTGGGGCATAAGGGAACTGTGATGAGAATGTTCTGGGTCTTAGTAATGGTATGGGTTATAAAGTTTATGCATTTGTCAAAACTGAACAGTACACACAGAGTATTTAGCTGTATTTAAATTGTACTTCAAAAAAACTCAAGATCTATATATAAGACTAAAAGACTTAGGAAGTGTACTGGCTAAATAAGTTTTCCACTCCCCCAGATTAAATAAAAGCCTTAGCGATGTAGGGCAAAGCAGGGAGGAAAATCTGAAGAGAGAAAACAAGAGAGCCAGATGTAGTGGAGGAAGGGAGGGCTGCTCTAAGTGTGAGTATGTGAGACGGTATAAAAAATCCTGGGTAAAGACCAAGGAGATGGTAAACCTTTAAGAAAAGTCCTTCAAACTATTAAAAGTGCAATAGCTATTGTTTGCCCATATTGGAAAGGGCCAGTGGAAACCCAATGAATTTCCAGTGGGGTGGCATCTGAAAGTCCTGGAGTTAGAGTAGCTATGAAGGGAAATAGTTAATGAGCCTATGAGAGATATACAGGTGTTACTAATGACCACTAAACTAGAAGAATGTACAGCTGGCATCAAGACAGGTATATAGTTTGACTATAGCAGATGTCAGCATGCCAGGGATAGGCCCAAGGATTAGATAGGAGAAGTCACATTACAGAGGACGTCAGTTTAGGACACAACCAAATCAAACATAACAAGTACATGTGCCTACTTTATGGAAACTTTTAAATATTTGTTTAAGCTTCCTTCCAGCTTTACATCTACCTTGGGGAAGGGGAGAAGGCAAAACCCATGAATTTCTTTAAGAAAAATGTTAAAGGTGACCAACTTTACCTGGTTGTGACCAAATAAAACTTTCTGAGACATAGATAATTTTTCTGTCACTAGATGAAATTTTCTGGGCACTTGAGTTAGAGATTACATTTAGTTACATAAAAAGTAAAGCTTCTCTTTCTGTATGTGCCTGTGTTAAACTTACAGAAAAGTTGCAAAAGTAGTACAGGGAGAGTTCTCTTATATTCCTTATCCCTCACCCTGCTTCCCCTAATGTTATAACCATAGTTTGATTATCAAGAACAGGAAATTAACATTGATACAATATTATTAACTAAACTACAGACTTTATTCTAAATTCACCAATTTTTTTCCACTAATGTCTTTTTTCTGTTCCAGGATCCTATTCAGGATCCCACATTGCCATCACAACTGAATTTGCAGTCTGAGAAATATATACTCATTAGATAACTGCAGACATTCTTCATTTCTCCAACACCTTTAAACTGAATTGAAAATTTGGGTTGGCTGTTATGAACATTTTCACTGATCATTATATGTGTACAAACGCCTCCCCAAAAGTCTATTTGTGATAAATACTGGGGGAGGAGCAGATTGCATGGTGATTTCTTCTATTTTAATGAAACCTTGCATTTGGTTTCATCGTAGCAAACAACTTTCTAGGAGGCTTGCCTTCTACTTCAATGATTTTGCTTACTTTCTCTTGAAAAGTCTTCTATGTATCTCTATAGGTGGTTACAAATTTTTCTTGAATGCTGATGCTATGGCAATAAGTTTTTCTTCTGAAACAATCAAACCTTCTTTTGCTCATGATTCTGATATGTCACTATACTAACTCATTTCTCTTGAACAGCAAAATGTTTTGGCCACATATGCTGCTTAGATCTGAGGCATGAGAATTCACCGCATTTGATCACAAATCTATGCAACCAAAAGTGTTTTGACGTGCTAAATCAGCCCATTCCTATTCAAATTACCACTGATCATATTGGTCCTCCTTCCAAACTATTTGATGATAGAGCTTAGCCGATGTCTATGTCTTAGGAAGTCATTAGGTACTGGTGAATTTTGGAAACAGGTTTTGACTACACTCATTTGGGAAAAGAAAGATCATTAAAGTAGAACATCAAAGTCAAATTGTCATAAATTTCCTTGCTTGAGAAAATTTTTCTAACAGTTTATGGAGAAAGTGACACAAGTTCCACTTACCTTTAGCTTTTGATTCTCTCTACCAATCTTAATATATTTCTTCCAGGCCTTGACTGTAGGATAATACGTAAGGTAATGAAAGGTAGAAAAATATGCCACCCCAAAATATGCTGCTTGGTATATTGATTATTTTGAGCTTAAGTCACTTGAAAACAGCAAATGCAGGGAGAGGCTTTCTCTGAACTCCCCTTATCTGCCTAAAGATAAATCCTCCTAAAGGAATTCAGTTATCATAAATCCCCTCCCTAGGAGCTTCATCAACCAAAGAGGGTTGACTCCTATCACAGGAGAGTCTAGAAGTACACATCACACCCAGACGAACTTTGTCACAAACTATCATACCTCCCATCTCTTCTTTTAAAGCCCCCATTCATCTTCCCTAAAAATCATTTTATCTCCCCTAAGAGACCTACTACCCACCTCCCCTTTCCCTATTAAGGTGGTGTTTAATCCTGAATTCTAAAGCCACCTCTCTTGTTAACCCATCTTTGATTATTGAGGTCTTAGCTAAGAACTCAGAAGGGTAGAGGGAAAATTATTTTGTCTCCCCTACAGTGATAATGGCAGATATGTTAATCTGCAGAAACTGATTTCTAAGAAGCACAACCAAAGTGTTAGCAAATTATTTAATTCTTTGATCTATTCAAAGTGAATACAAAATACAATTGTATAAGTGGCAGGTATCAGTTGGAGTCATCTTTATCAAATGCATACAGGAAATCTTTGTATCAATGGTTGCTTTAGGTTGCTTCTTTTGTGTGATTTACTAAAACAGGTAAATTAGTATTAACAGATTTTTCATTTTTACATGGCTGTCGAATCAAACCTCCATAAGATCCCATCAGACCCCAGGTATATTTTTCATACTAAAAATGAGGTACACTGCATGTTAACAGAACACTTCTGATTATACTAACAGTTTTTGAAAAAGACTTAATAGCCTGCTATTTTTACACATTTATGTTCTAATGGACCAAGAAAAATTGAGTAATCAATACAATATTAAAAAGCCATGATACAAGAGAAACTCACTGCATATAGGAAAATAACATCCCTACCCCCAAAGCAAGATCACATTGGGTACCTAATATAATTTCTGAATAGTGTTTTTAAACTAAATGTTGGATTTAGTTATTAATTCCGTCATCTTTCTAATCTCCCTCCCAGTTAGCTACAACTTCATCTTCCTGATCAGGTATAAATTTTGCACGTTATCAGTCTTTCTTTTTCTATGAGATTATGCATACCTGAAGTTGTGCCATTAAGGAAATGAGGTTCTATATTTTCTAAGCATGGCACAGTTTTTGTTTTTGTTTTGTTTTGTTGTTTGTTTGTTTTGGCTGTATTGAGAGGCTTGCGGGATCTTAGTTCCCTGAAGAGGGATGGAACCCATGCCCTCTGCAGTGGAAGCGTGGAGTCCTAACCACTGGACTGCCAGGAAATTCCCCATGGCACAGTATTTTTTTTTGAGAAAAATACATATAATAATTCTATGACCTTTGCTTCCCCCTGCCATGTGAGGATTCTGACAATGCTATGTAGGAACTACAGGTACCTAGGTTGGGAGGGAGAACACTGAACCACAGTTTACCTTCATCTAGCCTGCAGAAAGGGTATTTCCACAAATGGAAAACAAAGGCAAGGTTTAATTTTTTAAGCCAATTTTGTTTTATTCAGGTATCAATAATTATGTTGATAGTGAAGTGGTACTTTGGTAGTGCAAACATTTTTCTCCCTACTCCCCTCCCTTCCCCTTCTTATCTTTACTCACAATCCTGACAAAAGGAATAGTTTATAGGAGCTAACCTTTTATTTACCTTTCCATAGCCACACAAGAATAACTGAATATTTCATGTCTCATTTTACAAACATAAATTTACTTAATTATCTTGTGCTCTACTTTAAACTTTTGTAGAGTAGTATCTTAAACCAAACATGTAGACTTAAGATAGAATAACCTAGGAGCTTATATGGAAACAGTATTAGAAAGCAGATAAACATATTCTTTTAAGAAACATAACCAAAGAAATGCAATCAATTAGTGTTAAGGCTTCAAACTAGTCATCTTTGGGATGTTGATGAAATTCAAAACATTTTGGGAACTTTTAAAACATTACTTTCAGTAATTTTATGTGACTGCTTTTAAAAATATCTATTTTATAGCTCTTTTTTTTTCTTAACCAAAAACAGTATTAGCTACTTGGAGCATCAAATTTACTGACCAGACATGGCTTCAGATGAATTTTGACTATCAAAGTTATCCCTAAAGAAAAAAAGGTTGCCAGTTTTGAAGATATTTAGAAGACTGTACTACAAATTCTTTGCAATTTGAATAATAACACTATCTTATATTTGTAAGTTTACAGTGATTATGAATACATTTTTTTCATTTGAGCCTCATGACAAATCTAAGAATGGGAATTCCCATATTGCAGATGAAAATACTGAGGATTAGTGGGGTTATATGATTTGCCCAATATTGCAGAGCCTTGAATTTGAAGTTTAGACAGGAGGCCCAACTCTTCTCACTCCTAATTTAGCTCTCTTTCTAAGTACACCATATCACTTTGCAATTCTACATGTTCTGGCAAGTTTATTTTTCTTATAATTTTTTTAAACATCTTTATTGGAGTATAATTGCTTCACAATGGTGTGTTAGTTTCTGCTTTATAACAAAGTGAATCAGTTATACATATACATATGTTCCCATATCTCTTTCCTCTTGCATCTCCTTCCCTCCCACCCTCCCTATCCCACCCCTCTAGGTGGTCACAAAGCACCGAGCTGATCTCCCTGTGCTATGTGGCTGCTTCCCACTAGCTATCTATTTTACGTTTGGTAGTGTGTATATGTCCACGCCACTCTCTCACTTTGTCACAGCTTACCCTTCTCCCTCCCCATATCCTCAAGTCCATTCTCTAGTAGGTCTGTGTCTTTATTCCCATCTTACCCCTAGGTTCTTCATGACCTTTTTTCTTTTTCCTTAGATTCCATATATATGTGTTAGCATACGGTATTTGTTTTTCTCTTTCTGACTTACTTCACTCTGTATGACAGACTCTAGGTCCATCCACCTCACTACAAATAACTCAATTTCCTTTCTTTTTATGGATGAGTAATTTTATATGAAATATATTTTCATATAAGTTGTAATAATATAATTATGTAGTTGCTCTATAATTTTGATGAGGACATATACTTCAGTGAAAACTAAGGTTTGCTACTGAAAACATCCTTAACTTTGTCTTTTGAATTTACACATTCAGATTAATAACTAAGCATATGTAAATCCTCAAATCATTGTTTCAAAATTTCCGGACATATGGTACCATAAGAGCCATTGCATCAGAACAACCAGTCCTTGGTAACAATTTTAAAATCTGGACACATTCAAAGGAAAATAAATAATAATGTACCCTTTCACTGAATGGCCATAATCTGCCATGAAAAAAACACAAAATAAGACTGTTTTCATAGAATATTAGAAGTAGCCACAGGCCATTGGAAAAAAGCTTCGTAATTATGCCTTCAAACAGGACTTTTGCAGAAAGTTATTTGCTTGGGAAGCAAGCAAATGCTGTCAGATTCTCATTATCAACTGATTCCTGTTTCTTCTATCACATTCCAAATCCCATTAAAATTGGGTTAACATAATTATTTGACATTGGAAACAGTATATCTCCTCTAAGTAGAAAAGATGTGTGGCTTGAAGTCAAGCTTAGAAATAATATATTGCTCTAAAAATAAGGTTTCTGACTTACAAGACATATGGTGAATCTTCATGAAGTCAGGGAGAGAAGAGGAGTTGTCATGAAATGTGCTCCATTAGAATTGCCAGGGGGACAGACTGTACTTTCCCACTAACAAATGTTCCTTTTTTAATGTGGTTGCCCCTATATTTTCTTATTACATGCACAATCCTTTCACTTTTTCCCTGTGAATATGTGAAATACTTCCTATTTTGAATTTCCAGAATTTATGTTTCTGTTTACTCATTAGAACTCAAAAGGTATATTGTATACTCATTGCATATAAAAATGGAATTAAAAACAAACATGCTGGAAAGGAGAAAATAATTCTACCCTTGGGGGTGGAGCCTGCTTGGATTTGAGAAAGGCTCCACAGAGGAATTTACATTTCCGTAGGGTCTTGATGAGTGAGAAGTGTACTTGAAGAGCTAACAAGAGAATTAAGACTTTGTTTTCTGATGTGGCTAAAGCAAAGTGTTCTAGGGAATGGATAGAAATAGAGGTAAAACTAGGCTGGGGTCAGCCTGTAAATGATTTCAAACACAATGCAAGGGATTTCAGTCATTATGCTCCTGTCAGTCACAGTAGACACTTCTGGTTTTAACTAAAATATTTTTAAATGTTTACTAGAGTAATACACGCACAAGACTTAATAATCTAATGGTATAGAAGAATTTATATGAGCAAACCATAGTCATTTTCCCCAATCTTAAGAACTCCCATTTTAACTCATTTAAGCCGATTGTCACTATTAATAAATTTGTTAATTTAGGACACTATCCATGGACTTTCTGCCAAGGCAGAAAAGGATTTAGCTAATTCATACCAAATCTACTGCTTCATTAATTCTCCCCAATGTGATTATTTTCAGCTCCTATATTTCTTACCATTGTAACTTTAAGGAATATATTTACTGTTTATTTCCTTTTCAACAACTCTATAAAGTAACTCTTGACTCTTTGCCATGCAAAAGGAGTGTCCCAGCACTTCTATTTCTCCCCCTTAGTTTTCTTCCCTCCTTGAAGTCTACTTTATCTGACATTAATATAGGTACTTCTGCTTATTTTTAATTAATATTTGCTCAATATATCTTTTTCCATCCTTTTACTTTCAACTTGCCTATATTGTCATATTTGGAGTTTCTTGTAGACAGCATATAGTTGCATCGTGATTTTTTTCCCACAAATTTTTATTTCTTCAACAGGAGTATGTAGAATATTAGGTAGAATAATATGCTTTATGACATTAATTGAGAATCAGGTTGTGATATATCTTATTTTATCGTGCTAATGAGGGTTCAGTGGAAAGGATAATGAATAGGATTTTTTAATTGAAGTATAGTTGAATTACAACGTGTTAATTACTGCTGTCCAGCAAAGTGACCCAGTTATACATATATATATATACACATACTTTTTCATATTCTCTTCCATTTTGGTTTATCACAGGATATTGAATATAGTTCCCTGTGCTATACCATAGGACCTTCTTGTTAGCTGCAGCATGTTTTTTCAAATTCACTCTGCTAATCTGTCTTTTAATTGGTGAACTTAGATCCTTTACATTTAAGGTAATTATCATTATTTTGGAGCTTAAGTTCTGCCATTTTAATTCTTGTTTTCTGTTTGTTCTCTGTTTTTCACTTCTTTTTTCTTGTTCCTATCTTCCTGTAGGTTACTTGAATATTTTTAGAATTTCATTTTATAGATAGTTTTTGAGTGTAACTCATATAGCTTTTTAGTGATCGTTCTAGGTATTACATTATATATACAGAACTTATTACAGTCTAGTGGTGTCATCATTTTACCAGTTCAGTTGAAGTTTAGAAACCTTACCTTTCTTTATATGACTTTACTTTCCCTCATTTGTACTATAATAGTCTTATATATATCCTCTATGCCCTATATCAGACAGTGTTAAAATTTTTGCTTCAATCATCAGCCATAATTTAGAAAACCCAAAGGAAAGTCTATATTATACTGTATTTACCCATATTTTTGCATACCATGTTCTTTCTTCCTTCTGGATGTTCTATTGTTCCTTCTTTTATCATTTCCTTTCTGTTTAGAGAACTTCTTTTAGCCATTCTTTTAAGGTAGATCTGCTGGCAAAATTTCTTAGTTTTCTTACATCTGAGAATATCTTGATTTACCCTTCATTCTTGGAGGATAATTTTGCTGAATATAAAATTCTGGGTTGACAGTTCTTTTCTTTCAATGCTTGAAAGATGCTGTGCCACTTCTTTCTGGACTCTATGGTTTTCCTCTTTTTTTTAGTATTTTTTTATTGTGATAAAATACATGTAACATAAAATTTACCATTTAAGCATTTTAACTGTAAAATTCAGTGGCATTAAGTACATTCACAATGTTGTATAACCAACACCACTATCCATTTCCAAAACTTACCAATTAGAGAATAACTCCCCATTCTCCCCTGCCCCAGCCCCTAGTAATCACTACTCTCCTTTCTGTCTCTGTGAATCTGCATATTCTAGGTACTTCATATAAGTGGAATTATACAATAGTCATCCTTTTGTGTCTGGTTTATTTCACTTAGCATAGTGTTTTCAAGGTTCATCCATGTGGTAGCAGGTATCAGAGCTCCAATCCTTTTTAAGGATAAATAACATTTCGTTGTATGTATATACCACATTTGTTTATAAATTCATCTGTTGATCAACATTTGGGGTATTTACACCTCTTAGCTATTGTGAATAATGTTGCTATGAACATTGCTGTACAAGTATCTGATTGAGTCGCTGCTTTTAAATTCATTTGGATATATACCTAGAAGTAGAATTGCTAAATCATATGGTGATTCTTTTCAATTTTTTGAGGAACTGCCAAACCATTTTCCACAGTAGCTACACCATTTTACATTCCCAGAAGCAATGTACAAGAGTTCCAATTTCTCCATATCCTCCCCAACACTTATTATTTTCTGGTTTTTTTATAGTAGCCAACTAAATGAGTGTGAAGTACTACCTCACTGTAGTTTTCATTTGCATTTCCTTAATGATTAGTGATGGTGAATGTTTTTTTCATGTCCTTTTTGGCCATTTGTATATCTTCTTGGGAGAAATGTCTATTCAAGTCCTTTGCCCATTTTTTTAGATGGCTTGCTTATTTTTTTGTTCTTAGGTTGTAGGAACTCTTTAATACTCTGGATGTTAATTCTTGATTGGATATATGCTTTGTAAATATTTTCTTCCATTCTGTGGGTTGTCTTTTTACTTTCTTGATAATCTCCTTTAACACAAAAAATTTTTAATTTTGACTGAGCTCAATTTAACTATTTTTTCTCTCATTGCCTGTGCATTTTTGGTCATATATAAGAAATCATTGCCAGATTCAATGTCATGGAGATTGTCTCCAGTGTTTTCTTCAAAGAGTTTTATAGTTTTAGCTCTTACATTTATGTCTTGGATCCATTTGAGTTAGTTTTTGTGTATGGTGTAAGGCAAGGGCCCAAATTCATTTTCTTGCATGTAAATTTGTTTTTGTTTTTGTTTTTTTGCTTCTTTTTTAATGTTTCTGTTGGGGAACAAGAACTTGAAGCTTCCTAGTTTGCAATCTTGCTGACGTGCTTCTGGATTCCATGGTTTCTGATGAGAAATAAACTGTCATTCAAATTATTTTTCCCTGTAGGTAAGGTCTTGTTTTTGTCTGACTGCTTTCAAGATTTTTGTTTTCTTTTGTTTTGCTTTAGTTTTCAGAAATTTGAGCATGACATGCCTTGGTTTGAATGTTTGGTTATCTTGTTTGGAATTCATTCACCCTCTTGAATCTGTAGGTTTATGTCTTTTGTCACTTTGGGGAAGTTTTCAGCCATTATTTCTCTGAGTCCTTTTTCAGTACTGCCCTTTTTCTCCTTTCCTACAGGACTCCAATGACATGAATGTTAGATCTTTTGGTTTTGTGCCACAGGTCCCTGAGGCTCTGTTCTTTATTTGTTTTAAGTCTATTTCCTCTTTGTTGTTCAGATTTGGTAATTTCTATTATACTATCTTTCTTTTTATTTTGATTATTATTTTTGCCTGTGTTGGATCTTTGTTGTTCCATGCAGGCTTTCTCTAGTTGTGGTGAGCAGGGGCTACTCTTCGTTGTGGTGCGTGGGCTTCTCATTGTGGTGGCTTCTCTTGTTTCGGAGCACAGGCTCTAGGTGCACGGGCTTCAGTAGTTGCAGTGCATGGGCTCAGTAGTTGTGGCTCACGGGCTCTGGAGCGCAGGCTCAGTAGTTGTGGTGCACAGGTTTAGTTGCTCTGCGGCATGTGGGATCTTCCCAGACCAGGAACCAAACCCATGTCCCCTGCATTGGCAGGCAAATTCTTAACCACTGCGCCACCAGGGAAGTCCCTATACTATCTTTCAATTCATTGATTTTTCCTGAGTCACCTCCATTCTGCTGTTTCACCTCTACATTGAATTTTTATTCCAGTTATTGTATTCTTGAGTTCTTAAATTTCATTTGCTTCTTTTTTGTCTTCTATTTCTTTGCTGAGCTGCTCTATTTTTTCATATATTTCAAGTGTGTTTTTAATTGTTTATTGAAGCTTTTTAATGATGGCTGCTTTAAAATCTTTGTCAGATAACTCTAACATTTCTGTTATCTTGTTGTTGCCATTTATTGATTGTCTTTTTCCATTCACTTGGAGATTTTAATGGGTCTTAGTACGACAGGTGAATTTCAATTGAAATCTGGACATTTTGGGTATTATGTTATGGGCCTCTGGATCTTATATAAACCTTTGTTTTTAGTTGTGACACCACTCCAAAAGAGGAAACAGGGGTGTGGCCCTCTTTCAGCCAGGTGTCGTAGAAGTCCAGGTTCCCAACTCAGCCTTCATTGACACCTGAAAGTGGGGCTTCTCATTACTGTTGGGCCATGGTTGGAGTTCTGACTTTCCTACAGACTTCCACGAATACCTCCCAGGCTGGGAGGGGTAGAAGTGTCTCATTACTTAAGCTCACCATTTGGACTCTGCTGACATCATGGGATGCGAGGTGGTATCATTACTGCTGGGCAGTGATCAAAGTCTTTACTCTGTACAAGAACTCCTCCAGCAGCACTACAGCAGAGAAGGGGATACTCTGATACTGCTGGGTGGAAGAAGCAATTCATGTTCCTCTGACACTGCAAGTGGGGTGGGGGAGATCATTACTGCCTGGCAAGGACAAAAGACCCAGTTCCACTTTGGCATTCTCTGAAACCACCATGGCAGGGGTGTTGGAGTGCCTTGCTATACCCTGGCAAATTTAAAGAAGTCTAGGTGCCCTACTTTGCCTTTGCGGGCAAAGGTGGGGGTGGGGTTCAGTTTTCCGTGTGGCGTTTGGCTGGAGTAGAGTGGTTACTGTCTCAGTGTTTTCTGCCTTCCTAGGCTGCCCCTTTCCTGGTCATTTAACTAGAGAACTCAGGCTTTTCTTGGGACTCTTTTGTCTGTGCCTTTGGTGTTTCCAGGTTGCTAGCTTCTTCAGCTCTAAGTCTGTGATGAACAAAAAATAAACAACCTGGGGAACTCACCACTGAGTCATTCCTTGGGTCTGAGTTCCCTTGCTTGTCTTCTTTCTTCTCTTTACATTTCAAAGTCTTCTTATGTTTGTTTTATATATACTGTCCAGGGTTTTTAGTTGTATTTAGTGGGAAGACTAGGGAAATGTACCTCTCCTTGGTCTTTCTGTAAGTGGAAGTGCCCCTCCTTAAATTATAAACATAAATCAGATCATATTACTGACCTGCTTACAAGTCTTAAAGGTTTTTCACTGCACTCCAAGCTAGTTACCACATGGACTTAGAAGACCCTGGTTTTTCCAACTCCAGCCTATTTCTCTAGCCTCTTTCATGCCCTATCCCATTCACTTTGATTCATGCTGACTTCCTTTCTGTTCCTCAATCACATCAAACTCTCTATTGTCCCAGGGACTTTACAAATGCTTTTACTTCTCTGTTGAATGAGTTATTTCTGATCTTGGCCTGACTGTATTTTTTGTATATCTCAACACTGTGCCTAAAAGTCACCTACTCAGAGAAGTCTTCTCTGATCACTGTAAGGAGTTTCCTCTCTCCCTCACTGCAGTTGTTCTCTATCACTACACTTTGTACATTTCATGCCAGTATTTTTCATGATTTGCATTTATATATACATATTTTGTTTGCTTACTAGTGTATTGTATGTTTTCCACTATATTGTAAACTTCACAGGCTCAGCAGCCATATTCATTATATTCACTAGTTTATCCATGGTGCTTAGCGAAGTCCCTGGTACACAGTAACCATTTAATAAATGTCTGCTGAATGAATGAATGGAGACAAAACATTATACAATGTACAAATTACATTGCCATTTTATAATCTAGAAAGATGCTTATTTATTTATTTGGTATGCATTCATAATTTCATATTGTGAAATACACTAAAAATACTTTTGTTTGTCTCTATCATTTTGCTTGCTACTTACGTCAAAACTATCTATTTGTATGCTTTCTTTTGTTTATAGGATTCGAGGACAGCTACCATGTTTTACTCATTTTTGTATCTATATTCCTTAGCACATGGCCTATACCGAGTAGATGCTCATGATGAAGAATCAATAAATGATAGCTTCTGCAATGTGCTACAAAGTTATGTGAAATAGTTCCTAAGAGACACTAAACAAACCAAAATATTTTCATTACTTAGATGACCCAAATAACTAAGTTTCCTTTCAAAATCAAGAAAATGTCAAAAGCAGTGACAAACTTACATGCCTCTCTCTCTTTCTGGATACAGTTCTTGGTCAGTGGGAATAAATGATTTTTTCCACTTGGTATGAGCATCCTTAATTTTCCAATCTTCCTAGAAGTAAATAAGACCCATTTGAGAAAAAATGACAGTATCTATGGAGAAAGAAAGAAATCTTCTTTTCCCACTCCCCATCTTTATTCCTCTGTAGTCTGTCAATTATTACTAGCCAAGGATCAAACAATTTGTCTCCTACCTTAAGTACTTTTTATGTTTAAAATTGTTGATTTATAGATCTGTATTAATTTATAAATAGAACCTCTGAACTTATCTAGCACCAATTTTGCCAGTTCACATTTGCAACTACAAATAAGACTGCTAAACGTTCAGATGAAAATGGACCTAACATCTTGAATATGAGGGAATTCCCTAAGAGCTACATGTTTTGTAAATAAATAATGTTAGGGCTTCCCTGGTGGCGCAGTGGTTGAGAGTCCACCTGCCGGTGCAGGGGACACGGGTTCGTGCCCCAGTCTGGGAAGATTCCACGTGCCGCGGAGCGGCTGGGCCCGTGAGCCATGGCCGCTGAGCCTGCGCATCCGGAGCCTGTGCTCCGCAACAGGAGAGGCCTCAACAGTGAGGCCCGCATACCACACACAAAAAACAATAAATAATGTTAAAGCTCAGAAGACAGAGTTTAGATCAGGGTTTTGTTTTTATCCTGCAATATTAACACAGGGTTTTTCTTTCATTAGTTATGGGGTTATCTTAGGGAGCCCCAATGATTGAAGCAAATGCAGTCTTTTCAAATTTGAAATCCAGCTCCTGCTATTGCTGTTGCTGCTGATTTACTAGGCCAGGGCTGGACTGGCCTAGTTTATCCAGGCAGAGGTTCAGCAGAACTCACTCCTTTTGGGAGTATTTATGGACTTCCGAGATCAGATCTGTGCCAAGTGGTCAAGCAGTACCTAAGCAGCAGCGTGGTGGCAGCTGCTAGATTGGTTTATCACACCTCCATAGATTCAACCTGTAAGGCAAAAATGACCCCAAATGAATTTGGAAAGTTTATTATTTACACAGACAGCAACACAATATCAGCATGGTGTCAACTCCCCATGTCCCTAGTCCCACAGGATGATACCAAACTGAAGGGGCCAGATGATAGATGATACAAGTGGTGGGTCACTCTGTCACTGAGGAGCCAACTCTAAACTACAGCTGAACGGTTCTTTAGTCTGAAGCCACTGTGAGATGGCAAGTCCGACGCCTCACTGGAACCAGGGTGGCAGATAAGAAATGGACCTGGGATAGCTTCTCACAGCATCATCTTGCCATGTTCCAGGAAAGATCACAGGGCATTTTGCCATGACAGACTGTGGTTGAGCCTTGCATACACAGCATATGCAGAGATGTGCAAGATGACCAGAGTGCCATGGTAAAGCTGTTCTCCTATAATCTGATGAGGAGGTGAGGATTTCAAAGTCAGTCTAGTTAAAAGGGCCATCATTCTGTAAGCAGTGAAAGTATAATCAGATAAGAGTAGGGATCATCAATAGCTCCTGGGATTTCATCAGAAAATAGTATTGCAAGTGGTAGTGGTAAACTGAAGAATTGTTACCATTCATCATGGAGCCATCTGAATAAGATATACACCTAGCTGGGTTATGAGGAAGAAGAAAAACCAACTTGTGAAAAAGTTGATGGCGTATATACCAAGCCTTCCCATTTTGACATCCAGTTCTTCCACAGATATCAATAAGGCCACAAAGGATATCTAAACTGACAAAAACACCAGATTTTTCTTCTCAGTTCTTACTGGAACATCATTTTTGCATTTCACACAATTTTGCACTCTTTTCTATCTGAAACTCTTTTTTTCATTGGGTTTCCACAACATTGCATTCTCTTGGTTCTCCTTATAATTTTTTTAATTTTCTCTTTCTCTTCTGTGGGCTTCCTCCGTGGGCGTCTCACGCTCTCCTGGTCCTCATTCATATTCTTGTTTTAGTAGTGACTTTCAAGTCTGTATCTTCAGCCCTTATATGTGAATGCAGAAACTGCCTACTGGTAAATCCTTCTCAGCTGTCCCATGGGTATCTCATGTTTAGAGTGTCCACAACAGAATATCTCAGATCACTTCCCTCTTCCAAATCCACCTTATTTTTTATTTTAGATGGAGAAGAAATAATTTACCCATTCATCAAAGCTAGAATCATGCAAATCATTCTTGATATTGCTCTTTTCCTAATCTTTCATATCCAATCAGCCACCAAGTTCTCCTGAATATTTATTAAATTCATCCCCTTCTCTCCATCCTCACCTCCACTTATCTATTTCTGACCCAGGCCATCTCTTCATTGGTCTATTGCCACATCCTTCAAACTGTCTTCTCCCTCCATCCTGTCCCTCTCAAATCTATGCTCTCCATGGCTGCCAGTCAATATAAAACATAAATATATAAATATGACCAAGTCACCTTATTGCTTAAAACCCTTATAGGGCTCTTTTAAGGTTACCTTTTAGTTTGAATTTTTCCCCCTGATCTGGCTATTGCCCACCCCTCCCACCTCATCTCCCATTACCTCTTGCTTTGCTTTTCAACTCCAGCCATCCAGGCACCTCTACATAGTGCTCTATTAACTGCTCACACATACAGTCTTCCTCCCAGTTAGGTACCCTTCTGTGCATAGTATGGGGCACATCTATCATTGCACTTATCACATTATCCAATTAAATTAATTGTGATTGTTTCTGTTTCCCCTACCAGTCTATGAGCATCTTGGTCATCTTTGCAGTCACAAAATCAAGCTCATTTTTCTGATTAAAGGATACAACTTGGGCCACCACATTGGTAGTGTTCAAAAAATGTTTATTTAACAATAAGTTTATATGCTTTTCATTAATGGCTGCTAAGTGCACCAGAAACTTCCCTGATGGGCTAGGGCTAGTTAAGAAAACTAGGTTTCTTAATCTTAGGTGGGCTCTGGGATTTTTATTAGATTGTGATTAATAAAAATCTAACAGCAGGGAATACCTGGAAAGAGCCCTAAAAAAAAACCCTATTGAGATAAGTTCAACTTCAGTCAATTTTTCTTCACTCAGAGATGACTGCTGTGAATCTTGGTCTGGAAAGGACATGGCTTGATTTAATACAATTTACCCTTGAGGCAGAACAGCAAAGAAAGGATTCTACTAATTTAATTATAGTCTCAGGGTGCTTCTCCCTGATAATCTAAAGGGAGATTTGGCCCAGAGAAGCACACTTGAAGGCCCATTTACATTTAAAGATCTCTTCCTACTTGCTTCTCTGACTACTGGAGGCATAGACAGATTGCTATTAGGCTTTAGTTCTTTACTCATAGCTATTAGTTGAATTATACTACAAGAAAATAAAAACATTGTTCCAGAAATTTTGCTTAACTTTCCCTGGAGCAAGTTTTATATATTGTTCCTGAGAATAACTTGTATCCTGTTTAATCACTACTAGTCTTATCAGAATTGCCTAGCTAATTTTTCTGATCAAGGCATACAACTGGGCCAGCACAGAACACCTGCTTTTAGAGTTATATGAAAGGTTTGGGCAAAACTAAGTGGAAAAAAGAGGGCTCCCATCCCTTCCTCTCTTTTAGGACAGGGACGACCCACACAGCTGTTCTGTGTTGTCACTTCTCACTAATCATTCAAAAATGAAAGATAAAAGAGAAAAAAATTTCTGATAATATATTAACCATTAAAAAAGCAAGAAATTTAAACATTAAACAGAGAGCTATAGCACAAACACAATCTAAGCAAACTGGGAAAATCGCCAGAAAGGGCTCTGCAAGACATTTTGTCTAAATGTTAAATAACTAAAAAACATTGAAATATGTCTTGCCTGGCAAGTCTGAGGTCTGATGCAGAGCAAGCTTCTTAGCAGGAGAAATAGGAAGTGAAGATTAAGGCCCCTATAAAAATAACCTAAGTTAGAAATGTGGAGGTTAGAAATCTTTAACTTGCAGCTCCAGAAGAAACATTCACACTATTTACTCCTGTCTTTGGCCCCAAAGAGACAAAGGCTTTAGGCTCCTCCCCCATCTGCCCTCATCCCTAAGAGTCAGATCCATTGAGCACCTAGATTCTAGTCAGAGAACCTTTGTAAATTTCATATCTCAAGTACTTAGACTCATTACATATACTACAAAATCTTAACTGAAAATATTTTGGTCAAGATATTTTAATTTTTTATTGAACTCTAGAGGGTCTAAAAGACAAAAAAGACAAAACTATAACAATTGGATTAAACGATGATTTACAGTGGTTTATTTTTTTTTAATTAATTAATTTATTTATTTATTGGCTGCGTTGGGTCTTCTTTGCTGCGGGTGGGCTTTCTCTAGCTGCAGCGAGCGTGGGCTACTCTTCGTCGCGGTACACAGGCTTCTCATTGCTGTGGCTTCTCTTGCTACGGAGCACGGGCTCTAGGCACGTGGGCTTCAGTAGTTGTGGCATGCAGGCTCAGTAGTTGTGGCTCATTAAAGTGGTTTATTTTGATATGGTTGCAAACATCTCACAAGTTCTATGTCTCCAATTAATTTAATCAGTTTAATATTTCTCCTTTGCCTGCTTCCAAAAAGAATCCAAGTCTCCTTCCAAAGAATCAGTTTGGCATTTATATCTAGACTGTTGAAGTATGTGTCACATATCAATTAGTGCAATGTTTTGATATGTAGTTTATGATAACATACCTTTTCCTCTAATCTTTGAGAACTGTTCATTAAGAGAAGGCAAAACTAAGAGGTTGACGTTTGTATGTAATAATGTTATACTAACAAAAATGGGGCATTAACACTGTGAATAATAGGCAAAAAAATATAAAAGCTAGTTTATTTGAAAAGTTGTGGTAAGAAAAATGCAGGAAAGATTTAGCTGAGTCATTTGGAGTTAAGAATAAAAGAGTGAAGGCAAAGATGATTTAATCATTTTATTTTTCTTCTCCCCAAATCAAGACTATCTGAGTGAAGTCAGTTGTGTTCTTAACATACTAAGTGAAATAATTAATGCCTATTATACTGTCAAAATCTAAGGCAAATTTTTGATGTTTTGTAGGGGAAACCTCAGGGAGGAGGACTTGGGAAAAATACCTAAGGCCTTGGTGAACACTATTAGATAGTATAACCCCACACTCACATTTTGGCTCAGTCATTCCTAGTTTTTACAATTACTTTTCTAATAGTTATCTCAGGTGATTATATTAAATAATTTCCTTACTGTAACATATATAGGAGAAGAACATGTACAACTTAATTCTGTGACATAATTCTCAAAATCCTCTTTCTCTAGGACCTTTTATTCCATCTTCTTCGGTACTGGTCTTTCATGAAATACGTATCTTTTATTTTTACTGCATCCTGGTGTTTGGCATTTGTTTTGATACTCCATTCATTATGCAAACAATATCTCACTTTAAGCTTGCTTGCAATATGATGTAGTCTGGTTGCTTGTCATACAAGCACAGTCAGGATATACTGTTTGGTGTTTCAGCCAAATTTCTTCACTTCCTATATTCTCACAGTTGGTACCACGCAGGAACACTCATGGTGACTCTTAGCCTCCTTTGTAGTTAACTTTCTGATGAGACATATTCAGTAAACATTCAACAGACCTTCCCCTTCCAAAGTACTGTTCATTTTGGGACACTGATACAAACCGTTTTACTAGTTTTAAAAGTCATATTCTGGAATCACCTTAACTTGGTACTACAATCATGCATAATAACCTCAGACAAATTACTTAACCTCTTTAATCTTTATTCATTAATTTATTCAACATTTATTGAACTATGTGTAATAGGCTCTGGGGATAGGAAGTGAATGTGATAGCCAAGAGTTTCTCATCTGTAAAACGTGGCTAATGATAGAGCTGTTTTGAGGATAAAATATATGTAAAGTACTTAGCACAGTGCTCAATAAATGTTCGTTATTATTAGCAGTATTATTTTGTTTGTTTTTTTGTTTGTTTTGCAGTACGCGGGCCTCTCACTGCTGTGGCCCCTCCCGTTGCGGAGCACAGGCTCTGGACGCGCAGGCTCAGTGGCCATGGCTCACGGGCCCAGCCGCTCCGCGGCATGTGGGATCTTCCCGGACCCGGGCACGAACCCGTGTCGGCTGCATTGGTAGGCGGACTCTCAACCACTGCGCCACCAGGGAACCCCAGCAGTATTATTTTGATCAAATTACTTTTAACATCTCCCTGTGACTGTAACCTCTAATGATTCACAATGCATCCATTCCATTACGTTTCTGAACATAAAGCTACTCCATAAAGTACTGATGCTGGAAATGATCTTTTCTAGAAATACTGATGCAGTGTTCCGAGAACAGTGGAATGTAGGCACTCCAAAATACAATACCTTTCACACCTGGTCAGCCAAGAAAATAACTAAATCACAACCACGATCTGGATTATGAAAGGAAAGTGCTATACCTGTACCGTCTGAGTGTAGACTTGTCTAGATAATCTTCTACAATTCTTTCCAAAATCTCTCATATACTTTTAAGTTTGTATTCTTAGAAAAATAAATAACAAGCCTACAGACAGGCCATCTTAAGTTTTACTTGTTGTGTATCACTAGCCTGAAAAGATCAAAAATATTTTTACTGTGGTTTCAGCTCTTTGTTGGGGAGGCAGGGGCAGGTGGAGGTGATGTCAACTCATGTTAGTTGAGAAAAGTGGCAGTTCTGCATCTCATGCAATTGAACTAGAGAAAATGGGTTACTGCAAGAACTGGCAAAACCTATTGCCAATATTGCAATGGTTACAGAAATAAAATGAGTTTCTCTTTTACTCAGTGGAGCTATTTAAGAATGACAAAGGGCTTCCCTGGTGGCACAGTGGTTGAGAGTCCACCTGCCAGTGCAGGGGACACGGGTTCGTGCCCCGGTCCGGGAAGATCCCACAGGCCGCGGCGCGGCTGGGCCCGTGAGCCATGGCCGCTGAGCCTGCGCGTCCGGAGCCTGTGCTCCGCAACGGGAGGGGCCACAACAGTGAGAGGCCCAAGTACCGCAAAAAAATTTTTTTTTAATTAAAAAAAAAAGAATGACAAAGAGAAAACATCTACAACGGTGGCAGAGACTTTGTGTCCAAACATTATAGGATGAATTATTTGTCGTTTAAATGGAGCCTCATTAGGCAAACTGTCTGTTTTACTAAGGACTGCACAGGAGTCTGTGTAAGACTTCGGAAGAACAGGAGTTTTGAAGAACCATGTTGTTTACACTTTGTCACTCATTTTCAAGCCCAGTGTTACCGTTCAGTTCTTATACAAGAATATCTGAAAACAAAAGGACATCCATCCTCTAAAATGGACACTGGGTGCTCTGAGCGTCGGAGGAGTTGGCCGAAAACCCGACACCAAGCCCTTCAAAAGGCACGTGGGGCCGAACCTCCCTCGGAATCGCCACGGCCGGCGCTCGAAGGCTCCAGGCTCCGCGCCTGACTTCCCAGGGCCGGTGCAGCACCAGGGGCGGTCCGACAGCACCGGCCCTCCTGCCTCGTCATCGCTGCGTTTCTGGCTGGCGGAGCCCGGTCCCCGTCCGCGGCATTCCACGCCTCCGTCTCCGCGGGCGTACGCGGGGCTCGGGAATCACCTCGGGAGCCCACTCAGCAGCGGGGAGGGCGGGAGCGAGGAAAGCCCGGGCTCCCGCTGTAACCCCCGCACTCAGCGGCGTCCCCCACCCCTCGGCGGCGGGGCCGCAGGTACCTCCTCAGCCGCCTCAGCAGTCGGCGCTCAACTGGTGGGCAGCCCGTCCCGCCGCCGCCACGTCCGCTCAGAGGCCCTTCGGAGCCGCGCTCCCGCCGCTGGCACCTGACTTGACTGACTGGCTGACCGACCGACTCGAGGCTGGAACCCGCGTCGCCGCCGCGACCGCCGCCGCCGCCGCGCACGCGCTCCTCGTTCGCCTCCGTTCCAGGGCGGCCCGCGGGGCGGGAACGCGACGCTACGAGCCGCCCGCACCTGCCTGACTGACAGGCGGACCCCGGGATCGGGCCTCGTGCCGGCGCGCGCACGCGCACGCGCCTGGCGCGGCTGCCGTCGGCCCCGGGGGTGGGACCGCGCGGCAGCGAGCGGGCGGGGGGCTCGTGGTGCGCGCGCCCCGCACCCGAGGGCTGCGGAGAGATATTTTGGGTGGCAGGAGGCCCCTCGTCATTTCCGCCGGGCTGCTGGTCGTGCCGGGGGCTTCACTCTCGCGCACGAGGCGAACGGGCAAGTTGGCTGCGGGCGTGTGGCGGCAGCTCCTTCCCTTAGCGCTGGGACCCTCGGCAGTGCAAGCCATGAACTGAAGCCCCGGAGGGACGGAGACCCGAGCGGAGTTGCGGAGCCACGGCAGCAGCCGCCGCCTCAGCGGGGAGTGAGCAGACCCGGCGCGGACCCGCGACCCCGGAGCCTTTCCCTCCCAGTCGCCGCTCCCACCGCTGCAGCCGCGAGACTCGACACACAAAAGCCGCCTTCTCCGCGCCGCCCGCCCAGCGAGGCAGCGGCCAGCGAGGGACCCCACCTGAGGGCGGCTCGGGCTGTTGAGTTCGTTTTGTGTCTGAGCTCCGAGCTCCGCGCCCCGCGCGGAACCGACCCTGTGCTCATGGCTCTGATCATGGAACCGGTGAGCAAATGGTCTCCGAGTCAAGTAGTGGACTGGATGAAAGGTAATGACCGCTGTGCGGAGGGCGAGGCGGCCCTGGGGCTCGGGGTCCCGGCGCGCGGGAGGGAAGGGGCGCCCGCCCCGGCCGAGCCCGCCATCGGGGCTGCAACCGGCTGATCGTGGGGCGCCGAGGGCGGCGGGGGACCTCCAGGGCTGACTGGGGCTCGGGATCCCGGTCTCCTATTGTCTCCAGCCAGTGGCTTCCCAGCCGGAGAGGGGCGCGGAGAGCGCGAGGGTGGCCGGGGCGACCCGATGGAAGGCTGGGAGCCGGACGGCGGAATCCCTGTCAGTCTTTCCGGCTCCTAGCTCCCCTTGGTGCCCCCAGGCCGGGAGGACGTGTCGACCCTGCCTTCTCCCCTCAGGGAGGAGCCCCCAGGGACGGTCGCCCGTTCCCCGGCCCCTTTGTTCCTGGGAATCCTGACGCCCCCTTGGCGGCCGCCCCTGCCAAGTGCCTTTTCTTGCGCCAACTCTCCCTGCAACTTTTAAGCCCACATAATGGTGTCAGGACGCGGCCGCCGGGGTTTGGATCCGGAGAGCTCCCCCTCTTCCCCACGTTGGGCTGAGGATGCTCGGGGGATGAGCCGCTTTGGGGGAGAGGAAAACATGCTTCCCCTGGGACAGCATCTGCGCTGGTATCAGTGGCTCCCTCCTGTGCATCTCCCCCGCGTCCTTTGCATCCTCCTCTTCTGGCCGCTTGAGGCTTTGAATCTTAAGGCTTTTTACTGGGGGCTCGACCCCAGGTGTAAAGTGATGCACATTCAAGTGCCCCCTCATTTATTCCATCTTGAAGACTCTCCCCTTTTTTCCCCTGGGCAATTTCTAATAACCATACTTAAAGACATTCGCCCTCTTAATCTCAAATGTGGGCTTTTTCTCTGTCCCTGGGCTTTCCTGCCTCACTATCTCCCTCTGTTGTCTGTTGTCTGAGTTAGAGGACCCTCTCCTCACGACCACTGCGCCCCCTCCCATCCCCAAGATTCCTAAGATTTGGGGAATGCTGACAGGGGATGGACAAAAAAAGGATTCCTCGCCACACTTGGGAGATGTTAAGAGTTTTGCTCGTGGCTATTCCTAGTCACAAACTCTGGGTAGATTAGTCAGGGACCGAAGGCTTATTTGCAAATGCCGTTCCAAAGATGAGGGAGCCCCTTCTTAGGGCTTGCTTAGCAGTCAGACTTTCTAAGCTCCAGGTACTTTAGAACGAAAGTAGGGTGATTGGAAGTGATTGAGAACGACAGAGGGAAGCTCAATTTTTTTTTTCTTTTTCCCCCGAGCCTTTTCAGCCTCTTGCTTGTCTTGTGGATTTTCCTTTATCCATTTGCTTTCCGTTTATTCCCTTACTTGCCCCTTTATTCTTCATTTATTTCGTTTTTTTCCTAATATGTGGAAAGTGCTTTGTAACTGCAAAGCGCAGTACAAATGAGAGTGTACTGAATTAAATCGAATTCATTATTTATCGACTGCCCCCCTGTGTGCGGTGCATTGTGCTAAGGTGCCATGGGTGCCATGACTAAGACAAAGTCCTGCGGTGGCTCTTTTTTTTTTTTCTGTTTTCATATTGCTATTGAAATTCCGCTCTCCTAGATTCCCACCAATTTCCCCCCCCTTCGGATTGTCAGATGCAGGCAAACATCTAACTTCTGTGTTTCTCAGTCATGGAAGAAAGAGCCAGAGCACATGCGAAAAGCAAGAATGCTTAATTAAAACCCTTTCTTTGAATTTGCCTAAAAGATTACTTCAATTTGAGTCTTGTTACTGAAATACTCAAAGAAAAGCTATCTTGGCTCCATGGGAGTCAGATTACCTTCAGAGACTACCTCTCACAAATTCCCATGATGCTTGTAGTGAGTGCTGCATACTCCATCTTCTTCACCTCCCACCCTCCCAGTACATTCTTGCACTTTCCCCACTCTCTACACTTTAGGTCCACTGAAGCACGTAGAACATATGATGTACATATTCTGACACACATTTTTAGTTTCTCAGTACACTAATCCTCTAAAAATCTCTCCAGCCTAAAATGCAGCTTCTTTGGAGTTGGGCTAACATCATTAGCTGTGATTTTAAGTGATTGTTATATTTAAGTTGAATAACTTATTTTCATACCTGTTGGTGATGCATCTTAGAGCTATTTGAAAAGACAGAATTTGTGTATCTTTGTATACATTAGACTGGAAGAGAATAACTCATGTCATTTTCTGTATATTTCCCAAACTGCTTACTGCTGAAATTTCCATAATCTTCATATAAATTTGATTTAACATATGATCAGAAAATAAGGTTTAAAAAAATACTAAGATGAAACAAACATTTCCTCAAATTAATTAACTTAATTAAGGTAAGTACACTATTAGCTTAATTAATCCCCCCATCCTTTTCCCCAAATAAACTTTACAAAATACACTTAAAAAATACTTTTCACCCTTTTTTCAGAGGCACTAATGTTTAAAAGTCAATTAATTTAGGCTGTAGCTTTGGAATGGCCAAACCTCATTTAGCGTTGTATAATGTATAGTGTTATAAAGGCAGTACCAAAGGATGAACAGGACTTTTGAACAACTGCAGCATTGTGGGAGTTCTTTAAAACATGCTCCTAATGAGACAGTTTCATCATCCTTAACATTTAAAGCATATACATGGCATATGCTTTCACCTAGTCATAATCGTAGATGGTTATAACTGTCTTTAGTAAGGTATATACTTTATGCTCTTTCTAGGGTATTTTTTTCTTCACTAAACAGAAAAGGAACCATTAAGCATATAAGAATAGCATGGCCATATGTTTAATGCTTCCAGACAATTTATAGAAGTGCAATAGAAACTCAGTCAGCAGAGAGGGAAATGAAGGGGAAAACCCCTGGCTGACAAGATTATTAAGCTTTGGTAAACTATATTCAAGATTAATTATGAAGGACCATATATACACTGCAATTCACTTTAATTTATTACTTTTTATTAAAATGTATTTGAGGGACACATAAGTATTAAATTTATGTTATTATTATTTTAAAATCACTATGAGGAAATACTTCCTTTTTTTTTTTTGCTCACCCCCAACTCCACTATTTGTGAAATCCAGTACTCATTGAATTTTCTCCTGACAATAAAAATTTGATGTGACACAGTGTCAATGTTAGTTCTAGTAAATATATGAACTCCTCCTGAGTCAGTAGAATAAGCATTTATACCCCACATTATCCTGATAGTACTTCAGGCTATTTGGAAATGTCTCGTAGCCTTCAAAATTAATTTTAAAAATTAATTTTATAAAAATATTTTTGACAAAATCAAATACTCATCATTTAGTGCTTGGAACTAACCTTTTTCAGTTGGAAATTACATTCAGTCCTCCTATAGTTTTGACAAAATTTTAAAACATAAACCTTTTTACAGTGAATAAAAGCAAAGCAGGTATTGTGAAAAGCTATAGGTAGAAAAGTAGGCCAATAACTGTTTCTAATTTTTGCTCAGTCTGTTACTCTAAAATACATTATTTCTCAGCTCCTGTCTGTTCACTTGCAGGGCCTGGAAATATTTCATAACCTGCAGTGCTTGAGTCTACATTTTTTGCCTTCTGAAATATAACAAAAACCTTTGAACACGTTTGGGCCCCTATTATTAATTTTATCATTAATTTTCCTTGTCCATGTCAGAGCCAATAATTCCAGGTTTTTTTCTCACACCTTTTCTGCCTTTTGAAATTCTTTCAAAATATCCATATGACTAAGATAAAGTTATTTTCCGGGGCCAGCTCCCTTTCTGACATTTTTTCCAGTGATCTTTAATCCCTTTCTGGATCACATAAAATGGATTATTGTTTTCAGAGTCAACTGACAGGCCCCGCTTTGCTGATCTTCTCTTATGGTCTCTGTGACTTAGCTCCATGCACTCGTATGTTATTATGATTCCTAAAATCATCTAAATTTTTAAGATAGCTTCTGAAGCCATCCCACAATTAACTGCTCTGGTTTTTCCTGTTTACTATAAACCATTTTCTTTAAGAAGCATTCGCTGACTTCTAATTTCTGTCCTGATGACTCAGCCTTCTTGAGGACAGAAAATGAAATACGTTATTTTAGGTATTAAAAAATAAAGATAAGGCCAGCGTTTTGCATACAACCCTAAAAAGAGGAAAATGCAGTGATGAAATAAGGTCTATTTAGTTTAACAGTTTACATGCTCTAAAGGAAAATGTGTCCGATAATGGAAAGCAGTTTTGACAGGCACAATGCCCTTTAGTAATTTTTTTCCCCCTCATAGGACGCAGAGCTGAAGTTGAAATTTATCTTAATCAGTTGAAGGAAAATGTCAAAATTTTGAGTTAAACTGTTTTGAGAGACAGATCAGAAATAATTTTGTGGCAGGAACTTGAGAAGTATACACCATAAGGGGAAAAAATATATGCTAAATGTTTAAATTGGTGCTATTACGTCTTTTTGAAAAATTAGGTTTTTTCTCAATTGCAGCATGACTAGATAGTAACCAACAATCACCTGCTTTGGATTTGACATTTTTGGAACATGAATTCTTGTCATTTTATACAAAGAGGAAATTTACCTTTTTGATATGTAGAGTTTAGTTCACAAGAAACGTTTTGTTTGTAGTGTCATTAACATTTGCTCCTTAAGGTAACACGCATGATGTAGTGCATAGTAGGAAAAAAAAAAGAGTATATTTATGTAGATGTATTCTAGTTCTTAGATATTTACTTAGTACTTCAGCATGGAAGGTGCTTTGATGGATGAATTTAAATAATTCCCTGCTGGAGAAATTAGTCTCTGTAAGGGATGGCAGTGACATTGGCAAACCTATGCCAAGACAGAGACAGGTACCAACTAGTACATTTGGTAAATTTTAAGAGTTTGCATATGTATACAAGCACCAATGGAAAGAGAAGATGATGATTTTAGTAAGTCAGGAAGGAATCCATGGGGAAGGTTTGAGCAACTGTTTAAGCAATTTATTTAATTAAAGTATATTCTAAGAGGGATGTATTCTAAATGTAGAAGCACAGCAAGAGACTCTAGAGTTGAGATGGGGTGATTAACCAGAGGGGTTGAGTCTACGTTTGTCTGGTTGAAAGAGAAAGGTGGGCAGTACAGGGAAAGTGAGGGAGGAGCATGAGTAGGTGGCCCAAAGTACAAGAACAAAGACAATAAAACCCTCATCATGTCCTGAGTTTAAATAAATACCACATTATAAAACTTTGGCTGCCAAAAATAAGCCCATTTCTGTTTCTCAGGAATAATTTGGAAATAATGTTAAAATGAGTTATTTTGAAGATTAATTACATCATTAACATTATGTTGTTGGGTATTTAGAATTTTACTGATCCAAATTCTTACATGAAGAATGCAGATTGGCTTTTAAATGTTGATGTTGTTCTTAAAGCAATGATAAATTATCATTTTCATTCATAGCAGAGTGACCTCAGATTAGGACCTAACATTTTCTTCATGATTTTTAGCTTTCTATGTGACTTCCCTCACACACAAGGCTTATTGTGAAAGTTGAAGCATTAGCTTCTATAAAGAGTCCTAGAAGGATGGATCATCAGTACTAATTTAAAGATGGGAGAAAGGGAGGGTAAGTAATTTGAAAAACAAAATGGAGTCTAAAACTTTATATTTATGAGTTTGTCATGGATTAGTGTCTAGCTGAAGAATAGGCTCATTGTTTTGAATAGCATTCAGTGAGTGAATTCAGTTTTCATGCATAGCATAGGCCTGTGCTACCCAAAGTGGTACATTTCTGTCGTTGTGAGCCAAATGATCAAAAGCCAAAAAGTTGATTTCTGCTAAGTATTTTAAAATATTATTTTTATATTAAAATAAACATAGATATTATATTCATGGTATAGAAAGCAAAATTGGCATGATTTTAAAGATGAGACCGGAGGCTTAACAGGAATTTTAGACTTGCAGCAGGCTGTTTAAAGCTGCATTTCCCAGACCTCCCAGGGTTATGAGTACACTCTGTTCAGCAATTATGGATACATCAGTGGAAAAGTTTGAGAAGTGATGGTTGGGTTTAGAAAAGGTAAAATTTATGTACTCTGCTTCCTCTTTTTCTCTTCTTGCAAAGGATAAAATATCTTTTCAGTCAAGGTCATGATAATTACAGCATCCTACTTTGTTTGATCCATAAACCTGTAGTCAGGATGAACTTCTTGAGAACGATTCCTATCTAATCCTATCTTCCCCATCAGCTTAAAAAATTTACTGGTTTCTCACTGTTTTTAGGATAAAGTCCTGAAAATGGCCTATAAGACCCTGGAAGGTTTGGCTGTTGCCTGTGAGGTAAACCTCATTGCTAGCACTAGCTACTCGGGCCTTCTTTCAGTCCTGTTTACCCAGCCCTTGAGCCTTTGCACTTTTTCTTCACCCAGTTAAATCCTGCTCATCCTTCAGATCTCAAGCCTTCCCTCCTCTGCCTCAGAAAAGCCTTCCTGAATCCCCAAATCGCATCAAATCCTCAGTTATGCACTCTCTTGGTACCATGTATATCTTCTTTGTTCCATCTGCCAGTTTTATTTTTTACCTTAATTTGTATGATTATTTGATGAGGGCAGGGAACCCATCTTTTTGCATAACAGTGCATAAGAAAGTATCTGGTGAAAAGTAGGCACTTAGGAAATATTTGTTGAGTAAAGGAATAAATAAATTTATTCACAGATTACTGGTCTGTCGACAAATCTGCTTTCCTAAATGACGATGCACGTAAAGTCCCTTATAATGCCCTAATGGATACTTCAGAGACAAGTTGTATACTGTGTGCCAGAATACAGTGTAAGTAGGGTTGCTTTGTCCATTTTTCATAGTTGTGTTGCTGTCTAGCCAATTCAATGATCTAAATCATGGTGTAGATTAATTTCGTTAAGAAATGTTAATAATTTCACTGAATCTATAACACTTCTGTGTTTATGCTATAAATATTATTTGCTGATGTCATTTCATAGGCCAACACAATAGGCAAACTTCTACTTAAAAAATTAAAACATACCCCTTTTCTTAAGTATTTTCTTTCATACAAATTTTCTAATTGTTTCTTCATTTTGGTGTTTTTAAAAGAACACCATATATTTTGGAATGCATGGTAGAATGAAATTGAAAAAAAATGCCTTACGTTTTTCCTCTTAAAAAAGTAAAGAAAATAAAGTTCATATAAGAAATTTAAATGTATTTTTCTGTTGTGAGAAGAAAATGCCCTTTATTTGTTCATATAGAGGATAAAATGAAAAAAAAAACCTGTTAGCTTAATGAGAACCATTATCTTAATGAGAACCAATATCTTCTCATATTTAATGTTGAATTTACATTTTTGTTAATAGGAATAAAATTAAGATATTTAAAGATGCATCTTAAATCAGCATTTCTTATATAACTTCATCTCACTCTGATTTTGAAAAATAAATTTTAATTTTTTAAACCAAATATAAATTTATTTGGACTAATTTTTGAAGAGCACTCATTAAGAACCTATGTAGAGAGTTACTGTAAAGCATAACTTGTTGAATACAGGTGCCTCGTGTGGATTTTTTGTGAATTACATGCTACTGGATAATCACTAGTAGGCACGTTATAGAGATTTTTCTAATAAAGTGTGCCACTCCCCCTATATTTAGAATTGTTAAAACATAAATCAGAATAAGTGAAAATTTTTAAGACTTTAACATAACTTTGCCTGTCTGTTAACTCTTAATAAAACAACACCTTCAGGCTTAAATGTTCTAGCTAGTACTGCAAATCAGTAGATTGCAATTGTGCCCTGGTTTGAATTACAAATAACCATTAAACATGCTAGTATTTTTTTAACTTGAAAGATGTATTTAGTTTCTTATTCAATTTCAATTTAAATTACAATCATTAATTCTATTAGAAGTTTTCATTATCTTAATCTTATTCTTGCAATTTCAGAAAAGAAAGGGTTGTGGATATTTGCATAAATTCATTGAATTTTAAATTTTACTAAAGTACAGTAACTGCTGTTTTAGTTTTTTGTGTTCATCTATTGAATATTTTGTCACAACATAAAATTGTTTTAAAAACAAAGATTCATTAAATAAACCAAAACTTGCAATGGCATTAATGTATTCTAGTTTGCCACAGTAAAAACACTGTTACTTACATAACTAATATCAAATGTAGCATACTTGTCTGTTTTATATTTACTTGACATTAACGTTCTTGGAAATTAGTCTTATTAGGTCGGTTGGATAGTCTTCTGATAAGATGATAGTTAGGAAGAAACTGCGTTGTTACTTGCTTTTAGTGTTACCTGATATCCTCACATTTGTTTGTTTAACTTTTTATTTTGTTTCAGCCATATCTGCTATTTTTTAAAAAAATTTATTTATTTATTTATTTATTTTTGGCTGTGTTGGGTCTTCGTTTCTGTGCGAGGGCTTTCTCTAGTTGTGGCGAGCAGGGGCCACTCTTCATCGCGGTGCGCGGGCCTCTCACTGTCGCAGCCTCTCTTGTTGCGGAGCACAGGCTCCAGACATGCAGGCTCAGTAGTTGTGGCTCACGGGCCTAGTTGCTCCGCGGCATGTGGGATCTTCCCAGACCAGGGCTCGAACCCGTGTCCCCTGCATTGGCAGGCAGATTCTCAACCACTGTGCCACCAGGGAAGCCCCATATCTGCTATTTTTTAAATGGGCTTGCAATATGGTTTCTGAAGTAATATCTACAAGAAATCAATGGAAGGCTGACTTAGATCCTGGATTTTGCTTTTTCCAACTTGTTTACACAAAGATTACGAAAGAATCTATTTTTTAGCAAGATGTTAGACTTCTAAGTAATTTATTAATAAAAAACCTTTGAAATACTGGTTTTAAGTAATTATGCTGAATGAGTAATTTCAACAGCATTAGTTGAATTCTTGTTATAATTTTGGTATGTTTTATATGTGTATGTGGGAATTTATTTCAGCTATGCATATTATTTTCAAAATGTTTGATTGTCCTGGCAACTTGTGATTTTTTTTCACCTGGCTGAGCAGAAAATTCATATTTTAATTTTGTGTAATTCACTTATATTTTGGCTGTGTAAACAAGGTACTGGGCTATTAAAAATATATATAAGAGAGAAAGAGTTGTAGACTTGTTGCTACTGGTGCTCAAAATAGACATTATAGTCCAGTTGCTAGTTTTCCTCCCTGCCTGCCAGAGCCTGTGTGGAAACCAAGTTCAGTGTGGTGGGAGCCAGCATATGGATGGCAAGGCAGGTGCTCCTTCCCCATTTCCCTCTGCATTGGTGACATGGTGAGTTTTGCGACAGTCTCTGTTGGCACCAACGTTGCATTAAATTAATGACAGGTTTGCTTATCTAGAAGGCTGCTACCTTGCCTTCCAGCTGTCAGACCAGAGGCTTTCAATTTGATGTTGAATTGTGACAAGCAGAGAGCAGCTCATTGTATGGAATGTTTAGATCTAGATAATTTTTCTTTCTAATCTGTCCCTAGACATAATGTTTTAAGTCTATTTATGGTAAAAACATGCTAATTCAGATTCTGTTTATTTGGGATTTGTGATAATTTGAGTAGGTTCCTATTGAACTTTTGATATGTGAAGAAAGGGCTTGCTGATCAATCTAATAATGTAATTAAGATTGGAAAGAAATTGTTTGACCCTGGAGGATGCGGTGTTTTCAAGTATCGTACTTTGCCAGGAGCCATTTCCATAGTGAAAATATGCAAGCTAGAAATGAGTTATATTTTTAGTTAGAATTTCTGCATACTTGGTTGGAATCAGTTTTTTGACTTTTTGGAATATTTTTGCAAACATCCTATAGTACAGCTTGGTTCTTCCCTGCATTGGCCCATGTTATAAAGGTCTCATGCATTTCACATCTATTATTAGTAGTAGTACTTAAAAGTGAAATAAGGGACAGATGTTAACACCCTTTAACAGGTAAGTTACAGAAGTTAGGCAGCTCAACAGAGATGTACACCTGTTCAGTGATAGAATTAGGTTGAATATTAACTCTTTTTCTTTTCTGCCTACTGGATTGGATTTACACTTTCGTGGATGAAGAACATAGTTCAAGTTTATACGTAATTATCTTCAGACTTGACTTTTTAAAAGTTTCTGAATTCTCTACCTTTTAAAAATTGGCACCATTTAGTATATAATAAAGAATACTTTGAAATCAGATGCCTGTGTTAGTTATATCCAGGCTCCATTACTTCCTAGCTGTGTGATCTTAGTGAGGGAGAGTTGAAATAACTTGCCAGGTTTTCTCATTTTTGTAAAATAGGGGTGATAATATTACCTACCTCATAGGGTTATGGTATGCTTAAAACGATGCCTAGCACACAGTAAGTGCATGATAAATGTCAGCTTTTTTTTAATTAAGGAAGAAGTTTCATTCTATTGGTAATCTTCAGAGGCAGAACTGTCAATAGATAATATTTATTGACTGCTTACTATATACCATGTACTGTGCTAGGTGCTTTCCCTGCATCATCTTATACTTATCCTAGCCCTGAAAGGTTGGAATTATCCCTGTTTTACAGATGAAGAAACTTTTTCTTAGAAACATTGAATCATTTGTCCTGTATACCCAAATATTTATCAAGCAGGTGTTCAATAAATATTTTGAAGAATGAATAAATATTAAGTGGAAGAAGCAGAATTTGAATGAATTTCTAACTGGTTCTAAAACATAATATGCTTACCTTGCCTTTCTACCAGAGGTAGATGTGACATGAGAGGAATCCTGGGGACATTTGCAAAGATGTTGATGTCCTCTCCGTCAGACCTACTTTCTTTAGTGTGTGGTACGGTGGGGTGTGGTCATTGGGTTCTTTTGACCTCTATAGGGGTGTGGGTGTGTGTGTGTGTGTGTGTGTGTGTGTGTGTGTGTGTGTGTGTGTGTGTGGTGTGGTGTTTGTTGGTGGTAAAGCGTTTCCCCTCAAAATAGGACTTTGGCCAGTGACAAAAATGCCACATACAACTATAGTATTGGTGACATTTTTTTTTTTACCATGCTGCATGGCATGGGGATCTTAGTTCCCCGACCAGGGGTCGAACCCGTGCTCTCTGCAGTGGAAGCATGGGCCCCCAGGGAAGCCCCTCATCTTTCTTATTTTGAAGTGAACTCCAGGAGTTTGACGCTCTCCTCTTCTGAGTCTAGACCTAGGCAAAAGATCTGCTTTAGGCTACTACTACTACCAGCCCAGTTCTGAGATGTTTTGTTCTCAAAGGATTGCTAATAAAAGTACATGGTGCCTCATGAAAAGATGCTCAACATCACTAAGCTTCAGGGAAATGCAAATCAAAACCCCAATGAGATATCACCTCACACTGTCAGAATGGCTGTCATCAAAAAATACCACAAATAATAAATGTTGGCAAGGATGTGGAGAAAAGGCAACCTTAGTTAATTCGTGATGGGAATGTAAATTGGCACAGGCACTATGTAAAACAGTATGGAGATTCCTCAAAAAATTAAATAGATAGAACTCCCATATGATCCAGCAATTCCATTCTTGGGTATATATCTGAAGAAAATGAAAACACTAATTAGAAAAGACACATGCACCCCAGCATCCATAGCAGCATTGTTTACAGTAGCCAAGATATGGAAGCATGCTAAGGGTCTGTCAACAGATGAATAGATAAAGAAGATGTGATGTGTACACACACACACACACACACACACACACACACACACACACACACACACAGAGAAATGGAATATTACTCAGCCATAAAAAAGAATGAAATTTTCCCATTTGCAACAGTATGAATGGAACTAGAGGGTATTATGCTTAGTGAAGTAAGTCAGACAGAGAACGACTTACTTGAAAGTGTATGTTTTCACTTATATGTGGAATTTAAAAACTACATGAATGAGAATAACAAAACAGAAACAATCTCATAGATACAGAGAACAAACTAGTGGTTACCAGTGGGGAGAGGGGTGGGGGAAGGTACCGATAGGGAAGGGGAAGGGGATTAAGAAATACAAACTACTATGTATAAGTTAAAATAAGCTACAAGGATGTAATGTACAGCACAGAGAACATAACCATTATTTTATAATTCCTCTTAATGGAGTATAATCTGTAAAAATATTGAATCACTGTGTTGTACACCTGAAACTAATATAGCATTGTAAATCAACTATACTTCAATAAAAATAATTTAAAAATTTGTAAAAAAGAACTGATACTTCCAGTAAGTATGAATAAACACCTAGAGTATTTTAAAATATATTTAATATGTACTTATACATTTAAAAATCCCCTCCCCTTAAAAAGTAATGGTGCCTGATAAAGAGATGTTCCTAAGGAGCGTTACATTTTACTACAAATACAGGCATACCTTGGAGATATTGTGGGTTTTGTTCCAGGCCACGGGAGTAAAGCAAATATTGCAATAAAGTGAGTCACATGAATTTTTTGGTTTCCCAGTGCATATAAAAGTTGCGTTTACACTCTAGTCTATTAAGTATACGATACCATTGTGTCTAAAAAAGTGTGTATATCTTAATTTAAAAATACTTTATTGCTAAAAATTGCGAACTATCATCTAAGCCTTCAGCAAGCTGCAGTAGTAACATCAGAGATCACTGATCACAGATTATATTGCAAATATAATAATGAAAAGGTTTGAAATACTACGGAAGTTACCAAAAAGTGACACAGAGACATGAAGTGAACAAACGCTTTTGGAAAAATGTCACGATAGACTTGCTCAATGCAGGGTTACCACACACCTTCTATTTGTACAAAACAAAATGTGTGCGAAGCATAGTAAAGTGAAGTGCAATTAAACGAGGCCTTGGTTCTATTCTGTTATTTACATTTACCTTGTAGTGGTTAGCATTGCTATCTATTGCAATACATTTCATTAGTGTTTCTTTGAACAGCAGACTTTATTCAGTACATTTCTGTAGCTTGGAAACCCTTACCTACCTAGTAAATGGTAATTGTTCTCCCCAAGTTATTTTGTTTTGTTTGGAAATTATTTTATCGTAGACCAAATTGTGATATGAAATGATAGCATAGTGAATCACACAAAAAAACATATATGCTGGAGAAAATTTAATCATGATCTGTCAAAAAACTATTGTGAAATCATAAGATACAGAGTGGTCAAGTTGAGCTAGAGATGTTTGATCAGTTGAGTACTTGTAAAATGGTAATGATAGGTACAGTTACATCCACATTATGTTTTAAAATGATACACGTTTTTTTCTGTGTATGTAAAATATATATTCTGGCATGTATTTTTGAAACTTAAAGTAAGATTTGTTCAGAGTAAAAACACAGGTGATATTTTCTGTTTCTCCTTATTTTCCTTTAATAGACTTGAAGTGAGTTTGCTTTAGGCTGGAAGTTTTAAAATAAGTGAAAACAACTTAATTGTTCTTTCGTTGTGGAGAGAATGATTTGAAATCTCTCACTTTTTATGAAAGCTACAATAGCCAGGACAATAGACATTTAAAAAATAACATCAGCTGTGAGCTGTGGTAATTACCAACTATTTTGAAGTTGCCTTAGCATTGTCCATTTGATTCTGTAAAGCACTTTTCTCTCCTAATGTGCTCATTATCTTTCAAAATCCATACAAATTAAAATTAATTTTGTTTGGGCATGTTTTTGAGAATTTCGTCACTTTTTTAGAAAAAGTTGTTGACATCCTGTGTTGATAAGTAAGTGGTCTGGTAAGAGATAGACTTTTAAATATGGTAACATAATGAATCTCCATCTACATTAATTTTAAGATGTGTCTAATTTAATATTTAAACAAAATGGTTTCTAATTTTGAGGGTTTTTTTTTTCAGATGAGACTGTTCTGCCAGCTTGTTTTTACAGTTGTGACCAACACACACAGAGAAAATAAATACCGGTTTGTAGGGCAAAAATAGAGACACAGATGTAGAGAAAAAAATGTATGGACACCAAGGGGGGAAAGTGGCAGGGGTGGTGGGATGAACTGGGAGATTGGGAGTGACATGTATACACTAACATGTATAAAATAGACAACTAATAAGAACCTGCTATGGAAAAAATAAATTTTTTTAAAAAAGAAAAGAAATACAGCAAAATAACACCTAGGGATCTACTAACATTTTTCTTCCTACTGATGTACCAGTAATGAGATCACAAAAAATTGAGGCTGGTCATGTGTCTCTAAAAAATAAGAACTTAAAAATATATACATCATACATACTCACCGCTACAACACTATTATTACACCAAAATTCATTTCTTAATATTAAATATCTAGTTAAAATTTTTAGTTTCATAAATGTCATAAACATTTTTACAGTTTCTTTTTTCCTTAAATCAGGATCCAAATAAAGCCCACACATTGTAGTCTACCTTATTTTTTTTCCTGCATCAATCCTTTTGGACTCAGTACTCGCTTTACATGACAGACATTATTTAATGTCTCTTGAAATAAAATTCATAGATAATAAAACCTACCTCATATTATTAAAAAATTCACTGTAATGCCTTTATTGTAATAAAAAGGGAAAATAATTTAAAAATAAGATAGGTTTTTATTGTATGTAGGTGCTTAAAATGACTATACTATAAAAAACTATAATTGATATGTTTGCCTACTTCTAATGAGCATACCTGGATTTAAGACAAGCAAGCAGTAAGTTCAGAAGTCATTCTGTAAGTACAAGAAAATGGAAGAGCAGATGAATTGACGGACACTGGAATAAAAATGAGTATTAGAACAGGTAACAGGCTAGACTCATTTGATATGTCACTCTAATAATTCCTGTTGAACATTTAAAAGTCATATTAAAAGGAACCTCAGCTTTTTGGAGAAATGGCAGATTCTAGAGCTGAGAAGGGAAAATTTAAGATGAGTCTGGAGCATCTTGTGCCAGAAAGTAAGGAAGTGCTCAGAAAACACAATGATGAGGGCACGTCACAGACTTAGAAGCCATTCTGAAAGAGCTCTCAATGGCTGAAGCTGGAACAATTTGAGCAACAAAAATAGTATTGGATTTTAATTCAGTGCATAAAATAAATATCTGTGAGTCCATACTGATGTAAATAAATGTCTGAATAAAGAAAGAAATGAGGGAGGAGAGAAAAATCTCCCATAAAGATAATTCCAAATAATTTATGTAGATACTCTCCTCTCAAGGAAGTGTCACTTAACTCCCCACTTTTTGATTGTGGGCTGCACTTAGTGACCTGTTTCCAAAGAGTAGAGTGTGGGAAGGGGAAATATAACTTCTTTGGAGGAACCTAGTGAACACTACGTTGGCCAGGTGATCAAGGTTTGCATCATCAGTGATAAGTCATGTTGATCGCATGTACCCTTGATATGATGTGGTGAGAATGGCACTTCACCTCTGTGGTCTTCCTCCCCCAAACCCATAATTCCAATCTAACCAGGAGAAAAACATACAAATCCAAGTTCATGGACATTTTACTAAATACCTGACCAGTACTCCTTCCAAACTGTCAAGGTCATCAGAAACAAGGAAAATGTGAGAAACACAGACCATAGGAGGCTAAGGAGACATGAGGATTATTTGTATTATGGTGTCCTGGATAGGATTCTGGGACAGAAAAAGCCTGATAGGAAAAAACTAGTGAAATCAAAATGAGGTGTGGAGTTTAGTTAATAGTGATATACCAGTGCTATTCCTTAGGTGTGACAAATGTGTCGCAGTAATGTGAGCTGTTAATAATAGAATATGGATGACAGGTATGCAAGAACTTTGTACTATTTTTGCAACTTTTCTGTAGACCTAAAACTATTCTGAAATAGTTTATTTAAATAAAATAGAGTTAAATTTATTTTCAAATTTAGTTATACCAAAATGTAAGCAATATCTCATGTGAAATAACTTAGGTTTGCCCTTTTGTAAGTGTTAATAATAAACTCTTTCAAATGTAAACAAAAAAAGTTATGTGGGATACAGGCAGTTCTTAAGTGTGAGACTGTTGCATTCATTGGTATAGCAATCATTCAGTAACCCGCTCATAGTGATAACCTGAAACTCCTCACAATACTCAAAATGCCCCCAAGGGACAACATTGGCCCTGGCCTGGCAGCAAGAACCTCTGCCTTACCTCTTCGCTCCTGTGTAAACCTCATGCTCTTCCACATGTGAAAAAATAATTTTTTGAAATAATGTCATACCTGGTTTCCCTTCAACTGAAATTAATCTTTAACTTGATTAGCTTTTGTTTTTTAACTTTTTGCTAATCAGGAAATGTGTTTAAGAAAAGGAAACTGAATGTACATGGGATAGGGTGGAGACCACCAAAATTTAGCTCCATCTCCTTATGTATTTTACTTCACTGCTAACAGAATTTGCAGTTAAACTCTTGGACAGAAGAGTGTGCTATTCTAAACCTTGTTAACAAAGCCTGATTCCCAGCACTTTTTCTAATTGTAGTTTCTGTTTCCTGCAGACACTGTGTAGGAATGTTAAACAAGGCATGAACATTTTTGAGCAAATAAATGTGGTTTATAATAATTGATTTTAGGCTGAACATATAAACGTGTATATAAATATGCATGCCTATTTACATAGGCAAGATATTTGCCTAGGGCAGATATGTTGAAATGGAATATAACCAAATGAACTTTTCTCATTGCTTTTCTACGAGAAAGTCAGCGTTTTTCTTTCTGTCACTAAATGTAACACCTTATTTTCATTGTATTATGGGATCATGTAGTGTGTTTAATAGTTGAGTTCTGGGTATGAGAGTGGCTGTAACTTAACACCACCTTTGGTCACTTCTCTAAGAAATTATATTTGATTTCAAAACAGAACTACTTTAATATTTGCACTTTATTCCTGTGTCTTTTT
This sequence comes from Kogia breviceps, assembly GCF_026419965.1. Classification (NCBI taxonomy): domain Eukaryota; kingdom Metazoa; phylum Chordata; class Mammalia; order Artiodactyla; family Physeteridae; genus Kogia; species Kogia breviceps. Next base: position 117,187,668 of record NC_081330.1, on the reverse strand, counting down.
TATTATTATCTTCCTTGTTTTCTAGTTTACTGGCATGAAAATTCTAAAAGGAACAGACTCTGGTAATAAGCAGATAAAGTTGTGACGGGGAATTTAAAGCATTAACCTGGTACCAGGGTTTTTTTCTTGCCACAATAAACTGAAATGTTATATGGATCACAATTTCATCTTATTTTATTCTTTGTTATTAATCCACTTCTATGAAAGTGTGAAATTCTGCTGATATTGATGTGAATGTCTTAGAATTGCCTCCCTGGCTTGTCCTGACTTCATGCTCTGCATATCAGCCTGGATATGCATTAACGTGTTCTCTGTGAAATACTTCTGTTTTTTGTACAAGGCATTTCTTAAGGTATGCTCACAAGAATGAAGGAGAGTTTATTTTGTTTTTTTCTGCTTTGATTTGTTTTAGTAAGGTAAGAATGTTTTACATTTAAAGAAATCTCTAAAAAAAAGTCTGTGTAGATTGTACATTAAATGTCAAGGATTTGAAGCTGTCTTTGAATATATGACTGGAAAAGATGGGTTGACTTTCCAAGAGTCTCTCATATCTATCCCAGGATAGAATCTATCCCAGGGTAGGTGGGCAACATTTAGATTGAAATTGTTTTCACAACTTTCCAATGATACTTTTCATAACAGGAGTACACAGATTTAGGATGACTAGCTATTATGGTAATACAGTCTCATAATAATTAAAAACAGAATGTTAGAAGCAAATTGTGTGATTTGCATGACTTATGAAATACAGATGGCAAGAAGTAGACTTGGAAGCTTTTTCAGAGTGCAGATGGACATGAGTTCTTCAGAGAAGTTAATTAAGAGTAATCGTTGTATAGTAACCACTGTCTTGTAGGCTGCCATGAATTTAATATTCTACTTTCCCCAATAAAAATGCCAAATGATGCCTTTCAAGGCTGCTGAAAACATCTTTATTACCTGTAGTCATGCCAAAGGACTCACTCCCCTACTGTACCCCTCTCTTCCCGCATCTCTACATTTCATACAGATGAATTTAAAAAAAAGATTAAAGGGACAAATATCTAGTAGGAAGCACTGTATGTAGAAGACAATACAAATTATTTGTAGTACTGAGTTGGAACTGGAAATCTCTGTAGTTGTGACCCAACCTAAATTCTGTCCCGTCGTGTGTGTTTAACTCGCCTCTTCATTTCTCAAGCCCTCCATTTCTTTGTCTGAAAATGAGGGTAAGGAAAATATGCTTTATAGGGAATTCTGAAGAATAGTCAACATGTAGTCCGAGTAGAAATGGAGTAACTTTTTTTTTTTTTTTTTTTTGCGGTACGCGGGCCTCTCACTGTTGTGACCTCTCCCGTTGCGGAGCACAGGCTCCGGACGCGCAGGCTCAGCGGCCACGGCTCACGGGCCCAGCCGCTCCGCGGCACGTGGGATCTTCCCGGACCGGGGCACGAACCCCTGCATCGGCAGGCGGGCTCTCAACCACTGCGCCACCAGGGAAACCCTGGAGTAACATTTTGACACTGGCAAAAATAGTTTATTAATTACTGAACAGGATTTTTTTTTTTTTTTTTTTTTTTTTTTTTTGTGGTATGCGGGCCTCTCACTGCTGTGGCCTCTCCCGTTGCGGAGCACAGGCTCCGGACGCGCAGGCTCAGCAGCCATGGCTCACGGGCTTAGTTGCTCCGCGGCATGTGGGATCTTCCCGGACCAGGGCACGAACCCGTGACCCCTGCATCGGCAGGCGGATTCTCAACCACTGCGCCACCAGGGAAGCCCTGAACAGGATTTTTAAATGATGTTTATGGAAAAGAATTTTTAAGTATTCCAATTTAGAAATAAATTGCTGGATATAGCTCACATATGTTTGCCTTAAGACAAAGATTATACTGATTTTAAAATATATTTGGAGTATGGATTTCAGGTGGCTGGCTCTCTCTTGGAAACGCTTTTCCTCTTACTAGCTTCTTTGTCTTGTGTGTAGCCACTTCTCTAACAGCTTTACTAGAGCCTTTCTCTCCAATTTTTTCCTTATGTGAGTCAAATGATCACTTAAGTAATTCAGCCTAATTATTAGAATGGTATATCTCACTCTTCCTGGCAGGAAACCCAATACAAAAGTCCTAAAGGCATTGTTGTTGATGCTCCACCATCCCTGGCTAAGTCTCAACCAGTATGAGCCTCATCTCAGTAGTAGACCTTGCATATCATGGTTCCTCATACTTCTCATCTTTATTTTACCAAAAGGTTCATGACTATTGAAATTTCATTTTTCAGCCATTGTCAGAAGATAGGAATATAAGAGTTTTATCAACACAGGCATATACAAGGTGATCAAAATTATTAAATACTGAATCTGTGCAATGAAAATAACAGGCACTTATGAGCACTAGAGCTCCATTTAAGTGGTAAGAATGTATTGACTTTTCATAGGAGAAACAATCAGTTGTAAGAAACAAATGAACCAATTCATTTGAGCTTGGATCACTGAAAACAAGGGGGAATCACTGGCAAAACAATGCCTTTTCTCATTCTTGTGTCACAAGTGGTATTTGGTTTGAGGACAATTGAGAAGCATTAAGACTACAAATTAGTTCCTGTATTTTATATTATGGAATGGTTGTTGGAAAGTGTACTTTCCCAGTGCTAGTATGCTAGATTTTTTTTTTAATTACAAGCAGTTTTGTTTTTCTCCTTATGTTTCACATCTGCACTTGTGTTTTCCTTGGAAAAATGCTCCATATATCTAGCATTGGTGCACTCATGTAAATGATGTCAACTCACATATAAAATTTGATTTAGAAGAATTTTTAAAATACAGAAGTTGATTAAGAGCCTCCTTTTAATCAGTGTAATAACAATGTAACAATGTTGATGTTAAAGCTTTTGAGAAATATTTTTCTCCATGATTTTATTACTACTTTTCCTCCATCTTTTTGATTTTGTATGATAAATGACAGAGGACAATAATATGCCATATTTTATTCTTTCATTCAAACTTTGAAGATAATTTGGATTTTTTTTTGGTCACCCCTGAGCCATTTATAACTCATTTTATAAAACCATGTAAATTTTAAATTAAATGAATGTCTTTTTAAAAATGAGATCATGTGGTTGAGACAGCTAAACTTCTATCAGAGTTATCTAGGGTAAATAATTTGGACTTCCGGTTTTCTTTAAAAAAAATTGGGTGACACGTTCTCCTTTAAAACTCTAAGATTCTCTGATTCTAAATTTTTAATTCCTTCTCATATTTGGTTTAGAAGCAATGTATGACGAGCATTCTTGATTTTCTTTGTATCTACTTTAGTGACAGTTGGAACTTATGAATTTTTAGAAGGTTTAATTTTTTTCTATTCTATAAATTGAATGTCATGCGTAAAACTTCATGTACTTTACATAAAGACTTGTTATGTAACAAAAGCAGAAGGTGTATTTTTGATGTTGTAGGTGGATCTGAATCCTTCAAGTCTGCCATCAGTGCCAGATTACTTTGACAAATTCTGGTTAGCAAATTCCTAAGATACTAGGTAACAAATCTCTCTCCTTTTTCCCCTTTTCTGTAAAACTGAAAACTGTAACTCACAAGTTTAGCAAGGAGCAGATACCTCCTGGTCCCTTGGATAGTCTAACTCCTCACATTCTTTCTCTGCCTACTTGGTAATATTAAAAAAATTTAAAGGTAGCTGACAAGTCCTATTATATAAAAATAAAAGTATGAATTACAAATGCACTCACAAGACCAAGGAAAAAATAAATTAGAATATGTGGTATGTGCAAGTTGACATGGAATATCTGGAAAAAACAACAATGCTTTTTGTTCTTGGTGTTCATTTTTAAATCACCCCCTTTAAAATCAGGGTCTGTGTAATGTTCTATTAAGTTATTTCTAGATATGTGCAAATGCATCAAACAGATTTGTATTAATGAATGTAGTACAAGTACGTCCCTTAAATTCTTAGCAAAATTTACAGGTAGTTTTATAAACCTTTAACATTTATGGTTTTAATTATATCTGATAGGCAAATTCAAAATAAACTCAAATACAGTACTTATGTCCCTTTATTGAAACACATCATTAGTTAAAACAGTTTGTAACATTATTTTTATAAAAGAACATGCTTAGTTTGTGTACACTGACACTCTTGTTCTCTGTGAGATGAGCTGATAGATGAACTGATAAGAAGGAACTTACAGAAATCTCTTGGTTCTCTGCCATCATCATGTTACATGTAACCAACTGAGCTTAGGTTGGTTAAAGGACTTGTCTAGATTCACATATCTTTCTAGTACCAAAATTACAAAAAGACAGCTCAGAAAGAGTATGACGCATAGATCTTTTCATTGTTATAAGGACATCTCTGTTAGGAACAAAAGAGAATGAATTCTTTTGATCACTGCTGTCAAAGCTAGAACACGTCTTGATTAACACATGCAACAAGCCTACTTCATAGAATAATCCCCTCATTAAGAATGTTTAGTTTAGATTTCATTTTATCATAATCGAATGTAAGATTCATAGAATGCCAAACCCCATTTACAGGGAGTTAAAATGCTATTAACTGCTAGAAAAACTTCTCCTGATGGTCTTCTAATCTCTGTGTGCTATGACTCAGTGATTTTAAATGTCATTTTCTAAGGCTTTACAGTTTGTTAGTATAGTCAAGTGCAACAGGATTAAATCCAAATCTGGACACAGTAGATTTTGTGGTCTGTTTAGAGCTGTAAATGGTTTGCTATGCTGAATAGTCTATTACAGTTCACTGTGTGTTTTTAATAATTTTCCATTTTAATTATGAACGGTATACATGTACCTAAAACTCTAAATGTGGAATAATTTTTGTCCCTGTATTTTTTAACTATATAACTTAAGTAACCTCATTCATACTACTAGAATTAGTGTATTAAAATAAATTGGTCCCAGCCAAATACAAATAGCTGTCTTTGATATATCAAAAAAGTATATTTGAATGATCAAGGCCACTGAGTTATTTTAAGATTTGTTCATAGTTTATTTATTGTGATGTCCTCCTTGATGCCTATTTTAAACATTGCTTCCTTCTTCTATGTAGTAGATATTGCATCATTTATACTGTTCTCATTCCTCCTTTCTCCTTCCAACATTCCTATATCTGTGTTAAAGCCTCCACAAGTTGGAGTCCCTGATTTCAAATAATATTTACTTAGTTAAAATCTAGAGTAACTTCACAGTGTGACATCTGTATTTATCAGTGGTTTGATAAGGTAAGTAAATTTCATGACCATAGTGAGATTTCGGTAATTATTTTTTAATAAATATATGAATGCCAAGTAGGGAGAAGTGACTAAAAGTATTTAACAAAATGGAAACAAACATATTAATGGATTTTTTTCAAGTTTAAAATGTGTGTAGGTCTCTTGTATTAGGTGTGCTGTTGCATATTCAATAACTAGATGAAAATGTAAGGTACTTTTTCTTTCACCACTGAAATGCCATTGTGTTTTCTCTTCTAAGTTTCTAGTGGTGTTTACTGTCCTTTAGGAATTACTTTCTTTTACATGTTAATTTTTAAGTATTCTATTTTTTTCAAGCTTTGTCATCTTTTTAAGAAAGGCAAAATTATGTAACTTAATCACTTGAGAATGAACTGTGGCGTTATGCACATTTTCTGATAACTGCTGTCAAAGATGGGATAATAACACTTTTCCTGCCACTGTAAGAAGTGTGGTCACCTCAGGACAAGCACTGAGTCATACTTCTGGGGCCAGTCGGAAAAGTTCGCATCATTGGCAGCCACCTGGGTTCTTCATGTTCCATGACAAATGGCAAACTGGCACATGGTGTAACTGAAATGTTTCTCAAATGTCTAAGTCCTAGGAAAAATTAATGTTAAGGAGTGTAAAAGCTGAAGTCTGTGACTTATTTTGAACCAACAGCTTTGAATTCTTAATTTAGTTATGCTTGTTCAACAAATTTGTAATTGTGTTTTAACAAAATTTATATTATAACTTGAAATGGTAAAACCAAAGCACCTTGTATAGTGAAGAGCTAAAGAATTGGGTCTTGTTCCTATATATTTTTTTTAGTGTGTTAACCCATCTCAACAGCCCAGATAACACTGGAATATGACCTTAATGTTTTTTCCTATATGTCTGTCATAGATACACAGCTGTTAATTTAGCCTAGACATTTGCTGGACTTCTAATTTATATGTATATCTAAAGTATTTATGCAATTATGCAGAACAGTAATACAATAGTAGAAAACTTGGTTGATTACCTTCATAAATACCAATAAAGTTTGGAACCATAACCTGCTCACTTCCACCTACTCAAATAGACAACCTTAAAGCATAAATGCTATTTTAGAGTATTTTACTAATAGCATTATCAGTGTCAGCATGACTAAAATAAGTACCTTATAAAAACAAACAAAACCTTTAACTGAATGCCTTCTTTCTTTTTTAATGTACATCCTCAAGTTGCACCTTATATTTTTTATATGGAAGTTAATTGTACGTATATCCTTCAAATAAAAGGAAATTTCTTTTAGAGACATTTTTCTCTCTCTCTTTTTTGTTTTGTTTGTTTGTTTGTTTTGTGGTACACAGGCCTCTCACTGTTGTGGCCTCTCCCGTTGCGGAGCACAGGCTCAGCGGCCATGGCTCACGAGCCCAGCCGCTCCGGGGCATGTGGGATCTTCCCGGACTGGGGCACGAACCCGTGTCCCCTGCATCGGCAGGCGGATTCTCAATCACTGCGCCACCAGGGAAGCCCCTCTCTCTCTTTTTGTAGTCTTACTTGAAACATGTAATTTGCTAATTATATCAGAACTAATTCTGTGGTTTGGGTAATATTTTTATTTATATGTGGGTTGTTGAGTTTTTTAATAGTAAAATATAACATGTGTTGCTACATAATTACGTATTTTTAAAAGTTGCTCTGAACATTGGAGTCTAACATGAAAACCTTTTGGGATAGTTGTTATTTTTTTCCTTACGTGATCAGAATGCCCCCATTCTAATTTTAAGTGTTGTTAGAATGTTTTTTACTCCCATCAGGCCTGTCCACCATCACCATCGTATAACCACCTCCAGTAATCTGCTCCAGTGGTCACTGTATTATACAGTCTACTCTGGTAGTCACTATATTACAGTGGCAAAAATGTAGGCTTTGAGGCTAAATATACCTAGATTCAAATCCTAGTTTTGCTACTTATCGGTTGTATGGATCTGGGCACATAATAACCTCTTTCTCGTTTTTAAAATGAGGAAATAACACCACCTACCTTAAAGAGCATTGAGATTTAAATGAAGTAATCTATGCAAATGATATACCCCAGTCATTGGTACTTAGTAAGTTCTAAATAAACATTGGCTATTATTATTTCCACCACTAACACCACCTATAAAAAAGGGTTGTAGTCAGGGGGTGTTAATGTATGCAAAGATCATAGTAGAAGCTGGAAAAGGATTGGTTATTATTGTTACCACTAGCAATACAAAGTCATGACGCTAGCCTACAAATAATTAATTACTGTAATTGATGCTGAACGTAAATAGGTATTTTTTGAGCCACTCCAGTTTAACTCTACTGAAATTATAAATGAATTATAAGTATAATGAAACTGGAGAAAAAGTAAAGATTACTGAGAAAATAAAAATAGACTTAAGGATTCCATAAGCACTTAGTTTACATTGGAGTCAGAATCAAGACGCTTTGCCAGGAATGGACCATTCAACTCAACATGGCCTATTCATACAAAAATTTCTGATTATGTGGCTCATGCCTTAATATAGTTGAATAATCCTGTTCTAACCATGAAAAACATCATACTTCTGAAATGTAGAACTCTACATATTTTCATTTGGTTATATATAATATTTTAATCAGACTTAGCAATGTCTGAGTTTCAGAAGACTTTAAGAGTTGTATCTGGCACATTCGTACAATAAGTATTTGTGAATGAACTAATGAGTAAAATCACCCAAGCTATTAAAACCTGATCTAAGATAACTACTGCTCTTAAACTTCTGTTTAATATTTAAATTTAGCTACAGAGCCAGGAATATTTTTCTTCCTCTTCTTTTAAGACTTAAGAAAGATAAATTTTATTTAATTTCAGGAGCAGAGACTTTCTTTTTATCTGTTTGTATAAATTAAACATTTTATTGAAAGCCTTCCTTTTATGAACTGAAAGTTCAAAGGTTGTTGCCTGAATAAAAACCCAGATCAAGGGACTTCCCTGATGGCGCAGTGGTTAAGAATCCACCTGCCAGTGCAGGGGACACGGGTTCGAGTCCCGGTCCGGGAAGATTCCACATGCCACAGAGCAGCTAAGCTCGTGAGCCACAACTACTGAGCCCACATGCCACAACTACTGAAGCCTGCGCACCTGGAGCCCATGCTCTGCAACAAGAGAAGCCACTGCAATGAGAAGCCCGCGAACCACAACAAAGAGTAGCCGCTGCTCGCCGCAACTAGAGAAAACTCGCACGTAGCAACAAAGACCCAATGCAGCCCAAAATAAATACATTTATTTAAAAAAAACATCAAAATATATAAAGAAAATACTTTAACATGAATACATTTTCTTAATTATTTTGGGGCAAACTAGCCTGGATTTGAAGGATTCATTATGAATGAGAAGAAAGAGTGGATGAAAGAACATTTAAAAACTTTTATGTGTTTTAGTCACTCCTTTCTTCCTTAGTTCTTTACAAGTGTTTTGCAGTGGTAGAAGTATGCAAATACATTTTAAAATCTTTTAGTCCTTCTTTTTAAGAACACTCTGGTATTTAATCGTACAGCTATACCTTGTTCAAGCTTGTTCCTTTTGGCCAAGTTGTATCTTTTCTGAGCAGTGATTTGCTAAATTAGGAGTTCTATTATAAGTGAGGATGTTTGCGATACTAATAGTATTAGAATGAATGAGCTTAAAAAACTGGGTTAAGAAATGATCAGGAAAAAGTAAGAAGGTTGGATAGTCCACTAAAAGGTTAGTCCAATAAAATTTTAAGTATAGACAGCGACCTTTTGACTTCCTACATTATGTGGTTAAAAATAGAGGGTTTTAAAATTGGAAATAATATATGTTCCTATTTTTTGATATTTATCTGACTCTGCAAACACTTAACCAAAATGGTGATGGCATGAACTACTAAGATCTGGCTCAGAGATAATTCATTTTGGCCTTTTTCAAAGCCAGAAAAATATTGCTTGTGGGTTCAGAGAGTGTGATATATAATAAGAAATATATATTTCCTCTTCCTTAGTTTCTGTCCCAGAGCTCCTAAAAGTCTTGGAATTTCCTAAGTGAAGAGATTAATAAAGGTGTCTTATGTTAATGAGGTGGCTTTTGGACTACAACTAAGGATGTGGGCTCCTTGCCAGTGGAGCCAACCTTATGTAGAGGGTTGGAATTTTCAGTCCTACCCTGCAACCCCTGGGGAAGATAAAGGGTTTTGAGAGTTCAGTCATCAATGGCCAGTGTTTTAATCAGTCATGCTATGTAGTGAAGCCTCTGTAAAACCCCAAAAGTACAGGGTTCAGAGAACTTTCAGGTTGGTGAATACTTGGAGATCTGGGGAGAATGGCCTACCCAGAGAAAGCTTGGAAGCTCCTCGCCCTTCCCCCATATCTTGCTCTATGCATCTCTTCAATTTGGCTGTTCTTGAGTTATATCCTTTTATAGTAATGGTAGTCTGGTAGGTGAAATGTTTCTCTGAGTTATGTGAGCTGTTCTAGCGAATTAATGGAACCTGAGGAGGGGGTTATGGGAACTTTTGATTCATAGCCATTTGATCAGAAGTAGAGGTAATGTTACCAAAAGGAACCTGGGTCCACTCTCCCACCACACAGCAAAGCCAATCTACTGACACTGAGTTGTGGTGAAGGAAAGTACAGCATTTATTGAAAGGGCGCTAAGCAAGAAGAATGAACAGCTCATGCTCAGAAGACCTGAACTCCCTGATGGCTTTCAGGGAAGGGTTTTTAAAGGCAACATTTAGGTTGAGGGTTGTAGGGTGTATGACTTTCTTCTGATGGGTTAGTGGTGAGGTAACAGGGTGATGTTTCAGGAATCTTAATCATCAACCTTCTAGTTCCAACCAGTCTGAGGCCTATGTGTTTGTGGTTAGCATGTAGTCACCATCTTCTACCTGGTGTGGGGTGGGGGTGGGAGAGTGTCTTAGTTTCTGCAAAACAACTCAAAGATTTGTGTCTGATTTTTATGTATATCCCTTGAGGAGGAACTAGGACCCTGTTATATCTCTGAACTATTGTTTAAGCTATTATTATCTTATTGCTTGACAGCTTTTTCTGTGTTTCTGCATTCCCTCACGTCCTTAATTAGTAACTTTTTGAGCCTGCTCTTTGGAATTCAGGGAAGGTCCATGAGACTAAAGCCTTTTTCTACAAGCAAGAAACGGGAGACAAAGAGGGGCTTTTGTGCCTAGGAGGGCCCTGCAGGGTCTTACTCTATTTCAGTAACAATCTGGACTTGTGGTTGGCATCCTGAGTTAGAGGGGATTGTTCAACACTCCTAATTTGTAGCTGGTCGGCCAGAAGCACAAGTAACAACCTGGGCTTGCTATTAGCCTCTAATAGCAAGTCAGAATTGAGTTGAATTGAATTCTCAGATACCCTGCTGATTTTGAAGGAGTGATTTTCTACTCTGATAGCAATAAGCACAAAAACAGTGCTGCCAGATTCACTTGTGTAGCTTTTTACTATTATATATATGGTTGTGCAAGCATACAGTGCACAACCTGCACAACTGTATGTGGTGTCCTTGGATAAGTAAGGACATGCAGTTGAAACCTAGAGCAAGTAAGGGGAAGCTTCATAAAATTCCTGGTTTTGCTTATCTTAAAAAAATGAGAATATTAGAATAAATCATTAATATTTTAGAATGATTTAGTTTATGTTCATTTTTGGTTTAGGTAATGTAAATGCTTATGCCAACAGCTATGTTTGGATTTATGATGATACATAACAGGTTTAATAATTTTAAAGAAATTTAGGTTTATGATTTTTCCATTTCTAATCTAGCAACTAATCTGAAATTTAAATGGAAAATTATTATATAGATTATACTACATCTTACAAATGAAAATACATTTTTTAGTATTCTGGAACATGAAAATAGTTGACATTTAGTTAGCTCTTTAATATTTATGCAAAATAAAAGATCATGTTAAAATAGTAGGCAGTGAGATTTTTATATTTATTAGACATAATTTAATTTTTTGTGCTTGGTTTACCATCCTAATTATGTTTAGGGCATAATTCTTAAACTAATCTGTTGACTCCTTCAGCTCATGATTGAGTATATCAATCATCAAACCTATAAACGTATTAAAAAAAAGAAGAGCTGGGAAAACGCAGAAAAAGCAAAACTATAAAGTGGGATTAGCTTTACGAGATATTAAAACATTACAAAGCTTCTATAATAAAAACAGCATGGTGCTGGCCCATAGACAGGCAAATATACCAGTGGAATAGAATGGAAAGCTCAGAATTAGACCCCAGCACATACAGAAATTTATTATGTGATAAAGGTAAAATTAGAGCCATAACTTCTACCATACACAAAATATCCTCCAAATGGTTTACAGAGCTAAATGTAAAAAATGAAACTACAAGAGTACTAGAAAAACCGGATTTTAACCATGGCCTACGTTTTTAAAGAAAATTTCCATACAGTAGAAAAATTTCCTTTTAAAATGGAACATTCTTTCCCTCATTTTGCAAATATGGTCATTTGCAGATAACAGGCATAGGGGAAATCAGTTTTCCTGTACTCTCAATCTTACCTCCCAGTATATGTATTCTCTTTTTAAAAACATCACTGTCAAAACTATGAATTCATACTGGTATTATTTAAGAATAGATTCACTCCCAATGACCATGATATGTTTATATACATTAGCAATTCTGCCCTCAATTTTTTTACCATGAACTTTCGTATGAACTTATCTAACTATAAAATATCAGTGACAACTCAGATTCCAAGACGGTGAGACAGGGAAAGAATGTTAAATTCTACTTGTGACTATGACTGATGAGTGTAAAGTTCAGTTATAGAGAAAAATAAGTTAACTGGTGATAGTTCACTAAATAAAGATTTTAGAAGGAGTAAATCTCATAAAAGTTTAAAAAAACCTCACAAAACTAACTTTAAATCTGTTGAATTTTAAAATAAAGGAAAAGATATTTATTATGCAAACATATATTAAATACCTTCTGTTCTGGAAATACGAAAATAGCATATAGTCCCATAGCTGGTCTTACTAAGTATGCGGAGTTATATGTATAATCTTAATCCTACATAAGGATTATTATATTGACTCCAGTATAAAAGTTTCCATTCTTTATACAGCTGCTATATATTTCACTTACTTAGACCACATGCTACTTGTCAGAACAAAGGGTAAACTGGAGCATTTTTTAAAAAACCTGCTTCCAGAAAATAGCATTATGTAACATACTATTCCACATTGGATCTTCCATTGCAACTTCTATATTCATAAATAGAAACATGCAGCAATATGTACATAAAGTAAACTAGATTTCAAGAATAGCTTAATTAGTTGAAAGAAACAATTGGTAAACCTCAATCATGTAAACTGAAATTCACATGGATAGGTTTGTTTCTGGATTCTCCTTTTGGGGTTCATTTATCTATTTTCTATTCAGTGCAGTTTTGAGTTAATGTTGCTTTACAGAATGTTTACTATCTGAATGACAAGGCCTCCCCCCACCACCATGTTATGCTGTTTCAAATATTTCTTGGTTATTGCTGATTTTTCTTTTTATATGAAAATTTGGGTTCAGTTTGTCAAGTCAAACAAAAAAAAACATCGCATTAGGATTTTGATTGAGATTGCATTGAATTTATAAGTTAATTTGCAGAAAATTGATATCCATCCACTATTGGGTCTTTTTATCCAGGAATGTGTGTGTGTCTTCTTTATTTACTTGAATCTTCTTTTATATCCTTCAGTGAAATTTGAAAGCTTTTTAAAAAATAAGTGTCTGCCACATTTTTTGTTAGTTTTTTTCGTGGTAGTTTGTTTTTATTCCTATTGTGAATGGAATTTCTTTCATTACATTTTCTAATTGGTTTTGCTGTGTATAGGGAAGTTATTATATACTGCTCTTGTTTTTGGCCACTTTAATCAACTTGCTTATTCTAATAGTTTTTCAGTTGATTTTCGTGAATTTTCTAAGTAGACAATCATATTATGCATATGTATGTTGATAGTTTTTTCTCATAATATCCGTAACTTCTACTTTTTCTTACCTTTTTGTGTTGGCTGGAGTTACTGCTCAGTGTTGAATATTCTTGACCTTGCTGAGAATGCTTCTTAAGTTTAACTTATATTAATCATATGATTCTGAATTGTTTAAATGTGTCTCTGCATTTAGTAAGGTCTGGTAAATTGATATATTAACCTTTAAATTTATAATTAAAATTTGTCATTAAAAATAAATATCCCATATTTATATAAGTCATAGCAATTGGTTTAGAAAAGTTAGTTTAAGGAAATGATCATTACTGGTCTCTGAGGCTTAAGGACTTAGCTTCCTATCTTCTAAGAAGCAAATTTATGTTGAGGATGATTTTTACATATTTTCACTTAGTAACTTAGTTTATCAAGTAACTTGTTTTCATATGTTATAAAAATATGGTTTTAGCTGTAAAAATTAATTCTCTTTTGAGTTTATTTCAGTTTATTTATATGTACTGATGATACCATTGACATTTTAATTATTGAACCATTAGGGCCTCTGCACCCATTATTATGTAGACATTTCCTGAAAACTTTTTTGTATTCCTCTGGAAATGCATAAAGCAAGCCTCTGAGAATAAAGTGGAGAGGTGAGACTATTGGACCACTCCCTGTTGGGCCAAAGAGTATTACATTGTTTCTGATTTTCACCTTCATTCCTTCCTGTCAAAACTAGAAGAAATGGGAGTAGGAGAGTCAGTGTCATGTCTCTCTTCAGTTTGTAGAGATAGCGATTTGAAATACAAGTGTACAGTCTTCTTGAGGTCTTCCACATATGCAAGGAATATTAATCTGTTGCTAATGTAAGGCCTATTTTTTAAAAACAGAAGGTAAGTGTTGTTTGTGTTCTGCTCTTTTTCTTTCTTAAAGATCAAAACGTATAAGAACCATAAATTGAAAAGTTTCATTGGTTCTGCTCCTCATTGTAATACTTTTGATTTTGTGGCTTTATTAGGTCTTAGTCGCAGAGTAACACTACTGTTCCTATTTGACATACTCTGCCAGAGCTTTTAATTGTGGAACATTGTTAGAACTTTATTATTTTTATTTTATTTATTTATTTATTTTTTTCGGTACGCGGGCCTCTCACTGCTGTGGTCTCTCCCGTTGCGGAGCACAGGCTCCGGACGCGCAGGCTCAGCGGCCATGGCTCACGGGCCCAGCCGCTCTGCGGCATGTGGGATCCTCCCAGACCGGGGCACGAACCCGTGACCCCTGCATCGGCAGGCGGACTCTCAACCACTGCGCCACCAGGGAAGCCCAGAACTTTATTATTTTTAAAATAAACCTAAGAGCTGTAAGATATTTTGAAGCAAATGTAAACCTGTAGTTAATGTTGTACTCTTAAAATTATTTAAAGGTGGAAGTGAAGGATAAAGAAATAAATCTTATTCCAGGGGCTTTCCCTGGTGGCACAGTGGTTGAGAATCCGCCTGCCAATGCAGGGGACATGGGTTCGAGCCCTGCTCCGGGAAGATCCCACATGCTGCGGAGCAACTAGGCCCGTGCGCCACAATTACTGAGCCCGTGCACCACAACTACTGAGCCTGCGCTCTAGAGCTCGCGTGCCACAACTACTGAGCCTGTGTGCCACAACTACTGAAGCCCGTGCACCTAGAGCCTGTGCTCCGCAACAAGAGAAGCCACTGCAATGAGAAGCCCGCACACTGCAACGAAGAGTAGCCCCCACTCACCACAACCAGAGGAAGCCCGTGCACAGCAACGAAGACCTAATGCAGCCAAAAATTAAAAAAATAAATTTATAATTTAAAAAATGAAATAAATCTTATTCCAGAAGAAATGCCCCTAATTTAGGTATTCATTAGTTGCCCAAGGTTAAACTAGTTAAAGTTAACCTCGAGGCTGGAATGCACTGTATGTGTCGAAGAGAAGATGTCATACATAGTAAAGCACCTGGGCCGTGTTTCCTTCCAGAGCGGACCAGTTTCTCCAGATTAGCTCTATTCTGTTTCCTATGGTAGTCTTTTTTTCCTTTTTCTTGTTGTATCCTTACAAGATAATCACCAACTGCATGTCTCTCCTATTCAAGCAGAAATAATTTTGGTTGTTTTTCTCCTCCTGTTTGACAAGGTTTGGGATTGCTATGAAAAGTAATGAAATCAGCTTTTGACATGACTCAGTTTGGGATAGAAGTGCAAGGTTTTATTTTGAATTCTTTACCTTTTTTTGGTTTAATAACACTGGGAGGTCAGGATCAGAGGGCTTTGTTCATAACTAGAAGCGTCCAAAACTTTAACAAGAACTTAAAGTTGCCTTTATCATTATCGAATGAATCACACTTTTTCTAAATGACTTTTAATCTCTGATGCTATAACCAAAGAACATGTTTCCTGGGCGGCTGCTGACAATAAAAAGTAATTGTAGCTTTTCATGCATTGTTACGTATTTTAGTACAACTCGTATTTTCTTTCTTGAAATGAAAAATTCATATTCACCCTAGGATCCTTCCAATTTTTTTCCATTTCTGGAAAAATACCTTGAATTCCACAGTCTGCCGTTACAAGTTTTGAGTAGTGAACTATTGCCTTCAAGAAAGGAGCAGTTTTGACTCAACTATAAAATTAAAATAAAGACAATATTAATTTTTCTCATATACATTTAGAAATGTCTGCCAGTATTTCTGTAGCTTTCACCGGGGTTGTTTGTAATGCTTATCACAGTTGGTTTTACTTTTTATATTTATAGCATTTGCAAAAGAGTGCAGGAAAATAGCTTAGTTTGTGGCTGCTCAAGATGATTCTTGGTAAGCACTTGGTTCATTTCACAGGTTGATTTATAGCTGTCTTGAGTATAGGCCTGTGCTGCAGTCAATGGTAGCATATTTATATGTATGCAAAGCTTGCATCCCTCAGGGTCTTTTTATTGAAATTAACTAATGTAGAGATTTGGGATTGAATTGAAATAAAAGCTTGCTAAAAGATTGTTTGCACAGCTGCTTTCAGGCAGTGACCGAAGTCTCATAGGAGAGTGTGAATACGCTCTTGTTGGACCAAGCTCAGAAGTTTTTGGGTAGTGCTTTGCATAATATAAAGTCATTACATGCGGTGGGTCTTTGACCTTGCCCTAACCTCTCCCAGCCCTCACATTCGTTTTTTTTCCCCTTCTTCCTTAGTCTCCTTTCCCTGGAAGAGCTGATTGGTTATTCTTTGTATCTTGTGGAGGTAATTTTTAAAAAATTATGTTCTCATATGACATCAGTATCTAGTGATCTTAAGTTAAATTTCTTGTTAGACAGCTTTTAAATTGTGAGAACTGAGTGAAATGATGTCCATGTATCTTTCTCTTATAAACTGCTGTCTATGAAACTAGGCTTGTGAGCAGTAATTTTAATCAAAAGAATCATGAGACCATTAAGCTCCATTAACTGTTGGGTTGCCAACAATATGAATCTAGGATTAAATTTTGACTCGGAACTTTGCAAATGTCATCTAAAAGTTAATTCTTAAATTCCTGGCAAGTACTTGCCATCTCCATCTGCTAAGAAACAGATGTGATGGAGGTTAATTTGTGACTAGAGAAGCAGTGTTGTCTCTGCGGTAAGGAATGTGGGCAAGATTAAGCCAAAAAAATAGCGGGTCTATCAAATCGTTTCTTTGACACAGTATTTAGCCAAGTCTCTGATGTCCTCCCTCTGTCTCTCCCTCCTCCCCTGTCTCCCAGCTCTCTTCTCTGCCTTCCTCTCTCCTTGCTCCCCTCTCTCCTTTCATTCATATACATCTCTGTAGAACTTTTTCCTCCTTCCTTTCTAATTTCTTGGTATTTCTGACTCTGGTCCCTGGGTAGGAATTTGGCATCTGGAAGGAACGAAGTGCTCACTGACACCGTTTTCCAGTTTGGAGAAAGGAGGAAGCCCACTTGCCTAACTGATGGTGATTGCAGTAGAATGCTATCATGGTGAAAGAGAATTTTACTGAGCAAAGAGGAATTATGAGAAATATTACAAGATTCTCATATTCTAGGAGCTCTTTGAGAAATGCTTAATGATAATGAAACCCAGCAGGACCCTGTGGGGCCCTCCCAAGTACAAATCCTTTCCATGTCCCTCATTTCTTGTTTGTAGGAAATAGGCTTCATTCAGCCTCCTAAGACCTTCCCTGAGTTCCAAAGGGCAGATTCAAATGTTTGTTAATCAGGGAAGTGAGGGAATGCAGAAACAAAGGAGGAGCAGTCAAGAAACTATAGTGCAGCAATGAAAGCTGGGTCCTGGTTCCTCCTCAAGGGATACACATAGCCAGCCATATATCTCTGAGTTCTCCAGGAACTAAGGCCCCCACCCAGGTGGAGGATGGTAAATTCGGGCTGAGCACAAGATTCTTGGAGCACCGCCCTGTTAACTTCAACACCAACCAATCAGAAGAAAGTTACACACCCTACAGCCCTCACCCCAAATTTTGCCTATAAATACTTCTCCCTGAAAACCATCTGGGAGTTTGGGTTTTTGAGCACAAGCCGCCTGTTCTCCTTGCTCGGCCCTGCAATAAACCTTTCTCTGCTCCAAACTCCGACACACAAATTTGGGTTTGGTAGCAATAAGGAACATAAGTTTGTATTGTTTGTGGTTTCTTTTCGTCTTTTTGAAGAACTTCCACTTCACTCTTTTATGATCGATGATAGTATTATGAAGGATGAGACTAATGTGCTCATTTAGGCTGTGAGTTTCTCCATAGACTTCATGTTTTGGAAAATTAGGACATTTTCTAAATACCTATCCTTCAAACATGCAATTAGGGATCTATTCAAATAAGCATAATTACAATTAGTTTTGAATAGCCTTTTTTCTTTCCACTTGGTTAAAATAATTTGCGTAAGTTACAGTATGAGAAATGTGTTCCCTTGTGGTTTATAAATTTATGGAAAATATTTGTTGATCCCTGGGTATCATTATAAATATATTTCCTAATTAGGACTGGTAAACCTGTAAATGACATGGCTAGATATTTAGCAACATAAGCCTACTTGTGTCTGTTTATGTGTGTTACCGGTCATTGTTATTGTCCTATTTGATAATACCTCATCACTTGTTGAAAAAAATCATCTCTTTTTGCCACTGACAAGCTTTGCTGTAGTAATGGCCATTGTTACTTGGGAGCTAGTTAGAAATACAAAATCTCAGGCCCCATCCTATACGAACTGAATCAGAATCTATAGTTTAATCAGATATCTAGATCTTCTGTGTGCACATGAAGCTTGAGAAGCAATGGAAAACTGACATTGTTTTGAGTTATAATTATTAGAATTATTTTGAGGAGGTCTTATGAATTTTAGGGAAAAAAATCAGCCCCTCCAAATAGCCCGTTTTCCTAGGCAAAGTAAAAGTTACATCATAGGCTAATAAAAATAATTTGGCTTTTAATATAATTGTATGATATTATGTATTGATTCTGATACATGAAGGAAAACAAATATAAAATTCAGTATCAGCACTTAACGTTTTTATTAGATACCCCAGAAATGACTGTGAGATAAATGTAGGATTCTTTTTATCTTGAAAATAAATCCTTATGAATACACTTTAACTTTGTGTTAAAAGACCAAAGGTCATAGCTTTATTTTCATTTTAATAGTCAGTAAAACTAAGTGATATAAGCATTAGATGGAAGGTAAAGGTTGACTGAAAATTAAACTGGGTCTAATACTTTAGAACTTGTTTTAGGAGTCATAAAAATTTTAAAACACCCAAGGTTTCATTTTGGCTTGGCCTTGTCAAATTATTGAATAGTTAATAATGCTGACATTAGTTTATCGTGGAGAAACGTGTGTGTGTGTGTGTGTGTGTGTGTGTGTGTGTGTGTGTGTGTGTGTTTACCAGAGGATGAGGCTCCAAACAGTGGATTTGGAATGCTGAATAAGATTTGTTTTGTAATTAGGGAAGGATCATAGGAGATGTATTGAGATTAGGTTTACCAGTGGATGGTACCTTTTGCTTCTGCAGTAACTTTTATTCTAGAGTTTTCTTTTGTGGAAGTTATTTCAGTCAGAATTAATGAGCTGCATATTTCTGGATTAAAATGATCAGCTGTAACTTCTAAAGGCAGTTTTTTACTTCCCTGTTACCATACTGTTTTTCTCGAATCACCAGTTTAAAAGATGTTTCTACCTTTTATCTTATTTTTTTCCATTGATTTTGATTTGTTATTCAGGAGACCATAGATATAAATAACATGGAATAGGTTCTACTTGTAGGCTTTTTCCTCACCTTCTGTTACCAGGAGACTAGGTGGTAGTGGGGGGATGTAGATAGCACGGAGGAATAAAACAGCCAAAGAAAGGACATGTTTGGGAAAGCTGTATTAGACGCATCGCTGGAATAACCAATGAAGTGAAGGTACTGAGCAGGAAAATGAGTTCCTGCCAAAGGTGATCTTTTCTTGGCAAAAGGCGAACTGGCCACAAGTCACTGTGCTACACGTTGAAGCCAGAGGGAGCTTTTGAGAACAGAAGTCTGAATGCAACTTTTAGTCATGCTGGCCTTCTTTCAGTGCTTCATACTCTCCATCCTGTCTCCCACCCCTGGGTCTTTGCTGTTTCCAGAGTCTAATGCTCTTCCCTCGCCCTTTGCCTAACTGACTCACACTCCTCTAGACCTCACTTCTTGCCACACTTCTCCCAGAAAGCCTACCTTGAGTGTCAAATTTGGTCATATCCCCCTATTACAGGCTTTTGGAGCACCATGCAGATACCTTTCCTTCCCTTTGATTTACTTGTCAAGGTTGCTGTGTGATTCTTTACATAATGTGCTTCCTTCCCATTAAACGGTTAGCTCCATGAAGGAAGAGACCATGTCTGTTTCTGCTTACCTTTTATTCATGCTCCCTAGAATAATAGCTAGATCATAACTAGGCATTTGATAAATATTCAATAAATATTGTTCAATAAATAAATGAAAGTTGGTATCAGGAATTGGAAAAGCACTTGGGAAGGATCCTGATATTGGGGACAGGAAGGGAGATACTCCTAGTTCAGCAAGCTATTTGGTCAGAGGAAGATCATATAGAGGTCTGTGCTATGGTGGAAGTATAAGGAACAGTTACTGATTTAGGAACCTGATTTAAATCTGAAGAAGTCAAGAGTATTAA
This sequence comes from Kogia breviceps, assembly GCF_026419965.1. NCBI lineage: Eukaryota > Metazoa > Chordata > Mammalia > Artiodactyla > Physeteridae > Kogia > Kogia breviceps. The sequence goes on along the minus strand of NC_081330.1, from coordinate 117,167,318 downwards.
GGGAAGCCTGGGGCTGAGAGAAACCAAGATTAGATGTCTCTCCAGAAGTAAAGTTGTATCAACAAGATTTGCCCTTTTCAATGGCATGACTCAGGGTTGTCCCCACCTCAACACTGAGCAACCCCTCCAACACACACACACACACACACACACACACACACACACACACACCTGCCCATGGACATGTCCTCCCTGGAGAAGGAAGTCTCTCCCAGCACTCAAAGATGACTGATTAATCCTTTGTGCTACCATTCCTTCAACATTTATCTGGATGGCATTTGGATACAAAATTCATTTCCCCCCTTGGTAGCTAACATACAGTTTTTTATAAAGTTCAAAATCCACACATTGCTGAAACTTTGTGGCATGTCTTCACATTCAACAATATTGTTTAGACATTAAATGAAAATAGTAAAAAAATGATAGCAGCTATAGTAAATCCCATTGTGATTAGGCTAAATATTTTTTCACGATTAATTAGCTTGGTTGAGATATATTGAGGACTTCCATGTAAGATTCACTGAATTTAGTAAATCATTGCCTTTGATGGTTTCTTTGTAGTCAACGAAAAGAAAAATTGTGTTTCTGTTAGAGAAATCTGATTACACAGGGATATACCATTAGTAATCAGATATAAAATAGTAACTTACAGGTGTGGCTTTCATAAACCCATATGCCTCCCCAAATGCTTAGGTCTAATTAAAATTTGAAACTAGCAAATTTAAGCTAAGATTAATTTGTTAGTTGACTTGTACTTTTTTATATATATATAATGTAAAATTTACCATTTTTATCATTAAAATTTTTTAAATTATAGAATACATATGGCATCAAATTTACTACCTTAGCCATATTTAAATGTACATTTCGGTGATGTTATTATGTTCATTCACGTTGTTGTGCTACCATCACTACTGTCTATCCACAGAACTCTTCATCTTGCAAAACTGAAAATCTGTACCCATTAAACACTAACTCCTTCTCTCAGCCCCTGGCAACCATCATTCTACTTTCTGTCTTTATGAATTCCACTACTCTAGGTACCTCATATAAGTGGAATTATATAGTATTTGTCCTTTTGTGACTGGTTTATTTCACGTAGCATAATGTCCTCAGTGGTCATCCATGTTGTAGCATGTGTCAGTATTTCCTCCCTTTTTTAAAATTAATTTTTAAATTTTTTTTGGCCATGCCAAAAAAAAGATCCCGCAGCATGCAGGATCTTAGTTCCCCGACCAGGGATTGAACCTGCGCCCCCTGCATTGGAAGTATGGAGTCTTCACCACTGCACTGCCAGGGAAGTCCTATTTTCCTTCCTTTTTTTTAAAGACTGAAAAATATTCTGTAGTTTGTCTGTTCATCTCTTGATGGACACTTGTGGTGCTTCCACCTTTCGACTATTATGAATAATGCTGCTATGAATATGAGTATACAGATATCTCTTTGAGACCTTGCTTTCAATTCTTTTGGATATATATCCAGAAGTGGAATTGTTGGATCATATGGTAGTTCTTTTTTTCATTTTTTGAGTAACTATTGTACTGTTTTCCATAGTGGTTGCACCATTTTACATTCCCATCAACGGTGTAGAAGGGTTCCAGTTTATCCACATCCTTGCCAACACTTGTTATTTTGTATTTTTTTGTTTTGGTTTGGTTTTTTGGATCATAGCCATCCTAATGGGTGTGAGGTGGTATCTCATTATGATTTTGACTCGCATTTCCCTAGTGATTAGTGATTTTGAACATCTCTTAGTGTGCTTATTGGACATCTATGTATATATCTTCTTGGGAGAAATGTCTTTTAAGCCTTTTGCCGTTCTTTAATCAAGTTGTTCTTTTGTTGCTGAGTTACAGGGGCATTCTTTTTCTATTCTGGATATTAATCCATTGTCAGATTTGTGATTTGCAAATATTTTCTCCCATTCCGTGGTTGCCTTTTCACTCTTGTTTATAGTGTCCTTTAATGGACAAAAGTTTTTAATTTTGATGAAGTCCAATTTATTTGTTTTTTCTTTTGTTGCCTGTGACTTGTACTTTTTTAAGTCAAAATCTGTAAACATGCTTTTCAAGATAAGAAGTCTGACAGTAGGAGTTTTTCCTTTTCAGTTGTCATTAAAAGAATATATAGTATGTATCCCAAAACATTTTAGGCACCTGTGGACAAACTATCAATTTTCTTAAGTTGATTCAACTCCAACTCACCTATTCATTTTTTACCATTTTAAAAGAGAAACCCTGCTAGCTATTTTCTCCTTAGAATTAGAAGTTCTGTTGAGAAGTTGTAACATCTTTAAAGCCAGTAAATATAAATATTTTTCTGTCTTCATGATAATCAGTTACTGTTGAGTGTACAATACAATATAATTTTTGGAAAAATGTATTTCAACATTGCTGTAAGAGACTCCAGTTGGAACCTGTAGTTGTATTTATTTATTTATTTATTTATTATTATTATTTTTTTTTTGCAGTACGCGGGCCTCTCATGTTGTGGCCTCTCCCTTTGCGGAGCACAGGCTCCAGACGCGCAGGCTCAGCGGCCATGGCTCACAGGCCCAGCCGCTCCGCTGCATGTGGGATCTTCCCAGACCGGGGCACGAACCCGTGTCCCCTGCATCGGCAGGCGGACTCTCAACCACTGCGCCACCAGGGAAGCCCCATGTAGTTGTATTTATTGAAGGGGTTTATTGAAGGGGGTATTCATTACATCACACAAGGATTTCTTCCAGTGGGAAATCTTTTTATGGCTTTAGTATCAGGAATAGACGTACTTCCCTGAGAAATTGGCTTGCTTTTATCTAATGAATATTTTTATTCATTAGATAGTGTACCTGATCCTGTTTTCCTCTTTATTAGCTTCTAGACAATATACAGGCAGTGTTCTAGCTCCTCCCACACTTTAGCAAGTCTAATATTTTTCATTGGTATGAAGTTTTTATATTACCATTATTTCTGGCTTCCATTTTGTGACTAATCATATTTTCCCTCGACCATATTTTTCTCATCTACTTTTATTTTTTAACATCTTTATTGGAGTATAATTGCTTAACAATGGTGTGTTAGTTTCTGCTTTATAACAAAGTGAATCAGTTATACATATACATATGTTCCCATATCTCTTCCCTCTTGATTCTCCCTCCCTCCCACCCTCCCTATCCCACCCCTCTAGGTGGTCACAAAGCATCAAGCTGATCTCCCTGTGCTATGCGGCTGCTTCCCACTAGCTGTCTATTTTACGTTTGGTAGCATATATATGTCCATGCCACTCTCTCACTTTGTCACAGCTTACCCTTCCCCCAACCCCATATCCTCAAGTCCATGCTCTAGTAGGTCTGTGTCTTTATTCCCGTCTTACCCCTAGGTTCTTCGTGACCTTTTTTTTTTTTTCCTTAGATTCCATATATATGTGTTAGCATACGGTATTTGTTTTTCTCCTTCTGACTCACTTCACTCTGTAGGACAGACTCTAGGTCCATCCACCTCACTACAAATAACTCAGTTTCATTTCTTTTATGGCTGAGTAATATTCCATCGTATATATGTGCCACATCTTCTTTATCCATTCGTCTGTTGATGGACACTTAGGTTGCTTCCATGTCCTTGCTGTTGTAAATAGAGCTGCAGTGAACATGTTGGTACATGACTCTTTTTGAATTATGGTTTTCTCAGGGTATGTGCCCAGTAGTGGGATTGCTGGGTCATATGGTAGTTCTATTTTTAGTTTTTTAAGGAACCTCCATACTGTTCTCCATAGTGGCTGTATCAATTTACATTCCCACCAACAGTGCAAGAGTGTTCCCTTTTCTCCACACCCTCTCCAGCATTTATTGTTTGTAGATTTTTTGATGATGGCCATTCTGACCAGTGTGAGATGATATCTCATTGTAGTTTTGATTTGCATTTCTCTAATGATTAATGATGTTGAGCATTCTTTCATGTGTTTGTTGGCAATCTGTATATTATCTTCTTTGGAGAAACGTCTATCATCTACTTTTAACTTGTGTTATCCTGCTGTATTTTGTGCGTGCGTGTGTGTGTGTGTGTGTGTGTGTGTGTGTAAACGACATACTTAAACCCCTTTTAATACAAAGTAAAATTTAAATAAATGAATTTTAAAACAATGTCTTTAAAGTTTTAAATGGAAAATGGAAAAAATATTTTTGGCATAATGTCTTTCTGGTATGGTACAGACGATCACTTTGAGAACAATCCCAATTTCTTCTAATTTAGCATAGGCTTTAAAGGTAGAGATTTGGTGTCAGATGGACTTGGTTTTAGACTTAACCTTACTGTTTATTAAGCTGTGGGATCCAGGGCATGATCTCTAAATCTCAGTTTTCTTATCTGTAAAATCAAGATAATGATATGTAATTCATAATATTGTCCTACAGATTAAATGAGAAAATGTTTGTGAAGTCCTTAAAACAGTGCTTGGCACACAGCACAGAAAATAAATGGAAGGTATTACTGTTAATCAGCATCAACTCTTCCATTTGGAAATAATGGAAAACTATTGCCAGCTTAGCATTTTCTAAAAGAAATTAGGACAGAGTAAATGAGAACAGACCCAGAAGAAAATTGACCTTCCTTTTTCTATTTTATTTGGTTTTCCTGGGAATCCTTGTGAAAAGAAATCATATACTATTTGTAGTAGAGGAACTGCTTGTTTGTAGAAGGGGGGTGACTGAAGGATGACATTGCAGAATATAAGGAAGAGGAATTCTCAAGTCAGCATGTATTGTATTGGTTTCAGTGATATCTAAAAACTTGGCAGTGTTTCTCCTTTCATTCATTTGAATGCAGCTTCAGATCAAGTGGTAACCAGGTACCCTACGCTGTTCAATTCATCAGAGTATACTTACATGGAATTCATTCCTTGGTAGTTTTAAATAATTTTTTCATGTACTTCTGGAAGAGTATATTTTATTAGCCACTGTCCTGTGTTATCCTTTCTTCATTTTAATAACTGTATGTTTCTGTCTAGCTCCATTTACCTCTTTCTTTGTGCAAGCATACGGATTATTGTTGAGCTCTGTTTTTCTCAATCTTGAAATGGTCTGATGTAGTCAAAACAGACTGGACTTCAGAATTCTCTGGGACTAGGTTTTAATCCTTGCTTTGCTGGTCAGTTACTGTGTATACTTAGGGAGTTACCTAATCTTCCAAATGGATAAATGGTAACATTATTCACCTTTAGGTCCTTTCACCATATATCCTTTAGTTCTTTCATGACTAAACTTGTTATAACAATAGCCCCTTTGCCCGACATGGTACCTCCTTATCAACTCTCCATCCTCACCAGTACCATATACTCTCCTAAAGGAATATTCTATATGCAAGGCCTCTACTTTCTCACCCCTCAACTCTGTGCTCTGTCTGGTTTCTGTTTTTACTATTTTGATATTCTGGTTAAAGTCCCTGATAATCTCCTTATTGTCAAATTCAGAGTGGGCTTTGAATTCTGGCCACCTGACCCAGAGTTTTCTTTTTTTTTTTCTTTTTTTTTTTTTTTTTTTTTTTGTGGTACGTGGGCCTCTCACTGTTGTGGCCTCTCCCATTGCGGAGCACAGGCTCCGGACGCGCAGGCTCAGCGGCCATGGCTCATAGGCCCAGCCGCTCCGCGGCATATGGGATCTTCCTGGACCTGGGCACGAACCCGTGTCCCCTGCATCGGCAGGCGGATTCTCAATCACTGCGCCACCAGGGAAGCCCCAGAGTTTTCTTTTTTATTAATATATTTCTTTATTTTTGGCTGCGTTGGGTCTTCGTTACTGTGCGCTGGCTTTCTCTAGTTGCGGCAAGCGTGGGCTACTCTTCGTTGTGGTGTGCGGGCTTCTCATCGCAGTGGCTTCTCTCGTTGTGGAGCACGGGCTCTAGGCGCCTGGGCTTCAGTAGTTGTGGCACATGTGACCCAGAGTTTTCTGTTACCACAGTCCTGTAACTGCTAGTCTTGAAACATTTTTTTTCTTCCGTTTGCCTTCATGACACCACTGTACTTCTGGCTGTACTTCTTCAGGTTTTTTTTTTTGCCTTTACATTTAGTTTTGTTCTAAATCTTCATTTCACTCTATTCATTTTCCCTAGTTAGCCGATTTTCTACCTATATACCAATGACTTTCAAATATATATCTCCAGATATATATCTCCAGAGCAGACCTTTATTTCTGACTGACTACTCAGCATCGCTACCTGGCTGTCTCAAAGGAGCTGTAATCCCAACACATCCAGAGGAGAGCCAGCTACTCTAAATGGCTTCTCCTTTGGTGTTTCTATTGTCTGTGAATAATGTCACCATTTATCCATTTCTGTAATCCAGAAATGTAGACATCATCTTACTTCTTGTGGCCTGCTCTACCTCACACATCCAATCCAGCACCAAGTCCTGAACATTTTATCTTCTTTCCAATCTGTCTCTTCCTTTCTTGCCATCATCCTAGGACAAATTACTAGCATTTCATACTTAGATTATTTCAAATGTCACCCAACCTGCCTCCCTCTTGGCAGCCTCCAATTTGTTTATCATACTACAGCTGCAGTAATGTTCACAAAACACAAAACACTTTTAATGCTACCTATTTCAGACCCTTCAGTACCTTCTCATTGCTCTTAGAGTCATGATCAGGATTCTGAATGTGGCCCACAGGACCCTGCATTGTCTTGCTCTGGCCCATCTCTTCAACCCCATGCTGCTGCGTTCTCCTCCTTGTCTCTGAATTTTAGTCACACAAACCTCTTCCAGTTTTTTTAATATACGTGTTCCTTTTGTAGCACAGAGTCTTTGCATATGTCTTTCTTTTGCCTACACCATCCCCTCTCTTCCTCCCCTTTGCCTAGTTAACAGTGTTTAAGCTTATAGATTATAGTACAGTCATTGATTCCTCAAGGAAGCCATTCCTGATTTCCACCTCAGCCTAGGGTAAGTCTCCATTTTTGTTTCTCACAGTACGGTGTATTTTTTCTCTCATAATAGTTATCACAGCTTGTATTTATACATCTATTTTGGCAATTAAATGATTAATGTTTGTCTTCAGTATTATACTATAAACTTCATAAAGTCAATAGCCGTGTCGGTTTTTGCCTGGCATTGATTTCCCAGTGCCTAGCACATAGTAATCGCTTTGGTAAATATTGATTAAATGAAGGAATGACTGAATATATATCAGTTGCCCACTGTGCTCAATGTTGTGTGAAGTCGGTGATGCTGCCCTTCAGGGCTCTATAATCTATTGGGAGAATAAGACACTAATAAGGAGGTTATAAAAAAACAGCATGGCTAATAAGTACCATACTGTAAAATCCAAAGATATTAAGAGAAGAGGGATCCAATCTGATTCGATGATCAAGACCTGACAGGATCTCAGCAACTAAATATGTAGAAGAGGATATTCTGGGTAACCGGGATCCCGTGAAGGAAGCAGTTGAGTTGTTCAAGTTGTCTGCAATGTAGGATATATGAATGTATGAGAGATAATGTTAGAAAGATAGGCTGGGGCCTGAATTTGGAGGTCATTGAATGCCAGAATAAAAGATGAAAGGCTTAGATGTCCTTAAGCTTCCTTAAATAAGCAACAAATGTTTACCTATAAGGTTATAAAATGAAAGACGTTACTAATCCCTAGGTTTGCAACTAATTTTGTATGCTGTGTCTTCCTGTGATTCATATTAAAGTTGTTTTCTGTTAATAAAATATTTTTAGTAAGGACTATGAAGACTTGAAAAGAGAAAAACAGTTTCAGTTTTAGCTAAAACTGTCTCTGAAACTGCCTATTAATTTGGGGGACTAAGTGTGATCCTTGAAAAATATTGTATATGAATTCCTAAGTATGTAATAGCTTTAAGCTCCATGACAGTAGCAGGCAGTCTTTGTTTATTGAACATGTCTTTAAAATCATTTTAGACTTTGTTTTAAAAATTAAAACATGGAAGTGCAGAATAATTGTATAATACTCTAACAGTTTATTTCATCTTTACTTAAGAGCATTTAAAAGTTTGTGTAAGCTGTCTTAAAGATCACTTTGAGAAAAACTGCTTGTCCAGCTGATTTACCACGTTCTGAATCAAAAACTTTAAAAATTACAAAATTATGAAACCATTCAAACATTGCTTTGTGTAATGTGCATTTTAAGGTTGCTATCTCAGATTACCATATCTCAGTATTTTAAAATTGAGCAGTTTTAAGCAACTTGATAACATGTCTGTGGCTTTCTTTGCCCTCTTTAGTTGGCCTTGATGTAATAGATCACTGGAGATATTTTAAGTACTTCTTTTGTGAATGTTCTGGTTTGATATGTCATAACAAAAACCTAATTTTTGTATACTCATATCTATGTCATGTTCTTTACTGTTTCTGGCTTTGGTCTGATACAGAACCCAGTTTTCTTCTAGTACCTAGTTTTTACTTTTTTAATATTAAATCTTTATTCTGTCTATTATATTTGGCACTGTCTCCTAGTTTCAGTGCTGACGAAGTTTTCTTTCTTACTTTTGCTTTCTTTTGGTCGTTTTCTAGGAGAGGGGAGTTTTTTTGTTTTCTGGTTTTTTTTTTTTTTTTTTTTTTTGCTGCGTTGGGTCTTCATCACTGCACACGGACTTTCTCTAGTTGCGGCGAGTAGGGGCTACTCTTCGTTGCGGTGTGCGGCTTCTCATTGCGGTGGCTTCTCTTGTTATGGAGCACAGGCTCTAGGAGCGCAGGCTTCAGTAGTTGCAGCGTGGGGGCTCAATAGTTGCGGCATGCGGGCTTAGTTGCTCCGTGGCATGTGGCATCTTCCCAGACCAGGGATCAAACTCCTGTCCCCTGCATTGGCAGGCGGATTTTTAACCACTGCGCCACCAGGGAAGTCCCTAGAGGGGAGTTTTAAAGTAGATATTTCTCTGAAATTCCTTTTAAAGTTGCCTGGCATTTAAAACCTTCTCTGGTTTAAAATGAAGAACCAGAAACAGATTGTAAAAAGGCTGAATTGTTTTGCAAAATGGAACAATTGACATATTACCACCCAGTCACCCAGTCAAGTTTTGTTTTTTAGTCTCTGTCTTAAAGACAGCATTAAGTTTTTCGAGAAAAATGTTAGGTTTGAGGAGAAGAGTAGAAATGGTGATGATCAGTATAGTGGGGCTTGGTCATCTAAGAAGTCTTCTAAAGATCACAGGCACTGATTGATTTTCTACTGCATCAGTCTGCACACCCTACATCATATACAGCTTCTTAGAGAGAATTCTGTTTATAGTTTCTCAGCTCTGCCAATTAGCAGTGTGAGGGAGTCTTTTCAAAGGCAGTTAAATACATGAATGCACACTGCCCCAAAGTTAGTAGCAGGTGCTTAATAAATAGTTGCTGAATGGATTGCTGGAAACATTATTCTCTGGTCTGGGTCTTTTATATCAGACACTACGATAAAACAATATTAGAAGGGAAATTTATTCAACTAAAATTTTAGTTTAATAGTGTTCTCCAAATGTTATATAGCCTGTAGTTCATTTATAATTTTTTTAATTTTTATTTTTTTAATTAGCAGAGTAAAATTGACTTTTGGAGCATTACAGTTGTATGAGTGTTAATATGTGTATATTTACGTTACCAACATCATAGTTGAGACACAAAGCTGTTTCTTCACCCCAGAAAACTCCCTCCTTGCTGCTTTATAGTCACAACCTCTTCATATTCCCAATCCCTGGCAACTACTGATCTGTTTTCTGCTGAAATTGTTTTGTCTTTTTCACTGTGTAATATAAATTGGATCATTCAGTAACCTCTTTCAGATTGGTCATTTTCACTCAGCATAATACTCTGAGCTCCATCCAAATTATTGTGTATGTCAATAGTTCCTTTTTAATTGCTAAGCGGTATTCCATGGTATGGTTGCTCCACAGTTTGTTATTCTTGTTCACATTATTTCCCATTTGTTAAAGCAGATATTGCATAATTTTTGTTGGAATTTAGAATTATCTAGTGTCATAAGTGCTTTTGAAGAAAAGTTTTTCTTTTTTTTTTTTGGTTGAACAAAATATAAATTTGAATATAGTAAAAAGCAGAGCAAAGAGTAAATACACTTTTACTTACTAAGTAGGAGTGATGGCCAGCTTATTGCTGAATTAGATCAAGAATTTACATGGCTATATCATCCCAGAACTATATGGGAATTGTTAAAACAAATTTTAACTGCATGGGTTCTAGAGCAACATCTCATGTTTCTAGAATGCTCCGGGAATTTGATTTATTAGATATGCTAGGTATCTGTTAAGTAGCCTATATATTGTTGTAGTTTGGTCAGTTTTCCACTAATTAGAATACAGTAAAATTCTCTTAGTGCTCAAATACTACTGAATGTAATTTCATCCTTTTTAGATGATTTAGGAGGTACCACAAGATCTTAAATGTGAATTATCTTTTGCTAGATCATTTATCATTTTATACTATCCTATGTATAGAAGAAAAAGATGATCATATGAGCTTTCTGGCTGTTTATATTATAAAAAATGCTTGTATTGTCTATAGTAGATGTAGCAATTAACAAAATAACATTCAGGACCAAAAAAAAAGTTTTAATAATTAAAAATTTTTTAAAGATTGAATTTTAACCTTTTGGCAGGGGGAGTTCTTGAAGTTTTTGAATCGGGAAATGGCTTGATCGAAGAGTGTTTTTAGAGATCTGACTGTGATAGGCTGGACAGACTGATGCCGGGGGAGCAACTGGGAATCCGGGCAGGCTATATACAGCATGAGTAAGCTGATGACCGTGTGATCAGAAATGAAAGGACAGAGCAAGAGCTATTTTGAATGAATAAATTATGTTTCTCACTAAATGACAAGTTAAGAGATTAAACTGGGAAGTCATCATAAATGGCTCTGAGACTGGAAAAATGGTGGTAGAAATAAAGAACTAAGTTGCTTATAGGAAGATTGAGATTGGAAATGGGGCAATTGAATCAGGTGTTACCCATCATTGTCGATCTTAGCAAAAAGCAGTGTCAGTGAAACGAGGGGACCGAAAACTAGATTAAAAGTAAGATATTCTGCCTTGAATTATCATTCATGTGTTAGAGTAAGCAGAAGGATATTGGACTGATGCATGTTTGTTTCAATAACTTCCTAACCTTATTTTGCAGAAGTGGGACGAAGGTCCTCACAAACCTTCATATGTCAATCTTTGGTCTTCACAGTGAATCATGAGTGGCAATAGAACTCAAAAGAATTTACCTTTCTTTTTTTTTTTGCTATAAACATCAGAGAGTGTTGTGTTTTTAGATGAGAGCACGTGTTGTGTATAAAATGATGTAGAAAGTAAAATTTCCTGGAGTAGGGATAGAGTCATCCTCTAACATCAATTTTAAGTGGGTTTTTAAGATTTTGAATATTAAATATAATAATTTTAATATTCTACTCTACTTCCACATTATAATGGATTTATGTATTTATTTTACTCCATCTTCTGTAATATCATTGATTTACTGAAAATTTATACATCTTTAGGATATCTCTCAGATATCATCATCATTTTGTAAATGTTTCATTATTTTTGGAACCTCTTTCTAGAGCTTTGATTATGTTCATTCCTTTCCCTGCAGATGGCAGAAAGCAGTCTAATTTACTGAGAAAGTCAGAGACATGTCATAGCAATGATTCCAAGCCTTCGTTTTGATTGTTTTAGTGTATAGTTTGTTTCATATTTCAATTGACAAAAGTGCATGATTGTCTTCAAGGTAAATTTGTGTGGTTTAAAGTATGGATCAACACATTTTCTGTATGTTTTCTTAAGAACAATAGGTAGGAATTTGTATGTGGATGTTATAAATTTTACTTATAATTATTTAGAACATCAACAAGAGAGGGTAAAATTTGGTGGTACCTAAGGAAAGAATTCATGCAACATTAAAGCTTAAAATCTTAGGAAAATGGGATGGATATTAATATTTTTAAAATCTGGTTTATATTAGTTCTCATTTTATCTACTTAATAAATGTTAGTGTTGCGGACTAGACACATAATCACTAAAGAACTTCTCCTTCTTGAAAATGGTATAGTTCTACTTTAAATAAAACAGTGTATGAGTGAGGGGAGTTTAAATGATCACATATGTGCTGCATAGATCCTAGAATCATGAGGTTCAGACCTTTAGCCCAATTTTGTAATGTATTCATTTTTGTGATTTTTGTAGGTAACTCCTTCTGGACCATATTTTCTCCATACACAGATGTGAGGTGTTGCTTTCGACCTTTCAGTTAAAACAACAACTCTAAAATATTATAAGGTCATTGATTACTTATAATTCAGTTGAGAATAAAATATATATATGGTTCAGATGGTTCATAAATACATATATTGACATAAAGTGGCATTATTGTGATTGTATTATAATACCCTAGCTGCATATTTACCATATATTTTACATTTTAAATAGAGGAGCCAAGATACTTCCTATATTATGGGCTAATATTCCTTGATAATTAAATTAGGCAGCAATTAATGTGATACAGGATAAGTCTCTCTTCCTTATTTCTACCTGGCCAGTTAGTATGTGACTTGGTCTGTAACCTTAATAATGATGGTGTCTTTGATGCTCTAGGAAATCCTTTATCATTCCTTTACATAGAGGAATTCTAAGAAAAATCAACTCAAAATAATAACAGTCTATCTCATATTATTCTGCAGTGTATCAAGACATGAGTGCTTCAAAATGCCATGTACCAAACGTTTTTTTTGTCCCTCTTAATTTTAGATTTAGTTCTTATTTAAAATGTTCCTTTTTTTCTGAAACTAGCACAGCATTGTAAATCAACTATACTCCAATAAAATTTTCTAAAAAAAGAAAAAAAGTTCCCTTTTTGCTCTGACCAGGTTATATAGCATAAAATTAAATGTCTATTAATTTATTCAGTTTACACTTATTGAGCATTAGTCTGTGTCATCACTGTGCTATAAGCCCTGGGTCTCCAAATTTAGAAGACATGGTGCCCAACTTCAAGGAATTTCCAGTCTATTTATTGGGCACACAGACATGGGAACAAAGAATTAAAATGTGGGCATTGTTGTGATGGAGGTCTGTAGATTGGTAGATTGGGAAGTGTGGAGGGTGTCTGAGATGAGTCTGTATAGGAAGGCAAGATCCAGGTCAGGAAGGGCCTTGAACACTATATAAAGTAGTTCAAATTTTGTTCTGTCATAAATATGAGGAAACAATGAACATTTTTTAACATCTTTATTGGCGTATAATTGCTTTACAATGGTTAGTTTCTGCTTTATAACAAAGTGAATCAGCTATACATATACATATATCCCCATATCTCCTCCCTCTTGGGTCTCCCTCCCACCCTATCCCACCCCTTTGGGTGGTTACAAAGCACCGAGCTGATCTCCCTGTGCTATGTGGCTGCTTCTCACTAGCTATCTATTTTACATTTGGTAGTGTGTATATGTCCATGCCACTCTCTCACTTTGCCCCAGCTTACCCTTTCCCCTCCCCGTATCCTCAAGTCCATTCTCTAGTAGGTCTGTGTCTTTATTCCTGTCCTGCCCCTAGGTTCTTCAGAACCATTTTTTTTTAGATTCCATATATATGTGTTAGCATACTGTATTTGTTTTTCTCTTTCTGACTTACTTCACTCTGTATGACAGACTCTAGGTCCATCCACCTCAGTACAAATAACTCAATTTCGTTTCTTTTTATGGCTGAGTAATATTCCATTGTATATATGTGCCACATCTTCTTTATCCATTCATCTGTCGATGGACACTTAGGTTGCTTCCATGTCCTGGCTATCATAAATAGAGCTGCAATAAACATTTTGGTACATGACTCTTTTTGAATTATGGTTTTCTCAGGGTATATGCCCAGTAGTGGGATTGCTGGATCATATGATAGTTCTGTTTGTAGTTTTTTAAGGAACCTCCATACTGTTCTCCATAGTGGTTGTACCAATTTACATTCCCACCAACAGTGCAAGAGGGTTCCCTTTTCTCCACACCCTCTCCAGCATTTATTGTTTGTAGATTTTTTGATGATGGCCATTCTGACCAGTGTGACATGATATCTCATTGTAGTTTTGATTTGCATTTCTCTAATAATGACGTTGAGCATCCTTTCATGTGTTCGTTGGCAATATGTATATCTTCTTTGGACGAATGTCTATTTAGGTCTTCTGCCCATTTTTGGATTGGGTTGTTTGTTTTTTTGATATTGAGCTGCATCAGCTGCTTGTAAATTTTGAAGATTAATCCTTTGTCAGTTGCTTCATTTGCAAATATTTTCTCCCATTCTGAGGCTTGTCTTTTGGTCTTGTTTATGGTTTCCTTTGCTGTGCAAAAGCTTTTAAGTTTCATTAGGTCCCATTTGTTTATTTTTGTTTTTATTTCTATTTCTCTAGGAGGTGGGTCAAAAAGGATCTTGCTGTGTGAACATTTTTGAGATAGAGAATGATATCAGAATTTTTATGTTGGGGAAGATGGAGAGGACAATGACTAGCAGCAGGAAAACTGTAAAACTGTTTTAGGCCAACTGTTTGTGGCCTGATTTAGAAAGATGGAAGTGGAGAACGAGAGGAAAGGATATATATATATATATATATATATATATATATATATATATATATATATATATATAAATGATGTTTCGGAGGACCAATTGTTCGGACATGGAGATTGGTTGGATGCAGGGATATAAGGAAGGTAGATAAATCTAAGATGGCTCCCATGTATTTAATCTTTATACTGGGATAGATGGTAGTGCCATTCATTGAGACAGTGAATGCAGCAGAGACTCCTCTGGAGGGGAAAATGTGTTGTGTTGTGGCATGTTACGATGTGTAGATTTGTAGGTCTGGCATTCATGAGAGAGATCTGACATGGAGGTATGAGGTATTCGATCGCAGTTGAAGACATGGGCATGGGTGAGACTGATCAGTTAGAATGTAAAGAGGAGAGGTAAGGGGGCCATGAATGGGTCCCTGGAGTGGAGAGCAACAGTATTTTAGGGACAGTTGGAGAAAACATCCTGAAAGGGTACAGAGAACGAATGGACAGAGAGAACCAGGAAAGAGTGATGTGCATATACCAATGGAAGGTGAAAGAAAGGTAGTATAGAGAGACTGCAGGGTAATTCAAGTTACTTCACGAAAGTTTGAAAAGACAATAAGGACATGTGTGGCCTGGTACTAAACTATCCTATCAGTAACCAGGTGGCTTTTAGGAGTGTCTCTTTTCTTCTCTCAGTGGCGACATAATTTCTGTTATGGGACTTTGCTTCCCTTTGCACAATTGTTGTAACCTCGTCTCTGCTTTCTCTACTTGCTTATAATTTCTGCTCTGTCATAATTTCAACTGGGTTGTTGCCCATTATGGCCTTTCGTCTCCCTCCTTGACATATAATCAAGACCTTTTAGATTTCGTGATTGCCTCATTTTCTTGGTATTCCTTACTTAAAAATCTGGAGAAGAGTAGTCTTGTTAGTCCAGTTCATAATTTATATCAGGTCATTTCATAGGTGATTGAAGCCATCCAATCTGTAGCCTGGCCAATCACTTAAAAAGTGCCCTAAGTAATCTTGAAAAACGTATCCACTGTGGATTTCCATTTTTGGATCTGGGTAAATTCCAAATGATGGTGGATTAAGGAGTGCATTATAGGTGAGGAAATAAAGGTGTAAGGGGTTTGGCTCTGAAGGGAGTAACAGACTGGTGGCGAACACAGGATCAAGGAAATCAAGGAAAGGTTTTGGTTTTGTTTTATTTTGTTTTTTAAGATGGCAGAGGTTTGAACAAAGGAGTCAATAAAAAAGAAATGGTTGAAATAGAGCATTTAATTTTTTAATTGTTGAAGTAGTGTTAAGGTGGCAGAAGATTCCAGAGCAGAGGAAGATTGATTAGCCTTGTATAGAAAGAAGGATACCTCTCCCTCTGAAAGAAGAAAGGAGGAGTGGGGTGCAGATAAATTTGGAAGTAGGGGAACCTGCCCATTAGCACATATTGAGAAACAGGCAACAAAGAAAACTGAGAAGAGAGGTAAAGACTTCCAGTAGTTGCTGAGGAAAATTCAAATAGGAACCTAACAGCTGGGATATGAGGAAGTGATTTTTTTTTCCCCAGTGAAGCCCATATATAGGTTGAGGAAAGGTGGATGATTGAACTAGTCCAGAACTGAAATGGACTTAACTTGTGACTGGGTTATTTTTTAAAATTTGTCTGGTTCAACTCTCTTTTTTTCCTTCATTCTGGTCTTCCGTATTTTTCTTTTGCAGGTCTTGATGACTGTTTGCAGCAGTATATTAAGAACTTTGAGAGGGAGAAGATCAGTGGAGACCAGCTGCTGCGCATTACACATCAGGAGCTAGAGGATCTGGGGGTCAGCCGCATCGGCCATCAGGAACTGATCTTGGAAGCGGTTGACCTTCTGTGTGCACTGGTAAGCACATCATAAAACTGGTGGAAAGGGAAACTTTGCTTTTCTTTCCTGTTTTCTTTCCTTTAACATTTTTTTCCTTAAAATTTTTTTGTTCTCCTTCAAGCAGAAAAAAAATCCCCTAATTATCAGCCAACTGGATGTGGTGATATTTTCCTCCTTCACTGAATTTGGTGTACTATGCAGTACCAAATTACAAATTAAAGGGGCTTATTAACTCAATTGGTGACATTTTATTTAGCTACTTGAAAATTCACCAAGGGAGTTTTCACAGAAGCATTTGGGATGTATGATTGCATACAATCAGTTATAAAGTTCATTTCCTTCTAAAAGTTTTGCTTTAGTATCCCGAATATTAAGTAATCCTATTTTAGAAAAACCATCCTTAAAATAATTAAATTATTTTAGTGTTCTTGTGTATACATCAATGAAAATTGAATATTGTACATTATATGTCTACTTTTGTGTGTTAAAAGAGCAGTGCCTAGTCAGACGAGAGAAATCAATGTGAAAAGAATCCTGCAAGATTCTGATAATACATTAGATATTCTGAGAGGAACATAGACTTTTTTTCCCCACATTAGGTAAGATGACACTAACATGACTGGGGCTAGAGCTACAGTGAAAAAGAACATGAGTCTTATAATAATATAGGATTGAAATTTGACTCAGTCAGTTACTGACATTTGTGTGCAAGTCATTTCACCATAGCCTTAGTTCTTTTTTAAAAAATAGAGATAATATCAACTACCTCTTGGTATTGGTGTGAAAAGCAAAGGAGATAGTGTTTGAATAGCACCTAATTCTGTGCCTGGCACACAGTAGGCATTCACTAAGTAGTCACTATTATTAAGATGATGATGATTAATAATAAATGTGTAGATAATTAAACGTAATTCAGGAATCAGTACAGCCAGCACTGTATGTGTCAGATGTAAGATCTAGTTCCTGCCATCTTGAAAAGCCTAGTGGGGGGAGAGTGACATATAAATAATCACAGTATTATAGTATAATTACTAAAATAAAAGTATGAGCTGAGTATTAGGGGCACAGAAGTTTTGACTAAGATAAATGGGTTCATATTGCAAAAGAGGTTATCTTTAACAGCCTAGTGGAGGACAAGCATGTGTTCTAAGAGGTAGAGGAACAGAGGGAAGGAATTTCCAGGTAGATAAAACAGCACATACACAGGCACACAGAATAAGGAGCATGCCTGGTGTGTATGAAAAATGATAAGCTATTTTCCCACCAAAAATAAGTGGGAAATAGTGGCCTAAAATTAGGCTTTGAAAGATAGAATAGGGCCAGACTGTAAAGTACCTTAATATCCTGATAAGAGATTAGTACTTCTTCATCTGGGCACTGGAGGACTATGCAAGAATGATCAAACACTTGCTTTAAAAAGGTAACTGAAAAAAAAAAAAGGTAACTGATGGTAGTGAAAAGGGTGGAGTGGACTGGACATAGAGTGAAGACAGGGGAACACTTAGGAGATGTTTAAAATAATCTACTTAAGCTATGAGTAGGGCTCAAACTAAGGATGTGCAACAGGAATACAGAAGATCTGGTGACTAGGAGTGGTGAGTGAGATAAAGGAAGTTGAGGAAGATTCCATCTTACTAGCTGCAGAAATAGAGTAGATCTTCCATTAATGAAGATAAGCAAGAGCAGCAAGAATAGATTTAGGTGGGAATATAAATTGAGTTTTGGATTTGTTGAATTTGAGGCATCTCTGGGTTATCCAGAAAGAAATACTCCTCAGGCAATTGAATTTATGAATTTAGAGCTGAGAAGTGGCTGAAGATAGAGATTTGGCAGTCTCAAGTATATAGGGATTGAATCCATAGATAGAGAGATCACCCAGGAAGGGCCTGTAGAATATAAAGAACAAAGGACACAACTTGACACTCCAGCTGGGAAGGAAGAAGGGTAGCATGCAGAGGAGACTTATGGAGTAGTCAGAGAAGCATGAAGACAACTATGAAAGAGTTGTCACAAAAGCAATGGGAACTGTTATTTTCATTAAGGAACACCAATAATGTCATCAAATTTCACTAAAAGCCAATAGAATAAGCAAGGGGAAAAGAACTGATTGAAAATAGTTTTTTAAAGAATCTGAAACCAGATTGGTTGAATAGTACCTCCCACTTACACATTTCAGTCTTACCTTAATTGTCCTTTCCTCAGAGATATTCCCTGATCACTCCCTCCCTCACCCTGGCCTGGTCTAAAATTGGCCCCCCACTCTTCCTTTCTTTCTTAACCCTCATCTCATTTCGTAATTATATACTTATGTCTGTATTTATTAGTTTAATGTCTGTTTCTTCTGCTAGACTACAAGCTATGTGGGAAAAGTGACATTGCTTATTGAACACCTAGTGTGTAGCACAAATGCCTGGCAATAGTAGATGCTGAGTAAACATTTTTTGAAAGTGGTGGTGAAAGAGACTTGACATATTTTTCACATGATAATTTGGGGATCTTCTTGTTTCCTTATTCCTGAGATAAAAGAAATTAATTCAGACCAGAGCATGCACTTGCACTCTCCCTTATCTGAATCAGATTGCAGAAATCCTGCCTGAAATAAAAGCTAGTACTCAGGGTAAGGTAAGAATCCACAGTGTTTTTGCATACTGGTCTCCAAATCTGAGTTAGAATGGCTATGAAGGTACAGTATAAGTGGCTTGGAGATGGGTATCTGACCTAGCAGTCCCCTATTTGCCACATCTTCTATTATAGTAAAGTTGAGTGTGTCACAGCTTGAAGTCTAGAGTGTATGTGTCATAAGCAGGGCTTCTCTTAGATGAACCACTCACATGCTGAGCTCCACTCTGCCACTTTGAAGAAAGAAATAAGATTGGTGATTACGGTACTACCTACAGATAGTCTAGACCTGTAGGCTTTGGAGTTTGGCTTGGGATAAGCTCTGCTGACCTAGACTTACTTTAAAGGATGGTATCAGAGATACAGACCACTGCCATGCAGTTCTGGGTTTAAACAGCATAGTGTTGCATAATTTTCTTGGGAAAAAAAATAAATCAAACCATTAAATTCATTCTTTCTATGTTTATTCCCCAAGGAGGTCACATATTAAACTTCCTTTTCACTTCTTCCTAATGGCTATACATCAACATGTTAAAAGTGCACATATCTTACAGTTTATGCATCAGATATTTTCCAGTGAATGTAAAGCAAATTTCTGAGCAGTGAATTCTGATTTACTTCTACATGCCATTATGAAATCAGGAGGAGACATCCCTCTTCAGCAAACTGAGTTGACTGCATCAGGAGTTGTGCTGTTGGCAATGGGGAACTATGTTTGGTCTCTTCAAAACTGTAATGTCTCTACTGACTCTTCTACTTTTTCCTACATCTACTGTATTTATTTCTTCTTTTAAAAATTATATATTCATGCTCATACAGTGCTACCACAGGGAATACAAAGATTAAAAAGGCATAGTCTGTGCTCTTAAGATGTATACAGTCCAGTAAAGACAACAGTCATTAAAAGGTAATATAGATTTTTTTTTTAAAATCCCAGGGGAGTGCAGAAGGAGATGAAGAACACTACTGAGGGATCCAGGAACTGTAAGTGGGAAAAGTTGGAGAAAAGTTATCTAGGCAGAAAAAAATATGTGTAAAGACAGAATTGTGAGAGAGTATGCAGTGATCAGAGAAAAATAAGAATTTTGATTTAGCTGCTGCAGAGTGGGAAGTGATGGGAAGAACGTCACCTTACACTTTGTATCACATTATAATTCTTTGCTTAGGTTTTTTGGTCCTTGATATGCTTTCTGCCTAGTGATTAGCAAGTAGAGGATATTAAATTAATGTTATCTTACTGAATGAAGTTCTCTGCCTTTCTCCAGAGAACTGTAATTTTTTTCTCTTGCTGACACAGCCTCAGACTCTGAAGTTTCTGTTCCTAAAATAAGGAAGACACAGAAAAATTACCAAATTCCTTTGTTTTTTTTGAGCAATGGAATATTTTCGTCTGCCTTGTCTTGAAATTAGTCCTGATGGGGAATAAATGTTATGGCAGCTGTTGAAAATCAAAGGTTTATTTAGTAACTTGTTCATTCATGCAACATATACTTATTCAGCACCAACTATACTGTGTGTACCATGTTATCCTAGAAACAAATAAGCTTTTCATGATTTGGAGTTATATTAACTCTTTCAAGCTATTATGCTATCATTTGGTGTGCTTCAATAGAGAGCACCTTGTATTAACTAAAATAGTAAAGCATAAATAAAATGCATATAGTTTAATGTATAGCCCTTAATTTATGTTTTGACAATGCACCTTTTATTGAGAAGTACAAGTGAATCATTTATGACAGGATAAGAACAGTTTTCATTTCATTCTTCATATACTTTTCATGTAATAGGTATTTTGCAGGAAAAATTTGATGCCTGCCATTGCTAGGATTTGTTTCTTTGCAGCATAATTGCTTGGTTCATTCATCTCAAAATAATTCATTTCTAAAAAAAATTCATTAAAGCAGTCTTTTTAGGACTCACATATTTATTAAGTAAAGTATTATAAAACCTAAACACCTGCTACATGATGCATTCAAATTAAGAGCTCTGAATAAAATAACATTGACATTGTAAAATACATGGTGCCAATATTTCCAGTTAAGTGTTTAGTGAGAATTTGCCACTAGTGAGGGAGCCAGCTCGATTTTCTAAAATGTTGTTTCTTTCTTTCGTGTGCTTTTGCATGTGTATAACTGAGAGAAGAACAGTAGGAACTTAGCATCAGTTCCTTAAGATTAGACTGGCTATGTTGAATCAGTGTGGAGTCGCACCTGGTTCCTGGCATGAATGTTACTGGCCACGTAGGTAACATATAGGATAAAGAAAATCGCTAAGTACATTTCATGTCCAAGCTTTTGTTTACTTGATGTAGTCTTTTCTGTACCAATAGTAATGCCTAGTTGTCCCATGCATATCCAGTAAAAAGCAAGTCTGTAGTGAATAAACCTGCATTTTTTAAAAGTTGAGACAGTACTTCTCATCTGCATACCTTTGGCCAAAAGAAAAGGGGCGCTTCATATACTTGTTGCTTCTTTACATGGTAGGCAGGGGAGTGTGATTTACTGATGACTTAGTGAGTCACAACAAAGCGTCCACTCTCATGAAGGAAAAAGCAAAAAGATATCTGTGTTGTCAGTAATTGATTTTGAGCTACTTAGAACTGAGAACTGTGATGATGAAAATTAACTTGAGAGATCAACTAATCCATCTCTTTTGTTCATATAGTATCACACAGACACTGTTACATACAGAGAAGCTTCTAACCTATTTTTGTACTCTTCTAAAAATTTTAAATGCTTTTGAATTATTGATTTAACTAGTTGTATTTGTTAACTAGAATAAGTTTTAAGAATTTCCTTCTCCATCCTCTACTATGCATTTTTTGTCTCTTCTAGCTATTGGATTCCTCTGTGGCCTGTATTTTTTTACCTCAAATTGCTCCATATAGGATATTTCTTTAGTAAGCTTCCAAGTTAGGAGACCTCAGGGTATCTTACCAGGTTTTGTCCGGAAGATTTTTCTATTCTCTAATTCTTTTTTTTTTTTTTTTTTTTTTTTAACGTTATGCGGGCTTCTCACTGTTGTGGTCTCTCCCGTTGCGGAGCGCAGGCTCAGCGGCCCTGGCTCATAGGCCCATCCGCTCGGTGGCATGTGGGATCTTCCCGGACCGGGGCACGAACCCGTGTCCCCTGCATCGGCAGGCGGGTTCTCAACCACTGCGCCACCAGGGAAGCCCTCTCTAATTCTTGAGTTGTATTTTTTTTAATGTAATGCTATCTTAAATTTTGGACTCTTCAAAGTATTTTTACTTTGCCTTCAGATTTTTATTTATGAGAAGATCTGTATTCTTTTAAAATCATTTTTACCTTTTCTATAAAATATTTGAGATGGTAATATAAGAAGAGATAATTTAAATGAATCTTTTGTCAGGGCTAATGGCTACAGAGTGCAAGTTATGTTACCAGGTTGATTGATTAGGTTCCTCACTAATAAACTATTTAAATTTGAGTTTCTCTGAGAAATTTTTATAATTTGTTTGTAAACAAATATTTTCTCATCAAAATCATTAATACACAAAAATGAAAAAGGCAGACATTGTTATACTTAAGGGAAAATGCTTTAACACAGGGAAAAACTTCTGAAAATACTTTCAAGTACTTCAGAAGTATCATTTTCAGTTTAGTTGATATAAGTTATCTAGTCATTATCTAGTCATTAGAGAATATCTCTTATAAAAGGATACATGCTGGATAAAGTCTCCCAAATGTTTCACAAATAATTCATGTTCAGATGCAATAGAATTTGAATAGAATGTTGTTTTATTTGTGTAAACCAAACCTTTTAACTTGAGAGACTATTGTAATTCAAATTTAGCGGTGAATATATAATATACTATGTTTTTTAAAAAACAAATCCATGGCTCCAAAACAGTGTTCTTTTAGTAAAAATGTAAATTCTCAGCAAAGAACAATCAGATTTTTATCACTATTAAATCTTTAGTGGTAACATACATAACTTGCTATTAATGTTTATGCATCCAAATCTTCCTCTACGCCCTCCTTTTTTCTCCTCTAAGTTATTTCTTTTCTTAAATGGAAAAAATAAACCTAAATTTCGTATAAACTAGCTACCCAGTGTTTGTTGACTTGATATAATAGCTAAATTCATTGTGCCATTTTCTTCCCTTTTTCATTTCCCCCAGTATTTTCTTCCATTTTGTTTCACTTGTTTCTACTACCCTGCTTGAACGGCAATAGATTATTGGTGCTAAGGAGTGGGGGTAGAGGTATTTCCTCACAGGTGGCCTGGGGACTTACAGTTCCATTCTGATTGCTGTCTACTCTAAGCTCTGAGCTCTAAGCAAATCAAAAAATCTCCCTGTGTGTCTCACTTTACTTAACTGTAAAACGAGGGGATAAATCAAACTTAGAATTTATTTGGGCCTCAGAGGCTATCTAACATTCTTTGGGTTTTATGATTTTCTGTAAGTTAATAATACTTTTAATTTTACACATGACAGTAACGTACATGCTGCTAAGTACTTTGATCAAGGTAATTCTCTGATCAGGTTAACAACTCACAATTATCTGTCTTAAAATTAATTGTGACTTGTGAAATCTTTCCCTAAAGTTTATTTGAGGGGATCCAACAATATTTTCCTATTGAATATGGTTTTTAAAAGTTGATTTGTATTTATTCATATAAATCCTTTTTGCAATAATTTATAGACAAAACATTTAGGGTGAAATTATATATATTAATAGAAATTGAAAAGTGAGACCGAGGAAAAGAAGAACAATTATACTTACCAAAAAGTCATTGTGATTTCTTTAGATGTGCTTCATATTTGACTGTGAGCTAATGCAATCATTAACAAAATTATAAATAAGTTTAGTTTTATAATTTGTATTATAAAAAGGAGAAAGCGTATTGGTTTCCCTGAGGATGCAGAGGTTTTCCTGGTATACCATATCATAAAAGAAACTTCTTATGTGAGTCATTATGAAGAGGACACAGAAGGAAAGTTATATTGTATATGATTTATTTTTTGCTATTTCATTTTATTGTTGGATTGTACTTACTTTCTCATTTTGGGGAAGCAGAATTTTTCCTAGTGCCTACATTCATGACTACGCATATGCTAATAGAATAGATACTCAAAAATAATTGTTGATAGTAATGAATTTCACAAGTAAATGAACTTAGGTTTGGGTTAAAAAAGAAACTGCTTTTGAGTCCTTATAATCTTTCTGTCTTGGGTGGCATAATTCCAAGATATAATGCCCTCATCTTTCCATGTTCATATTAGCACTTACACATTTTCTTGTAATTTGTTTATCTGACGTTTCCCCAAATCCTCATTTGACTATGGGTTCTGCTAGGCCAGGAGTCCTATCTTATTTATGTGTAACTCTTAATACTTGTTCCACTGCCTGTACATATAGTAAAGTACTCAGTAAATGTTTTAACGAATGAATAAAATATTGACTTTAAGTATATTTGTTCTCTGTCTTTTTATAATTCAGAATTATGGCTTGGAAACAGAAAATCTAAAAACCCTTTCTCACAAGTTGAATGCATCTGCCAAAAATCTACAGAATTTTATAACAGGGAGGAGAAGGAGTGGCCATTATGATGGGAGAACCAGCCGAAAATTGCCAAATGATTTTCTGACTTCGGTTGTGGATCTGATTGGAGCAGCCAAGAGTCTGCTTGCCTGGTTGGACAGGTAAAATCTTTCACATGTTTCATAAGTTATCCTCCTCAGGCATCAGTGTGAATATAACGTTATTTCATTCTTTTCTTTTGAAAGGATTAGTTAAGTACGAGGAATATTAACAAATGCCTAATTATGATTTACCACAATATAAGCATATCATCAAAGAGATACTGTTTGCAAAATTTTATATCCAAGTAGCTAATCAATAATTAGTCCCTGACAGTTTCAAAATACATTTGCTGCTCTATAAGGAAAATCATTTTTAACTGTCATAACAAGATTTATAATACTGCCTTGTCTCCTGATTTTCTGTATTTTTTTCATTCATTGGTCATATTTAAGGCAGTGACCATCAGTATTCTATTTATTGTTTTAAATGGGTAATTAGACACTGACACTTTCATAGCATGCATTGTATGTCTCATTACCTTTGCTTTATTCATTCTTTATTTTAATTCACATTGCACAGTCAATTTTGGATATTATGAAAACAGTTTTGGTCCTTTTTTGCTAATTTAGTTAAGTTTCATTTGTCTTGGTACACATAAAAGTTTTCATAATATAAAATGAAAAAGTTAGATTAAAATTGTATATGTGATTAAACATTTTAATGGTAAACCATTACAGCTATTTTTAAAAAACTAAATAAGCTCTTTCATTTTTGAAAATTTTTTTGTAGGGGACATGTACTGCATTATGATGGTTAAATAATCAAATCTTAAAAAACATTTCGTCTCTTATAAGAAATTCTGATATGTAGAATTTTACTAGAATTCTTTCTTGAATAAATGTCAGTAGAATTTACATACATATACATATATATACACAGTGACCCTTGAACAACATGGGTTTGAACTGCATGGGTCCGCTTATATACAGAGTATTTTCAATAAATATACACTACATTACTATATGAACATAATCATCCATTGGTTGAATCTCTGGATATGGAGGGCTGACTATAAAGTTACACATTAATTTTTGACTGTGTGGGGTTGGCACCCCTAACCCTCTCTTTGTTTGAAGTTCAACTGTATTATATATTAGCTTTTTAAAAATATGAGACTTTATATTAAAAACAAAGTATTTGTATGTCTAAGGTAAAAGTTAAGGTAATTTTACTTAATTCTATATTGTCTAAATTTATATATATTACTAATAACATATAACATGACAATACTAAATCCAAATCGGAACACTAAGCTGTAATTATTAGCTTTTTGATAATTAATCGGTGGACAGCATATTTCTCTTATATTATGACATCATGAAAATTCTCATAATTGTTTAAACCACATTTATCCATTGTATGAAGTAATTGCCATTTAAACATGTAAATTGTACAAGTTGTATAATGGTCAATAAGTAAATATATTTAAAATATGGCTTATCCTTAAGTAACGTAATATACTTGTTTCAGGAGGCTTCTCAGTAATCAAGAAACTTATAGAAAATATATTTGATTTTAGTTATATCTTCTTATAACTATCACCTGTCCTATAATTGTAAATTAGCTCAGCCTTGATATTTATATTTGGTCAATTTCATTATTTTCTTTTTACACTAGTACTTGTTAAATAAATAAATAAATAGAATGATTAGAGAATGTTTTTACTTCTTAATGGCAGGTATGGCTGTTTATAAAATCACATAATGGTTTCTAGAACACTATATAGTAGTTTCTGAGATTTTATTGTATTATATAATTTTTTATGGTGGCATTATTTTTATCATCTAATAAGATGTCCTTAGTAAATGCCAGTTCATCTACAAACATACATGAGCGTACACACACATACATAGTAATCCATTAAGTCAATCAATGGTATTTTGTGTTTGTTTCATAGAGAAAATGTGACAAAAAGTCTGAAGGAAAGAATTTAAATCATCCGTTTGGCTTCCATTGCTGCAAAGGTTCTCACAATGCTTATTTTGTATGATATCATACTACCTATGGTGATCATTAAATCAAAGGCCATTTAACATTTTGATCATAAAAATAAAATGTATACTTAGAAGGAAAAGAGACAACTTTGTGATAACTTTAAAATCTTCTGCTGAGACTGTAAGTTTAAAAAAGAAACTGAAGTTTATATTTTGAAGATTTTTCTCAGGAAAGTTCAGCTCCAGGCTGGCTTGTCTATAATGATTATGCTTTAACAGCTTTAGTTTTAAAAAGGAAAGAAGAAGGAGAAAAAGAATTCTTTGTCATTTTAAGGCATTTGGACTTTATGCTGAAGGCAATGGGGAGCTGTTTAGGGTCACTGCTGTGTTCAGACCTTTGAATTTTGAAGATTACTTGGGCTATAATGTTGGGAAAGATTAGGGAAAGAATAAGGCTGGAAGAAGGGAAGCCAGTTAAGAGGTTGTTTCAGGAATATTTGTCCCTTGTTACCTGTCCAGGACCCCCTCAGATACCAGAACCTGAGGATTCTCAAGTCCCTTATATAAAATGACGGTATTTGCATGTAACCTACGCACATCCTCCTTTATATTTTAAATCGTCTGTAGATTACTTATAATACCTAATACAGTGTAAATGCTATGTAAATAATTGCCTTGTACAACAAGTTCAAATTTTGCTGTTCTGAACTCTCTGGAATTTTTTTTCAAATATTTCGATTCGAGGTTGGTTGAATCCATGGATATGGAACCTGCCAGTATGGCGTGCCAGCTGTTATCATGCTGCTGCTACTATTGGTGATTCTGATGCTGCCAGCCACACTCAAAGCAAACCTAGGAGAGTTGTCTTCATTTTACAGATGATAGGAAAACTAGCACATACAGAGGCAGAAGTTAAGTTCAAAACCAAATAGGAAGTAAGTGGTGGAGCCAGGATTCATTCCAGGCACCTGACTACAGAGTTGATTCTCTCCATTGCTATTTACTGAGATCTTTAATTAGAGAAGCAGCAGTGAGGGTAGAAGACTGTTAAACAGAGAGGCTAAGGAAAAGGAGACACCTAGGGTGAATAAGAGGTATCTGACTTGGCCGACCCAATGGATGGTGATGCCATTACCAAAACAGGAGGAACGGGTTATGGTGGAGGACAGGTGTTGAGTGTTGGCCATGATAGATTGTGAAAAGGTCTTTAGAGTGTTGCTGCTCAGAAAAGATATATGGTGGATAGAGATTTGGGAATAGTTAAAATATAGGTGGTAGTTGGAGTCCTGAATACATTAATATGGTGGTGTAAGGAGATTTTTAGAATGGATTCCTCTTATCCTGCTCTATTTGTTTTCCCTAACACAAACCCTTCTAACACAGTACGTAATTTACTTATGTGTTATTATTGTTTTTGTCTGACTGCTCTGTGTATAATGTATGCTTCTGGAGAGCATGGATTTTCATCTGCTTTGTTCACTGCTATCACAATTATCTAGAAGAGTTCCTGTCCTATAGTGGGTGCTCAATAAATTTTTTTGAGTGAATGAAGAGAACTGAGAAAAGGAATGACCTCTGCAGACCACCACGAACCGAAGGATGATTAGAAGTTCAGCTTATGGAAAAAAATAAGAAAACATAACCAGACTCCATAGGATAGAACTAGTTGAGAGTGGTGTCATGGTAGCAAAGGGAGTAAAGAGTTTTTTGGTGGGTGGGGGGTGGGGTGGGGAGGGGAGTGTTGATATTTTAGTATTATTTTATTTTTTCTAACTTTATTGAGATATGAGTGATATATAACACTGTGTAAGTTTAAAGTGTACAATGTGATGATTTGATACACATATACATTACAAAATGATTGCCATGATAAGGTTAGTTAATGTAATCTATCACTTCGCATAATTACCTTTTTTGTGTATGTGATGAGAACGTTTAAGATGGGAATAAGGAATTTTAGGGAAAAAAAGGAGGTGGTCAGTAGAGTCAAATGCTGCTGACAGATTAGGCAGGGTAAGGCTGAAAGTGTGTGGTAAATTAGGGGATCAGGATATATGTGATCTTACCAACAACAGTTTATAGTGTTTTTACTTAGAATTAATGAAAACTGGAATTCTTGGGTTGGTTGTGAGTTAAAGGTAAGTGATAACTCCTCTTTGAAGAAATTTTTCTGTGAAATGGTTTGTAGTTCAGGATTGTTTTGTATAATATTAACTTCTGCTTTTCATAGACTCCATCTTTTAGAGGTGTTGGAAAAGAGGAAAGGCAAATGATGAGGGCTACTTCTATATCTGGGAAGTTACTTTGCTTCCTTCTCTTCCATGGATTGTATGAATATCTGAAGTGCTCCTTGGCTAATATAAATTTCAAAAGGTCCCCAAATCAATTTAAATGTAATAGGATTTTATCTGTAACTGTGCCAAGTGAAATGTTTACGCTGTTTGTTTTCCTAACAAGTACCCCAGACTTTTATTAGAGATTGTTAGTGGCTGTGTATTTAAGTTATATTTTTATTCCTTTCAAAGAAAAAATGTTTTCTAGGTAGCAGCAAGAGCACAAGACAGCATTCCACATGCCCTCTTGTTTCAGTGTGTTCTGCAAACTACACAGGAAGCAAAACACATTAATCAATGCTAGAAAAGCCAAAAGAGCAGTGTTCTCCATGACCGCTCTTGTGAATCCCTGCCGAAATACATCGTGAAATAGTATAAAAGAACAAAGGGCTAAGTAAGAGAGTTTCAGCTCTGCCTCTGGCCCTGGGTAACCTTGAACCTTAACCTCTGTTTTTATTTTCTTTTTAGAATAAGGATGTAAGACCTGCAGAATTTGAAGTTCTCTTCTAAGCACTAATATTCTATAAATCATTGACCTTGTTCACCAAAGACATACGAGGAATATATTCGTCTTATTTCCCTTTACATAATTTCAAAGAAAATAAACACTAACAAAGTTCGTTGGTGACTTGTAGAATCATGATTTAGCTCCCTACCTCATCTCTGACTAAATTTAGTTAATGTTAAGTTCTAGACCAAAACTAATCTGTTTTTGTGCTTTATATACGGTAAGAATGTATCTTGTCTTTTTTATTTTTGTTTTGAAGAACTGAGAACTTAAGTACTCAATTATAAAAGTTCCATCGAAATTATGTTGACCATAATTTTTTAATATCTTGATTTGTCATGGTAGATTGCCTTTAATTTGGAGGGTTTAAAATGGTCACTGCAATCGAATATTGCCAGGCATTGGATCTTTAACCTTAGTTTATTCCTTTAGTGTACAATATAGTATAATTCTTTAGTTGAAAAATGAAAAATTCTGTCAGTTAACTATGGTTATTTTGATGCCAAACAACTGGCTTAACTTTTTAAAAATCTGACTTTTTTGGCATTAAATTTTTTTTACATTTTGGGGAGAACTTGCATGCACAACAATATGATGAGTTTATTGCAATTTTTATTTTATGTCACTTGAAGGGGGAGAAAGGAAAAGGGAGAATAGGAAAAAATCTTTAATTAGTTCCATACTGAACTAGATACTTTACATGTATTGACCCATTGAATTCTCACGAAGCAGGTATCATCATCCCCATTTTACATATGAAACATGAAGTAATTTGCCTGAAGTTATTCACTAGTGTGAAAATTATAATTTGAATATGTTTTTGTTGTGATACCAAAGCCCTTCTTGTTTCTCTTTTATCATGTTCCTTTGTCATACTACATCTCGTTTTGAATGTGGACTAGTTCTTAAGGATTTTGAGGAAGCGATTCTTAGGAATGCGGCATATATAAACATTTATTTGTACTTTGGTGTTTCTCCTCAAATGCTAAACAAGAATACCACTTTGCTTTTTCTGGCCTTGATACTTCAAATTGCTATATAGAATTTTTTTATAGAAAGTTTATTTCTCATTTTACTTTGAAAACATCAATGAGATATCTCTTAATATCATTGAAAACCTTTTGAATGTTTAAGGCAAAAGCATTAGGGTGCTAGGGAAAATGTTTACAAATCACAAAAACTGCAATTTCAGTGGAGCTTCCATTTAAGTAACATTTATTTTCAAAAATTAGCTCCTTACATTTCTTAAATAAAATAAAATCTAAGGCTAACAGAAATCCCCTTTTTCTTCTTATTTTAAATATTGACTTGAGTGCAACAACAGACTTTCCCAGAGGAAAAGCCTCAGAGGTGAATCACAGTTGGTAGCTTTACTGTTTATTTTCAATTCATGGTTTACTTGTCTATTTTTAACCTACATCCTGCTGTTTTTCACACCTCATCTTTCTTGCAGTTTTATATGGCTTTGCCAAATCAACCTATACTTGGAGGTTTCCAGATCGCTGTATGTACCATGTTGTACAGTAACATCATTAAAAAATATTCGAAAGTATTATATATAGAAAAAGTTTATTTTGCTATTTATAATGAAAATTTATTCTTTTCTCTCATTTTTAGCATTAATACCTATTTCTAATTGTTTCTGAAGTACATTTTAAGATCATTCTGTTTTAAAAGGATCAATGAGATGTCTTTTTATATCACTGAAAACCTTTTAAATGTTTAAGGCATAAGGGTTAGAATGTCAAGGGAAAACATGTATTCTTTGAAATCTTTTGCTTTATCTACGAAAGTGGTTGAACTAATTTCTTCTTCCATGATATGAAACTATAGGAGAAAAAATATTTCTATACCAGGGGAAAATTACAGAGACAAAGAAAACTATCCCAAACACTACCAAATGCTGTGGCTTGTTGCTGTTTGGTCTTATTTCCTCTTGTGTGCTCAGTGCTCCCACTTGGCACCTCTTGTTCCAGAAATGAGCAGTGATGTTAGCAAGGCTGTTGTTCATAGAATGCCCCTCAGGCTCAGCAGTACCAACCTGAGAAACAGTAAAGCCTTCCAGATTTCCTAATTAACTCCTTAGCTTTTCTTGTTAGCTTCTAATTTTTTTAGGATTTCTGAACCATTAATAACCTTTCCATAAATGCTTTTGTTTGAAAAGAGTGTACAACAGATAATTTTTATAGGGTCAGTTACTTTTGCACTAGAAAGAAGTATAAGGATTTTATTATCCACATGATGATTTGAGGATAGTTGTGTAACTTTTAAGATCTAAGTAGGATGGTTCCTGTAATGGCCATTTATTAATGAGCCAAGGATTTTATCTTTTTTTTTAACTTTCTGGCATCAAAAAGTTTTCCTGCCATGAATTTTCTTTACCTTGAGTCAGCCACGTGTTTTTTTCTAAGTAGCCTGAGCTCTAACTTGGGGTTACTTTAGACTGAGGAACAAATTCCTCTCTTAATTTTGTTTTGTTTTCAATTTGATCATATTCAGCTATTCTATAGAGATCCATTTCTTTATCTCATTAAGTCATGATTGAGTGTTCCTCTTTGGTAACTGACAAAGATTGGAACCTGTCAGCCTTCTTTTATTTATGTATGTGTATAGCCAAAATCATCATTCCAAGCATTAATATTTGCTGGCTAAGAATGGTTCTTAGTGTGGTTGTATGTGATTTGCCTTTAAAATGAAAACTTTAGGGGAATTCACTACAAGATAAAATGCATGTTTTCCTAGGTATATCTTAGATTTTTTTTCCAGTTTTTTTTGACATTTAATCTTGAGCGAGAAGCTTGTCCCACTTGAAATATGAGTGCTCAGGAAAGTGGAAAACACGCCTTAGAATTCATTTTGCTACAGGCATTCAGTTATCAAATAGATTTTTCTTGTGGTACATTTTCAAGATCAAATGAGTCTTTTTTTAAGATTTTATGGGGAAAATCATGCTGTACTTCATCTTATCACTTTTGAATGAAGCTTTTAGATTTTATTAACAGACTTTGACCTTTGCAAGGCTAGGAACCCAAGCTCTTTCTAATCATGCCAGAAGCATTTTTGAATTCTTAATTAAAATGCCAATTTTTATGCTTCAATGCAGCAAAAATGGTCTTGGGGTGGTTTTTTTAAATGATGTTTTCCTAGAAGTGCTTATATCTTAACATCTTTTTAAAAATAGTTTTATTGAAGCCTAATTTACATTGTATAAAATTTATCCATTTTAAGTTTAATGAGTTTTAATAAATTTAGATAAAGCTATGCAAAGACTTCAGATTAATTAATTACATACATTTTGTTCTAATTATCATTATTTGAATTCTTAATGACTCCTTCTGTTTTAGTAAACTATGTTGAAAAATATACCATTTCGGAATAGGAATAAACAGTAGTGGAAGACAGTGCATAATAGACTGCGGTATATAGAATCATTTAGAAAACAGTATGTTCAAACCCCTGGAAAAAGAAAGGGTCATTTAATAAGTGCAATTGGGGCACTTGATGAAGCCTTTGGAGAATAAATAATGATAGAACACTACCTGTTCACTAAAGTAATTTTAGGCATATCATTTATTTAAGAGGGAAAAATAAATCCATAAGAAAACTGGAGAAAATATAGACAAAAAATGATTTTTAGATGTAGAGTTATTATTAAGTATTTTAAAACATGGAATAAAATGCAAAGGAATATGCTGTTTGACTTTGACTACATAAAATTGAAAAACATGACTAAGTATAAGACAGATGACAAACTGGGGAAAATACTTGCAACAAACAGTTATGAGAAGCAGAGGGTTAATGTGTACTATGTGAATATTACGTTTAAATTAAAAACAAAGAACGCCAAGATGCAATAGATGAGCCTATAAATAGACAATTCAAAAAACAAGAAACAAACTGCTAAGATGTATATACCACACAATAATTTCAAAGTACTTGAAGCAAAAAATGACAGAACTAAAAGAAGAAATAGACAGATCCACAATTACAATTGGATACCTCATCTCCTCTCTCAAGACAGAAAGTAAGGATTAGAAGAGCTGAACAACACCAGATAACAAGATATAATTGACATTTTGAGAGCATTTCATCCAACAATAGTAGAATACAAATTCTTTTCAAGTGCCCATGGAACGTTCATGAAGGTACTCCATATCTGCATCATAAAACAAGCTTCAACACATTTAAAATAATTTAAATCAGTTAGAATCTCTTCTTTAACCATAATGGAGTCAAACTAGAAATCAAACAACACACTTATAACTAATCCATGGATAAAAGAGGAAATCTCAAGGGAAATGAAAAGAAATACATTGAACAGAATGAAAATTAGAACAAGTCATAATTTTTGAGGCACGCAGGTAAAGCAATTCTGTAAGGAAAATTTGTAAGCACTGAATGCTTATATCAGAAAAAAAGAAAGATCTCAAATCAGTTTTCTAAGTTCTCATCTCAAGAAAATAGAAAAATAATTGCTAATCAACAAGCATGGGTGTAAAGTTTTAGTTAAGCAAGATGAAAAAGTTCTAGAGATCTGCTGTAGAACAGTGTACCTATAATTAATAGTATTGTCTTCTACAGTTAAATTTTTGTTAAGAGGTTAGATCTCATGCTAAGTATTATTAAAAAAATAAAGTTAAAGAAAAAAGAAAGTGGAAAATAAGCCCAAAGCAGCAAAAGGGAGCAAATAATAATGATAAATGAATGGAAATCAATGAAACTGAAAATGGAACCACACTATGTTGAGAAGTCAATCACAATTAAACAGATAATAAAGGAATACTATAAATAACTCTTTATACATACATTTGACAGCTTAGATGAAATGAACCAATTCCTTCAAAAACACAAAAACTACCAAAACTTACCCAAGATGAAATAGATTATCTGAATGATCCTGTAACTATTAAAGAAATTGAATTGTACTTAGAAACTCTTTGGAGTAGGGGAAAAAAGGTCCAGGCCTAGATGATGTCACTGGTGAATTCTATGTTTAAAGAAAAAATAATACCAATTCTACACAGTCTATTTCAGAAAATAGACATAGAGGTAATCCATCCCGTCTCATTTTATGGTACAGTCATTATCCTGATTCCAATACCCAGCAAAGATAGTACAAACTTACATGTTATAATCCTCCACAAAATATTGGCAATCCAACCGAGTCCAACCACATATAAATAGAACTGTGCAACTTGACTAAGTGGGATTCATTCTAGGTAAGGAAGGCTGCTTCAGTACTTGAAAATAAATCAGTGTAGTCTACCATGTTAATGTGCTATAGAATAAAAGTCATATAATTATATCAGTTAATGTTAGAAAAAAAGCATTCAGTAGAATCCTATACCCGTTCATGAGAAAAATTATCAGCAAAGCAGGAATAGAGTAGTAATATCTCAACTTGATATAAAGCATATATAAAAAGCAACAGCTGACCTTATACTGTGAAAGACAATGCTTTCCTCCTAAGATTGGGAATAAGGCAAGGCTGTCCACTCTCATCCCTCCTGTTATATCCAGTACAGTAGGCCAGAAGAGGAAGTAAAAGGCTTAGAGATTAGAAAGGAAAAAATAAAACTTTTCCTATTTGCAGATAATATATGTCTGTGTATAGAATATTCCAAGATAGCTACAAAACATCTTTTTGAACTAGTAAGTGAATTTGGCAAGGTTGTAGAATATGAAGTCTACACAGAAAACTTTATCACATTCTTGTATACTAGCAATGTACAGTTGGAAACAAAAAGTAAAAACATGGTATAATTTACAGATGCTCTAGAATTAATGAGATGCCTACATATAAATTTAGCAAAATATCTACAGGATTTGTATGTGAAAACTATAAAACACTGATGTATAAAATCAAACAAGACCTAAATAAATGGAGAGATACTGTGTTCATGGATTGGAAGACTCAACTTAGTAAAGATGTCAATTCTCAAATCTTCCTGTAGGTTTAATAAAATTCACATAAAAATTAAAGCAGGATTTTTTTTTACAGCTACAGACAGTGTGATTCTAAAATTGTATTAAAAAGTAAAGGGACCATAATACTTCATCAATTTTGAAGTTTTTTAATACTATTTTAAATATTATATAACTTCAATACTCAAAACTGGTATTGGTGGCAAGATAGACACAGAGAGTCCAGAACTTTATGCATATGGTTAGCCAGTTTTTGACAAAGGAGCAAAAGCAATTCAGTGGAGAATGGTTAGTTTTTCAACAAATGGTGTTGGAACACTTGCATAGGCAGAGGGAAAAAAGTGAACCTCGACCCAAACCTCACACCTTATACAAAAATTGACTTAACAATGGGTCATAGATCTAAAAGTAAAATAAAAAACTTTTAGAAGAAAACTTGAGTTAGAGTCAGGTGAAGATTTCTTAGATATAATGCTAAAGGTACAATCCAGAAAAGAAATTATCGATAAGTTTGACCTCATTAAAATAAAAAACTTTTGACCTGCTAAAGATCCTGTTAAAGGATGGAAATAGAAGCCATAGACTGAGAAGAAATTTTACAGGTTACCTATTCAACAAAGCACTTGCATACAGAAAATACTGAGAAGTCTCTAAACTCAATAGTAATACCAAAAATCTAAATAAAGAATGGGCAAAGGGCTTGAGCAGACATTTCACTAAAGAGTATATATGGATAGCAAATATATGCACAAGTCAGCATAACCAGTTAGAAAATTATTAGGGAAATATAGTTAACGATTAAATATAGATAATATATAAATAGAGCAAATACATATAACTTTGGGGAAATGCAAGTTAAATCTGTGATAAGCCTCTACATAGCTATTAGAATGGCCAAAATACATAAGTGAAAAATACATTTTTAAAAAATGTAACCAATAAAGGGCCTCTCATATGGACCCCTGTGACAATGGGAGGTGCTTGAGTTGTAGAGTTTTCTAGAAGAGAGACAAATTCAGTTTGTAACCAGGAAGCAGTATTATATAATCATTTATAGTAAATTGCCTTAAGAGTTATCAGTAGAGAGATCCAAAGCACTAAAGTTCTAGTAATCTAACTAAAATTTTACCCCCATACCTTCTTTTCTATTTGTGATTTTGTTTTCTTTAAACTGGGCCTCCCAAATCTCATAAGCTTTGGCCCCACAAAAACCTGATTGGCATTCATAGACAAGAGAGAGGATAAGGACTAATGGAAAGCCACTGAATTCATTTGGTGGCAAAACACTTACTTGGGAAGACTGCTGCTGTCTATAACATTCTTGAAAATATAAACCCCGTACCAATATGTATTATTTACATGCCAAGTTGTTTGAAGACGGATGTGAAGTGATGTAAGTAATTGGCTTAGTACAAATGAAAACCTACTTAAGTTCATAGAGGTGGTATATTAGTGTTTAACTCTGGGCTGTGGAGTCTGGAGTCAGACTTCCTGGGTTTGAATACTAGCTCCACCACTTACTAGTTTTCACTTAACCTTTCTCTACCTCACATTTCTTATATGTAAAATGGGAATAATAATAGTGCCTATCTTGTAAGAGTTGTGAAAATTATTTGGTACGTGTAAAGCATTTAGAAAAGTAACTGGCATATAGTAAGTCCTCAGTAGGTGATAGCTGTCAGACTAGCTCTGAATTGTGACTATTTCAAGAAGATACTGGACTCAAAAACTTACCTTCATTTGAAAAGAAAACTAAAATGTCTTTGCTAAAGCATGCCTTTTTGGTGTTGTTTTATTTTAGATGTAGTGAAGAGACCTCGTAAGAAGTACAAAAGAACCTTTAAATATTAAGCACTAAAAAAAGAGAAATTTGATGGAAAGCAAACATTTTTCTTGAATTCTCTTCCAAGCATTTCCCTCGATTTTCTTCCTTAAATATGTTCCGAATATTGTCTATCCCTATGTAAACTTCAGAACAATTCATTTCATATTATTCAAAATCTTATTTTAGGCTCTTGTATTTGGGGAACTTTCAATAGCTGTTCCTATTAATCACAGTTTTCCTTTTTCCTTTATAGATCACCATTTGCTGCTGTCACAGACTATTCAGTTACAAGGAATAATGTCATACAGCTCTGCTTGGAATTAACAACAATCGTGCAACAGGTATTAGCTGGAAAATTTTTCTTCAGTTAATTTATTAGCTATCTCATATTCTAACAATGAGAAGTACTTGTATTTACCAAGAGTTTATAAAATACTGGTTTGGGATTTTTCTCTTTCAAAGACAAATGGTTCAAAAGAAACCAAATACATAATTCATTGGAGAACTATGCATATAGCCCAGTAAACAAGAGTTTTATTTATCAGCAGATGTAAAAGAAATCTGAACCTCCAGAGACAGCTTTATAATAAATAAGTCAGTTACTGTCACACTTTTAGTGGGGATGACTAAACTGTATGGCCTTTCACATACAGACCTTTCACATTTAATTTTAAATTAAATTTAAATTAACCCATTTGAATAACAATCTGAGACTTTTGCTCTAAGACACCATTAGTTCCTTATTAGTACGACTCTACTTTCATTTATATAGGTATACATACAAACAAATACACATAATAGCCTTTAATTATCACCTTAATCATTTAAACGATCTATTTACATGACCCAGTTTTTTTACTTTGAATAGTATTTAAGCCAGGGACTCCAAATCAAACGTGTTCAGTAGTGCAGCAGCTGATATAAATGTCCTGGCATAACATATGGAGAAATGGTAGAGGAGTGAATTGACTAGTACATATCCTGCAAAAATGTGTTTAAATGTAATAACAAAACACATCTGAGAGGTGGGAGGCTAGCGACCACCACTCTGTGTAAGCCTCAGGTCAACCTGTTGCTGCTACTGCTGCTACTTTCTCAGGGTGCCATTTCTTGTTAAACTATCCAGTGATGCAGAAATAGGGAAAGCAGAGGATAAAATGTGATGATACAGAAGATTATTGGGGAAATTCATGATTTAATTTATCCTTCTACTCCCTGTCCTTTATGACGAGGGGTAATTAAGTTTCTTATATTGCCTGTATTTTCGCAAATAATAATTTTTTAATACAGACTTAAATGTTTCAATATATTCAATATATTCAATATATTTTCTGCTGTAAGTAAGTTTGTGACTTTTAATTGTGGAATACAGCAGACATTCATCAGGATTATATCATAGCAGTAAGAAAGTCAGTAACTCACTGCTGTTAGTCACAAACATGGATGAAGATGATAAGCATTTTATCAGCCTTGAAATGCTGTTGTCTCACTACATGTTTTCATATCTGTTATCAGTAAATTTTATTTCTGAATGTCAAAGATTTCAACGATATTAGGGAGAAGAGTGGCATTTTAGGGCAAAGGTCAGTCAGCAAACGTTTTCTGTGAAAGGCCACATTTTAAGTATGTAAGGTTTTGTAGGCTTTAATGATATAGGCTATATGGTGTTTGATCCAACTATTCAACTGCAAAAGCAGCCGCAGACAATGTGTAAGTAAAATGAATAGACATGGTGATGTGCCAGTAAAACTTGGTTTGCAAAAACAAACAGCAGGTTGAATTTAGCCCTGGGCCACAGTTTGCTGATTCATGTTCTAGGGCTATGCTAGTCCAGTGTGGTTCTTGGGCCAGTAGCATTATTATCACACAGAAACTTGTTAGAAATTCAGATTTTTGGCACACACTCCAAATGTACTATGGGGAATGCCCAGGAATCTGCATGTTTCCTGGTTTTCCAGGTGATTCTGGTTCTCATACACTGTTCTAGGGCATAGGAATGAAAGAACAATAATATAATCTATGGGTAATTTTTCTTGTAGATCTGTATTGTCAGTGACATTTCTTCAAAAATATGTTTTTTAAAGCTGTTTTTTTTTAAGCCATTAAACTTGACCAGAGATTTGAGATGTGGATAATAGACTATTAGTTCTTTCCCTTTTACCATGAGAGAAAGAAATTTTCTCTGCTTTAAGGGTACCTACTGCACAGTATTTGTATGATAATCATTCATAGTATGTTGGATATGTGTTCAGTAGCAATCTATATGCCAACAGTCATAATAATACAATAATTATTATTATCCGCTACATGACAAGATCTGTGATAACTATTATATGTATTACTTAAGATTTTCATTTATACATGAGACCCAAGATAATTGAAATACTGTGGAATTAAATGGGAGAATTGAGTTTATTTTTCAACTTTTTAAACATGAGAAACTCATACGTAATGTCCATTCTATGAGAATACAATCCATCTGATGTCACTTTCTAAAATAAGGTCATTTCCATGCATAATTATGACAGAAAGTGGGTGTTTTTAACTTCTTGTGTCTCCTTTAAACATCTGCATCTGCATGGCCAGTTTAAGGTTAACTTTTGAGTAATTGGCCCACTCTTTGTTGCCTTGTAAACAAAGACTGCAATTCTAAATGGCAACTCTGATAAGTTTTCTTGAAAATCTTGAAGGAGAATCAGGTGTATTCATTTTCACTGAATTCATTCATACTTAATGTTTTCCCATATCAAAAGTAGATAAACAAAGAGATCTTTTTAAAGAAAAAAAACCTTTCTTTTAACTTTTACCATAGAGTGAAGTCAAAAATGGAAAGCTTTCTATGTTTAGAACTCACAGGTTCCAGAACATACCTCTGTCACGCTAACCTTCAAATGTTACATTATGAATGGCTGAAGTGATTTTCAGTGACTTAAAATTTCCTGTAGAGGCATGTGCAGGGGTGGAAGTGCAGTTTGCGTAAGATAGGACTAACCCACCCATTCTGCTATTTTAAGAACCTACCATCTAAGTAACAAGTGATGCAGTTTTTGTTTCCAGAATGTATGAACACCTGCTATAGACATCTACTTCATAGAAAACATATGCCATTCTGATATTGCCCTCAGAGGCTTGTTCATGCTCACAACAGGACCTTTTAACAGCTGCACTGTTTGGCTCAACATTCTCTTTAGGAATCTTACGTCAAGGCATAATGGGTTTACGTTTTGCTATTTGCAGATCAGGAAACATTAGGTAGAATAGAGAGAGAGATACTTTTACAGATTGAACTCTAAGTACATTCTGTCTTGACCAAATAATTGAAATACTCCAAGTATACTGAGGACGTAGAAGGACTTTCTGTACCCTCGACAACTGTACACTCTGTTTTGAAGAGGATGCCTTGCCCTTCTTCTTGCCCTTCTTTTGAAGAGAATGCCTTGCCCTTCTTGGGTAACAGAAACATTACCCATTTCTGTTTTTTTAAAGTTCAGTAGCTCATAACATTTCTCACAGTTCCTTCTACCTCACTTTCATTTTCCCATCACACGTCCTGTTCCATGTGTCACCTTTAAGACGCTTCCAAACAGAAACTTCTCTGTATATGGGTGTTCTTGGTTCTTGCCTTGCCTACCCCCTCCCAACATGTTACCTGACTTGATATCTTAATTCACTTACTTTAACCAGGTCTTTTATGTGGTACCTTAAAGGAAATATTAGATGTAAATGTCTCTCAATAAAATACATCTTCATGACATTCTGATTTAATCTACTTGTAAGTATAGAATGGATCACTTTCAGACTAGTCATCCCAAAGCCCAGCTCCAATTCTGTCGCTTTCAGCAGTTTTCCCCTAATTTCCAAATTGATTACAAATTCCTCTCTTTGGAATTCAAGGGACTCCAAGTAAGGTTCTAACATAATTTAAATTTTATCTTCTAGTACTCCTTTGTATCTTAATTGTACTCCAGTTCATATGGATGAGTTATTGTTGGTAAAATAGATCTTGCAGTTTCATCTTTTTATGTTGTGAGGCCTCCTCAGAACACGTCCCATATATCTTTTTATCGCTGCCTGTCAAAATTATGTCCCATCCTTTAAGGCCTCTAGGAAATGCCACCCCACTCATGAAACTTTTACTATTTCTCATAATTGTTTGTATACCCCCTACTTTGACCATTTACATTTAATCAACCATGGTTGATGTTGTTGGGATTAAATTAAATATACCACCTTGTTCTTTGTCTTCTATGTCTCCAATCTGGTCTTTGTTCTTTTTTCTGTATTAATTATTTTTGATGATTCCAGTTTGTCCCCTTTGTTGACTTATCAGCTACAATTGTCTGTTGTATGAGCAAAGGTAGAAATCCCTAAAACTTACTTTATATGCGTTTTACATCTTGTCAGTTATATTCTGCTGTGAATCATAATTATCTGACTTCCATTAGACTGTTATCTCCTTGAAAACAGGAACAATGTTGTGCTCATTACTTGTTAAAATAAGTTGACCTGAGCCCCAGTTATCCCATGTGGTTAGCACATACTCATTTTATACTCTTCCAGAAAAATCTAGAATTAAATGCTTAAATCGTTATTTTTATTTCAACTCCTGTGTAAAAGCTGCAGTTCTGTCTCTGCTACTCATATAAAGAACCCCAGAGATATCCAGATACCCATCACTTTACATCTCAGTTTATTCATCAATTAAAATAAAAATATTGATCCTCATAACCATTTTCCAGTGCTAGAATGAAAGTGAACAAAACTTCTGAAACACTATGCTGTTATATAACACTAACAAAATATATTTTTTAGAGGAAACTTAATTGTAGGCATGATATGAATGTTTGTAAATCATCTCTTAAATAATCTATTATTTTTTACTGTTGTGTGATGTCATATCTTTGATACCAAGTCTTTCTGGGCTCTGTGGTCTGTTGCTACCTATCTTGGCAATAGGAATGAGGATGGTAATTAAAATGATGAAATGAAACAGTTAAGTGTTTGCTTCTTGATGATGAAACTACAGGTGATTTTAGTTTATTTAGACTCTACGTTTCTGTATTTTTCAGATGTTCTAAAATGAATTTGAGTTATCAGAAAAACATAAAATGAACGCTATGTACATTGAAGAAATACTACTTTCAGTTGGATGAAAGAGCACAGCATAGATGAATACTTATTATATTTTAAAATAAATTACGTAGTTTACAAACAGTCAGTGTCCATCTAATGGTCTCATTCAGCCATTAAATACACACTAATCATCTCATTCACTTGGAATTGTATGCAGTATCTAAAGACAGAATTAAACTGAAGCTGCCAGTAAAAGAGGCCAACTTGAATAAGCAAAGTGTAGATTTTAAAAAAAATATCTAGGGCATGCATTTATTACCAGGCTTTCAAGAAATCTCATCTGAACAGTTATGATGGTAGTTATGCTTTGAAATATGCTGTACTTCAAATTATTTTCACTCAACTTTAATTATTTTTATTCCCTTTGAGCAAGATGAGATGATCAATATCTAAAAATAAACTGTCACAAATAGCTTTTTTTCCCTTCTTAACACAAAGGAGTGGTACTATGAAGTAAGTGGAAAGTGCTTCTTGATATTGGCTACTTATATTTAAAGTAATGCAAACGTTAGAGGAGAAAGAGAAATTTCTTTTTAACAAGCTCTGTTTGGAAGAATTTATTTAATCTTACTGTATCTGTTTTTCTTATTTCCAGATGTGATGGGTTTAGACAGTTATAGTTGAAGTCTTTTAAACAGGTTCTTTCCCCCCAACACTTCTTCCCCACGTAAGATATAGTAACACATTTGAGAAAACAGGGAAACTGGTTTTAAAATCTTAAATGGGAAGAATTCTCACAAAGAACTGAAGCTTCAGATATTTAGAACACTGTCAGCACCTGAAACAGAAAAATGAGACAGGTACCCACGCACTTCTTGTCAGCATTGAAATAATTGCCATGATGCCTATCCTAATGAGTATCAGCTTAACCTAAAATTATTCTACTGCACCCTTTAAAATGTTTTCCAGTTCAAACACAAAAAATGATTAATTAGATTGTCACTCGTTAAGAAATGGGTGCAAAAGTATCGGTTTTCAAGGTAAAACTTTGGTGGAACTTAGAATACTTGGGGCAAGGGACAGAGGGTGGGGATAGTGAGTATTGGGAGATTTGAGGCTTAGCCCTGTTGTTTCATGAGCATTTCACCTTGGACAAACCATCTATAAACAGAAATAATTCTATTATTGTGAGAATCAAATTAGATGTATTAAAAATGGTTCACAAATGTGAAGTGAAAAACAAAAGTAAAGTAATATTAATTATAAAATGGATGAGAAAAAGACTCGATACAAAGAACTAGAATAACAAGTTTGTTTTAAATAATAAATGTACACAGATTTTTTTCTCCGTTTGGTGTGTTAGTTTTCTTCAGCTGCATATACAGTGAAGGAGATAACTGAGAGAAAAATGTCAACATGTGAAACATTTTAAATCAGATTTTGAACTGTTAAATGCAGAGTGAAAACTTCCTTTTTTGTTTATTTAAAAATTTTTAAAATTTAATTTGTAAGTAAACTTTTTATTTTGAGATAGTTGTAGATTCACATGCAATTGTAAAATGAAGACTTCCTTTTAAAATTCGTTCTGCTGATATACTCTTACATGAAATGATCCCTTCTAAATTATATGTTATAAAATGTTTTCTCATGGGCTTGCTCGTTTTTCATCCTTTTAAGACTCATTTTTCCATATCCTTGAATATCACTGATTTTCTGGATAGTGTTCGAAACATAGTTCTTTCCCTTACCATTCCAAGCTGAAAGTTAGAAAAAAAAAAAGATCAATAGTCTTTCACCTAAGATGGTTATAAATAATTTTTGAGAAGAAAAAATACAAAGAAAAGAGAAATTTTAGAAACCTTTCTAAAAACATCAATCTATTTT
The DNA here is from genome assembly GCF_026419965.1 of Kogia breviceps. Classification (NCBI taxonomy): domain Eukaryota; kingdom Metazoa; phylum Chordata; class Mammalia; order Artiodactyla; family Physeteridae; genus Kogia; species Kogia breviceps. The sequence goes on along the minus strand of NC_081330.1, from coordinate 117,123,237 downwards.
AAATACGTGATTTTTACCTACTGCATGGTCTGTAGTTTCCTTTTCCACCCTCTAAAATTTGAAGAAACAGCATGTACTGTTCAAAAACTCTTAACTGAGAGAATCTTCACTGAGAACTGGAAGTTTTTTTAGATGTTGAAAGAGAGCTTTTATGGTCCTAGCTTGTATTCGTTCCGTTGATCTTATATGCCATCTGTGTAAAGGTTTGTATGTAGCACACTCTATACTCCTCTAATTACTTTCTATATTTTTTAAAATTATAAAAGCAGTGTAATATGCTTTATAGAAAAATTTAGAGTAATGAAAAGAAGAAAAACATTGCTTGTAATCTTTCCACCCAAAGAAAACGCCTGTTATCATTTTGCTTGTTTTACTTGCCATTTTGCCTGTTTTCATCTACATACACATATATATTTTCAAAATGGTCTTTTTCATTTATTATTGTGCCATAATTTTTAAAAAATTTTACCACATAGTTATTAGGTCTTTTGTCCTTTAAAAAAGTTTATAAAATAATAATACTTGTTAATTTTAAAAATACAGAAAACCATAAAGAAGAATAGTTACTGTCATCCCAACTTAAGCACCAGAAACAACTGTGCCACTGCTTGGTCTTTCCTCTAATAAATGTCTTTACTTCAGTTGTTATTCTGACTTTATGACAGTTCATTTCTTTGATTTTTTTTCCATATTTACCTGTCTGATGTATTTTGTTCCTTTCTAACTCTGTTCAAGAAAATGGAAAAAATAGTCTTCAAAGGTCAATAGTGGAAGTGTTTCTTTTTGATGGACATCTTCCTCTAAATTATGTGTGTGTGTGCTTTCTAATCACTTTTGTTACCTTTACACCATTTTAAATACATATCAGTAAAAGTAAACTATGTATGAGTTATTCTTTAAATATACATTTTTAGATAAAAATGTAAGTGAACGTATTGAGTATATAACCCTTTTTAAAAAATATTCCTGCTTGAATTTAATCTAACCTGTTTTATCTTAATCGGGTTGTTATTTACTCAAGGTAAATACCCAAGAGAAAATAAGAGCTTTTTTAGGACTTAATTGAACTGGTATTTGTGGTTTAAATTGTTAGGGCATGTATTTATAAATAGTAAAAAATTAAAAGATTACAGAATTTTGTAAAAATAGCCTTAGAAATGAGTTTTTAGGTTTTATTAAGGATTTAAGCAAGAAAATTTGGCCTATGAGTTTATTGACAATAGCTATCATATTTTACTTTATTATATTTTATCTGTATGAATATTACATCCTTTACCTTTCTAGTTGACACTTTATATTATTTACTCTTAAATTTTATGGCAAAATAGGTTAGTGGGCTTTGACATAAAGTAGATCTGAATTCATTATGGCTCTGCTTTTTACAAACTGTATGAACTTGGACAGATTACTTCATATATCTGATAACTCTGTTTTTATTTGTAAAGTGGATTACCAACCACCTTGTTGGATTACTGTAGGTGAATTTATGTGAATATTGGAAATTGATCTAGTTCGTGATCTGGCATTTTAGTGGGAGCTTAATAAATGGCAATTTTAGTTACCTTGTATAGCAAAAGAGCCTTGGAAACTCTAAGCTCAGTTAGTTTGTTCTTTCACACAAAATTTAAAGGAGTGATTCTCTGCTTACTTTTGGTGCTGAGTGGCAATGAAGAAAGACCTGTTTCTACAATGAGTGATTTTTTAAAAAAGAATTTTGGTTTAATTTTGGATTTTTTAGAATTTATGGCAAATTGGTAACTATATATGCTTCATATTCTGGATGATATTTTGAAATGTCCATGTTCAAATGGAATTCAAAAATTAATTTTGGTTACTTGTGAATTTGCCGTCCCTATCCACATATTCAAGCAACCTAGAGTTGAAATGGAAAACTCAAAACGTGTAAAGGTAAAAGCCTAGTGTATAATAAAGAGTCCGTCATACAGAATGTGTGTTGTAAAAGGGATATTAAGATTCAAGTAGTAGTGAAGTGCATGTAAAGTTCTAAAATGGGGATATAAATTATCCTGGGGTAGGCAGGCTATATTCTGTGGTTCATGTAGTAAGTATTAAACCATATGAAAGCTCAGCCAGGATAGTCTATCATTCATCTCAAACACAGCTTTAAATATTATTTTTGCTATATTTTCAGGGTTAGTGTTTAAGCCTTCCTGAATTAGACATTCTAGGTGACCTGAAAAATGGACTTGGGCTTTTGGGATTTGAAACTGGTACATTTCAGACCAAAAACGAGGACAAACTTTATATGTAATTTTTAAACAATACGAATTACATTACTTACCATACCTGTTGAATGCAATATGAAAGATACTGGTTTTCTTATTTTATATTTAAGCAATATATTTTAGTTCAATACTCAGTCCTTAAAGTTTTCTTCAGTTGTTTCGGTTGATGATGAATAAGCAAAGCCATTATCTTTTTAAACTTTTCTTTATAATCCTAATGTAATGAATCAGGAGTTAGATATAGAACTATTAGGCAGAGTACCCAGATAGCTTGAGGACTTTTTTTCTGAAGACAAATATAAAACTAAAAACATAGAATTTGCAAAGCTGAGATTATGCTGTGTATATATGCCTGTATCCCTTTGAAGGCCTAGAATATACCATTATAATCAGAATAGATATAAATACACAAACAGAGAGAAAGAGAAATCCTTATTCTTGATGTTAAAAAAGATACATGATTATTGGTAGCTGCAAATTTTCTGAAGGCTCAGACTGAAAGGTAAAAAAGTGATGAAATTATTACATGATGATAAGACCTTAGGAAAGCATCTTTCTGACACTTTTTTTTGAAAAAAAAAATTTTAAACTTACTATATATTATACGAAAATGAAATAGGCTGTTTTTATAGGTTTATTCTTTTACAAACCTAAACTATATTACTGCATGTTATCTGAGCATCTTACCAAAACACTTTTAAAGATATAGATAGTATCACCATTAATAATAACAGAACTAGATGTGTGGTTTAATATACTAATCAAATTCTTTTAGATAGCAAATGACAGGATACTGTTTCTCAGACATCTGTTTTCTCACTATTACATTTCTAAATTTATGTAGTATTATATATACACACAAAAGAATTCATGTCATATATATGTTATGAAGCATAAGAATAATCAGATACTCATAAATTGGCCATTTAATTTAATAACTAGAACATTACCAACATTGTCTTAGTTACAACTGTGCTCCTCCCCATCTCATTACCCTGCCTCTTCTCAGGGTGGTTTTTTTTTTTTTTTTTTTTTCGTAAAATAGTTTGAAAACATCTCATTTAGTTGTGCTTGTCTTTGAGCTTTATAAAAATAGTATCACTCTGCACATTACTTTCTTCCCTTGATGTATTTCTGAATTCATTCATGTTTTGTTTAGTCACTGTAGTTCATTCACTTTCACTTCATATAATACTTAATTGTGTGTATATACTCCAATGTGTATCCATTCTCCTGACCATGAATATTTGGATGTATACTTACATTTAATTATGTATGTAGGAGGGTAATTGCTGGCTTATACAGTATACACATGCTCATCTTTACAAAGGTACCACATCCTGTTCTCAAAGTTTTATTGCTTATTTATGTAATGTACTTTCATTGTCTTCCTACCTTCTGAATTACTATATTTTATCTTATTATGCAGTTCATCTTTTGAGCGGCTTTTAAAATTTTCTCACAAAGACTCCAAGAAGATAGAACTTTTACTATTATTGCTATATTATATATAAGGAAACAGATGTAGAAAGATGGATTAGGTGATTCTTAACCCTTGTAGGTGGTCAGTTTTTCAGAAGAGAATCCCTGATATGCTCCCATTTGTAATGTACTGTGATGATTCTTTTTAAAGAATCAAGCCAAAAGTAATACTAATCCATTTAAGAAAAGATTTGCAGTGGTGAATGCAAGTTGTCTGCCTTTTGCACCTCTGTGTCTCCAGTGCCTGGCAAATAAATGTCTGTTGAAAGAATGAAAGGATTAATTTTCCCCTTAAAATTTCACCTAAAAAAGGGTTATAGGATTTTAAATGTAGCTGCTGTAACTCATTCTGATGCTGATGAAAACCTGAGAGAGAACTAAACAGAAAATACTGTTTTTTCAAAGTTGATAAAATCCAGGTATATCATGATTATTACAGGTACAAAATTAGTCCTTAAAATTTTAAGGCTGCTTTTTCCTATTTCTTCTCCTTTTAATGCTTGTAACTCCAGGAAGATGAGTTGGGAGAGACAGTGGTGATGGCACCAGTCTCCTTGTGAAACTGGTAATGAGCTAGTGAATTGGGGAGGGGAGGGGAAAGGAATTATTGTGGAGAGGATCAGAAGCTTGGAGGGGAGGGCTGGTTTTGGAGCTAAAAAAGGTTCCTATGACTGTCCAGTCTGCTTCCCACCCTCCCCAAATAAATCCATGTGTGCGTTTCCGAGTATCATTTAGAATGCTTTTGTAGCTCAAAAATTCCAATTTTGATCTGATAGCAAATTTAGAAACCTGAGCCCTAAAGGAATATAGAACATGATGTTACTGGACTATGCAATGCCATAGCAGGAGTTATCACAGTACCTAAAGAGAAAAATCAAAAGGTTTGATTAGGTAACTTTATTGGTTCTGGTTCTGCAAATATTTTCTTGTGTATCTTGCTCTTATTTAAGTGCTGTCTGCAAAGTTTTTAATGCCTTTTGACATGTCTACCCTAGCACTATTCAGCAGTTATTAATACCATAACTATTAATTTCCTTCTCAATGTCTCACTGTTTTCCACAGCCCTCCTCACGCCACTAAATATCTCACTAGGCCTCCTGTTTCCTCCCATTTAAACTGTCTGCACAAATGTTCTCCTGCCCTGTCTCCCCACAAAGATTCTGAACTGCCTTTTAAAATTGAAATGTATTCGGCCCTTGGCTCTTCTGTTCATCTCTTTAACCCCTCCCTAAAACCATACCATCTGGATAAATCCTATTCCTTATGACATTCAAAAAGTATTAGCAAGAAAAAAAGGGTTATATAAAGTGTAATAGGCAGGCAATGGTATCATTACTATTTTGAGGTTGGCAAAGTGCTTTTACAACATGTTATCAGATTTGTTCCTCCCAATAATCAGGTGAAGTAGGTAGACCAGATGTCATCCCAATTTTGTAAATGAGTAAATGGAATTTTAGAGAGAGACAGTGACATAGTCAGTTAGTGACATGGCCAGGACTTAGATCCAGGTGCTTTGTAATACTTCTTGCTCACTGTTTCTCAAGTTTGGCCTCATCTTAGAATCAAGTAAAGAACTCTTTATTTAAAAACACTGATATCTGGGTCCCATCCAAGGCCTATTAAATCAGACTCTCTGTGGTGGGGTTGTAATCAGTATTTTTTAAATGATACCTCAGTTGATTCTAATGTGGAGCCAAATTTGATAACCACTGTGATATAGTCACACTTTACTGGTTTACTCTAAGATGAACGTGAGGTGGGAAGAAAATGTATGGGATCAAGAACAGTGTTTACCAATGGTTGGTCCATGGACCATGATTCACCCAGGGAAGCTTGCTAAACATGCACATTCCCTGGACTTCACCACAGCACAGTATGAATGACTGGGAACTATGGATCAGGAGGTTCAACTATTAATAGGTGATATCAGCCCAGAGCCCACACTTTTATAAAAGAGACTAGTTAAAGTTTTGAATTTACTACTGTGGTTATCAATTCATAGTCTATCTGTGCCATACATGCATATCCAAAAGGATTAGACTTGTCCTTTGAAACATCAAATATAAGTTACTAACAAAAATGGTCATTGTGCATTTGTAATAAGGGGAGAACCAGTTCTAGAAACTAATGTGGTGTCAACAGACAGAGGCAGGAACTAGAGTTACTAAAACAAGAAGGAATAATAATAACATTTTTAGCATTTATTATGAATCATATTATGCCTTACATGGATTATATCATTGAATCATTACACAAAATATATGACATAGATTTTCATTCTTACATAAGATGAACGCAGCAAATCAAAGAAAATATAGAGCTACTCTACTAGTTATAGGCACTGATTTTCTGAGGCATTTTGCCCTTCTGCCGAAGTAGTTTTTAATAACCCAGGCCTCTTGGGTTGGGTCAGAATAACCACCAATATCAGATAGGTAATTCAGATGAAATTAGGCCCTAACACAAGCGAAATAATGGATTGAAATTGTAATTGATATTGGCAGGTTGAAGAACTGGTCAGAATTAAGTAATTAGGACAAGTGAGCATGAATCAAACTTAAAAAAATGAGGCAAAAATTCTCTAAAATACAAGATGGGAAAAGACTAGATTTGCATGAAGGTAGCAGAATGTAATCTGAGGTTAATTGTGAATTACATTGTGTGAGGAGTGATATAGCACCTCATATTTCCTGAAACGAAGAGGTACAGTATGTAAAATTCATAGAATAGTTACTGCATTAAACTCTGCGTTGGTTAGATCTTTATTTGCCTGAGTGTTCTATTTTTCCCTCTTTTCTTTTATGGAGGATTGTATCAGTCAAAGTAAGCTAGATTATGCTGTACTAACAACCTAAAAATGTTAGTGGCTTTTAATAATACTCATGTCCAGTGCTCATGTTCCATGTCTATCCTGGGTTGCTATAGCTGTTCTCCACATCCTCTTCACTTCACAGCTCAGAGCAGCCCCTTCTTGAACACTGCTGGCAGAGGGAAAAAAGAGCATGGTGAACTATGTACTGGTTCTTAAAGTTTCTGCATGGAAATAAGACATAGCACTTTGGCTCACATTTTGTTGAACAAAGTAAGTCATAGATCCATGGCCAACATCAGTGGCTCCAGGAAAGTTTACTTTTCCCTTAGAAAAAGAAAGTATATATTTAGAAATCGTAATACAAATCTGCTACAGTAATGAATCTCTAAACAATTCCAGTATAGCATTATACTAGAATTTTAAGGACAACAATGTTCATTTGAATATAAGGAAAGAGACAATAAAATTAGGTGCTGACATTTTAAATATCAAGAAAACAGCTTGGTAAAGGATGAATTTGAAGAATTTCTTCTTTTCCCTCAATGGTGTGTTTGTATGCATGTGTGTGTCTCTTGGTATTTTAATTATAATCTATTGGAATATGGGGTGGGAGGTTTGGTGGGAGGGGGGACTTCTCGAATTTTTTCAAAGCCTAAAATTCTGCCTTATAATCATGCAGTGTTATGACTAGGAAACACTAAATGGATACTGATTCTGTGTAATATCTATTTTGAAGGTGTACCACATTAAGCCTAGATTTGAGCTAGTAGTATTACTCAGACAATTTAGTATTTGCTAGGATTTAAATATCTTATCATCATCAGTGATCTATAAATATTTATTGAGTGCCCAGGTAAGTGGCACTTTTTCATATGTTGGAAACAGTTACTGAAAAGAAATGGTTTCATTTTGTCCAAGAAAGTGCATTCTAAGTAGATAAAAAGGACAAAGATACATGACCTTAAGGAATTTTTTAAACTAATACTTAGAATTTGTTTCACATATACTATAACTTCCATTTATTTTCTGGCAACCAAGTGTATGATCTTGAATTGAAGAATTAATGTTTAATTTATATGTTTATTTGTAATGGGGTGTGGTATTTATCTTTGCTTGAACTCTTTAGTTGAATTTGTCACAAGGGAAAAATTGTCTCCCAATTTTAGATCCTATAGATTTTCTTTTCATTGTGATATATTAGATGCTCATTACAGTAAGTAACTTGAACGTGTGGAAGCTAGAGAGACTTACAAAGAAATTTTAGCTTCATTGAATGAATATAAAATTCTTGATATCTTTTGCATAATATGAATCTTCATGCAGAAAATGGCCCAATTATTTTTGTTGAAAATATCTGCTGAGATCATGCAGATTAAAATTTAAAACGAAACTCATGTTGAAAGTTATTTTAAAACTGTGAAATTCTATTTTTGTACAAAATAGGAGTATGAAGAGACTAAGTGTACTGTACTAGTTTGTATAGCAGTTAGTTTTGTTTTAAAACTATGGCTTTAAAAGTTTCATTTTTTTACACCTCACCTGTAAAACCAGTGTTAAATATTTACCGTGGAATATGGAAATAGAGAATCAATGGAAAAAAATAATCATAACTGATAAATTCATATTTTATTTATAGAGTGTACAGAGCACCTTGAGAAATTAAAGAGACAGTGCAGTTGAATATAAGATTCCTTCTTTGAAAATATTGACAATCTAATGGGAAAGACTAAGACCAACAAAGAGATTACTGATGGAAACATAAAAATATGTACAGTTAGTAGTTATCTGATTGGCCATTCAAAATCATTCAGGTCTTGACTCAAGACATGCAGAATAAACAAACTTGGTTCATAATGGGGATTAGCTCATTCACTGCCCCTTCAAGTTGTCAAAATAAAGCTATTAAAGTTACAGGATCACAATCTCACTCTAATGAGTTTTCTAGTCAATGGTACATTGACTTGACATTTTTACTTTGTATGCCTTTTGACAGTTCAATCTTGAAAAGCCTCAGTGGTTTTTGGATTTGTTGGAGAGCCATTTAGATGCTGAAAAAACAATCAGACTCACTTCTGCTTGTACCCCCAAGTGTATATGCTAAAAGATTAGTTTCCACACCCATTCAACTGTTGGAACATTAGTCTTTCATTGTCAAGTGGAAGGCGAGAGTGATTAGAGTCAAATGGGGTTTCATTTTAGATGACCTCCTTGGGGAGAACTGGAGCAGAATTTTGAAGAGGACTATGATCCAAGATGCAGAAGAATATGGTTAATGTTCACCAACAGAAAGACTAAGATGGCCTCTAAGGTCGTGCACACCCACACATTCTCCTCCCATTCTTTGTTAATTGCACTTTTTATGTTACAACTTGTAACCTTATTTAACCTAATGAAAATCTTAGCCAATTATTTTAAAAACTGGTCATTTTAAAATTTCAACAGATACCATCCTTCAGGAACATTCTTCTTCTCATTCCAAAATAACATCAGAAAGACTAACAATATGTGGTCATTGAGTCAGTCACAATGGTGAAGGGATTGCCAAGGAGGTAATTGTGGAGTTATTGTACCTCTGCCTTGTTTGCCAAGAACATTTATCTGAAATTAGAATTAAACTATGGCGTTTTGATAATATGTTCAGGAAGGATGTCGATGCCCGTCTATTCACCGTGGACATTCTTCTTTGCACTCGGGACACTCAGTCAGCTTTCTGTCTCTGATGAATCTTAATTTAGTTTGGACTTTTATCTTTCATCCATTGCCAATCTTTTATCACTGGCCCTGCTTTCTCTGTGCCCACAAAGCTATGTGATGGGTACTTTGGATTCATTTTCATGCTCTTCCATATATTATCTTACAGAGAGAATTGGTGTCATTGTACTGTGTGGCTACTGTAGATGTCATAGTAGACTGGAATCTGCCCTTTGCTGAAGGAAAAAAAACCCTGAAGGATCTGGTTAATGACTGGGAATTAAATCCCTTTATGTTTTCTTCCCAGATATTGCTTTTACTGTTATTTGTTTCTTGGTAAATGGCTTCTCCAACTGTTGGATGGACTATAGTATATCTCTCTAGACCCTGCACTGCTGTCTAACATGGTAACCATTAGCTGCATGTGGCAATTTTGGGGTTTTTTGTGGCCGCACCTCGCGTCTTGCCGGGTCTTAGTTCCCTGACCAGGGATTGAACCTGGGCCACGGCAGTGAAAGTGCAGAGTCCTAACCACTGTACTGCCTGGGAATTCCCTGCATGTAGCAGTTGAAATGTAAATTTAATTAAAATTAAGTAGAATTATAAATTCAGTTCCTCATTTGCACTAGCCACATTTCAAGTGCTTAATAGCCACACATGTCTAATGACTATTGAATTAGATAGCACAGATATAGAATATATTATTATAACTCTATTATCACTGGAATTTGTATTAGATATGTCTCTGTAACACCACTTTCTCCATTTACTCCTGGCCACATAACTAACTCTTCCTCCATCTGGCTCTTAAACATAAGCATTGTCTGATCTTGTCCTTAGCTATCTTCTCACTACACATATTCTTTTTTGATGAATTCATTGTTGTTTGTTTTTCTTGTACCTTTAATTGTCTCTTTAATGTAAATATTTCCCAGATCTGGTTGTATTCTAGATCCACTTCCACTTTTTCAGCTACTTGCTGGACAGCTTTGTATATGTCCTCTCAGCAACTTCTAATTTTATATGCCCAAAATAGAATTATTTTATTCTCCCTAAATTCTCTCCTCCTATCATCTCTACAGTGTTATTCATCCATTAGCCCTGGGGTAATGTTTAACTTTCCTCTCCCCATTATTCTCTGTATCTAATGAATCAGTCGCCCAATTCACTCATTCCTGGCTACATGTATGTCATCCACCTCTTCTCATCTCCCCTTCCACCATCATAACCTCAGTTCAAGTCCTAATTACATATCACATTTTCTATTGAAAAAGTATTCCGACTGACCTGCCTGCCTCCAGCTTTTCTCCCTTCCAAATCCATGCCTTCTTCCTCATCATTTTCGTAAAACATACGTTTGATCACTCACTTCCCATACTCACACATCTGTGAGCACTCCCTTGTAGCAGAGTAAAGAGCATACTTATCCTCCCTAGAGCTGAAATGTCTACTTGGTATGTCTAGAAAGGTACACAACTTTCCAGGTCTCTTCCATCTGAGACCAGGCACCAAAGTTACTCCTGTAACTAAAGGAAAGGAACAAGAGGAAAGGAACTATGAGAAAAGGAACAAGAGATGTCTATTTGAGTTGTTAAGCTAGACCAGAGAGTTTGAACTCAGCTCCCACCCCACCCCACCTCACCCCTGTAACCCCCCAGCACACACACACACACGCACACGCACACGCACACACACACGCTTATCATTCACATTGCTGTTTAACACCAACCATGGCACTGGTAAGCTACCCTGACTTCAACCTCGCCCAAATGAAAGTAACAAGAAGTTGTCAATCGACTGAGTTAAGTCTTTGCTACCCTAATAGAATGGGTCTTCAAAATACATTGTTATACAAAACTAAAGCTTTTATTCCCTTTAAAACAACAAAATTCTTCCAGCCTATCATTAGTAGCTCTCCACAATATGACATTTTTTTCTAAACTTTCTTTCTTACTGCACTCACCCCACATACCTTACACTTCAGCCAAATTGGTTTGCTTACTCCTCATTGTGCCTTTGTTCAGTGTGTTCACATAATTTGGAACGATCTTTCCTCATGAACCCCCAATTTCCAGATTTAAAAGCTATTTAAGGCCAGCTAAAATATCTTCTCCTGCAGAAGGTCAGTCCAGAGTTAACAAGTAAGGGTTTATCTCCTTTTTTATGGGATCTTCTGCTAGCATTTATCTTGTTTACCTTGTATTATTATTTGAATAGTTTCACCTACTTCTCTACTAAATAATGAAATAATGGCCAAGGACCAAGTTTAATTTATCTTTGATCACCCAATAGTCCCTGACAGTGAATTGCATTTAGAAGATGCAAAAAAAAAAAAAAAAAAAAAACAAACAAACACCTTTTTGGTGAATAGTATTGTTGTGACTTGAGTGAATGAATGAATGAATAAGAGTATAACACTAACTCATTACATGAATTAATCACTGAAGCAGCATACGAAGAAATTTTGATACCTTAATAATAGAATATGTGAAGTATTCATTATGCAAGTACCATTATCAAAGGATTGCATAGATGAATTATTTAAATATTACTTGTAAGCAAAGCAATATTTTTATATTATTTGTATAAATCTACTATAATATATGTACTAAAAAGATACAGATGAAAATTTATAGAATTTATAGTTATAAAGTTCCATGGAATGGTATATAACATTAGAGACATACACTATTTCTCTTCACTCTCTTTATGTATTCAATATTAATAACTTATGTACTGTTCTTGTGACTATCTATAATACACGGTTGATGAGAAATATTACTTGTACTGAGCATCCTAATCCCTAGGTGACAAAGTATTCAACATTTATGGTAAAATATATAATGGAATTTTTTAATGTATTCTGCTCAGTATAGCAACTGGATCATTGTTTCACAGAAAAGGTAACTGATTATGATCCTGTGTGGGTGATCTTATTTTGCTAAGAAAAAAAGGGATCAAAATTGAAGACACACTCCTCTTTTTTATAAATATTGTCATATTAGGAATTTGGGGCATTTAAATGTGCATCACATGGTTTGTATAAGCATTATATGTAAAAAGGATAAAGAAGAAATGCAAGTGTTATTTTGCATGTACAGTAAAAGACAGCATGAGCTACTGAAGAAAATTCCTGGGAGTATATAGTGGCATAGCTCTAAATCCAATTTTAAAAATCTAAATTTAATCCTAACCTAAAAATAACTAGAACGTCAGAGGTGTGCCTTTCCATAGTATGAATAAGTTCATAAAACGGAAATTTCTCCATATGCAGTGCAATTTTATTTTTAAAACTTGGGGGTATGACCTTTTGGGAAAAGAGTTGGCCCTAAGTGGTAACAAAACCCACACTTCAGAAGCAAATACTTTAAAATCACAATTTGATGGAAATAAAATTACTTACTGATAAGATGACTCCCTCAAAGTACCTAGGGCTGTTTAAATATTTAGCACAATAAAATGAACTCCAAGAAATTATAGCTTAACTAAGTAGAATATAGTCATTTAGTTTCTATTCTTCTCCCTAATATAAAGCAGCAGGTTAATATGTGCTTTTTGTGTTGTTCTGCTTTATTGTTTTGTTTTTATTATGCTGTGTCTCAACCTTTGTGAAAGCCTTTGGTTTTCAATGATGAAGAGGCATTCTGGCTGAAAGAAGGTAGAGATACAGACAAGTAGAAGCAGTATTCAAAGTAGTAAGCTATTTAAAGAGAAGTAAGTTTACTAGCAGGAAAGAAAAAACAATCAATAAATTGGGGGAACGTGTAACCAAAACACAAAGCTCTGAGAAGCTGAGAACTGTTTAGAGTGAGCTAGCAGATACTGTTTTTAAAGCAGTTTACTGTTTTATGGATTCTGTATATTTGATCAGTTTTGGTTTGATTTGGTTTGGTATTCTTCTAACACATGATATCCTATAAAATAGAATACGTGTTTCTCAAAATATTATCTTTATCAAAATCATCTTGAGGACCCGTACTCCGGATCTACTGAATCTCTATTTCTGGGGATGGACCTCAGGATCAGCATTTTAACCCACTCCCCAAGTGATTCTCACATATATACAGAAGTAAAATCTGAAAAATCACTGCAGTAGCTTAACTGTGTTTGGGTGTAGTTTCATTGCTTTTGCAGTAATGCCTTTATTTTCTTTGCCTAAAAGACCTACTTTTTCTAAGACCCAATTAAAAGCCACCTTTCCTGATATTTTTTTTAAGGCAAAGTTAAAGTTGTTTCCTCCTCTGCTTCCCCAGCCCCATGATCCTGCCTTTATTATAGTAATTATTGGTGTCCCAAAAGTCTTAGTGCATATTTAAGCTTTAATAACTTCACATGTATAAATATGGTATAAACATCTTTTGAATTTTAATTATTTCAATTTCTTTTACAATCATTTAGTTTTATTTCAAATGGTAAGTTTTTAATTTTAATATTTGTGTGACAGTTTTTTAGACCCATGGAAATACTCGGCCACCTTAGTCACCTGATGTAGCTCCCTTAGACTTTATCTTGTGGGGTCATCTCAAAATTGTCAAGTATGCATCAGTACTTCATTCTTTGAATAATACTAAGGCCAGGATCACAAATGTAATCCTTTTAGTCACTGAGGAGGAGCAGCTGATGAAAGTTTTTACAAAGTTTGAAATTTGACTTGCACAATGTATAGCCCAACACAGTGGTTCCGTTGAATTTTAATAAGAAATATATTAATATTTTTAAATTTTAAATAATTGACCTTTCATATGTTGATTTGTGTAACTTCATGGCATTTATACTTCTAAAGTTATTGAAATTTAAAACCACATGAAGACTGTAGAATTCTACATATTTTAACTTCTTTGTGTGAATGCCTATCTCCTTAAACTGCACTTCTCTAAGCCATGTTTTACTCATCCTTACATCCTTAACACAGATGATTAATATTTGCTGAATCAAGAGGAAAAGTACATCTATTATACATTATCCAATTGGTTTAGTATAGTCAATATTATTAAACTGTTACTAAATATATTTAGATACATTTAGTATATTTAAAATTTGGCTTCAAACATTAATATACTTAATATTTAGTAATATTTACTGTTTCCATCCATTACAGTTATCCTTTTAGATGCTCAAATTGCTTCATCTCTGACCAGTGAGAATCTCTTCATGTTGGCTTCTGAGTCCTACTGACACAATACTCATAGTCTTTAATAGCTTCTTTCTATCCTGTGTCACAATATAATCCATGCTCCTCTTGTACAGTTCCTATCCCAGATCTGGTATTAGCCTTTTTTCCAAGAAGGTTTGGAAAATGGTATTTGAAGACCACCAATTGTGGGGAGTTCATTTATTACTAAATTGGTCATTGTTTCTATGCTTTTTCAGTGGACAGAGCTAAGAGAAGCATACATACATACATACATAATACAGCAAGAGACTCTAAGGTTTTTACTTCATTTCTTATATATGTATCTGCTTCCTCCCATGCTAAAATTGCTTACCAATGTCACCAAGAGTGATAGAATGATACTGTCATATAACTGTTCAATTGCTTCATCCTATAAAACACACACAACAGTTTCAACAAAACAGTAACAGAATAACAACACTACTACCAACAATATGGTTACTGAAAATAGTATAAGATTTTGGTTAACAGTTCTTTTTCTTATATCATACTAGGGATGTACAAGTAGAGTATATTTTAAAGAGACTTGAAATAGTTACTCTGTGTGATTATTCTATCAGTAGCAGAATATTCATTTAGATCATATTTACTTTTTTCCTTGAGAAGAATCCCTCTGAAGTTTGAACATTTAATCATATCCTCTGATTCTAGGAAGGTAGGTAATTAATGAAACTTGCATCCATTACAGCTGAAGCTAGCTGTAGAGGCAGCATGGGGAAACTGGGCAACTTCCCAGCTTTTTCCAAATCGTCTTCCCAGTGTAATTGTGTTTGAAGTTAATTCTGTAAAATTGGACTCTTCCAAATTCAGATGTAAGTACAAATGCACTTTCCAAATATAAATGTTTTATCTACACCTTAGCTCCTCTGTACACATAATTCATAGTTAATTATTAGGAGTTGACTTTATATGAGTATATAGACACAGATATGATGGTGTTTGTAACAAACTTCTCCTTTGGCACAGAATGGCAAGGCCCAATCCTTAAGTATTTCTATTAGTTTGTGAAATGAATTAGGCCAAATTTAACTTTAAAAATTTTGGCCTGATAAGAATATGTACTTCTTCTGACAAGGTATTGTGGTGAAGTGGCATTACCAAAAGCTATGTTGAGTAAGATTCCTTTGTGTCAAAATTAAATTAAGGGGAAAAAATGACGTGGATTCTCATTCCTCAAAATATGCAGTATTGTGGAATATGGATTTTTTTTTCAAAGTTAGATAGCCAAATAATAATTAGTTAACTTTATATTTTAACATAAAAGTAATTAGTTTAAAATTTTTAAATGATACAGAGCAACAATAATTCATAGTTAAAATTATTTGTCATTTACTGTATGCTAGATTGTGCTAAGCCATTTATTTCATTTGCTTATTTGATTCTCACACATCCTTATTGGTTTACTTAAAATATCGTGCCCATTTTATAAATTCCTTGAGTAAACTGAACCATAGAAACACGAAGTTTCTAAGCAAAGATCATTTTGCTATATTACTGCTTATTGTAAGTCTAGCAATTGCAGATAAAAAGACAATGGTGAATTTTTTTTAATAATTTTTTTGTAATTTCAGGAACTCAAATTTAGGCAAGAACTATAAACTTGATATTCATTAGTAGCATATATCAATGTTAAGTGCATAATAAAAGTGTATTTAATATCTTGCAATAAAGTATTTTTGAGATTTTTGATATGACTATTGAAATAAGTACTAGTGTTTATCTTAATGTTCCAATCTATAGTAGATCAGTATTTGAAATGTTGGAAATATTTCAACAAAATACATTTATCACATGTAAAAGTTTAGACAGGAAATGATTATAGTAATTTTTCCAATATTTGTTTTTATATCTATTCAATGTATATTATCCTCTATTATGTATGTTTAAAATTAGTAGAATTAGAAAACACAGTTAAGCAAAAATTAAAATATCCCTGTAACTGACCATCAGAGCTAACCAATGTGAATATATTAGTTAGAAGGAATGCTTGATTTTTTAAATTAATGTATATGTTTCTTATTTTTAGGATTGTACTGTATATGAAACAGAGAATAAAATTCTTCATGTGGTAAGTATACTTGGATTTATTTTCACCTTCATTACAAAATATGTATTCCTTTGTTTAACTAGCTATTAAAAAGCTACAGCCTATAAAAAAGTGAGCCCTGTATATTTTATAGGAAAAGTACCAAAAAATCAAAACATAACAGGTTATATTGGTTATAACCATTCTATTGTAACTTAATAGAAAAATATGACACAGTACTTTAAGATTGTAGTATGTGGCAAGGTTAAAGTGCAATAAAAATAAAGAATCTAAAGAAAAGGAAATTTGAAATAAGAATTTTTCACTCTTGACCTGTGACAAAAAGAGATCAGAGAAAAGTATTTGGTTGTATAACAGAGATAATTTACCTCTGTTGTCATTTGGATGAAGTACTTCATAAAATAATCAAACTGCCTTTACTCTGATTCTGTGTTCACCAAACGTCTAAATTTTAACTTGGCCATATGTATTGAATCAATTCATGACTTTGCATGTATTTTATTTTATTACTAGAACTACTGAGTATGAGTACATTATACTTTGTAGAAAGGCATCTTCTTTCTTCTTAATGAAGTTTGCTGGTTTTCTTTTTTTTAATAAATTTATTTATTGTATTTATTTACTTTTGGCTGCACTGGGTCTTCATTGCTGCGCACGGGCTTTCTCTAGTTGTGATGAGCAGGGGCTACTCTTCGTTGAGGTACACGGGCTTCTCGTTGCAGTGTCTTCTCTTGTTGCGGAGCACGGGCTCTAGGCGCACGGGCTTCAGTAGTTGTGGCATGTGGGCTCAATAGTTGTGGCTCACAGGCCCTAGAGCACAGGCTCAGTAGTGGCACACAGGCTTAGTTGCTCCGCAGCATATGGGATCTTTCCGGACCAGGGCTCAAACCCGTATCCCCTGCATTGGCAGGCAGATTCTTAACCACTGCGCCACTAGGGAAGCCCTTGCTGCTGCTTTTCTTTGTTAATCCATTTCTTGGTTGATGCTCATCTGCCCTAATAACTTCACCTCTATTAGAGATGAGTGACAACATAAATAACATTGAAGATGTTTCAAAATAAATGCAATATATTTACTTCGGCAATTTTGCATGTCAGCTAGTGAGAATTTAAAGATCTTGTCTAATAATGATTGAGACAGTGGATGGCATTAACCAATCAATTCAGCTCAGAAAGCACGTGTATTTTCATGTTATTACTCCACTGCCCTTCCTGGCCTTTTTATGCAAGGATGGCCCAGCCTTCACTAGAAGATTGTATACTTGTGTATTACTTTTCTCACAGTAAGAATTATTTTTTTAAAATAATAAAATAGTATAGTATTCCACTTGGTATGTAATGCTGGGATACTTTATTTTTATTTATTTATCTGTTTATTTTTGAAGCATAGTTTACAATGGAATACTTTCTTTAAAACAAAATTTTCAGAAACGTCTCTTTGTAGGTTTCCTGTAATATAGAAGAAATCACTTGGAGTCTAAAAATCTGTGTCTGAAACCTAGTTCTATCACTTTCTGTCTCAGTGACCTTAGTCAAGTGATTTAACATTTTTTGAGCTTTTGCTCTTTTTTAAAGTAAATTTTAACAATTAAAAAAATTTACTGAGATAAAATTATGTTAGTTCCAGGTATACAACATAATGATTCAATATTTGTAAGAGACTTTGTTCTTAATATGTAAGGTGAGTATGTGTACTCATATAACCTAGTAGAGATTACAGTAGCTTGAGATATGCACTAGAACATAAACCGCCTCAGACCAGACCCAATATCTTTATTTTGTCTGGAGGGTAGGGAGGCATTTGTCAAGAGGAAGGAGAACTTATCACGTATGAAAACCTGCTCTATCCTAGGAATTCCAGAGGCAATACAAGCATCAGAGTGTTCTTCAATACCTGGGCAAACAGAGATAGCTCAGGAACGTTGTGAGGTGTGTCTTTTCCTGACATAGATCTCTATTTAAAGATGAGTAAAGAAAAAGAATGGGAAAGAGAAGAGGAGGTATCCTCTCATATATTAGAAGAAAATCTTTCCCCATGAAGTAAGTTTATTAAGAACATCTTTTTAATGTTCTCAATAAGAACTAAAAGAACATTGTTTTATTAAAATAGAATACCATACTATAAAGAAGGTAAGGCCACTATAAACTGAGCATAATATGGACTAAGAAAACAGTCTCTAAAACTCAGAGCATGGAAAAAGAAATTAAACCATGCTGAAAGCAGCAAAAAGCAGACTGGGTATTGAAGAAAATTGAAACAGTGAGACACAAGATAAACTTTAATGATGCTCAGATATTTAGTAAATTAATGAAAACACCAAAAATGAGAGAAGATAATAGCTATAGAGTATAGATTATGGTTAACCCACCTTCAATTAATTGTTAGTTTCTAAGAAAGAAAGTAATAGGAAACAAAGATATAATAGAATAATTTATAAATAGAAATAGGGAAATTTGGATTACTCAACAAAGTCAGAAAATGTGTTGGAAAGATAACAGTTTCAACACAAATGAACTTATATACAAAACAGAAATAGAACCACAGACATAGAAAACAAACTTACGGTTACCAGAGGGGAAAGGTGGGGGGAAGGATAAATTAGGAGTTTGGGATGAACAGATACACACTACTGTATATAAAATGGATAACCAACAAGGACCTCCTGCATAGCACAGGGAACTATAATAACCTATAAGGGAAAAGAATCTGAAAAAATAGATATAAATGTGTGTATAGCTGAATCACTTTGCTGTACACCTGAAACTAACACATCATTGTAAATCAACTATACTTCAATTTATAAAAAGAGCAATTTCAAGATATCTTCTGTAACATTTTACAATTTCTATGGCAAGAAGCAACTTTACATTCATTCAACCAGTGGCAAGAGAGACATGTGAGGTTTTGACTTCAGAGAAACAAATTTTAGAGTGTATTCACATATTTACTCTGAAACCCTAACTGCCAGAAGACAATGGAACAAAATCCATAAGCCTTTGAAGCAAAACTGTTTATATGTAACGAAATTATCATTCATAAGTGAAAGCAATAAAAAGATATTTTTAAATCAGCAAGATCACTAAAGGACCATTTTGAAAAGTATACTTGAATATGTTTACCAAATAAATGAAACAAAAGTTGAATTCCAGGATAGGAAGGTTATGGTAGCAAAGGCTTGAAGGTGAACAACAAAACCAGATGAGATGGTGTCTTAGTTTGTTGCCTCTGCTTAAACAAAAATACAATAGACTGGGTGGCTTAAACAACAAACGTTTTTCACTCTTCTGGAGGCTAGGCAGTCCAAGATCAGGGCACCAGTAGATTTGGTGTCTAGTGAGGGCCTGTTCCCTGATTCATAGAGGTTCTTCACATGGTGGAAGAGGCAAGGGGAGCTCTGTGGGGTTTCTTTTATAACGACTCTAATCCCATTCAAGAAGGCTCCAAACTCATGACCCAATTACCTCTCAAAGGCTCCACTTCCAGATACCATCACACTGGGGATTAGGTTTCAGCATATGAATTTGTGGGGGGGATACAAACTTTGAGTCTATAACAGATGGAGAGGAATAAAAAAGTATATGAGTTCTAACTACTGTTTTTTAGATGAGGGTTTTTAATGATAAATCAATAATATATTGCAAATATCATTGAATTTATATATTTTTTAAAGAGACAAGCTCTGTATTTCTAAATTAAACCACGAAGACTACCATTACTTTCCAGTGGCAGTTATCCTCAGAAAACAAGGATTTCCTATAAAACTAATGAAATGCAAATTTTCACCTATTGATTCATAAATGCAAATACACACACACTAACACACACTAAAAATATCCAAATGCTGGTGAGAATCTGTTGAAATTAGAATGGACACACCGTATTGCTAGGCACATACGTTCATAAAACCTTTTTAAGTTTTAGTCAATTTCAAGGCTCAAAAACATTAATACTGTACTAACATTTATGTAGTGTTTAACATATGCCTTAGGCACTATTTTAAATGCTCGGTATCAACTAACTCATTTGGTCCTCATAACAACCTTATGAGGTAGGTATTATTACTATCATCTCCATTTTACAGATGAGGAAACCGAAGCATAAAGAGGTTAGATGACTTTTGCCAAGTGACACAGTTTGTCTGGCCCCAGAGTCCATATTCCTGTACTATCTTGGGAATCTAGTCTAAAAATAAATTCTAAAACGCAGTAACATTTTCTGTAGAAAGAGTTTATAGCAGAATTATATGTAATAATCAAAAATAGGCAATAACAGGTTAATGCTTCAGTAAACTATGGTGCATTCACAGGATTAAATATTCATACTATTTGAAGTTGTATTTGTGAATATATGATTTATGAATAAATTATCCATAAATAAATTTATGAATATACCAAAAATATTTTGTGACAATATTAATGGAAACATTCTAAATGATAATGTTAAGTGAAAACCAGATTCAAAGCATTATAAACATAGAATAAATCACCACTGAAAATTGAAAAAGAAAATATTCTATATTAATATTTACTGTGTTTATTTGGTAAGATGATAGCTGATTTTTTTTGTTTGTTCATTTCAAATGTCCTCCCAAGTTTCTTCAGTTAGTTTATGTTACTTTTATAATTTTTCATTATAAAAGTAAATATTTATTATGTTTATAATCCTGATGGCCTTGAATGGATAGTTTTATTTTCTACATAGTGAAATAGTCAAAAGAAACTTGGACAATCCATAGGTTACATTTCCTGTTCAGCTTTTTTATCTTTAAAATTGGAGAGAGTTGTTTATGAGAAAGTAGTAGACTCTGAGGACCAAAAAGCTGGGTAGAAAAGAGAGTTGGTTGGTTTCAGTGGTAGACAGAGATGTCTACTAATATGAAACGTGAGAATGAATAAAAGGAGACTGGGCAGCTTGGGTTTCCTTGGAATTTGCCATTAAATATAATAGAACAGATGGCAGAGAGTGACCGTGAAGGACAAAAGGAAATGCAGATATCAATGTACTATATATCTGAGTGCTTGTCACCTGATGATAAAGAGGAATATATATTCACCTCTCTTGATTTGATATTTCCCTCTCACTTAGGCTTTGTCGCTAATTACATACATGTTCCCTGGCATGCTGGAGCCCATCTGTTTTTGCTCTACACACATCCCTGTTTTATACAGGAAATCAGATGCAGGGAATCTGGAGTTCTCTTCAGTTCTGTACCCTACTTTCCCCTTACTCCCACCTTTCACTACGATCTTTGAATCTGGAGAGAGAAACATTCCTGAGAAGCCATTTCAGACCTTGTGCTTTAGCAGACTTTTTCTGCTTGTCACAGCTCTGGTGCTTTCGCTGGTGAACCGCGAACACTTGTCAGCTTTGATAAGCTCATGGAAATCCCAGGCCAGGCATTGATCATTAAAGTCGCATTGTTTTAATCAGATTGTACTGAACTCAAATACACCTTTTACATTAACCAACAGTATGATCTTGTATATGGTACTTGCTTTGTGCTAGCATTTTACCCTTATCGTTTTTATAAAGATAATGAGAGGAATAAATAAAGTAAATGCCTATTGTATTATTTTAATGTTAACACTATCTTTTCGTTGTATAGTACTTTACAGTTTACAGGGTATTTTCATGAATGCTCTCTCTTCTCTCCCCTCTCTTTCCTCTCCAAGCTATTTTTTTTCATTACTTATTTAGGTTTGATCATGAATTAGGCTTATTTTGGCTTGTCAACTATTTGTTTTATTTCATGAAAGTTTTGTGTATACTTTTTTCCTTCCTTTAAGTGTATGCGTTCTTTACTCCTAAGCTCCATTTGGGCTGAGATTATTGTTCCTTCTCTGCTATCTAGACTAGAAATGGCTAAAACCACATACAACCAACAGTTAGGTTAAGAGAAGAGCCTGGAGGAGAAAATTAAAAGGCCATTTTAGACTTTGCCCCACCATCTATATCGTATCATTCATGTAAGCATAGTTTCCCTCTTCTAATCTCCCAAAACCTTGCGGATGTACGTACTAGGACAGCAGCATGCCCATAATAAAATAAAAGTCATCATATTAATATTTTATCTTCAGAGATTGCTTGAAAACAGTGGTGGTCTAATTACTTTATTAAAATAATCTTATATTGGTCCCTGAAGCTGTGAAATGGCAGCTTTGCCAATTATAGACTCTTCTCTTAAAGCTGTGATCTTGGGCCATTGCAAACTGAATGTTTTTGTATGGTTGACATTTTCGTTGTAAACTGTAGCATTTGAACATACAAATTATGGTCAGTCTCATTAAAACATGAAGTCTAATACTGAGTTTTATAGATAGAAAGCATTAGGATGCTTCTTTATTTTGAAAGTTAATGTGACCCTTCTATTTTGGCCCCCTTCACTGTCTATGTGGTCAATCTAAAGAAGCACGCTAACTCTATTACTGAAATAGGCATTGATTTCTTGAGTGTCGTATTAGATTATCTTCAGGTTTTGGCAGTTTGGTGCTTTATTGCTTTATAAATTTTTTAACTGTAAATTAAGTTCTCCACAACTGATGTCTTGTGCAGGAATGAAGACATCCAGATAGAATATGATGGAGTTAGAAGATGTTTGTCTTTTATGGGACAAAAAAAAATGTGCATATACTAATGGGAATGTAAACACACATAAAAAAAATCAAAATAATCTGTTTTCACTGTGTCTTTTTAGTGTGTCTTTATGATTTGGATAGACAGTATGTAAGTTGGTATATTATGGATGTTTTTGCTAATATCACATTTGCTGAAAACATTATGCATTGTAAAATGCTTTCATATTCCGATTGACTCTGAGTATACAATCCTCGCTCTCAGAGTATTCATTTTAGTTGTTGAGTCAAGTGAGGCTGAGTAATGTAATAGAAAGAGCAGCAATTTGAGTGTTAAAAAGGTTTTGTGTCCTGACCCCATTCTGGCACTTAACTAGCTGTGAACAAACTAAATTAGCCTTTCTGATTACTCTGGGGGATTGGAGTGTCTGTGATTTCAAAGGTCTAAATGCCATAAATCTTTGGTGACTAACTCACAAGATCAGTAGAAAACAGTATGATCACATAAAAGAGAGAAATTGAAGGACTATCTTAATCTAAGACCATTCTTTATGTGATCGAAGACACTATGGATTTTTTAAAACTATAGTTATTGTCACTGTAAATGTAAAGATTTCTTCAGAAAGGTAATTGAATCATTCTGGAGGTGGATATCACATGGTAACTTAAGCAAGGGAAGTTTAATCTAAATAATTACTAAACTGTGATAGAAGAGTACCGATACAGATGCAAAGAGACTCTAAAGCATGCCCTAGGACTGGGGGAGAGTACCCAAGGAAGGACAGCTTGAGGTGGACACCTTACCCCACACTGAGAGTCAGAAATCATTAGAACAGTCAGGTTGCAGCTTCACTGAGTTGCCTAAACCAGAGCTGGTCCAGATAAGAAGGAAACAACCTTCCAGGACACAGGCAAGTGATGCTGGTAGGAGAGCTCACAGAGAGAGTGGGGTGCTGCCGTGGGTATGAGGCTGAGAGGGCCACAGGATGGTGGCCACTGAGCCCAGACTGAGGCTGTGAGGTCACTGAGGGACTGTATAGTCTGGGCATCATGGATATCCCCACACACATGTGTTCACTGATGGGCGTTGTAGCAGATGCAAGAAAAAGCAAAACACTGCCCAAAGGGAAGAGAAGCCTCCTTCTCCCTGCAGTATCCCTCCAACACCCTCTACTGGCACAAACTTAACATTGTCCGTACTGTGAAGTAGAAATATTTGAAGTGACCTGCCTGTCATCATAGAGCAAACACTGAAGGGTGAATTTGGAGCTGAGAACCAGTAAACTAAGAACTGGTACAATGCAATGAGCTCTTTTCTCCATAAAATCATATATGTGAACTTTGAATTTCTCTACTATATGTAAAGACATTGCTCCCAGGTCTCTGCTCTTTGTTCCCTATTTGCCCATAAGCTGTATATATAGTGCCTGGATTTTCCAGAAGCTCATCCAATCATAATGAACAGCTTCACTCTTGCTGTTTGAATCTAAAGTAAAATTAAATTCTCTCCATAATAACCTACATCTTATTCGAGCCACTAATATGTCCAGGCCCTTGTTAATCTTGAGCCTGGAAACTAGTGTGCCCACAAATGAGTACTCCTCTCATCTGTCTGGGGACTCCCTGCAAGCCTGCCTGGCTCTGCTTCCTGCCCCTGAGAGAGAAGGCAAGTGGGGTGGAGATTTTCCCAGATCCAGTTCTGGTTTCCAGCTGACTGTTTGCCTATCAGAAATCAGAGAAGCAATGGAGGCTCTTGACCCAGCTTTAATTCAGACCAGGATGTCTCAGGAAAGTAGTTGTAAGTTGCAAGTGTCATGGGTCCACTTCTTGCTCATCAATGTAGGTGCACATTTGGGACTGAGTTCTCTCACTGTTTGGTACTGACTTCATCATTCTTAGATGATTATTATTTTAAAGGTGTTATTGCTTCTTTTCCGTGATCAGGAACACAAGGACAGCATGGTTAATGTAAGTGATGTTAAGGACAAAGCCAAATACATCAGCGGAAACACTGTCCCAGGTTGAGAAATCCTTGAGCATAGCAGTGGCGTTTGAATCATGGAGCAGATACTCAGTGATTGGTGAATGAATGAATGGCCTAATGAAGCAGTGGTGGTGGTGATTTCTTTCCATTTTGCTAATTGTTTTGTTGTGTTTTTTCCCCACCATCAGAGTTTGAAACCTAAAGGGATTGCAGAGTTTTCCAGGCCTTGTTGGAACAAAGTTCATATGACCTTTATTATTTATTTGCAAATACAGTTGCTTTCTGAAGCTATTTGAAACTCTTTAATCTTTGCTGTATACAAATATAATTTTTACATGGGTTTAAAGTTGAAATTTTATTCTGTTGTATTAGTTTTTTAAGTTTAAAAAATTGTTTCTATTTAATTTTCTTTACTCATATGAGCAAGAAATTCTTCCTGTGTTGGGGAATATGTATGCAGATTAATACTTTTTAATATCAATTTAAATTCTCTTTATCAATTTTACTCTTTCAAATTTACCTGTGATTGTTCACTCCTGTGTCTTTTTTGTAATTTTTATTTTATGTTGCAGTACAGTTGATTTACAATGTTGCGTTAGTTTCAGATGTACAGCAAAGTGATTCAGTTATACATTTATCTATTCTTTTTCCCATTTAGGTCATAATAGAACATTGAGTGGAGCTCCCTGTGCTATACAGTAGGTTTAGGGTACCATTATAATTAGAAATGCAAAATTGCTAGCTCAACAGAGATCTGGCAAGTACTTCAAATACTGTATTTCTGAATGAGGCTTATATAATTTAGAGTTCTCACTATTTAATATGGAATAGATTTGCGCTATTTTATAAAAACAAAGCCTCTCTTGTTCACCAAATATGATGCAAATATCATGCTCAGTTGGCACAGAGTTGTATGATTTATAATACTGAATTATACTAATATATAAACCAAACAATAAAATAAAAATATGCTCTGTCCTCTAGACTATTTTAATTGAACTATTATTTATATCAATAACTATTTTAATATGTATACACTATTTATCAAAATTAAACTTTTGTTACTGTTTTCCATGTTACTGATCAGAAACCTGGATTATTTAAGCTATACTTAAATTGTAGCTTTCACATCATTCTTGCCATCTTAAAATGCATATTCATCTGTTTATTGTTTCCTCAGTTCATCTTGGTTTTATACTCTTGTCCCTTTTATGTATGTGTATATCTGAAAGTAGAAATTTCCTTTTGTAAAACCTTTTGTTAAGCTTATGAACCTGAGGTTCTTTCCTACGTCACATGAATGTCTGATTTTTAAATCTAAAGATATTTCCATTCATTTCCTCCAATATACTCAGAAGAATAGCCAGTACTCTACTTATTTAGAAAAACATAACTAAAAATACTTTAAGTAACTCACTCATGTCTGGCTGAGTGTCCTCTGAGGCTAAGAGGCTAACTTAAGACTTCTTACCTACTCCTTAGCTTTTCACTATTGTTTGTTCTTAGAATGCTTTCTACATTTCCCTTTTAAAATACAAAAGCTAAAACTTTACATATTAATCTAAAAAGTGTCTGATAAATTCAGTGATAATGAAAGAATGCTGTTCAGAGATAATGAAATAATGCTATCTGCTAATTGGCTAGTATATTAATGTAAGGTTGCTGTTTTTCGAATCTTCACAGTGACTAAAATGTTGCTTTTACGACTTTTTAAAAACTGCTGTTTATACTAAACGTGCTATGTTCAGATCTATTTTCCCTTAAAGAACTTTTAGATTTGGGTGAACCAGCCACACACTATATGCAAACCTATATGAAATATAGTATGTATACAGAACAGAGTATGAAAACGTCCCATTTCTTCCTGAGAATATGCTCTGTAATTATATTAATTCGTATTTGAAATTAATATAAACAACTGGAGATAAAAAAAGAACAATACCATTAAATCCAGCCCATGACACTCTTCTGTTTTAAAAGTTTCTTAAGTCACAGCTAGCCCTCTCTGTTAACTGCTATTCAGTCACAAATCCTTTGTCACCATTTTGGGTAGTATAAACAGAATCCAGAGGATCAGTTATAATACTCATTGCCACTTTATGTTCCCTTTAACTTTACTAAAGACATATTATTTACTAGGCTTTAATTTAAAATTTAAAAGTTTCCTTCTGCTTTTAGAACTAAAGATAAATAGAATTTAACATCCTTTGGTATTTATATTGCAAAAATAGCAGAAGAATCCCCTTTATACAAGTGGTTACCAGTTATCTTCTCGCTAGAAAAGAGTTGTCCTTTTGCTGCTAAAATTTCAAGTTTTCCCAGACAGCTGTGTCTTTCATAGTCTCAGATCTACTAGTCCTTATCTAAACTGCATTTTAAATTGCAAGAACCCTTGCAGGCTCACCTTATATTTCATTATACTGTGTAGTTTAAACATGTTATACAACATTCATTTAATACTGACATAGCTTTTAAACAATACAAAAATGAAATTAATCAGAAACAAATGGAGATTTAAGGATTGAAGTAAGAGATGGTAAGCATAATGATTAAGGATTCAAGTTGTTGTTTGTTTTTTTTTTTTTTTTTTTACCAAGGCAGTGACCTTTGTCTATTTATTTAGCCTTGCTTTCTCATCTGCTAAACTGGCTATAATACTGCCTACCTCAGGAAGTTGTTAAAAGGATACATGAAATAATGAAGTATTTAGCGTTGTGCGGGACACATGGTAGGTGCTCTATATTTTTCTTGCTATATTACAGTTAATTTCTTTTTCTGGACTATTAGGTAGCAATAGATAATACTGTGTTTTAAAACAACATAATATCACAAATTTACTGAAGGAAAATATTGACTTTTTACAAGGATGTGGAAGGCATTGTGCTGAATGAAATAAGTTGGACAGAGAAAGACAAATACTGTACGATGTCACTTATATGTGGAATCTAAAAAATACAACAAACTAGTGTCAGCTGAAAAAAAATGCACAATCTAAAAGCTGAGAATTACGTTTTATTTGGCGGACTTTCTGAGGACTCAAGCCCTAGAGGCAGCCTCTCATATCTCTGAGGGACTGCTCCGAAGAGGTAAGGGAGGGGCCAGGATATGCATGGGTTTTTGCAACAAAGACCAGGTAGTGGGAACATCAAAGTATCATGTTCACTAAGAAAACCAGACATCTCAAGTTAATGAATTTAGTACTTTTCTATGTACGGGAAGATGCAAGAGCCTGGGCTCATTGAAATCATTCCTTTGATATGCACCTTAGCTCTCTAAGGCGAGTTATCCTGTTCTTTCCTATCCCAAGTCACCTCAGGGTGCACCTTTGAGGACAGCTGCAGTGGCTGAGGGCTTGATAGTGGGCAGCCCATTTGTCTCCATTCTGAGTTCCCTCAGGGGTCACTCTTGGGGGGCAGCAGTAGTGGCTGTTAGCTTGGTGGCCTCAGTATCCTTTTTTTGCTGATATGGCAGGCAACATTTTTTATTCACTAGTGAATATAACAAAAAAGAAGCCAACTCACAGATATATAGAACAAAGTAGTGGTTACCAGTGGAGGAGGGAGGGGCAGTATAGGGGTAGGGGAGTGGGAGGTACAAACTACTGGGTGTAAGATAGACTTAAGGATGTATTGTACAGCAAGGGGAATATAGCCATTGTTCTATAATAACTGTAAGTGGAAAGTAACCCTTAAAAATTGTATAAAAAAAGAAAAAGTTCTAAACCCTACTTCAAGTTCAATAAATAAGTAAATAAATAAATAAAAATAAATAACTTCCCTGGAACTTTGCTGTAGTACCCTTAGTGTGGTTTCCTGCAGTGGCTTGATGTATGATACAGTAATGAGTATAGAATTAGCATTTAAAGCCAGGCCATTTTATACCCCTTCTAATGGGCTTATTTAGCCAAGTGCCAAATTGCTACAGTATAAAGGTTCTAGTACATTATCTCTAAAACAGGCAGCAAGGTTCTAATGGAGTTTCTTTTCTAAGTCTTTCTATTATTTTTTCCAAAATCTTTAATCTATTAAATCCTGATAGCTTTGCTGGTAAAGTCAGTGTTTTGCTCATCTTTCGTATTCCTGGCAGACTTAGAACATAGCAGGTATTTGGCAAACAAAATTACTCAAGAAGAGAAATCTGGAAAAATGATTTGCAACTTAATACAGTAGATTTAATTGGTTTTTTTTTGTAAAGACACCTACAATGTAGTATTTCTGCCTTTCTTCCTTCTACTCCACTTTTAAGTGCTTCCAGTGCTTAAATAGGAGAGCTAGTATTGCTCATTACCAGCGTGTTATATGAGGCCCTGAATGTTGCAATGGACACATGTTCAGCCATTTTTATATATCCATTACCTTCCTATTTATTTATATGTTGGACTCTTTTGAAATATGCTTCAGTTTGTAGAAACCACAAAGTGTTCTTTTTAGCATACTAATTTTCAGATTATCATGCAATGTAAGTACCCTATATAGAAACCCTTCACATTAGCATTGTTTTCTACACCCTTGAGATAAAGAGAAAATAAGAATGAAAATGAAACCACATATGGAAGGAAAGGAATAGTTAAAAGATTTAAATCTGCCCCAAATTGTTTTTCTTCCTGCCAAACAGTAGCAATTTGAACTGTAGCCAGTTTTTGTAAAGTGCTGCCATTCTGTCTTTTCCCCTGTGGCTGCTGATGAATATTTTCAAGAGAAATAACACACACACACACACACACACACACACACACACACACACACACACACAGACTGGGGTCCCAGGATGGGCTATATAATATGGGAGTGCAAAATGAAAATATGGAGCCTCTTGTTCAAAAACAATTAAGAATTCCAAAATGGCACCAGCAAATCATAATGCTAAATGCAGGCCCTTGTGCACAGGTCACATGCCCATGAGGCTGGCCCTGTAAGATTCCCTATTTCTGAGAGGTGGTCTTCCTGTTGGCACTTTGGTTAGCAGCTCTTCAGGGTAAATACCTTCATTGTATCTCTTGAGAGCACTGAAACTTGAATATCAAAGAGAGTAAAGAGATGTGAACTCTCCATCATGACCGTGCAGTGTGATTACTGTTCATTGTAAGATGGTCAGCAAGGCCACGGCATTAAGAATATGACATAATTCATCCCATGAGTAAGAGCTGAGCCCTTTGAGCTTATGGAAAGCAACAGGGGAGAATAAGCATTTATTTGGTGTCTTCTTTGGATAGGAGCCATATCAGACTTTTTTTTAATATACATTATCCTGATGAGTCATGTAAACCATATAAAGTAATCTTTATTACCCCATTTTCTACATGTGTGAACTGAACCTCAAGGATATAAAATAACTTGCTCACAGACACACAGCAAGTAACTGGCAGTGTGGTGATTGCCTACATCTCTTCATACCAAGCCTGTATGCTTTGCATGCTGTCCACTGTACTTCCTTAGGAGCTGATAGCCACAATAAAAGTGCAGCCGTGAGGGGCAAAGAGCAGGACTGCAAGAAGGGGGAGAAATTTAGCCTGGCAGTTTCTGTGGGGTGAGGAAGCTGAGCCCAGCAAAGACTGAGGCCACGGATCATGTACAGAATGCAGCAAATAAAGAGTCCTGACCAGAAGGAGGGGACTGTCTCCCTTACAGTAGAGTAATGCAGTGGTCAAAGAACAAATGTAACATGGCGAAGATGAATACAAGGTGACACCTTGAGTGCTGCAAAATTGTAGCTCCTCCTACAGTAAAGGCAAGAAAACAAAAACAAAATAAAACAACCTCCAATGTTGGACAACCAGGCTTCAGTAAGTAAATGAGAGTCTGTGAAGCATCCGAGGGCCAGAACATTTTAGAACAGTATATTCCAAGCTTCATTCACTTATGTTCTACTTTCTTCATGATTTTACCATGTCTCAGCCTTAACCATACAATTATGGATGTAACATACATTAAATCTATTACTCTCTATCAGCATATGAATAGATTTATACTAACTAAAGCACTAGCTTTCTGTCCTCAATCAAGCGAGTCTACTAATTGTTAAAGCACCTTTGCTCTTCAGTTTATTCAACTCATATTAATTGCCTTATATGTTCTAGGATCTGTCTACCAGGGCTAGGGGAGGAAGAGAAGTCAGAGATGAGTAGGACATGGTCCCTGCCTTAGAGAGCTTCAGAATGAAGTTATCATACAATTTCAGACTGTTCATAGAACATTGAGAAAAACAGGATTGAGGGAGTACCAAACTTTGTCTAGAGTAAGGGGGAGCTTGGAAAGATAACCTTGAGCCGGAGAGTCTAGACAAATGAGTGGGAGGAGTTCACCAAGCGGGTTTGAAAGATTCATCTTCCGTGGATTTTGGCTGGATTTTTTTCTAAACTTTTCTGATCATGAAGTAAAAACCATCAACATTTTTTTTTTTTTTTTTTTTTTTTTTTTTTTGCGGTTCGCAGGCCTCTCACTGTTGTGGCCTCTCCCGCTGCGGAGCACAGGCCCTGGATGCGCAGGCCCAGTGGCCATGGCTCACGGGCCCAGCCGCTCCGCGGCACGCGGGATCCTCCCGGACCGGGGCACGAACCCGCGTCCCCCGCATCGGCAGGCGGACTCCCAACCACTGCGCCGCCAGGGAAGCCCCCATCAACATTTCTGAACTTATTGAATTCATTTCCATCTAACGGTTGGCATCAAGAAGTTTTCAGATTATTAAGATTGTTTAGAAATAATCATTTTATTTTAGGTCTGATGAATCAAATAATAGAAACAAAACATAACCATAGCTTTCTTGAATATTTTGATGTATAGTTCTTATATCCATAATTTAGAATATAGGTGTGTTTTATGTGTGGGTATTTCTTAACCTGATTACCTTTTTCATACAGACTTTATAGAATAAAATGCAAACTACTTTCTTCTACTGTTTTTTATTTTTCGTTGTAAAAAATGTTATAATAAAAAGTGATTTATATGTTACTTACAACATGTATTTACCGTAATGTTTTTTTGCTTTTTGTTTTTTGTTTTTTTGCTTTCAGTGTAAAACTCTTTCTGGAGTCTGTGACCACATCATATCCCTGTCATCAGATCCTCTAGTTTCGCAGTCTGCCCACCTTGAAGTGATTCAGCTGGCAAACATCAAGCCAAGTGAAGGGCTGGTAAGAGATACCATGTTTATCAAAGCCACCACCCATCAACAGACAGCTAATGGTATGGGCAGAGCAGCCCCCAAACATGAGAATCCATGAATTTTAACAAACTTTGAGTGGTTTGGGGTTTTTTTTCCCTAGAGGAACTGAGGTAGTGAGAGTCAGTCATGATAAAAAGTTTTATAAAGGTAAATGAAAATGAAAGAATTTTAAATGGTGATTTCTGAATTATCCTGTTTACTTTGCTAAATAAATTAGCTTTAGTTACATTTTCACCCCCTACCAAAGTTCCTTAGGTTTAAAGGAAGTTTAAGTTAAGCGTTTTAAAATAAGAACCACAGTGTTACCTGCCCATGCAAATGAGTGTTTTGTTTATTTTGCTTTTGTTTGTACCAGTTTTAATAGGTCTCTCTTCCCTTAGGTTGTGTAAGCTAAACAAACCCGATATTCTTAATAATTCTACTCTTTCTTTTAAGGGTGAGTAAGCAGGTGGATATTGCTAAAACTAGGCTAACATCTATGAGATGTATTTTTTATTATGTCATAATAAAGATAATCATCTTCTATATTTTGTTCACCTGATTAAAAATTGTATTGGTTCTAAATTTAACCCAAGGGAGAGCTTTTCCTTTAATGAGCCTCTAGAAAGAAAGCATATAATATTAATATTAATGAGGGAGAGACAAAAAACAAGAAACTGGCTATAGAATATCTTACCTACTACACAACTATTACATGTTAGTTTGGTGCTACAGCGTTTCTACTTTCTCCCTAGAGGTGAATTTTCCAAGGATACTATTAATGATGTTTTAGAAAGTAGACATCTTGAAAACTAGTGTTAACACCTTAATTCAGACAATATATTCTTAAAGATCTCTATGCAGGTTTAACTTTTTACATGGCCTTTCTTCTTCAGCCCTGTGTGTGTGTGTGTGTGTGTGTGTGTGTGTGTGTGTGCAAAGCCTTCGTTGGTCACCAGTCAGTTTTGGGTTTGAAGCCCTCTATTCTATAGAGTGACTTTTCTCCTGTTACTTAACAAATTACTTTTGGGTAACTGTAGCTCCTTGTCTTTTTGTGGCTTTTATCTGTATTTTCCTGGAAAGATGGAACTCAGCATCTCAGACATAGCCAAAGTATGTCATCATTGTAACCTATAAGTGTTATATCTATGTTATATCTTTGATTAGTTTAAAATTTTTATTTTAATGTTTATAAACTTATTTGAAGTAATATTTATGATTTAAATTCTTACTATTCTTTTTGGTCACATTTACAACATCCAGTTTTGTTTAAAGCATCTTTCCACCCACAGGATTAAAGACTTTCCTTTCACTACCTCCCCTTTCAGTAGTTTTGAAGGAAAGAAAGCTCTCTAAGCATGATTTGCAGAGTAGGAAATTATGAACTAATTAGATTAGGAGACAGAAAACCTGGATACAAATCACTTACATAAAATAGAGCTGTGAGTGTGATCTGGGGCAGGTGAGGGAGTAAATTTAACTTCCTTGGCCTTGATATTTCCATCTGTAGAATGTTGGGGGTAGGAAGGGATGGACTAGATCCTCTTTAAAGCTCCCTCTAGCTCTGTGAGTTTGCAGTTCTGAGGATGGTATTGTTCTAAGAAAAGAGCCTGGTTTTTTCCCTCTAATTAGCCCTGAAATAATGTGGGGAAAATAACCATGTGAGGTGAGTCAACACATTGCTCATTAATGGACTTGATGAAATCTTGATTTCCATTTTCAATGAAGGTATAGCCCTGGACAGGTCTTTTATTTTTTTAATTTCAAGTACATAGAGCTGGGCCTGCTCTTTGAAATAGTCATGAATGTAAAATGCTAAGAACCAGATTCAGTTAGTCTGGAAGACAGCTGGTAGAGAAAAGAGAACAAGTGAGTGCCTACCATTTTCCAGGTATCATCCTCACAACTGTATAGAGTAGGTATCCTTACCTACTCACAGATCCTTACCAGTTTGCCGTGTACGACATAGAGGTAATATACAGTAGAGGCAGGGTTTAAATCCAGGTAAATCTAAATGAGGTACGGCTTAACAAAGTTTGTTCCATTATCCCACATTTAAACTTGGGATTGCTGAAGAGAGGTATGAGACGTTTAGGAGGATGACTTTAAAACTAGAACTACTCAGAGAAATCCATTTTAAAGGACAATCAGCAACACTTCATTGGGAAAATAATTACAAGGGAGGAAAAGAAAAAGCTAACATGTTGACTATTAATAAAAAGAGTTAAGTGTAAAACCATTTCTTGTGATTCATGTTAAAGGGGAGATGACTAAATGGAAATTTTATATGAGTTACTCAAGGCATCATTTTAAAAATCAGCCACCTTCGCAGTGGTTGAGAGTCCGCTTGCCGATGCAGGGGACACGGGTTCGTGCCCCGGTCCGGGAGGATCCCACATGCCACGGAGCGGCTGGGCCCGTGAGCCATGACCGCTGAGCCTGCGCGTCCGGAGCCTGTGCTCCGCAGCGGGAGAGGCCACAGCAGTGAGAGGCCCGCGTACCACAAAAAAAAAAAAAAAAAAAAAAATCAGCCACCTTTAAGTAAGTTTAGTCAGTCACATTTGAAATAGATTTGAGGATTTTGGTAGTATTTAGCATGTGCTTAGCCATAGGAAGTGTTTAAATGAAGGAAAGAAATAGACGTGGGAGAATACCAAGCTTTAATGAAGTTTAATCAGCTTAAAACATCTGCAGATGGTCTTCTGGCTCTTTCAAAACAGAACATCTCGCATAGGTAGAAGGTAACTGCTTTGTTCTTGCACTGATAAACTGGATAGATTGTTCATCAGCTTTCTACCTAATTAGTCAAATCTCCTAGGGTTTCTTAGTTTTGAGAGTCCTGAGCATTATAAGGAATGGTGGGAAATGTGCTTATACTGTTTAAAATATATCAAACTAGCTTTTAAAAATGCTTTTAAACAACAATAATTAGCAGAAAGTTAAAGGAAGGAAAATGAGAGCTATTGAAACATATCAAAACTAGATCAGAGCCAAGAGATAGGTTGAATAGAGAGGAAAGGGCTTGGGGAGCATCCTTGGGGAAGCCTCTTTGCCTCAGAGAGTTCTTTTGCTGTTTAGGCACTTGGACTATCTCCAAATATGCCTTCTTCCATTGACTTGACTGTGAGGTGGCTTTGGCTCCCGTTGGTTAACCGACATTTGGAGACGGTGAAGCAAATGTCATTTTGGCAAGCTGAACAGAAGAGAGGGAGCTGTTGGAGTCAGCTCCAGAATTAATTAATTGGTTAAAAAAATGCAAGAAGGAAGAATGAAGATTTTGATGAAATGGAAGACCAGATTTATCTCAGTTCCAGAAAAAGAGCCATTTGAATTACATGTCCTCCTGCTGTTTGACCCTTTCTCAGAGGTGACCAAGTGATCAGATGTATTTCTGTGGACTCTTCATTATTCAGAAGATGATTAGTTTGAAACTCATCTAAGCAACTTGTTTCTTCTCTTACTTTCTTTTGGTTCCTGACTTTTGGCCATTTTTCTCATTAGAGGGAGATAAAAAAGCTGAAGAAGTCAGTCTTGATTATTAAAAGCAGTTACAACTAATGGTTTATTGAGGTTAGAAATGAAAATACTGCGTAAAACAAAATATCTTCATTCTTTGTGGCATTTTTAAAATGTGCTTTATTTCTATTTTATTGCTCATAACTATGAAGTTGCTATAATTGAACTCTGTATACATAGCTCTATCCTTTATTTAAGCATTTAAAAAAATTTTTGTTCATCTGAAAAAAATAGCTTTAATATAAATTACATAACATTTAGTTATATATAAATAATGATGAAATCCTCTTTCTATAACTAATAGATACTTGCTTTATCTTACAATTGCCATTTTAAAAGTTCCTGGTATGTGCAGTAATTACATAGGAATTTTATTTCATTAGTCATAACTAGATTATCTCCATGAGTTCTTATGATCCCAATGAATATAATGACTTTTCTAAACATTTATCTTAGGAGACTAGACTTTCTCTATGACCGAATCATTTAAGAAATTATATAGCGCTCTTGTCCAACACCTTAATTCATAATCAATAATGCACAGTGTTGAAAGAAGTGTGGAGAAAAATATAGTAAGCTTTTGCTTATAATTGTCAGAAGAGATGGGTGATTTTAATAAATTTGTAAAATGTCAAACCCAGTTAACTCTTTATAACCACTTTGCACGTAGTATATGTGTGCTAGAGAGGTCTTAGTCTTTTTAGAATAGGTGTTAAACAGTGAGTGTTTGACTCAATATCTAGTTTCCAAATATTACGTTCTAATAAGAAAAGTGAAGGTGTACAACTCTCTTGTTAATAAATCTGTAAATTAGGTGGAGAGTGCGGTTTAGGAGTCAGATTGCCTGGGCTTGAAACCTGGCTTCACCTCCTTTGGCAGACTCCTCAGTTTCCTTATTTCTGAAACAGAGATAATGACAGTTTGTACCACACACGCTATTGTGAAATAAATGTCAAACACTTAAAACAGTCCTTAGCACAATAGAATTCACAGATAAATTAACATCTTTTAAAATTACATTCATTTTGTTTCACATCAGACATCCAGGCTTCAGCCATTTTTCTAATTGGCACCAACATCTTAGACATATGACATTACTGAAATGACTTATCAGAATTAAAACCTACTCAATGACTTCTTAGTAGTTCCATATCATGAACTTACTACTTCTTGTTTTTATTTGTTACTTATTTTCAGTGAAAACACATGTATATTCAGGTATAGATATATATAATTGACATAAAGTTATAGGAAATTAACATAGTAATTGTCTACTTAACATAATTGTTAATATATATGCTTTTTCTGAAATGATTGCTGTTAGTTATTAAGTCCCTTACGTTTCAGACTTCAACTTTATTAAAATTAGTACTTTTTAATTTTTGAAGTCAATATTTTGAGATGCAAAGCACTTTTGACATAAAACTCAGTTAATTTTTACCCAAAGAGAATTTAAAGTAAGAGAATCGTCCTTAGACAGGAAAAAAAGCCATTCACAGAATCACCTATTTTTTTTCTGATTTACTTAAGTGAAAATATTTCAATATTTAAAATGTGAACACTTTCTTGTGATATTTTTTCTTTTAAGGTCCTGTCACTGTGCATAATTTAAAGCTTTCATTTGCTCTTAATGCTTGCCCAATTTGAAGGTTTCTGGATAATCTTTAAACTTTAATGAAGCTTTTTCTAAAATTGCTTTATTGAAATGGAAATGGAATCTCACCCTCTTTGTTGGGAGGAGGGGTTGCCACACATTACCTCCGAATTATTTTTTTTAATTTTTGTTTAGAATTTAAAAAATTTTGTGGGGGCCACACTGTGAGGCTTTTGGGATCTTAGTTCCCCGACCAGGGATCAAGCCTGGGCCCTCAGCAGTGAGAGCACAGAGCCCTAACCACTGGACCACCAAGGAATTCCACCTCTTAATGATTGATATAGAGATGATTGGATGTAATTATTAAAACTTCATCAAGGGCTTCCCTGGTGGCGCAGTGGTTGAGAGTCCGCCTGCCGATGCAGGAGACACGGGTTCATGCCCCGGTCCGGGGGGATCCCACGTGCCGCGGAGCGGCTGGGCCCGTGAGCCATGGCCGCTGAGCCTGCGCGTCCGGAGCCTGTGCTCTGCAACAGGAGAGGCCACAGCAGTGAGAGTCCCGCATACCGAAAAAAAAGAAAAGAAAAAAAAAAAAAAACTTCATCAATAAGAAATTAAGGCAGAAAATGTAGGATACCACAAAAGAGGAACGGAAAAAAATTTTATATAAACAATATTTTATAATTCTTCTGTCTCCAGTAGTTCTGTAGTGGCTTTGGAGAAACCTACTTTTTATTGTGTAATATGAATCAAGTATAATAAGCTAATAACATCCCAATATTTGAGTTTCCCATTGTAACTTTTATTTTGCCACAGAACATGTTAGTATGGATTTTGAGGGGAGTGAGGTGTGTTCTTCCTTCAGGATATTGAATTATCATGCTGCGTTTCGTAAGTTTCATAGGTAATTCACTTTTCAAGAAATCATTTGATTAAGCTGAGTACAGGCTTCTTCGGGCAAACTTTAGAAGCCAGAACATTCAGAGAGGAATTTCTTACCAGTTTAAAGACAACCTTATTGGATCATGGATTCATCCCAGGGACAATGGCATTTCTAATTTGACAGGGCTTTTTTTTTTTTTTTGTAAATGAGGTTATATAATATACTTGAAAATATTTCAGTTGCTTCACTTATTTTTCTGTGCTGTCTTTTTCTTAGGGTATGTATATTAAATCAACATATGATGGCCTCCATGTAATTACTGGAACTACAGAAAATGTAAGTATTCTAACATTTCATATTTTGGTGTGTGTTTTTCCTTTTATTGTTAAACAACTTATATAACTCACATAATTGAGGTTGACTTCTGAGCACATGAACAGATGAGGATATAAAATTAAAAAGACATATTGAGTTAGTAAGTGCTTTTTTGGGGAGAATTTCAGTCATTTTAGTTCGTTTAGAAAAGCTGTTTACCTGAAGTAAATCGGATGTTTTTTGTTCACAGCCAGAGATTTGTCTTTGTTAAGTATTTTCTGATTCGTGACAAGTTATTGTGACATCTGAAAGAATCCACTTCCATCTGTCAGACAGTTTAGTTTTATTAGGAAACTTAACTCATGTAAGAAAGAAACATCAGATAAGTCAGGCTTTCTGAATACTTGAAGTGTAATTGAACTTAATTCAGTGGAGGGGCAGCATGGTATCGATCTGTGTGTTTTCACAGTGAGGTCTGTCCCTGGACCAGAAGCATCAGCTTCCCTTGGGAATGCCCCACCCCAAACCCACTGAATTAGTTCTGAAGACCAGCCTGTTTCTTAATAAGAGATTCTGTTTTAACAGGTGGTTCTGAGACATGCTCCAGTTTGAGAACCACTGCAAGCAGTGGGTCAGAGTCCCTAGGCCTAGGCCCTACACCCAATTCTGCATTTTAATGGCAGTGTAATATTTGGCAAGTCATTTACCCTATCATTGCTTTAATTTCCTCAACTGTAAATTGGAAATAATATATCAAATAATATATCCTCTGCACTACATACCTCACTAGGTTGTTGTGAAAATCAAATAAGCTAATAAATATGAAATAGTATGCTATAAAGAAAGAGCTACAGAAATGTGAGGTGATTGTGTTGGACATTAACACGATCAGTGTAATAGATTTGAATTGCATAGTAAGTCATTTTTCCTGCATTTGGTTGTCCCAGATTTCCATCCCACTCTCTTAAGCAGGTTCTGAGCTTTGAAATTTTTTCTTTTAGAAATTCTGACAAGTTGCATGTTTATACCATGTTCCTTCAAAGAAGACTGAGGTGGAATTAGTTAATCTCAAGTTATTATTGTTCTCAACATTTTACCAGCATTTTCTGTTAAAAAAGACAACATTCTTTTCACCTGATTCACCTATTACTTTAATCGTTTATTGATTTTTCCCTCTCCACTTCACTTAGTTTCTTGTGAATGGTGAAACATAATATACATTGCAGTTGGGTTGTTTTACTGGCTTCACATTGATATTAAATATGAGAGTTATATGGGATCAAGAATATCAGTTATATGCATATTGTCAACTATTTAAAATTTTTAAATGCAGTGAGATGCTGTATAAAGTATGCTCTTGTCACTGATTGATCATTCTCATTGGTGTGTACTTTGTTTATTCATTTGTTCATTTAACAAACCTCTGCCTCATGTCTGCTGTGTTCCAGGCTTAGGACTAGGTATTGAAACAATTTTTAAGTTAAAGTAGCTTGCTGCCCCTAAGTAGTAAAAGTAGGGGTTTATCTGTGTAAACAGGTAGTGCAATTTGCATAGATAGACAAAAGAAAAAATAGTAAATGTTGCCACGTGAAATCAGGGAAGAAATCACAGAAATGGTCATTTTGAACTAACTGTATCTTGAATAATTGATCGGAACATATCTCTCTATATCGTATGGAGTCTGTAAAAAAAAACTTGAGCGCTATATGCATTGCTTATATTACTTAGTAATATTTGATAAATGGATGAGTGACCAAAGAAAGATTGATTCTATGAGTAGTTCAGAAATAAACCATATATTAAGAGTTACCATTTAATTCTTTTTTCTTGAAAATATTTTATTATTTTTGGTACCCTCAGTCATTTATCATTAGATCTGTCCTGAGTCTTAGTAGAGCTGCTCACTAAGTGGGTAAGTTATTTTGCTTTGCTGTGCCCTAGTTTCTTAGTTTTCTCCTATGTAAAATGAGGGGTTTGAATAAAATAGCTCTTTTAACACTGAAAGTCTATAGTTTGTATGAATTATTTCCTTTTTCACTCATCTGTGCAAAAAGTTGTTTCAGTTTCTTTGAAGTTTATGTACCAACTATCATTTTCTTTTACATCATGACTTAGAGCCATTAGCTTGATTTTTTTTTTCATACTCTCCTTTTAAAAGATCAATTGTGAGCCAAAACCACAGAAACTGACTCTATAGTTACAGCTCGGTTTATGAACTTTTCAGAAATGTTATATGGTATTTGTTTGATTTGGTAGGTGCTGTAAAATAAATACTTGTTTTTTCTTGTTATGACACTACTCTTAGGGTTGGGTTCACATCCTAGATGAACTACCCTCTTAATCGTATGGTTGTGTTATTACTTCAGTAACTGGAATTCCCTGAGATACCATCTAATCTCGGTTTCCAGCCTCTGGCAAATAATTTTATTGTGAATTTTTGAATTCGTTACATTGATTGTTTTAAGACTTATTTATTTTGGAAATAATTGGAAATTGGAAATGAATAAAAACTAAAGGAACTGGAAATCACTTTTAAAGAAAATCCTATTCCAGTGTCTCAAAAGTAGCATTTTACTTTGCAGATTGCATCACCGTATCATTCTTCTTTAGCTTTCAGTAGATACAAATGAGTAATATTACAGTATTTATAGTTGTGTTTGATTACACACTTATGAATACACAAATATATTTTTTCATAAAAACACATTTTCTGTATATTCAAAATTCCATATGCATATTATCATTAAAATGTCTAATAATATGCATAATCAATAATCGATAGTCACTAGAGGGAAAATAAAGAATAGAATTTTAAATTCATTATCCATACCTACAATATTACAAAATTTGTCTTAAATCTCATTTTAATTTCCTAAAGACTTCATAAAACTTGTCAACATTAGCTTACCAAAGTTGTTTTTTGCTTGTTTTTGTTTTTAATGTCTTTGGGGAGTAAAGGAAAAAAATGCTGGCATTTTAGTTTATTTAATGTGATTTTATTTGCCTATATGTTACACTGTATGAAACATAAGAAATAGGATTCTCTTGTAGTGAGATACTTAGAGAGAGAATTTTATATAATGTAACTTTGAACAAATAGCAATCCATCTTTTAATTTGCTTTTCTCATTTATTCAGGATTGATGGTATTAATGATGAAATAAATTAGCAATGTCATCATTAGTTGACAAAGCTTTGATGCTGATCATAAGCATGTACTTGAAAATATTTGTTTGCTGACGTTAGTGTGAATTATTTGTATTAAATGAAAAAGATCAACGTTTAAAAAATAAAGTTTTGACATATATATTTTTGAACCATTTGCCCAATAGAGCCTCAAAGGGTTGTCTGTTTAAAGCGTGCAGTTATCATTTTCCATTAATGCTGTCAGAAACATATTGGTCTTTCACAACATAAATACCTGTATATTGTTTTATATTCCTGCTTTCTGTCATTAGTTATATGTAGAATACAAATGGTATATCAAATATTAGTAACTATTTTTGCTAGTTTATTTTCTTGAAGATTATAATTAACTCTTGATCTAATTTAAAAGGGTGAACTTAGTGTAGTGTTTCCATAGAGAAGAAATGACTGATAAAATTTATGCTCTTTATCATTTCCTTTATGTTAAATTTAGTCACCTGCAGATCGGTGCAAGAAAATCCATGCTGGTGATGAAGTGATTCAAGTTAATCATCAGACTGTGGTATGTATAATTACCTTACAAGTCAGTGGGAGGAGCTAATATAAAGATTGCCTAAAGCTTTGAAAGAATACCAGTGGAATGAAAGGCCTGTTTGTGTACAAAATAATTGAATAGCCTTTTAAAAAATAACTGACTATTTTTCTCAATT
This sequence comes from Kogia breviceps, assembly GCF_026419965.1. Classification (NCBI taxonomy): domain Eukaryota; kingdom Metazoa; phylum Chordata; class Mammalia; order Artiodactyla; family Physeteridae; genus Kogia; species Kogia breviceps. The sequence goes on along the minus strand of NC_081330.1, from coordinate 117,080,925 downwards.
ATCTGAAGAAATGTAAGGCATAGTTTTAAATGAACATGAGGAAATATTGGTGGTGGCTGAGTGTAGATGTACATTTCTATATGGACAGGTGCAGGATAATATTACCCTATGAACTGGGGTGATCATTTTGGAATAGAAATTAAAGTGACAGTGCATACAAATTCAACCTTTTCTTGATATAACTTTTAAGTTTCATTTTATAAATTATCAAATTACCTAGTAGATATGTTTTGTAACAGCATACGTTCATTCATCTCCTTTAACATTGATTTGTTCATTAAAGTGTCTGGCAGATTGGTTTATTTTAATGTCAGTTTTTAAATTTTAAATTGGAATAGCTGAATTGGCTTTTCATTTCCCAAAAGAGGACTCTAGTTTAAGTTTTAAAACTATTGCACTTAACTAAATAAGTTCATAAAATTTTTTTGCTCTGTGAACCTCACGACTCCCTTTCTAGCTAAGAATGACAGTGGCATTCTGTGCCTATGGTAGATTTTCAAGGGCAGTTTTTCTTAATCTTAGATTTAGAAAAGGAATATCATCTGATTTTCATTTTGGACTGTTTTCTGTCTCAGTTGATCTATCTCTGCCAAAATAAAGTATAAAGTTTTGTTTAAAATGAAGTTAAAATTAAAATAATCTGATTATTGATTAATAATCCTCACTTTAAAAGAAAGTGGTTTTTTTCCTGGTAAATATTCTACTTATGGCTCACTAACTGTTCAGAGTGAGTAATTATTTCCTGTTGTACCTTTTAACTAAATTTGGTTTTGCATGTTCTAGTCATAGAAGAAAGGCTGTATTTTGGGGGTAAGAAGACTCATGTGAAAAGTCTGATCTTTCTCAGTGATCCTGATATTAAGGCAGACGCTATTTCGATTTTGGTTTTGGATAAACTGAGAAGTTTGTGATATTTTGGAGAGGCTCCTGAACACTGATAATTAAAGTTATGATGTTTCTTCAATGAGTTCATTGTCTAAGTGAATAAAAGTTAATGAAAGTTTGAAAAATTAAATGTGTGGGTGTAAAGTTAATACTAATTATTGTTAGTTAATACTAATTAATAGCGAATATTGGTAATCAACAGAGCCTATCTACACTTTGACAGTTTTGATGATAAGTTCTCATTACTAGAAACTCTACAAAGTGATTGTCTTGAGTAAAGTTTCTTGTCCCCTAGGATGAGGATTTGGGGCAGTGGGGTAAAGCAGCTGCTTCTCCTCTAATGTTCATGCCGCCTCCATTTCTACAATGTGACCTTAACAAATATGACACTTGTTGGATAGTTGGGCCTATTTCCAGTTGGTCAATTCTAAGAGGATAGAGATTAGTCTCTAATGAAAAATAAAATTGTTAAAATGATACTCTTTGTGGAGCAAAGATTCTCATGTCTATTGTATATGAAAGTCTTTAAAAGACTTCAAGTGAAGTAATAAAATCTCTGTGGATTGGTGATATTTATATACTGTGAGAATGTGTCAACACATCTTTGTATCACAGGAATATTCTAAAATATTAAAAACTACACAGAATGATGGTTGGGGGAACTTGCTTTCAGTTTTTGCTCTGAAACTGACTTACAGTTTTAAGTGAGTCATGGTAACTATTTAACTTTATCTTCTTAATAATAATAACCATAGCCAACACTTACTGTGTTCTTACAGTGTGCCAAGCATCATGTTAAGTAGTTTACATATTTTATGTCATTTACTCCTCACAATAATCCTGTGAAGAAGGTGTAAGTGGAGATGAATGATTATTTAACCCACCCACAGCTCAAAGCTCACTGACTACAAGGCCCATGCTCTTACTTCAGTTTTATTATACTCCCTCCCCAAAGTCAAATTATAAAATTATCAAACCAAAGGGGAGGAATTCTAATAATCCTGTAAGTAAACCCCAGGATTCAGGGAGAGATTACATGGAGCCAAGGGTAGAGAAGAAGAGAGGAAGTGAGAATTTACATAACTGGGGGAATGGTTCAGCTGAACTGAAATTAGAAATGGGGTTGAAATTTAACTTGACTGCCACTTCTTCACTCACTCCTTTCCTTCAGATAGACAAGATATGTAAAACACAATGCCAGGCACACATTAGGAATTCAACAGAAACTAACTTTCCAACCTCCCTTCCTCCCTTTTACCTACTACAACAGTTGGGCCAATTGGAGCCCAGTTCCTTGACAGACTACTACTACAACCTACAAATTGATTTTGGATGGTAATAGAGACATTCTCTGTCAGGAAATTATGTTGAATTCCATGAAAGTAGCCTTCCTTAATAATGTGATCAATTACCAGATTGTCTTCTTTGTGTTCAAGTAGAGACATAGTTGTGTAAGAATGGTACCTTTCATTAAATGCACCCTACTGTGTCCTCTCTTTCTTGCTATTGCCTGCATTGTGGTCTGTGCAGTGCTTTTAACTTCTTACCAGACAATATACAGAGGTGGGGAAATGGACATTATCTGAGTTTTATTACTACGAAAGGTTTGATAGGTTGTTAAATTAGTTGAAACAAGTGTAAGTTATTTGCAATCTGCAATTACCCCTTCTGTCCCTGCATTCATAACCAGGGACATTAGGGGTTGGTTATGATATAATAATTACATTAAAGTATGGCCTAATACATTTGAAGTACATATTTAATGATGTTTTAATCCAGTAATTAACTGACCAAAATAGAGAGATTTTGCCAATATTATTCTATACCAATTTAGATTCAATAATGAAAAGAGTAATGTTCAATTTTATATTTTGAATGTTATTAGCCCAGTTAGTAGTTTTCTGTAATTCTAAAATTTCCTACTGCTACAGGTAGTAATGTACAATATAAAATTTGATAACGTTTCTTATTATAAAATACCTAGAAAAGCAATGTGCAATTTTTCCCTAAGAGTCTGAGAAAGTTAAATAATCACAGATGAATTCAAATACTATTTTTTGAAATTGCTAGTATGGTATATCTTCAAGATGTCCAAGTAGATGTGTGTGTTTGTGTGTTTCTAGTTTGCTCTTTTTTTAAAAAAGTACTTTTTCTTATTTGAAATGAAACTGGAAGTTTTATGTCCTTTTTCACGTTGCTATATTCTTTATTATAAGTGGCTTTTAAGCTTTTCTAATCAACATACTTCTGTGGCTGAGAAACTGTGGCTGCCAGGTAGGAAGAAGAAAAAATCATGAACATCCAAGCAAAGCAGATGAGTCCTATTGCATGTCTTCCCTGCCAGTGAAGATCCAACTCCTCAAAGGCTGCTGGAATCTCCCAAGATTTTTTCCACTTCATCTGCCACTACATTCCTCTCTGGGAGATACCTCGGCATAGTTTGAAACAACAACTCTGCCCTCATGATGCACTTTTAACATTTTTTTTTAAGCTGATGAGACTACTTATAGTTATTAAATCTATCTGGGCATATTCCTAATGAATCTGTTAAAATTTCATGTCAATGCTGTTTTTGGTGTGTAAGTGTTATAAAGATTCTATCCATACTAAAAACAGATATTTTCTTCTTAGGAATATCAGTTGCAAAGAGTGGGGTATGTGATGGTTGAATCCAGCATTTGGAAAATTTTCCTTTTATTTTGTGTATATACTAAAACATATTCACTATTATTTTGGAAGGTCTTCTGGAACCTGGTGACTACATTATGGCAAGAAATGGTTCGATAGATGGGGCTATAAATCCTACTGGGAAATAACTGGGTTGGGATAGTCAAGAAGAATATAGACTACAACAAATAGGGTGTTAGGCATTGATCAGTGAGAGATGGAAGATGAACACTGTAAACTAGTGTGTTTTGTTGCCCCCACATGGTAAACGTTGCTGAACAAGAGTGCAGGTGATGGCAGAGGGAGTGGGGAGAAGGGAACAAGTTAAAGGACTATTGAGTTATCTCGAAAGGTCATTGTAACTTCATTTATGTAACTCTCAATGGTGTCTCCCTTATTCTCTCTTATTCTCACTCTAGTCTCTCATTTTTTACTCTTTTTTCACCCTCTTGTTCCTTCAACCCTAGAGCAACAGGCAAGTATTGTTTGAAAGGGAAACCAACATAATCAGAATGGATGGAGAGTGTGGTGACCTATTAAAACCCAGCTCTCCCTCCTTTTCCCTCCCTCTCACCCTACCGCCCTGCCCCTGGACTTCAGCAGGAAGGAAGGAGTGGCTCATTGAGTGCAATCAGTACCACAGTATTGCCTAACACTGATGTGCTTTTTCTCTCTCTTTTTTAGTTTGTTTAATTGTTGTCTTTATTTTTTTAGGTTTTTCTTCTAATTCAGTTTTCTTCTCCTTTCCTTTAACATCCTCATCTCTTCTCACTTGACTATTTCTCCTCCATTCTTCACCTCTTTCAGGTTTTTTTAAAGTTCTTGCCTATTTTCTTCTGTTCTCCTTTCTCAAAAGAGAAAGTATTTATCTTATAATTCCTTATAACCAAAATATTGAAAACTGAGACCTCAAGTGGCAGTATTTGCGGTGCACCTCCTTTCTTATTCCTGTAAACACAAGATGTTGCTGGAATACAGAGATTAAATATGTTAGCATGGTGTTTAACATATTGCTTAATAAATGGTTATGATAATACCCTAAAATAACTCCGTTAGGATTCTAAGAAATTGCACGTAAATTGTTCTCTTTTGGAAGGGAAAAATATCATGAAGAGACACTTAGCAAAAATTGAAAGAAATAATGCATCATAGTTTTCAGTTACTCATAGTAATATTTTATTTCAGGTTCTACATTATATAATATGTCATTTATGAGATGGTGGTAGATTTTTTTTCTTTTATTTTACCTTGAGTATCGTGGATTTGATGAGATGTGTGGAAACTGGTTTTGAATTGCCACATATTGATATAAGTTATATATTTTATTTTCCCTAGAGAAATCAATTCATTACTTTATTATCCAATATAATATTTTATTATTTTTCTGTTATCAAACTAAAATTATCTTAAGTCTTAAAATAAAAGAGTTAAGTTGTATGATACCTTAATATTGGTAACTTCCTGTGAACCAATTTATTTTTTCTGCAGATCTCTGTATCCTGATTTCTTTCTTATTTATGCAGTTCTTACTAGCTTCACCAGGAAAAGACTAATTGGTTTTAAACATGATTAACGCTAATTTATTTTTATCATTAGAAACATCTTTCAGTGTCAACATATAGTTAATATGGTTTAGTTATTTTACATGGAATTTTAGAAGGTTTCCATATTAAGTGATTATTTTGTATGTTTCAAATGTATCTGTTGGCTGATGTTCTTACCTACTCTGGCTTATTAAGTGTGCAACTCATTTGCAAATCAGTGTCAATAACTATATCCCTTTTCCTACATCTATAAGAAAGGCAAAAGTTGGCCAGTCACAATTCCCTGATTTACTTTACGTCTGTAGTAGGGGTGGGCAATTAGTAGATAACAGTTAACTGCCTAATGAAGATAAAAAATTATTGCATGAAAGGGAAACACATTAGAACATCATAAAATAGGAAATTCAAGAGATAATTATAAAAGTCTCACATTCTTTTCAGGTTATTTAGCCCTAGGATTTAAATATAGGTTTCATCCACTAAATTAATATTCTGATCAGCTTGGTGGCTGAAATTTTAGGTAATGTAACCACTGATCACTTTCACATTCCCTCTCATCTTATTACTCTAATACTGGGCAATAAGGGGAATTTAAAATTGAGACAGATGGCAGAGAGAGTTCACTGTGGTCCCATTTAGAGCTGACACTGAGTTACCTTTTTTGTCTGAGTCGTTGCATTTCTGATAAAATGATTTCTAAAGATAACTTCTACAGTGAAAGTATTTATAACCATTATGGAAGTTCTTAAACTAAAACTTTTTATTAATAAAGATGTAGAATGCTGTTTATTTAGCTATATAAATGCATATATACACATTCTTTGGTTTTGTTTTGTTAAATATAGTCATCTATTGCAATATTTGCTAGTATTTTCAAATACACATATCTGTTAAATGTCTACCAGTAAATGACATTATAAAAATTATTCATAGAAAAACTGTAGATTTTTAAACATGTTACTTTTTGAATACTAGGGCTTTGGTTCTTTTTAATTATGTTTTTCGTTTGGATTCCTAAATTAAAATTAAGCTGAATTTTTTCATAGGTATAGACTTTTTGTTATTCTTTCTCAGAATTCTTATAAATAGAATCTATAGATTTTTAGATAACAATGCTTTGTTTCATCCCTTAGCTTTGGTGACTAAGACTCTTTATTTTAAAATACACATATTTCCAATGTCTTTGCAAGAAGAACAGAAATGAAACATAGGAAGGAATGGCTGAAATGTAATAATTTCCATATATATGCAAGTACAAAATGGTGTTAAAATTTAACCTATGCAAATATCTTTATAAAAATTTTATTGAAAAACCTGTATTATTGTGGTTCTTTTAAATAGCTTACTGATTTGGGGGGGAATGAGGTTCTGTGATATGACCAACGATGCATCCCCACAGTCTTTCACTGTGATGTGATTGTCTTCCTTCTCCACGTCTCCCTAGCAGAGTCTCTCAGACTCACTCAATTTTATGTTTTGGAGAAGTTAAAGAATACCATGAATGATAATGAAATAAAAATAAAATGGGCTTCAATTTAGTTTTCTATAGCATATACGAATGGAAACCATGAAGCCCCCAAAATAAACTTTTGGCCTTCAGAGGCCAAAATATTACCAAATAGTGTATTGAGCTGGAAGAAGGGGGAGAGAGCAGTAGGTTCAAGATGCTAAAGTATACCCATAGTTTTTAAATCAGCTTGCCACAGAAGCAGAGATACCAGCGATACAAAGGCTGCAGTTAGTTAAGTAACAGGAGATAATGCAAGTACTAGGATATGGAAATGTATCACCTTTGGTGAAAACATTGTGGGTGATTTGTAGAACTTAACGGAAAAAATTATGATTATTATTTTCTTCCTCCCATGAGCTTCCTCATGAGCCAATTAAGAAATTCTGATTTAACCCTCAGAACTTCTTGGTTGCAGAGAAAGACTCCAGGAAGGTGGTTGTACAATAGGTGAGAAACAAAGTACTAGCTTCTTGTAGTCGCCAAGTTGGCTTTCTCTCTTGGACTCCCTGTCCATCTTCAGAAGTGAGAAACTGTGTTCTCTATGCTTTCTCTTTAAATATAACACACACATACACACACACACACACACACATTATATATGTGACTGTCTGTGAAATGCACATGAAAATATTAACTACCAGAACATATGTGTAAATTCAAATTGTAAGCAGCTTAACACGGTTCAACTTTTACAGTAAATAGCCACATAAAAAAACAAATGCTTTGATGTATGCAGTCTTATTTCACTGGATAAGTGCCTTTTAAAGTTAAGGAGACTGTGAGGTGAAGATTGGCTCAGTGAATAAAGACATAAAATTGTGGAGTTTTTCCCTCTAATGAAAATAAAACTTTTTAATTCCCATATTCCTTCTTTTCAAATGTTTGTTCCTTTGATGTTGTCCCAAGATTATCTCTTCTAATCATGTTTGTAAAAATATCAGTATTAAGGTTTTATGACCTTGGGTCATTTCTGAATACTCTGAATTACCTATTTAAATTACTCCATGTTGGAATTTAAGGTCACTTTTTTTTTGCATTTAGTTACTTAACCAAATGCATACCTTTCAGCTTATATTTCTTTATATTTGAACCGTAGGTAATTCTGTGTTTCTTTCTATTCAGTAAATGAACGATTGTGGAAGAGCAAAATTAGGATATCTCCAAATATACTATAGTTTAATACTGTAAGACTTTATCATCAGTATTATGTGAAAAAAATAAATTCAGGTGAAGGTGAAGTTTGTAGATTGGTACTCAAATTTAGTAGTTCTAGGATCTTGAAAGATATTGTGTATCAAAATTCATTACTTCGGAAATGTTTTTAAATGTTTTAGTAATGCAGGGGAACAGAGCACTATAATAAATATCTCAGCACCAAAAAATTTGGCAAAAACAGTGTCATTAGCCTCAGGGTGATGGGTTGTATATGGAATTAAGTCTCTTCAGTGCTTTTAAAAAGAGCAGAAGAACGTTTGGGTATAGTGCGACATATCATCAGACATTCATATAGGCACACTTCACGTCTCTGAAATTTCCTTTATGAAGAGGTATCATTTATACATTACAAACTGTTAGTAAGAGCCAGTGTATACACAGGAGCGTGTGTAATTGTTAATGAATGAATCTGTTACTTTGTCTTCTGAAGGATAATAACTTTGAAAATCTTTTAAGAATGTCCTATCTTCCTGCTTGTATGTGTAGAGATGTTTTCTTGTAACTCCAAATACAGTTGTGACAAAGGTAAAGAAGGTCTAATTTGATAGGCTTACATTCTTACCTTTATGTTTATTTTTTAACTTTGCCTACTTGGGACCATAGAGTAGAGATTCTTTTCATATGTTGGTCAAATAATTCACCAGCTATTGTTTCGAAATCAGATAGGCTAGACAAAGTCCTAAAGGGGTCAGAGACAACTTCTTCCCTCTATGTACAAAGAGGAAAGGAAGAGTGTCACCTCTTCAGCACCAACCCCGAAGTCTTTTGTGCATCTAATCTGGGCAACCCATTATCCAAGGGCCTGCCCACTTATGTTGTGTTAACCCAAGAACCCCTGGTATCCTCTTCAGCCTGATCAAAGCAATTACAAGCCCCATCTACAAGAAAGCAGAGCCTCTGGCTTTTAACTCTTGGGATACCTTAAAAACTTTCTTGGACAATTTTAATCCTGTTTGTCTTGGACAGTTTTAATCCTGTTTGTGTTGTATATAAAATGCATTTCAGTGTCCAAGTTGGGGATTACATTTAACTAGTAAGACTTGCCATTGCTTAGGGACACTGACTTTTGCTACCTGGACAATCAGGAAGGTTATATTAGTAGTTCAGCATATGTGAAAAGCAGATTATCTTTAATAATAAGGCATATTTTGTGTAAGATGTATAAGTGGGTTTTTAAAGGTTCATTCCAATCCATGAGCTTAATGTGAATGAAATATTCTATTAAAATATTGAGAAAGAGAAACTTGGACTATGTACAACCACTACAAAATATTTTTCTAGAAGAAAACTTTCCCAACAGTGTTTATATAATAATAAAGCAGAATCTTTCTATGACAAATAGCAACTATATCCACCGTTATATTCCTTGTCATAAATCACTGTGACTTTAGGTCTTAAGTATCCAGTATATAAATACTGGTTTTTTTTCAAATATTCATTTATAAGAAAGTTTATTTGGTAATTTGAGGGAAACAATGTCTATTATAGCTTTAGTATCAAGTATATTACATTTACAGAAAAATTTAAAACTACATCTTGGTTTTACATACAAAAGTAAACTCCCTTTGGAGTTTTAAGGCACTTTTTTGTTTCTGAAACATTTACATTTTCATGTCACCATATCGTTTCACTAGTTGAGTTATCAACAAATACTGATTAAGTCTCTGCCATTTGTAAGGTATTGATTGCAGGTATATCCAGTCAAATAAGACTCAGTTTTTATCCTTAAAAAAAAAAAACCCTCAAAAAGTTTTGTGAGGGTAGATGAAGGGGGGGGTGAGGAAAAATATATAACTTTAATAAGAGGCAGTGCATGAAAAAAATGCCACTGGAGAGATACAAACAGTGTATCATGAGATCACATGAGGAAAATAAGGTTCTAGCTGTAAGAGGCTTTATGATGGTGCTGCATTTAATAAGTGCCATTATGGATACATAAGATTTTGTAGGTGGGAGAAAAATTGCAAGTAGAAGGAAGAACGCTTTTGCAAGGATATAGCTGAGGAGAAAAGCACAGTGTTCGAGGGGAACATGATGCTAACTTCACCAACTCTTCCACCCATACTGAGCTACCGAAAGTTGCTCAAACTGGTTTTACCTTGTCTCACGGCTTCCTTCACTCCCTCAATCTCCACATCACCTTCACGTATCCAATTCCTAAGAAATTCAGCTTAGACTAATAGGAAACCTTCCCTGAACCCTCAAGAATGGGTTAGATGCCCCTTTGGGAGGCTCCCATTTCACCCTGTATCCATTCTATTGACGCACTTATCTTAATTTATTGTAAATGTTCATTGACCTGCTCATCTCTTGCCTGTTCATTATGCTTTTTAATGAGTCACAGGTTGCACTGCAAGTACCATTGTATCCATAATACATAGAAGGCACACAATAAATACTTAGTGATTCTATAAGTTATAATATCTAATCTTAAAAACATATTAAAATATTCTAGACATGAGCAAGTCACTGCCTTCAAGACAGTCATTGTCTTGTACAGCTGTTCTTAAAATGTGGTTCCCAGACCTGTAGCATCAGCATCATTTGGGAACTTGTGAAAAAAAAATGTAAATTCTAGGGCCCCACCTCAGACCTACTGGATCAAAAACTCTGGGGTTTCCAGGAGATTCTAACACATTCTGAAGTTTAAGAACCACATTAAAGAAAAATAATATGAGACAGCTATGGCCATATTGGCAAAGGACCTATTTGAGGAACTGATTGTTTAGTTAGGCCTTTGGAGAGCTTTTCAAAGGTTTTGAGGGGAAGAACACTTCTATACTGTAGCAGTATTTTGGAGCTGCAAAAGATCAGAGTAGAAAGAGCCGTTGGGACTCTGTTTTAAGTCTAACAGTCGGGTATCCAAGCCAGAAGTGAGGCAGTGAGAGGAAGTATTAATTGCTAGAATCTATTCTTTAGGATACATGTGGATTAAAAAGAGGGGGAACTGTCAAAGGTGACTCCATACTCAAAACTTGAGAGGATGATAGGGGACTTTTTGTTATTGCTGTTGAATGAGAACAGGGAGCTAAGTTTGGTTTTTAAAGTGTTGCATTCATTTGAACTACCACTACTACAATGTTTGTAATCTTGGCCAAGAAAACTTAATCTCTTTTTGCTTCAGTTTCTTCACATGTAAAATGGGTTTAATAGTTTACTTCCTAGGGCTGTCCTAAGAATGAAAATATAAGTAAAAGGAATGTAATACAGATCGGAAGAATCTAGCATAGTGAATTACTGGTGCTTGATTATTCAGTAGCTATTAGTATGGATGAACTGAACTGTTGGAAATATGTCACGAGTTCTTGATAGGGAGCAGGGATGGTTAGAAAGATTTGGGATTCATGCAGCAAGTTGTTAGTGGAAGCTCTGGGAAGAGAAGAAATTATTGTAAGAAGACAGCATGAAATATTAGGGGTAGAACACTTAGCCTAGAGGAAATACCTGCATTTATTGGTTGTAAGGAGGAAGAAAAGATGGAGGACAAGTAATCAGAGATGTACCAGGACCACATCCTTTTACTAAAGCTCATCTGTTGTCGTCTATTTGCAATTTCCTACCCATTCTGCGTATTAGAGTTGTAATGTATTGTGATTTTGGAAGTCTAATCTAATCCTTTAGCCTGTGCAAGAATATTTAAATGTCTCTTTTGGTGTTGAGTTCACTTTTTCACAAGTCAGCCAATTCCTTTCTGGATGTCTTTGATTATTAAAATGTTTTTCTTCATATGTATCCCAAACCCATTATCTCTTAAAGTTTTGTACCTTATTTAATTCCTTCCTATGTTAGGATCCCATTAGGCTCCCTTCTTCCTTCTTTCAAAGCTCCCTGTATCTCCTTGTACAGGAAGACTTTCATTGCACCCAATGTAAAGAATACTTTACAGTCATTTTTCATATTACTGTTGTATCTTCACATGGCTTTTAATTCAGGTCTATCACACTTAATACTTTAAAATCATAGCCAGAAACTCAAATGAGGAAATGGAAAACTAATCTTGAAAATGGTTAACATGCATTGATATATTTTAACCTATTTTGACGTGTATGTACCGTTACATTTAGCTCCGAACACGGGGCTCCCAAATTTCTTGAAGTTGTAACCCGTGTACTTGCCTCGTTTCATCATACCATCTACTCATGTCCCCCTATAATCTGTCAACCATAAATATCTCAATAACAGTTAAAGAGAAATAAATTTATTTCAATAATTCATTACACTTAATTATATGTTCGAAGATATGTGAAGGTATCACAGAACCAGAGCTGAGAATTATTTTTCCTGGATCTCTAAGACCATGCCATGTTTGCCCTTGAATAGAACGTGGTACAACCCAATAAATGGGGACAGTTGTTAAGAATAATATGCAGTAGAAAAGATAGAAAGTAATGAAGAAATGATCCAAGTCAGGCAGCTTGAGAAAGGACTAAGGAAAAAAGGATTATTCGCATGAGAGGCATGTTGTCTGGTTTCTGTTTATATGTATACAAGTACTGGGATGAGACTGATATAGCTAAAACCTACCTGTTATTAAGGAAAATGTTAGACATAGGCTCGGATTACTCAGCCAGATTCATTCCTATTCAATAATTTCCACATGAACCTGAGTTAACACTTAAGTGAGGTATCTACTGAAATCATTCATTGAATAAAAAAAACAACAGATAATGTAGTTCTTGACTTATTGTGCACAGTTGAATAATAATTTTGTTTTTCTTTTGATAATTATATAAAAGTATAATGCACAGAGCAGATGTCATTTCCCCCTCACCACCTTTTACTGTTTTAAATAGTGTTATCTTTCTGGTTCTGTTCTTTTTTGTGGGAATTTTCCATCCATAACAAACAGTCCTACCTAGATACTTCATAAAATTCATGATTTTCTAACTGGAATATTACTATTCATACACTAGGTCCATTTATTTTATTGATTTTATTGTTTATAAAAATAACATGTTTATTGCCAAAAGTTCAGGAAATAAAATAAAGAAGAATATATATTGTAGTCTGTACTCCCCTTTAATGTAACCATTGTTAATGGTGTTGTATAGCTTTCTGTGTTTTCTATATTTATATAAAATTTTTTACAAAAGTAGAATTGAAGTACATTAGCTATTTTTAAACTTTTTTCTACACAATTTTTATACCCCATGCTAATGGGCATTTATATAATGTACAGTTTTTCATTGGTTTAAACAGTACTGCAACACACATGTTGCACATTTATCTCTGTGCTCTTATCCAATCATTTTCTTTTGGCAGTGAAAGTAGAATTTGGGAGTCAAAGATAAATACTTCATATGGGTCACTTTTTTAAAGACATTGCTAATCTTATGTTAGTGAGTGTGGGAAGGCTGATTAAAAAGTAGTAAAGTTATATAATTTTCTGCCATTAAGTAACATTCAGCTATAAAATTTAAGAGTAACCAAATTATTACTTTCTCTTCAAAAAACAATTTCACTTTCTCATGGAGAAACAATTCTGGTTTTTGGAATTGTGTATTCAAAAAGAGCATAGAGAAACTGTGAAAAAGCAGGATGAATCAAATTACACCGCACGTTACACTAGAAAACACCATCTAGCCCTAAAATTTTCAACTAGTCACAATGATTATGTCATACAAGAAAATGGAAAGAAATTGGTGGGTAGAAATCAATGTGTAATTCGTTGTCAAGAGTAGAAGGGCTAAAAGAAGGGTACAGTCATCATATTGACTGCTTTAGTATAGTTAGCAATTATTTGAATAAATAAAGTAAATGATAAAAAGTGGTTATACTCTTTGTATAAACAGTATGTTTTCTCCCTCCAAACCTGGAACTCAGAAATCTGCTCGCATATTTTTTGGCGAGCAAAATGAATACTTGGATGTGAACTACCTTTGCTTTGACTCTTGGCTCTTAGAAATGGCTGTAGGGACACTACTTAGCTATCAGAAGAATCAGAATCAAAGTCATGTACCTTTGGGGACATAATAATCTCCACTTACATAGAATGGGAGACATTTGACCAGTTCCATTACTGTAGCTGATCCACATTAATGTGATTTTTCAAAAAACTGGCAGCCTCTTATTCGTGGTAGGCAAGTATCATAATGATCATTTTGATTCATATCTGAGACCCCTGAGGTTTTAAGTATTATAAAGTCTTGCTTCTTTTTTGTCCTAACTCTTTCTCTTCACCATCACTCAATTCAGCTATAGTAGAGGTTATAGTTTACATGAATGGTCACTCATATAAACTAAAGTCTCCCATTATCCTACAGTGGCTGTAGTCCAGAGTACCTCTGCATCATAGTCTCTGGGTTCTGTGCTGCTTTTGATGGAAGTGCTCATTCTTTACAGTTTGAGCATTATTTTCCAGGCAAAAACATGAATAATAGGCAAAGGCACCCATTCCCTTTCATTTAGGTACCTAGGAAGAAACTAGATCACTGTTCAGACCATTTGCTAAGTCCTGCTTGCAATCCAGGATAAATTTTGACCCAATGTATTTATATAAAACACCCTGGAAAATTCTAATCCATTAGTGTTGGAATAAAAGGTTATTCTCTCTTTTAAATGTGAAGTGTATTTTTTAAACCTTGGAATAATAGATATTTTTATGTGTTTCTTTAAAGCATACTTCTAGGATTTCAGATAACTGCATAACCAGCATGTCTTAAAAGCGAAGTAACAAAAATTATTCTGCGTTCAAAAATTTAAAAGGATGATAAGTAATTTAACATGGATAACAGTAGAGCCAGGTTTCAGGACATTTATCAAGTATTTCTGTTTAATTATACAATATGTTTTGAGGTGATATTCAAATAGAATGGCTTCATTAAATTTAGCACATTATATTTTAAGTTTATAGGGTCTTTTGGAACACATTTCCAATAGCTGCTGCATTAGAGTAGCATTACCTTGTCGTTTCTTAATCTATCTTTATATCGTGGTTAAAGGTTTATTTTATTGATGCTGTCTTCCCCACTCAGAATGTTTCCTTGGTGTGTCACTACCAGCTACTGGTAGTATAATGTCAGTCTAACTTAGGGACACTTATCTCTAAAAGATGGTGATGAGAAAGCATGTGGTGTAGTTCTTAAGCTCAGGACATTGCCAAATCCTTGTTTCAGGCATGCAGTTTTTTAAATTGTACTTGTGAACAAAGCTTGGATCTAGACCTTGTGCAGCATTAATGATGACATAATTTCTTTAAATTCTAAATTACTCCATTGGTAGGATACCATTTTAGTCTCTGCTTTGACTGGTAAATGTCCATTATGTTATCTCATAATGATATGGACTCTAAATGCAATAACATGGTTAATCAACTCAAAAGTAAAATTTCTTTCTTGAGTTTATATCTCCTGAAAATTGATAGGATGGTACACCAATTATGTGATTTTCTCTTTTTTTTCTTACTAATCTTATTAAAGGGGGAGAACATTAAATCTTTGAATACTGTACCTCAATTTTATTGTAATGATTTTGCTGGTTACCAGGTGGGGTGGCAGTTGAAAAATTTGGTGAATGCACTACGAGAGGACCCGAGTGGTGTTATCTTAACTTTGAAAAAGCGACCTCAGAGCATGCTTACCTCAGCACCAGCTTTACTGAAAAATATGAGATGGAAGCCCCTTGCTCTGCAGGTAATGAAGCTTAATCATAAGTCATACACCATCATTTTAGCCATAGATTATCTCAGTAATGCTTCTTTATTGTGCCTCATCTCAGCAGCATATGGATAAATCTTGTATGCTTTTGAAAATTTGTTCATGAAATGATCTCTTCACAGCTTATCCTAATAGGCTTAATTGTGATGTAATCTCAAAGTTACTATAATTAAAACCCAAATGATAAAGAACTCTGCCTTAATTTGTAAACATTTAAAGCATAATTCCAAAAAACCACAAGTTCTTTGAAGCCAAAATGTGGATAGAAATGAAAGTGAGAGGTTTCACTTTGTGATACAATCTTCTATTTAAAAGTTTTACCCGCATATAATTCTTGAGGAAACTAGATGATAGTTTATAGAATTTTTTTAAAACAGGTCATGAGATAAAAATAGTTGTTTATAAACAGTAGGTAAAGGAACTTTTAGATAGTAATTAAAATGTATCTATTACATTCTTCCTGACAGATCATTTTTCTCTTTTCTACCACGTACAGAGGCAAAAATAGGGAAATTGATGCATTAGAATTTCTGCATTTTTCTTCAATGTGAAACATCACTCCAAAACATTACTCTGGATGTCAGTAAATTACATTCATTAAGAACCAGAGGTATCTAGGAAGTTATAAAAATATTATTCTGATTGATAAAGACAAGGAAGTAAGACATTTTCTTCCATTTCAGTCAGGCTATACTCTTTAAACGTATCATAGAAGAAATTCTTGTTCTTCACAAGACCTGCACTTTTAAAATAGAAGACCATCACCTTCCATAGAAGGTTAATTTTTAAAAATTAAATTTGCCCATTGAAATAGAACATTGCCTGTTGTTCAGATTAAAAAGAAAAGCAATAAATGAAAATGCCATTGTTATCACTGCTATGTAAATTGTTGTTCTGTATTAGTACCTACACCATTCTTAGACTTTTTTCCCTAAAATCCTAAATTCTTCATTACATATGAATGGCCTTATAGATTATAATGATTTCTCATTGTTTAAAACTTTCCTACTTCTTGGCCTCAAAGTTACATTATACTTAAATAACATAAAAACATATAAAATATACTGACATTAAGGTCTTTAAATTTTTAATGTGAATCTTTCTATTTTTCAAATATACGTAAAACTATATTTTAAAACTATATTAATATGTCCAAATGCATTTGACTTGCAGTATATGTGTATTATCAAAGATTTTTGATGATCATTAAAGTTGAGAGATCAGTGTTTGACTCATTAATTCGTAGATTAGCAGATCAGACCTTCCCATCACATCATTTTATTTTCTCGCTGCATTATAAGTTGCTTTGTTGTTCCACTCTGTAGTTTTCTATTGACATGTCTTCCCCAAAGATCCTTCTTCAGAGTCCGAGAGGTGGGAACCCTGAAGAAGAGACCCCTTTCAGCCATTAGGTTTCCTTCTCTATATGTGTGGTTAAATTTAACAACTTCTCTCTAGTACCTTCTGTTTCATGGTGAACACCCAAAAGACACTAGTTTCTTTTTGATCCGTGAACTCTATTTGAGGGAATATCTCTAGAAAATAAATTGGTGATTTGGTCCTCTTTTAGATTCCCTTCCACAAGCACAAACTGGAGAATTAAGGTAATGACAATATCTAGTTAAGAATCACTTTTATAGAAAATGCTGAAATAATTGAAAGACCTACATTTTTTTTGGCTACACCTACATTTGGTGTGTGTATTCAAAGCTAGAGAACAAAGACTTTAATTTTTTAAATTACTCTACATCATTCCTTAATTATAATTATAATAGATGTTTAAGGCACTGTTTCTAGTTTCATTCCTAAATGCCAAGAAATGTGCCTCATCAGATCACTAATTATATTTATTCCTCATTGCCTATTCAGTTACTCTGAGTATATTTGTAAATTTACTTTTTCGGAATGCTGAAATCAGAAAAAAAGAAAATCAGCATTTACGTAAGTGCTTATATGTATTGACATTTTTGTAAATTTGTTATTTCAACTGAATTTAGTTCACCTAAACTGTATTGTCCAAGTTCAACGCCTTATAGATAAACAATACTATTAGTGGGGGTAGGGGAGGACCCTGCTTTCAACTTCTTTGAAAATTGACTTTTTACAGAGCAGAAGGAAGAGTATTAGTTTTAATTAAATACTTTCAAGTGGTGGTAAAACAAAGTCTTAGGAGTAAAGACAATAGATAAGTGCTCTAGCATACCACACCACCAGCACCAAATCTCCCTGGAATCTATTTTGAAGACCTGAAATTGTACCATTACAGAGTTTGTTTTTTATCTTAAGCCTTGGCTTGTGCTAAAATGCAAAAAGGAACCAGAAGCATAATGGAAACTATGTGGTCAGAATTTTTAGAGGATGTATACAACCAAAGATGGACAAAACTTGAGGGTTCGCTTCCAGAAAATCAAAAAATAGAAATAGTGGGATGAGAAGGTCTTGCAGGCAATTCTGGATTCTTTGTGACCTTGCCTGAAGCCACATATTTTTCCTAGTGGCTAAGAAAGGACCTGGGAGGTGAAACATGAGTGCTTAATGTAGCAACAGTCCTCTGTGCAGACATAAGTACCATTCTTACTGTATTCCTGCTTCTGGTATGTGTATGAATACGTTGGAGCTAAAATGCCCATTAACTCACCTAAATATGAATTTTCAGTGTTCGAACCTGAAGAATTGGACATTAGAATATTCCTTTTTTCATAGGCTATACCAATAGTCTACTAAGAATTATTTAAAATAGAGTTTACAAAAAGAAACAATCTGTGGCATTTATTTAACCTCAATATGTCTATTTTATCTTTTTCTTATACAATACCAGGCTTAGCATTTTCAGATAAAATATGGCAAAGTTTGTATAATGGGGAGGTAGATGCTAACACATGCCGCTAAAAAAAAAGAACAACTTCATTCTAACAAAGGAATAATTATTTTTTAAATTAATAAGGAAATAATTTGTACCTATACAACTAAAACATAACCTTATCTACCCTAAGGTAGAAGATTTTTGAGGAATATCACATGTTTTAATGGAAGTTCTAGAGTGAATAGTAGCTTCTATTATTAACTGCAATGGTAAATTTTAATTTGGATTTTCTTTTGAAAATCATTCATGGAATTATAGCCAAATAAGCAAAAGCATACAATTCAACTTCACGCTCACAGAGCAATTTCATTAGTACATTTCATGAAATTTAGCAGCTCTTTTGTTTAATTCCTGACTTCTCAGACATTTTGCAATAGAACTGAAAGTCTTAAAGCTACTTTAGTCAAATACTACAAGCAGATTTAATCTGGATTTGAATTCTGTTGTCATCGGCACCCATTCATATATAGTAGAGATGTTTTACCTGAGGTAGAATCTTTATTCTAAGAAAGCAAACTAGCAATTCCTTGCTTTCTGAGAACTGTTTTTAAAACACGTCCGTAGTAGCACCCTCTACTAATGTCCTGGATTTTGGTAAGCATGGTGATTGCTTATGGTCAAGTTCTTCCAATTCGATGACACAAATCCCGGGGAATTATGGATAGACCTCAATGTATATTTTTTTGATGTTTGTGGTTTTAAATTAGTGTGCATAGGTCACCAGCTTGCACAGGTGGTGTCATTTTCTTCTTACAAGAGATGTATGGGAGAATTAGCTGGACACTGGCAAGAATGTTGATTGAAATCATCACTGGAAATCAACAATTTTTAAAAACATTTAGGAACCCAGCTTTTTTTTTTTTTTGGTGAGAATGCATCTCAAAAATAATCACTAAAATCAATGCTGGAATTCGATATACTGATATAGGCTTCATTAAACACATTTTTAACATAAAATGATATAAAGCTGTATCACTAGAATTGCTCCTAAACTGTTCTAATCCATAAGTCTCTTAAATCGATGTGATAGTTTCTTGTGTGGTTTTTGTTCTTTTCACTTTAAATTTTATTGCTTAGCATTACTTTGATGCCATTTTTACAGGATATTTAAATTAAATAAATTTGAGCAGAAAAAGAAATGGAAAGCAAATAGTCATAGGAGTCAATTTTGTCTTTCAACTGGTGTAACGACTGAAGAACATTAATTGATTGTTACATTTCAACTACATACAGATATGAATGGTTAAAGTCATTCTGTAAAAATAAAAATGTAAGCAATAATAAAATTTATTTTAATATCAAAGTTATAGGTTGGGGTGACTGAAAAAAACATTGGTAGCAAAGTTTATATGTTTCTGAGAGTTTTGTTTTAAAAGCATGTTTTGAAGAGGAAGACAACTAATATTAGATATGACACGAGAAGAAAATAAGTTTTAACTAAAAATGTAACGTGCTGACTGGGAGGCAGAAACAATTATATGTTTTACATGCTCAAATTAGTAAATAGCTGCAAGCAATTGTCACATAACATTTTTGTTCACCAGTGTTTAAGCAAATTAATTGAAGGATCTAAATCACATTTGTGTTTTTCAACCAAATGCTTTCAAAATGTTAACACTGAAAAAAAAAATGTTAACACTGACTACAAATAATCACCTAAAATGAAAAATTATTTTTAGTTTCTTTATTCTTTTTTTTTTTTTTTTTTTTTTTTTTTTTTTTTTTTTTTTTTTTTTTTTTTTTTTTGCGGTATGCGGGCCTCTCACTGCTGTGGCCTCTCCCGCCGCGGAGCACAGGCTCCGGACGCGCAGGCCTAGCGGCCATGGCTCACGGGCTTAGTTGCTCCGCGGCATGTGGGATCTTCCCGGACCAGGGCACGAACCCGTGACCCCTGCATCGGCAGGCGGACTCTCAACCACTGCGCCACCAGGGAAGCCCAGTTTCTTTATTCTTTAGCTCCCTATTCTTTCTTTAGTTAATTTCCTAAAAATGATGCTTACTGTAAATTGAAAAAATTGCAAGTCCAGTTTTAATGTTGCAGTATCAACTATGCCAATAAGAGTGGACAGCAATAAATATACTAGTGGTAGTTTCAGTACAATGTGCAAATTTTGATGATTAATTGGAAAAAGCCATTTTGTAGTGTGACTCTAAAGTCTATATTAGTTGTACATTGTGTAACTACATACTTACTTTTAGGCCCATATATCTATTTTTAGCTTATATAGATATAGCTTCCTGATCAAATATATGCTTGGAAAAAATGTTTATTTTCTTTGTAGTCTGATAGGAAAGGGAAGATTACATGCTTAAAAAAGAAGACTCAAATCTTTTGTATGTATAACTTTGGATTCTAGAAAAAGCTGTGAAAAAACTGAGTGGGAGAATTTTGAATACAAGTGTTTCTCTTGCTTAAGCTCTTTTCAAATAATTTACTACTTAAGAAAAGCTTGCCCAGGAAAAATTATGCCCAATAATTTTCCAAATTAGATCTAACATTCTTTACATGATCAAGAAATTTACAAGATTATATGCAACTTCTTGCCTCCCAAAATCCAGAATACATTTTCTCTGGAGCATTTGTTTAGATGACTCAGAGTTGCTAACATAAAACAATATTTTGGTACTTGTATTGGGAATTATAATAAAAACGTGTTTGAACTGAATAAGGACTTGTGTGAATGTTCTGTGCTAGAATAATGGGATATTGTGATCCATTTGAGTCTGTGCTTATTCCCAAGAGTGAATAAAATAAATGGCCAGGTTTTATACTTGATGTAATCATTCATATTTCAATGAGTATTTTCCCCCTGGAGGACAAAGCAAACTCTTTGTGATATTTGCATTAGTGAATTTTAGAGATAACTACATAATGTGTAATGCACTGTTTTAATCTTCAACATGGGGGCTGTCTTTATGTCATTGGTTTCATTCAAGACTTTATATAGCTCTATGAAAGCTGGGTCACTTACCAGATAGAGGGACAACTAAATTAAGATACACTTGCCAAGAGTTGTTAAAATGCAAAATGTTTAAAATAAAACCTTTAACATCAGATGTAGTTTTTAAAGTATAGACGTTCTTTTCTCATAGTCTTTAAAACCGTAGTGTTTTCAGAGGTACATTAATACCTTCCAGGTGTGCTCAGTTACCTTAAAGATGTTAGAATCGGGGACACAAGGAAAAGACCTGAGCCATCAGAGGATTTAACGTGAGATTTCAGTGATCCCTTTCCAAAGCTGAAAATTTTATTTTATAATAATCACCGTCTCCCAATGATGTTTAAACTGGATGAGTAGGATATTATCACTATAGTGAGTCATCACTCATGATTCAGAGGAAGGTTTGTGCCTTACCATATTGTGGGATATAATTTGAAGGTATTTATATAGTTTAAACGGACAATATGAAAAATGTATGTGTACGTAACCTAATAAATTTCTGAGTCCTGTTCACAGTAGTAAGTTATCATTAATTGACGTAAGGTTATAAATGTATATTTGAAGAGATGCATATGATCATTTTATTTAGGATTTGGATATTTTAAGAGATGCATGCCAGTGCCCCTAAAATCTATCATAGATTTATTTTAGAAGAGTAACAACATATGTGCAAAACATGTCCTCCCTTTTGGAGCCTCATTGAATCTGAAAGGAAAACTTTATGTCAGTAGGACCATTTAGATATGAAAAATAAATTTTATGGCAAGGTCTTTCCAGGAAATAAATCCTCTTGGGTAGAATCCCAAATGGATCCATATCATACTTGATTGCATACCGTAGTGGATCAAGTTATACTGAAGCTTCATGCTTACTTGAGTAAGAAGATGCAGTCTTAAAATACCCTTGTATTTTATCCATAAGTGATGATAGCTCTTAATTCTCTTCCTGTGCAGATTTTACCAGTTAAGAGAAAGAATCAAAAGGCAAAGTGGTAAAATAAAAAAATATTACCCTTTAATTCTATTTTTTGTCCTTATATTGGAACTTCTTTATAGTACAACAGTAACTACTTTTTTTATACTATGTTATGAAGAAATGCTTAAAACTAAATGTTACCAAGGTAGGAAGAACTATTCTTCTGCACTATTATACTTACATATTTAGGTATTTTTTCCGAAACGAAGGCATATGTCTATTAAATTTTGAATTAAACGCTGAGAGAACTTTTTTGATTTGAGGGAGGCTGTATTTGTCACTTTTTGTGTATTTTCACATACTTGTTGGTTATCGGTAATAGGTGTAATTTTAATGGCACTTGTTACAACTAGGAATTTCTCACTGATAATTTCAGCTAATAACATCATTTATTCTGTGCTTGATTTAGTCACAGTTTGCCTGTCTTTCTAATATTCTTTAATGCCTTCTTCATTCTTGTAGTCATTTAATTTTGTACCCTTTCAATTCTTGTCCAAAGTTAGAACATTTTTAAGACATTATAATTTTAAATTATCACAAATTTCCTTTGGGGTTAAATAGCTATTTCCATTTTCCCATGAAGCTTCTATTTAACCATATTTTATTTTTCCATTGCTTAATGTCTTTTTTTAGATGAGATTCTCAAGAATAATGTTTACTTTTTAGCTTGGATTAGCTTGACAAAAATAGTACAATTAGTAGACAAAAATACAATGAATATTAGTATTTACCGTGTGTTTTACTTAGTACAAGGCATACTTGATTAGCCAGATGATATCTGCATGATAAACCAGTTTAAATGTTTTCTATGATTTACCAGTTAATAAAATAACTAGCCAGTAAGAATTAAACAACAGGATTGACTAATTTCTTCTTTCTCTGAAAGAAGTTGTTTTTTTCAACCGCTTCAATTAATTGAACCAGCTGGCACAATCAAACCTGTTATCTGTTTAAGCCTAAGAGTCTTTTTCTTCTACGTTTTTGCTAATTTAACTAACTGTGTTAACTGAGGACATTAATAGCAGCTCCGTGTTGAAAACAGAAACCTAGAGAAAATATCAATTTGAAGGAAGTTGACAAAGCTAATATTTAAATTTCCTGGAAGGGGAAGGAACAAGTACCCTAAATAGACAATCCTGGTAATAGTCTAGGCAGAATAAAATATTTTGTTGGTCCTTACCTCACACTTCAGAGGTATTTAAAATATACTTGTAATCATTGACTACTACTTCTCCTTTTTTCCTTTTTTCCTTCCTTCCTTCCTTCCTTCCTTCCTTCCTTCCTTCCTTCCTTCCTTCCTTCCTCTTTGTTTGGGGAGGACAGGGATAGGTACTAACCAGGAGAAATTACCTGTAGTCCTCCAGGTGGTAAAATAAAAGGAGAGAAGTCTTCAAAACAGAAATAGTGACCTTAGAAAAGAAGAAAGAGAATAAAAATTTGTTAGATTATTTTTTTTAATGCTTGTGTTTTTAGAACTTGTTTTTAAGTTCACTTGTAATGTTAGGATATTTTAAAATAAGTGCATATTAGAACATTTTAAAAGCATACTGAGTATAAGGTTTTCTCTCACAGTGCATCTGTTATAGAAAGTTTTGGCAAGTAATGTACTGTGTAATGAATGTTTTCTTTACATTTCTATAATGATTAAATTTTGGTTAGACTTGTTCTTTAATGTCATTTGTATTTAATACCAAGATGTCCTGACAGAGAGGAAACAATGATAAACAGAGTCACATCACAGATCACACTTGATCTAAAGGTCCTATCAAACCTCATAAATACACTACCATGTGTAAAATAGATAGCTAGTGGGAACCTGCTGTATAGTACAGGGAGCTCAGCTCGGTGCTCCGTGACGACCTAGATGGGTGAGATGGAGGGGGAGTGGGAGGGAGGCCCAAGAGGGAGGAGATATAGGTATACATATAGCTGATTGACTTCAATGTACAACAGAAACTAACACAACATTGTAAAGCAATTTTACTCCAGTTAAAAAAAAAAGGTCCTATCATTCAAAGATCTGTTGTAGAGGCATGAAATACATCCTTAGAAAGCATATAATTCTTTATTTCCTCAGGCTTCATGGTGTTCATCTGTACAGGTAACTCCCGATTACCTATATAAATTTCAGGATTTCCCATTGCCAAACTTTTTGTTTCTAAAAGACACGCATGGTTTAACTGGATGCTATTCCAAATCAGCATAGTTAAACATAATAGTCCTTACTGTGTACTTTCAAAATATATCAAAATTCCTCAACATGTAGACTTCCTGACTATTTTTTTTACATCATAGAAGATAAAATATTGTAGAGTCCCAAAATAAATTATCAATTATTTTTCCCTTCTCTCTCTCTTTCTTTAATTTCTATTTCACATAGATTAAAACTTAACCGTCATTTTGGCAGGATGTGTGATTTCAAGCTATTAAGGTGAGCTGTGTAAAAAGGAAGGTCAAAAACCATGAACTGAGTCATAAACTATGTAGCCTACCCCAGTGACCTACATTGTACATTGTATTTATGCTTGGATTTTTGAACAAATTTTGTTTATCTGTACAAAAGTATTGTCACAATATATAATAGTTGTACTATGCCATTTTTTGAGTGTCCAGCAATACGTGTTAAAGTAATAGAACTATGGGTCTATATAGATATGATAAAAAGTGTTTTCATACTGGCTAAAATGGCAGCATCTTGTCATGTGAAGATACAGTTCATTTTGTGATCGTTATTTTTGTTTGCGATTGCATTAAAGTTCTTATTTTTTAATATGTTATTGTATATGTAGCTAAGCAGTAAGATCTGTAAGATAAACATGAAAATTTGTGAATTTTAGTTTCACTTTAGAATAATTTCTTGAACCACAATATCATTTCCAAATGCTGTGACGTTTAGAATTGGCAGTGCTCGTAAGTTAATGCATCCTGATGTATTGCTTAATTCAGTATATAGAGAATCTTAATTTTTTAAAAAACTTATTTAATACATAAATACAGGCATGAAAATGAGATCTATAGGTATGCAACTAAAAATTATTTTAAACAATGGTAAATGTGTGTGCCTCTGAAAAATGAAATGATTGTGTCACACTAATCACCATACTTTTGAAGATGTACCATAAAATGACTTTGAGAAGACAGTATTGTTTATATTTATGAAAAAAGTACATTTTCCTAGAAAATATTCTCTCGTATTGGCCTTTCATATTCCATTTTTGTAAACTTTTTTGAGAATCTGTCACATTTTACTGACTTAGGAGTGTAATGTATCTTTTTTGGGAAACGATCTGAATTATCTTTCTTGTATACCAGTCAGGATGTGAGTGAACTAATTTTTTTGGAAGTTACTCTTTATTATCTCTCTTTCAAAAGTGGGATTCTAACAAAGCAAATTTAAATACGTTTCTGACTGTGAGATAAATCTCCCCATTATGAAACACTGCATGATAGATTTACCTTATAAATAGCTTTTACGCGGTTATGCCGTACAATAAGGTGAGTTAGGAACTAAGTGAAAACCTCTAAAGCGATAAATTTTTTGTTTTTGGAGACTCAGAGGAATATCCATGTGCTAAATAACATGCTTCTTGATTGCAGCCAAGTTCAAACACTTTGTAGAAATAGATCATTTAAAAATGATAACTATGTGTCGTTGTTGTTGTTTTGTGTGTTGTTTGTGTGCGTATGTATTTTCTTTTTCATTTTAACCAGCCTCTTATACCTAGAAGTCCCACAAGCAGCGTTGCCACGCCTTCCAGCACCATCAGTACACCCACCAAAAGAGACAGTTCCGCCCTCCAGGATCTCTACATTCCCCCTCCTCCTGCAGAACCGTATATTCCCAGGTATAAAACTAACCATCATGTTGTTCTGCGTAGCTTCTAGCTAAAAACTAACAAGTGCATGTAAACTGTGAAGTAAATTCTCACGAAACACCTTGAATATTTTCTCAGTTAAGAATCCTGAGCACATTCTGGAAAATGATTGCCTTATAGAGACTGTACTCTAGTTAATAATAACAATAACAATAACTAATTTGTATTAAACACTCTACATTAAATATCTTATAAGCATTATCTCACATAATAGGAAACTAATATAAAATAACAGCTAGGATTATTTTAGTAAGTAAAAAATAAGTGAGGCTCTTTGGTAAGAAGCCACAGGAAATCTCAAGTTACTTTGAAGCATTTCATACTTTATTTCTAAAAGAGAAAGTTAGAGATAACTTCTATGCTTTCTTAAATGTATGTAATGAGGAAGAATTTTTTTTCTTAGATGATGATGAGGGAGAGTGTTTCTTCCCCCAATACCTCTCTATCTACAGTTTCCACTTGGTTAGTTCATTAGTGTTTCTTTCAGAAAGTAGAGAGAGTTTGCAAGAGAATGAGTTGCCTTTAAAGTCTATTTTCAGATTTCTGGAGGCTGTATCTCCATTTCATGTTCCAAATTCCTATTTGAAATTCTTGGCAGGTGGAAGACTATAACTTTGTGCCATCATGCATTTTGTCCAAAAGCATTATGATTTCCAGCCTTGTGGAATACAAAAATTATGGAAAAGGGCCAGCACTAAATGGGGATAATTAATACCAATCACAAAGTATTTGATTCCGTTTTTAAATTAGTTGTGCAGTCATTCAAAAACAATAATTTAAGGTCTCTTGTTTTCAAGCTATACTTAATATTAAAATTCTTTAATAAATAAAAGTACTGAAATTCCTTGTTTTAATTAATTTGCACTATTCTTTACTTTAGTACACCTAATGTTTCATTCTGTTGGATATGATGGTACTGACGTTTTACCATCTAAATGCTTCATGACAACATGGCATGTCTGCAAATACTGTGTTGTCATCTAGTAATAAAGCTGCAGTCAATTTTATTGACATTTTAGGTCTTATTTTTGAGAATTAAATGGGGTTGTGAGAAGATACAATTTACTAAGCTGGCGTTTCAAAAATCGTTCTAATATATAATTTGCAGTCTTATGTTAAATTTACAATCAGATGTACAAATTCATCTGATATCCTAGTCAAATTCAAGTTGAATTTTAATTCTATTAAGATAGTGTCAGACTTTTTGAATACTCTTGTAAGAGGAGCAATAAAAGCATGTGTGTTTCAAATAGGAAATGACTCTTTGGGATTGTTTTTCATTTTAATGGGAAAGATTTTTATTTCAGTGCAAATGATTATTTAAAAGACCTTATTCTTCAGAGGGCTACATGTACAGATAATAATCAGAAAATTATTTTTAGCAAGTCTCTGCGGTTTTTTGATGTTCTTTCCTTGTCTCTTGGATAGGGAGGAACTTGTAATAGAGTGTTTCCTAGACAGAATGCATTTAAAATGTACTTCAGAAGACAAAGGAGTTAAAGAATCCAGTTCTGTCCTCTTAAGTGTGGTGCAGATACGATGAAGGCAATATACTGAAGTCAATAAAAAGCTTTAGGGCTTCCCTGGTGGCGCAGTGGTTGAGTCCGCCTGCCGATGCAGGGGACACGGGTTCGTGCCCCGGTCCGGGAGGATCCCACAGGCCGCGGAGCGGCTGGGCCCGTGAGCCGTGGCCGCTGAGCCTGCGCGTCCGGAGCCTGTGCTCCGCAATGAGAGAGGCCACAACAGTGAGAGGCCCGCGTACCACAAAAAAAAAAAAAAAAAAAAAAGCCTTAAACATGCTGTTTACAAAAACAGGAGAATGCAAGAGATTGAACTATCAGCATAGTGGTACTTGTTTTGGTAGTGTTGCTTGAATGTTCCATACTTTTCAGTAAAATTCATAATTCGGGTATTATCTGTCGCCTTAATTGATTCTTAGTCTAGTGTGTAATTTAACAGAATGTTCTAAATGTTTTTGAGTCAAATTATTAGTTACCTAGTCACACAATCGTTTGATATAGCCCAGTTAGAAAATATGTGCATGAGACTCCCTTTGTACCACAGCCTCATGTAAATTATCTGCATTTTCTGGTTTGACTTGAAGTTATAATAGTCATAAAACTTTTTGCATTTGTCATTCTTTTATAGATACAGCTGTGGCTTTTTTTTCTCATTTTGAGGATGAATGAGGCTCACCTAATTTAACTCATCTGAATGTTTATTTTTTCCTGCATTAAAAACTTTTGTTTATGTAGGATAGGCATTTTGGTGATAATTTGAATTGTAAATAATAAAAGCTTTCTCATCTTAAAACCAAAAAACTTAAAAATGGTAGGACTAGTTGTCAAGTTAGGTAGACTTTTTTTCATGTGATTATAATTCTTTGAACACATTTATTCCAGAAAAAAAATGTGATTGCAAAAGTGACTTTTTCTCTAAAAGAGAAAACACTCATGTATGTGAAGTGAGTGAAATTTGGTCAGTTTTTTATTTTATGACTGTATACACTTTCATTATCATAGTATACAGTGAACTTTTATACCTAACCAAATTTCTTTTTCTATCATGAAAACCAAGAATTTGTAGGTCTTGCACAACTATGAAGTTTAAATACTAATTTCTCTTATTAATTTTACTGTGAGCCATTAAATATAAAGATAGTCCAGTGAAGGAGTGCTCTAACTTTCCATATGTTCCCTTGAATCCTTTTTAGAGCAAAAGTGTAGATTTATTATATATATGTATAGATGTATAACATTAAGAAAATTTTTATAGCAGTACAAATTAATATGTTGAGTTATTCAGGGTCTCATAATGTGAGTACATATACACAGGCACACCCACTTATATACGCAATACATGTATCAATTCATTCTACTGCAAAGTTTGATTTTGACCTGCACTTTTCTTAATTCAACTTTATTGAATGCATTCCATACAGACAGGTCTAATAAATCTTCTTTGCTGGTAGAAGGCCTCTCTTTCATATCATTATAGAGTAAGGAATACCAGCCCGTCCCATTTTCTACCACAGGGTATGTCCTTATAAGTAGAGCACGGTGAATTAACTAGGGCTGAATCACCCTCTGATCTCAGCTGCATTAACATTCATGTCACAGGCCTGACAGAAACGTCTGCCCATTTATGGATAGGCATAACCTTCCCCAGTGCCCCAAGTTCACTAGGGCTGTTTCTAAGCTAATTGCAGTGTCAGTTTATTTTTGCTAGAGGACTGACTAACAAAAAGCGCCAGGCAATTTGTTCAGGAAAAGTTTTTAGCTAGCCGAAAATAAAATTGTGTCTGGATTTTATATTTATTTTCTTTGTGTTGCCTAAGAACTAGCTTTCATAGTTACAATTTGGTAATAAGCAATACTTTTATTTAAAAAAATAAAAGAGTGACAGCTTGCTGATTCAGTCCGTCTTGAGAATATTATTTACTACTTTCTACATAGTTCAAATAATAGGAATATAGTTCTCTTAATTTGGACAAACCCAACCTAGACATTTGTATACTGAGAGAGATGTATAGCATACTGTAGTATAAACGTATAATATTTTTGGTGAACTGAAACTCATATTTTAGAATTGACATTAGATTTATAAGCTCATCACCATGTCGTAAGACTTAATAGGTCACTTAAAAATTTGGTTTTTTTATCCGTCTTGTTATAATTCAGTTTATTTTGTGGATTTAAGATTTCCGTCTTGGCACTTACAATTAAATTTTATCTGGTTTGATAGTATTCATGGCATTGTTTGGGGTAGAACTGGAAACAATTAAGAACTAGGAAGAAATAAAATTAGTGATCAACAAGGAAAGAAACATTGCATTTACATCCATAGTCATGTGCTAGAATATGAGCTTTTCTAACAGAAATTTTATAGCTAGTCAGTGAAATTATCATAAAATAAGCAGGGTTCATTTTAACTAATCCTAAATGGAATATTTCTACCAAAATACCACTCATTATTGTCCCAATCACCTGGGCTGTGTGATTAATATTTACTATGTGTGAGTAACAGTTTTAGGGATCCCATAAATTTAAATTAGAGATCTTTCACTTCAGAATCCTATAGAAAAAAAAAAAATCAACTTGCCATCATCTTAAGTCCCATTCTTAAACTCTATATATGGTGAGGTTTCTCCACCCTCTCTCCACAAGAAATGTTGCTGATGTGTAATTAAATTTTGATATATCCATTTAGAATGAGTTCCATGAACATATCTTTTTTTACTATTAAATGAGATAATATAGTTTAAATACAGAGAATAATTCTTTTCATTAACATTTATTTTAAATTAATAACAAGCTGTTTGAAATTCTTACAACACCAGTTTATATAGTGCTAACTTAGTTCTTAAGGTCACAGTACCCTCACAGAAGTGGCAGTTCTTAAATACATCTTTGTTTTAATTTTTAAGCAGTGCAAATATTACCATGAATCAATTAGATAAACTGGCAGAAGAAAGCTACATTGTTGGCATTGTTAACATTATATCTATTTTCTTAAGCACTAAAAGCAATTTATGAGCTAAGATGATTTCTTTTATGTGCCATAGTATTGAACATGGACTAGAGCAGGAGTTGGAAGATCCATGGCCTATGTCTAGCTGTGTAACCTTTAGGCTAGTCATTTAACCTCTCTGAGCCTTGGCATTTTTTTTCCTGCAAAACAGGAATAATTTAAAGTTTCCCTATAAACCTCAAAGAAAGTTTGGAAAGATCAGAAAATATATAGGAAGGATATTATTACTACTTTAGACTGTCTCTGTCATTTTACCACTGTAACACTTTTCTACGTCCTTCTCCTTTACCCTTTCTTTAGGGATGAAAAAGGAAACCTTCCTTGTGAAGACCTCAGAGGACACATGGTGGGCAAGCCAGTGCACAAGGGATCTGAATCACCAAATTCATTTCTGGATCAGGAATATCGAAAGAGGTTTAATATTGTGGAGGAAGATACTGTCTTGTATTGTTATGAATATGAAAAGGGAAGATCAAGTAGTCAAGGAAGACGAGAAAGCACCCCAACTTATGGTAAGAGTTCTTCTCTTACATTGATGAAAGAGCTTATGTCTGGTATGGAAATCTCAATTTCTTTTCCTAGGCTTTTGGGTTGTGAAAATTACTTGATAGCTTTTGAATATTTATAATTGATCTGTGTCTGTCATGTGCTTCCAAGTGGAATCTCAACAATATGAGGCATGACATTAAAAATTATTCTAAGTTTTCCAAAAATAAGTAAGTATAGTAGGTAGCATTTTAACTCATTAATGATTTATGGAAACCTTTTTGACTCACATGTAATTTTTGTAGATCAGGTGTTGCCAAATTGGACTACTTCAGGGGGTTTTTTCCCCTTTTTTAAATGAATATTTACTGTTAACATGACTTATTTAAAATAAAATTTCCTTATTTCTCAGGTATTAAAAAATCTTTAGATGGACTTTTCTGGGTAAAATTTCATCTCAATTTTTGTTTTTTATAAGAAGCTGTAAATTTTGAGTGGATTTTAAATAGGAAGGACATAATGTATTTAAAGCAAAGATGGGCCTAGAGTTACCATGTCCCAGGATTTTTTATCTGACTCCTGTTTTCCATGCATGACCAAGAAAGTAACCCAGTCAAAAATACTTAAAACTGATATAGTGTAGCTGAAAGACTTGCAGATAAAGTTGCCTAAAGTTACAGTAGTAACACCTGTGGTCCTATTGCAAGAATGAGTGTATTGAACTGGAATTCTGTGCTCCTTCCTTTTCAGTTTTGGGGGAAGGGCAGGATCCTTCTTACTTTTTCACTATGGCCATATACCTCCCTCCTGTGGTTCCGAAAGATTAAATACCTTATTACCCACGCCCTATTTCCTTACAGCTCTTTGGTAATAATTATGTATGAAAAGTTTTGGCCAAAACGATCCTAAATAATAGGAACCATACCTATCTTGCTTTGTGTTATTTTCTGTACATGTGCTGTTTTATCATGTGCTCCTCATCAGTTATACTACTGTGGTGGCACTTATTTTGAACTGTCATAAATTGAAGGTATGTGCACCTTTGCTTTTCTCCACTATTATATTGTAAGCCTCTGCAGTATAGAGGCCTGCCATCTTTTTACCCCTGCCCCTGCCCCATCACATGAGATTTTTATTTTTGTTCATTTGTTCCACAAGTACTTATTGACTACCTATTATTGGATAGGCATTAATGTATATCAACTCTTCTTTTGTTATGTCCCAGAATTTTCTGGCTGTTTTCTACTTGTGTTGAAGTAGATACGAATGTTTAATTTAAGGGGAACTTATAGTCACCAGATGAAGTTGATTATTGACAGCTTTATTAAAAAAATAGCTTACTAAGTTCTTACTTAAATGGCTATGAATCGTTAGTTCCTTCAGACTATGGTTTAAAGCACCTAGTGCTATCATGTTCCACAGATCATATCTCTTCCAATAAAATAGAATACCATTTAAATTTTAGAAAAAGTAGATATCCTAGAGATACTTGATATACTTTTATAAACCGCTTAGGAGAAAAGAAATGTATATATGCTTAAAAGAGGGATAAGGAAGTAAAAGCAAAAGTTCTTTTACTTTTGGTCATATAGTCTGAACTTTCACTAGAGATACTTATAGATACTTCAGTAGAGATTCCCTGGCACAACTTGAAAGTTGTTCCAGGTAATTAGCAGTTTAATGTATATTTACCTTTTTAAAATCAGCTCTTAAATAGTAAAACTTACCTTTCACATATGTGAATTTTGGGCCATAGTATTCCCAAAGATTAATTCATTGGGATGAATTAACTCATTAATTAACTCATTCAGCTAATATTAGTTGTGTACATCAGGTCAGCCAGGCACTTGGGATGCACAGATGAATAAAACATAAACCTTCCCTGGAAGGCAGTCACAATGCAGAGGGAAAAAACAAAAAGATGCAGTGCAGCCACTTTAGGTAAGTAGGAAGGTGTGAACAGAGTTCTGCAGTAGCCTGGGAGCTGAAGCCCCAGAGTCTTCCTGGGAAGTCACATAAATAAAAGTGACATTTATGCTGAGTTTTAAATGATGAATAGTCGTCATCCAGGGTTTCTAAATGCTAGTAATCCCCACTAAATACCTGACACCTTCTCAAACCTAGATCTGAGATCTGAGGGTTTATATAAATCTCCCAGCCCAGACCCTAAAGGCCCCAAGTAACTTCAAACCTTAATAAGCAATAATTGATGACAACTTCTTTATTTAACCTATAAAATGGTCCCATTACATGGACCCCCCAAGTGTGACAATATTCTCTTGGATTTAAAAACAGTGATAATGAAATACTTGATCCTGCTGAAGTATATTAAAAAAAAAAAACTGAAGTTACAAAAAAAAGTCCACATTTTATATTTTCTGAAAATGACAGTAATTTAACCTGTTAGCACTTGTGTAATACCTTAAAAGGCATTGTATAAGTCCTTTAGCCTCACAGTGTTCAACTTAGTTCTTAGTTACAAATACCCTTATCTTCAAGTATGTGGACTTAGTCACCATGATTGCCTATTTACTTGCCAGCTTATCTGTTTACTCAAAGAGGTTTAGAGTTATAAGAGTCTAAATAGGATTTTGAGAAGCAAAGGAGAAACATGATACAGTTTTTAATGTGTGCTTTTGGTTTCATTCACATGATAGATAAATAAGACAAAAAATATTTAAGGAAGTTCTGTTATTAGACACTGTGACAAAGAAACAGATGGAAAGAAAAATACTTGAAAATATCCTAATTGTGAGCTTTAAAATGTATTGATTAAGCAAGGTTCTCATTTTATATCATGAACCCACTCTTTGTGGCTAAGAGTGAATTAAAAGATCAGTTATTTGCCCTAAGCTGTAAGATAAATACAGTATGGATAGACAGTGGATGGCCTGTCTAGAAAATAAGTAAATAATACATGTTGAGATTTATGTATGCCAGGCACTCTTCTAAGCATTTAAAAGTCATTAACCCATTTAATCCTCACAACAACCCTGTGGGGTAGATACTAATAGAATCCTCACTTTACAGATGGGTTAAATAACTTACCCAACTAGTAAGTGGTAGAGCTGGGATTAAATACCCATGGATATTTGTTGACTCTACCAGTGGTACCAGATAACTAACTATTATGAAAATAATTTGCAAAAGTGTAGGAAAATAATTTCCAAAAATTTCTTTACCCCTTCCAAATTCAAGCATTTGATTTCAGGCAAGCAGAACTAGATCTGATTGTGTATGTTTTTCTATATGTTTTGTATTTCCTGACACTATAATAAACATGCATTTACATAGACATGGCCTTAACAAACCTTAGGAAAAGATAGCTAAATTGAGGGGTACATTTAGCAACAATGTGTATGCCCTTTTTAAATGAGAGAGCATATAATAGGTTTTACTTTCTAAAACAATAAACAAGAATGATTTCTGGGGCTTCCCTGGTGGCGCAGTGGTTGAGAATCCGCCTGCAGATGCAGGGGACGCGGGTTCGTGCCCTGGTCCGGGAGGATCCCACATGCCGCGGAGCGGCTGGGCCCATGAGCCATGGCCGCTGAGCCTGCGCGTCCGGAGCCTGTGCTCCGCAATGAGAGAGGCCACAACAGTGAGAGGCCCGCGTACCACAAAAAAAAAAAAAAAAAAAAAAAAAGAATGATTTCTGGAAATACAGATATAGTAGGTGAGGCAGCCTAGGTGATTGCTTGCATTGGCTTTATCATCAGCCATACTTGGTAATCCTGACTGCCATCTAATTCCTCCAGTGTGACCTTAGGAATGTTACTCAAGGCCTCAGTTTTCTCATTTGTTAAATGAAGATGATAATATCTGCCTCATAGACTTTTTGTGAGAATTTAATGACAACACACTGTAAATTGCCTAGAAAGTGCCCAGTATGTGCTAGATATTTCTTTTCACTGTTGTCATTATTACATAGAGACTTTAATGTTGCTGAGAAAATAGATCTTGAGTGTTTCTACCACAAAAAAAGGATAACTATTTGAGATGAGAGATGTGTTAAGTAGTTTGATTGTGGTAATCATTTCACAGTGTTTACATATGATATCAAATCATCATGTTAATATATGCAATTTTTATTTGTCAATTATACCTCAATAAACCAAGGGAAAAAAAACAGCTGCTGAAATATCTCAACAGGTAAATAATAATAATATGAGCCATTTAAAAGTCTTTGAAGAATAAGATGGAGTGAAAAAAGAGAAAGTTCAGGGAAAAAAAAAGAAACTTTAATGTGAAAGTAAAAGGGTGAAAAAGGATAGCATTAAATCACTTTAACTATTTGGTCTCATCTGCTCATGCTTCAAAGACAAAGGTTCAAATTTGATGAGATCAGTTGCTTGGCAACTTTTCAGAATGGTGATATTTCCCATCAGCTTTCCCTTTTCACTGTTCACAGACTCCTTGCCCTTGCTGTTCCATCACAGCACATTTCTGTGCATAGAAACCTGCTAAAAGGTAGACACAGTTGGCTGAGTCCCTTTGTGGTTGTGAGTGGTCATATTTTATAAGAATAGGATAAAAACATATTTTTTACAATAATATTATAGAATAGTATTGGTTTGAAGGAATTCAGACCTTTTCTGATTTATTGAAAATCCAGGACCTCACAAAAAGCACATGAACGAATGCAAGGTTGGTATTTTACAAGTGCTCCTCAGAAATGTTATTTGTACACACTGTGCATTGAGGAAAATTAATTTCTATAATATTATACCTGAACATTTTCCACCAGAGTAGTTGGGACAAGAGAAAACCGAATACCATGTCCCTTTTATCCACATGAATAGCAAATGGCTTGAAGTGATTTAACAGTAGCATGGTGAAGGACTTATGGGCAGTGATACTGTGAACTGAGTTTTATCAGTGTGAGGTAGGGATATGGTCTGAAGGTTCCAGGGTCTCTCATACTTCACAATCACCTTTCTCTGTCTTACAACTTCATTCTATCTTTTGGGCAGTTAAATTATAATTAATAGCATTATTTCAAACATTTCTTAAAGGTACACATAATACATTCACATTTCTTTATTTCCAAATAAAAGCTTGTTCCCTTTCCTGTGATTTTTGAATATAAATTATCTTCCTTATCAAATAAAAGTTCAGCTGTCATTCATCAGCTTTGCTAGAGAGAAAAGAAAATGGGATTCTAACCACAAGAAATTTCTGTGCTCAAGTAAAACGCACTACTTCCAAAGCAGAACTAAACACAGAAATAGAAATTAGTGAATCAAAAATTCAGAAATATGAGATATGTACTATACTCACAGGAATTCTTATTCCTTTGGACTTATTTAATACACTTCACAAAGACTGCATGTTAGTTAGCTTCACAAAATAACTTTGAATAACAAGCTGATGGTGATAAGGGACCATGTAACTGATGGAAATGTAGTTCAGCAATATTTTGGCATAGAAATAGAAAATAGTCTGTTCCTAATGTAAAAATTAGAGTAATCACGTAGGGAAGGCACTCTTCTTTAATTTGTATAATTTTACTGATAGAAATAGAGCATGAGTTTTGAGGTCAGATAGACCTGAATTTGGTGCCAAGGCTTGGCCTTTAATAACAGATTGACCTTGTAGTTGAGCCTTAGCCTCACTGTGTTTTTGTTTCCTTATCTGTAAAATGGGATAGCAATACTACTTTTAGTGTTTTTATGAGCATTAAATGAGATACTGTATCTCAAGTACTTAGCACTGGTCTTGCCTCATAGAAACTACTCAAGAAGTGGTGCCTAGGGACTTCCCTGGTGGTCCAGTGGTTAAGATTTTGCCTTCCAATGCAGGGGGTATGGGTTCGATCCCTGGATCCGGGAGCTAAGATCCCACGTGCCTTGCGGCCAAAAAACCATAAAACAGAAGCAATATTGTAACAAATTCAATAAAGACTTTTAAAAAAAAGAAACCATGCTTACAAGAAATGGTGCCTAAATGGCATAATAAATTACTGCTGCTCATAAATAAAAGTGTCTCAAAGCTTCTGAAGTGCTCATGGATCAAATTAACACTTCCTCCTTTCCTGTGGAGGGACTTAATAAAGAACAAAAGGAATGGAAGTATTCCCTCGGTTTGGTCCCTCTAGCTACCCAATAAATAACCAGCCGTTTAAATCATACCAATTAAAAGAAATATAGAGTTTGCTTGTTTCTTTTGGTTTGGTTTTGAAAAGTAGAAGGGAGAGCATCAGGTAGCTCATAACACTAGAAACCTTCGTGATCCAAGTCTTCTTTTAAGTTCTGTTATTGAAATCACTACTTCATATGCTAGGCAGAAGGGCCTAGTTATAACCTCTCAGCATCAAAATTTTGAAAACAATTCAAACCCCACACCTTTTTAACGTTTAAGATTAGTTGCTTTTAAAAAAGGAAAGTGAAAATACTATGTGAAATAAGTTAAATAGTTGGAGACTTTCAAAGAAATGAAACCTGGCAAGATCAGAGTGCCCTGAAATAATTGAAGGTACTAGGTAATAGATAAAACAGTAAGCTTAAGGAAAAAAAAAAAACTTTTAATAAAGTTCCAGAATATTAATATGTGGATAAAAAGGAAGGATTAGCAAACCAAATCAACAAAGCTGATGCAACTATGAAAGGAAAAGAAAAACTCTTCAAATGAATTAACACAAAGATATTAGTGCTTCCCTTAAAGACAAAATGGGAAAGCCAAGAATAGAAAACAGTCCAACTCAGAGATTCTCAACTGGGGTCAGTATTGCCCCCTAGGGGCATTTGGCAGTTTCTGGGGACATTGGTAGTTGTCATAAATGGGAGTGGAGGTGCTACTGGTATCTAGTGAATAGAGGCCCAAGATGCTACTAAACATCCTACAATGAATAGGACAGCCCCCAACAATAAAGAATGATCCAGTCCAAAACATCAAGAGTGCTGCTGTTGAGAAACCCTAGCTAAATTAAGAAGAATCAGTTGCAGACAAATTGAATACAGAAGCAGATGTATATGACTAGAAAATCAAAGAGCCCTTGTATGACATAGGGCCAATTGCCTTTTTTTAATTCAAAGAATCTGGGAACTTATTGCTCTGGAAAGATAGACCTGCATCTACTCAAACTTAGCATATTCTCTGAGCAGAAGTAGTATAAGGTTGTGAGTATCTGAGATGACTTACCCCGCTCTAAAGTAGAAAACCTAATCATGACATCCCCTGGAACAGGAGGGAGGGAACTCACTGTCGGAATGCATTTTCCCTCAGTGGGAAAAAACATAATAAATGGCAGCAAGGTGAAATTTAAATAGAGTGGTTAGTGTCTGCTTTCAGATCACCATGTGGCTTAAGTAATCCAGCATTTTCCCATGTATGTTCTTCAGATCACTAGTTCTGAAAGAGAATCTTTGTAAATGAAAGAGGTTACATGGTTAAATAAGATTGGGAAGCTCTGCATATTTTAATCCCCCTCTTGGAGATTAATAATTGCACATTAGCATACTAAAGGCTTTGAAAATCTTGTTGAGTTGGGGTTAGCTTATTGTTTCCCACATGTATTTGTACATTGCATCTTTTTTGGTTTTGGTCACAAAATACTTATTAACCTCCCAATGGAACTAATGTTTGATGGAATATATTTTGGAAAGGCCGAAATAGTGTTGCAGCTCCTCTTAAAGACCAACATACCAATGATAAAATTTCTTTGTTTTAAGTTGCAAACAGCTGACCTAACAGATAAGCATTTGGAAAAGCCTCTATTCTTAACTTGAAGTCTGCCCCAGCAGACAGCTTGTTGAATGTCATCTTCATTTTTATTGTGCAGAAAAGCCATTTTCTAAAGTAAATCTTATTTGTGATGAAAGTCCAAACTAAAGTAATAAATATTAACTTGAAAGTTCAGTGCATGGCTCCTCAGAATCACTGGTATCACTGCAAAACAATTTGCTAGAATCATGATGGAAATAGAACCCTGGGGATAGAAAATGTCAAGTGTTATATCCAATCTTGTTAAAAAGAGAGATGACTAAAAATTATACACTGATTATCTTAATGACTGGAGACATTAGAGGAAATAATTAAAACAATATACAGCCATTTAAAAGTATGACAATCTAGCATCACTTTATAAATAACACATCATGTCAAACCAGTCTATTTTCCATCATTGGTAAGTGATAGACAACAAATACAGTTACATCTACAGTTTATGTTCTAATCCTCCATTAGTTCTTTACCTAGCCTTTAAGAACTTTTTGCAAGAGTTGCAAACTGGCTGGGAGTATACTTTTTTAAAAAGCAGTAATCATACATGTCAGTGAATTATTTTTGAAGAAAAATGAATTGGATTTTTGTGTAATGCAATGGTCTTGAATTCATCACCGGGGCAATTTAATGCAGTGAAAAGAGTACTGAAATAGAAGTTCAAAATCTACATTCACGAGCTGACTCCAAAACTAATTATCGATGAAATCCTAAGAAATTAACTGTGGTGTGTGTGAAGTTTTTTCATCTCTACCTTTCTTGCTAACTTCACTGACTAATATGATCCCAAAGAGAAAAATATGTGAAAGGAATTATAAAGTTATTGTGTCGTTTGTTTATTTCAAATGAGGGTCTTCAATTGACCGTCTTAATCATTGTCCTTTTCGCTTTTCCTGAGAAGGGGTGACTGTCTTCTATATGTTGGTAAGATTTTCAAGATACTGCTTTACTAAGATCTTTAAAAGTAGTTTGCTTTAATTGTAGTGTTTAACTTGAAAATGGGATATTTTTAACCAAATACTATTTACCCCACATCATCTTTCTTTCCCACAATTGTATTGCTGAGCACAGCAGGGGACAAAAGTATTTAGCAGAGCTCATTGTTTTTTTACCCACCAGAGCCTTCAAAAGAGAACCCAGAACTCTTGTCACTTAGACAGTATTTAAACCATCTGAATCCTTCCCCCTCTCTATGCACAGTGGCAACATTTGGACTAAAATAACCTTTCTGAACTCCAGTATGTACAACACACTTGCTCTCTTGGTAGAATGTAGTTTGATTCAAAATGTCATTAGCCTTGGAATCAAGTGTTAAAAGTTCCCTATAATTTTTGATGCAATTCACAATTTTCTCCTTCAACAATTTTTACGTGACTCCCCATTTAAAGTCTAGATCTCTTTTAGGAAGCGATAGGAAAATTCACAAACAAGATGTAGCTTATTCTTTGAAATGAGATTTTAATTGTTTTTGTTCTCCATTAACGCAACTGAAACGATTTCAAATTAATAATCATTGGGTTTGTATTTGATTTATATTATAAGGCATTAAATCCAGTACTTAAATAATCATCACATTGTGATGTTTACAAGCCACTTTTTCCCCCAAGCTCTTTTATCCAGAAATGAAATTTTAAAAATATGGCCCTAGGGATCAAAGTGCCCATTTTTACTTATTTTACTAGATCCAGATATGTTGCCTTTATCCTTAAAAAATTACTGACTTTCCATTTAATTCAATTTTACTCCTCTTTAAATGTGTGATTCTCTGCCTTAAATAATCTCGGGATGTTTTCCTACAAATGCAGTCAACCATCTGAAAGCAATTTTTCTGTCTGGTATGTGGGGAGTTTGATGGGTGTATGTGGCATGCTTATAGCTTAACATTCCTTAATACACTCATTTTCATCAAAATATTGGCTAAAATATTCAGAACAGATGTGTATATGTGTGTATGTATATATTTTTTCTCCTTAGCCTCTAGAGAAAGCTTCTTTTGTGAGCATTAAAGGGTATATCAGACGCAAGGAGAAATTTCTCTGCAGTCTTTTTTTTCAACTCTTTGGCAACTGTAATTGAGAAGATTACTTCTCAGATGCTGTATATCACCCTGAAATGTAATGATTTTAGCATGTTGGGGACAGAGTTTTTAAAAGGTAGGGGAGGGATACAATTGAAAAAGACAGCAATTCACTAGTATTTCAGCATACATCACGGGTAGCTTAATATGGGAATGTTTCTAGATAAGAAATCAGGAGGCAGGATCTTCTAGTTCTGGCTTGATTACCAAACAGCTCCGTTAGGCTCAATTTGTGAGAATAATGAAAGTGGTTGGTCATGTTCTTTAGAAGGAAGTGAGGGAGGGAAAGTGAAAAGGAGGGGAATGGAAAGTTGACAGGAAGGAAGGGGAAGGAAACTTTGAAAATAGAAACTAACGGTATAGCTTGGACCTTTTTAGTCCAATGTATGAGGAAGGTCCCCTGTTTACTTTCTTAAAAAGTAATCAGTTAACAGATATTGAGCTGTTACTATGTTTAAGGCACTGTGCTAAGTGCTGGGAATACCACTGGTAGAAAGAGAAATTTTTGTTCCTTTGTGAAACTTACATTCTAGAATAGGGACAGAATTGAAGCAACTAACTTAATAAATACTTACCTGACTGTAACTGGCATGCTATTTTTAAAAAACTACAAAAGAAAATAAAAACAAACATAGAGGAACCCAACCTAGAACAAGGTCAAGGAGAGTATCCCTGAGGAAATGACATTTTTGCTTAGCTCTGAAGGATGCATGTGAGTTTAGGAAGAGAAGAGGAGACAAAAACCAGAGGAAGACAGAATCCTGGGTGCCAGGTAAAGAAAGTGTTTCAAGAAGGGAATAATCCTCTGTGTCAAATGTTGCAGACAGATCAGAAAAGTCAAGGGTTCTGAGAATTGTCTATTGGATTTAGCAACATGGAAGCACTAGTGACCCTGACAATAGTAGTTTTAGTGGAGTTCAGGGGGCAAGAGCTTAATTGGAGAAGGTTCAAGAGAGAGGAGGAAATTCCACATATAAGTGAGATCATGCAGTATTTGTCTTTTTGTGTCTGGCTTATTTCACTAAGCATAATGTCCTTCAGTTTCATCCATGTCATCACAGATGGCAAGATTTTCCTTCTTTTTATGGCAGAGTAATATTCCATTGTATACATATACCACATTTTCTTTATTTATTCATCTACTTACTGATGGACACTTGTATTGTGTCCATATCTTAGCTATTGTGAACAATGTTACAATGAACGTGAGAGTGCAGATATCTCTTAGACTGTTTTCATTTCTTTTGGATATATACCCAGAAGTAGGGTTTCTGGGTGCTATGGAAGTTCTATATTTAATTTTTTGAGGAACCACTATAGTGTTTCCCATTGTATACTTGAATTTTGCTAAGAAAGTAGATTTTAAGTGTTCTCACCACACATACACATGCACACACATGCAGATGGTAACTATATGAGGTGAAGGATGTGGTAACTTGATTGTGGTGAT
The DNA here is from genome assembly GCF_026419965.1 of Kogia breviceps. Taxonomy (NCBI): domain Eukaryota; kingdom Metazoa; phylum Chordata; class Mammalia; order Artiodactyla; family Physeteridae; genus Kogia; species Kogia breviceps. Next base: position 117,038,532 of record NC_081330.1, on the reverse strand, counting down.
CATTTCGCAGTGTGTGTGTGTGTGTGTGTGTGTGTAATCACATTGCATACCTTAAAAAGTCATGCTGTACAGCCTTAATGTATAACGTTTGAATTTGTCAATCATACCTCAGTAAAGCTAGGAAGAAAAAGAGGAGGAGAGAAATTGGAGACTGAGAATAGAAGTGAGACTTCAGGAGTTTTTCTCTAAAGGGGACCGGAGAAATAAAGTGGTAGCAGGGTGGCTGTTTATTGTCGAAGAAAGGTTGTTTTTTTTTTAAGGTTGGAGAAATTACAGCATGTTTGTATGCTAGTGGGAATCATTGGGTCGAAAGGGGAAAACTGATGCTACAGGAGAAGGTAAGGTCGAATTGCTCAAGAGATGCCCTTGAGTAAGAAAGAGGGAGTAGAATCCAGTGAACAGTCCAGTAATTTGGGATCTCCCTAATGTCTAGCATCCTTTCATTCAAGCATTCAAAAGAAATTGAATGAATACTTGCTCTGGGTCAGAATCTTTGCCAGGAACTTCCATAACAAAGATATATAAGTTCCTGCCAAAAAGTAGAAAAACCCATAAACAGACAGGTACAATACAGTATAATTAAGGATCATATATACCAAAGGAACTAGGAAAGAGCTAAGGGAGTCCAAGAGAGTGGGCAATTAACTCTGCCAAAGAGCACTGTAGCATTTGTAATAGCATTGAAAATGCTTTACTGTCTAAGGAAAAAGTTGGTTTATTTTCAAGCAATTCTGTACACTAGTATTAAAACATAGCAATTCCATATTAAAACAGAGTACTAGATCATTATAACGCATTCCATCACATCAGTATTCTTTTTTTTTTCTTAGTAGATTACCAGTTTATTATAAAAGGATATAACTCAGGAAGAGCCAGATGGGAGAGATGTATAAGGCAAGGCGGGGCAAGGGCTTGGAGCTTCCATGCCCTCCCTAGGTGCGCCACTCTCCTAGCATCTCCACCTGTTCACCAGCCTGGAAGCTCTCCAAACCCTGTCCTTTTTTGTTTTTTATGGAGGCTTCATTGCATAGGCACAATTGATTAAATAATTGGTCCTTGGTGATTGAATTCAGTCTCCAGCCCCCTCCCATCTCTGGAGGTTGTCGGGGGCTGGCGGATAGGACTGAAAGTTGCAACCCTCTAATCACATGGTTGGTCCTTCTGGCAACCTGCCAATAATTGGAATATTAACCATTCTCTTTGCTTCCAACAGTGGATCCCTGTCCGACCCTATCTCGTTAATATCACTAGTCTGCTGAATTATCTATTTATCGTTTCTCTGCTTTTTTACAATAGTTTTTATCAATTTATATATGTCCCTTATAATATGCTGTTTAGTTTGGCTTGTTCCTGGACTCTTGAAAACTCCTGCTTTTTTTTTTAGATACAATATATCTTTATTTTATTTTTTAACCATTTTTAAATTGAAGTGTAGTTAATATACAATGTTGTGTTAGTTTCAGGTGTACAGCAAAGTGATTCAGTTGTGTGTGCGTGTGTGTATATATATATATATATATATATATATATATATATATATGTATGTATATGTATATATATGTATAGATTCTTTTTTGAATTCTTTTCCATTATAGATTATTACAAGATATTGAATTATAGTTCCCTGTGCTAAATATTCTTTAAATTATATTTAGGGTTCTGTTTGTGTTTAATTGCAGCTAAATATGGTTCATTATTTTTAAAAAGCTACTTGCCGTTAATTTCAGAATAAAATTCAAACAAAATCCAAAAGTGTTTATCTTTGACCTCTTGTGCATTTATTAGACTACAATAAGAAATACAGTGCACAATTCCCGCCTCTATAGAGATCTCAGTTAGAATGCTCCAGATGTGCAACAGATATGAAAAGCCAAGTAACAGAATAATAATTTAACTATGACATACTAGCACAGATTTATCTCAGGGTTTATAATGGTGTGTCAGATGAACTCTATAATTAATAAATGTTTCATGCTTAGAGGAATAAAACATTTCTGTAAGAGGAAGTGGTCAGCAAAATTTTTAAATGGGCTTTTATCTTCATGTTTTTACTATATTCTTGACTATTACTAATTTTCATTATGAATTAGTAAATAGCATTATTACATAAAGAGATACCTTTCAATTTTCCAAATTATTTTTCAGAGATTTATTACTAATTTATGTACAATTACGTCGGAATGAGTCAGAAGTGTTTAATTTAATAAGCCTTAAAAGGTCATACGAGCATAAAAATACTTTGCCTGTATTAATAGTAGTGTACATTTGATTTAAATCTAGCAACAATGCATGTAGAACTCTTTTTCTTAGCATCACTATAGCATCAAACCATAAAGTTTTTTTTCCATTTGAACTTTGCTGTTATGAAATTAAAACACTGATATAAATACACAGTGGCAAACATTTCCAAGCTGCAATCAAAGATCTGTATATTTAGATTTGGAAATAATTTAAGCCATTGTCTATTTTTTAATTTGCCAAAGACTGTTGTTTATATAAGAATGCTACCTTATGTTATTACTTTAACTGTTTTATTAAATCTGTTTCAATACTTTAGCACAATAAAAAATTTATAAAAGCATTGTTTATAAGCAACATTATTTGTTATAACTAAACAAATAACATACTTTACTTTTAAAAATACTTATTTTGACTTGCATTGCTAAAATTCATAGCTTTCTAACTAGTAAAGGCAAAAGCTTGATGTCCTATAAAAGTAAATTTTAATTAAGACTTTTTATCTCAGTTTTTTGTCTGGTTCAATATATTTTCCTCAATTTTGTATCAGTAATATACAGTATACGTCTGTTTAAAAAAAATCACTCCATAAAAAGTCAGTGTTTAAACCTTCTGCAAATTTTTTTCCTACGGTGAATGATATAACCAGACATAGCAAAGGCTTAATTACATTCTTTCATGGCTTAGTTCCATGAAAATCTCAGAGAATATGATGTAAAATACAATGAATACAATTATATATTTTGTATTCTATGTGAGAAGTTTCTTCTTGTTTTTGTGCACATATATTTGACTCCAAACAACCAATCATTTCTTCAAAAATTATCAGACTCTTTTCTTTTTTAGCGAGAGAAAGTTAAAACAACACTTATTTGTTGGATTTTTCACTTTTCAAAAGATTTTCTTGGTGACATGTAGAAACAGTGTTAGAGCTGTTAACTCTTTCAGTTTCAGTGCCCATGATGAAATGGAGTTTATCCTTAAAACCAGATTCTAAAGAAATGAGTTGTAAGAACTTTGAAAATATAGCACTCATAACATTGAAAAGCTGGAGGACTGATTTTGGAAAGCAGTTGAATAGACATGACAAAATGAGACCTTTCCTAAAACCTTTACACCACCCTGGATGGGCAGAATATATTGACGTGCATCAGCTTACCCAAATTCCCTCTGTAAAATTGCAGAAATCTACCCCATGAAAATTTGGAAACTGAGATGATCATTTATAAAGTGGTTTGCACATGTTGAAAGGAAGCCATTAAATAAATACTTCGTTGGGGGGGGCTCATTAATAATTTTATCATGTCTAGTTCATCCTCAGACTTTCAAAGAGCTTAGGAAAATATACTAAGTAAGCTGTATCAGCATACATAATAAAATGCCATAAGGTTGGCACATTTTCCTTAAGAACGTAATGAGAAAGAAGTATCTTGATGGATTTTTTTAACTCCATGAAGTGTTCATAGCAATTTGCTTGTGAAATGTATCTGGGCAAGGAGGGAAGTGAAGAGGACATACAGTGACCAGGAGGTGTCGAAAGGTGGGAAGATTGGTAGATTAAAGGAGGAAGAATTGTTGGAGTGCTGTAGGGGACGTGCTAAAAATACAGAAGGTGGTAGGAAATTGGGGTACTGGGAAGAATTACAGCCTTTTCAGGTGACAAGATTAAGCATATGACCACAAGAATGGGTGGAGGAGAGAACCTCAAGAAACTGAGAGGCCAAAATATTGGAGGGTGAATATTGAAGTCACCAAAAATTACTACAGAAGTAGTGTTTGAGTGCCGGGGTTTGAACCACACTTACCAACTGTGTGTCCTTGGGTAAATTATATAACCTGTCCCAGGCTCTTCATCTGGTAGAATGAGGTTTAATACTTATAAAACTCTTAGATAATATGTGGCATATGGTAAATGATATATACATGTTAGTACTATTATCATGATCATCATAATCATCATTATTATTATGACCCAGTCCCACATTAGTCTTTAATTTTCATTCATTCAGAATTTATTAACCTTCACAAAGGCCAACTATAATGTCGGTTAGTAAATTTATATGCCAGACATTGTGCTAGGTATCCTTTTTAAACTTTGGTATGATTTTCTTTTGGCTGTTTTGTGCTTCAAGAATTTCAAGTTGATCAGAAATAATACACTGCAGCCTCACCGAAAAGCTATCCTTAAAGTCTGTGCCATGAGTTCTGCTTGCTAAAGTAAAATTAAAATGCTTTTTATTAAGGACACAGACCCAGAGGGAAATGGGACAGGCCAAAACAGTGATTACTTGGAACTAGAAACTAGAGTTCACAATAGCAAGAGATGCTTGGGGCAGACCCAGCTTTAGGCCATAAAAGAGAGTATAGCCATATTGCTGAAGAATGGTGGTATCCAAAAAGCAGATAGGAGTTAGGAGGCAGTGAAGATGGGAAGTTAGTATTGTGGTGTTCCAACATGAAACGACGGGTTAATGTTCTGGCAGGCAGGTTAAACACATGGAGCTGCTATCTTGGAGATTGGCTATCAAGATAAAGACACTTGGGTATTGGGGAATAAGACAGATCCAGTTATTGAAAATGAAGTCACTAAAATGATGATCCTCTTTGTAAAGGGCCACATTCTTAAAGCCTGGGGCTCCTAAGAGAGCAGACCTAGGCTGTTCTTTATTATTTATGAAAAGTGCCTTAAGTTTGCATTATCACCTGGCCAATTGCCACAGGCAGTTTCACCTTCTGGCTCAAAACACACATATTTTTCACCTTCACAAATGCCAACCATAATGTTGCATATGAGTGAGTGTGTTTTGCAGACTGTAGCTAAAAGTCCGTTTAAGTTTGAGCGGACGTGGGGAAGAAAAACAATGTGATGTGAATTTTGTTCTCTGTGTTTAGGCAAGCTACGACCTATATCTATGCCAGTGGAATATAATTGGGTGGGGGACTATGAAGATCCAAATAAGATGAAGAGAGATAGTAGAAGAGGTAAGTGTTCTAGAATTTCAGTGTAGGCTGGGTTGTTGAAACAAAAAGCAAATTTAAATGTTTTTTAAATAGGATGTTGTGGCTTCAGTGGAAAACTTTTCATTCTCTCATTGACTTTATGATACACCCAAACCAACTCAGACTAACCTTTTAACTATCTTGATCTGTTATTAAGTAGATATCTTCTCTGAATGCCTCCTAAGGGATTCAGGGTAGATAAGTACAATGTAAAAAATTAGTATCTGAGTGTTATTTGAAAGTTAATACTTGGAAAACAAGGTCAGAAGTGTGAAACTGCATAAAAGAATTAAGTTCAACAAATAGAAAGAGTTTGTGATCAGTCCCCATTGATCCGCAATGCCAACCTCACTACTTTTGTATTAATATAACGTTAAATTGAGCTTTGAAGCACATGGGTAAAAACTAATAGAAACTGGGCCAGTGACTCTAATGAAAACCATATAGAAATGGAAAAAAAAAACTGCTTTGCTTTTTTTTCTCTTCTGTTTGCTGTTCAGGGTTATCTTCTTACTTGGGGGTGGGCTACACTTGAAGTATCTACCAAAAGTAAGTTTTTATGTTCACTTATCCTGCCATTGAGGTGAGCAGTAAAGAGAGCAACTGGAAGTTTTGCTACTAAACGGGATTCGACCAAGTGTGGATATGGTGGGCCCAGTGGGTCATGCTGCTACTTCCATTTTCTGAAATGAGATCCCTAAGGTTATAGATGAAAAATAAAATTATTCAGAACAAAGCAAAAAACTTTTCATAGAACCTAAAGTCACTAAGCTTCCTTTATAACATGTTTAACCCACTTGCCTGTTATTTCTAGCCAGTGTGCAGAATTTATTTCATTAATACACAGATCCACAGACTACACAGGGATAAGCAAGCATGACTATCTGCTTCATTAGACTTCTTAACACTTGTTTCACGGAGCGAGAATTTCTGAAAGTGTTGGTAGATATAGGAACATTGACAGATTCCTTTACATCTATGTATTCATTCCATCTTCCAAACATCAGCTTCTAACCTCATTTGTTTTATAGAATTAATCAAGAACAATATAAAAGGGGAAACACTGATACGCCTTCTCTGAGTTACTCTTTTGGGAGTTGATATGATAGTGACATCTTGGGGGGAAAAGGCCTTATGAAGCACTGTACTAAGTTCTGGCTATCAATTTCAGCATAGGTTTTATGAACTAAGTTTCCTCACTATTGGTCCATAGTGTGGGTTTTAACTTCTCCAAGGATGCTCCCTAGCCTGCCATAGGTCAGTGTTTGTCATCAAATTTTTGCAGAATCTCCCTGGGGGAGCTTGTTAAAAATTTTATGAGCTGCACACCCAGAACTTCTGATTCAAGTTCCGCAGGTGATTCTGATATAGTTTGTTCAGACCTAAAACTTGGAGAAATAATCTATAGGCTATCTATTTCCTGTTTCCCTATGATCCCAAATAATTAAGATCCTCTATATTTTCACTACAAAGGTATTTCACAAATGAAGTCAAGTCACATTTCTGAAACAAAATCTCATAGTACAATTAAGGAAGAATAGAAAGTTTGGAATATTTGCATATTTACATTGGTGTATTTATCTTCTTTTATATAGAAAACTCTCTACTCCGATATATGAGCAATGAAAAAATTGCTCAAGAAGAATACATGTTTCAGAGAAACAGCAAAAAAGACACAGGGAAGAAGTCTAAAAAGAAGGGTGATAAGAGTAGTAGCCCGACTCACTATTCATTGCTACCTAGTTTGCAAATGGATGCACTGAGACAAGATATCATGGGCACACCTGTGCCGGAGGCCACACTATACCATGTAAGTAAAATTTAAAAGACTCTATGATAATACTTTCATTGGCAGACGGACAAACGACTCTTTTTGTTAATTCCAGATTATTTATTGTTATCCTCTTGTCAGATTTTCACAAAAGATCCTAAATTTAGATGTTATGTATGCCCTGAAAAAAAACGTTTAAAAAAAAATGATGGCTTATTGATTTGTTCTTCAGTTCATATGTTCAATGAGTTCATGTGTTGTAGCAGGTTATATTTTTAATGAAATAACTTAATATGCACAGAATTTATGGAGACTAATAATTAATTCGCTGATTAATCATTAGTGTGATAATACACAGTAAATGAATAGCTGTGAAGTTCAACGTTAAAGATAAGATTTTTAATATATTTATGATTTCATTTAAAAATGAACATCTACTATGCAGTAGACTTGGAGCATGGTTCTCGAGGTAAAAATGAGAAGACATAGCACACCGTAATATGGAAAGAAAGACCCACCGAGAGTCCCAGTACAGTTCGTAATGGGTGGGTGCAAGAAGTGTAGGGGAAGAACGGCCTTTGCCTTCTTGGGAAGTGAGAAGAGGCTTCAGAATGGGGAGCATTTGGGTGACGAGTGAAAAGCAGTATTTTTGTGGGAAGGCGTATGAAGGTGTGCCACAAATGTGTGCGAATACGGCATGTTCCAGGGACTTCGTGTGGCTCAAAATTACTGGTTCATTAAAAGTTGAAGGAAAGGGCTTCCCTGGTGGCGCAGTGGTTGAGAATCCGCCTGCCGATGCAGGGGACACGGGTTCGTGCCCTGGTCCGGGAAGATCCCACATGCCGCGGAGCAACTAAGCCCGTGAGCCATGGCCGCTAGGCCTGCGCGTCCGGAGCCTGTGCTCCGCAACGGGAGAGGCCACAACAGTGAGAGGCCCGCATACCGCAAAAAAAAAAAAAAAAGTTGAAGGAAAGCATGTGAGAAGGAGCAGTAGATGGGCCCTAGAGAGGTAGGTGGGGCTTAGATCAGGAATTTTGTGATAAAGTACTTAGGCTCTTTCCTGTAGTAATAAAGAGCTACTGAAGAATTTTGACCTGGGGACTTGCATGATGAGATTGGCCTATAGGATCTCTCTGGTGCAGAGCATCAGTCAAGAGATGTGAGGCCAAAGGCAGGGCCATTAAGTCCAGGTGGATGATGAGAAACTAAGACAATGGCAGTGTGGAGGGTGAGAATCTCGTTAGCCAAAACATGCAAATCACAAAATCAACCCATTTTATGACATTTTAGTTAAAAGTGAGTTTGTTGTGCTTCTTATTAGAAGCCCTCGAAAAACATGGACTACAGGTTTTGTTTGTTTGCTTTTGTTTTTTAACATCTTTATTGGAGTATAATTGCTTTACAGTGGTGTGTTAGTTTTCCACTTTACAACAAAGTGAATTCGTTATACATATACGTATGTTCCCCTATCTCTTCCCTCTTGCGTCTCCCTCCCTCCCACCCTCCCTATCCCACCCCTCTAGGTGGTCACAAAGCACCGAGCTGATCTCCCTGTGCTATGTGGCTGCCTCCCCCTAGCTATCTATTTTACATTTGGTAGTGTATATATGTCCATGCCACTCTCTCACTTTGTCACAGCTTACCCTTCCCTCTCCCCATATCCTCAAGTCCATGGTCTAGTAGGTCTGTGTCTTTATTCCCATCTTAACCCTAGGTTCTTCATGACCTTTTTTTTTTCTTAGATTCCATATATATGTGTTAGCATATGGTATTTATTTTTCTCTTTCTGAGTTACTTCACTCCGTATGACAGACTCTAGGTCCATCCATCTCACTACAAATAACTCAATTTTGTTTCTTTTTATGGCTGAGTAATATTCCATTGTATATATGTGCCACATCTTCTTTATCTATTCATCCGATGATGGACACTTAGGTTGCTTCCATCTCCTGGCTATTGTAAGTAGAGCTGCAATGAACATTTTGCTGGACTACAGGTTTTTAAGTGAGTTGAACAACTGTGCTTAGTGTACACAGCATCAAAAAAATTTAATCTGTCACTGCTGTGGAAGACAGACCATCTAGATATACAAGATGTGAAGATTTAACAACTCATAGTTGAGTTGCTTTCCTGAGTATATCTTTTAAATCATCTAATTACTTATTTGCTAGGTCTCTCTTAAAACGAAAATGAAGAAAAATGGTTTCATATTTGGGTTGACATAGGAGTGCAGTTAGCACTCTTGGGTGCTCATTCTGTATCCTCTCCTGTCCCCAGTTACATACCACCAGCCTCTTCCTCTCCAGGAGAATAATGCCCATATCAAAACCTGCTACTTTGAATAAGTGGCAAATCAGGTTATTATTTTTTCCACAGACATTTGCAGTCATTCTGAAGTCAATACTCCTAGCTGTATGGCGGGGGCCACTTTTGCTATCACTAGTCAGAAATGCTATCTTCACACTGAGAAGCTGGTGTTCTAGTCAGAAGTAATAGTCTGAACAAAGATCTAAACATAAGAGGCAGCTGGCCTATTCGAGAGGGAAGTTGGTAGTGAGAGATAAAGCTAGAGAGGGAAGAAGAGGCCACTTCACCCAGAGCGTGTAAACTATTAAAGTGTTTGGATTTGTCGTAAGAGGAGCGGTAAGCCATTGAAGGCTCATTTAAACACTCAGCCTGTGCCATCCTGTCGTGTACATCCAGACAGGAATACACTGTGTGAGGAAGGAAAATAGCTGAGTCTTGTGGATTTTGAGTAATTAAATTACGGAAGATAGTAAAAGGTAAAACTGCTAATCAGGAATATTGTGAGTATTGTTTAGTATTGTCTATAAATTGTTACCACCTTTCTGAAAGGCATTATTTAGTTAAGTGTGCAAAGAACCTGGTCTAGTAACTTCACTTCTAGAAGTTTATTACAAGAAAGAAAGCAGAGCCTACTTTTGCCTCCTATTTTTATTCCATATCCTGAGTCTGTAACAGTGTATTTCCTAGATAGATGATATTTATCCCAACTAATTTTTAACAGGGAGACAGCACAGGGTATGGAATATTGTTAATCATGTAGGAGGTCCTCCCATGTAACACTAACCCACTAATTTCAGAGTGAAAAGCTGGACATTTTCTAACGATTCTCTGGTTTAAAAGAAGCTAAATAATTGTTGGCCCCAAAGTGTATGTTCAATGTCTATAATCGGTGTTCAAAAAGAAAGAACATTCATTGGTGAGTTTTTTATTAGACTCTTAAGTTCCTTAGAGGACTTCACTTGCATTTATTTAGTACTTTTACAGTTATCAAGGGAGTTTCCACATTTGTTACGTCTTTTAAACCTCACAACAATCGTGTTTGCAAATGGCAAAACTCAAACTCAAAACAGTTAAGTGATTTACCCAAAGCTGTGTTGCAAAAAAGTGAAACAGTAAGGACTAGAACCCAAACCACCTACTGCAGGGATCTTTCCACACTCTGCCCTGGTCCTTCATGCATGGTAGGCATCGCATACACAAATGAATTTGTGCTTTAATAACTAAATGAGTGAATTTTGAAAAAGTTTCACTTGAAGAAACGTGTGCGCTCATATGTTGATTTTAATAACATTTCCGGTAGCTGGATTGATTTCTACCCAGGTTTCTCTTTTGCTCTATGTTACTATTTTTTTATTAAGTTCATAGAAACATACAGAGCTACTGCTGTTATAAAACACAAGTAGTTATTCAGCATGATATATTACTGAGACTACAGGGTACTATAGTTAAAATTGCCTGGACCTGGGAGGCACAATAAAATATATTTAAATGATTGCCTTTTATATTTCACAGGAATTTTTGTTTTATTTCTTAATGTGTGTATATGTACTTATTTAAAATAAAAGGTTGTTTACTTATGTTAATTTTTTTAAAAACACAAGATCAGTATCAATACGTAATCCAATCACCTTCATGATGAACCATTCATCTTCATTCCTACCAATTATTCCTTTGGGTAGCACAACTATTTTTAATGAAATAGGACTTAAGTAGAAGAGGATTATAAAGATGGAATAATGAGTTTCGTAAGGCTGCTATCTCTGCTATAATACTAGCTCCATGTGGTCTGGGTTGAAATTTAGAGAAAGTTTAGTTGAATTTAATAGCAGGATCATATCAGCATTAAATACCCTTAAACAATTTACTAAAGGTGTGTGTGTGCGTGTGCAGGGTGTTCCTTTTTAAACTCCCAGATTATAATCTCCATTAGTCTATTCTGGAAAGCAGCCTAATAAAAATACACAAAGCCAGGCAAATACAGTTTGACTTCAGCATGATTCATTCCTCTTAGCAATTATAGCAGAAATGTTTATATAATAATAAAGAAGATTTAGAAGTTTATGGTCTTGTAACATACATAATTTTAATACGTAATTTTATTTTTTATTAATTCCATATATTTGTTATTCCAATTTATGTATTTTTCTTAAACGTATTTGAAAAGAAATCATTCACTATGCTCTAACTCCCCTAATTATCACCTGTCTTTGCCACCTCTTTCCTTTTTGACATGTCCCTCCCTCTACTGAGAATGCTTCTACCCCATCTTTCCCCCTGGCTGACTCCTATCTAAACCTGAATTTGCAGAGAGACTTTCCCTGACCACTACACCCTAAACGAAATCAGTTTCTCCTATTATAGTCTCTTAGCACCCTGTATATTTTCTTCGAAAACTTTCCTATGATTCATAATTACATATTTATTTGTGTGATTATCTGCTTAGTATCTTTCTTCACTATATATGGTAGGGAGGGCATGTCCGTGTCCATGACAGGAAAGGACAGTTTCTCCATTTTGTTCTGCACTATATTTTAGTACCTAATCTAGGTCTAGTACCTTACAGGTGCTCAATAAAAATGTGATGAATAAATGAATGAATGAGTGAGTGAATGTGACAGGAACTTCAGTGCCTTTCTCAGTATCTCTCAGCTGATGTCCTCAGCCTGCAAAAACAAGAGCCACCTCCATGACCAGCCCTGCCCAGCACAAGCTGACCTTCAGTTGGGGTGTGTTCCTAGTGGGAACCACCAGGAACCTATTACCATAGGCTCAGTGTCCCATGTGCCTGGGGAGAGGCATAGGGCTCTGAATGTCTTCTATCATGTTTGTCTAGTCCACATGACTAAATTCTACTTTGTTTTATCGATTAGGTTTCCATTTCACTACAAAGATGGGAACTCTGCCCTTATTGGCACCTCCTCCAACGAGGGTTTGGCTGGTTTACTGATACAGATGACAGACCATGTGGAACCTAACTCTGACCACCCACCCATTTAAAAGAGTATTGGAAGCACCTAGTAATTTACACTCACCATGTTGGGTTCCCTATCAAAGCAGGTCCCAGTTTGTACCTTTAATCAGGGTGATTTACAAGACTTCTCTGCTCTACAGGTGCCACCAGGGCAACAGGATTAGCCCCCCGTCAGCCTGGCCTCATCTCCTCCACTCCAGCTAGTTCTTGCTCTCTTCCTGTCACTGCCCTCTCATTATGGAGGTCGCAATATGCCTGTCAGCCAAGCATGTGATGGTATTTTTCAAAAGAGTATAACTTTATTTTACCTACTCACTGATTCTCTGTCTGAAAATGGAGTTGTTAGCTGCCAAATCGTCTGACCTGAGAGCACATGAAGCAAAGGCAGACAGTAGTGTCTGGTGTGTGTGTGTGTGTGTGTGTGTGTGTGTGTGTGTGTGTGTGTGTGTGAAATCCAAATGTAGTGATGAAAGCCTTTAGATAAAGGATGATTAGATTCAGAACTTTTTTTTGCTTAATATGATATACATATGACACCTTGCTCTCACATTAAAGCTGCTGAACTAAATCCATAAACAAAATAATAATTTATTTTAAATCTACATGCTGAGAAGCCAGAAAAGTAAAATTTGATAATGGATCTAGGCAACATGCAGGTACACTTTCATAAACTGCATAATGTGATTTTAGGTGGCTTATTTAAAACAGATTTTGAGTTGGTGTTAAAAAATCTGGATGATTTGTTTCATAACATTCCAACATTTGCGTGGCTTGTCTTAGTTATTTAGTATATAACTGCAAACACTCAGTTACTATTTCACTTCTGATAAGTACTCTTAGCCATTTCCCTCAAATTGTGAATGGATTTTTGGTGGAGCTTCTGGAGGAAGGAGGTGGAGAGCTGTTAAAAGACATCTTATTTTTAAAAATTTAGCAAGTAAATAAACATTATGAAACAGACACTATTCTAACTAATTTGCAAATTTTAACTCACTTAATCCTCGTAAAAAACCTATGAGAGGGCTTCCCTGGTGGCACAGTGGTTGAGAGTCCGCCTTCTTATGCAGGGGACACAGGTTTGTGCCCTGGTCCGGGAAGATCCCACATGCCATGGAGCGGCTGGGCCCGTGAGCCATGGCCGCTGAGCCTGCACGTCCGGAGCCTGGGCTCCGCAACGGGAGAGGCCACAACAGTGAGAGGCCCGCATACCGCAAAAAAAAAAAAAAAAAAAAAAAAAAAAAAAAAAAAAAAAAAAAAAAACCTATGAGGAAACGTGCTGGTATTATCCCCATTTCACAGATTAGGAAGCTGAGGCACTAACAATAAGTAGTGAGGTGGTGGAGCTGGGATTTGAACATTGGCAGAGGTTCTCTCTCGTACACCAGATGGTCAAGACTACCATCAACAATAAACTTGTTCAATTCTATGCTGTTATTTCATGTAAATGGAAGATTTCTTGATTTAATATTTACTCCCATTACCATCTTACCCCACTTACTCATGTTTACACTTTTTCTCTGCCTACACACAATAATGAGAAAGTAAGGTAAAGTACTTTTCTTTGTGAAATATTTAAATCTCAAAGTCTTTTGTTTATTTTAAAAATTAAATATGTAGAAGTATTTACCATTTATCCCAAGTGTTTCAAATTGCCCCTCAAAATATAACATAATTTAGCAGAAACTCAACAGCAATTCTAGTGGTGCCAACTATCTTTAAGGCCCGCCCCTCACAGGGAGATCACCTCTGTGCTGTGTGACCGCCTGGGGGGGTGGGATAGGGAGGGTGGGAGAGAGGGTGATGCAAGAGGGAGGAGATGTGGGAGCATGTGTGTATGTATAACTGATTTAGTTTGTTGTAGAGGGAAAACTAACACACTATTGTAAAACAATTATACTCCAATAAAGATGTTAAAAAAAAATAAAATAAAATAAAATAAAATAAAATAAAAAAAAAAATAAATAAGGCCCGCCCAATAAGTGCTGTGGAATATGTATAAATAATAATAATATTGCCACTGCTACTACTAATAATAGCTAACATTTACCTATTGCTTACTAAGTTCCTATGCTAAGAACTTATATATGTTATCTCATTGAACCTTCAAATTGACCTTCTGAGGTTGCTACTATTATTATATCTATTTTGAAGAACTGAAACACAGAGTTTACCTTGCTCATGGTCACACAGCCAGAAAGTAGCAGACTTGAAATATGAGTACAAGCAGTCTGACTCCAAAACTCATATTTTTAGATGCATAAAGCCATGTCTACTCATAAGGATTTTACCATCTATTAGAGAAGCCAGAGCTATTATTATCACAAAGATGAAAAATATGCTATATTGTCAGCCTATAAACATTTATAATTAAATTTATCTACAGTTACAAAGATTGTTTTGTCTAATATAGGCCTGTCTTAGCTGCATTGTTTCAGGATCAATGTAGCTAAAATAAGAGGGCAGTTAGATTCAGTGGCTAGATAACCATCTCTGAGCTAACAATTGTTTATAATAACCACTTTCTCCACGCTTTGACTTTACTCACCTAGATGACAGCCATGGTACAGTGTGACATGATGTTTCTCCTCACCGGGGTGCATGCAGATATCCATTCTAAATATTATTGTATTCATATCATATGTATTCTCTGGTTTCCGTGGATGACTTTACAATTTCTAGAGTGTTAATGCCAAATTCATAGTAGCACTGGCAAAGCCTACATGGGAACAGCCTGGACTGTGACAAGTGTTTCCCATTGGAGCACTTCACTAGAGTAGTGATTCTCAAACTATTGGGCTGTCGTTAGCAAACGGCTCCTGGTGACTGAGGCTTTATGCAGAAATGGCTGTCCTTCCTTTGATTCTTATGGGCAAATAACACATAATTTCACAGACTTTAATTTTCACTTGTGACTAGATATTGCTTATTAGTAACCTACTAAATGATTTTAAAAGGTTATAAATTGACTAATCATAAAATGATGCATTAGTAGAGTTTACTGAGTGTTCTAATTCACTATTTTTCCAAGATGCCTAGTATCCATGCAACCAACAGTACAGTTGTGCTCTTATTGCACAAGCCCAAGTGTAGATGGTTCTGGTTCCCACAGTTTTCAGGAGGAATGCTATATTGGTACATCATCAGGATTTTTTTAAGTTACCTATAGTTTTCAGTTGCTTTTTTTATTATAAATTATCATTAGACTATTGACTTTAGTTTGCTTTAGGTTGCTTGCTTTACCTTCTAGCATGTTGTAATTCACGTTACCCAGATTTTCTACAAATGATACTATGAATTATCCATACCCTACAGTACTTACAGTCATATTCTATTGGTATCAGCTAGTTAATTTTCCATTGGAAAGTAGGGACAAATGGACCACAGGGCCTACTGGCCTAAGAGGGTCACAGTCAAAAATTGTTGAGACCCACTGCCTTAAATACAGTTATGTGGTTTTAAAAAGTAGAAGGAATGAAATCTTGGCTTTTCTTGTCTATAAATATGAAACAGTTTTATAGAATGCAAGTCCATGAGGAAGTCTAGGAGGAAAATTCACTTGTGTTTCCTGACCCATTTATACTAATAGTTATTTTACTGAAAACCATTTTAAAAAATCATGCTCGGGCTTCCCTGGTGGCGCAGTGGTTGAGAGTCCGCCTGCCCATGCAGAGGACGCGGGTTCGTGCCCCGGTCCGGGAAGATCCCACGTGCCGCGGAGCGGCTGGGCCCGTGAGCCGTGGCCGCTGAGCCTGCGCGTCCGGATCCTGCGCTCCGCAACGGGAGAGGCCACAACAGTGAGAGGCCCGCGTACCGCAAAAAAAAAACAACAAAAAAATCATGCTCCTCCTCCACTACAACAGGTGCAAAAAGCATCTATTCACTAAGAAGGCATAAAAATGTTAAATTTTTTATGCATCTTAAATGTATATGCATTAAGAGATTCAAAATACTAGAAGCAAAGTCCAACAGAACTGAAAAGAGAAATTGACAAATCTATAATTATAGTTGAAATCTTGAACACCCCTCTCAGTAATTCATAGAGCCACTAAACAAAAACTCAGCAAGGGTATGGAGTGCTGAACGACTACCCACCAATGGTATCTGACTCCCAAGAACATAAGAATACACATTCTTTTCAAGTGTGCATGGAACAGTCATCAGGATAGACCATATCTTGGGTCATAAGATAAACCTTATTTTTAAAAGAACTGAAATCATGCAAAGTATGTTATCTAACCATAATGGAATCCAACTGGAGATCAATAACGATTAACAAGTAAGTCTCCAACCTCTTGGAAATTAAAGAACACATTTTAAATTAATCCATAGATAAAAGAGGAAATCTCAAGGAAAATTGACCTGAATGAAGATGAAAACACAACATATGCTTAGGGGAAAATTTATAGCACTAAATACTTAACTCAGCAAAGGAGAGGGACTTCCCTGTTGGTCCAATGGTTAGGACTCGGCACTTTCACTGCCACGGCCCGGGTTCAATCCATGGTCAGGGAACTAAGATCCCACAAGCTATGTGGCATGGCCAAAAAAATAAAGAAAAGGAGAAAGTTTTCACCTCAAGAAATTAGAAAAAGAACAACAAGAAATAAGCAAGCATAAGGAAGACAATAGAGAGAAGAAATGAAATTTAAAAACAGAAAACATAGTAGAGAAAATCAAAAGCTGTAAATTTTTTTGAAAAATCAAAAAAGAAATTGATAAATGTCTAGCAAGACTGACAAAGGGAAAAAGGAGAGAAGGCTAAAGTTACCAGTATAAGGGAATGAAAGAGGGGTTATCGCTACAAACCTCATAGACATTTAAAGAATAATAAGGAAATACTGTGAACAACTCTCTGCACTTCACTTTAACAGTTTAGATGAAATGGACCAATTCCTCAAAACCCATTAGCTACATAACTCTCCCAGGATGGAGTAGATGATCTGAATAGTCCTATAACTATTAAAGGAAATTAATTAATCATTAAAAGACTTCCAAAAAATAAGTACAGAAATACTGAAAAAAGAACCAAACATATTGCACTTTTATATTGCTTAAGTGCAAGAGTAATCCATTTGACTTTTATTATTATGTTCTGTGGTGCCTTTAAAGTGTTGGTAGCACGTAAAATATTTAATGTATAGGGCTTGTGACTTAATGGAATTCCTAGGAGACTGATTAAAATTTGTTACGTAAATTTTTTTAAGTTTAATAAATTAAGCATTATACATACAAACAAACAAAAAGGTTCACTAATACGCCCTCCCTCTTGAGAGAGGTTTCTGTTTACACTGTATAAAACAGATTATGTAAAGCCAGTCCTTTTCAGTTTCATGTTTGAACCAATGGGGGCCTCATTCTGCTAGTTCCTGGTTAGATAATGGCTGCCAGGAAGGAAAACACAAAATCTGGCTTAATTAGTGAGGAATCAAGCAAAACAGGGCACAGAAGAATTGAATTTGGAATTTATTAAGTTGTAATTTATTAAATTCAAATGTTATTACAAATTCCTTGTTGCCTTCTAAAAAATAAAATAAAACCTAAATTCTGATGAGAGGCCCTTGATCAGAGAGGTTAAAGAAACCCCATTCTTTTATGTTGTAGGCCTGTCTCTCCCAGTTACATAACCTCAGAAAATTTCCTCAAGTTTTGTTGGCAGTAGACCTTTTTTGCTCCCAGAATCACTTCTACCCATATTACCTCACCACCATAACTCATTTCATCAAGCATCTCAGGTTTAATGAAATTCTAGGTAAAATTATTTTACCCCGAGAACTGTTTAAAACCTCTTCTGATTGAAGGGCCATAACCTATATCAAATTATCTTCTTCACTCAACTCCTAAAATGCATTACTTCCTGGATGGTTTCAGCACCATCCAATTCTACAAAACTATAGGCCTAATGATTTGCTGTATATACCCAAATCTCATCCAAAGATTCCTCTTAATACACTACATGTCTGAGTCTCTTGGCCCAGATCTCATGTGAGAATGAAGTTCAAGGCACAATTATTGACTACTGTTACATTCTCGTTTCTTGAAGATAACTCCCAAGAACAATGTTAAATTGTTTGCAGCCTTCAGGGATTCTTCTTTGGCTTTTGGCTCAGACAGCAACTGGCAGCAGGCCAAGTGCATGAGCTCAACCTAGAGTCTCAGTTCTAAATAATACTGCTAAATCTGTTTCTTAGCATCTCTACAAGTATCAGGTTAAGCCAAAACAGTATCCTAATAGACGTGAACCCAAAACGATCTGCAGTGTTGAGAAATAGATGTGTTTCAATCCCTGTTCTTTATATGCAAATAATTTTAGATTACCTAGATGCAAGCTTTCCTGAAATTCAAAATAGGAGAGTAATTTACCTTCTTGTGTTTTCTTTTATTATCATGAATTCAGAGTGGCCTCAAGAGACAATGGCTGTTGTATCTAACCACCTCCAAGTAAAAGGGCCCAACATTAAAGAAAAGAATTGTCTTTTCTAAGATTCAGATGGCCAAGAATAATGCTGTAGTTAATAGAACATGAGCTGTTTGAACTTAGAGACATTTCTGAACCTCATTTTCTCATCAGTACAAAGAGGATAATAATACTTAATTCACTCAGCTATTTCAGAAGTAAATCATACACTGTATATAAAGTTTGTTCCACTGTGCTGGTCACATAGTAACTATTCTTAACGCCATACAGAAAGGAAATGGATTCATTTACATGGATGGGGATTTGCTTCCTGATGAGCACATCAGAAAGGCTTCTAGGACTAGAACATCTGTCCTCTTTGGGCATTAATGAACGTATCGGCTAGGGTTCAGTCAGGGAAGCAGAAGCACTAAGTGGCATGGAATAAAGGACTAGATCTTACTCAGTTGAGGAGCTCGTGAGGAACCTCAGCAGAGCCAGTGGTCATGAAGAAAATCTAGATGTGAAGCCAGGGAGAGCAAGACAAACTAGAATCCATGAGCACAGACTGGAAGCCTGCCTCCAACTTCAAAACGAAGCCGGTGCCCTTTGCCATGGAGATTTACAGGCTCCTGGTCTAGGACTCAGAGGAGCTGAAGGAGTTGCACGCCTGGCCATTGACCCATCTCAGCAAGGTGAGCCGGCAGAAAAGTGGCAGTATGTGTGCGCGGCTGCAGTGACCAGCACCCTACGCTGACCTTCAGGGCAGAAAGGCTGCTGCTTCGCTTGTATTCTCCAAAATTCACACAAATTTACATTGGCCAGCCCTAACTAGCACCAGACAGGGAGAGGGATTCTGAAATAAATAGTTACAGCTTTGCTAAGTTGACATAGTAGGTAACCACCACACTGAGGTTTCCTTTTCTGTTGGCACCATAGGTACCTACCAGGTAAAACCTGCTTTGAAAATTCTAGTGACAGTCTGTTTGAGGATCAGTTGTAAAGTGAAAACTTCTAAATGATCATAAATTTGGAGTGGACTCGAGGTGCAGCCTACTTCTATGGAGGTATCATCCCCACAGCCTACTTACTAAATTCCCCAGAGCATATGGGAAAATATAACTTCAAATTGTCTTTTATCTATCTTAAATCAAAAGAATGACTAGTATAAGTAATAATTAGGATAAAATGTCTAATTTACCTAAAGACGTTTCTACTTGCTGAAACACGTAAGGCAATTCTTTAAAGAATTTCTTTGCATACTCTTTTTAAGGAAGAGTACCAGAAAGCTATGTACCTAGACCATCTTATCTTAGCCAGTTGTTGAATCTCCTTCACTTAGTTGCGTTTTAGCATCATGTCCTCAATTTTTATCAGATGGCTGGTACAAGAAACAGCCATATGAAATTCACTTCTTTGTTTGCTAGTAAAATATTTTTGAGGAGGTTGTATTTTTCCCTTGTGCCCCCATATATATTTTTATAATTGGGTAAAGAGCTTTGACTCCCTGTGATTATGATGTATATAAAGTATCTGATACAGCGTCTGGCACTATGGTAGTGCACAAATATTCTTAGTATCCTTCCTCCAACCATATTACCAAAATGTCCTCACCAGTGGACTGAGAACAAGCCAAACCCTAATCTAGGTGCATTTGAGGCAACGAGTTCTGGAGAAGTGGCAGCAAACATCAGGCCCTGCAGAAATCTAATTTTTCATATCTGAGCTTGCATAAACTGCTTGCTTTCTCTTACTCAGTTTTCTCATTTACAAAATGAGCATGGCACTGCAAAGAGGACTATGGAAAATGCCATCTAAATTGACAGCATCATAATGATTTGATTCCTGTTGCAAACACAATTTTTTTTAAAAAAATCTCCCCATCAAGTTCTTTTTTCCCTTCTGTTAGATAAAACCAACTTTGCTTTTTTAGTCTTAAAATCATGTCATACTAGATGGTTCAGTATGGAAGAGAAGGAAGAGTATGATTTATCTCTCACTTATTTTACTATAAAATGACTTGCATATAGTGACTTTTGAAACTTTCTAAACTTAACTTTGATTTTTATCCAATATTATCTTTGAGAGATTTTCTGTTAAGGAAAAACAATCTCTGGATCAAGAAAACTGCAGCTAAACTAGCAGATGTAGAAACATTTGAAGTGGTTGTCTGGGAGAGCTTATCTATTCTATAAGAGCAAAGATCTCAGAATAAGAGCCTGATGAACATACTCTTAGCCATAAAGGTATTTCGAGAAAAACTGGCATTCTTGGAACGAATTACAATGCCATGGCAAGAATTCCATGATGAGAAAATATGTACAATCTATCAGAGCAACAAACCTAGAAATAAATGAAGGTGACCCAAAACTCTTTAGTTTCAGATTCTTTAAAATGAAGCCATACTTCCCTGGTGGCGCAGTGGTTGAGAATCCGCCTGCCGATGCAGGGGACACGGGTTCGTGCCCCGGTCCGGGAAGATCCCACATGCCGCGGAGCAGCTGGGCCCGTGAGCCATGGCCGCTGAGCCTGCGCATCCGGAGCCTGTGCTCCGCAACGGGAGAGGCCACAACAGTGAGAGGCCCGCGTACCACAAAAAAAAAATAAAAATAAAAAAAATAAAATGAAGCCATAAAGTCAGTAGCCAGAAATTTTTCCAGTAATTTTGATTGTCATAAAACTGCTGACAAAATTATCATGCCATGTATATTGACTTTATTTGAGATTCTTAGGTTTTGTACATTCTTCATTAGATGTGATTCTTTTGTATTATTTTTTCTCTCATTTCTTTTACATATAATTTATTTCCTTGTCATTTAGTAGCCTTCAGGAGGCAAATCCGGTTCTCTCAATTGTTTCTGGTCATAAACGTTTCTTTGTCATAAAAGATGGGCAAGCCTACCCTGATTTCTCTGACACCTAGATGTCGACAGTTTGTCAAACAGAAGTGTCAGGAGCAGGCACTGTCCTGGTTCTGCTTTTCACCTATTTGAACTTTCTGCCGCTGTCTCATGTTGTACACATTAATCAAGCATCCCAAAATAGCTGTATCTAATACGGCTGGTGATAAGTACTTTCCATACATGGTGGAGCTTAGGCATAAACTAAGTGCCTTTCAGTGAAGAATCCAGCATTGTGTTAAGATTGACACTGATTGCAGGTATACAGAATTCCTAAAACATCAGTAATTGGGTGTACATTGGTAACTAGCCATTTTTCCCTTTAAGTCAGGATCATGTACAGTTAGTGCTCTGTGAGATATTCTAAGAGCATCTGGTCCAAGTCTCTGGTCTTGCAGATGAGGAAATTGAGGTCAAGATTAGTTTCAGTGACTTGTCCATAGTCATATCGCTGGAATATGGAGAACTAGAAGTCAGGTCTCCAGGTCACCACCACAGTATTGTTCCCCTGGTACTGTGCATTCCATTCTTGCTGAAACATAAACATTCAAAGTGTATCACTCCAGCTGGTGTGTTGAGAATAGGCTGGAGGTGGCTGGGGGTAGTGTGGAAGCAGGAAGACAAGACAGGATCTGGCCAATTCAGGTGAGAGATGATAGGGGCTTAGCCCTGGGTGCTAAAGTGGAAGAGGTGAGAAGGGCGTGGACTCTGGATATGTTTTGAAGGGAGAGTGGACAGGATGTGCTGACAGATTGCATATGAGATGCCATAGCTCATAGCCTCACTGTCCTCACACATAGGTGGTCAGTTAACTGTTTGAGTCATGCTTTCAATAGAAAATTATATGTCAGGTCCAGTGTTAGGAGTCGAGCAGAGAGTGGTGAGCTAAGCAGATGGTTTCTGCCTTTGTAGAAACTAAAGCAGTAGTTAAAAACCACATGTTGAGAAAGTGAACCAAGTAATTTTAAGGCATTGCATAATAATCAGCAGTGTATCAAGTGAAAAATTGCATAACACAATGAATCAGCTCCAAGAGATTTCTCCTGTGTAAAGAATTAGTGGAGAGGCGGGCTTGCCTTATTTGGATCACTGCTTTCCTCATCAGTATTGACGTAGGATTTTATGATTGTGCTGAGTTCGATTAACACTGTTAATAGGTTTGGAATAAAATATGATTGCAGCCCCATCCTTGTCTAACTTGGCTGAGCCTTATTACCTTTCTGTACCTTAGTTTCTAACTCATTTGCAAAATTAAAATGTTAACATGAGCCTTCCTCTCAAGAAGATATGATTAATGGTTGCCAAAAAACAAAACCGCAAATCTTTTTTTTTAAACCCACAGAGCAGTATAAGTTGCTAATTAAAATCGACAAAAGCATGAAAATTAGAGATTGATGTTACTGGTTTGAATTATCTGCATTAATATAAAAGTGTCATCCTAATATCTTTTTATTTTATAGAATCTTTCCACATAGCAGTGTACTTATATCACATGGGAGGTTTTCATAAATGGATGTCTTCATGTCAGAAGCAGTTTTTCTTTTCTCTCACATGGTTACCATGGCTACAGAATATTTGCCTGAGAGGCAGTATTACACAGAGTGGTTAGAACGGGTTTTGGGATTGATAGACCTGGGTTTGAACTTTGACTCTGCCACTACCTGTGAGCTCCTGAGCAAGTTGTTTACTCTCAGTTTTCTCCTCTTTGAAATGGCATTAATGATCACCACGGGACAAATTTATTGTAAGGATTAAGATTGATAACTGATACAAAGTCCCTAATACTGCGCCTCACACATAAGCCCTCAGTAAATGATAATTATTACAATCCAAGAATGACAGTTCCTGTTTCCCAAGGGTGGTGACTTTTGTAACCCTTCCTAACCATTCACCACTATAATCGCTCTTCTTCCCACCTTACCACTTACTGTCCAATAGGAAAGAGGAATCGCCTTATGGAATCTGTGTAAGATTCACTTACCTCCCTCCTTCAGAGTCTGATATGCATGATTTTTTTTTTTTTAATTGCGGTACGCGGTCCTCTCACTGCTGTGGCCTCTCCCGTTGCGGAGCGCAGGCTCCAGACACACAGGCTCAGCGGCCATGGCTCACGGGCCCAGCCGCTCCGCGGCACGTGGGATCCTCCTGGACCGGGGCACGAACCCGTGTCCCCTGCATCGGCAGGCGGACTCCCAACCACTGCGCCGCCAGGGAAGCCCTGCATGATATTCTTTTGATGAAACATTGACCCTGCCCAACCTGAGTTTGACCTTCTCTAAATTCCCCCCAATTACTGCCTTTTTGTTCTTGTTTGACTCATAATTTATTAGCATGCTTGTTATTTTTAAAAGCATGCTTATTTTTGAGTGTGTGTAGAGCCATTTTCAGTCAATATAAAGTCAGGTTAACTTTATTGACAGAATCCAGAGCAAGCTCACCCACTGCCCTCAAAGACCCAGCGTGCATGCAGTGCCTCATCCCCACCCTGTTCAGTGCAGTTTCTCTCTCATGCACCAGAATGGCAAGACCACCATCAACAGTAAACTTGTTCAGTTCTACGCTGTTATTTCATGTATATGGAAGATTTCTTGATATGCTATTTACTCCCATTACCATCTTACCCCACTTGCTCATATTTAGACTTTTTCTGCTGACACACAATAATGAGAAAGTAAGGGAAAATACATTTCTTTGTGAAATATTTAAATCTCAAAGGCTGTTTATTTGTTTATTAAAAAGATTAAATATGTGGGGCTTCCCTGGTGGCGCAATGGTTGACAGTCCGCCTGCCGATGCAGGGTACACGGATTCGTGCCCCAGTCCAGGAGGATCCCACGTGCCGCGGAGCGGCTGGGCCCGTGAGCCATGGCCGCTGCGCCTGCGCGTCCGGAGCCTGCGCTCCGCAACGGGAGAGGCCACAACAGTGAGAGGCCCGAGTACTGCAAAAAAAAAAAAAAAAAAAAAAAAGTTTAAATATGTGGAAATAGTTGTCGTTTGTCCCAAGAGTTTCAAATTGCTAAGCACCTTTTCTTAGGTATAAGAAATAAGCTATTGGTTTGACTAGTCACTGAAGAAATCTTGGAACTTTGCAGAAAATTACAGTAAGAGGAAGTTGCTATATTGCAACAAGAGAGTATTTTGATTGCAAATTTTTCTATAAGTGTGGCAATTTGCAACTTGAGAAGAATTTAATAGTAGCTGAGCTTTCAAAATGTAACACAGAAACTGTCATTTTCTTCCACAATTAAAATAAGTGCTTCTGAAAGTTTCAGGATAAGAATGACCCAAATTACCCTCCCCCTCACTTCCTCATCCAGAAGAGGGGGGAATAGAGTTTGAACAGAACATCTGTGGACAAAATGAAAGACAAATGCTCTTTTCAGGCAACTGTCTGAAAAAGGAATCTTTTATAGCCAAACAGAATACTGTTGCATGCATCGCCATGGTTAAGAAGAGGATCAACAATGCTTTCATAATGGCCTTTTATTTTAGCACATTCTATTTTTATGGATTGAATTGTGATTTCAACACATCCATTCATAAATGCATAAATATCTTTTGACACATTTAATGCGCTTTTGCCCGCCACATCTTGAATTCAAATTTAAACTGTTAAGTGCACTAAGACAATCTCATTACAAGTAATGTTAAAGGAGATTGGATAAAAAGGAATTTTTTCTTATCTACCAAAAGCAACAGTCTACTAAAGAGCAGAACATCGGTAATATGCTGTACATGGATTACTGGAGAAAAGACACCTGGCTTGTTTATTTCCCGCTGCAAGCCTTCAGGTTAAAACAATCAGTTAATTAAGACTACATCCTGTGTTCTTTGCTGGTGGTTTGTTCAACTTTTATGTGCTCAGCCAGTATTTATTTAGTACTTCCTCTGTCTTACACAGAGGAAGTACTAAAATCCCTGTTCTAGTCAAAGGATGAAACTGCATAAAACAGTCAGGATTCCTCTTCTTTCATATAGTTTCTATTTGGAGGGAAGACTGAGTAATAAACAAGAAATATAAGTACTTTTGGTAATGTTGAGTTCTAAGGAGAGAAATAAAGCAGGGAAGGAAAACAGGAAGTGTTGAGGATGATGAGGATAACAATTTTAGATAGGGAAGCCTGGGAAGCATTTACTAAAAAGGAAGCATTTGACTAATGATCTGAAGGAGGTAAGGGAGTAAGTCGCAAGAGTATTGCTACCAAACCCAGGTTCGGCTGGGTGCTGCTCATAAGCCAGTAATTCGAGAGGCAGGTGTCAGTAGAAAGGAAAGGTGCTTTAATCAGAAAAGCTGGCAATCTGGGGGGAAGGTGGACACGTGTTCAGAAACCAACTCTGAAGACTCTGGTCAGCCATGACAGTTTTTAAAGGGAAAAATGGGGGTGAAGAATCTCAGTGAATCATCAAGGCAGGAGGTTGCATTCTGCATCATTCTCCATTGGGTGCAGACTGGCTGACTCTTTCTTCACATGTTGTCTTGCCTGCATGATCTGCCTGCAGGATTGCTAAGGGAGCTTTTGGGGGTAGAGAGCTAGTCATTTTTTAACTGCTTAATTCCTCATTCTTCCTTTTATCTAGGAAAAGAATCAACACGTTGAACAAGGTGTGGTGTGCATTCAGGAGAACATAGGTCAGGAGTTAGTTTCAATTGCTTAGTCATCTCATTCTTATAATTAGGTTATTTTAAGGTTAGAGGGGAACAGAAATGGGCAAACAGGGAAGGGGGAAAAGAGCTGCTTTCAGTATGTGAGCAAACATTTCAGACAGAGGGAACAGCAAGGGTGTAGGCCCTAAGGTGGGACTCCACCCAGCCTAATCTAGGAACAGCACGTGTGGCTGGAGCAAAGTTAGTAAGGGTAGGCGCAGGAAGCAAAGGTAACAGGGGCCAGGTCATACAGGGTCTTCAGGGTCAGTGGAAGGATTTGGGCATTTATTCAGAGTGAGATGAGAAGCCATTGGAGAGTTTTCATGATCAAATCGTATTTTAACAGGATCACTCTGGCTCTTATGTTAAAAATAGAAGATGTGAGAGCAGAGGAAGGGAGAACAGTGAGGAGATATTTTAGTGATGCAGGTGAGGGATGATGGTGGCTTAGACCAAGGTGATAGTAGTAGTAGAGATGGTAAGAAAAAGTCATATTGTAAACGTATTTTGAATACAGAGCTGATACAGCTTGCTGGTGGATTGACTATGGGCTATAAAAGAAAGCAAAGAGTCAAGATTGACACTAGTATTCTGGGTGTGAACCACTGTGGGGAGAAATGGAATTGCCGTTTACTAAGGTATAGAAGACTAGGAGAGGAGCAGATTCGGTTGATGGGTGGTGCATATCATGAGCTCACTTTTGTACACATTAAATCTGTTGAGTTAGGCAGCCTGCAGCTCAGTCAAGAAATCCCGATTGACTATATAAATTCATAAGTAGCTAAAGCTCAGAGTTTGTAAACATTCTTAGGGAGAAAGTTCAAAGAACTTTCACCCAGATGCTCACTACAATAAACAGAAAGCGCTAGTGATGGTGTGAGAAAGATTTTATTGAATGATGATTCAGGAAAAAAGATAAAAATATGTTTTTTAAGAGAACGGACCTTCACAAATGTTTACAAAAGGAGTCTATTTTGGTGGTCAGTAAGCCTTATGAGCTTATACTTTGAATTCTTTCTCTCTCTCTCTCTCTCTCTCTCTCTCTCTCTCTCCCTGTCTCATACACACACACACATACACACCGTACCCCAAACACAAAAAGATACAGTCATGGTCAAAAATAAGATCTAGTCTCCAAGGACTAGAAAAAAGAACAAAATTGCACACAACAATAAATGGGAACTAAAGCCATATACCTGGTAGGCTCTGAGTCCAGAAAGAGCTAGAAATGACTGGGAGTCTACTTTTAATGGGGATCAGAGAACAAATGGACCACAGCTATGTCAGGAAACTGAAGATTGACTCACTGGGTGAAACCAGCTGGGAAGGCAAGCAGAACTTCCTCACCCATGAGTGTAAGGAGGTTGAATAAAGATACAGCAATTGACCAAAGTGCTGACTCGTATAAAGGGGATTCTTTCCTTAGTAAATGGAAATTATGGGAAATCCAGAAAACCCCTTAAAATAAAATTTGAAATAATAACAAAATGATTAAGAACACTGAATATTCAGAAGCACTAATACCAACTAGACATCCTGGATGTGTAAAATATAGTCAGTGAAATAAACACTCTATAGGTAAGATATACTTTAGACTGTATAAAATCAGAGAGAGAATTAGGAAATTGGAAAACAGCAGAATGAATTCACCTAAAAAGCATTGCAGAAATATGAAAGATACATAGATGATAAATTGAGAGGTACCAACGTAAGTCTAGAGACAAAAAGAGAGAGACTAGTAAAGAAGGCCCTTTGAAGAGATAATGCCTGAGAATTTTCAGAATTGAAGAAATAACACCTTCAAGTACAACACAATGAATGTGAAATGGGATTAGTTAAAATCAGTTATAACCTAGACACATCAAAGAGCAATTGCAGAATATCAGGGATAAAGAGGAAAATATTTTAAAAGCTGCAGAGAGACTAAAGACAAATTATAACTAATGACAGAGTAGCTACAGATTTTTTAAAATTTATTTATTTATCTTTTTTTTTTTTTTTTTGGCTGTGTTAGGTCTTTGTTGCTGCACGTGGGCTTTCTCTAGTTGCGGCGAGTGGGGGCTACTCTTCGTCGCGGTGCCCCGGCTTCTCAGTGCAGTGGCTTCTCTTGTTGCAGAGCATGGGCTCTAAGCATGCAGGCTTCAGTAGTTGTGGCACGCAGGCTCAGTAGCTGTGGCTCGTG
Organism: Kogia breviceps; assembly: GCF_026419965.1. Taxonomy (NCBI): domain Eukaryota; kingdom Metazoa; phylum Chordata; class Mammalia; order Artiodactyla; family Physeteridae; genus Kogia; species Kogia breviceps. The sequence continues at coordinate 117,010,124 of NC_081330.1, read as the reverse complement.
GGCTCTGGAGTGCAGGCTCAGTAGCTTTGGCGCACAGGCTTAGTTGCTCCACGGCATGTGGGATCTTCCCAGACCAGAGTGTGAACCCGTGTCCCCCGCATTGGCAGGCAGAGTCTTAACCAGTGCACCACCAGGGAAGTCCCTAGCTACAGTTGTTTTAAGGGCAATGATAGATGCTAAAAGAAAATAAAGTGATATATTCAGAATGTAGAGGGAAAATTATTTTCAACTCAGAATTCTATACCCAGCTAAGGTATTATTTTATTTAAGAGTAAAGAGTTTCTGTATTTTCAAACATAAAAATCTAGACGTGTTTGCTACTCACAGACTGCTATGAAAGAACTTCTAAAGGACATACTTACTTGAGCATGAACCTGGAAGAAGGGTGATCTGAAACTAAGAAGAAAAATACAGAAATAAAATACATTACAAATTTTCTGTCTCATGAGAAAAACATTCATCATCATTAAAGCAAAGATCCCAGGCCTCTTTCTTTTTTAAGTTGGTCATAATACCTTATATGATCTGCTATGTTATCCATTATAGTCATGTATCTATTCTTAATGTCTTGCTCTTATTAAATATTTCATGATATCACTAGAAACTGGGAAAATGATAACAATTAAATATCTGTCACTCAGAATGAATAATTCCATCAGTTCTACTAGAAAAGACTACACAAGATTGTAAATCTGCACCTCAAGGTATTTAATCATACTTGCTGATAACACGAGGAAACCTTCACTGTCAGGATTTATTTATGTGTATGAATAATGAGCAATTTCTGATACAAGTTTTTAAGGAATCTTTGAAAATGAATCTGTTTCAGTGGTCCCCAAATCACCCACATGTCCAGTGATTCACTAGGACTCAGAAGCCTCAACATATAGTTGTACCCACAGCTAAGATTTTATTACAGTGATGCAGCAAGAGTATACAGCCAGATCAGTAAGGAAAAAAAGATACCCATGAAATCTGGAGAAATCCATGTGCAGGTTTCCTATGCTCTCTCCTTCTCATGACAGATCATGCAGAGTGCACACTTCCCCAGCAGCAAAAATACAGTCACATGTGTGTAGTGTCTCTGCCCCGGGGGAGCCCATTGAAGACTCAGTACCCAAGGATTTTAATGGGTTGGTTACACAGGCATCCTCTGCCTAGCAACTACTTTTCCTTTCCTGAAATGAAAGCAAGTGTTTAGTCCCCAGGTGGGCAAAATCATCTTATTGCTTAGGGAAGCTTCATGTCACTACAGGGAACTGTTTACCAGCCAAGTTCCCATATGTCAGCCGAGGGCCAACCTTGCAAGCAGGCCTTTCTCAGATAGCAGCCTCAGGCCTGCTATATTACTCTTTTCTACACAGAGACCTATTTCCTTAACGGTAGTTTTCATTGTTTTTTCTATTACTTTTAAAAGCATATAATTCAATTAACTCTTTCATTTTAGAAAATGTCACATCACTTGGAAAAATAATGATGTCTCTCTTAAGAGAATTTCATTGTAATATTTACAATATTTAAAAAAAAACAGCTAAAGCTTTGCTTCTTTGAATGATGGTTAAATCTGTATTGTGTGCCTAGGAGTTCTTAGGTTCCAATAATATGTATACTGATTATACTCTGCAATCATGATCAGTATGAGAATATATTTTTATAGGGAAAGAAAAGATAATCTTGTTAAAAAAGAAAACCTGGAGAGCATAAAATATGTTTTTGTGTAGATTTTAAAGTAGACCTTCAGGTTCTAAGAAGTAATGTGCAAAAAGCATAGGAAGTACATTATATAACTCAATTCTTTCGAGCTGTCTGTTATCCATGTAGCTTCCTAAAAACAAACCACCCCCATCTTTGTCATTTTTTTAAATAATGAGCTGTAAAATTATAATGATTACTTGTGGAAACACAAAAGGAAAAAAACCCAATCAGTAATTTTACAGCCAAACAATTTAGGGAAAATAACTATATGTAAAATTAACTATACTTAAGCACACTAGCCTTAGTTATTATTTGAGTTATTATTTTGAAGCAAAGTACACTCAAGAAAATTAACATAGCATGATGGGTTTTATCTTTTATGCTCTCTCTCCAAAATTGATTGTGAATTTCTGTAGCCATGGATCCTGCAAAGTTTTATACACATACACACACACACACACACACACACCCCGCATATATATGTATTTATATTGCTTTGACAATTGGGTGATTATTTCTGCATTACACTGAATGTCAGCGAATTATCTGACCCTTATCTTTAGGACTAATATCCACCCATAATATTATATTCCTAAGAATTATGTAAACCATATATAAATCATGAAAATTATTATGTAAGTAGAATGTTATTTTACAAGCAAAGATACTAAATAAGGAAGTATGTCACAGAATACGAATTTACTTTATAAAACCAAGGCCAGCAAATTTTATGTAGACAAAAATCCAATTGCCCCTTACAGATATGAAGAAGAATCTATTACCTAAACTTCATTTTGAAGGATTATCTGTGAGTTAAAATTACACATGCTGTCTCTCTACCCTGTTAGCTAGCTAATCATATGAACATAATTAACCTTATTTAGACAATCTAGTTTAGTAGACTGTCTGCCTGGAACCAGTGATTTATAGTCATTAATTGAAAGCTAGACCAGTCATACAGTTGTGGGGTTTTCTATTAAGACATTACACTATTCTGGTCCTTAGCGTGGAATAGACTGATAGGTGGGTTTAACTGGGTTGGTAGTTAGCTAGGCAAGTATGATGCAGGAAGTATATAGCTCAAGGAAATGGTTATAACAATGTCCCATGGAAAGCAAGTGGAAGAAGAGAAATAAAGGCACAAAAGGTGGTAAAGTCAATAAATTGGATGCCTCAATGAAGATTTTCTGAAAATTGCTGGGTTGGAGGTATTATACTATGTAAAACAGAGATAATGGAGGCAGTTGTTGGAGTATGCTTAAGAGTAACAAACATAGGGTCATGGGGTGGGTAGCTGAAGAGTGGAGAAGTAAAGAACATTGGAGATGAGGGACTGAGGAGCCGACACACTGACATCACCTACATGAAGGTTAGTTCCCTATAATAGAGACAGAAGTAGGTGTGAGAAGAAAATAGTGATTCAAGTGCTGAAATATTTAGCAGCTGAGGGAGAGGGCTTAGGAGATCAGTAGCTGATGGTGGCTTATGGAATATAATGAAATTCAAAGGAACAAGTGATAGTCATATTTGCTTGACAACTTCATAAGATTTTGTGAGAATCAAATGAGATATTGCCTGAGAAAGCACTATAAACCCCTAAGAAAGGTAGTGCTCTGCATATATGAGCCCTCAGTTTCAGCCCTGCTTTGTGTCCCTATTTCTCTGCCTACAAAATAAAGACCAAGATAATTACAAAATAAAGACCAAGATAATATTATTCTCTCCTGCTTCATGAGAAATTAGAAAGTTTAGCGGCATGATATATATGAATTTGTTTTGAGTCTTTGGAAAAAGAAGTTACTTTCGCTGACCGGGATTCAGAGTCACCGTTCGTTCAGCTTTTGAGTGTTTTCCGCAGCTTTTTGGCACTCCGATCGCACCCTGCATATCAAATAACATTCTTCCCTATCTTTGATTTCAGACATTTCAGCAGTCTTCTCTGCAGCACAAATCAAAGAAGAAAAACAAAGGTAAGAAAGGGAAATGAAACATTTAGCTGCTTAGTTTGCACTGGGATAATCACCAGCACATTTCACCCATCCTCTCTTGCCTGAACCCAGTGTGGTTTGGAAGAGAACAACCCCCTAGCACAAGAGCTACCAAGACCGGCTTCTCCTTCAGGTCAATTATGATACAAGGTACCTTTTGCAACACATGGTCTCAATAGGTTTTCAGACTGGGATCACGCACTTTGGATTAAATTGTGTGTCACTCATGTGGGCGAAAAGGTATTAAAATTTTCCATAGTTATTTATTCTGATACAATGAGAAAATAAGAATTTTTAAGGGTGTTAAGTATCCAGACTTGTTTTTATAATCTATAGATTAATCTTCTACCTTCACACCTATACAAAATTTAAAGAGCATTTTTTACCCACTATTATCTTTAGGTCCTATTGCCGGCAAGAGCAAAAGACGAATTTCTTGCAAAGATCTTGGCCGTGGTGACTGTGAGGGCTGGCTTTGGAAAAAGAAAGATGCGAAGAGTTATTTTTCACAGAAATGGAAGAAATACTGGTTTGTCCTAAAGGATGCATCCCTATATTGGTATATTAATGAGGAGGTAAGACAAAGCACATTTTGTTTTCTCATTCATTTTATCTTTAACCAGAAGAATCATCGTTTTGAGACTTAGATTTTAAAATCATATAATCACCTTAAGGCTCATTCAGGAGACTTCTGCTGGTTATTTTTCAGTCTGCCTTCTTAAAATGGTTGCATTGTGGGGTTCTGGGAAGGCAGTTGTCTCAATTATTCTAATGCAGCAACATATTTGAAATATAGATAATGTATAGTAAAATTCTGTATATCTAATTAAAAATACCAAACTAATTCAAGCAGTAGCTTACTCAAAAGGATTACACATGGAAATTTGATAAAGATTTTTAAGTGTCTTGCTTTTGTTCAAAGTTTTAAATTTTTTTCTGTTTGCTTTTTTGGGAGGAAGTCCTTTAGTAAGTTAAGTAAATTAAATTAATACCACCTGCATTTGTTTCAGTTTTTCTTAAGGAATAAATGAACTAGTAGACTAGTTTCAAAAATCTTCAAGTATTCATTTCATTTGGCCCAATAGGGACAGCAGGGGGAGGGGTATATAATACATGCAAATTGTTCTTATGATTTCCTGTTTCATTTCCAGTAAACAGATTTATATCCAGAGTAATTATATAACCGGTCACATATCACAACAGATATACAGTATACCTTATTTTTTGATACTCCCTTAACTCTACATTTGCTTCCTTTGCCATAGCCATCTATCAGTTCACCTTAAGTTTTTTAAACAAAAATTTCTATTGTTAGCTTGTTTTTTTCATAAAAATATATGTGGTTTAATGTAGTGTGCTGGCTAAAAACTTTTTGTATGCCAATCAAGTAGTATAAAAACATAATGCCTTTATGTTTCTCTTTATTTTAGATCACTTGTAGATTGTCTGCTGAATGCTATTCTGTCTTTCAAAGTTTAATGGGGAGATCATAACTACCCCAAAAGTATTTTAAATTGTTCAAAATTTTTAATTTTAACATTAAAGACATCAAGGGTAACATAACACATATCAAAGTTAAGAGATTTGAGACTATTGTATTTACCCTAAGATTGGAAGAAAAAAATGCTCAAATATTGAAAAATATTGGAAGTTATACTGCTCTTGCATATAACACACACATTTTAGTCACTATCATTAGCATCAAATTTTATTAAGTTTTACATATAAACATACACACACTAAAAGAATTGAGAACCCCTGGTCTTTTTCTTTGAGATGGCAGATGGGAGTATGATGTCTCTTGAACTTGATATATAAGGAGCCATGAACTGGTGCAGCACAGATCAAAGTTTGGGAGTAAAAGTCTGAGGAGTTGGCTCATGAACATGAAAGGGACAACAACATTTAAAGGGTTTAGCCAAAAATAATCTTAGCCTAGTAGTAATAACTTGCATCTGACGTAAGATTTTAGATAATTCTCCTGTCTTGTATTCCCATCCCACATTAGCGGGAGGGGGCACTTTATGGATTTCATTCAGTTTTCCAAGTGAAACATGACTTTTATGTATATATAGCATGTAAACCAAGTCATATATTTGAAAATCAAATTAATCTCTTGTAAAATCTTGAGTACACAAAATAATTATTTTAATTCAGGTTTGAGAGATTTTTTTGGAGACAGAAAAGGAATTGAATTAGTAAATGTCCCTACATTTTATATCTGAACATTTAAAATGGTAGAAAATTGAATTGTAAATGTGGACTACAGTTATTTTATATGTTATAAGTGTATATATACATTCTGAGGGAAAAATTACTTATAAAACAGGTTTCACTTTGAGAATTAAGATTTTTCTATCTTTATTCTAATATAAAAAGGATTTTTAAACATTTCTGTATGTATTTTAATTTGTACTATTCTAAATGTTCAAAATATACCTTCAATTTAATGGACTATAACAGGTAAGACTGAAATTCTGATCTCTAAAATGTCTAATTTAAAGGATTAAATGAACTGATTTATTAGTATAGATATTTAAGGTATAGTTATAGTTTCAAACCTTTGTATATAATACCCTAAACAAGAGTGTTGCCTCTTTAGGATGAAAAAGCAGAAGGATTCATCAGTCTGCCTGAATTTAAAATTGATAGAGCCAGTGAATGCCGCAAGAAATAGTAAGTTGATTTTTATTTGGGGCGAGGGAGAGAAAGGAAGGGTAGTTTTTTGGTTTTTTTTTTTTTAATTTCTAGCTTTTAAATTATAGGTTGCTTGTCTAATGCTTTCAAATTGAGGTAATAAGAAAGCAGTTTTGTGGGCAGAAAATTGAATTTTTCACTCATTTCTGTCATCACGGCAGAAACATTATATATGTGAACTCAGATTAGATCTGAGGTAATTTTTATCCATAAAAATTGTTTGGTTCTAACTTATTTCCCAATTTGAAATAAATAAATGTACTCTGTTTCCTTTTGCAGTGCATTCAAAGCCTGTCATCCTAAAATCAAAAGCTTTTATTTTGCTGCTGAGCATCTTGATGATATGAACAGGTAAAGTCACTTAAATTTCAAAATACTTAGAAAGTCAGTTAGGCTTAGAATTCTGTTTTCCACATCAATGCCTAGAGAGTAATGTCACTGAAGTTTCTAGATCAGTTTAAAATAAAATGGACCCAGCCATAGCTCCATGTAGCCATACCTAATTTTAAAGATTGGCATTTTAAAAAGTCAAAATAAACTCATTGACTTTTCGTCAAGTTTACCAAAAATGTGCCAGAATCCATATATAGGCCAAAAAAAAAAATCCACTGTAGAAAAAAAAATTGTTTTTAGTCCATTTCAAGAATATGTCTTCAAATTTATTCCCAAGTGAGGAAAAAAGGATACCCACTAAAAAAGCTGACTTTTCCAAGTGCTGAGTATTTATGACAGAATGTCCATCTCAATAATTCAGGCATAGGCATAGTTGGTGTATCTCTCTGTCACCTTTCTTCTATCACTGTACAGGATTGTGCAGCCAAGTGATTAGATGGCACATGGTTATTTGGTGGCTCTGGGAAAATCTGGATATATATTTTTTCATTATCTACAACATAGTGCTTTTTGTTTCCATTTTGGCTCTTATGAATTTGATCCTTTCTTCCTTTTTCTTTCCTTTCTCCTTTCCCTTTTCTAGATTTGTAGAAATTGGATGTAAGATTCAAAATTTTCCCCTTCACAGGTCTTCAGTAGGCAGTGCCTGTTACATATATGATGTGCCAACAGTTAGGAAGATGCAGAATAGCATAGTGGTTAAGAGTATGAACTTTGGAACCAGGCTGTCCAAATTCCAGCCATCCCACTTAGTAGCTGTGTGACCTTGGATATAGAACTTAACCTCTCTATGTCAGGTATTAACTCTTTTTTAAAAATGGAGATAATAACCATCTCCATCCATAGAACTTTTATGAGGAGCAAATAAGAATACATAAAGGGCTTAGAACAGTACCTGCTAAATTGTAAGTGCTATATAAGTGTTTGCTTTCAATAGGTATTCCTTTTATATACTTTGGGTTCTCACGCCATATAACTTTCTTTGTATATCTCTAAAGAGTTAGTGTTCAGATATTTCTAAGCACAAAATTTTGGAGCTTCATAAATGTGCTTGAACACGCTAAATGGACACTTAATATGCTTTTATAAATAATCTTGTTCTTTGACACTTCAGAGTATAGACGTGATTTTTCGAAACCAAGGATATGAATACAAGGAGAGGGCAAAGAAAGGGGTTGAGAAAACTTGATAAAATCTTTTATAATTAATAGGAGAACTGAGCCTTTCTTTTATTGAAATATAACTGATTAACAATGTTGTGTTAGTTTCTGGTGTACAGCAAAGTGATTGTTTTATATATTTTCTTTTCTTTTCTTTTCCATTATGGTTTATTACAAGATATTGAATATAGTTCTGTATGCTATAGAGTAGATCCTTATTGTTTATCTATTTTATATATAGTAGTGTGTACCTGCTAATCCCAAACTCCTGGTTTATCCGTCCCCCGCCCTTCCCCTTTGGTAACCGTAAGTTTGTTTTCTATGTCTGTGAGTCTGTTTCTGTCTTATAAATAAGTACATTTGTATCATATTTTAGATTCCACATATAAGTGATATCATATGGTATTTGTCTTTGTCTGGCTTACTTCACTTAGTATGGTAATCTCTAGGTCCATCCAAGTTGCTGCAAATGGCATTATTTCATTCTTTTTTAAACTGAGTAATATTCCATTGTATATATATACCACATCTTTTTTATCCATTCATCTGTTGATGGACATTTAGGTTGCTCCCATGTCTTGGCTATTGTAAATAGTGCTGCTGTGAACATTGGGGTGCATGTATCTTTTCGAATTATGGTTTTCTCCAGATATATTCCCAGGAGTGGGATTTCTGGATCATATGGTAGCTATATTTTTAGTTTTTTAAGGAACTTCCATACTGTTTTCTATTGTGGCTGCACCAATCTGCATTTCCACCAACAGTGTAGGAGGGTTCCCTTTTCTCCACACCCTCTCTAGCATTTATTGCTTGTAGATGTTTTGATGATGGCCATTCTTACTGCTGTGAGGTGATACCTCATTGTAGTTTTGATTTGCATTTCTCTAATAATTAGCGATGTTGAGCATCTTTTCATGTACCTATTGGCCATCTGTATGTCTTCTATGGAGAAATGTCTACTTAGGTCTTCTGCCTATTTTTTGACTAGGTTGTGGGGGGTTTTTTTGTTGTTACTGAGCTGTATGAGCTGTTTGTATATTTTGGAAATTAAGCCCTTGTCAGTCACATCCTTTGCAAATATTTTCTCCCATTCCTTAGGTTGTCATTTTGTTTTGTTTATGGTTTCCTTTGCTGTGCAAAAGTTTGTAAGTTTGATTAGGTCCCATTTGTTTATTTTTGCTTTTATTTCTATTGCCTTAGGAGACTGACCTAAGAAAACATTGCTGGGATTTATGTCAGATAATGTTTTGCCTGTGCTCTCTTCTAGGAGTTTTATGCTGTCATATTATATTTAAGTCTTTAAGCCATTTTGAGTTTATTTTTGTGTTAGGTGTGAGGGAGTGTTCTAACTTCTTTGATTTACATACAGCTGTCCAGCTTTCCCAGCACCACTTGCTGAAGGGAGTGTCTTTTCTCCATTGTGTATTCTTGCCTCCTTTGTCAAAGGTTAATTGAGCATAGGTGTGTGGGTTTATTTCTGGACTCTCTATTCTGTTCCATTGATCCATATGTCTGTTTTTGTGCCTATACCATGCTGTTTTGATTACTGTCACTTTGTAGTATTGTCTGAAGTCTGGGAGTGTTATGCCTCCAGCTTTGTTCTTTTTCCTCAAGAATGCTTTGGCAATTCTGGCTCTTTTATGGTTCCATATAAATTTTAGGATTACTTGTTCTAGTTCTGTGAACTGAGCCTTGTATTTGGTTTCCATAATCTTCTCTTGATTTGCTTGTTACCATTCTTGAAATTTCACACTAGCCAATCAGAATTTGGAGAGCTTATTCTCAAAATGAAAATGTTTATGTACTTGTTGGGGAGGGGTGGTACTCTATTTTGTGTTTTAACTATTTTATAATTCTACTGTTGTAGTTATTCACTATCCATTTTACCACAATTGAGCTCAATGCCCTTAGGATAAATATGAAGGAGTCACATCATAACCAAACAGAAAATAAGTGGTATATATAATCATGTCCTCTCCTACAAGATAGATCCACTAGAACACAGTTACTTCCATCCAGGAATTAACATAATTTAATCATTTGTGACACTTGCTAATCAGGGTCTTTTTAGGTTTAGAAAATAGCCTGTTCAAAAATGCATTTTTTTGAACTATAAAACCATTCTTGATCTCCATTCTCTACCCTGTGTTAGCAATAACTCAGAAGTGTATGATGTCACTAACTCTTCCCTAATAGTCCTGTGGATGTATCTGGTTCAGGATATTAGAGAAGAAGCTAAGCCAAACCCATATGTTTCATTTTGTTGCCTTTTCTAAGCAATGGGTCAAAGAAAAAAATAAATAAATCTGATCAAATATGTCATCTCCACATGGTACAGTTAAGAGTGCTGTTTTATGTAAGCCTTGCCATGGTGCACTACAACCTTCAGAATTAAATTGTCCTGAAATACTGAATCTTTTTTTAAAATTTAAGTATAGTGGACTTTTATTGTTTTGCCTTGCTTTTTATTTTTTGAATAAACATATTCCTAATGTCTACTTTCAATAGGCAAGTTTATTAAAAATGACTTGTCAGTAGGACGGAGGAGAGTCAGTGCTGGCAATATTCACAGAGGATTGGTAATGGGGGAGACAGCGTCCAACAACTTTATTTAATAAGCTGATTGTTACATAACAACAAGATGATCTGGGTGTTGGTTCATTCTATATGTAGTCCTTTGAAGGCATGTACCTAAGCCTTCAAGAGATGATATAGTTATAAATAATTATAATTATATTATAATAATTATAAATAAATGCCTTACCTGGTTATTTCATAATTTCTAAAGTATTATCATATGTATTTTTAAAATGTAGTGCTAGTTTTGACAGGACCTAATAACTGGAGTGAAAAAGCAATCCTTAGATTTAATTTTCTTCTGTAAAATCCGCATGTGTGTATACACATACATATACACACACATACATATACATATTCCCAAATATAATTACATATACATATACCCAAATATATATAACTTAGAATATTAAAATCTCACCATCTATTTTTTGAGTAGCTTTAATTTTGATTGTGAGGTAATCTGCAAAAACACTTTTGAGCACCCTACCACCAATCCATCTGTTCCATCCTCAGAAATGAGCATTGAAACATTCAAAAAACTTTTTTGCCAGCCTGTGTGAAATCTGTGGGAAGAAAACAAAACATCATGTTTCTCAAGTATTCTGAGACTTATTTACTGAATTCACTTGGCCTATGTATTCCTTTTCACATCAGCACATATGTCCTTATAATTGTCAGGACTCACCAGTTTCTGTTTAGTGTGATTATCTTACATTTCTTCCCTAGTTCTTACTCTTGTTTCCCTCTCAGTACGTTATTCTGTGTCAGCTGTTGACAGCTTCATTGGAACATTCACCATAGGCCCAATCCTCTTATCCTTAAATATTGTCTGTCTCCCTCACTGAAGATACAGGTATCATGAAGACAGATACTTTGTTTCATTTATCTTTCTCTCTCTATCCTCAGTGCCTAGAACCGTACCTGGCACACATTAATATTTCTTAACTCAATTAATGCATATATATCTGCTGTTCATAATAGCATATAAACACCAAACCATAACTGCAGCAAGTGTTTGGATAAGCATCTTCTAACTGAGGCCTAAGGACAACTTTATCCAAGACAGCAACAACAGTTGTGTAGCATTCAGCCTTTTGTGTCTATACATACAAGTTTATGCATACACTTTGTAAAGAGTTTTCACTGTGGACAGAATTTTTCTTCCTAAAAGTAGTTAAATTTTTAAATTGTCTTTTGGAATTTAGGAATCCTGGAGCTCATCGAAGGCAGAAATTATGTCTTGTTCATTTTTGGACCCCCAAAACGTAGCTCATTGTTCAGCATACAACAGGCATTTAATAAATTTTGTTGAGCTGAAAAATTAAGAAGCCTCTTTTTAGTTTCCTTATTCATCTCATGAAGACCTCACTGCTCTTTAGACTTCTGATAAAATGAAATTTCAGTGATATATTAAAAAGTAGTAAATATGAAGTACTGAATTAAAATTCAATAACAAATATTCCTCTAGTGGTATCAACATCATTTCCACCCAAAAAACACCAAGCCAGTCTTTCCTAAGAGTGCTAAGATTCACCTTTCTTACTACAAATGACATATAGACTAGATTTTAATTTTGACCTTTTACTAATGATTAGAGTCATTTTTAAACGGTTATTTGTCATGAAGTTAACTTCTTGACTTACAGTTTATAATTTTCTGGATCGTGTGTATATGTCATGCTACTGAATTCATTCGATCCATTTTTTTTCCATTTCTGCTCCAGTCCCTTCTTTACTTCCCATAGTTGAGGTGATCATTACATTGTCGGCTTTGTCAAAATAAAGTTGTGCTTTAGGTGACTTATTCTTAAAATTAAAGCTTAAATTTCCATGGATGTGATTTTGTCCATTAGAGAAACAACTTTCCTCCCTCCCTTTTCAAGATATTCTAAGTATCTGATGCACAGTTAACACCACTTGGCATAAATGATGAAATGTATGAGTCACTTCAAAGAAAGTCATCTTCCACTTGACAAGGAAGATAATCTCCTAGGAGAAAAACTTCTCAAACACAGTTTTTTCCTAAAAAACATGTTTCAATCAGATTATTCCACAATTTAATGATGTTAACTATACTAGTGATTCCAAACTTACTCAGGCTAGTTTGGAAGGTTGATCCTTCCTTACTTTCTTATTTGGGAAGATATATGGATCATAGCTCAGGAGTGACCAGTGCGAAACTGTCAGGTTAGTTTAAAGATTTTGTGATTTGATAATCTGATGCAGTGTAGACAGTTATCCAGAGTAATGAACACGAAGAGACCTGGTGGGACAAAAGACAGAGATTGAAATAGTGCTTTGCTTCAGGCAGTTCCCTACAATGGCAATAGCAACTCTTCTGGAAGAGGAAAGAACTAAGATTTATTTTTAAATTACTATTGTTCATGGAAATAAATGTTCAAGATCTAAACAGAGGTTAAAATTGCATATGCTCAAAAAAAAATTGCATATGCTCGTTTTGTCTTTGGAAAAACCTAATACCCTTGTATTTAGAGACAAATTTCCAAAGTATACTACTACTGAGATGTGTTTCCCTTTGGATCATTAAACTTAAATGAGATTCATTAAACTAATATTTCATAGTAAAACATATTTTGACAGGCAAGGTCTATAATTTTTTCCCTTCTCAGGACAAACTATGCCTGATATTGTTTAAATATCTCTAAAGGAGCATTTGTTCTGAAGAAACAGAACAGCAAAAATATTTGGAGTGCTTTTACATTTAGAGCAACAGAATTAATAGGGCTTTGGTCATCTCAAAACCCTTTATGTTACAGATGTTAACAGGTTTGCCCAAGATTTTTCTAGTGAAATAGCATCTTTAGTGTGGGAACAGTTTGTACTACAGCAAATTATAGCTCACTGAAGACTCCATGTGTTAAGAGTAGCAAAAAAACACACCCTTTATCTGGGATTATTCCACATATTCTTATACATTTTAAAATAACTATTCCCAAGAAAATAGTTAAGTATAAAGTATAAAAAATTCAGTTGCAGTGTTACTGATTTTAATATTTGTTTTTTCAGGTGGCTTAACAGAATTAATATGCTGACTGCGGGATATGCAGAAAGAGAGAGGATTAAGCAAGAACAAGGTAAAGGAATACTTTTTTTTTTTTTACTATTGGGTTACACTTCTTTTTTCTTGCTGTTTTCCTATACAGTGATTCACTGCTATCATTTGAGAGAAAATGCGTATGTCAGTCTGTGGTTATTTCTCTTCTGTGCACTTTGAATCCAAACCATAGCATCTTATGGGTAAGGTTTGGTAAATTAAACAGGAAATAAACTCAAATTTTTGGAGCAGCTAATGTGGAGTTCATTCCTGTTCGTTGCCATCTTCTTTAGTCTACTTCCTATGGAGGAAAAAAAATCTTAAAAAATAAAAAGCCTAGGGTGGAAGGGAGGGAGATGCAAGAGGGAAGAGATGGAGGGATATATGTATATGTATAGCTGATTCACTTTGTTATAAAGCAGAAACTAACACACCACTGTAAAGCAATTATACTCCAATAAAGATGTTAAAAACAAATTTAAAAGCCTAGAATTGGTCCTTTATATTGACCCAAGTCAAGGTCCTTGGTGGTGAGTTGTTTTTTCTATTTAGTGCTTTCACAGACTTTTAAGTGCTCTTTTATGCAAAGAGCTCAGATGAATGATCCCTTCTTCCATAGATTATCTCACTTGCTTGTGTTCTTCAGTTTTGTTACTATGTTAGCTCTGTGATCTTATGGAACTTGCCTTAATACTGACCTCACATTTATGAAATACAGTATCCTGATGCAAAATTGAAATCTTAACAGAAGTTGTGGTCACCGTTCTAAAAGTAGCTTCAGGGCTTCCCTGGTGGCACAGAGGTTAAGAATCCACCTGCCAATGCAGGAGACACAGGTTCGAGCCCTGGTCCAGGAAGATCCCACATGCCGCAGAGCAACTAAGCCCGTGCGCCACAACTACTGAGCCTGTGCTCTAGAGCCTTTGAGCCACAGCTACTGAAGCCCGCGTGCCTACAACCCGGTGCTCCACAACAAGAGAAGCCACCACAATGAGAAGCCCGCGCACTGCAACAAAGAGTAGCCCCCGCTCGCCGCAACTAGAGAAAGCCCACGCGCAGCAATGAAGACCCAGCGCAGCCATAAATAAATAAATAAATTTATTTTAAAATAAAAGTAGCTTCACATTTCCCAAAGAATGTTTGCTATGCATCCCTTGGGAGCATAAATAGTTCTTTGAATACTTTTGAGACATCCTGAAGTTAAAAGGATTCCGCACATTGATACACATGTTTCTAGTTGTGTCTCCAGTGGACATAGCCTGTTGGTCGACATGAAGATTCTGAAAACCTACTGTTTGCTCACGGAGAAAACTTTTTAAAACATCTCAGACCTAACGGTTAGAGAGATATAGAGAAGATAACCAGATCCCAAAACCAATCTTTCAGCAAATATTTAGGTCAGGGGTCAGCAAACTTTCTGTAAAGATCCAAATAGTAAATATTTTAGACTTTTCAGGCCTTAAGGTTTCTGTTGAAACTATTCAACTCTGCTATAGACACATGAAGGGAAGTGGCTGTACTTCAATAAAGCCTTATTTGTGGACACTGAGATTGAATTTCATAACATTTTTCACATTTTGAAAATGTGAAATCTTTTGATTTTTTTTATCCACTTAAAATGTAAAAACCATTCTTGATCCACAGGCTGTATAAAAACAGGCAAAGAGCCTCATTTGGCCTGCAGGCCACAGTTTATCAACCCCTGGCTTAGAGCCATGGGGTGAGAGAATGGGGGTGACTAGAGCATTGAAGGGTGAGGAGATAGGGCAGGAAGATTTCCAAGAAATAGCAAAATATGGTTACCGCCAATGGGAATTCAGCATCCTATTGAGACTCTAAAAAATTCACACTTGAAATTGCCTAAGAAAAATTAAAGAGCAACATAAAGTAAATGAGTACTAATTTTTGCACCACATGCAACTGATTTAAAAAATTGCTAAGTGGCTGCAAAATTTTTTTTTAAACCTGAGAAGGAGGCAGGATTAATGAGGAAATACTTGGAGAAAGTAATCAGTGAGCCTGATATAAAGTTAGCGGTGAAGAGGCAGAGAAGATATTTTATTAAATATTAAAGTGTTTCTGCATAAGGCCTTCAGCTAACCCTCTAATTGTATTAAGGTGAAATAAGCACCCATCCTGCCTGAAATTACATTGAATTCTAGTAGAAAAGATACTCTTAGTACAATATGGAAAGTGAAACATGGGAAAGTACAAACCAAATTCCATGGGAATGAGGCTATAGAGATTCCTTCTAGGAGGGAAATGGGAAAAAAACATTATGTGGACTCATCGTCTGAACTGGTTCTCGCAGGATGAGAAGTAATAAAATAAAACATTCCTGGGAGTGGAAGCAGCATGAGTACTTCCACAAATAACATGGAATCCATCTCTATCAAATCACTGTGCACAGGCAAATCCCAGCCAGGACTATGAAGTGTCAGGCCAGTTATTGTCACATTTCTTCATTGTTAAAAGTTTATTCCCCACTTTCATACTTCTACTTAATTTATAGGCCTACAGTTATAGTAAGAGAGCGAAATACACAAACACACATATACACACACACACACACCAGCCTTCCTTTTCAAATTACTTTAAAAAGCATGAAAACTGTTCTTTAAAAGTGCATATAGATTTCTTCCTCAGTTTTTTAAGATGCAAGAATTAGAAGTGTGGGCAGTGTGCCAACAGGAGAATGAATCTTGAAAAAAGTCAATTTGCATGAATAAGGAACCTTGGATTTTCAGGCTTCTGTATTTTATCACTCAGCATTGCTTTGAAGCTGAACATGGCCTTGATTTTAGTGGATTTCCTTTGTACTTGGCATTATATAACCAAATTTCATTATGGATGAAAGAACTGGTAAGTCATATTGCACATGCACATTCCAAAAAATACTCATTCCATGGATTCATGCTTCCGTAGTCTGTCATGTGAGTATTTATTTTAGTGCCTACTGGAATGTGGTAGACAATCATAGGTAGAAGCTAATAGTTACAGTTCAGGTCTCTACAACCAGAATCTCTGAAATAATTTAGATTTCCACCTAGAGTATACATTCATCAGATACTCTAACGTAGGTCAGAAACATATTAGACTTCCTACCTTATGCAGGATTAGGTCTTACATATTCTTTATAGACAACTACTGGATGCACGTGTCTATTCCACACTTCTGTAGAATTGTTTGACATCTAAGTACCATTCTTGGTAGGAAAGTTTAAACTTGATACAAAATATAGCTCTTTGAGAATTGGGAATATTTCAGAAAGATGCAAAGGCATAACTGCCAAACACTGTTTCTATTTAAATACTCAGTACAGCTTGGAAGTGACTCTTTCATTGACTTAAATAAAAGTTTAGTGAATTGCTGTCTTTAACTACAGACATATAAAGGATATGGGGTTCTTTTTCATTATGCATTGTTTTACTTAGAGAAAACAGGGTTACACTAAATTCTGCCAAGATCATAACTTAGCTAATTGTCTGCTAATCTTTTTTCTATATTTTTCCAGATTCAAATCAGACATTCATGACACATTATTTTCAATCACACAGGAGGTCTTTGTAAAGCTTTAATTACATAAAAGTGAATGAAATACATTGTATTTCTTTGATAGTTCTAGATGAAAAAGTCAAATTTCTTTCAAATTATCCTTTTGTATCAACATGAGAAGTAAAATGGAAATTTTCCTCTTCTATTGATGGCACTGTTTATTCATGATTAGTTACTTGTAAAATTGAATATCACTGCAAGAGACAAAAGTATCCATTTATTTTGTGCTAAATAGAGAGCTTAGAAACATAAATTAATTTGCTCTTAGAATGAAAATCAGACTGGTTTCAGCCTCTGGGTAAGCAGTGTGCCTGTAATTTTCCACACAAACCCAAAATGCCTAAATTTTCTGTGTAGCCTCTTCCCTGGCATTGCTCTCTCAAAGACACACAGCTTAGTGTGTGAAATGAAGTTAATTTGCAAAGTGGTATTTCAGCCTTTTCCTAGGCAACCCGAGAAAACTTTGGTTTGATGGTGTTTTTTCTTTAATAAACCAAGAATTACATCAAATAAAGGATTAGAATTCTTCCTAATTTAGCGGGGGTTGCGGGGGTGGGGGAAGGAGAGAGAGAATCTCCTAAATCTGTCACTTGTAATAATAGCTATAGAGATCTTGATTAAATGGTGATCATCTCCTTCTCAGTGTGCTGATAGGACCCCTTGAGGAGCTAACTCCTTGAGACCCAAGGTCTCAGTGCCAAGGTGAAGGGGGAACTCAGCACAGGTGCCATAGTTTCTGGAAACAGTGGGAAGGGTAAGAGCAGAGTGATCTTCACAAGCCTACTGCTTGGGAGCAGGGTGAGGGGGTGCTTAGTACCTCCACCTCCAGCAGTAATTTCCCAGTAGTACTCCAAGCTCCCACAAAACTACCCAACTTAGGCCTCAGAGCTCCAGAATTCACTTTTCATTGCTGGAACTTGCTACAAGAAAAAACTAATGTCTGAGGAGATGAACACTAGGCATTTATCCCCTGTGTGGTCTGGGTCAGACTGTCCTGGCATGCTACCTACAAATCCACCCAATATTAGGGATCTTAATATTTATTGAGTGCTTTCAAGATGCTAGCCCACTCACACAACTCTGAAAGGTGGTTATTTTTAGCCCCCTTTTACAGATGACAAAACAGACTCAAAGCGATTAAGTAACCATCACAAGAGCACAGAAATGGTCATTGGTACAGCCAAGCACTGAACCTACATCTGCGCGAGTATATAGTTCATGCTTTTCCCACCAGTGTTTACTGGACCCGTTTCTGGGCAACTACATCAATTCATATTTGAGGGGAGACTTAGTTTGCTGCCCACCACTGGTGTGACCCAATGTAAAAACCAGATCTCAAATTTAGGTTAACTAGTGTTTGCTTATCCTTTACTCAAAGGGAATAATTAAAGTAGGAATTGGATTTTCAGAGACCTTGTATTCTGAGGCCTGAATATAATAATCTCCATTGCTAAAGAATTTTGAGCAGCAGGAGGAGGGGGCCTTGAAGGATCATGAATATATGTCACATTAAATTCTCCCGCTAAGTCGTACAAAGAGTCCCAGTGACTTGGCCCTTCGAGGCTTAGAGCAAGGCAATTTCTTAGTTCAAACCGCAGTTCTCCTACTTTCCATTTGCCATATTATAGTAAGTACTCAGTAAATATTAGCTGTACTTATTAATCAGCACCACAAGGAAAATATATAAAAATATTACAATATGGGAATTCCTGGGTGGATAAGGGTACCTGTAAAAATAGGTGCCATGATTTTTCACCTACATCTGAATATTAGTTAAGGTTCTTTTGTAATTTAGATTTTCATAAGAATAAGGAAACTTTTGTTTTAATACCTTTTCTCTTCTTTTATCATTTGAAATTCATATGGATAATAAATACCTCTAGGTTTTTCCTTGTAAATCACATAAAGAATTAACCCAGCAGTTACAGGGTGGTCGAGATATTGGTAGAACAGATTCTGATGATTGGCCTTTGTGCTGTATTTTACTTACTTGACTAATGTATCTCTCGCAGTTTTTCCCCTTCCCTCTTGCCTGAGGTCTGCCAAGTCACTTTGTCTAGCGGCTTACATTTTCTACCCTTTTAAGTAGTTCTAGAAGTTTGGAACTTACAGCCCACATCAGCAGATTTGCCCTTTTGTGTTTGGCAAGAATCAGGGTTTGCCATGTGTTTCCGAGTAGAGGTGGGAGTATGGTGTTATAGAGATTCATGTCAGCATGACTCTGGAAACAGCAACTGTTAGATAACCAGTGAACTGAAGCCACAGAAGAGGATTGAGAAAATTATTTTTGAAGCTGTTTATACCTGTAGAGATCTACAGCAACCTATGTATTTCTTCTTTGAGTGTTCATCTTTAGGATAAAATGATACACCTTTAAGAGGCATCCTGTGACATCATTCATTAATTGAAGCTTTAAGTAATTTTGGTCTGGAATCTAAAATACCCTAAACCTTATTTGACTTATGCAGTGTCTTTGTCTTAACTCCTTCTTTTTTTTTTTTTTTTTTTTTGACGATGACAACAACAGAGCAAAATTTAATTTGTAGTGTTTGCCAATTTCCATGGTATAAATACTCCCACCACGGCTGATTCTGAACTCCCAATTCAATATCAGCCGTTGGCAAAATTCCCAAAAATTTAATAATCAGCCTTCTCAAGCTGTGACAAGTCAGCTCCGGCACCCCACTGGAGGCGTATTGCCCTACGTAAAATTGTGGCTATGTGTAATTGCTTGCTTTAAATGGAGGTTGGAATGAGGTGATTGTACTCTTCCTTCCTCCTCAAAACCCAGCTGAAAATAAAAGTTGGTGGGCCTGGAGTAGCAAGTGCTGGGGAGCAGGGTGTCAGAATGGAATTTAAACTTCCTTTTGTTAGCTGGTAGTGTGTGTTCCTGAAAATATGGCTAGAAACTTTTAATGGAATGTTGATGTATCCATGTGTGTGAATTTTCAGATTACTGGAGTGAGAGTGACAAGGAAGAAGCAGATACTCCATCAACACCCAAACAGGACAGCCCTCCACCCCCCTACGATACATATCCACGGCCTCCCTCCGTAAGTTGCCAGGAGGAATATACTCAATATAGCATCAGATTCTTTGACCTGAGACATCCCCTCTGTATGTTAAAAAACATTTTGTAGCGAATTACATGTCAGACCTCGGGGTTTTTAGGGGAAAAGAAAACAGGGTGTCTAAAAGCAATAAGAGAAAAAAATTTTAAGTATACAAAGACTATTTAATCAGGAGAAGCAGTCACCACAGATTCCACACTAGTAAATATCTTACCAGTTTTATTAAGAAAACATACCATTTGTGTCAGAGTAGCCTTCATGAAAATGTCAACAACAAAAAAAAGTTTTCTTAGAAAAAGATATATAAATTGACCTTATCTATTCTACATTAACAAAGTTAATTCCTATGTCCTTTGGAAGCAATTGTAAAAATTTATATTATATCTGTATTGAACATGTTTTGGCATGTAGCTTTTCAGGCAGCCATGGGGTCTGGTTTAATGTATAGGTGTTTGTGTGTTTATGTGGTGCTCTTCTTCTTAAGACTTCTTAAACCTGTGTAAATTATTCCATGTATAGACTGTACCTGGATCTTTACAATTGTCCTGGTTTGTTTTATGCCCGTTTCCCATCAGAATTACCAAAAGAGTCTCAGTGCTGTCCCATTTTAGGCAATACATTGCATGGTCACGGTACCATAAGAGTCAATTCTGCCTGTCTTGAGACTGAGTCTTCCAAATAGGAAATGGAAGCTGGATTTAAGTGACAATAGTAGCCACCTAATTCTACCTCCATATCACTCCAGGGGATTTTTAAGAAGAAGGGTGCTATGCAAGATGTTCATATAATTCTAGGCCACTTCTCAACCTTGGCTGTGCATGAGAATCACCTCTGGAATGTTTTAGACATGCAGGTGCTCAGGCCTCATCCAGAGATATTAAATCAGAATATTTGGGACTGCAAACAGCTCACTGGACTGGACTGTGAACTTTTTGAGAACAGGGACCCCGTTCTATTCATCTGTACATCCCTGTGGCCTAGCACAGCACTGGTACTTATTTATTAAGTGCTCAATAAACATTTCTGAAATGAATGAATGAATACTTTTGGCTAAGGACTAAAAGGGAAGTCACATTTTTAATTGAAATGTTTGATGACAGTATCTCTTACCTAAGGGAAAAAGGAGAAAAGTAGACAGAAATGCAGAATTGTTCCTCTCCGTATACACATTTCCTTAATAAATGTTGCAGTATACCAAGTGCAACAGACAAATGAAATAATGAAGTCAGCAACGAGATTTAGTTTATATCATATTTTCCCTCTTTCCCTAAAACATCAGGGTCTAAATAGTTCCTTTAAAATATTTGTAAACGTGGGAGAAAGGGAAACTGCAGCTTGACCAAACCGCTCTTTAATCATAGCAACTTGTGAATGTCAAGAAGGAAACTACTCACATTGTGATTAACATGTGGGAAGATAAACTGGCTGCCCACAGAAGATGCCACTTAACTTCTCCTTTACTCAGAGGGGAAGGTGTACTTTCACCTTAGTCGGGCTTTTCCTGGCCACAACCTCAGCCTCAATCGTAAGGATCACATCTAACAAATCTGGCTCCTCCTGCCAGGAAGGGACCTGGGCTGGTCTGCTAGCCCCCCAGAGCTAGAGTAAGGCTTGTCCCGGTAGGGGTGCCTGCAAGTCTTTTATAGCATTCACTTGATGCCCGCCCTTTTTCTTGGTTGTGCTTTGTGCTGTAACATACGTTCCCAAACTTTAAATTCCAAGGATAAGAATATTCCATTTTTCTTTTGTGTTTATGTGCTCTGAAGTGGCTATGCTCAAGGCGAATGCTAATTCCCATCAGGGTGTAATCTCATCCTTCCTACATTTTTCACTCTCTAGAAAGTGCCACAGAACTGACAAGGCTATAAGAAAGCTTATCCTTGACACTCGGGGAGCAGACATTCACCGATGAAGAAGAGGAAGGCTTGTGTCCGATTAGAGGCACCTTGTTTCCACATCCAAAATCCTGTCTCCTCGCTCTCATCCCCAGACTCCATAAAATCCGGAAATATGAATTTGGCAACAATCCTTCAGGATTTTGAATGCATAGATGTTTCAAACCTTAGGATCTTTTTTTCTTTGTAGTTGCTAAATATTTCTTACATAGGCACTCACATTGCGTTATACTTCGCTGTAAAAGTTTGCAGTAGTATGTGACATTTTTCACCAGAGCCCAGCGTAGCTGTATTTCAATACATCCACGTTTCAGTCTCTTAAAATGTCAGCCGGGGCCTAACTTTGAGATGGTGGAAATCAAATGCGTTCCTTGGTGATAGGCATGGTCTGTTGTTTCTACGGAGACTGATCAGAGGCTCCTTTCCACAGATGAGTTGTGCCAGCCCTTACGTGGAAGCGAAACACAGCCGGCTCTCCTCGACAGAGACCTCTCAGTCGCAATCCTCCCATGAGGAGTTTCGCCAGGAACTGACTGGGAGCAGTGTGGTGTCCCCCATTCGCAAGACAGCCAGTCAGCGCCGCTCCTGGCAGGATTTAATCGAGACGCCCCTGACGAGCTCAGGGTTACACTATCTTCAGACTCTGCCCCTGGAGGATTCCGTCTTCTCTGACTCCGCGGCCATCTCCCCAGAGCACAGGCGGCAGTCCACCCTGCCAACTCAGAAGTGCCACCTGCAGGATCACTATGGGCCGTACCCCTTAGCTGAGAGCGAGAGGATGCAAGTGTTAAACGGCAACGGGGGCAAGCCTCGAAGTTTTACTCTGCCTCGAGATAGCGGGTTCAACCACTGCTGTCTGAACGCGCCGGTTAGTGCCTGTGACCCGCAGGATGACGTGCAGCCCACAGAGGTGGAGGAAGAGGAGGAGGAGGAGGAGGAGGAAGGGGAGGCAGCAGGGGAAAACATAGGAGACAAAAGTAAGTATGCTGATGGAGATTCTCAGCCTGTATACACACATTCCTAACCTTTCCAAACTTCTTATTTTAAGAAAATAGAATTTTGTTTCCCTTTTTTCTTAAAATAATGGTTTTGCTGCATAGGAAGTCAGGTATCCCTTGGTGTCCCACTTTCAGAACTTGGGGGGAAAAAAGATGAGTAATGAAGCCTACATCCCAGGACACCCACAGCTAAAGCAAATACTTTTTTTTTTTTTTGGCCCATCTGCCTTTTAAGGTTGATGGCATTCATTTGTTTTTCTTCCTCCTCTTTTCCACTTTCTTTTCACTTGCATGCATCATCCCTTTGGTCCACAGTTGTTGCCCCCTGAGTTTGGGTTAAGAAGCTATAAATGCTTCAAGCAGGGTGTTAGCAGAACCTTGGTTGAATAAGTGAGTGACTACACATACACACACTCACACATACATACATATATAACTTCCCTTTTCGCCACGAGAAGATTGAAAGGAAAAATCCAAAAGAATTTTTCGAAGAAGAAATTTTACAGAGCATTTCTATCAACTTCAAAGAGCAGAATCTGTTTCTAGAAACCGATTTGCCAAAAGAATCCATTTACTTTCTTGGTATGTATGTTGATTTCAAAGCTCAATTTATGTGAATCAGCTCTTGAGAGAGACAAGTCATTAAGTAACCCTCTGATTGGCATTAGAATATGTTTACTGGTTATCAAGGTATTTATCCAACATGCCATACCAAGCTTCTGTTTATAACTAATGTGATATACCAGTCCAGAAACCCAGGCTAGTTTAAGAGAAAGGCTATAACTCAGTTATTTTACTTAGAAAGAAAATCTAGTTCTGGCTATAAGACTTGAATATAAAGTACCCCCAAAAATAGTATAGAAGAAATAGTATGAAATCTCTTTATTCAAAATGAAGTATGGGCCAGTTAGTGCAGATGACCCAAGCCAGTGCTGCCGAAACCCCAGTTACTGCTTTGGTCCCACTAGGGCATTAGACTTCTCTTTTTAAAGGATACAAACAGACTGTATCCTTCGGCCCATTTCACACAGTATGGAGGCTTTTATTACAGGATATATTAGTGTAAGTTCTTCATCACAACTGGAAAAACAACTCAAAGCTCACAGGTCACCAGCAGGTCAGGAGCCTCATGTCAGTTTGAAGCTTGGCTCATTTAAAATGAGGGTTACTTTGGAGATAATCGACAAGAAAATATAGTGAACCTTTACTACCATCAAAATATGACTTGCTTATATAATAAAATTCATATGTTAAAGCAGTTTCCATGTAAAGTGTATTTTAGCCATAATCTCCACGAGGAGCCTTATAAAAGGTATACTGTTGGTTCAGGAAAGGTGATTACCTGCCACGCCCTCACAACATTCACATCTATTAGAAATAATAGAAGAGTCTTGCGGAGGAAAGATCTAGGAACCATGTTAGGCCTCCGTAGGAGTTCTGGCAAGCATGATAATAAATTTTTAATATTAAGATGATTAGTATAAGTTGTTTTCTAAAACTTAACTAAGGATGAGTTAGAAAGCTCCTTTCAACTGTTGTCCAGGTGCTGCACAACTGCTACAACTAAGTAAGTGAGGTTTATTCGGCATTCTACAAACACATTGGGGAAAATACTTCATCTCTGCCATTTTAAAATAAATCGTGTTGAAATTAGACACAACCCTCTGAAATAGAGAATCCTGTTCATGACACATTCCATCATTGCCACGGGTACGAGTCTTCGAGGCTGTCTTTTTCAACTGGCTATAGATACTTAGAAGTTCCTCCTGGGCATTGTATAGGGAGGACTAGAATGGAGAATACGTGTCCTAGGACCTGAAAGGCAAGCCTATCCCTGGGCTCGCCCTTCCTTCAGGCTCCACTAGCCCACAGAGCATGCCTAGTTAGATGGCGTTCGATGATTTTTTTCTTCTAGTGTCTGTTTTTTGCTGTTTTGTTGATTGGATGTATTTTTAGCCATACAGATGTACTCCCAAGTTGGTGGGTTTTTCCTTTAGGTTCCCGAATGAGTCAAGTGGGCAGTTATTCAATACTTTCCATCTTTTTCAGCAGGCTCTCTCTTTGTGGAATGATTGCGATAAGGCAGAACCACCCTAGAAGTGTGTCGGTAAACTTGGTATTATTGCACATTCTGTCGTTGCGGTTCGATATCGTGGGGTAGTTCGCGTTATTTCAGTCGGATCTGTTTCACTAAAGGTGGCCGTGCACTATCTTGCAGGGCCCCGTTTCTTTCTGGGTATTTTTCTATAATCTTGCCACTTGATGTCTCAGTGTCCTTTAAACCATTCTCGACAGGGCAGCACGTTTTATGCTTGCCTGGAAGATGCTTCTTAACTTAATGGAGTACATGTTCGCCTTCCCAACGATGGTTTTTCTGCATTACTGTTTCTAATATTTAGGAGTGTGCAATTTGATGAGCGCCTCCTTTGGGAAATATCAGCTCTAAAATCAGTGTTTTCAAAAGAATCTTCAAGGTCTAGTTAAGGAGTGTCTTGTTCGTGACTGCCCTGAGTCAGCCATTAGGAGTAAGTATTCCAGGCTGCTTATTCAAATCAAGCTGTTTGGGGTTCTGTCAGGAGAGTCAAAATCATACATGGGGAAGAAGCTGTGGCCATCCCCTCAGCCTCACACTTACAGCGTGCCCTCCGCCCGGAGCTCTCACTACGCTACCGCTCCGGTCAGCAGGCTGCCGTGCTTGTTAGAATCAAAGACCAGCAGCGGTGTGTTACTAACTGTCCTGCTCGAGGCCAGCATGCACTGTGACCTGCTGAAGTGAGTTTGCACTAATCAAGTACAGACCTGCAGAGCAAATAAGTTTCACGACCCTAGCTCCAAACATTTTTCTCGGTTTGCCAAGAAATTAAAAACAGGAAGCACCAGGCAAGTGAGCAGGAGCCATGGGGGGAAAATATGAAAATGTGGCTTATCTTCAGCTTTAAGGGCTAAGGATTATGTCACCAACCCAACCCCTCTCGTGCTCTATATTATATAGTGCTTATGAGTTTACAGAGCAACCCAAGAAGCAAGATGTACCTAAACCTGTGACCGAGATGTTTTTTCATTTTCTTCGTACAGGTGGAATTTGGCCCTGCTTATGAGGTGTAAATTTAGTCTTCTTTAGGGCATACTTCAATCTACGTTCTCATGGTTGAACTACCTTTTGTCTTATTTCGGAAATTCGATTCTTTAACTGAGTCATACTGTGATTTTTCTGAGGCTGAACTCATTTTAGCCTAAAGTGGATGGTACTAAAAGTACACAGATGAGACCTGTTGTGTTTTCCTTTGACAGAAAAGTCAGCTTGAATATTAATTATCCTGACCTACTTCACTGGCATTTGGGAGAAGACAACTAATTTCCTATTATCCCAATTAGCAGTTTCGAAGCTGGCTGAGGTATAGGCCTTATAATACCTCAGTTAAATTAAATTATAAATTATGTCAGCCTACGCAGCTTTCAAGAAGTATAAATCATAAAAGTGTGGGACAAAATATAAAGATATTATGTTATTCTTTATTCAGAAATCATCTGCCGTAACACTAAAATACGGTTTTGGTTAATGCAGCTTGAAGTCTGCTGCTAATAGTTCTCTTTCCTTTGCCATACTAGGCAGTTTAGATGAGGTTTTTGAAAGCTTTATCCCTTAATCCTGCTGATTTCCCTCTTGGCAGTTAAAAGAGTACTCTTTACTAGCCATGCATTCTTGGTGCCACCATGTACTCAATGAAGTTATAATGTGCTCTTTTTCATTGCCTTAGGGATGACCTATCAGCATTCTTACTTAATTTACACATTTATTAGCTTGGTCTTAGAAATCTAAAGCAAAGCCTAGGGTTTGGCTTTTTTTAGGGGGCTGAGGGTGGGGAAGATAAAATGTCACCTAGTAGCTACAGTACATATCAGGTTATCTGGCTAAGATATTTACTGATGCTTTCAAAATGAAATCTGCCAAGAAATGTATTTTAAATTTTTTTTTAATCTAACATCCATTGCACACCATTGGCAACTTAAGAGCTGTACAAAATGTGCAGCTCAGTGCCCTAATATCTTAAATTATATAGGCAGAGAGGCTAGATAATGACTACCAGTATTGTGTAGAAGAAGATAGATTAATCTTATTCAGTCATTTTAAGGATCTTAGAGTAATTTCCTGAAGAGTTTCTAAAAGCCATGAGTTTTATTTTTAAGAACATTCATGTAGGAAGTATGTGGGCAAGGGGAAGATATTCGCAGGATATGAAATTGTGTTAAAGGGAAAAAAAGAGAAAGCTGAAAATAAAGAAAAATGTTGCAGCACTTTTTACTGTTTTATTTATTGTCTAGATAAATTATGTTCAAGCACGAAGAATGTGGAAGAGCATAATCATCAATAATATCTTAAATTATAGTTCAGGTCTAAAGGGAATAGATGGAAAAGTTATACAAGCAATGTGAATAAAAAGACATGCACCAAAAAGTCAGAGAAAGAATAGTAGAGAACCTTAAATATGTCACTTTCGTGAAGTTTAAGGGCACCATTCTTGGCTGGTTATGTAACAAGTATATATTTTTTTAAAAAAAACGGAAAAATCTAGAAAGCAGTAAACAAATATTCTCTTAATGCTCTATTGTCTGATTTTGAAGAAAGATTGTTAGGGAGACAGAAAACACTAAAGACCGGATATAAAGTAGAATGTAGCTATAATTTCAATATTGGTTACAGGTTGGATTTTTAATCACACCTCCCTCGCTTTCTGGCTTAAATAATGAGGAAAAGCGAATTATCTAACTTACTGAAAGTTTAGAGGTGGGGTTGTTCTGGAGTAAATGTCATGGCTCTGCAGTGTCAGGACTCCGTTAACTTTTCTGTAATGCCAGCAGCTCTGAGCATCACTTCTCATAAGATAGCATCCAAAAGAGCCAAAGACCAGGCCCTATTCTTAGTCCTTTTTGTAAAATCAAAACTTCCTGGATCCTTCTGGCAGACTTGGCCCTAGATTTCATTGGCCAAGGCTGCATCATATGCCCCTGCCTAAACATCAAGGGGAATGGAATGATTATGAGTTCAGACTCACCTTGATTTGTTATTAAGATCATGAAGAAAAGGAGTATACCAGACTGCCTATCATTACTATCTACATGAGCCTCTCTACTATTACGTATGTTATATCCTCAAATATATTTGTTCCAGTAGTGTTTCACTCTTTCAGTGTGTATATGCAAACACACACCCCAGGTCACATCATTTAAAAGTCTTGGCCCTAACGAAATGTTAGATAACAAAAGGGAGGTATATATTATATAACCCTGAAAATATAGCAAGTTAGATATAATTCTTGTTGACCTTTGAAATAAATAAGCATGTTTTCCTATAAATACTAAGTGATCAGAGGTTAGAATACAGTCTCTGGAGACATTCCTCAGTTCACATCCTTGCTTTCTCACTCTACCACTTCCAAGTGGTATGCCTGATCAAATTATTTAACACCTCTAGACCTCAATTGCTTTGTTGTTAAATGATGTGGTAACAGTACCTACCTTTTGAGGTTGTATGAGGATCAAATGAGGTAATGCCAGAAAGCACTTAAGTTTCCGTTTCTGACACACTGTAAGTCTATCCAATAAATGTTTTATAATTATGTAATTTATGTAGATTTCCTACAGATTTGGATTTAAGCAAAAAGGGCAATTACAGTACTTAATTAGTGAATTAGTCCTGGCAAACCTCACTAAATAACATTTACCTGACTACATGACCTAACTTTGTTCAGCTCCAGCTACTGAGTTGAACCATATAAATTGATATTTTTGTAGCTCAAAATGATGAAATATCAGCAATTTTGTATATTTCAACACAATATATTAGCTGTGCTCTAGGAGCTAAAATAGAAATGTACCTCATTTCACATTATTATCACTCACTCTTCCTTTCCTTTTTGACTTTGGACATTTGGGAACTCAAAAGAAACTTTGTATTCCAAATAGTAATAACCTTCTCATATATATTTACTGACATATGTATTTATAGACCTTGCCATTCAGGTTCAGATATTTTCCCCTTGGAGAGTTCTACCCTAACAACCTGGTCTGACCTAGATGCCCCTTCTCCCGCCCTACCCCACCACTATTCATCCTTGAGTATGTTGCCCTGCTTTACCATCTTCACAGCCTTACAATTTGTGTATAATATCAAATATTGTTTGCTGATTTATTTTCCATTTCCACTCACCAGAGTATAAGTTTCTTAAGAACAGGGATTTTATTCCTGTCTTGTATACCCAGTGCCTAAAACATTATATGGCCCATAGTAGGCCAGGCACTATTGGATGAATGAGTCAGTGAGTGAATGAATGGTAGCTAAACCCTTTTATCACTTATTCTTTTCCATTTTATTATATAGTAGTTAAAGCTAAAGTTATTTTTTATTCATTGTGTGACATAAAGTCGAAACATGGCAAAATTCTTTATTTGGGGTATTTTGTAAAGGGAAGGACAGGACTGCATGTGTTCAGCATATCCTCTTCAAGCTGGGTGCCACAGAGCTAGGATACTAATAACTAGAATCACTGCTCTTTGTATTATGGCTCATTTATAGTCACTTTCTCTATGCTGAAACCATTCTCTTACTGTTTTATTCCCCTTTCAAAGATGAAGGCCACAGAATATGCCATGTGAGATAAGCAATTCATTGTTAGAAACTGGATCTTCCAACACCCCTAGGCAGTTGATTTTCCTACCAAAATCTGCTGCCTATCGAAGGAAGTCTGGCTCCCTCAGAAGTAACTCATCACCTAGCCTCATCCTGATTCATTTGTAAAACGTGTTGAAATTGCAACTTGTACTTTAACGAATAACCAATAGCCCGCATCAGCCAGGAAAATATTCTCAGAAGCTTTAGAATAAGTAATGAATCCAGATTCAGTTGGCAAAAGAATGAATTCTAGATGCTACAGAATCATACCAGCAGAAGATGTGGACAGATAAGAGGTAAAGCTCACATAAAAGGATGACAACCCCTCACCAGTATAGGTAAGACAAGTTATGATTTACAGTTTGTTTTACCAAGAAAGAGTATTCGATTCAGCCATACTGCTACTTGTTACTGTTTTCACGCATCAAAAAGGCAAACCACTTCCTTCAGATCAGTGGTAGCATATAGTCAGTTTCTCAGCAGAGTTTGTTCTAGCTCATTTTATGAGAACCTGTTCTAAGTTTAGACTCCTTTTACCTTGCTCACCCTTGCCAGAGAAAGCTGAAGGTCACAAATGCCTCCTTTTTTCTCCTCTACATATGAAGTCTACCGCCTGTGGTTACTAACTACTGGAAGATAGTAGGTGAAAACATAATAGGAATGCACCATAAAACATGCCTTGGAAGTTTTTTAACTTCCCTACATGTTTTTCTTTTATTGTTTAATTGAAAAGTAGTAACTTGCTTGTTGCTAAATAAACAAATTAATTAATTAAAAAACAGTGAGGAAAGTGAAAAGCAACCCTCCTTCTTATTCTCCAGAGGTAACTTCTGTTAAAAGTTAAAGCTTTAAAAATTCTTGTATGAATTTGTTTTTCTCATATGTCTTTTTCCTGTAACTCAATGTGAGTAGCGAGGTGAGGTATGGTTTAGTTGGTTTCAAGTTAGTGTATTTCCTCAGAAATTTTTTTAACATCTTTATTGGAATATAATTGCTTTACATTGTTGTGTTCGTTTCTGCTGTGTAACATTTTTTGATGTGACCTTAGTTTATAATATAGGCAGCAGTCTTGTGAGATTATTTACATACCACCTCAAAACCCAGCCCCAATCCCAGCATACATCACTCTAGAAAATGCATCAGTTACCTGTTGACTATTTCAAAGACGATGGAAGGAGAAATGTGGGAAGGAAGAAATGACAATGGCTGTATATGCACGCTTACACCCTGCACACACACACTCAAAGTCATGTGTCAGAAGCTTCTTGCCTACCTGCCTAATGCCTTAGTGCTCTATGACTTTTGCCCACCCTCCTTTATGTGGGTCTTCCAGTAATGTCAACTTATCCCAAAGCTCTGTGATGAAAACAGCTAAGCCAGAGCCAACTAGCTAAAAAACATAGCAAGTCTAGCCTTCAAAAGCCAGAATGTAGAATTCAGAGATGGGCTTCAGAACCACTGTGTCCGGTGGTCAGAGTTTTTTCACATGTGTCTTCGGCTTTAAACCTTTTACTAAACCATCTCCCTTACTTCTTTTTTCCAGCGTTCTCACTAGTTCCATTCTTCTGGCCTCCCAGACTTTGTTATGTTTAGCCATGGGCACCTTAGACCTAATATTTGGTCTTAATGGCTCAATCTATTACACTCTGAAGTTTTTCCTTTAATGCAAAAATATTCTCATTAATATAACATCCAATAAGGGGAAAGTACCTATTACTGTGTTTTTTAAATGCAAAAGTGACAGTTGGTCATTAGAAATATTTTAAATATTTAAACCTCATCTCTGAGAACTTCTAGAAGGTTCTTGTCTCAGGTATGTACTATGACAATTTCATATATACTTGTTTCTATTACAAACACAGAGTATACCAATAAAATCAACTTTCTAGGCTATTTCACAGAAACCATAGAGTACCTGAAAATAAGAGTGACAGTTATAAAACTCATGGATTCATTTCACAGCTATAAATTCTTTAACATTCTTAGTCATGGATTCCCTAATATTTCAATATCTACATTTAGCCTACTAAAATGTAAACTAAACCTCCATTTTGTACTTTTAGTTTGCTGTTATCAATATATACTCCAATTAGTTCTAAGCATGGATTTATTCATTCATTCAAGAGACATTTACTTTTATTTACTACGTGCCAGGTACTATGCTAAGAGCATATCTAGCTCTTCCATAAGTCTACTTACAACAAAATTTTTCAAATAATCTTTGAAAAATAAGAAAAATCTTTCTGATAACATAAAACAGAGCAAATAATTCAAAGTATGCAGCCTCTGTGTTACCTTGTGCCAATAATTTCCCCTAATAACCAATTGATAATATTATAAAAATGATTCTTTGAGAGATAGCACAAGGTATTCTATGTTCACTTTAAGGTACTTATCACCTATACAAAATTTATAAAACTGGTTAGAATTGGATGAGATCACTTTTAGAGCTACTTCTGATTTGGCTCATTCCTTAAACATTATGGTTGGGGCAGATGCATCCTGGTTACTCAGATATGCTGATTAACTCAGATCAGATATCTAAAAATCCCCATTGATTTCTATAAAATTAGGAAGTATTTTCTCAATCATCAAAGAAATATCAATCTATGATCAGTATAACATTATATATAGGCCATGATATTATACTGACTTAATACTATACTGACCACAAGATAAATATTTCTTTGATGATTGAGAAGATGCTTCCCAGTTTTATAGTACAACTAATATGGAATTTGATTATCAGAAAAACCTATTATTCACCAAATACAGAAAATTATACTGTACTTTGAATGTCTATTTTAGGGAAATTGGAACCTTAACATTTTAAACAGAGTTTTTTCACTTTCTTCCACATTTATAATACCATATCTTCCATGATTTTGAATCTGATATATTTATTGCGCTACTTCTCTTTTGCTAAATTACCTGTAGCGTTTATTGACTTAATACCCAAGATCTATTCATTTAAGACCTCTGAATTTTCTCACCCATGACTTTATTGGTTCCTTTCTCTTAATATTTTCCTTAAATTGTTGTTGTTGTTGCCCTGATTTTGAGTCTATTCTGTAACCTTATGAAATGGGTATTTTAAAGCAGTCATTCACTGTAGGATTCTTGGTGAGAAAAAATAGCCCATAACTTCAATACCACTAAACTTAAACTTTACTCTTTTTCCTCTAGCATCTCTGCTGTTCTCTCCTTGTTCTTTAACAATGCCAACCAACAGGGGTTTTCATGCCTTTTCTAAAAAGAACAGGGAGGAGGGACAGCTTGGAATCAGTGTGGCTGCAATATGACTCACTGCCAACTCTGACAGTAAGCCCCACCCCTCACTTTGTAGTCTATTGTCTTATACCCTATGTGGTTGCTGGGCAGCCATCTCTTGATTTTAGCATCCTGGCTTCTAAGACTCATGATAATCTTTTATTAACCTAATTAGAAGGATTGTGCCTCAGCACTGGAGGTAGGAAAGATGTTTACCATTTCAAAAATAATTCTGTACAAATGTTGAATATCTTTGCTGAATCATTAAGTGAAAAGTTAGCCTTAACTTTGAAATCTTCTTTAAATGTGTAACACCTTTTTTTGTTTGTTTGTGTTACTGTGAGTAGTGTCTCTCTGGTAAATGCTATAAAACCCATTTTAAATGCTTTCTATTAAGGGAAAGATTCATTTAATAATAGATAAATTGTTTTTTATTGGAGTAAGCATATAACATGTGCCACACTGTGTGTCAATATCATAATAATTAGCTATCACACCATAAAAATTAAGAGTTTAAAATAATCCGTCCTCCCACCCAATACGGAAATACCTTTTACTCACTTGAAGAATTGTTATTGAGACTCTGCTTGAATGTTTTAGGGACTTAGAGCTTAGTGCCCCCAAAGACAGGGCATTCCATGTGGGACAGCTCTAGTTTAAAAGGTGTTCCTTGTAGTAATATAAAAGCTGACATAAATTTTCTACTCGGTTGCCAATCTTGACATTGAAAATTGGAAAAATACAGAGCAAGGATTTGAAAGGCTGACATGTGGAACAGGGATGAGATAGTCTTTGAAGTTCCAGAGGACGTAACGGGTACAGGGAGGCTGATTTTAGATTGATATGAGGGAGAACATTCCAATGGTTGCATTTACCCATGACTGTAATAACTTCTCTTTGTCAGTTTAGAAGGCTCCCCGTTACTCAGTGTTTAAGAAGGGGCTGAAAACCAGCTCCCAATCAGGGCTTCCTGAGCCAGCAGGACAGTTAAACCTGATGGCTTCTTCTAACTCTACGGTTTTTATGGTTCTCTTCAGCATAACGGCCTCACCTTTGCTCTCTTGCGTGCTCTGCACATTGTACATGTTCAAAACTATACAATGGAATTGGGTTATCAAACATAATTTATGTTGCCTCATCTCTGAGCTGAATGCATATAATCACCTTAACTTTATAACCTGTGGCATAAGTTCTAGATAACTCATGATCCTGGTTACCCACCTCTGTACACCTTGTTTCTCTTTAGTGTCTCTGGGCCAAGTGTACTGGAACTGTTACAGTGATCTAGACAACGTATTTTTCTGGGCATGATTACCTTAGATTTAACCTACTCACTGTTGATTCATATAATGCTTTTATAGTTACCAATATGTTACCAAGTTGTAACTTAGCATCCCACACTTATTTATTTTTTAACCTAAATGCAGCTATTTATATTTCTTTCTGTTAAAGTTTTAACTTCTCAACTTTTCACCCAGCAATATTCAATCCTGTTCAGAAAGTTTGGACTCTCAGTTTTATTACCCATGATACTAATCATTCCTCCTGTTGTTGAATAACCCTCCAAAGTTCTAAGTATCCTTTCTATGTTTTTAACTGCTTCACTGAATAAGGAAAGAACATTTGTAACAAAACATTTTAAAGAAGAAAGGAGCAAGGACAGAGCTGTGAAGCATTCAATCTGAAATTTTACATACGTTAATTTCATTCAGTCATTCAACATCCTTATCTGGATCCAGCTAATAGTAATATCACTAAGTCCACCTTACAGCACTTTATTCATAAAGATATTATGCAAAATTTCATCATATGCAAAGCATACTGCCCTTGGCTTTCCGCTTGTCTCCCAACCTAGAGATACTGTCCAGGAAAAAAAGCCAGTTTAAAATGCTTCATTTTTATTGAATCCATGTTGGTCCTTCAAATGAAATTTTAAAATGAAACTCCTCCCAATAATAATCTATTCTAAAACTTTACTATGTATTTATGTCAGGTTTATCATTGTGTGCTCTGAAGAACCGATACAGGGTTTTCTTTGGATAGGAGAATTCTCTCTTTAAACAATGAGTCTCAAGGCATTCTGACGGTGGCCCTGAGATAATTTCCAAAACGTTCATTCAGTTCCTAAGATTATTCTACTAGTGCAAAGAGACCACAAAATGGGTCTTTTGATAAGATAGTCCCTTATCTCAAGAAGCATGTCTTTTAAATTTCCTAGTGTAAAGACTTTTCTCCTTGCAGGAAACACCGAAAATATCATTGAAGTCATATACTTCCACTTTCCTTTGTCATTCGTTTTTCTTTAAAAAAACTTTTTTTAAGCTCTGTCTTCAGCTTTTTCACAGTCTTCAGCTGAACATTTACCTTCCTGGCACTCTTCTTACAAGCAATTGATATTATTTTCCACTCGTTCATTTATAGTAGCCTCTTCCATCTTTTATAGAAATCCTCCTTAAAGCTTTTTCTAAGGAATATCCTTGTAACTGTCTTGACTGGAGCTGCATCTCCTTTCCTTCTCTCATTGGGACAGTTTATGTTGGTATTACTAGAATTGCATTTTTTAAAACTACCGATCATTCAACATTTATATTTGCCTGTCTGAAGTTTTAAAATCATATTTCTTATCATCTAGGGTCCATATCCGACTGTGTGTTTTCTCTCCTCACCACTAGAAAAAACAAAAACAATTAAGCTTCTTCTAGTCCCCTTCATGTCTAGAGTACCACTTAGTTCTTCCCTGTTGTTCAGTGTTAGATTCCAAATAGATTTTACTCATTTCTTTACATTTTTGAGACATGAAATTACCAGGGCTTTAATGCACTCAGCAATTACAAGTGTTAATCTCGTTTTTAATGAATTAAATCCTATAGTCAGTAAACTGGTGACAGGCAAAAATTATTGGAGCTCAGGTTATATTGTTTCATATTTTTTCCTCTTCAGAAGGTTTCATAGAAGCTGATCACCAGTTTTTTTATTCTGCAAATAATTGGAAAACCGGAGGTATAAAAATTAGGTTACTTCATTAGGACAGTTTGCAAGATTTTTAATCTTTTGTTCTTACATCATTCAGTCAATACCAGAATGTGCCAGGATAGAGTATTAGAACCACGCAGACCTTGGCCATTTATAGAATCCTAGGAAGAGTAAGTAAATACGAATACCGGAGATTTCTAGTAACTTATTTTTTTAGCCCAGAGTCCTATCCCCTGATCAGCCATATTCCTTGGTCAGCTGCAATCAGCTGTTCCTGAGAATTAGCATTTCTACACTGTAACTAACTCACATCTATTAACTGTAGCTTCAAATTACAGAAACAAGCTGCATTCAAACCTCTCCATGTTAAGCCCTTTTATAAAAAATAATAATATCTTGGTAGTAAAAAACTGCACTACCAATTTCTGCTCTAAACAGTTTATGGGGTGACACTTTCATACTTCTGTTTGTTGGATAATCTTGCTATAATGTATCCAGTGCTAGATATGTGCTGCCTGTCTATAAAAGGCAAGGATATTTCTTGAAGATGATCTCTTTCATTTTGATTTTTAGAGACTACATGGTAAGATTTCATGGGTGGTTTAATGCAAAGTAGTGTTGAGCTGCATTGTCCATGTTCCTTGATATTTTCACACATAGTGATATATCTCGCCTATCTGAATAATTAACACAATAGTTAACGAACAAAGATTTAGCCCTTAAAAAATTACTTTGCTAATAGTTCACTGAACATATGTGTATTAAACAAGGTTTATAGCATATACTTCATTGTCATAGAACCAAGGCTACAAAGATACTGAATAAAACTATTTGGAGGATTTATAGCTTACAAAACACTGCATGCTGTGGGAAGAAGAAAGACACGGGTATCCAAAAATTAATTGCTGATGAATTATAATGTGGAGAATAAAAAAGGGAATGGAATAACTATTCTATAATTCCAGCTAAAATTTAGCAATTCCACCTATTATTTTGAGCAGTGATCTTATTAATAACTTTCGGGCTTTTAGAGTTTAATACATACACCCCAACAATAGTAATGAGATAGCCAAACTATATGAATGACTCACTGTTTAAGCATCGGTAATATTTCCACTGGTGACTTCAAATCACTCTTCAGTTTCTGAAATATATAGAGAAGTCCTATGCATTGCTGACATTCAGAACGATCTTTTTAGTATATTGAGATGATTGACATCAAACTAGGGGCTTTCAGCTAGTTAAACTATTTTCACAAAATGCAGAGCTATTCTATTTCACACTATATCTTAAGCTTAAAAAAGAAAAAGAAGGAAAAGGGATGTAATGCAGTTTGTTTTACTTGACAGTCATCAAAAGCCTGCTATGCAGGGGTTGGTTATCATCCCAAAGGTAAATCATAAAAGCAAGAAACTGGATGTTTTTAACAGGTCATATATCTGACCAATGACTAAGAACTCAAGAACATTTTATTGTATCTGCAATTGAGTTTAGTGGAGTTTAAATGATGAGAATTGTGCCTATGAAATTATCATTCTTAGAGCTAAAGAAGAAGAGCAATCTGGAATCCTTTCATAGTTTTCTATCATGACTTGTTCCATTGGTTTACAAGTTAAGTAGAATTATGATGTATTAATTTGTCTGCCTAACCAAACTTTTATTCTATTCATTGCTCAATCTCTAAAATCAGAGCTTGTCTTAGATTTCAGATATCTGACAAGCTTGTGTATTATACCCAGTAGCTCATAATTCAGGTGGTTATTGCCCAATTAAATGGAAGTATGAGTGATACAAGCCATTAGGTTTCAGAAAAGTAGAATACTAATTTCTGTGTTATCATTGTCTCTAATAAGATGACTGAATCTTTAGAAAAGCCATTTAATTGATCCAGTGATACTATAATAAATCAAATATTTTTAGTGATTGGAGAATGCTTTTTATTCATTTAATTCTAAGTGGATTAAAACAATCTCAATTAGATTTTCCAAAAAGATTATTAAAATAAAAGTATGTTATATTCTAAAAGTTTAAAAAAAAAGGAATAAACAGGTAAGTCATTGAAATATTTGGGGAAATTTTGGCTACTCTTTATCTGTGAATTTTTTAATATTTTACAGAAATATAGAGATGAATCAGTATATAATGTGGCATTTTTAACTGTTAAAACAGTAACTAGTGGTTGTGTTTTAATGGTATCTATTTTGCCTGATCCATGTGGTATAGAAACCTAGCCATTCAAAATCTTCTTAAAGGACTAAGTTTTGGACATAGCAGTAAACCCATATCAAGTAATTTGGCTGCAACACCTTCCAACATCTCTCCCAAGTTAGCAAGGTGATAAGATTTTTTTGCAGTAGTTCCTTCTCATCAGCCTCTGTGAACAGAAGACCTTTTGAGAATGTAGTTATAGGCTACATTTATCTTTAAAAGCTAGGTCATACTGAATCTTAGTAAAATTTTGACTCACCTCATCTACTCTGAATATGAATGACATGTGAATAACTTGACAATCTAGGTCATTCAAAGAAAACACCCTTTAGCAGTGGTTAGGCTATCACTTCATGTAAGGTCTAGATCATTCTTCTTTGACATAACAGTGCCATAAATGGCATTCTTTGACCTCAGTGACCTATCTTCCTAAGGTTTCCCCCTCTGCCACATAATTCACATCAAAGACTTGAAGTAGAGACATACATACACTAATATGTATAAAATAGATAACTAATAAGAGCCTGCTGTATAAAAAATAAGTAAATAAATAAAAAGATGAAGTAGCTCTTCTTACTAAAGTGGAAGATCAAGTGAAGTAAAGCATTTTATCCAGTTGTTTAACAGAATACTTGATTCAGTTTGCACCTCATATACTTAGACATTAAATTAAAATTATTTTAGTAACAATTCAATTTAAGTAATATTTATGGAACGACCACAATGTCCTGAGAATGCACTCTGCTAAGTCAGGAAAAACAAAGATTTTTAAAATCAAAGAATCAGTAAGTTTGCCATCTAATGGGAGAGAAAAGCATCCACGTGTAAATGTACAGTATATTAAATGTTTTTAAAGATGGAACATGCTAAGTTCCACGAAAGCAATTAAGAGGTCTTCATTATTTCTACCTTGTGAAATTAGACGAGGTGTCAGAGAGGGTGTGACTTTTAAGCTTAATGAAAGATTTCACCAGGAGGAAAAGAAAAAAAGTGTTACATTCTATGTGGTTAAAAAATATGTAGCATCAGCAAGGGCAGAAATGAAGAAAAACAAAGCACAGTTTAGAGAAATACAGCATATAGTATAGATGAGTAGAGATGAGACAAAAATTAAGCAAGAACTAAATTATAAAAGTCCTGGTATTCCATGCCCAGAAGTTTGGATTGTATCCAAAAAAAACATAATGGAGAGCCTTTGGAGATCTCAGTAGGAAAGTGCTGTAATCAAACGTCAGTTTCAGAAAGGTCACTGTCATGGCAGTACAGAAGATGTATTGGTGTGAGGGAATACAAGTGATGGGGAGACCAGTTAGAAAACTATTTGAGCAGTCCAGATGAAAGCTATTATATCCCCTCTACAAATGTGGAGGCAAATAGTTATCTGTTCAAAGGAAGATCCACAGGTAGAGAGTAGAGCTTGAAGAATCTAATGGAAGCGTGGAGCACCCCAGTGGGGAATTGGAAATTGAGCTAACCAAGCACCAATAAGAGGTCTGCCAAGTGGTCCTGAATAACCAAAAGTCAGAAAACCCAAATTGGGAACGGTGCCAGTCGGCATGGATAGGCAATTTTTTCTAGCAATGCTCAATGGCCAGGTAGGAATAAGAAAGCGGGAGTTGAATGCTGGAAAGTGTATGGGTAGTACCTATCCAAGAGGGTGAGGAGATTGAGGGTTCTAGTCAGAGTGGTTCAGGTTGGATAAGGAAGTGAATGCAGGAGGGAGGACTGTGTTCTTGATTAGATCAAAGATTAGACACAGTGGAAGAGATAGAAGAAGAGAAAGCTGTAATCAGGGAGAGCTGTAATACTTCAGAGGTGACATGGTTCCCCATGATGACAAGCTGAAATATGTGTTTTTGGATTTGACAGTAAGAATGCAATACAGAGGGCACTTATTTCAAAATAACTCATCAATATCCCTCTTTTATGTTTGTATCTTGAAGAAAAAAATAAATTTTGGAACACTTTGCCACATTAGTGTGTAAAGTAAGCTGTCTAATGGTAAGAGGGAAACATCCACTGATATGGGAAATCAGTCCCATTTGTATTAATCTGGTTTAGTATATCTTTCAATTATTTGGTAAAATATATTTAATGAACATAACTTGAATTATAAGGAAGTGAAAATTGAAGATGTTTTAACTTGCTACCTCCATTCTAAGTAAATCTCAATTCATTTTAGTCAAGTTTACAACATGATTAACTGGCCAGTCTTTGAATAAAATAATTTTAAATATGATATCAAGGCCATTCTGAACAGAATGATTGGATTATATGTACTTGTCCTTTTGCTTTCACTGTTGTCTTAGGAAAACTCTTTTCATCTTTCCTGTGGACTGTACAAGTCTGTTGAATGAAAGACATTTCGGTGATTTACCTTTTCTATAAAGGTATGCTACATAGTCTGGACCTGAAATGCAATCTGCAAAGCTAGGCATGCCCATAAGTCTGAATCTTTCATTCTTTTCTCACGTAGAGAGAAAAGGTGTTTTTCGACATGGAAAAAATACTATAATGGAATTGCCTTCCCTAAGGTAAAGCCAACACATCTATAATATGGTGCATTTAGTTTAAATCTTGTAGGTTTATTGAACATATTAATCTGTCACAAATAATAGGTATCATTTTTTAATGCATGCTAACTATTCTAAGGCATTATTCTAAGGTCCTTGCCTGATATAACCCATTTAATCTTCACAACAACCCTAAGAGGTAAATACTATTATTACCCTCATCTCCTAGATGAGGAAACTGAGTTTAAATAACATGATCCAGGACTCCTTGATAGTTAATAGCAGTTCTGAGATTCAGACTTAGACATTCTGACAGCAGAGTGAATGCTCTCAACCACATATTGCCTCTCAGATCTATAATTTTAATTCAGGCTAAAATTTAGCAAAATGTTTCCTTTTTCTGTATATATATTAGACCTATATAAAAGAAACTAAAATGTTGAAGTTGTATTACAGCAAGTCAACATCACCATTAATATGCTCTTTCAAGTAAATCAAACCCTTCCCACCACTTTACCCTTTATTACTAAAAATTGTAATTAGTGTACTTGCCAATTTTAACTAATCAGTATCCAAAAATCGTGTACCTTGATTTGTATAAATAGTGAAACAATGCCACCACTTGAGTCAAAACTCTTAGTATTTTAAACTTTGACATGATTCCTTTTATAGCTAGTTTGTGTCAAGATAATACTGGGATATTTAAAAAAAAAACTAATTCCAAAGAATTAAGTCTTGAGTCCAATTTGAAAAGTATTTCATGTGGGGCTTCCCTGGTGGTGCAGTGGTTGAGAATCCGCCTGCCGATGCAGGGGACACGGGTTCGTGCCCCCGATCCGGGAAGATCCCACATGCCGCGGAGCGGCTGGGCCCGTGAGCCATGGCCTCTGAGCCTGCGCGTCCGGAGCCTGTGCTCCGCAATGGGAGAGGCCACAACAGTGAGAGGCCCGCGTACCACAAAAAAAAAAAAAAAAAAAAGTATTTCATGTGGTAGACAAAGTTACTTCAGTTTTTTCTTCCAAGTTCCACTTTATCCATCTTCTTTGAAACAATCCAAATCCTTCTGCCTTTTTTTTTCTGGTATCAGCTAAAGGATCTTTCTGTTTATTAACTTTTTAAATTTTTTGGTGGAGGTGGGGAGTAGAGAAGCGTCAGATTTAGGAGTAAAATTGGAAGATGCCACTGATCTTTCCAGTTCCTACTCATAGGTACCAAATCTGATGTATTGTGGATTACTATGTTTTTCTCTCATGATAAAACATTGCTTCCTATCACCTCTTACAAATCTGAAAAGTTGATTCATGTGCCCTGAAAGGAATTATTAAAGAATGCACCATTCATACTTTCATCTGTTTCCAACTTCTAATTTCTCATTTGTACTCTGCAGTATGTAGTATGAGATGAAAATTCACTACCAAAGTGATCTCTAGTGAAATTCTCATATTTTCCACATCTTCTTTGGAGATATTGCATATAAAAGCACTTTATAAAGTGGAAAGCAAAACACAAATGTTAGTATCATAATTGATTTGCCTTCAGAATATTTATACTAAATTGAGGAAGAGTAACAGTTGTTCAGGGCTACTTCCTAGAATTTTTTAAAATACTAATTAGATTTTATGAATTTTGTAAAAACAATGCCAGTATTAAACTCCTAAATCCTATTTAAGAAAACCAAATTCAGAACCAGTTTTAACCCATATGTTCTGGCTTTTGATTTGATGTCTTAGTAGTAAATGATGTGGGTATCTGAAACCCGCCTTTCTTAGCAGATTGCCATGGTAACTCCTGAGGTAAGTTACCATTTCACTGGAGCTTCAGGCTTTGTCAGTGCTAGATACAGAAGCTGCATTTGATTTCAGCTTGTCTGTTTCTACGGGGAGCAATGTACTACAGTTCTTTCCACTTCCCAGGCTGACTTTTTCATCACCATGGAGACCAGATCTTCCCACACAAGTAAGATCTGCAACCATTCCTAGTATGGCTAAAACTAAGGCCTTGGAAACCAAGGCCTTCTATAATTAAAGTGTATTGTTTTGTTAAAGAAAAGTTCCTGCTTCTGCTTTTGCAGTATTTATTGATTTTCTACAAAGAGAAAACAGGCTTTCTAGTGCTGTGCTGAAGATTTACAATAAGGAGAAAGAAAGTGTCATCATGACATTTTCCTTGGTCAAGTTCTGGTTTTGTGTGTATTCATGGTGTATACTGCACTTAGTTACTATGGAGGAATGTTTCCTTTCAAATTATGTGACGGGTTTCCTAAATAGTAGTAAACATATTTAATCTGTACTTCATGGTGGTCTTAAAATGCTGCTTTTAATTTTGGTTTTGGATTGTCTAACTTTGTTTCTAAATCCAGTATTGGAGTCTTTTAGATTAGTTCTGCACTTGGTCACAATAAAATCGGTATGAGAAAACTTACTCTAGGACCTTGATCATAACTCTACATGGATTTAACAAGAAAGGATTGGTATAATGTATCACTGTAAATCCAGTTATAGTACATCCAGATAGAGCAGCTCAACTATCTATAAAAGATCATATACACCAGTACAACTTATTGTAATGTGTTCTTTTTTAATTTTTATTTTATTAGAGTAATAATGTATTCTTTTATATATATAAATTAGTATCAAACAAAAGGGGCCAAAGTTCTGCAGAGTTCTTTGATGGTCACATTTGTTAAGGAGATACTAATTACACCATAGCTGCTATCATTGTTTCCTCACCTCTCCCACAAATGGCACCAGTCAAAAGAGATGGTAAGGAAGTCTTAAGTGGAACTTGAGAATTCCAAATTCACCCCTTGATTTGCACATCCTTACAAATTCACATGTCTAGTTTGATGGTTGTTTTTTCACCTGAGAGAAGACAGCATGGTCCTTGTTTAATATAAATACACTAAATAGGAATTACAAAAAAGCCTGACTTCAATTAAATGTGGAATTGTCCATAATTTTTAAAAGATATTATGAATAAACTGGCACCATAAAGTTGCTGTAAATTAATAAATTTACAAATAGAAAACAAATTTGTTAATATAATTGGATTTTTTGTTTTGTTCACTAGCGGGAAGTTAGCAATTCATGGCTATATTTGAATACAAATTAAGTTTTACAATATGGAGAACCTTCTGACATTTCAAACATTTGAATTTTGCAAAACGAGCTCTCACCCTAATGAAGTCCCTGTATGATTCTAGTTTTCTGTAATTACACTGGGGAGTGTGAAAT
This sequence comes from Kogia breviceps, assembly GCF_026419965.1. Classification (NCBI taxonomy): domain Eukaryota; kingdom Metazoa; phylum Chordata; class Mammalia; order Artiodactyla; family Physeteridae; genus Kogia; species Kogia breviceps. The sequence continues at coordinate 116,966,171 of NC_081330.1, read as the reverse complement.
TCAACATGTGATGCTAAATGTTAAACACAAATATAGCTGGAAACCTTTTGCAAGAGCTATAAAGTCATTTGTATTTTTCCATAAGAACACTGAGAGTCAGCATATATTCCAACTCTTCAGTAAAACTTACTTTCTTTAAAAGGGCAATGCTGTACAATTTTGTCAGGAGTGGAAAAAATGAAACGCATATATAATAGGGTATTTTATTAAAAATATGTTCTTAGATCCCATAGTTTTCCATCCTAAAAGTAAAATGAGTTTGTTGGTGCAAAATATAATAACCAATCATTTCAAGACAACTAAGGCTGAGTATGAATATTCATTATTCTAACCTCTGAGTTTTTTGTTAAGATGGATGTTTGTGCTAATTTGCTTACATCCATGCTGTATTTCTAATGAACATGATTTTATAGTGGTTTTTACCAAAATAATTTTTTCTTCTTATCGTGTACACAATACATTTTAAATACGTAAAAATGTAATAATTTAAATATCACAGTATGCAGATGACTCTAACAGTGGGGATTTGTGAGAATAATCTCTGATGTAATTATTATAGATTGAACAATAAGAGAGAATATGAAAATATTATTGATTAATGGGAGGGGTTAGATTTGTAACAGATTTGAGGTAGAGAAAAATATGAATTCTGATAAGTAACTGTTGAGATAAAATTTTAGATTATTACAAACACCTTTTGAATTTTCTTTTAACCTTTCTTGTCACTTGCTTTTCTGGGGAAGGTATTTTTGGTTGTCTTTACTGCTAAGAAATTCAGTTGTCAGAACCCCCAAAGTAGCTCCTTCTTGCCAGAACTGTTAATGAGCAAATGATCCCAAATGTCAGGCTGGTGTGCCAAGGAGGTGAGTAATAAGGCATTAATATTTAGAAGTTATCGAAGGGGGAAAATCAATATTGCAATTTTTTGTAATATTATAAGTTCTGCCAGGAGAAGTAAGCAGAAGTCCATTTCAAGCTTCTATAATCATAAACAATGTTATAACATGAGAGGAAGTAGTGTCTTTAAACTTTTAGCGTAAGAATCACTCCTTTCATTACTCTAGTCCCAACCCACACACATGCGCTCATACACCCATTGTTGTACTCTTGTTGAAAAGAATTTATTATTCCACTCATTTCTGCAGATCAGTACCTCTTTTTCCCCCTCATTTAGTCTGGTGGGATATCTTGATACTGGAGCTGATACTGAATGATATATTTTTTTAAGTTATCTCACCAAAATCAAGACAGCAGTACTTAGAGGATAGTGTATGAATCTAGTATATGAATAAGAATAGGATGGAACTCTATAGAGCAAAAGTTCTCAAAGATCTATGTTACTGTTAATTTGAAAAACATATATGTAAGTATTTATTTTAGATCAAGTTTTCAAGAACTAAGAAGTTATGCCATTGACTGTCTACTTTTAGTCTACCTTAGTAGCAAGCTGGGCAGTAAATGCACAATTTGTATAGCATCAGAACTTACCGATCCTAGATCATGTTTGCTGATCAGCAACTTAGAAGAGGACATAGGACAAAGTCCTTTGTTTACTTTGAGTAGGTTCTGATGGACTCAACAGACTAAATGTATCTTCACAACTCCAACCCCCCAGGTACAGATACCCTTACCTGTTATTCCATCAGAATGTCCAGTTTGGAGAATTCAAGTCAAGTGCAATAGGCAAATGAAATAGTTTGTGTCGTGGAAGTAGAATCAGCGTTCTGAAGACATTTTTACCACCCAGTCGCATAAGTGGTTCAAGGTTCAGATGACATTGGAACTGTTTTTTAGAGTGCCTATCAGCTAGGTAAGAGAATGCCCTAATAGGGTTGGAAGGACCAAAGAGGAATCTATTGAAAGAAATAGGCAAGAAAACAACTGAAATGTAGTTGGTCCCAATTTACCTTTGCATTTTGGCAGACCAGACATAGTCACAGACGAAGTGTTGTGACACATACACATAGGACTTACATATTCACCCCACTGGCACTTCTCATCACTGAGTTACTTCACACTGATTATCATCCAGACTGAATATCATCTATTGAATTTCATCCTTTTAATATAACCATGTAAGGTGGTGGTAGAGGTTGAAAATTCTCATAAATTAAAAATATGCATTGTTCATCTCTACATTATTGAGAGTAAAAAAAGTCTCCAGCTATGTTGCCTCTGTAGCTATTTCATTTAGAAATGAGGATTTTAAAGAGATTATTTTAAAATAAGTAATTAATCATAAAATAGGTTTGTTTTTTTGCGTGTGGTACGCGGGCCTGTCACTGCTGTGGCCCCTCCCACTGCGGAGCACAGGCTCCGGACGCGCAGGCTCAGCGGCCATGGCTCGTGGGCCTAACCGCTCCGCGGCACGTGGGATCTTCCCGGACCGGGGCACGAACCCGCGTCCCCTGACTGGGCAGGCGGACTCTCAACCACCGCGCCACCAGGGAAGCCCCATAAAATAGGTTGCAACAGCAACCCATTCTGCCAATAAGCTGCCATCTATCCACGTTAATGAAAGTTACTTCAAAATAACTTTATCTATGAAATACATTACTTCATATTTAAATATTTTGAATATAAATATTTTAAAATATGGATGACTTAGGATGAAATGGTTTAAGACTTGATTTAAATGTTCTATAGGGAAAGAAAGAAACCTTTCCTCTGCTCTGTTAGGTTCTTTACCTGGAGCCTGTGAACTAAACTGACAAATGACAGATTAACAGGAGAAAAGGCATATAAATTTTATTGTGTTAATTTAATTTTTATGTGCACAGAGGCCTTCATAGGAAAGAAATGAAGACCCAAAGAAGCACTTAGACCTGAGTTTTATACACCATTTTAACAAAGCATGATAAATTATGGAGAAGTGACAAGATAACCGGAAAGGGGGTTTGGGCTTCTAGAGCGGTAAATTTTGGAAAAGTTTATATATGGGGAAACTAACAGAAGATAGGGGCTATTTTAGTAAGATTTGTTTGTGCAGACCCATCTTAATGCCAGCTTCCTGTCTTCAAATGTTAAGGCTTGTTCTCCTGGTATGTAAGAGGAGAGGAGGAACACCTTCACAGTGGGAAATTTATGTCCTGCTTTAAGGCCAATAGGGGGATGGCCAAAGATCTTTCTATGTCTACTGCTTCTTAATTACCTTCAGCTAATCCTTAAGCCAAAATGGCATATTTTGAGGTGGCGTATTATGATCCCCTTCAAGGTTTTTTTTTTGAAGTTGGTTTTGTTTTTCTATTGATGTATAGTTGATGTACAATATTATATAAGTTACAGATGTACATAGTATAGTGATTCACAATTTTTAAAGGTTATACTCCGTTTATAGTTATTATAAAATATTGGCTATATTCCCTGTGTTGTACAGTATATCCTCATAGCTTATTTCTTTTATACATAGTAGTTTGTACCTCTTCATGCCTACCTCTATATTGCCCCTCGCTCCTTCCCTCTCGCCACTGGTAACCACTAGTTTGTTCTCTATATCTGTGAGTCTGTTTCTCTTTTGTTATATTCGCTAGTTTGTTGTATTTTTTAGATTCCACATATAAGTGATATTATACAGTATGTTTTACTCTGTCTGACTTATTTGACTTAGCATAATGCCTCCAAGTCCATTCATGTTGCTACAAATGAAAATTCTTATTCTTTTCTATGACTGAGTAGTATTCCGTTGTATGTATATATACCACATCTTCATATCTATTCATATGTTGATGGACACTTAGATTGCTTCCATATCTTGGCAATTGTAGATAATGCTGCTATGAGCATTGGGGTGCATGATCTTTTCGAATTAGTGTTTGGGGTTTTATTCGGATATATGCCCAGGAGTGGAATTGCTGGGTCACATCGTAGTTCTAATTTTAGTTTTTTGAGAAACCTCCCTACTGTTTTCCACAGTGGCTGTTTCAATTTACATTCCCACCAAGTGTACGAGGCTTCCCTTTTCTGCACATCCTCACCAACATTTGTTATTTGTGTTCTTTTTGATGATAGCCATTCTGTCAGGTGTGTGAGGTGATATTTTATTGTGGTATTGATTTGTATTTCCCTGATGCTTAGCAGCGTTGAGCATCTTTTCATGTGCCTGTTGGCCATCTGCATGTCCTCTTTGGAGAAATGTCTATTCAGGTCTTTTGCCCATTTTTTAATCGGGTTGCTTGTCTTTTTGATGTTGAGTTATATGAGCTGTTTATGTATTTTGGATATTAACCCCTTTTGGGTCATATCATTTGCAAATATTTTCTACCATTCAGCAGGTTGTCTTTTCATTTTGTCATTGGTTTCCCTTGCTATGCAAATGATTTTAAGTTTAATTAGGTCCCATTTTTTATTTTTGCTTCTGTTTCATTTGCTTTAGGAGACGGATCAAAAAAAAATTGCTATGATTTATGTCCAAGAGTGTTCTGCCTGTTTTGTTCTAGGAGTTTTATGGCTTCCAGTCTTACATTTAGGTCTTTAATCGTTTTGAGTTTATTTTTGTATATGATGTTCTAATTTCATTAGAAATGTTCTAATTTCATTCTTTTACATGTAGCTGTCCAGTTTTCCCAGCACCACTTATTGAAGAGACTATCTTTTCTCCATTGTATGTTCTTGCCTCCTTTGTCATAGATAATTGACCATAAGTGCATGGGTTTATTTCTGGGCTCTCTATTCTGCTCCAGTCCTCTTCAGTTTTAAAGTCTATTGTAAGCATGAAAACTCAGCTGTTTTATATCATATATATATGTATATACACACATACATTCATATTTTAATGATCTTCTTTAAATTTGCCCTAAAGTTCAAATATAATTTATTTTCTGTGTATTCCAAATATACTATGAATTTAAATTAACATATCCATGTAATATATATCATTAATGTAATTATATGTCGTATAATTACATATAATATACATTGTTAGGGTAATGGTATAATTACATTACAGTCGTATAATAGAATCTGTATGTATGTATGTGTGTGTATATATATATATATATATACTAATAAAGTAGAGCTTTATTTTACTGATAATCTATATAAACTATAAAATTATGAGACAGAAATGGGGAAGGTACAACTATACCGTGAACTCTTTGAGGTCAGACTGTCATCTTCGTATATTTATCCCTAACATTTGATATAGTATATATACCCATAGGCACCCATTAAATACTTATTGAACCATGCATGTCTATAAAAATGAATTCCTCCCATTTTCTGTTTTAAAATCTGAAAGATGACATTTGGGATGACAATATAATCTGGCAGAATTCCACAGTACATTTTTCTGATATATCTATAGATGCTTCATTGAAAATAAACTCGGGGTAAATTGAATTAACATATTGAGTACTTCTGTGACTATTAAATATAAAAGACCTTTTCAATTTTTGCTAATATATAAGCTTCAGTTAAAGGGTATTTTAGGTGTACCTTTATTTCAGATAGTGGTTTTAATGCAGGCAGAAAAAGCCAGAGTGTGTGGTATACTCATAAGTCCTAAGTGCTCTCTAAGGTCATAATATAGCAGTAAGTAGTTTAAGATGAGATACTACTTTCATAAGGAAATACTCTGTCTCCCGTGAATCATACACAGAGAATGGAATTGTTATTTGGCAATTTAGAGGAACATTCTATCTGGAAACAGTATTTCCTTCTCTGTTTTGCCTGTAGCTAGGTTCACCAAATATTTTTATTTTACCTGGAATTTCTAATTAAGTATCTCCATAAGTGTTATAAGTATAATCACAAACTATATTACTTTTTGCTATTTATTTTGAAAAATAATACTTTATTATTCATAAAAGACTTTCTAATTCCTTCCCCCATGGTATTAAAAATAAGCAAACAAACAAATTTTTTTAAATCTGATATCCTGTCTATTTGAACTCCACCTTTACAAGAAAATAGGCCCTCAAAATTTGGACAGCTACCACTCAAGCCACAATTAAGTCTCTCTCTTGGTCCGAACATTCTGAACCTAGGTTTCAGCCCACTTTTTCCAAGACTTTTCACTGAGAAAAGTAATTATCACTGACAGTTAACTCCTGGTGTTAGATATTCCTGTTTTACAAAAAGAAAAACTTAAATCTGAACAGATACATTTAGAAGAAGGGGGAGATCCAGATAATTGTGATAAATTAGATTTTTTTTCAAAAGCACACAAAACAGTTCTACTCTCCCAGGAGCTCCACGTGCGTTACTATTGATAGGCTTGCATGTCTGCCTTGTTATCTGCAAGCAGCTTAAGACCAGTTGTCAGTGGCTTTGCCCTTAAATTTGCCCTCAGGCTCACTGATAATGGAAGTGGAGTATATGGATCCAATTTTCTCTTAGAACTCAGAAGTAGGAATCTTTGAAAATGCTGTTCTGGCTTAAGCACTTCTTATTTCCATTTTCATCATTAAGGAAAACTTTTTTTTTTCTTTTTTATTTTTGCGGTACGCGGGCCTCTCACTGTCGTGGCCTCTCCCGTTGCGGGGCACAGGCTCCGGACGCGCAGGCTCAGCGGCCATAGCTCACGGGCCCAGCCGCTCCGCGGCGTGTGGGATCTTCCCGGACCGGGGCTCGAACCCGCGTCCCCTGCATCAGCAGGCGGACTCTCCACCACTGCACCATGAGGGAAGCTGCAAGGAAAGCATTTTTTTTAACCTATTTTGTATTCAAACTTAATCATTCTCTTGCAAATGTTTGTGCCTCCATCCTTACCCTATAATCTAATCATCAGGATTTGATTGAAGGATCATCAGCTCTTCCTAGCAGGTACACTATTAGAAGCCTGATTACCTTTCTAAAACTTATGTTTCTAGAATTTCTATTTCTGCTTATTATTTGAGTAGAAAGAGTTTTAAATGCATAAAACAAAGAGGGAAAAAACATTCTTCTCAACATATCCTACATAGATTCAGTTTCTTGCATGAGAAGTGGATCAACACTGGAAGAAGTCATCCTATACGTGACTCGACATGGCATTACATCTGGGTGCACCATTCAGATCTCGAGGGGTTTAGTAACAGGGAAACAGGATCTTTTTCTTTCCATCTGGCCTGGTGGCCTCACAATTGGGGGTTTCAGTGATGAATGGAAGCTCAATAAATATTTAAGTAATATGCCAAACAGAAACATTACTGATTTTCTTGGGGTAGCATAGATATGTTGCTGTTGTTTCAAAATGTACTTGGTTAAAAGCTTGGTAAATGGTGAGGTATATTTTAATAGCAGGAAGTAGGAAATATTTTTTATAGTCAGGATATTGGCCAAAAGAAAACAAAACAATCAAGAGCCATATAATTTAATTTTTAGAGTCTTTAAGAAACATGCAATTTCCACTGATCCTTTAAAAAAACAGGCATAAAATTAGTCTGTCACTATAATAAGTAATTTTAACTGGTTTGAATGTTTTGACTATTTGAGTAGGGATAAATGAAGTTGTCAGCTACAAGGGAGAAGAGTAGAAATAGGGAGAGAGAATGCCCAATGAAAACACAAAGGGAGAGAAAAGGAGAGTGTTGAGAACCAGAAAGGAACTTGCAAAAATTTAAAGACACATAAATATAAGATTCACAGAAGTCAGAGATAGACTTTCATCAAACAGTATCTTTATGAAGTGGGTTTTTGTGTTTTAGAGATTTCATGCAGATTAGCCATACAGCAGTCCATCATATCTGACCCTCCTGGCCTGCCCATGCTGTTCATACTTGGGATTCAGAATGCACACACCAAGACAGAGTTGATTCAACGGGCTTGAGTCTGGAAGTATCTGTATATTTGTTCTGTTTGCCTCAAAAGTAAAGAGGAACTATTTAATGCTACCTAAAAGTGTAGCTTGAAAGAATTTATTCTAGCAGTTTACCGCGGCCTCTTTCATTTTGCTGTGTTCTCAGTAGACACGGATATTTCCATCAGATTCCTCAGCAAAAACCTTGAAATCATTTGAGTTACATAATACAGTGTTATACCGGTGACAAGACTAAAAATAAAGCCCTATGTGACTTGCCCAACTACAAAGGCTTCTGACTTACAAACTACTTACATGTGTAATCCAAAAAATTGGCATCACTCCACTCAGCCCTCACAATGTGACTGGCCTAAAGCAGGAGGTCTCAAACTGCAGTGGGCACAAGAGTCACCTGGGTTGCTTGCTTAAAATGCAAATTCCTGAGTTCCACACCCAGAAATCCTGATTGAGTAGATTAAGTATAGGGCCCAGGAATCTGTATTTGACAAGCCAGCCTCTGCCTCTGAGATTTGGTAGCCAGTGGTCCTGACCACGGCTAGTTGAAGAGACACCTTGCTGAAGAGAACTGTCTTCTCTTATGTTAGTACATACAGCCTAGGAAATAGCTGTAGTCACTTTGAAATAGCATTCCACCCCCCAGCATCCTGCACTTTGGCAAGGCCTCAACTGAGGAGGTGTTTCCAGTCTCTTGAAGTAGAATTTACCAATCCTACACAGTGTCTTTAAATGTAACTAAATGTGACTTAGTTACCAAGGCTCTAGTTCAGGTTTAGTGTGGGTTAAGTGCACTAGAAATTAAACCATTCATGTGACATTGTTTCTAAGGGGGTAATGTTTGAATTGCATAGATAAATTAGAAACAGCTTAAGTATAGGAATGACCTTGTGCCCAGCATTAGTTTGCCTCTGATTTTGCAGTTTGAAGTTCCATAACCTTATGAAACAAAGTAGTAAAATCCAGAGCTAGCGTTCCAGTATTATAATTTTCTAAAAAATGAGGTGTTATCTTTTGTTTCATTTGACCTACCTATGAAGATTGCTTAGTTCCCAGCCCCTTTTCTGCAAAAGAAGGTTATGATATGATAAACAAAAATTAGTTCTGCTGATTTCTGGACCAAGCTGCATCCTATTTTCTAAATACTGTGCTATGGCCAGCACACTCCCTTCGCATTTTCTGAGGGAGCTAGTAATGAACAACATGCTGTCTCTGTTCCCTCTCCCATTTTGTTCTGTCTTCTTGATATAACTCAAAAGGTACTACAGGATGTAGCAGATAAAGATTTGCCCTAGGCTAGAAACTAAAAATATCACTGCTTTGTGCCTGGTGACAATATTTGCATTCCTCAAAATCCAAAATAAAATGAACTAAAAGAGACTAGTTTGTTTTAGCCCAATAGTTCTTAGTGTCCCAGGTCATTCAGAAATTTTATTCTCCTCTAGTTTCTTAATTCCTTGGAATGTGGCTTGTGCGCAGGTGTCAAGTCACCCTTTCATCACGTTGACCCTGTGAAGCTTTTCGCTTCTCTTCATTTTGTGTTGGTCAGCATTCGGCCACTTCCTTGGAGCCACACTAGCTGGGCTTTTCTATCTCACCATTTAGCACCTGGTAGCATGTGAATCAGGGTAGTTAGATAGAAGGTAGAGCAGAAAACTTTTCCTCATACTTCTTGATTGGATGAATTTGAGGAAACATCTTGTATAGAACTACAGTTTAATTTTCTTGAAAGACTGATCATTTTACATGTGTGTGGAGAATACTATTAACATAAACTTTTCTGATTAAAATTACAGATATGCGTATACAGGTATAGAGGCAGGAAAAGATGTATCTGCACTGTGTATTATTTTGTAAACCTAAGATTGGCGTTTCCAGATAACCAAGCTTAAAACAAAAAGTGTCCCATTTTCGGCCAAGTAGACTTGCATGCCAACAGAAAGACATTATGGTATTAAAACCATATGCAATTCTAGCCATATTTTTCTCTTTTCTCTTCATGGGTATTGCATGATGGTATTTCTAATACAAATACTAATATGCTTTGGAAATAATGGCACTCGCAGGTCTTTCATCATATTGTATCACTGCTTTATCATATTAGGCTAATACACTGCGAGAGTTGGTAGAACCTCTCCATGCCAAATCGGATCCACTTCTGTTGGCACTCAACCCATTGGACTCACAGATTGATAAGCTAATGTTTAGAGAATTTAGATCGGAGAGAGTCGGCACGACGCAGACTCAACATCAACCTCTTGCAAGCAACTAAAATGGCCTCGTCCTTGCTGTTTATAACAGAAAACAGACTTTTAAAAGCTTAGAGCATCAAGTGTTTTGGATTGGGGGCCTCCCTAAAGGGATATTAAGAGGGGCAGGCCACTCTTAAGAAGAATGCGAGCTTTCTCCACTGGGACTAGCATAAGATCAAAGCCAATCAAGATGGAGCACAGTGACAGAAAACTGCTGTTTCTGTGGGAGAACAGAGGGGAAGGGTATTGTTGACTGGGGAAGGGCTCAGTTGTGTTCTCCTGACACAGGAAAGGAGAGGGATCAGCTCCAATAACTAGAAAACCCTGGCTGTTTAATGGACTCTTCGGTGGCCTCTTTAAGGCAAAGCAGAGAAAGCAAATTCTGTGTATTAAGTGTATTTTGCATTTTTAAAACTTGACGTGCTGTATTGTACTAAATTAAGTGTAATCGATTAAGGCAAGGTATACACAACCTGCTCTGAAACTTACTATGTTTATTCTATTATAAAGTGTATTCAGGTGCAACACAGAGACTGCTTTCGGTGACACTAATGAAGAAAATCCCACATGCCAGGCTTTATTAGATTCCTCAGCTAAAATCCTAACTTCCTCCTTATTTCTTGGCACTTGTATACAAATGGTGTTGCCTCATAGGACAGGCATGAGCTATTCTTTTCTGTAAAATTTTCCAAATCTATAGGCTGTGGTTTTCACTTTTGAAAAAGTATTTTGTCTGGTTGTCTTTCAAACTAGCTTCAGATATTATTTAATACTATGTAACTGGGCCACTTATGGCTCAGTATTGCTTATTTTTCTTCTGTAGTGGATGTGAAATTTCCTTTAGTTGGATAAGATACTCTGTAATAATTTCAATGCTAATTAATGGATATTTCATACTGTGCAATGAACAGATAATTTAACATTGTATTTGAAAATGTTTTTTTCTTCCTGTCGCCACAGTGTGTAGTATTGCATAATGTGAATACTTGTAAAAATATAAATTACGTAAAAATAAAAATATGGCCAGTTGGTATCAGATCTTTTTAGATAGCTAAATAATTTGCTAAGTATGCTTGATAGTAAATATCTTTCTAAAGAGAAGTAATCTATGCTTCTTTCTCACAAATGGAATTTGTGTTGTGAATAAAATCACATTGATCTGCCTTACAGTTGCCTCTGTGCTCTAACCATTTTAATGTGTTTTTTTAAGTATATATAAAAATGATGGTTCTGGTATATAGAAATGCATCAAAAAGCATTTTGTTGGCATTTAATATTAGTGGGATTGTCTTGGGTCGTCCTCCCTGTTTAAGTCATAGTAAAATTTTATGATATGAAGAATTTTAGTTTTTTCTCATTAAGGAATGTGGGGACTCCACATTAATTTTTAAATATGATCATCTCTTAGCTTTGTTTTTAAACTGTCCCCTTTATGAATTCCTGCCTAAGAACCAGGTACCTTGACCTTCATGTCTCTATTAGTTACATTTTCTAAATTCTGTGGGCAAATATAGAATCCGTCATTTATGTTTGAGATTGTCCTTCAAAGAACCTTCCCTTTGGGACAATAAATCAATGCCAAGGACACCAAGATTTTGCCGTCTGAACTATTTGTCATAAAAACTACCGTAATACCCTGAAAATGCAATCACTGTCATATATTTGTGGCATTAAACAACATAATTCGGCAGAAATTACATGCTTAGAGAATGAAGTGTAGAATAAGCTTCAGCTCTGTCTCTTTTGTTAACTCTTTATGGAAGTAAGCTTTCCTGTTGTGCAGAAGGAATCGACAGACACTGGTATGGGCTGTACTTAATTTTGGTGAAGCACAAGGTCATTCGTACAGGGATGGGTTTCACATGTTCTTCTGTAAAAATCCACTTAGCAATATTGGTGGACTCACTCAAGCTGTCCTTTCAAAAGAAGGGTTTTTTCCTCAATGTTTTTCATCAGAGAAGTTATTGTTATTTGGCCTAAAAGAAAATAAACCAATTACTTCTAATTATGAAAAGGGTAGTTGATTACAGAGTGACAAGTAAAAGCCAGGTTTTAAAATCGTATGCTTTTTTTCTGAGATAACAAACTGCCCTCCCCCAGTTTTACAATGCAAGGTGTAGCTAGTTATATAAAAACATGAATTAAAGAGAGCGAATCTTTCATTATAAAACAATTCAAATTAGTGTAAACTCCTGAATACAGAATCATCTTTAGCATAAAACCTACAAACAGTAAACCTCTCTACATTAAACCCATTAAAACTTTGTCACCTTACATATAAAGAAGTTGTTCATCATGGCGCACTGGTAAATTAGTATTCACAGAAAATAGTCCCATGTCTCAATGCAAATGTTAATTGCCTTTCATGGTGAGAATAGTGCCCCGCATACATGATGCCATTCGCCTGGAAGCCTTGGAGCACTCTGTGGCCGTAGAAGACCGAATGCCTCTCACACTTGACTGGTGACTAATGCTACTATGTCCAGCCTTCTCTCCACTTGTGACTTAGCCTTTCCCAACCTTCTGTGCTCATTACCCAGTTGTGTTGTGGAAGGAACAACTGTTTTCACGAGGACATCATTGTCCAATTTTAAAAGAGCACAGTTCCCTTCCAAACCATGTACCAGAACTGATTATTCATTGTTGGCTTGGTTCTTCAAGAGCCCAGTTGGTATACTCGTTTTGGTTTGTTTTGTTTTCATTTTTTCTCTCCTTCCACATTATCATTGCAGAGGCAGGGAAACAGCAAGGACACCAGAATGACATTTTAGGTCGCCACGTTTGTATTCTGCTCTTCTTAATTTTCACCAAAGAAACGTGAATGAAATTACACAAGAGACTAGCGTACAATTTACACAGTCACCTGATAGGGAGCCCTCTTTGGAGTACTTAGTGTCTAAAGTAGAGAAAACCATCACTCAGTTTAAACGTTGGGTGCATGAGACACCATGCCAGGTAGAAGATTGGGAAATGCAAAGGAGAGCGAGGCATATACGCTCAGGGAAAGTCACAGTCTAAGTCTCTGAAGGAGGGTACACATGGGGTGAGGTACAGGAAGAAAAAAAATTGGGATTTCTCCTCAGGTTTCATATCTCATTTTCTCGAATTTCTTTTCTGTGTCTATCTTACAATAGGCATATCTATTAATACAGAGTAATAAGTATATATAAGTTATCAACAGAAGTGTTTTAACTCGTGAGGGTGTAGAATCAAAAAAGTTTAATAACCACTGGGCATGAATGTAAGGAAATACATCAACCAAACACCTCACAGTATTTGAAGAAATGCATTATCATCTGCTAATAAGCCATTTGCAAGAAAGTTCCAACCAACTGTTATTTTGCATTGGCTAATCTTTTCTTTGAGCTTTTCTTTATCTCTATGTGGAGGTCATATGCAACCTGAAAGAACCAGACAACGAACTGTTGTGATGCTCAGCGTATTTCTAGCCTCACAGTGTTTCATGGTGTAGCTAGAGTATAAATGAAACAAGAAAGAGGATCTTCTTCCAGCCCTGCCACTTATGACACAGCCAGAAATGACCCTCCCTTGGCTCAGAGTACAAGTTACCAATAACTTCATTGTGATCCTCAAATCTATCGATGAAATTTTATATAGGAAAGAGAACCTTATATGTTCTCTTCGCTTTAATAAAATTGGAATAGAAAAGCGTGTCGTCTGACGCAGGACTAATTTACATGTTGTAAACGTAAATATAATTTGAGAAGGAATTTACTCTTTCATAGGCCCAGAATTCCTGAATAAGTTAGATACAAAGTAAAATTTCATTGTAGCAGTGATACACTTCCTCATTAGGAATCACAGAAGGTTCCCCTATATGTCCTGTGGTTTGCATGTGGTCTTCTACACTTTGCCAACTTGCAGAAAACATTCATTCAAATTACAAACGAGCTGGGCTTGGGCCAGTGCTCCAAGGGCTGAACTGGCACGTTGAAAGAAAGTCAATCAGGAAGCAGACCTGACCGAGTGCTTGCCTCCTCTTCCAAAGCAAGCCTCTTCTAGAAGAAGAAAAGCAAGGGTTTAAAAGAGAGAGAAACCAGAAGAGAAGTAAGAAGGAGACGAAGAAGAAGAGGGCAAAAAGAGAAGATAAAGGTGCTTTCACATTTTCAGTTGCAGCGGTAGCCCCAATTGACTTAATTGGTATTCATCTGAGAAAAAAAAAAGAGAAGGAAACCAATTGAAAATTATAAAAGAAAATAAAGGTCTGTTTTCGTCTTGAATGTTGAGTTCTGTGTTGTTTTGACTGTTGAGCACAGTGAATCAGACTTATAATGTGACTCTGCCCCTCACTCCCCCTCCTTTGGAAAGAAAAGGACTCTTTGTCTAGTCTTAAAATGTTAAGTAATTGGTGGCATTTTGTGGTAGCCTGGCATCTCAATCCTTCATCCTTCCTCACCCCACTACTGTGTCTTGTGTTGCATATGTGTATGATGTGTACGGGTGGGGGAAGGGGGCCTGACTTATCTCTAATATCTCTATTCCATTACTCTACTTGGAAATGTTTCTGTGTTCCGTCTCATTGTGATGCCCTGTTCAAATGTGCTGCCCAGAGATAAATCCATACTCATTTCTTCTTATAGCTGTCAAACCAGGTTCTTTGTAGAATTATGTTGTCCTTTGGTTGAACGCTTTTTCCCCCCTTAATGGCAAGAAGGAAAAAAAAAAACTTAGTTTTTAGCTATGTTTGTCACTTTTTATATTAAAGCTTTACTTCCACTTCTAGAAGTAAAACTACATTGAAATTTTATTTTAAAAATCCAAGCATCTGGCTCAGTATTCCACAAACTTTAAGAACTGAGGAGAAAGAAAAATGGGTAAGAATGTTTTTTCAACAAAATATATACTCCCTACAGTGTTAGGTAATATGGAAGAAGGTTATCTTAAAATAAAAGTTTACTATGTGCAAATGCTTCCGCCTCCTTTAAATCCTAATAATAATAATAATCTGAATCCCTTTTTTCTTTACCTTCCTTCAAGAACTGAAAAACTAATAATACATTAGGCTACCTGATACCTAGACTACTATAATTCACATCTGTTAGGCCTGCCATTTCTCTCCCACCCTCTGCTCTATGAAATTACATCTGGCTTAAGATGCAGTCTTGCCTTGAGGCAGAAAGAATGATAACTACTAAATAATTCCTCAGGATTCTTTCCTGGCCTATGATTTTATGAAATGGAATTATGCTGTTCAAAAGTATCCTTGTTTTTACAACTCCATTTAGTTGCTCTGAATGACGTTATAATTTCGTGCCTTTCTGGCTCCAAACCATTCTCGGTTAAAATTCCTTATCTCATTTCAATCTTCTTAGCCCACAAGGCAGTTCCTCCTTTTTACAGTCCTCTGTCCCCCGACCCCTCAAAATCCTCTAGGCGTTGCAAACATTGAAGGATGAGCCAACAGAGAATTAAAATGCTGCTTAAAGGGATTTTTGTATTTTTAGATTATAGTTCCAACTTAGATATATGATTAGGAAGTTAAAATTTGTTATAGAGGAATTAGTTATAGCAGGTGCTGATAACAAAGAGCTGTCTAATAGAAGGATTCAACAATCATACTTACCGATAGTTGCCAACCTCAGCAGCAGAGCCAAAAATTGAATATGAAACTTAAATGAAGTTACTTTTTCATCCTAAAGATGATCCCCTCAAGTTAAGGTACTGTGTTGGTGGGCTTTGGGGGCAGCTTTAGGTATACTCTTTTAAAAAGTTTTTTTTAGAATGCTGCATTTTAAGCAAGTATCACAAATTCGTTAACACGTACTGTTAAATACACAGCTCAAATGATTCCTGACAAAATTGGCAGTGTAGAATTCTTGTTAAAATCATGGATTCTGGAGCCAGAGTGCCCAGTCGGAATTCTAGCTCTACCACTTACTAAATGTGACCTTGAGCAAGGTACTTCCCTGCTATAAAATGAAAATCAAATAGATCTAGTCCTAGTACTGCTGTGAGGATTCAATGAGATCATGAATGTTAAGCATTTACCCTACTGCCCGGCACTTAAAAATGTTAACTACATTATTACCAATTAGGGCGTCTTTTTTTTTTTTTTAACTATGACAGAAAGCCTAAAATATTTACATGGACCACGGTGGAATGAACAACATTCCATGTTTACTTCTTGGGCCAATGTAATTAGTATTCCTCAAATAGGACTCTTAAGCTCTCTATTAAAGGAAATGTGATATAACCCTAATCCTATCTCCCAATCCAAGCAAAATCCAAGTTCATCTTTGTTTATCATTGAGAAAGATATGACATCAGTATATTCAGACAATTCAAGAATAATATGGGAGTTTTGATTTGTTCAAATAGATCTAAGATCCTTTCCTGAACCAGTCTCTAATTTTTTTTTCTCAAAAATATTTAATTGGAGTGTTTTCTTCCCAGGTCTTTCAAATGTTAAGTAGCTTCTTTTAGTACATGCCAGATTTTCGCTTACATCTGCATATAAACATTCCCATATCTCATTCTAATTAAAGCATTATTATTGATGATAATTTATGATCATTTACTATATTTACAATGTGGCAGGCATTACTGTGGCAGTCACATGAAACCTAATAATGCTCTACGGCACACTATTAGAAGATTTTTACAATGATATATACTCCAGTGAATGCCATTCCATCTTATGAAGTCTGGAAAAATGTAAAAATCAGTTCATTCAGTATTGCTAAACCACGAGAGCTCTGTTACTTAGCACTTCTATGCTTATCAGTATAATGATAAGGGATATTCACTAATGTTTTAAAATATTAAATTACATGCAGGATTGTTTCTGTGTTGTGTACCTTTTGTACTCTTAATTCTTTGAACTTAATGGACTCAAGATATGTACAGTGATTTGCTACTAAGAGAATATTTTGTTAATCAAAGCATCCTGTTAATTGATCATTCTAAAACAATTGGCTGCCTGTAGCTAGTCTTACCCAGTATAACTAGCAACTGTGGGTTTGGTGGGGTTTGTTGTTGGTTTTTTTGTTTTTTTTTTTTTTAATGTAAGAGAGTGTTTTCCCAATCGTTCATTATCCTGTTTTTCAGATTTTTTTTTTAGTAGATTTTTGGAGTGTCAAATAACTGTTTTATTACACTGGATTTATTTCTCTCTCTCTTATTTTTTTTTTTTTTTTTTTTTGGACATTGCAGGTGAAAGTAGGGAAGAAAAGTTAGGAGACTCTTTGCAAGATTTATATAGGGCATTGGAGCAAGCCAGTCTGTCACCACTGGGAGAACATCGCATTTCAACCAAGATGGAATACAAGCTATCATTTATAAAGAGATGTAATGATCCTGTGATGAATGAAAAACTACACAGGCTAAGAATTCTCAAAAGCACTTTAAAGGTAAGATATGAAATGGAAGGAGAAATTCCTTTTAAGAGATTCGTTCCTGAACTCAAAGTGGATTATCAGGTACTCCAGGGGACAAAATACAAAATGGTGGGGGGTGCGGGGAGCAGAGGATAAACATACCGAATGCGAAGCCGAAGCCGAGCTGTTTCTTTACCATAATAAGTGTATTTGGCCAAAAGGAAATGACGTTAACTTTTTATTAACATCTCAAAGCACTGACTAAATGTTATATGACTTAGTTCTAGGAGAAAACTGGACGTAATTAATTTTTTTTCCAAAAATGCAGGGCTGGTGTTATTCCTCAGTCTTTCGTTTTCCTAAGATAAATTTGCCATGTCGTGGAATTAATATAGTTACTAAAAGAACACAGCATGCATGCAGAATGCAATAGTGGGTGCTAAAATTGTTTGAGATATTTTGTGAATATCTCCTGTAGCATATTTGGAGTAAAGCCACAGTGATTCATGTTCCATGTAGAAATTTTATAATTGTTCTGTATACACCATCAGTTCCCAACTGACATGTTACTTTCTTATTATACATTTCCATAAGTGTTTACATAGTCTCCAGTCTTATGCCACCCCCAGATTGGGAAGGAGGTGGTGAGGAAAGGGAAACAGAGGCAGGAAGTTGAAGGAGCCAGAACAGTCAGCCCCCTCACTGTGTGTGTATCAGGGGAGAGGGCGTGCCATACACACTCTCCCTAAGCAGACCCTGCACCCTGGAAAACTAAAAAACAGAAAAGAAATGTCATACAGAGTTTGTGACGCAGTAATTTCAGGAAACAAAAGGTCAAAGAGCTCCTTTGGGAAATATTGCAGATCTGTAGTATGCTGCTGAGGTTTTGTGATTTTTGAAACAGAGGTGAATACCAAAGAGATAAAATAGGAAATGCATGATTTGAAAACATTTCTGGTAGCAGGCAGCCAAGTTTTCAGTCAATTAGCTTTCAGTTGGTATTCATGCGAGTACTATTGCAAATGCATGGGATACTTTAATGGCCTATTGGTAACTAAGACCAGAATTTTTAAAAGAGCTATAATATTCATAAGAATAATTCCGGTGCCCATTTCTAGTCCAAAGATATCCTAACCCTCCCTTCTCCCAGAGCCACACACCCCACCCCCATTCAGGTCCAAACCACCAAGTGACCATCTAGCAGAAGGAAAAAGGACAGTGCAAAATTAACTCAAGACATAGAATGTGGTAAGTCCACTCAACAGCAGTGACCAAGTGTTACAGGGACTTATCTAAATGAAGGAGAAAACATTTTTTCCAGTTGTCAAAGGAAGGCTTCAAGAAATGAGAGGCATATGAACTGGCTGTTAAAGAATGAGGAAGGTTTCCGTAGGCAGAGATGGGAAACAGGACAGGCCAGAAGAAAAAATAAACCATACAGAGTGGGCAGTACGAGGCATGCCTGCGTGTAGAGAAAAGTACACTAGTATTTGAGTCTAAATAGCTGAGTTTGAGTATACCAGAGCTGTTTCTTGTGGGCTTCTTAATAGTTTGCCTATTAACTTTTTATTTTAAATTTGAAGAACAGTCTGTCCCTATTGTAACTGTTGAATCCTTTTGCTTTTCAGGCCAGAGAAGGGGAAGTAGCCATTATTGATAAAGTCCTAGACAATCCAGACTTGACATCAAAAGAATTCCAACAATGGAAGCAGATGTACCTCGATCTTTTCTTGGATATCTGTCAGAACACCACCTCAAATGACCCATTAAGTATTTCTTCTGAAGTAGATGTAATCACTTCCTCCCTAACACACACTCATTCATACATTGAAACGCATGTGTAAGTGTATGCTGCCCTCTGGCCATGTGGTACCTTCTGGTACTTTGAACAAGTATATAAGGTAGTTTTTATATCAACGTGTGGGACACTTGACAAGCTATACTTCAATGTTACCAAAACTATATGAAACAAACCCTATATGGTCATAATACCACTGTCTTTAATGAGCATTTGTATATTTTATATGCAGTTAGTGCTCAGCTTATGTTTACCATGTGCAAAATCAACTGTCTTCAATGACTTAAAATTAACTTTTGCAGACAACTCTGAAGACAGGTGGTCTTCAAGTAGAAAAAAACACAAAAAGGCGGTTTTCTATCTAAGGTCATCTTTTCTCCCTTTAAGTTAATTTTATATAAACAAGACTTCAAAACTGAATCACATTTTTTCAGGTGCAGACATCCTTGTGGGTGGGAGAGAATTTAAACCTTTTTTATATTTATTAAAATGTTCTAAGAATTTTCTTAAACATTGCACAAAGTTTAATGCTGTAGTTTTATTTTTGTGAAATGTAGATGCGCATACAAAAGTTAAGCAAAACAGAAGAGCATCAACATAAGAAAAGTTCAGGTATCTAATATTCGTCTTAATAGTCTATTAACTTGTGAAAGCTGGTTAATGGAAATAGTATTCCAAATCCATGGGGACACTTAATGGTGTATCAGGGCAAAGCTTTGTAAGATGTTTTTGTAACTGAGACCAAAATTGAAGATAGAGCTGCTTTATTTTCTTGGTTTAAATCTTCCTTTATTTTTGTAGTGATGAAATGCTGATTGTGTATAGAGGACTTTGAGAGTGGATTTTTTAAAACACACTTAACTCACCCAGAAAGGCAGCTAACATATATATATATATATATATATATATGTGTGTGTGTATATGTATATATATATGTGTGTGTGTATATATATATATATATATATATATATATATATATATATATATAATTTCAGCCCAAACTCATGTTTTTAAACTCCAACTTCTAAAAAGCTACAAGGTATAAACATAAATGAATCAACTTCCCAGTTAGGGTCAATTTTCCCCCTAGTCTATTAGTTAAACTTTATATATAATTATACTTCAGGCAGGGAAGTAAAATATGTTTACTTACAGGCTGATGTATGTTCTAATATAGAAAACAATGTTGAAAAAGAAAAATGTACCTCTCTCCTGAGGAGCAAGAGGATGATGGTCATTCAGAGATATATTACATTGAATTATACGAGAGAAACAATTTTTAGAGGTTTTTCCTAGTTTCATGATTTGTTCTATAGAGTGGATGAAGTCTATGAAAAAATCCTCTTCATATATTTCCATTTATAAGCATCTCGTTTTTGAAAGTGATCACAGCATGATAATGACTGTGCTGCTTTTTAGTGTCTGGCTGCATAACGTATAAGTCACAATTTGCTGGTTTTGGGTTTTGTTTTTTTAGGAGGAGGAAGAGACCCTCCTTTACTAGTCTATATCCTAAAATCTACTTCTAATCAGCTTTATACTGTTGCCTGTACAGCTCAGTGAATGAATGTACTTTCATCTCTAAGAGTTCAGATATCTGCCAGTGAATATTTTTGCTGTAGAGGAGAAAGTAAAAACTCCACAGCGGGGATCTTTTCCTTTGCTTTTGAAACCACCATTGAATCACTATCGTTTTGCAGACTTTGCACAACTGTACAGGAGAGTGGCCTTTCTACAGCACATTTTCAGTAATCCTATATTTAGTCAAAATGGATGAGAAATCATGTATTAATGTTTGTATGGAATTTTGGGTCCGGTGTAATATTTTTATCATTTAAAAAAACTATTTGTAAAAACATTTATTTACTGCATGGGTATTGACGCACATTAAATTTGTGGGATTTTGTATATGTAAAAAAACAAAAAGCAAAAAAACAAAAACCTCTTGTCCTAAAATGAAGTGTGCTTGTTACAGTTGTTTAGACTTGTTAATGTTTACTAGACCAAATGTGTACACTTACTTAAAAATATCTGTACCTGATGGATGTGTCGTGGATACAGTGGCCAGGTTGTGCCCTGGAAACAGTGAGCAGTTGATGGAAAGACTAGCTGTGTTGCTACTAAGTGGCTTTTACTTTGGTAAAGTTGGCTCTTGTTTTAAATGGTAAAAATTAAACTAATGAATTTTAAAAGACTCGTGGCTAGCCTAGCATGAAAGAGACCTTTTAACACTATATATCTGTACATTTTATTGCATTAGTTTCAAATCTAGGAGAGAGGCAGCACTGTAAACTGAAGTCAAATAAATTCAGCTCTTAATGAATCCTTATAAAGCACCTATTTTATTCATGCAGTCCTCATCGCATTTCTTTGTGACCTAATCACACAGCCGCCACCACCCCGCCACCCCACCCCCGGTTACAAGTTTTAACTTTGTCACTCCATTGGTGGTACAAGCCAGAAGCAGCACCTGTCCAGTGTATACAAGAATCTTCTCTGAGAGCCTGCAAAATCAAGCTGGTTTCCCATTTACCTGACAGGAACTTTAAAATTTCACCTACTCCTCTTTCGTTTCTCTGTGATTCTTTTGGGAAGTTGGGGCAGAGGGTGGGGGGGGTACCACTAAAAATAAACTTTAAAAATTTTTTTTATAAATATTACCTACAGCATGTCTGCAGAATGAACATTTAAAGAGGGTGAACGAAATAGGGTTTTGATTTGTTTTTGTTAGGTGTTCCACTAAACCAAAGAAGCCTGATTATTATGGCTAAGGGCTGCAGAAATAAAACTTAAAGCCAATGAGCTGCCAAAAGCCAGGGCAAAAGCAGACTAGGGTAAGTAAGGATGAAGTACAGAAAAACTTAACCTAGATTATTTTCTCCAAAAAAAATGGTGCTTTCTTAGAGATTTTTTTCCTCTCAGTTCCAAATCTATATTAAACCATCAGAGCAGATCTATAACCATGATTCTGGATCATAAAATCATAGTTCTCCCTACAATGATTGCATGTGTTTAACCAAGGCACTTTCCCTTCACTATTTATTCAGATAAATATTTATTTATTCAGATAATGCCATCTTCTAGAACCATTTATTACAGTCTTTATAGCTAACAGTTTTCTGGTCTTGTACATAACTTCTTACGGTACGTTTTTTGGCTGTTTGGCACAAAAGTAATCACTGTTTAGCGCCTGGGAAACACTAACTACCAGAGGGAAAATAGGGTCATGTTTTATTTTCAAAGTCCATCTCTAGCCCAGCATGAGAATTTCTAGAAATCCCCAGTTCACTGAAGATGATTCATATAGCCTTCTAAATTTGACCCGTCCTGTCTCTCATTCTCAGAGTAAGGGGAAATGTTCCTCTTTGGCCAAGCCTAAGGAAAAGCCCACGGGTTGCTCTGTAAGCCTGGTCAGGTGTGACTTACTCACTGACCCATTAAGCCCAGCACTAAATCTGGCGCCTCACCGGGCTCTCCCTCCCTCTCCTCGTCCCCACCCTCGGCCAGCTGCAGCACCGCGCACTGCAGGCCGCTCCAGGCCCAAGGCAGCGCGCAGCCAGTGTCCTCCCAGCGGTCCAGGTCGAGGTCATAACCCACCACGTTGCGGGTAGGCACCTGGCGTGAGTCCCGCCACTTCAGGCCGCCCAGCAGCAACACCGTCTCCTCCACCACGGCCAGCCCATAGCAGAAGCGGTCGTACGGTAGCGGCCGCAGCCGAGTCCACTGGTCGGTGCCGGGGTCGTAGCGCTCGATTTCGGAGAAGGGCTCGTAGCGCCCCAGAAAGGCGAACAGCGCGCCGCGCAGTGCGGCCATGTGGTGCCCGAAGCGGGCCGTGCCCATGGGCGCCCTCTTGCTCCACGCCTGCTCCCCGGGGCCCAGGGAGAACACGTCCCGGAGGCTGCTCGCGCCGCCCTCGCCTCTCCCCGCCTTGCCCCCGGAGATGTACGCGACGCCGCCGTTCCCGACGGCCCCCGCGTGGCCGTGCAGGGCCCGCGGCAGCGTCCCGGCCGCCGTCCAGCGGTCCCGGCGCAGGTCGTACATCTCCACTGAAGCCAGCGCTTCGCCGCCCGCGCCCAGGCCCCCGACGGCCAGGAGCCCCTCGCCCACGGCGCCGCACCAGAAATAGGCCCGCGCTTCCCGCATAGCGGGCACAGTCGTCCAAGCGTGGAAGCGCGGGTCATAACGGTGCACTTGGGCCGTGACCGCCCGCAGGCCATTTTCTGTGGGGGAGGAGCCGCCGCCCGACGGGCTCTCCCCGCCGAGGACGAACAGGAAGTTGCCCGCGGCGCACACGCTGTGCCCCAGTAGCGGAGCGGGCAGCCGCGTGAGTCTGCGCCAGCGGTGGTTGTACACGTCAAAGGCCACCACGTCCTGGGTAAGCTCCCACTCCTCCTCCTCCTCCACCTGCTCCTCTTCCTCCTCCTCCTCCTCCTCGGGCTCCGCCGCGGCGCCCCTCCCCATGGCCGCCCGCCGGGGGGCCACGACCTCCTCTGTCACCACCTCCCGCCCCCTGCACCCCCCGACCAACAAGATGCGGGTTTGGGGGCTCCGGACGCTGGTCTGCTCGCCCTGCATGAGCGGCTGGCGGGAGGGCGACATGTGGTAGTTGAGGGCCTGGATGATGAGGCCCTTGACCCGGGAGGGCAGGGTGAGGCCGGAGCCCGAGTACACGCGCCGCAGCACGTCGGTGGGCACCAGGCCGAAGCGAACGCGCTCGAGCAGCGCGGCGCAGTGGGCCAGCCGTTCGGCCTCGGGCTCCTGCCGCAGCCAGGCCAGGGCCAGGCCCAGCAGCTGGGCCTCGGGCACGCGCGCCACGTCAGGGGCACCCAGCACGGCCCTCAGCGACGCGGGGTTGAGCTCCAGCAGCCCGGCGGGGCCCGCCCCCCGCACCAGCAGCTCCCGCAGGTGGCTCACAATGCAGCGCTCGGCCGCGCCCAGCGTGTGCACCAGGCCGAAGCGCGCCGCCACGTTGGCGGCGAAGCAGCAGTTCTCAGGGGCTAGCTGGCGCTCCAGGTAGCGGCCGCACAGCCCCAGGGCCTCGGTGACCTGCAGGTAGCTGGCGGCCTCCAGCGTGTCCTCCACGGTGTCCATAGAGAGCGGCAGCCAGGCAGTGTAGATGAAGTCCAGCAGGCGCTGCAGGCCGGCCGCCGACGGCACATGCAGGTGGATCACGGGCGCCCGGGATTCCCGGGTGTGGCTCTTGAACAGGGCCCTGAAGTAGTCGCTGGAACACGCGAGGAGCGACCTGTGCGCGGGGAACTCGCTGCCCTCGGCCTCCAGAGTCACGTCGCACAGGAAGCCCTCAGCGCGCAGGGCCTGGTAGCCGGTAAGCAGCGCGCCGCCATGAGCTTTGCAGTAAGACAGGAAGTAACTCATGATGCCCAGGGCGGGAAGTGGCCGGGCTGGGGCTGGGGCCAGCCGGGCGCGGCCGGAGACATTCCGGGACACGGCGCCGCCGGGTCCCCCGTGCGAGCCGAAGAGCCCCTAGCAGGGGCCCATTTTTGCCTGCTCAGCTTAAATTCCAGGCCTCCTTCAACCAGGTCCGCAGATCTCCCCGTCCCCCTCTCAGAGCAAATCCGGTCGGGAAACGGTTTCCAGAAGCCCCTAGTAGCGAAGGACACGGAGTTTGGAGTTTTCCGGGAGGTGCAGGGCTCGGTTTCGGTGGCTGCCGAGGCTGCCAGAGCGTTGCCCAACGCCCCTTCCCCGGCCCAGTTTGGGGAGCCCACACCTGCGCGCCAGGGGCCGCAGTGGCCGCGCACCATCACCTGGAAGGGCGGAGCTGCAGGTAGACTGACTCCAGGGGGGTGCTGGATCTCCGACGGCCCAGATGCGCAGATGTAGCCCGACTCGGGCCGTCCGAGGAGCGCGGGGCGAGAGCTCTGACCTCCCGGGGGTGGACAAGGAGGGTTCTGCGGGCACCCGCGAGGGTCAGGGATAACTAGCTACGGGGCAAGGGAGGTGAGCTTGTTCCGCGCGGAGGATCAAATCAAAGCCTAGGGGATTAGGGAGGGGGGGCTCGGGTCAGCGCGGAGGGTCGGAGGCGTGATTGGGCGCCGCACATAACATGCCGGTAGCTCACAGCGACAGGAATAGCGCGCGTCCTCGGCCTTCCCGGCGCGCCCCGCCCCGCGCCCCGGCTGCTGGCTGAGAACGGAGGACCGGGACGCGGGAGTAAGCGGCCCGGGCGTGGGACATGACTCCGGCGACCCCACAAGCCGCCGGTCACGAGGGGATCCCGGGAACCCGGCTGGGTTGCGGGAGGCGCTCACTGGAGAGGCGCGAGTCGCGGGGACCCTGTGCCTGTTGGTTTCTGGGGAGGGGCGCCCGACTGGTCCGGAGGAGTGTCGCCCCCCGCGCCCGGTGTCTCTGCGCCTGGGAAAGAAGCCCCTGGCTCGCAACTTTCTGCTTTGAGGAGGCCCGAATTAATCCAGCGAGAGCGGGGATTAAGCGGCGATTTTGCGCCCTGACAGCCAGGAGGCCACTGCGCTCAGAGGAGCCACTGGCGGGAATCACGCCGGGGCGAACCGACGCTCCTCGCCAGCGGCGCTCCGAAGCACGCCCCTCACCTGGACTCACCCTTGCGAGATGCTGGGCCTACTCTGCGCCCTTCCCGAGGTCTCCCTGGCTTGTCTCACATTCCGGTTTTAGGAATTTGCTCCCACCCAGCTCCCCGACCCCGGCTGAGTCCCCCCTTCCTGTTCTTAGACCCCACCTGGCCCATCCCTTGACAAAGTGGACAAGGAGATTGTAGGTGACTTGCGTTTTCTGCCTTTGAATGACCACTTCATTTAAGAAAATAATTCTTTCCAGTTTGTCTCCCTGACTTTACAGGCTCTGATGTAATTACTGAGGGCTCCATTCTCAATGCCGTGACGTGATAATGGGCAGTAAGGTTGCAAAGCTCGGTAGAGACTGGAGTTTTGAAGGGCCCATCCTCATGAAGTTATTTTTATAAGATGCACCCAGCACGGAAATGATGACTAAAACCACCCCAATCTTGAGACATCAGGAAAGCATTTCTCATCTCTGACACCCTGTTCTTAAATAATTAAATGATTAATATAGCTGTGCTTTCTTGCCAGTTTGGAGGGTTCTGTGTGTTTTGCTTTCATCTAGAATTGATTTTTCTATTTTCTAATGCAACCCTTCTGGTAATCTGTTTTAAGTGCACCTTTTGAAGGCATCTGAAATAACTTGCATTTCTGAGAGTTAGGGTTGTATTTCATTTTTTTAAAAAAATCCAAGGAAGGATAAAATTCATCATTTTCTGCCTGGTATGCCATCGGTACTTACAGGGTCTCCAGTTAGAAGCAATTTTTGAAGTGCGTAAAAATAATAGTAAAATGATTTTGCTTTGTTGTCAAAGATGAAACTGATTTATGACTTAAATTAGTCAAATTATAAAATGCAGGCAGGGGCTCGGGTTAAGGGCTTACTTAAACTCCAGAGACTAAAAATACTGCAATTTGAATTCCTAATGTTAGAGCTACAGATGGGGGTGGGGGGGCAGTGCTAGTTGGTTTGGGTTTTTCTTTCTTTTTTTTTTTAAAGCACTAAAATTCTTAGTTCAAAAATAAAATACCAGTTTGGTTTGCTGTGCACAGATCTGTATGGTGAAATTAAATGGCCTTTACTCAACCTGATAGAATTTTGCTAGAAGGGATATTTGAGATCATTTAGCCAAACCCTCTCCTTTCCTCCCCAATTTCTTGTTTTTCTTTTTAAAAATGTGGCAAATGAGCCCCAGAGAGAGTACAGTTTGTCTGGGTGACTTGGATATTGAGTTACAGAGTCTGTACTAGAATCCAGGCCTCCCTCCCCACTATATTATGTGACCTCATGTATGATAAAAATAAAATAGTGCAACACACAGTCAGTTTATTTAAACCAAACTTCAGAGCGATAAAGTTTAAATACAGTTTTTTAAACAGCATATTTCTCACCCTGAAATTGGACCACAGCCCATCAGATCTGTCCATCACCATGCATTCAGTCTGAATCCAAAATGTCACACTTACTTGAGAATAGAGATGCTGCAGAAGATTTTAAACTCTTGACATCAAAAATCCAATTTTATACAACAAGTACCTGTTCATTGCCAGCCCAACATGCCACCTCAACATGTTTTGCCATTGAGGATATGATGAAATGTGTTAAGTGAAGCAATGCTCATATTAGATGTGTCTACAAGGTCTTGTTTAGAAAATGTAACTGTCAGTCCATCCAAGAACATTCTTGTCCTTTGAGTAATGTTTATGGAAAGTATCGATATTTGAATTTCTGGGCAATATTAACTAGGATGTGATTGTTCTGTTGAAAATGATCTGCTTCTAAGTTGTCCTCCCTCTTTAGACTATGAACTCCTTGAGGCTGGGGACTGTTTCTTGGTCTTTGTATATCCAGCCCCTGTCACAGTCTTTGGCATAAATAATGTTGAGTTGAACAGATAGCGGGAATGAGACTGTTGGAGGAGTAAAGGGCTGTTACGAGCAACTTGACTGAGACAGTTACTTCTCTCTCTCTGCTTCTCTTTCTTCCCTTCACACAGCTGCGGTTGCAGACACACCCTGGTATGGCCATGAGCTAACATCCCTAGGAATCAAGTGGGTCACCATGGGCGGCCTGCAACTGAGAGAAGGCCCTACCACTTCACCTAGCCCCCTGCCCTACAACTCTAGTCCTTTACCAAGGCCAGCCCCACATGGCTCTTGGCATCCAGTCAGACGCACTGCTACTACTCCTCCCCGGACACAGGGCCCCCGGCGCCCCAGCAGCCCCTCCACACCCCACTTTGTATGGCCAGGCTTCTGCCGAAGGCCCAGCTACACACTCCAGCATGACTGTTGGGACCCTGCAATCTATCCTGAACCCCCCCACCCCTTTCTCAAGACTGTGACCTGCTGTCAATGATCCCTTCCATACATCTGCACCTCCTGTGACAGAGCCTAGAACTAAAGTCCTCCAAGCACCCGCCTCACTTCCCACATCAAAGTGGCAGTGCTGGTCAGCCGTGGCACTCCACTTTCCCTGACTTGGCCCTACCTAGCTAAACGTACACTCCATAGCTCTCACCTCTAAAATAATTGTATGTGTCAAAAAAATTTGAAAACTACAAACGTCCATGTATAATAGGCACTTAAAATTTTTGTTGCAAATGTAATGTGCTTTTTTTGGTAACAGCTTTGTTGAGATATAATCCACATACCATACGATTCACTCATTCAAAGTGTACAGTAGTTCAGTGGCTCTTAGCATATTTCCAGAGTTATGCAAACATCTCCAGAGTGTCATTTGGGAACATTTTCATAATCTCAAATAGAAACCCCGTGCCCTTTAACTCTCACTTCCCTGTACCACCTGTCCCGCAAGCCCTAAGCAACCACTAATCTATTTTCTATTTCTATAGATTCTGGATATTTCACGTAAATGGAATTATGTAATACATGGTCTCCTGTGACTGACTTCTTTGACTTAGCATAATGTCTTCAAGGTTCATCCATTGTAATGCACTTCTGCGGAAGAAAACGATGTGTATAATAATAGCATTGGGAACCTTTTCTCAAAACCACAACATTCTAAAAAATATGCCCTGTGATATTTAGGATACAGTTCTTGGCAGGTTAACTCTTTATCATCTATCATTACTGACTCCTTTCAATACCAGTATACTTCCAACACACGGCTTCTGGCATCCTCCATGGAGAGCTTATTATTCGAAATTGACACTTTAACTAAACTAATTGTGAAAACTTGATTACAAACAATAACAGACATGCAGTAGAGAAAAAAAATCCCATGTTAACTTCACCCAGGTTAACAAGACCATTTTTGGGGTATGTGAGATATTATTTTATCTTTGTGACATGCAGTTCAAGTGAAAGGATTTCAAGGGGTGGAGTGTGTGTGTGTGTGTGTTTAAATCCTGAGTGGTTTTGGCTCTCTGGCCCAGCTGACAGCTAAAGAAGCAGTGTGGTAGGTGGGGAAGGACTGGGCTTTGGGCTCAGACAGACCTGGGCTCCAATTCCAGATCTGCCCCATTAGACTTTAAACAAGTGACTTAAGTTCTGTGAGTGTCATTTTGTTATTTTTAAAAGGAGGATACCGCTTCTACATTCATAGCACTGTTAAAATAAAATTAAGTTGTGTATCTATGACCATTCCTGGCCCGAGTATACACAATAGATGTCAGTTTCTCTTCCTTCTCCCTCCCTTAAAGCCTCTGAAAACTCATAATACCAGAGGCTAAGCAGCCAGGAAATGTAATAAAGCAGTGGTTTTCAGTGGTCCTCCTGCAGCATCACCTGGGAACCTGTTAAGAAGTGTAAATCCTCGGCCCCACCTCAAATCTACTGCATCAGAAACCCCAGGAATGGGCCCAGCAATTTGCTTTGCAACAAGCCCTCCCAGTGATTCTGATGCACATGAACGTGTGAGAACCACTGTCATAGAGAATTGTTCATAATTTCTGCTACATCTCGAATTCACTAATCTCAGTAATAACTTGTTCTGGACGTAATGTCAACATTTTCCCCCAAAAAAAGAGAGGAAGCCCACTAGCTCCGAAAGGTCAGAGGTTGGAGACTTAGACGGGAAAATTCAGTGGCTGTGCCCCACATCATATGACTTTAAAATAGATTGTTGGACTTGTTTGCCCTTCCCTACCCCAGAGAAGCTGACAATATTAACAGCGATCTCTGTGGCATGAGATGATTTGGTAACGGAAGCGTTTTCTCAACACTTGATTGAATACTCAAATCAGAATGTAAGTGTAGCCAGTTTTCCTATCTGGATGCCACATGTTAAGAGACCCTTTGATGAATCAGGGAATGCCCAAGGAGAGCAGCCAGAAAGAGGGTGTGTCTGGAAATGTTCTTTCTCATGGAGAGAGCAGGTGAAGGAGCTGGAGATTTTAGACTAAGAGGGAAGAACCCTCTGGTGAGTTAAATGATGGCTATTTTCAACTTTCTGAAGGGCAGGAGGCACAGAAGGCAGACCCAGGACCAGTAAGTGGAAGTTACAAAGAAAAATTTTGCCACAGCATAAATAAGAACCTTCTAGCAATAGAGAACCTTGAAAGAAAACATATAAGTAGAACATGCCAGGCCATAAGAAGAGTTACCTGAGGCTCGGGGAAGACAGGAAACTTGTCCAAGGAGAAGTGATTTAGCAAACCTTGTCAGAGCCCCACCCATATCCCCTCGACCCCTTTACCATTTTTGTGCACATCAATCCCAGTGGCTTTTGCTCCCAGCAACCAGCACCTGTGTCCCTTTGTGGGCAGGCACCCCTGGGCTGCTGGAGCCCACCTTCCCTGTGCACATGAACAGAAGCAGAAGTGCCCGCAAATTTACATCTCCCAGGGGCTACCCTTGACCACCGACTGACTGACAGGTGGAGGGCAGCTCCCTTTCCAAGTGTGGCTCACACTGTTTCCAGAGCTCCCCTGTCCGATTGAGCTACAGCTACCTCTTGTGGGACCCTGTTTGGTGTCACACACTTGCCTGACCTTCCCTTCCCTGTCTCACATTGCCAGCCCCCTGCCTGTCTTTTCTAGAACTACTTCCCAACAAATGACTTTCACAGGAATCCTTGTCTCAGGAGGAATCCCTGCCTCTGGGCACAATGAAGTGGGTTTACTCTTAGTATCTGACCCCAGAGGGCCAGCTGTCAGCACATTCAGGTGTGTACAGGCAACCAAACCTATGACTTCCCACGGTCAAACCTTCTTCAGAAAGATGAAACAACAGTCTGACATCAACCTCAGAGTCTCTTATACATCTTTCCACATGAGTGCCTAGTACAAACCAAGTCATACAACCAGAACTAAAATCGTAGAACACCCTCGGGGTGTTAGTAAATTTCTCCAGTCACCAGCACCTGTTTAAGGAGTTGTTGAGCCTGGGACTTTAAATGCGCTTTTTTTTTAAACCAGTACTCTTCTATAGAGATATTATACCCTCTCCTGAATTTTTCTGTGTCTGACCCATGGCCAGCATGTCCACTGTGCCAATTACTTCTGCTATTTTCAGAATCTCTCTAATGATGCTGGTGAGTGACTAACAGGGAAAAATTCTACCCAAGATCTTGCCAGCACCAGGGAGCTTACAGGGTAGTTTTGTTCTCAACTTCTTATAATTTGTCATCTTAGCAGCCTGAAAATCTTGTGGCATTTGTCCATTTGTTAAGAAACATTCTGCAAAAGTATCTACTAAAACTTACCTATAGAATCATGGACAAGAAACCGTCATTAAACAAGTGGCTGTTCTCTGAGTAACGTTTAATGTCGTCACTCAGGATGTTTCAGTTTCAACCCTAAGCAGGAGACATTTCCCAGTAAGCAGTTGGATCTGCCCTGCCCTGTCACCCTGCAAAGAGCACAATGCCATCAGAATATGAGGACACAGGGGCAAGAGCAGTGTTTCCAGAGCCTGCCCACTGTAGGAGGGCCACTCACAACCATTCAAGATACAACAAGCATAACCCCCACCTCAGCCACCTGGCTGGCCCGAAATCTTCCCGCTTCCTTTAACAGTTTAGTAAGAAACGGCGCCAGCCGCCTTCCCATGGATGGTGGGAAAAGCCAGCATTGCTCCAATAACTTTGAGGAAATTCCAGGGGCTTACAACTCTCCTAGTAACTAACTCCTTGTTTCAATTCGTGCTTCTGTTGATGCCCCATTTCACTCATGTTTTGCTTCTTGGGGTTGTTCCATGCTCTCTACTCTGCACTTACCCACCCAAGGAACGCGGCCCCTAAGCCTTTTTTCTCTCCCTTGACTTCCCATACAACCTGTGATGGATTAAAAAATAAAATGTTTACTGAAGACTTGGGTAGGACAGGCACAGAGAAGCAACAAGCATAAAATAGCAGATAGAATTTATAGCTATTCTTGTTTTTTAAAGTGCCCACCTGTCAGCTTTTCCTCCCTAGGGGCCGCTGTGCCATGTTGCTGGCCCTGTCTCTTTGCCCTCTCCTCTTTTACCCTCCCCCCACCACCACCCTCTCTCCCAGATTGTTCCCAGAAACCCCAAACATATACCATTTCATTGTTTAAAACATTTTAGTTTTCTCTTTCTCTGGGCAGTTTTGCCTGGCTAGACCTGCCCATGTTGTTGGCATGGGGTGGGGGGGGGCGGAATTCTTCAGGCTTTCTACATAGAAGATCACTGTATCTGTGAACAGAGATAACTTTTCTTCTTCCTTTCCAATGTGGATGCCTTTTATTTCTTTTTCTTGCCTAATTGCTCTGGCTAGAACTTCCAATTCTATGTTGAATAGAAGCAGAGAATGTGGGCATGCTTGTCTTGTTCCCTGACCGTGTCTTGGGTCTCCCTTTTCAGACCCAGAGGAGCCTTCAAGGAACTTTTGTACACATATCCCTGACAGAGCCTGCACTGTGCAAAGGGGATGTAGGAGTCTGGCAGAAACTAAACACCAGGGCAGACTTGGAAGCAATCTGAACTTTGAATGCACTCCTGGTGCATGGAAGTGATTTTGTAGGAAGCGTTCCCAAGAAAAACACTAATGTAGAGGTGAAGGGCCCAGGAAGGAAGGAGGCCAAGCAATGGTGCAGCAGCCACCAAAGCCCACGGAGGGTAACTTGGTCTCAGTCCTGAGGGAGCTCTGAGGACAGTGGAGGTCACACCTCAGTTGTCCCCATCAGGAGCACAGAGGCCGGAGTTGCTACTCCTGGACTATCAGTCATCCGGTTCTCTCTTTGCACAGCCAAAGCAGGGACCAGCAGCTGGGGGTGGTCCTCCAGAAGGGAGATAGAGGTGTTTGTTGTTGGGAATGAAGGCACCTCCACCAGAAGCACGTGGGCACAAAAATGGTAAAGGGGGCCAAGGGATATGGGTGGGCACTGACCGCACCTGCCATGCCACATTGAATTAACAGAAAGTCAGCGACAGATACATACATCTAGGGAGGTTCTGAGACCCCAGCATTCCCACTCCAGGAGAAGACTGGATGGGTATATCTGTGGTCCCAGGAGCGTCAGCTATTGATGGTATCATGAGGATCAGACACATCTTGCCAAGGTAATGCTTGACATGAAATGCTGAGTAGACCTGTTTCCCATTAAGCCTTGAACAGACTTGTCCTCAGGGGCTGTGTAACTAAAGACTGGTGATGCCAAAGATGCTGCTCAATGCCCAAAGATCAGTAAATAGACAAATCACAGGGCCAAGTTAACAGGTGCTGCGAGGGAGGTTGGAACGTACTCACTTTCATTCTTATGCTGTCCACCACTAGGGCAACAGTCATCTAGCATCTCCCAACCCTCACCCTCCAGGTGGACATTGTGGACCACTGAAGGATGGCAAGCTCTGGGCACATTCTTATCCGAATAAGACTCCTGAGGGTGACTACGTGGACGTGCCCTGCTCTTTCTCTCTCATCCCAATCTGTCCCTGTCTCCCTCCTTGATATTTCTTATTCCCCTGAGCCTAGCAACCAGTTGCGACTCCTCACTAACTCATCGCTTTGTGCTTTTACCTACAGGAAGAAATCCATTTAGTACAGTGTGAAAAGGGTGGGCTCTGAGACCAGCACGTTCAGTTTCAAATCCTGGTTCTACCATGCTCAAGCCGTTTAATGTGGGACAATTCATGTGACTCCCCAGTTTCAGCTTTCTCATCCTAGAAATACATAGGACAAGAGTGAGCGGTATGTTAATAGCACTGGGTACAATGTAGATAATAAACATAGATGGACATTCTCCCTAAATACATTAGGGAAATATACGTAGTCCTGGAAAAAATGACTTTCAGTGAAGAGTCTGCCTATATTGTTCATTCTTCCTCAGGCCAAATATTCAAGCACCTTACAGAAAAGCATAGAGTAACGCTTGAACTATGGTGTTTAATAGCAATGTGCTGGGAAGTACACAACATGAAAAGTAGCAGCAAGTGAGAGTATCCTTGCAATCGTGTTCTCGGATTAAAATAAACAGCAGAAAGGGATTTTGCGAAGCATTTCTTTCAGCCACAAATCCATGAGGAATGAGTTTGTGTAGTACAGATGTTTAATAGACAGTAAACATTGAATAGTTTTACAAATTGGCATTGTAAGGAGAGCACATCATATAAGCCTGTGACTGTTAATTGGAGGGTGCGCCTGACACCATGGTGGCCTGGTAATGACGTTCTGTGTCAGTGTTCAGACTAAGGATTATGCAGGAGATCAGCCGTCTTCCTGTCTTTATGGGCATGGAACCACATATCTTACAATTGACTCATTGCATAATAATAGATAATAAATACTGTTTGCATTTTTCTAACATACACACATTTTCCCCTTAAGTAAACTATGTTGTTAATTTTCCCCATCTCTCTTCAAAGATATAGGAATTTCAAAATCTTGAATGAAACACAAAGGAATAACAAAGAAAGCAAAAATGCCAGAAGTCTTTCCATTTAGTAACCACTAACTGGTGGGATCATGCCACATGTACTATTTTAAAGTCAAAAGTTTTACTTAACTATATGTTTTGAGGCTATTCCCCCGTAAATGTTTATGGCTATAAATACCCTTTCTAATATTTGTATACTGTTACTTAGATGAATATAGCAAAGTTTAACAAATCTTCTAATAGATATTCAGATTACTTCCAGGTTTTCACTCTTTTTTTAAGTTTTTATTGGCATATAGTTGATTTACAATGTTGTGTCAGTTTCAGGTGTACAGCAAAGTGATTCAGTTATATGTATACATATATCCACTCTTTTTTAAGATTATTTTCACATATAGGTTATTACAGAATATTGAGTAGAATTCTCTGTGCTGTACAGTAGATCCTTGTTGGTTATTATCTATCTTATATTTAGTAGTGTGTGTGTGTGTGTGTGTGTGTGTGTGTGTGTTTTCATCCCAAGCTCCTGATTTATCCCTCCCCCCAGTGTTTCCCTTTTGGTAACCTTAAGTTTGTTCTTGATATCTGTAAGTCTATTTCTGTTTTGTAAATAAGTTCATTTGTATCTTTTTCTCAAATTAGATTCCACATATGAGTGATATCATATGATATTTGTCTTTCTCTATCTGACTGACTTCACTCAGTATGACAATCTCTAGGTCCATCCATGTTGCTGCAAATGGCATTATTTTGTTCTTTTTTATGGCTGAGTAATAGTCCAGTGTGTGTGTGTGTGTGTGTGTGTGTGTGTGTGTGTGTGTGTGTGTATACACACCACATCTTCTTCAACCACTCCTCTGTCAGTGGACATTTAGGTTGCTTAAACATGCCTTTGCTATTGTAAATAGTGCTGCAGTGAACACTGGAGTGTATGTATCTTTCCAAATTACGGTTTTCTCTGGATATATGCCCAGGAGTAGGATTGCTGGATCACGTGGTAGCTCTGTATTTAGTTTTTTAAGGAACCTCCATATTGTTCTCCATAATGGTTGTACCCAGGTTTTCACTCTTATACACTAAGCTGCTGAGAACATCCTTATACAGACATCTTTGCGTTCCTGTGTGATTATTTCCTTAGGATAAAGTCCATGAGTGGAATTCCTAGATTAGGAAGAATGTATTTTTTAAAGTTAGGCATATATATAAGCACTTGAATATGCAAATAAAAGTCTGGAAGGGCAGGAGCCAGAATATTATCAGTAATCCTAACTGGGTGAACTGTAGGTAATTTTTTCCTCATCCATATTTTTAATTTTCATATATTTTATCATGTATTTTAATATTCATAGAGCTATTAGCTAAAACCTAATTATGGCTATAGAGAAATACTTAGGATAATCATTGGAATATAGATGAAAATATTAGAGATGAAGACAATTAAAAAGAAGTGAATATATGTGTAAGACAGGTAATGATGATCCAATATAAGGATAACTGACATCCCTGAAATAGAGAAGCTCACTAATGAAAGAAAGTATATTCATGAGTATTATACAAGAAAATATCCCTGAAATAAAGAAATAAATGAATTTGCTGATTGAAAGGTTACACTTCATTCCAGGTAAATATGATGCAGAACATCCAACACTGAGATATAGTCTCTTTTTAAGCTTTTGAACTTTGAAATGAAGACAAAATTCAAGTATCCGGGAAGACAATGACAAGCATCTACAAGGGGGAAATAATTGGGCTGCCTCATACTTACTCATACCCATTACCCAATAATTCGATATCTAGGAATTGAATCTAAAGAAATAATCAGATGAGTATACAAGATTTACATACAAGGATATTGATTATCATATTATTTATAAACATTTTTTCAAATATGTGAAATTCAAGAAGGATCCAAATGGCAGAGCATTAGGTCACCTTTAAGATTCTTTTTAGAAAAATGTTTAATGACATGGGAATATGCCCAGAATATATTATTGTCAAGTGAAAGAATAAGGTTACAAAAAAGTAACTGCAGTATTAGTCTGACTAAATCTGCACACATATATAGAGAAAAACAAAGACTGGGAGGATATACATTTAAATGAAGAGTAGTTATATCCAGGGGAGTATTACAGGGGATATTTTTTCTCTTTGTGCTTTTCTACATATACCAAATTCTCTACCATGACAAGTATTACTTTTACATCGGGGAGAAAATGATCAATTTTATTAAAAATGTTATCAATAATAACAAAGACTTTTGCCTTGATACTGCTATAACAAATCAGAAAGATTTAAAATATAGAGTTCTGAGATTTGGGGACAATTTCTTTGACTGGACTTTTGGAAAACTCAGCTGATCATATTTGTGAGCAACTCGCCTAGAGATGTGCTGATAAAACAAAGAAAGCTTTGAAAGCTTCAAGTTCTGCACCTGCTCTGGGTCATCATTAGCCAGCTTTATTTGGATTATGCATCAGACGAAACTTCAGTCTGGCTGTAAGTTTAAGCAAGCTGTTAGATGGGAACATGGAACATCACTGTACATTGAGATAAGCACCATTTTCTTCATGGTATGAAGACATATATCTATAAGGTGAACTTCTTTTTAAAAATCAAGTTTCTGACCATCAGGACACACACCATTAGTGACACATGGTGCGAGTAAAAAAAATAGCATTTATTGAGGGAAAATGTATAAAAGAGGAGAAGGAAAGCATGTGCAATCCCTCCAAACTCACGTTGTCGCATTGCTTACCATGGCCAGTGTTCCACTAGAGGACCCTTCCCTCCCCAAGATGCTCCACATACTGTAGTTCTAGGGTCAAGAGGCCAGGAGACATTGATGCAACTAGTTAGCATAGTGGAAGCCTCCTGGGTGGACGAGTGGCCTTATTAGAAAGGGGAAGCCTCCAGACCCAGTAACTGCTATCAGCCTGTCCTTTTCTTAACTAGACCTACTGAGACAGTCTGTCCCTAAGCTCCCGAAAATAGGGAGGACATCAGCCTTCAGAGCCATTCAGATGGGTCTTGTATCATTGACCTTGGTGGCCTCTCCTGGCGATATTTTATTTATTTTTTCAACATCTTTATTGGAGTATAAACGCTTTACAATGGTGTGTTAGTTTCTGCTGTATAACAAAGTGAATCAGCTATACATATACAGATATCCCCATATCACCTCCCTTCCACCCTCCCTATCCCACCCCTCTAGGGGGACACAAAGCACCGAGCTGATCTCCCTGTGCTATGCGGCTGCTTCCCACTAGCTATCTATTTTTGCATTTGGTAGTGTATATATGTCAGTACTACTCTCTCACTTTGTCCCAGCTTACCTTTCCCCCTCCCCCTGTCCTCAAGTCCATTCTCTAGGTCTGCATCTTTATTCCTGTCCTGCCCCTAGGTCCTTCAGAACCTTTTTTTTTCTTCAATTCCATATATATGTGTTAGCATACGGTATTTGTTTTTCTCTTTCTGACTTACTTCATTCCGTATGACAGTCTCTAGGTCCATCCACCTCACTGCAAATAACTCAATTTCATTTCTTTTTATGGCTGAGTAATATTCCATTGTATATATGTCTGGTGATATTTTAAATTTCCAAACCATTTCAGTCATTTAATCAGTCCTTGATCTGCTGTCATGAATCTGCTGTTTGTTTGATTTGAGTCTTGGGATTTTATGAAATAATTTTCTATTTGTTTATTGCCTTTTGGATACTTCTTTAACTGATTTATTCTTCCATAGTGAAGCGATGTACTAAACTTGAACTGTTGCAGAAGGGCTTCTTTGTTACGATTGTTATGCCCTAAAAATCTACTGAAGACAAAAGCCCCCTCACAGCTCTCAGTGGCCTTCCAAAGACAGTACAGAGTTGGGTATTTTCTTCTCACAAGAATTCCTTTTATGATAAGCTTAACATTTCTCCAAAGAAAATGTTACAATACCAGAAACTTCTAAGTTGACATTTACTTAGTTTTTACAAGAGGGATATTTAAAATTTACACAAGTATTACATCTGAACATCTTCAGGTTTTGTAGGTATAAACCTCAAAGGGTAACTCTAAAAACAAAACTTAAGGCCACAGCATTTTCACAGGTAAATAGAAGCCTGTCCATATGACTAGTTCTAAGTCAATATGCTCAAATCCTTGGAGCTTCGTTGTGTTATCACCCCAAGTGGCCACCTGCTTGCCAGGGGAAGCATACTGAGTGAGCCATGTATCCAGTGTGTGATTCACCCACGAGAAACAACACATGGGAGCAGTGAATTATTTATATCCCTGTCCCATCAAACTTACCCATAGACTCCCTCAGGAATTTTGCATGAGTGGTTTAAAGGAGGCTGGGCAATGGACTCACTCCCAGCCTTTCATTGTGAGGCTCGTACTGCAAAGTAAAACCTTTTACAACCCCTCACTTAATAGTGGTCCTACTCTTCAAGTTGTCCTTTGGGAGAAAAGAGACCGAAAGCTCCCATATCCTCAGTAACACAAAAAACAGTTTTTGAAAATCTAACGAAACAAGAAAGGACAAAGGAGAAACTAAAAATTGTCCATATTTATACATCCAGAATAAACCTCTGTTAATATCTTGGCCTGTTTGTTTATATGGTTTCTCTTTCTCTCTCTCCCTCCTTCTCTCCTTTTTCTTCCTCCTCTCTCTTCCTTTCTTCGTTTCTTTTTTTGTTCACTTTTTTTTGGTGGGGGGTTGTTTTTTTGTTTTAATTTTATTGGAGTATAGTTGATTTACAAAGTTGTGTTAGCTTCAGGTGTACAGCAAAGTGATTCAGTTATACATATACATATATTCATTCTTTTTCAGATTCTTTTCTCATATAGGTTATCACAGAATATTGAGTAGAGTTCCCTGTGCTATACAGTAGGTCCTTGTTGATTATCTGTCTTATATATAGTAGTGTGTATATGTTCATCCCAAGCTCCTGATTTATCCCTCCCCCACATGTTTCCCCTTTGGTAACCATAAGTTTGTTTTTGATACCTGTAGGTCTGTTTCTGTGTTGTAAATAAGTTCATTTGTATCATTTTTTTAAAAATTAGATTCCACATATGAGTGATATCATATGATATTTGTCTTTCTCTGTCTGACTTACTTCACTTAGTATGATAATCTCTAGGTCCATCCATGTTGCTGCAAATGGCATTATTTCATTCTTTTTTATGGCTGAGTAATATTCCATTTTATATATGCATATATATATATATATATATATATATATATATATATATATATGTCACATCTTCTTTATCCATTCCTCTGTTGATGGACATTTAGGTTGCTTCCATGTCTTGGCTATTGTAAATAGTGCTGCAATGAACATTGGGGTTCTTCATGTACATTTTCAAATTATGGTTTTCTCTGGATATATGCCCAGGAGTGGGATTGCTGGACCATATGGTAGCTCTATTTTCAGTTTTTTATGGAACTTCCATACTGTTCTCCATAGTGGTTGTACCAGCTTACGTTCCCACCAACAGTGTAGGAGGGTTCCCTTTTCTCCACACCCTCTCCAGCATTTATTGTTTGTAGACTTTTTGATGATGGCCATTCTGACCAGTGGGTTTTCTTCCTTTCTTTCTGATTTTTTTTTTATTTTTAAAGAAAAATTAGTCTTCTTTTGTCAACATAAAACATGCTTATTTTCAAGAATTCAAATAGTTTAGAAAAGTACAAAGTTAAGGAAGTTGACAGTAACCCCCAAAACACCATCCAGAAGCAATTATCACTGATATTAGGAGAGTTCCATTCAACTACCTAGGCTCATGCAAAAAGATAGATTAGTAGAGAGATGGACAGATACAGAGAGGGAAGCTTTTTTAAAATATACTGTTTCTTAATTAAAGTAAGAATAAAATAGCTAAGTGCTATTTTAATTAAAATGTTACTTTTAATTTTACTTGAATATCATAGAAAAAAAGAAATTGAAGTGAAACTGAAGAACTCCTAATTGATATTTCTTCACCACGAGATAGTATTTTCTAAGACATTCCTGAGTTTAAGAAAAAAAAGATTCAGAAATATTGTTAAGTGGTTGGAGTTAGAATGTTTAAACTACCTGTTTAGACAGTATTGACTCCCTGCTACAAACAATGAGGAGGCTCCTACTTTTACACCACCTTACACTTCTCCTTCTCCACTTTCCAGTGTTTGATGGTCGTATTATTCTTTTCTCAATGGCGGTTTAGAGCCTTCTCATCCTGCCCTGTGATGGCTGAATAGGTGAGAAGTCTTGCTATTGACCCTTCGTGAACTCCTTTAAGGAGAGGTTTTTGATGTTCCTGTTGCTCCTGTCCTGGGTCCCCGGCTTC
This sequence comes from Kogia breviceps, assembly GCF_026419965.1. Lineage (NCBI taxonomy): Eukaryota > Metazoa > Chordata > Mammalia > Artiodactyla > Physeteridae > Kogia > Kogia breviceps. The sequence goes on along the minus strand of NC_081330.1, from coordinate 116,925,374 downwards.
CCACCCGCTCCACTGTGTCACCGAAGCCCCAGCTTCCGGCCGCCTCAGCACCGCTACCACTAGCCGCTCATGTGCTGATGGGACAACTTTAAGATGAGGGAAACTTACTTCCCTGCCATTCTTTCCCCGTCTCTTTGTTTCTCAACCAACTGCATAAAGCATCCTTCAAGACTTTGGAGGCCAGGGACTTCCCCGGTGGCGCAGTGGTTAAGAATCCGCCCGCCAATGCAGGGGACACGGGTTCGAGCCCTGGTCCAGGAAGATCCCACAAGCCGCGGAACACCTAAGCCCGTGTGCCACAACTACTGAGCCTGCGCTCTAGAGCTCACGAGCCACAATTACTGAGCCCACGTGCCACAACTACTGAAGCCCGCGCACCTAGAGCCCGTGCTCTGCAGCAGGAGGAGCCACTGCAATGAGAAGCCCGCGCACTGCGACGAAGAGTAACCCCCGCTCGCTGCAACTGGAAAAAGCCCGCGAGCAGCAGCGAAGACCCAACACAGCCGAATAATTAGTTATTTATTTATTTTTAAAAAGACTTTGGAGGCCAAAGCCTCCTTTCCTTCTGGCACTTTCCATAACTCACTGCTTTGGGGCTTGTGTGTAAAGAAAAATAGGATCATAAGAAAAACATGGCTTAGGTAAAGTATGTGGACTATTTCAAAGGGTAAACACAAGCAATTTACCTAATAAAGGAGATTCCTGATGAGGTTCAAAGCCCTTCATCAGGGGAAATTATAGGTGAGTGCTAGGTAACAGGAAAATACATAAATAAAAAACACAGCAGGGGAAAGGAATCTCAAGAGCATCAATGACAATACTTTTAAGCTATTGAACATTTTATATTTACATGAAGCAACAACTAATACAGGACATCCTTCCCCCTACCTCCCTGCACATGTGGTCCTGGGATGAATAAAATTTAGTCCCTAATGTCTTTTTAAAATGATGATTGACTTATTAAAATGTATGTTTTAAAAAATATCTGCCCTCAAAAATAAACGACAAAAATGTCCAGCAATCACAATTTCCTCAAAGCACTCACTTTTTAGAAAGTCAAGAAAGAATGACTCAGAGATACTATGGATCACAGTAAGCCCAAAGTTTGTCTTCCATCTCACTGAGAACAGCCCGTTTTTGAAGGACTGTGGCACTCCATTCAGAACCGTGTCCTTGATGTGGTAGGCTGCTTTCTAAGATGGCCCTCAGTGATCCCCACCTCCTGGTCTTTATACTTTAGTGCAGTCCTCTCCCCTGGAGTGTGGGTGGGACCTCTGAGTTGCTTCTAACCAAAAATATATGGCAAAGTGATGGGATGTCACTTTCATGATTAGGTGACAAATGATTGTGACTTCTGTCTTGCTAACAGACTCTATTGACTTCTCAGTTTGCAGGTTTTGAAGGAGCATGTGGCCACGTGCAAGAAACTGAGAGCAGCCCCAGCCAACAGCCAGCAGTGAACAGAATGCTTCCAACAACCAGAGTGAGCTTGTAAACAGGTCCTTCCCTGCTGAACATTCAGATGAGACTGAGACCTTAGACCACCAACACCTCGACTGCAGCCTCGTGAAAATCCATGAAGCAGAGGACCCAGCTACACCATAACTAGATGCCTGACCTACAGAAACTGTAAGACCTTAAGCGTGTGTTGTTTTAAGCCACTAAGACATGGGGTGGGGTAATTCGCTACACAGCAAATATAACTAATACACTCGGATTCACGTATACCAATACACACCACATCCAGGCAATTCACCCTGATGGAGAATTACTGAGCCAAGACAAAGCATGTAAGAATGTCAAGAGTAGTTATGGGGAGTTTGCAAAAAGAGAGTGAAGTTAATGTGGATCACATTTTTAGTTCAATTGGCTATGACAGACCACTGACATTTAAAATTAACGTTCTATCTCAGTAATTTATGCCGTTTCTTTTCACTCCTGACTCTTCTTACTGTATTTTCAGTACAACCCTTTTATTACTGGAGTTTCTTCATGAATTCAGTGTAAAACTCTCTACAGGTAAATGACCAGTCCAGGACAATTTAAGATAGTTGTAGCTTTAGCTAGTAACATTTGGATGCTCTTGTTGATTTGACTTCTTGAAGTGACTTCCAAAACAATTTATTTGGGTATATTTTTCTATTTTTTTAACTTGAGTTTTCAGTACATCTTTTATCTTCAGACAGTTCAGTTCTAATACACTTTCTTATAACATTTACTTCAAATTCCCATCTTTCAAATGAGGAAAATAATACATCTTTCAAACATGTCAAGTGTATTAAAGATGATGCTTAAAGTACCATGGAACTGAAAAGTGCTGTTAAATTCATTTTTATCAAGTCTGCTCTTATGAGCCATTATCACATCACACTTTTACACAGGCTCTGGATTATCTATTGCCACCCAGAGAACAGGGAGTTCAGGCTTATTATGTGAATCATTTGGTGCTTGTATCCATCAGGGTTCTTGGCTGCAAGCAACAGACACTCTGGCTCACTTAAATGCACAAGGAGTGATTAACTGGTGTCGGGTGGCTCATAAAATCCTCAGTAGGGCTAGAAAATAAGGCTTGGGAGGCTATGCAGCTAGGAAAATGCCTCAAATCACACCCCAGAGCTGGAACCACATAGACACTGTTAGTACTTCCCCTGGGCTTTGATACCCTGTGCACTGCTGACTTCTGGACACCACCATGAAGACCACTGTCTTCCTTGGAGAAATGGCTGATTCCAGGCATGGGGCAGGTACAAAGTGAGCCTGGAGCATCCTCTGGTGCAGAAAGCAGGGAAGTGCTCAAACAATGGGGACACATCCGAAGGACAATGGGCTGGCTGGAAGGGACTCCCACTGGTTAAATTTGGGATAACTTGAGGATCACAATGAGTAATGATAGTAATGGATTATAACAAAAGGAAATCATTGAGTCCACAGTAATACTGTACAGAAAAGATAAAGGTGGGAGGAGGGAAAGTTCTTTACAAAAGGATGTCCATTGAGACATATAGAAGGAATGATAGAATTTGAAAATCACCATTTCACAGCCAACAGTGTAATGTTTGATTCAGGCAAAAATCATCAATGAATACTAAAACCAATGAGTGAGAGGTTATTGGGGAGCAAGATATTCATATAATCTCAAAGTATCACCTCCCAGATTACTTATTAATTTCAAAGGGAAAAGTTATCTTCATACTAGAGAGATATGGTGGACGCCACCCTAAACAAATGATCAAACTTAGCACGTCCAGTAATGGGACAAACTGATACCATGTTCCTCCTGATATGATGCAGTGGAAGGACACAGTAGAATTATGTAGAATTCTTGTCAAAAATGTTTAACCAATATCTAATAGTGAGGAAATATTTAGACAAATCCAAAATTTCAGTAGTCATGAAAGATGAGTAAAGATGGAGAGACTGTTCTCAATTAAAGAAGACTACACATGATAGCCATGTGTAATTTGTGATCCTAGACCTGACCCTAGATTTTTTTAAAAGATACAAATGATATTTCAGGGAAAATTGGAGAAGTTTGAATGTGAAGTGGATATTAGATAATATTATTGTAGCAACGTTAAAGTTCTTGGTTGTGGCAGTGGTCTTGTGGATATGTAAGAGAATGTCTATTTTTACGAGATGCATGCTGAAGCATTTAGAGGTAATGTGCCATGATATCGACAACTTACTTCATAGTCTGCAAAAAGAAAACAAAAAAAGACATTTGTGTGTTGAGGGGGGAGGGGTAAAGATTAAGCAAATGTGGCAAGATGTTAAACAATCAGTGATTATAGGCATAGGATATATGGAAATTTAGACTCACTTACATTGCCCCACATTTCACTTATTCTCTGTTCCTTTTTTTATTCCATTTAATAAAATTCCAAAGAGGGAAGGACCATTCCTAAGTAATCAGAGATCAGCAACTGCTTTCCTCCCAGAGGGCATTTGCCAAGTGTGGGCAAGGACTGAGGATCAAGCCTGCTGTATGCAGAAAGACATTGTAGGGGTAAAAATAAATGAGGGAACCTTCTAACAGTTGTGTGGGCTGGCATGACTGACTGGAATCAAAAGGAGCCCTAAACATAAAGCTAGTTTTCTCCAACAGGCCTTTTGCTGAGTTCTGGGGCAGTGAGGGAGGCTGGGGAATAGAGTCAACATGGTAGACTTAAACCCAACTGATTCATAATTACATTAAATGTAAATGGACTAAACACTACAATGAAAAGACAAAGAAAGACAGCCCAGATGAAAAATTCAACACCCAATTATATGCTGTTTATAAAAGACAAACTTTAAATATCAGGGCACAGCAAAATTAAAAGTAAAAGGATGAGAAAAATACACTGAAAAGAAAATTCTCTGGCTATGTTAATGCCAGGCAAAGTAGACTTTAAGGAAAGAAGTATTACTAGAGATAAAGAGGATGATCCATAATGATAAGAGTTGACTCAACAGGAAGGCATAACCTTAAATCTGAATGAAGCTCTAATAACATAGCTCCAATATATAAAAAGGAAAACTTGACAGAACTAAAAGTAGAGATAGATCAACAATCTTAGTTGCACAGATTTAAACTTCTGTCTCATTAATTGCTAGAACAAGTAGGGGAAAAAAATCAGTGGAGATTTAAACAATTTAAATATACCATTAACCAACATGACCCAATTGACATTTGCAGAACACCTGTGGAAATCTCATGGAACATTAACCAAAATAAACCTATATTCTAGGGCATAAGCTAGTCTTAATAAATCAAGGGTGGAAATCATACACAGTAAGCTCTCTGACTACAGTGGATTAAACCAGAAATCAATAGCAGAAATATACCTAGGGGAAAAAATAAGCAAAAACTTTAAAGTTGATGAAAAGCATTTGGGTCCTTCACGCTTCTGCCACGGACCAGAAGAGGGGAAGCTGGTTGAATGATGCATGTGGGTCATCATTTTTCCTGCCTGCAAGTAGAGTAGAGTTCCTGAAATGGGATACATGGGTAGCGTGACAAGATATGTGCCTTCGGAGCAGCCTGCAAAGAGGAGACTCCCTAAATAACACCACCAGGTAACTTTCTGTTGTCACCGTCTGAGAGAATTGAGAGGAAGGGTGGTGAATTTCGTATCCAATGATAAGAGACCTCTACATTCTGAAAATTTATAAAGGAAGTGGAATTTACTTCAGATTCTTCTGGGAGGGGAGATCTGAATGGGTATATAGATGAAACAAGATCAGCCACAAGTTGGTAATGGTAAACTAAGTGGCTGGGTACATGGGAGTTTGTTATACTATTCTGTCTGGTACATGTTTTAAATGTTTCCATAATAAAAAAGTTTTTAAAAAAGAAAAGAAAAAAATCACAAAGAATTGGTATGGATAACTGGTTTGAACCATGGGGGTGATAAGTGTCTCTTAAAAACTGTCCTGGGCAGAAGGCAAATGAGAAAGGCCAGTTCCCTTCTTCCTTTTTCCACATCCAGAAATATAATCCACAGGAGGATGATGGGAGAACAATGGAAAGATACCAGCTGGTTCTGGATGAGAATGTATGGGTTGCACTCTGGGATAAGACTGGTTTCCAGTTGATTTAGAAATTGATCCCAGGGTCAGGAGTTTTAGAGGGAGCACCATAAATAACTTGCATAGTGGAACTTTGTGTAATAATCACTCTTTTGACATTTTCTCCTTTCCAGTTTTTATTTTTAAATGTATATAAAATTTCTCAGCCGTGGGCCTAATGTTTTTTCCCTTCTTGCATCTGGTGCTCATGGTACTTAAAAGGCCAATTCTCTATTTTTAGCTTCTGTGGGTTTCAGCAATGCTTCCAGGTTCAAGGGATAAAGATTGCTCATTAATATTTGTTTAGAGGATGAGGTAATTTCACAAACCAGGCTGCGAAGATCAACAGTGTATTGAATCTGATGAACTTATGAATATCAGGTCTAGTGAGGAGAAGAAATTCAGTAGAATTATGCAAACTTATGGTGGCATTGATATGATATATTTTATTAATCTCTTACAAACTGCATGAATTATTGGAGCATGTATATAGCCATGTGGGCCATGCTTTAATAAGCACAGAGTTGGAGGCATAAATCAAAATCAAAATAATGGCGATTTCTCCACTCATGTTTGTGAAACCAAGAGATGCATGCGGCTTAGTGGCTCTATTAAAACAGCCTTCTATTTATTCATGCTTTTGTTCACTTGATAAATGTTTATGAAGTCTCTGTTAGTAAGCCAGCCACTTTATTTTTCAAATTAATGTCCAATTTGCAAAGATCTCGGATACCCTTCTTTGAACCCTAAAAAAATTAGTAAGGGGAGTAGCATTTCACCCATGAAAAAACTGAATGTTAGGATTCAGTTTGGTGGCAAAGCCACCTCTAACACTTGCTACCTGCTTGTCCCACACCTAACTCTACAATGGACTCATTGGGAAGGATAAATTATACCTTGGCCCTTACAGAAATCATGATCTAAAAATTGCCCAAACTCTTAAATACGGTTGACAGGGTCCTTCGTGATCCGGTTCCTGGTGCCTCATCAATGATAGCAAACCAACCATCCCCACCATCAGTTAGCTTTCTGTACTTCCCTCGGGTCACAGAATATTCCATTCTCTTGCTTGCCTCCTAGACTTCACACATACTGCTCCTACTTGCAACACTTCCCACATCCTCCTTCCAATGGCTAACCTTTGGCTCTCAGTTAACTTGTGTGTCAGCCAGGATAAGCTAAGTCGTGCCGCAGTGACAAAGTCCCAATCTCTGTAGCTTAAAACAACGGGGGTTTGTTTCTCTTTCACACAAAGTCCTTTGCCGGCCTAGCCCACCCTTTAGGTCAGCTTTCCTCCTTGGGCTGACCCAGCACTGCACCTCCATATCAGCTTGGGCCTCCACAGTCACTGTTGCAGGGGAAAGGGAGAGCTGGGTCCCCTACCAACCAGTGATTGCTCTGGCCTAGAAGTGACACATGTCACTTGCATTCACAACCCATTAGCAGAATAGTCACAAGCCCAAGGCCCTGCCTAACATCCAGTGGACAGAAGCATAAAATCTTTCTAGGTGCCAAGAGTGACAAAACCCAGAATTATCAATAAGATGCACTAACACTTATTACAAGGTACCACTTCCCACGAGAAGCCTTCCCTTGCCCTCTAAACAGATGGAACTGGTTTATTGAGGAGTCTCAATTTGTTTGTTTGGGTTTTGTTCAATTACTGCTTCACCCTTCTCTTCTCGGTAGCAGGTCCCTTAAAATATCTTGACCAGTCACTTTTGATTATCAGAACAGTTTCCATTCAGCTTAACTACTCAGTCCTCTTCACTCTCAAATTTCAGTCTCAACGTCAATTTAAAACTCATCTGATTCCTCTACCCCCAGGTCAGGCTTGGAATAGAGAGAGGATTGTGCAGTCTCTTTAGACACATTCCCTTCCTCCCTGCTGTAGAGACTAACTTCTCCATGTGCTCATTAAGTATTTTTTTTCTCTCTTTTTTTTTTTTTTTTTTGCGGTACGCGGGCCTCTCACTGTTGCGGCCTCTCCCGTTGCGGAGCACAGGCTCCGGACGCGCAGGCCCAGCGGCCATGGCTCACGGGCCCAGTTGCTCCGCGGCATGTGGGATCTTCCCGGACCAGGGCACGAACCCGTGTCTCCTGCATCGGCAGGCGGATTCTCAACCACTGCGCCACCAGGGAAGCCTCATTAAGTATTTTTTGACAAGACCAGGCCAGCTGACTTCAGTGTGGGAAGGTTTTAAGGAAAAGTTTTAAAGGGGTTTGAAAGATAAGATGTACCTGTTTTCAGAAAGAAAATGGGAGATATTCCAAATAAGGGAAATAATTTGAGGGGTAAGTGTGCAGATAGAAAAATACTGTGCTGATGAATAGAGTTAGGTCTGTTTAAATAGAACAAAATGCTGATTACATACTGTATCAAGAAAGGACAAGTGCTTTTTAGAATATATAGTTTCATATTAATTTTGTAGAATCAACTGCCTCCATTGTCTATATCTGGTGGAAATATAGTAAGCTTTCAATATCAAGACATATGGTCTCAATTGTTATGGCAGGACTAACCTCGACCCACTTCCAGAATTCCTGAAACAGGTAGACTTTCCAGGTAGAAATAAACAAACAGTATTGCAGTTCATTCCTTACAGCTATTGATGCAATCAAGGTTTGCTGACCAGTATAATTTCCACTTTAAAGTTACTGTTGGTTCCCTCCAATAACTCAGTATATGTTGAGTGAATTCTGAAATCATTTAGGGCCACACATTTGGTCATGAAATAAATTCCCTGACCATGGTTTATAACTGCCTAATTAAAAGCATTATTCTTGCTGAAAGTCTCTGTATACCTCTGTTCGGTGTTGCCTATCCGGGGTCCTTTTGTGAGTATTCCAGACCAGATGTAATTTACCTGGACTGGATAGGCATTTGTAAGTTATTCTTACAGAGATTTTCCCAGAGTTAAGGGAAATGTGTGTATGTGTTGAACTATGTATATTTGAAACAGAATGGTAAAGCTGATTTTCTGGATCACCTGTCTCCACAAGAAATTCTCTTCTTGGATCAGCCTATGCTGTTTGACTCCTTTGGAACTTTACATGATCAGTAGACTGCTTCATGTCTGTGGGGAGAAATGGCAAGATTTGAGTGTAGACTTAGTTAACGGCATCTGCCCTTGGAAAGTTGCCAGGTGGTGCTCCACTAGGAACAGAGTTTTCTCTTAGACGCGTCCTTGACTGGCTGTGGTTGATAGAGACCTGCAGAAATAAGTTATTTGAAGAATCTGGTTCACATCATTTCTAGTTGCGAACTGCCATTCTCTCTCCATCATTACTTTTTGGAGTGAGAATTTGAGCTGACATTTCGTGCAGCCTTGAGTTTTCCCTTGGTGTTTCCTTGAACTCTTTTTTCTTAAAATCCTAAAAAGTCATCACGTATTTCCCCAAGTATTTCATACTACTGCCCCATGATTTTCCCTCTTTGGCCCACGTATACGTTCTATCATGAGGCAGTTACAGATGAGGCAAGAAAGGGTCAGCCTTTCAACGAGACAGGCTCTTAATGCTGTGAAGGAATTCTTAGCTTATGCCTCTCAAACTTCCAACATTCCTTTTATGAATGCAGACCTCCCTTGCTATCTAAATCTAATCCATTCCTGAAAGCATGTTGGATAGCAAATTTTCAGATAAAGGAAACTTATAGTCTGTCTATTATTTTAAATGGCAATAATAATAATAATAATAATAATGTATTCCCAGCCCATCCAAAATCCACAACCAATTTTCTTAACTGTCACTAAAATATTCTTCAAGCCCTCTAAAACCATCCACCAAGGATTTCTACATAATGTAAAAACATTTAAAACATCAACTATCTGATTTTTTGTGTATAATACTCCATTATATAGCAGGGCTTTTCAAACTTTGGCGTACATCAGGATCATCTGGGGAGTTTGTTGAAGCATGGAATCCTGGGACCCAGAGTTTCAGATTCAGTAGGTCTGGGTTGGGACCCAAGAATTAGCATTTCTAGTAAGCTCCCTGGTGATACTGACACAGCTGGTCCGGTCCAGGACAACACTGAGAGGAGGAATGTTGTGGAATAGATGAAGTTCATCTTTCTTCCAACTCAGTGAATATTACTGAAACATAAATAACTATAGTGGAAATAAAATGTTCAAGATACTTTAAATAATGAGTGAAAATTTCACTTAGAAAAATAAAATGAAATAATATGGTAATTTTCAAATTCTCGTTATTGACCAATGGAAGAGTTGCCTGAGCAGAGTGTGGTGGCCAGAGGAAGGAGATGGAAGCTTCAGTCGCAGTTGGGGTTTGGGGTTAAGTGAAAGACTGAGTAGAACGGTAGATGCATCACATCCTACAAGTCCAAACACAAGGAACTGGGGACAGCTATCTCTGATTGGTATGCAAGACTCCGGAAGTGGTTGTGGCTCTGAACTGTCGTCTGGAGCTGTAGATGAAACAGTGTGTAGGGGGGAAACTCTCAAATGAACATCTGTTCATATTCTCTTTGCTGAAGGTTATACAGTTCCCGATAGCATAAGACAGGGCTTGTCATTGCATTTCTGGAGTGTGGTGCTTTCTTTGATATCACGATCGCGTTCACTTGGCTGCAGCAATGGTTGTGTGCGTGTGATCCGCAGTTTCTTTTGAAAATTCCGCGCTTGGATCCTCTTCTTCCCTTTCCTCCAAATGATGATGAACGTGAAGCTGAATGAGTACTACTTTCTGAGAAGACATTTTCACTTAATAAATGGGAACACTGGGGCTTCCCTGGTGGCGCAGTGGTTGGGAGTCCGCCTGCCGATGCGGGGGACGCGGGTTCTTGCCCAGGTCCGGGAGGATCCCACATGCCGCGGAGTGGCTGGGCCCGTGAGCCTTGGCCGCTGAGCCTGTGCCTCCGGAGCCTGTGCTCCGCAACGGGAGAGGCCGCAACAGTGAGAGGCCCGTGTACCGCAAAAAAAATAAAATAAAATAAAATAAATAAATAAATAAATGGGAACACTGATCATCTGGATGTCGGTGGTACACATTTAAAGAAGTATCCATATCAGGCAGCCACTGAGATAGGACTGCAACATAATCTACATTCTCTTACCTGGACTCACTTGCACCTTAAACAGGCTTTCTGGCGTTTGTTTGCTGGTATGCAATAACAGGTTTTGATTCAGACAATAAATCTGGAGTGTTTGCAAATAATTTTAGTGGGTAGCTGGATAGTGAGAGTTCAGATAATGAGGGGCACCTGGGTGAATTAAACCTTTACTGCATGGTAGGCATAGGCCTGGGTGCTGGGTGTATCGTAATCAACACAATAAATATAGTGCTGCCCTCATGGCCTTACAGCTAGTGAGAGAGCGAGCGAGCGAGAGACAATAAACCAGCAAACGAATAAAATGTAAACCACTGCAAACTGTGATAAAGACCAAGAGAGGAAAACAACAGGATGCTATTAGAGATGATAATGTAAGGACGGGGAAGGGGAGGGGAGCCCTTCTGCGAGGGTAAGGTCTTATTTTTGCTTTTGTTTTTATGGAACATTTTGTTTTGAGTTTTCTATGGAAAGGTTTAAAGTGCAAAAAAGTACCAGGAAGAAAATAACATCCACCCACATTCCCACCATCCAGAAATAACCTCTCAGCATTTTGGCTTTGTTACCTCCAATTAAAGCTTGTAAAAGATGTATTTTGCTGCTGCAAGGAGCAGTGGATTTAATGGAGAAATCAGGGTTGCCTGGCTCAGTAGTTACTGCGGCTGTGCGGTAAAGGGAAAGTGACAGAAAGGATTTGGTATATACCCGGGCTTGGGGATGATTGAGTAAGTGGCTGAGCGTGGGAGAAGGAAGCAAATAGGATGAATCCCAAGTGTTTGGCATAATCAAATAGCTGATGATGATGTCATTAGGGAGACAGGAAAGGGGTGTTCTGATTTCATTCTTTTCCATGTGGCTGTCCAGCTTTCCCAACACCACTTACTGAAGAGACTGTCTTTTCTCCATTGTATATTCTTGCCTCCTTTGTCAAAGATTAATTGACCATAGGTGTGTGGGTTTATCTCGGGGCTTTGTTATGTTCCATTGATCTAAATGTCTGTTTTTGTGCCAATATTATGCTATTTTACACAACAAAGCTACAGTGTAATCTGAAGTCTGGAAAGGTTATGCCTCCAGCTTTGTTCTTTTTCCTCAGTATTACCTTGGGTCTTTTGTGGTTCCATATAAATTTTAGGATTATTTGTTCTAGTTCTGTGAAAAATGTCATGGGTATTGTATTAAGGATTGCATTAAATCTGCAGATTGCTTTAGGTAGTCCAGCCATTTTAACGATGTTAATTCTTCCATTCCAAGAGCATGGGATATCTTTCCCTGTATTTGAATCACCTTCAATTTTCTTTATCAATATTTTATAGTTTCCAGTTTATAGGTCTTTAACCTCCTTGGTGAAGTTTTAGCCACAGCTTAATAGAAGTGGTGGGAAACCCCATCTTGGGATTCTTTGGCTAAGACTGACGGTGAATTACCGTGGTAGGCAGACCGTCCCCCCAAAGATGTCCATGTCCTAATCCCTGGAACGTCTGAGTATGTTATCTTACATGGCAAAAGGGGCTTTGCAGATGTAGTTAAGACTATAGGCCTTAAAACAGAGAGATTATCCTGTATTATCTTGATGGGTCCAGTCTAATCACACGAATCCTTAAAAGCAAAGAACCTTCTCTTAGTGGAGGCAGAAAAGATGCTGCACCGTCACCGGAATGAAGATGGAGAAGGCAGTGTGGCGAGGGATCTGCAGATGGCCTTAAGGGGCTGAGAGAGGTTGCTAGGTGACAACCAGCAAGGACATGGGGGCCTCAACCCTATAACTGTAAGAAACTGGATTCTGCCAACAACCTAAATACTGGAAGCGGATTCTTCTCCAGAACCTCCGGAAGAGAACTCAGGCCAGCCAAAAATCAAAGTGAATGTCACTAAAACTGTTTAACACAAACCACAAGTTGAAAGATGAGAAACCTGACAAGTTTGGGTGTTCAATTTACTTCTGGAACATTTAGCCTGACTGTTGACTTGCCAAATATGAGTTGTGATGGTGACAACTTAGATGATGTTCCTTTCTACAGAGTCCTCCAACATAATAAAGGGAAATGCTCATGGGCATCAGAAATTATTACTCCTGGCCAGCCCTGTTGTAAAAATATGACACAGAGCTATGACTATGGCAAAAAAAAATGTTCAAAATGAAATGCATATTTGGAAAAAAGAGGTTTAACTGTCATCGAGACAATTTTCTCCTGTAATAGACGTATGAGAACAGCAGGGACTTTTGAGCAATTTATCTTGGTCATTTCCCATGGATGTTAGGCTAGACAGTTGGGTACATCCACAGCCTTAATGCTCTTCTCAATTTCCCAGCAACAGATTTCTAACCAGGAGTCTCATTAGGAAATACCTGCATTTTAGAATCATGGTATGATCCTTTAAAAGGCTTCCATCTGGGCATATTTTATTAACTCGAATAACAGAAACCAACTGTACCTAAGCAGAAAATGCATTTATTGCAATAATTTATTAAATAGTTCACAGAATTAACAGGAAGATTTGGAGAATCAGCTCTGACAATGAGCAGTCAACAAAGGAAGCCAAGCAGTTGGATCCACTGCTAAAATTACATCACAGGAAAAATCGATTAAAGAAGCCACTTCTGAACCACCAATGCTGCCCACCCACCCCCTGACTGTCACTTCTGGAAGCTGGCTACTGTGGCTGCAGCTGCAAAGAATTCTGAACTGTTCCCCATTATCTCCAGATCCAAAATCCCAAGTGGACGGATTTAATTTTTCTCAGCTTAGATATCATGCAAAAAATTCCAGCCACCAAGAGTCAGGAAAAGCACATAATTTGAGTCTCCTCAGTAGGAGGCAGGACTGTTCTTCCCTCCAAGACTTACACTGTGGGCCGTTTCCCAGACATAGAAAAGGGTGCAAGGTAGACAGAGCTTTCCACCCCTCTGGCTGTCCAACACCTCAGAAGACTCATCTTCTCATGTGTCTTTTTTTTTTTTTTAATGTGCTTCCACTTCAAATAATGCAACCTACTCTATTTCCAAAGAAAATATCCTGCTATTTCATCAGTCACTTCTTCTAGCCCTCGCCCAGGGCATCTGAGGGATATCTGTTTCTCTTCATAATCCCTTCTCCACCACCATCACACTCTATGTGCATTAGTGAAGTAAAGGAAAAGGAAAGAAAGGGCAATCACTTCAAAATGTGTAAATAAATAGGTGGCACAGTGAGGAAGAGAATCTGGGTAGAGGCTATGGTCCTTGTTTCTGCACCTGATGATGGAGTATTTGTGACTTCCATCCACTGTTACCCCTTCATGGTCCCATTATCTTCAGCCCCACCTGGGCTGGCTGCAGTGGTATGCTGGTAAGGTTTAACCAGCTCTCTGGAAAAATAGATATTCATTACGAATTTTACTAATATAGAGGATGTTTAGCACACACTTTAAAACTAACAATAAAATATACAATGCTCTTTATTATAAATACTTATTTATAAATATTTATTTATACTTATTTATAAATACTTATACTTATTTATAAATACTTATACTTATTTATAAATACTATAAATAGGTATAAATACTTATTTATTATAATATGGAATCTGGCGGATTCCATATAGCCAATTGATTTTCAATGGTTGGGGTTTTTTGTGGGGGGGTGGGTTGTTTGTTATTGCTGTTGTTGTTTTTACCAGCCTATGGTCATAGCTCAACCATGTTTTGACAAAAATCAGAGTAGAAATAAAGGCTTGGATACTGTCTGATTCAGTCAGGAAGTTGCTTGAGTCATTAACTAATGAGTGTAGTTCTGACATGGATATTGGTTGATCATTCTGTTTGCATTAACAAGTAAGATGGAAGTAAAAAAATTGAAGATATATAATGGAACTTCATTCCTTCATCAGTGACATGAATGACTGCTTTACTGGATCAGATAAGATTTGAAATATTGGAACAATATTTCCTCAAATTTGTGTGTGTGTGTGTGTGTGTGTGTGTGTATGTATAATCTTGACTGGAATTACAAGTTTTAAATATTATCTCTAAGTGTTAAAAATATTCTTCTGTGGGCTTCCCTGGCGGCGCAGTGGTTGAGAGTCCGCCTGCCGATGCAGGGGACACGGGTTCGTGCCCCGGTCCGAGAGGATCCCACGTGCCGCGGAGCGGCTGGACCCGTGAGCCATGGCCGCTGAGCCTGCGCGTCCGGAGCCTGTGCTCCGCAACGGGAGAGGCCACAACAGGGAGAGGCCCGCGTACCGCAAAAAAAAAAAAACAAAAAAATCTTCTGGATTAAGTTATCATTAGAATTATTATTTGTACACACTTGACCAAAACAACATAAATATAAATGTTGACAATCATAAGACACAAAAGCAAAATGTAATTGAAATTGAATTTCTTAGTTATATGGAAGTGGCTGACTTTTAAAAAATTAGCTCATGTATCCATGGATGAATATGACTTATTGCTAGAATGAAGCTGGGTTTGGCAACAATTCAACAATTTATTCTGTTTTTTCATTGTTATAGATGTGAGTTCTGAAATCTTACTCACACAAATAAGTATATAGGAATGGAAGAGTTTTGCCATACCAATGTCACTCAGCTTGTTGAACTCTTTCCAAGTTTATGCTAAGTGTTATGTGGTGATCTATCGACAAAAATTATTTTTAATAATGTACCAGCTCCCAGCTCATAGGATTTTCAACTTTGTTAAAGGCAAAAACTTAGAACTATATGACTTGAGAAATTGTCATCTACTCTTTGCATCATTTACTTTCTCCATTTCAGAAAGTATACTAAAAAGACATTACTATGACTTAGAACAACAAGTAAAATTAATAGTTGTGTGATTTCTACAACAGGCATCTCATTTAGAAAAGTTTAGCAAGTTCTTTTAACTATTTTTCACCACACTATAAAGTGCTTTTATATTGGCACATGCTTTAATTACATTTTTACCAAAAGCTTGAAACTGCAGCTTTAGCTCATTCAAGTTAAAGTGTCTGCCATATCATCTAAGTGGGAAAGCCCATCCTCATTGTCAAACCAGTTGGTCAAATCAGACTTGTCTGTGTCTTTTTCCACGTGGCATCTCAGGTTGACTTGGGCTTCTCCCAGTGTAGTGGTCTCAAGGTAGTTGCTCTTCTTACAGGGCGGCTGCCTTCCAAGAGGCAGGAAGCAGGAAGTGCCTGGCCAGTTAAGGGTTATACGTAGAACTGGCATGGCGTCACTTCTGCCCTATTCTATTAACCAAAGTAGTCACTGGGCCCACCCAGATTCAAGGCAGTAGAGAAACAGACTCTTCCTCTTACCGGGGTATTTGCAAGGTCACATTTTCGAGCACCTTTGGGATGGGACATAGCATTGCAGCTATCTTTGGAAAATAAAATCTGCCACAGTTGCTGAGAATATGTTTCATTAATACTCAGGGAGTGAAGAAACAACCTGGGGGTGGGTTCAGTGTCTCATAGGTATCACCATGAGGTGGACTCCTGTCTAACATCCATTTATCTTCTGACAAATCTAACTAAAGAGCCACAGTAACTTTCCAGGTCCTCAGCAATTAGTGTTATCTTCCAGCCAGTGTCCAGAAATCCCCCAAAGATGTATGTGAGTCCCTTTTCCCAGCATGTATTTACTATGGTAAATGATGAAATCTCTCTGAGAGGGCTAGAGGGAAGATCCAGGAGATACTAAGGAAGTCTTTGCAGGGTTCCTTCTTGGTGCATGCAGCCTCTCCTTCGTTCAAGGAGCTCTGATCTGGGAGCTGGGTGACTCAGATTTTAGAACTGGGTGAGAGGTCTCAACTCAGTACTTTTATGTGGGGGCACACGCCTAACCTCTGTTAAGTGGATACGGAGTTTTGTTGTTGTCGTCAAAGTCAAATAGGGCCTTGGTAGACCACCCGTGATCTTCAGACCTGGCAATCCCATGGTCATTCCACTACTGCCAAAGAACCCTGTGGCTCAGACCCTTCTGATTTCCACTCTAGTAACCATGATCATCTTGCTTCTGATGGTTAAGTAGTGCCCCTTGGCCTCTTGATAGTAGGACACATTGATACCGGGAAGCCCATTTCCACATATCATCTCCTGTCAGTAATTCTGGCCTACTGAGAAGAGCACTCCCCTCACCAGTTGATTTCTCAAGGCCATGGGAAGGGACTGTCTTCTGGGCAGTTCTCAAGTGACATTAGTGGAAACACGCCAGAGAATGAACTCAAGCTTTACTATGTCCATAAGTCTTTAGAATCCTTGCAAATCTTTGCATCTCAACCTCATTTAAGGTGAGCCCCAGTTGAATCAGGTTTTAGTCCACCAAGTAAACTATTAGAACTACTTTCAGCTTTTTTTTTCTTTTTAAGAAATTTTTCTTTTTTCTCTTTTTAAAATTTATTTATTTATTTTTGGCTGCCTTGGGTCTTTGTTGCTGCGCATGGGCTTTCTCTAGTTGTGGAGAGCAGGGGCTACTCTTCATTGCGGTGGGCGGGCTTCTCATTGCGGTGGCTTCTCTTTGCTGCGGAGCACGGGCTCTAGGCGTGTGGGCTTCAGTAGTTGTGGCTCGTGGGCTCTAGAGCGCAGGCTCAGTAGTTGTGGTGCACGGGCTCAGTTGCTCCGTGGCATGTGGGATCTTCCTGGACCAGGGCTCAAACCTGTGTGCCCTGCATTGGCAGGCGGATTCTTAACCACTGCGCCACCAGGAAGTCCTACTTTCAGCTTCTTTAGCTAGGCTGCAGCATCCAGAATCTCTGATAAGTGGGCCCATATTGATTAATTCAGCCTAATATAAAGTATGTCTTTCCGTTTTTGGTCTGGTGCCCTCATTTCTAGATATATTCCCCAAATTTTTGTGAACAACCTACGATTATTTTGGTGTATAAGCCTTCTTCTGGGGTAGTTGATCATTGGCTACCAGAACATGCTGATCTGACTCTAGGGATCAAAGGAGTAGACAGTGAGAAATGGTTTTCTATTGAGTTTCTTTCTTTAGAAAGTTAGGAGACAGAAACCACATAGTAATTTGGGGGGGAAATTTGAAGGATTACTGACTAGTAACGGGAGATTAGGTGCTAAATAGTATGGAGATCTTTAAAGAATACAGGAATGGTGGATATAGGCAGCAGCCACTACCTCTAAGCTAAGACAGAACACCCAAGGAAGGAACAAATCTGGAAGAGGCTCCATCCACCAAGCCTGCCATTCAGACCTTGGTGGAGGGAGCATGATTGTAGTCCTGGATGGCAGAGAGGTTCCCTGAGATGCTGCAGGTCAGATGGGGCAAGCAGCAAACCAACTGCTGGAATGTCAGTGAAACTCAGTAGGAAGCCAACTGTTGAGATACTGGTGGAACCTTCTGGAAACCACCAGCAGGGGTGCACTGAAACTTGCTGGACAGTGAGCCCCACTGGGTGTCTTGTACTTCAGCCACTGGATGCTGAAGAAACAAGGCAAACACACTAGGATCAGGAAGAGAAGACCCTTCCTCCTGCAGTGCACTTGCAGTACCCCTCTACTGTCAACCCTTAGGATCATACTAGCTAGCAAAGGAGAAGTGTTTACAGGGTCCAGCTCTAGAAGACAGTGAATGGACAATAGGGTAATTGGCACCGGAATGACCTTGTCAAACAAGTCCCTGAACTAACTGGACCTACAGCCAGCGATCCTACCATCTTTTCATAGTTCCCTTTTAGGTCCCAATTGTCCTTCCTATCCAGCTTAATTTCTTTGGTCAATCACTCCATTCACCTACCCTGGTTAAACCCAGCTCTCTGCCTAGTCCATTTCTGTACTCACACAGCTTAATGTGGCTGGATTGTTGCAGTCTGGGTCCTAAAGGAAGTAAGCTGTAAATACAAGAGGTGATGGTCAGAGAATGGATCTTTGAATCTCAGACTATGGAGGAGTTGCAATTTTGGGTGACTATTTTAAGGTCTGTGTATGAACATGAGAATGAGTGGCTGAGGTAGGGTGGACAACGAGAGAGGTCAAGGAACTGAGAAACTAGGATATAGAAAGGAATATACCAATACACATGCATCATATACCTGAATTCTCCAGAAAGACAACAGTAATGGAGAGAGAGCAATAGAGTCAGGAGATAAAACCTTCAGTAAATGTAGGAGAGTGGCTACCCGCAACAAGGAGGGCTGGCGGGAATGTAGTCTGATGTGAGACTCCAATTTGGAGGGAAGAGGGAGGAAGAATGGCCTGGAACTGGCCCCGCGGAGCAGAGAAGACATCTAGGCATCTCCATGCCCTGTGCTGTATGAAAGATGGGGATGAAAAATAAAAACAGCCACCATTTGAAAGGGTTGCAGAGGAAGCAGTGTACTCATGCAAAAGCCCCGAGGCTTTCTAACAGTTTCTGTTAGAACATGCCCTGTGCTCCATTGGGGAACCCTGTGCTAAGGGGTCATTCAGGAAAGAAACTGAAGCCAAGGGGGTTCTGCCGATGACCAACTAGTGGTTACAGAGGGCACCTCGAAGGAGCTGGGAAGGGGTAGAAGGTGGGATCCGAGTAGGGGATATGCAGAGCCGTGCGGGACTGAAGCACAGAAGATGAGGGTGATGTGGCGGTCTGGGCTTCCTGTGGTGAATGAAGGACACAGTGAGATTAGCCCCGATGGTCCTAAGGCAGATAATGGTAAAGGGGTGTGAGTGAGAGGAGGGCGAGAGAGCTGGGGGCCTAGAACTGCTTGCCTCATCTCTCCTGCCAGGAGAGAAATGATTCCCCCTCATGAGGGAGGGTTTCACTCTTGATGCTGCCAATGGAGATGTGGCAGTCCAAGGAGGAGCACACCTTCAAAGAGGACATTATTCCAGGTGACCCTAGATAAGTAGTTTGCTCGTTTGCCAGTGGCTGCCACAGTCCCACCCCTTAACACTGCCTTCAGACTTAACTAGGACAAATAACTCCCTTCAGATAACCTCCATTTCCCTAAGGCTATTTGTTGAAACTCATGCCCAGATACCAATTTATGTGTGAGTCAAGGTTTATGATTGTAAACAGTAGATACTGGCCCATCACTGGAAGGATATTGGATAATTCACATATTCAGTGGCAGTGCTGGAGAAACAGGCTTGGAAAAACAGTAAGAGAAAGAGGTGAGCATGGCAGAAAAACATGCCATAGAAAAGTTTGGTTAGGACATCAGTGTACCACTGCCCCGTTCTGAGCCTTGCCTCAGACACTGCTGCCGTTAGACTGGGCAAGCCACTACCATCAATCTAGAATGATTTCTAAATAATTTCTAAACTGTTCACTGTTCCTTTTTCCATGCTCAAATGGCCTGCCTTCACATAGCCCACACTCTAGCTCCCTATGGAGGCAAGTATTTATCCTTTCTGTGTGGGAGGCAGGGAGAGACTCAGAAGGACTGCACCTCTAAACGAAGAACTGGATACGGTTGTTGGTCAAAGAGGGAAATCTATTTCTAGTAAATAACTTGCAGGATCCCATATTCATTTCCATGGAAGAACAGCCAAAATAGTTTATAGCTAATAGTATATATTAGCTATATACTAATAGTTTATATTAGTATATAGCTAATAGTTTACATTAATATATAGTTAATAGTTTATATTAGTCAAATAAACTTCAGCTCTGAGTAACAAAACCCCCAAAGGACAAGAAAGTGGTTTTGGTTTCTTCCTTCAGAAATGTAAGCAGCCCAGGTCTACTATTTTGGCTCTATGAACCTAGGCTCCTAACAACATGCAGCTTCTACCTCATGGTCCAAGATGGCCACCCCTGCTCCAATCGTTACATCTGCATTGCAGCTAGGAGAGAGGAAAAGGGGAAGAAAGAAGTAGCTGACCTCTCCCTTCAGGGACATTTACCACGAATTATAAACACTGTTTTGCTTAATGACCCTTAGCCGGAATTTAGTCGCAGGGCCACTGTGAGCTGCAAGAAGAGTAGTTGTGCAGCCAGTTGAAATTCAGAGGTTTCATTACGGAGGAAGAGGAAGGAAAGTGAGTATCAGTGGACATCTACCTCTCTCTGCCACTTTCAAGACATTTTTACATTTACAGAGGTGAAACTACCTTCTCCCTTTTCTGTGCTCCCATCACCCCCCAAATCACCGTGGCAGGGAAGCCATTCAATGGAAGAGACTTGCTTGCCACCCTTCAATCTCAGGGCACCTCAGGATATCATATAATGATATACTCAACCACATTTCCATTGCTGGTGCTTTCATTTCCTATTCCTTCTTTTGTGTGTGTGTGTGGTATCCTGTGCCTTCTTGATGCTATTACTTCATTTGCCATTTTCACTGCAGAGCCTAGCAGGCTACCAAATCATTGATATCGATTACACATTATATTCAAGTTCTCTTTCTCTTTTGCTCTTTTTATCAATTTATTCAAGGGTGCTTTCTTATTGAACTGATACTTAAGCCCCAAGTCGTGTACAGTTTTGCAATGACTTACATAAACAAGACTGACAGTCTCCAGTGCTTTGGGGTCATGGGGTTTAACCATGAGGATATTTTATTGGAGCTTTCAAAAAATCCTAATAGATGAAAACATGCTGCTTTTACAGAAAAGGGAAATCTGGGTCTAATCAACTGATTTCTAGGGATACATCTATTTTAAAAATAAAAAGCCCTCATAGTGATAGTAATCTTGTGTGTTAACTGTATATGGAGAGCAAGTATTGTTAATCATGTAATATTATCTATAGGTATCTATAGGTATGTTTATTTATATATTTATATAGAACTATATTTCCTATAGATAGATATAGGCTTCCCTGGCTTTATTGCTATAACGTTATGATGAAAATGTAGTTTGGAAAATATGAAGGAATGGGGATATTTGTGAAATTAATTGACATAGGACGCCCTGTAGAATTTCTAGTTGTTAATTTATTTTCATCGTCAGTACTGTTTCAAAATGGTTACCCTTGTAGGAAAAAACAAGGATGCCACTCCCCTATCCAGAAGATATTCTACCCCTCACTTGTAAAGGGAAAATACCAGGAATAATTCACTTTCTCATTTAAAGTAATGATGTATATTTAGCCAGTTACAACTTCAGTAGAAAATGTCTATGATCTACAATAAGAATTTCATTTTTTTCCATTTGTACCCGGTACCTCACCCATATCCTCTTGGCTTCCACATTTCATCACATGACCCAGCTTCCAACCTGCCAGTCACCACATACCTTTGTCGCGGGGCTTTCCCTGACCTGCAAAGTGTACTTTGCCAGCTACTGTGGCAGGTGGCCCTCAGTCAGTGATGGATGGGAGCTGACACCTAAATACTCCAGCTCCCTCGCTCGAGCTGGGACCACTCTGGAGCATGTGTTCTCTTCAGACTCCCAGAGCTTCCCCTGCGGGATTAAGCTTCAGTTACCCGTCATTATAACTAGCTTCACAGCCTCCTTCTTCAGCTGCCTCCCCTGCCTTATTTCATCTCCCCAGCCCCTGCTGGTATTTCCTTCCCTGCCCAAATAAGCTACCTTTACTTAATTCCTTGTCTCAGAGTCTGCTGCTGGGGAAAGAAATGAACACAGAAGCAAACAAAAAGAAATGCTTATTGATTTGCTTATTACCCTGGAGGAGTCTGGACTGTGAGGGATTTAAATTAAATCAAAATGACTTGAAGCATGACTTAAATCACTAGATAGATAGATTCATTCTAAATCACTGTTGATAATTTTTTCCCTATAATTTAGCTCTCCATATACTCTTCAGACATGGCACTCAGTGTAGCCCTCAAACATGCTCATCACAACTCTGCAAGTGTCTGAGTGAAGGGATTCCACACTGCAGTACCGTTTGCTCCAACAGGGCCTGGCCCTGTACTGGATCGAGGCTCATCACCTATCAGTCGGGTTGTAGGCTTCGTTTTGAAAACACATGAAGCATTTTAAATGATTGTTTCTCTTTCTATTAGAGCATCCAGGATTGAAATGCAGATCAGCCTCAGTTCAGAGACCAAGCTCTTAACTGTGCAAAACCTGGGTACTGGCCCCTGAAAGCTAAGAGCAGGAGGGAGGGCTGCTCGGAGCTGCTTGTCGGGCCAGGGCTGCGTTAATCTCGCTGGAGTAAGGAGAGCAAATAAGGGATTAAGAAAGGGCTGGGGCCTGAGTCACCCCAGGGCAATTCCAGGTCACATGTGCATTTGAGACTATGTGACATTTAAATGTCTCGGGTCACCCCAAGCCAGATTATCTTTTAGTCCTCGCTTGGCTTCACCACATGCACTTGAAAGCTCTCACACATCCTCCTTAATACCCTTCAGAAGAAAATAGATGATGAGTGTTCGATTGTGTATGAAACAGGTAGGCTTCCCCTCCTCAGCCAGACCACAGAGAAGCCACGGAATCTTCTTCAGTCACCTCTACTTTAGAGCAAGTGCACTCACACTCTCCTCCTCTCCCCTTCCTCCCTCTCCCTCTCTCATGTTGTTTCATTCTCTCTCTCCCTTCCCCCTTCCCTCCTACTCAACCTTTCTCTTTACTGCCTCTTATACAGCAAGACAGCTCTGAAGTTTAAAAGCAGACATGCTTTGACCGTCTTTGTTTGGGTGAAGTCACGTGACACCAGGCCGTTCCCCACTCCCCACCCCCACCCCCCAGTCAGCCCCCACAGCTCCCATGTCTCTTGGACCCACTGACCTTGGGTCTGGGTCACTGTAGAGTTTCTAGTACATCAATAATCAGGTCGAGTACAATCAAGCCTCCAGAGGAGAAGTCAGTCGTTCTGAAAATCTGATTCCCAGAACACAGCAAGTGATTTCTGCTTATTTACCGGGATCAAAAGTTGGCACGTAACCATGCTGTCCGAGGACGAGAGACTGTTACATAATCATCCTTCGGCAGACACAATGAGGTCACATGTTTGCCCATCTAATCGCTGATCGGAGACATGTTTGATTGCAGATAATGTGCTCGCTGGCCCACAACTTAATTACTGAGTGTCTGAATCAACAAAGCTTTCAGATGTAGGTCTTGCCTAATGGTGCATCTGTTAGAGATCATTGCCTCTGTTTGGCCTCTAAATGAAAGGTCTGGGGGATACCATGGGCCACTGCCAGCACTGTTCCCCATGACCTCTCACTGACAAACGTGCGAATTCCCGCGGTTTATTTTCCAGCCAGCAATAGGCATTACTGTTTAGATCCGGGGCCAAATGGAACGAATGACTCCAGGGTGGCAGATACTGGTAAAGCCTCTGGTAGAAAGAAGCACGCTCTCCAAGGAAATTAATGCTACAGTCATTTTGGTATAGTATCTGCAGCTAGAGTCCAGTTATACAGATGGGAAGGTTGCAGAGCCACAGAGAGAGTGGGGTTCCCTTCCCAAACTGGTGAAGAAAAATGTCGGGAGAAGTCTAGGGAAATAAGCAAGCAATGAGTAAAGTAGGGTCACAATGTTGAATCTATAGGTTGGGGGTCCCAGCAGTTCACCACTATCTATCTACAGAGTTTGGAGCCCATTGGGTCTCTCATTAGCGACATCTCTCTGGCTATTTCCTCCTTGTGAATTCCCCACCGTGTGTGTGTGTGTGTGTGTGTGTGTGTGTGTGTGTGTGTGTGTGTGTGTGTGTGTGTGTGTGTGTGGTTTGTCTGTATTCCAAGTGGAGCTCCCACCCTCCCCCTCCTCAGCCATCATTATCACAACCATGATGCCTGGCAATGACTTCACGATTTGGAAAACACTAAGTTTGGGGCGGGGTGTTCGTCTAAGATTTAAAGACTCTTGGTCTATGCACAATTGTTATTAATCACTGGAGACGGCTATGCCTGTTTCCTTGCCTGCAAGTTTAAATAAAGGCAACATACCATTTTCAAGACATTATAACAAAGTTGGACTCATCCAGATGATTTTAGAACACTAAGCAAAGGCCTAATTTCCAATACTAAGCAGAAATGTCCATGCCCTGGTGGGTGTCCAGCCCCCTAGAAGTGGGTGAAGGAGGGTGAGAATTGCCTAAACCCCAAAATCTTTATGTGGCTGGAGCCAGAAAACACAATATAAAACAAAGTTGTAAATAAACCTCAAAACCTTCCCCATTTTTGTTTTGTTGTTGTTGTTGTTTTGGTGGGGTTTTATTTTGTTTTTGCCTAAAGCCTGCCATTAGCTGTAAGGCAGTGCGGCTTGTGTGGGCGGGTGGATTGAATGTCGGTGTGTTCCAAAATGCTTCTGAACAGAAATTCCTCCAGGACCCTGCCTTGTCTAGTGCACTGTAGCGTCCTGAGCAATATTAAGAAGCAGAAGGGGTTTGCAGAGAAGCCTAGAGCCGTCTTTCTGTTTGTCGAGAGCAGCCCGCCCACCAGGGTGAAATCCTGCCTGCGCCTCCTCTCCCCGTCGCACCGCCCAACTCGCGATCAGATTTGAGAATTAGATGTTAGAGTGTAGACCTGCTTTTGCTTTGTAGCTCATCTGCAGGTATCTGAAGCCCAAGGGTAGAGCCCCCTTTCCTCCTGGACTCTGCTTGTTGACTGTATCCTCATTGAACCAGGGGAAGAGCAGGTCATAAAAAAGAGCCTTGTTATAGTGCCGTCTCTCGTAGTCTGGGGTGGCACTGAATTATTTTGCACTGAAGTCAGATGTTATGGGAGTTATTTTCTCCTTTAATAAACAAGCATAGGGTTGAGGGATATGAGGCCAAGTGCTTCCCAGAATCTGAAAATGATTGCTCAATTGAGGTTGTTTTTCTTTCTCTGAAGAACACCTGTAGGTGATGGTGTTGTTAAGGCTATAATCTTATTTTACAGCCGAATTCCCTCTTTTATAATCAGCACATTGTTTTTTGACAGTATGATTTGCCTTCAGTGCGGGATCTGAGCAGGTTTGGTCATTTGCTTAGAAAAAAAATGAACTCAGCGTATGAACCTCTAAGGGTTTTCTTCGCCCAGCAACATGCTGGCAGGTAGTGTTACCCTGAATGGTAGCACTGTGCGTGGCTTGTTGACTGAATACACGATCACGTCTGAATGTTAGGACAGTTTATCATCTCCTTTGGAGAAGCACAGAAATTTCACCGATGGTGTGTGAGGCAAGGAACGAGCTGTGGGCCCACTGATGCATCTATTCAACAGCAGATTGAAATGCCAAGGGAACATCAATTACCAAGTTAAATGCAGTTTCTCTTTTAAGCTAGAGACTGCAAAGCAATGGGAGAATGCCACATTGCCTTCGAAGGGAAGTTTTCATCGATCAGCCTGTGGTCTGTGAATCCAAATGAGCCGTTTTCATTCCCCTTGAACCTTTCCACGGTCTTATCTCGGAGAGGGGACCCTAATTCTAGGTCAGCCCAAGAGTGTAGGAGGCACAGTCACATCCCACTCCTTCTACGGACCTAATCATAACAGGAGGCTTTGTGTAAATCCTCCAACTGCTCTAGTTCAAAATGAGCGAGACATTTGGGTAATTATCATCCCCCTTGCCCTGGGCCTCACTTTAAAAATTCTATTGTGCCATTCAGCTACTCAGGAAGTAACCTTGGAAGCAAAGCTAATTACCCTCCAATCTGTGCTCTCGAAATGTAAAGATCTTAAAAAGTGAGTGGTTGACACGATTCTGGAGAGCCTTGCTTGTTCCAGATGGCTTCTGCTCCAGAGGGAGAAGCTTTTCAAGTGTCCCACGCAGTCCTGGACCCTGTGGGGCCTTCTTTCACTCGGGCCTCAAGCACAGAACACAAAATCCCGTCCCAGGGAGGGGAGAGATGCAAGCGGATGTTCTAGGTGACAGCGCCGTGCTCCCCCCAGCACTCCCTGTGGAGCCTGCCCAAGGTGGGCAGCCAGCTGAGGTGGGTGGAGGGGCTGTGGTTTGCCCTCAAACATCCTCACCTGTCAGCAGAGTCGCTGATAGTTGGACCTTTTATAGCAGGCGCACTAAAAACACCATTGTACTTGTGCTTGCTTTTAATTACACAAACCAGTGTTGCTCCTAGTTTTTTGTCTCTCTCTCCTAACAAAACTTCAACTACTTGTACCTTGTTCCGCCCCCACGGGAAAGCTGCATAATAATCAGTTGTTTACAAGCCTGTAAGATAAATAATCACACTGCTTCAGTGTGATATATGAGTTTTTAAAGAGGCATTTAGCATGACGTGTGAATTTTTCAAATTATAACTTCATTGAAAAAAAAGTCTTTCCCTAGATTATATGTACTGTCCAATGACTGATAGGCTATGGAACTTGCTAAATCCCACAGAGTGAATTTGAGTCTTAACAAAATAACGTACATATTAAGTGAAAAACTGTAAAAAGATACATTGAACTTGTCTAATGACTCTGGTCTCTATGCTGCAAATTTGACTTGGGAGACAGACTGCATTAAAATATGAAGACGGTTTTTATAACATGAAACCAGAATTTAATTTTGAAATGGAACATGGATCATTTATATATAAACAAACGGAACACTGGGAAGGAGTGTAATGGCCTGAGGCAACACGTCACCATATTACTTAGGATCTGTTCTGTTGACAGATGATGATCTGGTATATTTTGTTCTGCTTGATACTCCCTGCCCCGTGTGTCTACATTAGATTTAGATCATCAGGCTAAGCCACAGCCCAGCGAGGTGCCTGGGACCCACAGCCAGGTGGGTGCCCCTTCACAAAACCTAAACTCATCAGGCACCGCCTTAATCTGCAGCCAGTCACATATGTGCAATAATAGCCCTGCTTTTGGAAACCTATCTCTACGAAACAGAAAAGCTAAAGACTAATTTGTGCTTGGGATGTTTGAAAGGACATCTGTTTTTTTTTGTAATGGCAGGCAGTGAAGTGAGGGAAAAAGTCATGGAGTTGGGGTGTCTGCCTACCAAGCGGGTGATACACTTGTCTCTAAAACGGTGTGATCTCGAGAACCTGGTCCCTCAAATCTTCGTATTGTGAAGTTACAGGGACATCTGGGAAGATCAGCAGACTCTAGCGTGGCATGGCTAATTCTTCTTGGCTTGTGATTGTTTCATAGAGACTCTCCATCTTAGCGCCAGGAGACACATTTCATCTTTCTTTGGATAGCTAAGGTATGAGCTGCCCCTCGCTTTCATTCTGATCTCTCAGCTTTACTTTATTGTGCCTTATAATGGACTCTGCTCCTTCTGGCCAAAGGGAATTTCTGAGCATCTATGAAAGTAAAATGCACTCACCATAAAAGCTGTCCCTGAAGGAGGAATGTCAGCGATGCCCAGTTCCTCAGGCATTATTTAACTTCATGTGCAGTTATAAGTCAGACAGAGCTATACCCGTGGTCCCCAGTAATTCAGAATGAGAAGCCCCCTCTTAGGCAGTGTGGAATTTGGTTGGCGCTTACATCTCATTTCTATCCATGTGGGGGAATATGTAGCTATCTGAAGATATGAAAATTAATGTAGTCTAGATCACATTTTACATTTACTCAAATATTTATTTGAACTCATAAAAAGTTTATTGACATAATTTAGAAGATGAAGAACTAAAATACATTTCCAAATACTGACCAAAATAGTGTGGGAAGTAGCTCAGAGAACTTTCAATCAAAATCATTGCTATGCATATTGCCATATCCTTCTCCATAGAATCATATCCCTCCTCAAAACCACACCCTCCAAGTGGTGAATTCTTGAGCTGATTTGCTATGCAAGCTGCCAAACGTGAAGATAAAGTAAGTAGTGCAGCCAGTTAGAAGGAAGAGATATAAATGTACAACCAGGACGTTTCTGCTAGAGTCTTAGACATTCGGGAGGTACATAATCTTCATACAAATATATAAAACTTTTCAGTGAGCTATTTTCATTTGAATCCATTCTCTTACTCTTCAATTCTTCACATCAAGCCTGCAAAGGAAAAAGCAAAGGAACCGTTAGTTGAGTTTCCATGACGTACTTTTAGGGACAGCTTGTAAATCAGTATGATAGGTACAAGTCAAAATTGAAGGCCTCATTTTCACTTGAAAACTTCATTTCTCGATTCCATGAAGGTAAAGTGAACTCTGAGTAGAAGGTGTGACCATCAGCTCTGGCTCTAGTGATCTGAGTAATTCTAAACTAAAGGAGGATGGCTTCCTTCTGAAGGATTAGACTATAATGCCAACCTTATGATTATGACTTGCAAGACCTTTGGTGCCTTGGTAAATTTGCATTCATGGCTCCCATCCTCCACCCCTCCCTAGAGCCACCCCCATTGCCATGTAACGTTTTAGTTTCCTACCATCATGAGTAGGGTAGGATTCCTCATGCCTGAGGTTAGCCATGTGACTTGCTTCGGCCAACAGAATGAGGTAGAAGTGATGGTGTGCTGGTTCTGAGCCTGAGCCTCAAGAGGGATCACGTGTTTTGGTTTTCCCCGCTGCACGTCTGCCATTGCCACAAGTAGGGTATGCCCAGGCTTGCCTGTGGGTTCCCCGAGAAGGGTGGGCAGGATGTGGAGCAGAGCCCCCAGCTGACACCGATACGCTAGTGAGCCCAGCCAGACCAGCCAAGCCACAAACACATGAGCCAGAGTAATAAATGCTTTTGTTTTAAGGCATTGCATTTGGCGATGTGGTTGGTTATGCAGCCATAGCTAATTGATACGGTGCCATTTCTTTTAAAGGCTCTTGCAGTGCCGAGATGGTTGAACATTATGCACCCATTTGTTTTCCATTATTCTTTGCTGCCTTTTCTTGCATGGTTTACTTATGTGGATGGGCTGCATCTTTTCTAAGAAGTAGAATGCTTACTTTTTTTAGTACCAATGGCTGTAGAAACAAAACTCCACAGACAAGGACCCCCCCACCCCCCACTGCGGCAGTCACTATGACTTGGCTCTCTCCATAGCCATTCACAATCCCCTTCTCCCTTGCTTTTCTCTACTACAAAGGCTGGTAGCCAAATACTCTTTCCCAGCCTCTCTCACGGTGTGGGGCAGCCGAGTGACCCAGCTGTGGCCGCTGAGCCCCATGGGGAATTCTGCAGCAGAGGTCTTCTAGAAAGTTTTGCTTTCCTGTGTATTTCTTTAGCGATTACAAAGCATGTTGCATTATTTAACATTTATATAGCATTGCTGTGGTGCAGGTTGTATTATACTCATTGTTAAGATGAAACACCTAGAGGTTCAAAGCCAAGTGGGTAGCCCAGAGTCTCATAGCTGGTAAAGAGAAAAGCTGGGATTTGAATTCCTGTGTCCTGACTGTAGGGCTCCTTCCACTCCGCTAATGGGAAGGTTTGGATGGTTCTTGAACCGGAGGGGAAGGTAGGAAGGCATCATTGACTGCAGAACTGAAAATGTTACCAGCAGCCGTCAGCACTGGCTCACGTATTTTTTCTAGCATTTATTTCTCTTTTTTAGAAACTCAATTTTTAGCCCGGGTCATTCACCAGGAAGAAGCGAGATGCCATCTCCTTCCCAGCCCAGGATTTCCTGGCTGAAATGTACTTTGTTGACCAGCAGCTTCCGGCGTCACCAGGGCGCCCTCCCCGCCATGCCCGTCTGTTTGTCCCTCGCACACCCTGAACCGAGTTTGTCGGACACTCACTGCTTGTGTAACGTGCTTCAGGCCTTCAGGCCACTCCCTCTTGCCTGATAACTTTTGACGAAAATCCTCCCCTCCCCCCACGGCTCTCCACATCATGGGCTGCGGTGTAATTAGTTGCCTACTTGCACCCTCTCTCCCCGCTCACCTCTCTCCCACCATAGCTGTCCTGCCTCCAGGCCGTGGCCTCCCGAAGGGTATGACCACGCCCTATTCGTTTTTGCATACCATTTCCTATCACAGCGACGCCTGACACAGAGCGGGAGCCTAGGGATTGGTGAGGCGGGGCGCTGGAGGGGTGAGCGCAGGACAGAAGTGGGACCGGAGAGCTGGTGGTGAGGCAGCAGGCGTGGGTGGGGGGCGGGAGATGCAGGAAACCGGCGGTGTTGATGAGTTGCGCTGCGTCCCCACTGTGCTGTCACACCTGTCCTCGGCCCCAGCCGTAGCCCCATCATGGCCAGCGTGTGCCGAAGCCATTTTACTGCTGTGGTCACCGTGCTGGGTGACATGTGGCCAGTCTGGCTGGCTGGGTGAGAGGCCCAGCACAAGCTGCCCTTGGAATCGAGACATTCCTTGGGCTGCTCTGAGCGGCATGGAAGGGGTGATGAGTCATAGTAAATTGTCACTGAAGCCTGTTCTATGAGGTGGCATTTCTCTCCAAGAAGTGTCCAGACTGTGAAGCCTCATCTGCAACCAAAAATAGGAACCATTTCTATGACAGGCTAGTTATGCACTTTGACCCCCACGCATCTGTCTCACATCGGTGGAATTATAGCTATACTGAGACAGAGAGAGGATGAGCCATTTGCAGTGACCCTCCAGTGACTGTTTAAAAGCCCTAAGATGCCCCTCATGACCGGCTTCAGCTTGTGGACCTCTCTGACTTTAAGACAGTTTTGGAAACATAAGGAAACCTTGATGCAGTTTTCCCAGACCACCATGGCCACTGAGATCACCATATTATTTAGGAAAAGCAAATGCACAATTCATTATGCAGTACTAGCCCCAGGGGAACTGTGCCTCATACGGGGATGGCGGAACCACTGACTTTACACAGTAACCTCATTTAATCTACAAAGTGAGCCCTGGTCATCCTTGTAGAAGGAACTGGGCAGGAGGCAGCTGATGGAACAGAGGAGTCACTGCAGTTGTCGTTCTGCAGACCACCCTTCCCTCCCCCAGCTTCCCCTCTCCCTCCTGGATCCCAGGAGAATTTGAGAGGGCCCCGCAGCCCTGGACACAGGACACTGCTGATAGCCAAGGTCACAGATGGTCCTTCCAGGAGTGCAAGGCCCCGAGAGGACCAGAGTCTCCGTCCTTGGCCTGGTGGGACTCCGGGTGTTCTCAGAACGCGTTTATGTTACCGGAATACCAGAATCCAGGAATTCAGAGACCTGGGTGAGGGCTCGAATTTTAAAATGGGAACAATGGGAAGGGATCCAGAGCTAAAATTGCCCCTGCTGTAAAGCACACTTGTTTGTCGGGGTGTTGGAATGCAAGCGTGTTGGGCGGTGTCCCGGGCCACACTCCTTTGCTGCCTAGACAACAGCTGTCAGCTATTCTCCTGTGTCCTGTTCTCCTGTCGGGGACATTGGTGAGAATGATGGCGAATGCAAGGCCCCCTGCGAAAAAGTCACTCTCCAGCTACCGCACACCCCTTTTGTACCCAAAGCAAAAAAGTTTACATTGGGAAAGGCACACCTTGGCTGGTGCAAGGGTGATACACCAGATATCTCCCGTGTGTCACTCTAGGTCCAGGCTGAGGAGCATGTGATGTTTATGCCTTGCCCCGACCCATTTATAGCTGTGTTACTCATACTTGCCCCAGCCCCACATACATCATTTAGGAAATGGAGTCCACTCAACACTGCTCTGCATTTGGTCCTTTAACCAGACACTCAGGGGCAGTGCAATGATTACTTCCTCCTACGTGGTGCTAAATCATAGAGCCATAAACACAGCGGCACTCACACATAATCGAGACAAAGGCCGTGCCTCGTGTTCCATCTGGTTCCATATGCAGTGACTGACCAGGCACCCAGAGCAAACTGGTTGAAGCTTTGGAGTTTGTTAGAGGGCATTTGTGGAGTCCCCTACAACTCCTAGCACACCTTCACACCAAGGTCGGGGACACAGGAAGTGCACGGCATGAAACTGCACCTGGGTAACTCCAAACCCAAGACTATTTTATCCCCACCAGCCACTCATAAAGTAAAAGAAACAAAGCTCTAAGTAAAAACTTTTTTCTTAAACTGCAAAATATCCACCCCCAATTGGGTTTTGTGTGTCATGAAGCCTTTGGTGGCTAAAATAAAAATGGAAGTGTTTCTACCAATAACTAGTAAAAGCAGGGAAGAGCAGAAAGACACAAAGAGCAGGACATTTTGGGGGTAAAATTCTGCACCTAAAATCCAGAGTCAACAGTGTTACGTGCTGGTTGAGGAGAATTTGAGTGACCTTAAGGAGAAGGCAAATTGCATGTCCAGGTCAAATCATTAAAAATAAGCTCAAAAGGGGTTTTTTAATCCTACTGTATTGAGAGTTTGTTGCCTTGGATATCAAGTCAGGGTCCGGCAAGTGAGACAACATTGAATTTGTTTGGGGAGATCTTGGTGGAATAAGGGGTATAATCCAAGACCAGCCACCACTGGTGGCTGCTAGTTTTGTGGTCAATTTCTCCATCTGTCAGAGCACAGACCACCCTGTTTCTAAAGGGGCCACAGATTTTACTGGAGAAACACTGGCCCGAGGCTTCCTAGTAAAGCAGAGCTCGATAACGCACAGAGGTAGACAAAGTAATGAACAAGTCGAGTAGACTGCTGTCTTAACAAGAGGTTCCAAAGATGGCAAAACCCTTCTATGTTGTTTAGGCTTGAGCATTTGAGACCTAGGGACAATGGCGCTTACATCAGAAATACCCAGTATCCTCTTAGAACTGTCTGGCACAGTCTCTGGCAGTCAGAGGTCCTAGGACATCCAAACGGAAAAGCAATTTCTTGACATAAAGTTAACATATGAAATAAATGTAGGCCTCCCTGTCTCTCTCTAATAAGACATCCTGGAAAGCACATTGTCACAGAGATCCCCTTAGAGCTGACTGACATTTTGTTTGTTTATTTTTACAGTAACAATTATGGTAGTCAGTGGTCCATAGTCTCAGTATTCAAATTAAAATCCTGGCCGTTGGTACACCATCAGGCAGATATAAAAGCTTTATAATCCTCTAAAATAGTAAAACTGTTTTCGAAGATGAATGGAACTTGAGTTTTCTTATTGCTCCTCCTTTTATAAATTAGGAAATTAGGGAATTTCCTGGCGGTCCACTGGTTAGGACTCCATGCTTTCACTGCCGAGGGCCCCGGGTTCAACCCCTGGCCAGGGAGCTAAGATCCCACAAGCTGCGCAGCACGGCCAAAAAAAAAAAAAAAAAAAAAAGAGAGAGAGAAATTAGGAAATTAAAATCCATAGGGGTTGAATCCAAGGTGAAGGTCCAAGGTCACACAGCTAGTTAATGGCTGGTCCAGGATTAAAAGCCTGTCTGGAGCTCTTAGCCCCTACAATAAATCTTTACATGTTGACAGTATTAGAGGCACCTTGCATGAACAACTGATACACAGAAATGTATCTGTAATGTAAAAATAATTTGACTTGGCATTCTTGTACTTGTTCTAATGAACATCCAATTTTAATTTCAAAAGATATTTTTGCCTTGTCAGAATTCAGTAGAGTTTTTAAAATACTTTTAGAGAGTAAAATGCACAGATCTTAAATGAACAGCTTCATGAATTTTTTTATGTATGTATATACCCATGTATGGCTCTTTTTTTTACATAACTCTTAAATACTACCCTGTATGCCAGTAATATATCATCAAGGTTTTGTTTGTTTGTTTGTTTGAGAAATACTAGTTCCAAGAGACGATAAAGCAAGTTTCACCTTTGAAAGAAAGGGACGGAAGGGGAGGGAAAGAAATCTTTCCATGGTCAGATAAATTGAGGAATACGGGGTTAAGCACAGATAAACCATTTTCTTAGTTTTAGAGCTCCTCAGAGCTTTAAATATACAAATATATATTGTGTATATGGGGTGTGAGGATGATAGCATGTAGCATTTCAAAATTTACTTGATTACTG
Source organism: Kogia breviceps (assembly GCF_026419965.1). Lineage (NCBI taxonomy): Eukaryota > Metazoa > Chordata > Mammalia > Artiodactyla > Physeteridae > Kogia > Kogia breviceps. The sequence continues at coordinate 116,891,192 of NC_081330.1, read as the reverse complement.
TATCATTTATCCAGTTTTCTACTGTTTGTATTCTTTTTCATTTATCATTCATTATAGCACAGATAGTGTGCATACTGTTTCATCAGGTGGATATATGAGAGTTGAATTAATCGTAATCCTATTGTTGGACACAGGTTCTTAATCAATTTTGCTATCATAAGTGAACAAAACTTTTCCCACACGTTTTCTTTAGGATGGCGTCCATCAAGGCCTAAGTGGGTTGGAGGACATACAAATCCACAATGGCTGGATTCTTTCTCCATTTACTAAGCCCCACACCCTCATCATCTAGACTGGCATAGTGCCTGCTGTACAGAAGACAGTATCTGTTGAGGGAATGAGCAAGTGTCTATTTCATGATCATTTTCCCACTTATTTTCATGAATATTACAAGAGAAAAATTGCTAACTCTTTTTTCATTGAGTATCCCCCTTTGAATACTAGTGAGGCTTATTTTCTCATGGCTTCTCTACTAATTATACATCTACTTCTGTGAATTGTGAGGTCATTTCCTTTATTTATCTATTAAGGTGTTAATGTTTTGCTTCCCAATTTGCATGGGCTCTTTATACAATTGTACACTTCATGTAAAACAGTTTTCTTGATAGAGTTCACCATTTAATGTTTGGGTTTTTTTTTCAAGTATGGAATTGATTTTTAATTAGCGAGATTTTGAGGGATGATTTTGATGGCTCTTCTTTTAAAAGCTATCTGGACAAGCTTAAATCAATGCCTTCATTTTTTTCCCCAAATCATTCCAACCTTTTTTTTTTTTTTTTTTTTTTTTTGCGGTACGCGGGCCTCTCACTGTTGTGGCCTCTCCCGTTGCGGAGCGCAGGCTCCGGACGCGCAGGCTCAGCGGCCGTGGCTCACGGGCCCAGCCGCTCCGCGGCACGTGGGATCCTCCCGGACCGGGGCACGAGCCCGTGTCCCCTGCATCGGCAGGCGGACTCTCAACCACTGCGCCACCAGGGAAGCCCCCAACCATTATTTTTAAAGTTAGTTATAGCCAAATCCTCCCTTTTGAAGCCATCATCAAAGGCCTTTAATTTTATCACCTTAAAAGTGATAAGAGGTCAAAAAAGAAGGATGTTCATGGAAAGAAAAGCATCGCCTTGGAGATGTGGGGTCTTATTTAGAAGCTGTGGTAAATCACTCCTAAAGTTGGGGAGGGGGGTGAGTTTTTTTTAAACCCCCCAGAACAGGAGCTCAAACTTGGCTACACATTTGAATCATCTGGTGAGTTATTAAAACTTCGGAGGCCCACGCTGCCCCAGAGCAATGACATCAGCGTCTCTGGGGGTGGGCTCAGTATTTTTTAAAGCTCCCAGGCCTCTGATGTGCAGCCAAGGGTGCGAACCGTTGGCCTACGAGCACTTCTCAGACTTTAATGTCCAGAGGAAGTACTTGGTGAAACTGTTAAACTGCGGATTCTGACTCAGGAGGCCTGGGATGGGGCCTGAGGTTGTACATTTCTAGCAACCTCTCAAGGGATGCTGTTGCTGTTGGGCCATGGACTACACTTTGAGAATTGAGTGTCTAGAGCAGTGGTTCTCAATGAAAGGGATGGTATTTTGCCCCCCAGGGGCCATTTGGCGATATGTGGAGACATTTTTGGTTATTAAAACCAGGAGGAGGGAGTGCCACTGACATCTAGTGGGTAGGGCCAGGGATGTGCTAAACAGCCTACAGGCCCCAGGACAACCCCCACTCCAAAGAGTTATCTGGCCCAAATGTCAATAGTGCTGAGGGTGAGAAACCCCACTCTGGAGGGGACTGGTTCTGTGAACAAAAATGATACCAAACCTGAGCTGGAAGGCTGTCTGCTCTGGTGTGATGAGTGGTTCCTTCTGAGAAGCACTTCTGATAAAACATATGAGTGATTTTTTTCTGATCAACTTTAATGAGATTAAGAGCCCCTTGTGGGAAATTCGATTTACCTGCCTCACTAAATTAGCCTTGTGACAGAGTTTGTTTTTTTTTTTTTGTTTTTTTTTTTTTTGTGTGTGTGTGTGTGTGTGTGATATGCGGGCCTCTCACTGTTGTGGCCTCTCCCGTTGCGGAGCACAGGCTCCGGACGCGCAGGCTCAGCGGCCATGGCTCACGGGCCCAGCCGCTCCGCGGCACATGGGATCTTCCTGGACCAGGGCACAAACCCGTGTCCCCTGCATCGGCAGGCGGACTCTCAACCACTGCGCCACCAGGGAAGCCCGTGACAGAGTTTAAAGACCACTTGTACCCGGTCTAACAATGTTATCTAACCACATTTTTTCCTATTCCAAGTTTTTGAAGTGGCTTTTTGAAGCCTCTTTAAGCAGCTTTGAAATAAAGCTTTGACATGTGCTGGCAATGAATTCATCAGAGAAATTGCTTCAACACCCTTTGCCTTGCCAGCCTCCAAGCTGCTTCCCAGGTGGACCCTGTCTATAAATTCAACTGTTTACTGAGTGCCTTCTGTGGAGACATTGTAGTGCAGACTCTGCTTTCAGATCCCAGCAATCCTACTTTCTAGCTGCTTCACCTTGGGTTAAGTGTTCTATTAAGTACAGGAAAGTAACTACCAAACTCCTAGGGCTGTTGTGAGGATAACACATTAAAGTGTTCAGCAGAGTGCTTCCCACATAGTAAATGCTCGATAAATGTGAACTGTTACTATTACTCCAAGCTGAAGACCCAAAAAAGCTTGTAGATCTACGTGCCTGCCCTCCTCCTCTGCGGTCCAAGCAAGACTGAGTCTTTGTCGTCTTGGCGTCAAGCTCTTTGTGGCGCTGATGGTTGGTGGAGGTCTAAATGGGCAGAGAGCGCTGAAAGCAGTGAATTGAGTTGAAATTACAGAAAAAAGAAGGGCCGGGGCAATCGGATAACCGGATTCTCGGGAAAGAATGAAGAGACATTTGGGGTAAGAAGTCTCTAGGATGAAGGACTTTCAGGCTGATAATGAATCAAGAATGTTTAGGTCACTTTACAATGTTAATCATAGGTGAAGATTTGCATTCCCTTTTGACACCGCTTTCGATGATCAATTTATGTTTCTTTTGGAAGAGGCTCTGTGCTTAAATGTGCTTAAATGGTCTTAAAGGTGGAACCCAGATGCCTGGTTTTAGTTTGGTTACATTACATGCCAGAAAATGTATTAGGTAGGCACTGTGGATACACTAGTGGGCAAGTTATCCCCCTTCATGGAACTGAACATCTAGAAGGAAAGTCAGACAAGAAAATAAGTGATGGCAATCCATTCCTCCATGGTGATGGGTGCAGCTGTGATGGGACAAAGGCAGCTGCGGATGCTTTATCCAGTTTAAGGGGCTATGGAAAGGCTTTTCCAAAATTGTATTTAAACTGAGACCTGAATGATGGGTAGGAGTTGGCCTGCTCATGGGTAGGGAAGAAGAGAGATTGGAAAATAATATTCTGAGCATGTATAAAGGCCTAGAGTCAGCATGACACCTCCCTGAACTGGCTTGGAGCAAGGGATGCCCTGGGTGGGCAGAAATGCCAGTTGGGAGAACCTGGTGAGTCTGAGCCAGCTGGTGCAGGCCCTGTGGGCAGTGGGGAGCCACTGAGGCCCGTTCTGCAGGCCAGTGACATGACAAGTTTTGTGTTTTTACTTTGTAAAAAAACCTGTTTACTGCAGGGCTCTGGTGACTGAAAAACGAAGGAGAAAAGGCTTTAAGGAGTGAAGGTCACAGGTGTCAGTCACTCTGACACCTGTGGGCTATTTATGCTCCGATTGTTCGGTGAGGTCGTGTGCGTGGCAGCAACAAGCATGGTGGATGAATGGAGTTTGCAAACCTTCTTTCAAGGTGAAAGAGAGGTCAAACATTTCAGAAACTCACAGCACGTATCCAAGGGCTCTCGCCTGAGGATTGGGAAAGGCAGCCCCTCACCATCAGCAAAGGCCCAGGGACTCCCCACCGAAGGATCTCTGCTCCAGATCTCAGACTTCCAGCAGGGGCTTAGGAAAATTCCCACGGGCCTCCCGCTTTACTTGGAGAACTAAATACGAGACAAATCACAAGTGACCACAGACTGCCGGGAGGGCTCTCACCTGGCAGTGCGCAGTATTTGGTGGGCTAGCAAGAATCTGAGCTTAAACAAAGCAGAAATGGACAGTTTCTCCGATCCCATGGCTTAATTTGTTGAACAGGGGAAATAAGCCTTGGGAGGAAGAAGGACCCATTCCCAACGATTTAACCATTAATAAAACCCTACTATAAATGGAACTTAGGAGAGAAGGTAGGTTGTCCGAGGGCGAAGGAGTGGGCCCCATTAGGCAAAACAGGTCAGGCGGGGAGAAAGTCGTCCTGTCTCATGATAGTTACGTTGATCAGAGATGACAAGCCTTGTTGTTTTTTAACTGTTTGAAAAGGGATAGAGAATAAGAGGTTTCTTTCTGGTGGTTGTCCTTCTTAGAAGATGGCTGTTTCAAAGAGGATCCTGAAAAGAAAAGAACTGATAGTATGTATCACAGTTTTGAGTTTTGTGCTTAAAAACCCGTGTGTATGTGTTTTCAGAAACATAAGTTTTTATTGAAAAAAAATTCTGTGCTTCTCCTAGGGAGTCCCTATGGCTGATCACTGTCTTTCATTTGGGATTAATGAAACAGCAACTCCTAAGAAGGGTGGCCTTTCCATTGATTTTTGGTGTTACTCTCTACTTTTTTTCACCCTCGGAAATCAAGAGAGAACAGGAAAACTATCACAATAGGAGAACAAAGCGAGGAGAGGGAATAGTACACAAGCTAAGATTTATCCCTCCAACCCTGACTTTTTAGTTTACTTCTGGATTTGCCCTCCCTAAGAGGTTCCACTTTCTTCTCCTTCCTTTTGGAGCACCTCCTCCCTAATGACTCAAGGAAGTGAAGGAAAACGTTTCCCAAGTGCTCAAGAGTTTGCACTTTTCTTATATGTTGTCTGTTTTATAAAAGCTTCTGCTGTTAAAAACATCATGGAAACTGGCTTCACATTTGGCAATAATCTTTCTAATCTCCCCAAAGATAAACAACATTCGGTGTTTTAAATAAATACAAGAACTTGTGGATGGTGAGGATCAGTAAAGTTAAAAGAAAAGCACATACTGAAATGTTAAGGCTATGTGACTTTGGGCAAAACCTCACTTCTCCAGACCTCAGTTTTCTCATCTGTTAAAAAAAAAAAAAAAAGAAAGAAAGAAAGAAAGAAAGAGGGGTAGGCTGCTGTGGTGTAAGCATCCTCCCAGATGGCCCCCAGTGAGTCTTGCCACCCGGCATTCATACCCTTGTATAGACCTGTCCAACACCAAGTAAAGCTGACTTGTGTAATCAATAGCATATTACAGAAATGGCAGAGTGTGGCTTCTGAGACGGGTCATAAAAAGCAATGCAGCTTCCGCCTTGCTCTCTCTTGGATCACTGGCTCTGGGGGAAGCCACCTGTCATGTTGTGAGGGCACTCAAGCAGCCTAGTGGCACCAAGGCCTCCTGTAACAGTCATCAGCAATCGGCTAGCTGATCACCTTTAAGATGAGTGTGCCAAATTAAAAGTGGATCTTCTAGTCTTAGTCAAGGGTTTAGATGACTGCAGTCCCAGCCAGTGTCTTGACGGCAACCTCATGAGGGATGCCAGCCAGAGCCATGCAGCTCAGCCACTTCTGAATTCCTGACCCACAGAAACTCTGAGATAATATTATTGTTTTAAGCTGCTAGGTTTAGGGTAATTTGTTATACAGCAATATATAACTAATACGGTTGCCTTAAGCCAAGTCCAGCTCTTATATTTTATATGTCAATGAATAGGTGTTATTTCTGGGGATCCTGAAAAGTTGGCATTTCATTTATGTCAAAACCCAGATCCTAGCTGCAGGGTAGGACTGTATTGCTTCGGGCATTTCTAAAAAGATGAGTAGCCAGTCTCTAGAGACCTGGCGTCCTGAGAACTCATGGATTCAACTTTGTGGAAGCAGGCCAACACAGCTGGCTGACCTTGAACCAAAGCTTACAGTGTGATAGTTCAGCACCCAGCAATTAGTCCTTAGCACATCGTACCAAAAACGTATCCCACTTATATTATGTTTACACCCAGACAGTGAACTTGTTAAAAGAAACTTCAATGGAATGGGGACTTAACCTGGGCTCTGTTCTTAATGAGTCACTCCAAAGGGTGCAACTGGGGTTATTTGGAGGGAACAACACCCCTAGTAGGTTTTAGTGTGAGATGAATTGGGATAGGGGTTAAAAGTTGCTGATTTCATGGTTAAACTCAAGGGACTCTCCAGGGCGGGGGACATATCTGTAAAGCAGGGGGTATAGAGAGGACCTCTGCATGGGCCTGGACCTTGGTTAGACTAAGTGGCCTTGATGATGCCCTGACCTGTGAGAACATGACTCTACGTATCTTGGGATAGACACACATCATGACACTAACAAGGCACAGCACACTCACTAGGGGGAACCAGCGTGTCTTCAGCCCCTTCTAAGCCCTTCTAAGGTATGTTTTGGACTCATGTGGCAGTCTGGATAACTTAGTATCTCTTCCCCATGTCCTGTCCCAAACAGAGGCTGTGGCTCACCACTGGATCACCCTCTGAATAAATGTACATATATGCTGCATGGCTTTCCAAGAACGTGTGGCTTTTTTCCATGGTTAGAGGCTTTCATCCCAGCCACCTTGACATTCAACCGAAGAAATACTTTTCCAAACAAGAAAGATTGCAGTTTGGTTTGTCCGTGGAGGATCTGAGAAACATTCTCTAACTCAGTCCTTCTGACCTGAGTTGCACATTAGACTCACCCGGAAGTCTTGTGAAACATACCCTTCCCTCAAGGAATTATGGGTCAGGGTGGGGCTTGGGCAAGTCCAGGTGATCCTAGTGTGTGCAGTCAGCACTGTGGATGGTCTAACTGTACCCAGCAACTTGCTGCTGCCTGACTCCAGGACTAAGATAACTAGAGTAAAAATAAGTGATTCTCACCCAAAGCCCAAGGCTGGACAACTCAGTTGTTCAGAAACTGGCTTCAGTTCTTATGCCATAATATTTGAGAAAAGCTATACAACTGCCTATCAATCAGCCAGGTAGCTGGAATCCTGGTCCTGTCTTGTATTGGACTTGAAAGATGTTCAAGTTTAGAACGTCTTCTGTGTTTTATTTCCACTACCTGGACATCCATAGCAGTATGCTTGAATGAAGATGATCAAACCTGGCTTTTTGGTCTCTGCATATATTTGAAACTTGGCGGGGCCTTCCTTAGAAATATTTCTACAGAGATTGGAAAAGTGACTCCTCTTCTTTCTTGCCAACCTCTGCATCCAGAGGTCTCTGTATTATTTCTTACAACTGCATGTGAATCTAAAATTATCTCAAAATAAAAAGTTTCAAAAGAAAACCAGGTTGTGGGGTACATTTGGCCCCTGGGCCCTGGTTTGCCAACCCTTGGACTGTAGCAGTGTTAGAACTTAACAGTTACAGAAATCAATATTGTATCAGTGAGATTAAGTGACTGGTAGGTAAGCTGATGCCACTAGCATTCCCCATGCATTATTATTAGGACTTTCCCTCATAATTTACACAGTACCTTTCACCGCCATGGAACTTTATCTGCCACATGGAGAATCAGCCTGGGGCAATGGTTCAGAGTCAGACAGCCTGGATTTGAATTCTGGCTGCCCCACCGTCTAGCTGTGCCACCTTAGGGGAGGTCATGTAACTTCTCTGTGCCTCAGTTTTCTCACCTGTAAAATGAAACTCTTATGTATACTAACTCTTTTTAAAATTACAAGGCAAAGTGCTTGGGACAGTGCCTGACCCTTGGAAGCCCTATTGTAAGCACTAATGATCGTTGCTTCATTGATGCATTATGTATCTGAATTTCAGCAAGAAAATTTGGCCTAGTTGCTCACTATACCTTTGGATACTAGCTGTAAAACCGTGGCCCAGACAATGGGATAGTTAGGGGATTTGGAACGCCCAGACCTAAACAATCTAGATTGATGGCTCTAGGTCAGTGGTTTTAAAAGTGTGGCCCCTAACCCAGCAGCAACAGTCCATGGGAACTTGTCAGAAATGCGTATTCTCGGGCCCACCCCAGACCTACTGAATCAGAAAATGGAGGTGAGGCCCAGCAATCGAAGTCTCAGGAAGCCCTCCAGATGATGCTGAGGTATGAGAAAGTTTGAGAACCACTACTCTAGGCCAATGTGAAGAGTTTCCATTGCCACAGCCCTCAGGATGCTGTCCTTGGTGCTGCCTTGTCCCCACTCTCCTCAAGACCTCAGTTAAATATAGGGGCGAGCTTGCTTCTCAAATTACCAGATCAGAGACGCAAAGCCAGCCTGCAGGGATAACTACACTGTTGCATGCTGGAATGTGGACCTGAAATGATCTCAGTCGGTTGGAAGTGCCAGCCAAAATTCGCAAAGTTGTTGTGATTTTTAATAGTGCTTTATTTTTACCTAACGCAAATTTCTAACTCAAGTTTCTTGGTATTTTAACTGCTACATGTTCAGTGAGGTTGTGAGCAGTGATGGTGGGTATCCAGGCACCACATTTCTAGTTAGCACCTTGGCCAGGACCGTAGGATCGCAGCAGGTTGACCCTGAGTACAGGAGCCAAGCCCTGCCCATCACCTCTTGGCATTTCATAATTTGATCACCTAGTGAGAAAGGGTGCCAGCCAGGAGAAAACAGAGTCTGCAGTCAATTATGAAGGGATGGCAGTGAGATGGTGGGGAGGTTCGGGGTCATTCTAATGCAGCTGCATTTGCCATCTGTTCTGGTCTCTGAGCATTATCAGCTGTTTTGTCTTAACTGGGCCACGTGCTCTTCCCATGCACTGGGATTCCCTGCCAGCCAGGGGCTCTAAGACCAGCTCGGTGGTGTAGCCTGCTCCTGGCAGTGGAAGCAGGTCTATAATTGGCCCATAATTGGATTGGATTTGGCTCAGACTGACTCCCAGGCTGTCTCTCCCCTGACAGATATCCAGAAGTTAACTTCGTATATAATTCTGCAGGGAATCTGGGATGTCATTTCTTGGCTGTTGCTGACAATGGAGAGCTTTCCGGAAGAGTTGACCTTTAGGGTGATGGTTTGGGGCTATCTTAAAGTGAAGTTTTCCCGAGGCCCATTGGTTTGCCACCTGGTCTTTCTGAAATTAAGACATTTCAACCAGATTTTCAAATTCCATGATCAAATATGTGTGTGTGTGTGTGTGTGTGTGTGTGTGTGTGTGTGTGTGTATATATATATATATATATATATATATATATATATATAAATGATACAGTATGTTTTTTTAATTAGGCAACAAGAAAACAGTAAATAGAAATGGAAATTGAGATAGTACCTTTCCTTTGAAATATATGTATAGATCTAAGTGAGTAGCTTAATCCTAGCTCTCTTTCTCTGTCAGCGAGAGAAGTCCCTCTGGGTGTAAGCAGAGCCATTACCTGTCCTGTTCTGGACCACAGCACAGTTTGTAACTAACCCCTCCTTGGCACCTGCTGCACACTGCATTGGTGGTCCTACTTTTCTGATTAAAAGGGATCACACTTATTTTCTACAGATGGACTTTACTAGACTTAATAATTAGTCTTAGAACAAACTTCCTCTTGAGGGACCTGATGACACATCCCACAATCTTCCACCCTGGGTGAAGTTGGAAGTCACATAAGAATGAACTGCAAATTGGATTCCTGCTCTACCTGTCTCATGGAACTGTTGTGAGCCTTGAAAGAGAATGAACACAGAAGTATGGTGGAATTCTTAAAATCAAGGGAAGGGCTTGTTAATATTATTACTACAAGTAGGTTCTAGTTAAAAGATGGGATTTAAAAGTTGCCATAAAACTCTAAATAGGCCTCTGTTTCCTCATTGCCAAGTTCATGGCTCCCCCTAAAGTGGCCATTTCACAGAGTCTCCAAGCTGCCATGTTTTGTGGCACCTGTATTTATTGCTGACTGCCTACCTGTTTCACTCTTATTACAAAGTAGACATGACTTAGTTGTCAAATTAAGTAACATCAGAAAGAGGGTGAAAACACTCCTGGAGAATAATAAGATGGGGAGATTGGATGTGAATGGGGCATAAGCCAGGACAGGATGTCATGGAGCAGACACAAGGGCACTTCTGGATGTTTAGATCGACATGGATCTTCTTTTAGTTTCTGGACCAGACCTCAATAGTACACAGTCTGTGTACAAAGGATTACTAAAAAGATGAGATGCCTCTTTGTTTGGCCATCAGGCCCGTTCAAAATGCTCAGTAAAATGGTGTCTGAAATGCATTGTTTCACTTTTCCTTGATAGTAAGAGAATGGCAGCTTGACTCTTTAAATATTTCTTTAACTGATTTTCTTCAGAGAAAGATCAGAAATTGCAAACCGGACATATTTGGTAGCTAAAAGTGGCTGGGAAGGGGGTAGAGATCCCTTGAAGTCTGCAAAATCAAATGAAAGTGCTGAAGTGAAATGCTTGTCATTTTGCCTGCTTTGGAAATAGGAGCTGCTGCAGGTTTTGAAAAATGGAACTGCAGTGCCTCCTCCAGGAGAAAGATGGCAACTGCAGGTTAGAAATCATCTCAGGAATACTTCAAGGAGGGGTCCTCCCAGGTACTTACAAGGGTCTCAGTGAGCTCAGATTAGTCACAGACAATTAATGAGTTTTCTTTTTCAGTGAGCTTTTTCATATTCCCTGGGGAAATATGCAGAGCCACCCTTCAGAGAGTATTTCATTTAAAAACCAACCAACCAACGCTTGGCCTTGGAGGAAAGGGGCTGAGAGCAGAGGGCATGGGCAAGTTGTGGGGACAGCAAAGGGAAGGACATTTTCTGGATGCCACTTTGTGCCAGGTGCCCCATCTGAGTCAACTCACTGTCTTGAGGGTTGCCTCTGAAGATCGGGATTATCCTTTCTGTTGATAGTCGTGGCTCAGAATGGTCAGGAACTTGCCCAAGGTCACAGACTTACTACGTGACATAGCCGGAAGTAGAGCGCAAGTGTGTCCCACTACATCCAGCGCGTGCAGTGCTCAGTGTCTTAAATTAAGTTGGTAACATGCTATCGTTAGTAATAATAATAGCTCCCACTGCACTGGGGACTTTGTACACACCACGTATGTTAACTCGGTGTTTCTCACCCTCAACACTCCTGACATTTCTTGTGGGGGGCTTTCCTGCACGTTTTGGCATCCCTGGCCTCTACCCACTAGATGCCAATAGCACCCACCGTGCGTTTTGACAACCAGAAATGTCTCCAAACATTGCTCAATGTCCCTTAGGACGGGGAGCAAAATTGCCCCCGTGAGGTAGGCATTTCTCTCATTTCTCAGAAAAACAGAGTGCTAAGCCAAATCACAGACCAAGAGAATAACAAAACCAGGGCCTGAACCTACACCTGCATCACCTCTAAAGTGTGTGATCTTCAGCCTTCTTTCAGTAGAATATTTGTTTTCCAACATCCTGTCTAGAATCTCTGTCACTTGTATTCAAAGGCCATGACTTGTTTCTTCCTTCCTGCTGCAGCTATTATGTGCTAAAGTCCCCTCTCACATTCACACCCAACTAGACTGGGAGTCCCTCGGGGGACATTGTCTTGTTTTGCCTACCGTTAGTGTGATCGTGCCTGGCATGGAGTAGGTGCCCAGATGTTCACTTAATAAAGGAGTGAACTCATTCCAGTACTTTAACCCTTTCTGTTCAAACTCTCAGTTCATGCTGTTAACTTGTTTTATGGAGAAAAGCGTTAATTTGGCCAAAGTAAATTCCAGGTAGCCCAAGTACAAAATGATTAGGAAATTAAAATTACTTGAGTCTGAATAAGTGGGATGTTTGAACACTCAGAATTTAATAACCCCGTTTGGTAAGTTTTCAGGAACTGCTGCCTCTGGAACTAAAGAGCAGCCATGATTCCTATCATTTGTATCTAAAATTGGGCGGCAGGCAAGACCTAGGCAGAAAAATGTGTATGATGTGCTAAGGATTCGGCTGCGCTTGTGACACGTCACGGAAGGAAGTGCCACTGTCCTTTCTAGAAGGCATCCAGTGACTTCTGGGTGTTAAGACAGGCTTGCTTTCTGCTGTTTTTCCAGCAGTCAAGATGAATGGTTCTGAGCAGTCTTTGTGCCACCCGCTTGGTCGAAAACGACTCCGGTCTGTCCGCTGCTTAAAAGAAATTGTCCCTCGGTGAGAAGCCAATTGACTGTCCCTGCCTGGGATTAAAGCAGCCACCACCTCGCCATCTGCGTAAAGCCCTAAACCGGAGGGTGTGGAATGATCAGTTCCCGGGCAGGGAGCCGTGGCGAGGGAGTACAAGTTAAATGTGCAAGTCTCGATTTCCCCCTCGTGACTCTTTCTCCTTCTCAAATGCCACAACGTGCGGAGGGAGTTAAAACGAGCAGCGTTGTCACGATGCAGCCAAGCCTCATTAGACAGCCTGGAATTCACTTCCCTAGTTTTTTACGTGGGCTGCACACAGCGTGAGAAGGAATGAAAGAAAAGGCTTCATGGGTAGGAGACGGCTGCCTCTTGATGACACAGAGACGCCTGCCAAGCCCTCGCTCAGCCCAGGAGCAAAGGAGGGCTCTGCAGAGGGCTGGCCTTCCTCTGCTGCAGTTTTGTCAGCACTGGGCCGGGGCCACGGCATCCCAGGCGCAGCCACCACTGCTGCTGTTCCATCCCCTCTCCTTCCCCTTCCCCTCCTTTCCTTCGCTGCCTTGGCCTTTCTCTCAGTGTCTCTCTCATGCTTTCTCTGATATTTACAGACATTAATGAACCCTCTGTTTTTCCAAGACCCTTAAAGAGAGCAAATTATTTGTGCTTCCAGGCAATATTCTGCCCATTCACCTGACCCCGGCTAGACTCCCTGATGTGTATTTGAATCCCCAAAGCTGACAACCTCAGCGCCTGGTGCATGCTTTATGCTCACTAAATACTTGTTGAATGACTGACTGAATGCATGCATGAATTGGATAAATGAATGAGGAAACAAATGAACGAGTAAACAAACCAACATGTCAGAGTTGTGGTGTCACCTCTTTGTGGAGGTAACAGCTTCTGCAGCCTCTTTAAGCCCTTGTTTGTTTTTACTGTGACCTAACACAGTGAAATATTGGAAAAGCCCAGATGACTACAGTTAAATAACATTTTAAAAGAATGCAGTGGGTGCTAGCGATTAAAAGGACTGGCTGTGGAATGCGACAGATGACACTTGGCATCTCACGTCCGTGACTTACAAGCTGGATGACTTTGGTCAAGTTACGCAAACTCTCTCAGCCTTCTTTTCGCCATAAATGAAATGGGCGTCACAGTATATACTCCATGCAGTCAGCATGAGGAGTAAATGAAATAACGTATGTGATGTGCAAGACACAGTGTCAGGTATATCACGAACACATAATAAATGCTAACGATGACAATAAAATGGTGACATTGATGTTAGTGCTGATGATTACTAATACTTAATGTTTAACATTCATATTTTTAAAACCTTGATGAGAGATTTCCCTGGAGGCGCAGTGGTTAAGAATCCGCCTGCCGATGCAGGGGACACGGGTTCGTGCCCGGATCCGGGAAGATCCCACGTGCCGCGGAGCAACTAACCCCGTGTGCCACAACTACTGATCCTGCGTTTTAGAGCCCACGAGCCACAACTACTGAAGCCCGCGTGCCGCAACTACTGAAACCCGTGTGCCTAGATCCCGTGCTCCGCAGCAAAGAGAAGCCACCGCAATGAGAAGCCCATGCACCGCAACGAAGAGTAGCCTCCACTCACCGCAACTAGAGAAAGCCCGCCCACAGCAACGAAGACCCAATGCAGCCATAAATAGTTAATTAATTAATTAATTAAAAAATAAATAAAAGACTTGATGAGCTGCTGAGATAACCTACTGCTTTCTGATACATTTGCGGTGAAAAAATAACCTACCAAAAATAGTTGTGTTTAAGGCCTAATATGTACCATATTCCATAAATATATTTAGTTTACCAATTGACAAGAGAATCATATTTAAGAGTGGTTGATTCCTAAGTCTCTGATTAATGTGAAGAGATTATAAATATTGGGCAGTTAATTACTATCCTCTTTTTATTAATGTTTTGATTTCTGTAAAATGCAGTGCATTGATTGCTTGGAAAGGAACGTTTGCAAGTTGGTCCTGACATCAACTTTTCAAGTTGATCAATCAGGGGTACTTAGTGTCAGCACAACTAACATTTAGGACTGGATAATTCTTTGTTGTGGGGGGTGGGGGCTGTCCTGGGCATCATGGGACATTGACCAGCATCCCTGACATCTCCCCACTAGGTGACAGTGGCAGCCCATACCTCCCTCAAGTTGTGACAACTCAAACTGTATCTACACATGGCCCTCTGCCCCCAGAACCACTGGGTTAGGGTAATGAGTTCCATGGAGCAGGGCAAATGCCAGTGGTAACTGCCCTTTAGCCCGTGGAAATCTACATGCCAGAGTACAAGGTTCTACAAAATTTGGTCCTGAGTCACCTCTGCCTTCTAGAGAGCTGGCCGGAGCAGATGTGCTTCTCTGGGCTCAGATCTGTTCTCACCAATTCCACATCCCTACTGAGAATTCACACACTAGGCCTTCCAGATCTCTGTTTTAATAGAAACCATCCAGGTAGCTTCTGTGTGTTTGCTGTAGAGAGGCCCTTAAAGCAACTGCCACGATCAGCTCAAAGGCTCCTCACGTTCGCCCTCAAGAGTACTTTACACCCACACAGGCTGTAACCAGGGCCTAGAACAGTAGCTTTGCCAGGCAGGTTAACAAATGAATAAAACCTTGATGCAGTTCAGAACCACTGCAAAACTCATCTTTATCCTAACCAAGTGGGGAGCAGGAAAAAAAAAGAGCATCGCAAATCAAAAGAAATGTGGCTTCACTAGAGAGTGAAAAATCTCAGCATAAAACCATTTCCTTCAAACAAAATGAGTAGAGCTTCTGTAATTGGGTCAAAGCAGGGAACATTCCAAAATTGAGGACAAAAATTTCCAGCAAACCACAGAGAAGACATTTGGAGAAGTTGTTGGGTAAGTTTAGTTCTGTGTAAAACAATAAATCAGTCCTCTGTCTTCTGGCAGAGGGAAAAGGTTATGAAATCATAAGTCAAAGACTATGAAAAATAAATCATCTTAATTCTGAAAGCTACAAAGCAGCATACACAATTCTTATGATAGAGAAAGACAAATACTATACTATCTCACTTATGTAGAATCTAAAATGCACACACATGGTCATAGAAAAGGAGATCAGATATATGGTTACCAGAGGCAGAGCGGGGGACGGGGAATTGGAAGAAGGGGGTCAAAAGGTACAAACTTCCAGTTACAAGACAAAGAAGTACTAGGGATATAACATACAACACAACACAGTGGCTATAGCCAACACTGCTTTGTGGTATACAGGAAAGTTGTTAAGAGAGTCGATCCTAAGAGTTCTCATCACAAGGAGAAAAATGTTTTTCTTTTTTCTCCTCTTCTTTTCTTTTTATTGAATCTGTATGAGATGATGAATGTTAGCTGAACCCATTTCTATAATCATTTCACAATATATGTAAGTCAAACCATCCAGCTCTATGTCTTAAACTTAGGCAGTGGTGTATGTCAATTATTTCTCAGTAAAACTGGAAAGATATTCTTATGGGAAAATGTGAAGTGGAAAAAGCAAAATTCAAAACCATACATGTGCTATGAATGATGCTCTGTAGGAAAAAAAAGTAAAAGGAGAACCAGTTTCCATTTATGTGTAGTTATTCTGTACCAGGTGCTGTGCCTG
The DNA here is from genome assembly GCF_026419965.1 of Kogia breviceps. Lineage (NCBI taxonomy): Eukaryota > Metazoa > Chordata > Mammalia > Artiodactyla > Physeteridae > Kogia > Kogia breviceps. Next base: position 116,875,439 of record NC_081330.1, on the reverse strand, counting down.
GATGTACTTTTTAAAATACCTCTCCGTAATCCTTCACATCTCCCTAATCCTAAACCCTATGAGGGAGACACCATTTTCTGCTTTTTATGAAACGATGAATAGAGGCATAGAACTCACAGTTGCAAAGGTAGAAGGTAATGAGACTAAGTCTTCATGAGCTAAAGCCCCATATTGTTAGCAACTTAGTTGTATTGCATTCCATATGTAAACCCAAGCGGAAAACTGGAAGGGAAGATATCAACTTGAGTATTATGATAAATGGTGATCTTACAGGTGATTACTTTTTATTCCCCAGCTTCTATTATGTTGTTACAGTGTTGTTTACGTAAATAGATTGTTTTAGCTTATTACATTTTACCATTTAAAAGGGCTGATATTTCCATTCATGCATCAGTTTAATCATTTGCCATTTATGTAGATATGGGTTAAGCTTACTCTAAGATGATAAAGGGCCTGGTTCCCAAATATGGAGCTGCTAATATTGATTTGATTGGTTGCTTATGGATTTGAGATCTTTGTTCTTTTTTAATATAGGCACTTACAACTATTAATTTCCCTCTAAGCACTGATTTTGCTGCATGCCACAGTTTGGTATCTTGTATTTTCATTTTCATCTGTCTCAAAGTATTTTCTAATTTCCCTTGTGATTTCTTCTTTGATTGATTGGTTATTTACGAGTGTTGTTTAAGTTCCACAACGTGTGAACTTCCCAAACTTCTTTCTCTTCTTCTGATTTCATTCTATTGTAGTCTGAGAACATACTTGCCATGATTTCAATCCTTTTAAATTTATTGAGACTTGTTTTATGGCCTAACATGAAACAAGTCCTGGACAATGTGCCATATGTGCACTTGAGAAGAGTGTGTACTCTGATGTTGTTGGGTGGAGTGTTCCGCTGATGTCAGTTATATCTAGTTGGTTTATAGTGTTATTCAAGTCTTCTATTTCTGCTGTAGGCTGAATGTCTGTGTCCCCCCACACCAAATTCATATGTTGAAGCTTAATCCACAGTGTGATGGTATTAGGAGGTGGGGCCTTTGGGAGATGAAAAGGTCATGAGGGTGCAGCTCTCGTGAATGGAATTAGTGCCTTATAAAAGAACCCCCAGAGAGCTTCCTTGCCCCTTCTGCTGTGTGAGAACACAGGGAGAAGATGGCCATCTATGAACCAGGAAGCAGGTTCTCACCAGACACCAAATCTGCTGGTGCCTTGATCTTGGACTTCCCACCCTCTAGAACTGTGAGAAATGAATTTCTGTTGTTTATAAACCACCCAGTCTATGGTATTCTTTTATACCGGCCCAAAGAGACTGAGACAATTTCCTTGTTGATCTTCTGTCTAGTTGCTCTATCCATTATTGAAAGTGGAGTATTGAAGTTGCCTGCTATTTTTATTTTTTGTTTTGGGGGTTTTTTTTGCAGTACACGGGCCTCTCACTGTTGTGGCCTCTCCCGTTGCGGAGCACAGGCTCCGGACACGCAGGCTCAGCGGCCATGGCTCACGGGCCCAGCCGCTCCACGGCATGTGGGATCTTCCCGGACCGGGGCACGAACCCGTGTCCCCTGCATCGGCAGGCGGACTCTCAACCACTGCGCCACCAGGGAAGCCCTGAAGTTGCCTACTATTATTGTTCAATTGTCTATTTCTCCCTCCAATTCTGTTAGTTTTTGTTTCATGTATTTTGGGAGTCTGTTGTTAGGTGCTAAACACACTTCATCAAGAGTCTGAGTACATCAATTTGCCCTTCTGCTAACACTGTCAAAATTAGCCTTTGAATCAGCAAGAACAATCATGATGCGTAATGCTTAACATTTAAGAGTAATGAACACCTTATGTTCTCCTCGATCAGAGATGGCATCTTTCTTGATGACTGGTTGGTAAATATGTCTTATCTGGACGTAGACGTTCTTTGAAAAAGAAATCCAAAGGAATTCTTGAAAATTAAATGATTTTCTTCTGGATTTACATATTTTTCTCCACTTTTGAGGAAAATGAGCCAACCTTGACATTTTCCCTAATTATTCAGTTTCCCAGAGGAATAAAGTTATAATCAATGAATTAAAGTCAAATTTCTGAGCCCTTTACTGATCACAGTCAACAATGTTACCTTCAGTCCTTGACAGAAAAGCTAGTCTTGCTTTTAAGGAGTAATCTCTCTGAGAATGCAAGGACTTGGAAAGTCTACAAGAACACATTTCTAGGGGACACCAGGCTTGCTGTGGTCAGGGCACCAGTAATAAGGTATGTGTGCTCAAGATGTCTCAGATGTGCCCTAGCCTTTAAGAAGCTATATGCTGGCATCATGAAGAAGATTTTAAAAGCAAATGAATACATCACTTTGGTAAGGATTGTGACAGCATAAACAGAAGATGCCAGAGTTGGAGCAAAGTGCTGGATGGAGAAGGCATGCCTCCCTCAACAGGGCATTATGGTGGTTCTTTTCCAAACTACAAAATCTAGAATCAAGGCTGGTTGGCCAATGTGGGGTATGGGATAGAGACTAACTTGAGACCATGGGGCAGCGTATGGGTGTACAGGAGTTACAGATCATTCCAATTCACTCTCACTTATTGCACTATAGCAGTCTTTCTCAAAGTATGGTCCAATGCCCGCTGGGTGACTTCAAAAGACTTCCTGATTCCAAAATACAGGTGCTTTCCTCAGTTCTTACAACAAAATGGAGATTCATTCCATAGACTTTCAGTTATATACATGGCCAAAAGCTACTAAGTGAGTTATTAAGAATCACCACAATTTTGCATTTTTCTAAAACCCTGGTTTAGTACATAATCATCAAGTCTGGCTGTCGCACAACACATGGCCATGCTGCAATGTCCAACACAGAGAGGAGTAATTCCTGCCACTTCAGAAGGACAATTTCTTTCTAGTACTTCATCACTCTCAGGGCTTTCAATTGCTGCTATCTTTGTGTTCATTAACGTAATTGTAGAATTCTTCTTAGGGTTTATCTTTGTTAATCATTCTTCTCATAACTGCTGCATTGCTGCTACTTTGATACTTATTTTTTTCCTCTCTAATTCTTTGTTATCACTGAGTTCTTTTACTGCTGGAAAAAGAGAAGAGATGATGTAGGCAGGTTGTGGAATCTTGTTTTGTTCTGCCCCAAAAGTCTAAGAAGTATTGCCCTAGAGGAACTGTTTGGTATCAGCAGGCTGGCCCAGTAATGATGCTCTGGACATTCCCTATATCCAGGGGTTATCTCTGAGCCTCTGTTTAAACCATTCCATTCCCACCACCTCCTTGAAATTGTCCCTGATGCCAAATCATTGTGAGTTCCCCCTCTCATAAGTCATAACCTTGCTTTGCTCTACTGCCTACTTGTTAGTGGGTCATAAACAACCATGGGGTATCTTGAATCACTGAGCTGCTATCTAGTTCTTGAATTGTTACCTATCTTTTGAAGTATTTTATTTTTATCTTTCCATCAAGACCTAAGTATCCTGAGAGCAGAGACCAAGTCTGACATCTATATATCTTACAGCAGAGAATGAAGAAAATGCCTATGGTACAGAAGCTAGTTACAAAGGTTCGTTACTGGGCACCTGTGGTCTGATCTGGGCATTGAGAGTGGACACAGAATCTATTGGACACCCGCCCTTAGCAGTCCTCCAGGTTCCCCAGACCCCTGTCCGTGAAGTCTGAGGTGGCATCTCCTGCAGCTACAAGCAAACAAGCTGACAGTGGCTTTTGACGGTGGACATGGGGTGGGGGATTCCTGATCATGCAGCAAACAAGCAGGCATGCGAGTGTGGGAGGGTTCTTGGTTTTCAGACATTGCTGCTGGTCCTGTCTCTTCATCTGGCTACTGGGCTTGCTTGAATCACCATTTGGCCACCTTCAACCACAGCCAGGAGAATCCTGAGAGGTACGGGGCTGAACACCTGCCTTTCCCTGCCCCAGCCTGTTCCAGCGTGGATTAGGGCCCCATTTGGGATTCTCCCGTGTCTCTTGGTCTTAACTTGGTATGTGCTGCCTCTGTGTTGCCTGGTTCTGGTTCCTGATGAGGTCCAGGCCCTAACTCCTTTGCCACCAGCCGTGATTACTGATCTCTAACTGGCTAGTCGTTGGCCTTTCCGATTCTTGTCCTATAGTGTTTTTTATCTATTTTCATGAACAATTCTAGCCATGACACAGGAAGTGCTGTGGAAGTGCTGAAAGGAAGTGCTGATCTTAGCTAGAAGGAGGTGCTGCTCTGTCTTAGGTCTAAAATATTGTAATAGTTATATCCTAGACTTTGAGCCTTAAGTCTTGTGGTTTTCATAGTTTGATACTATGGACTTACTCACTCAGTCTTCAAACAACGACCTGTTTGATTAAATCATTGAACAATACATGGTGAGGGCAGGTGATGAAGTGGTGGTCCAAAAAGGAGAAAATCAAGTCCAGCCAGTGAGGGGCTAAATGATGGCTGGTTCAGGGCATTTACTGTTTATGATTCCGCTGAATCAATCAACGTTAAGAAATGTTCTCCCTCTGTGACCATAAACCATGACCACGGAACTCTCAAAATCTGACAGATTTGCAGGAAAAGAATTGATGAGTCAAAAACAAACCAGCTCACTACCTCTCCTACAAGAAATAAAGATCGGGCTTCCCTGGTGGTGCAGTGGTTGAGAGTCCGCCTGCCGATGCAGGGGACACGGGTTCGTGCCCCGGTCCGGGAGGATCCCACATGCCGTGGAGCGGCTGGGCCCGTGGGCCATGGCCGCTGGGCCTGCGCGTCCGGAGCCTGTGCTCTGCAATGGGAGAGGCCACAGCGGTGAGAGGCCCACGTACCACAAAAATTTAAAAAAAAAAAAAAAAAAGAAATAAAGATCACTCCTTGCATCAAAACAATGACTGTCCTCATCGGGAATTCAGATCAATTACCTGGACAACTTAGGTTTTCCCATTCCTATAGAATAAGGGCAAATAGGCCTCTCCAAGTGGTTTTGCATTATTAGAATTTGTTCAGGAGAGAAGAATCATTAAAGTCTTCTGTGAGAAAATGAAGTAACAAAAAATGTTTTCTGGATACTCTAGTACCTTTTTGCTATTTTATGGAGTTGGTATTGTTCCCCATTACTGTAACCAGAGATCCAAGGCTACAGAATCAGCCTCACTGCTGAATAACACCGCAAGATTCTCTCTGAACTAATTTTATTTTATTTTTTTATTTTTTTGGCCACTCTGCGCGGCATGTGGTATCTTAGTTCCCTGACCAGGGATCAAACCCGCACCTCCTGCAGTGGAAGCGTGGAGTCTTAAGCCTTGGACCGCCAGGGAAGTCCATCGCCTCTCTGAACTAATTTTAAAACAGCATTCCTTTGGATCTTCAAAACCAAATTCTTCTGAAACTGGAACCGAGATTAAATTTAGGTTGACAAGGATTTCATAAAAGCAAAACCCTTTAAAATTTGCATTAAAAATTCATGTGTCAGGACTTCCCTGGTGGCTCAGTGGTTAAGAATCCGCCTGCCAATGCAGGGGACATGGGTTCGATCCCTGCTGCAGGAAGATCCCACATGCTGTGGAGCAACTAAGCACGTGAGCCACAACTACTGAGCCCACGTGCCACACCTAATGAAGCCCGCGTGCCTAGAGCCCGTGCTCCGCAACAAGAGAAGCCACTGCAATGAGAAGCCTGCGCACCGCAATGAAGAGTAGCCCCCGCTCGCCACAACTGAAGAAAGCCCGCGCACAGCAACGAAGACCCAACACAGCCAAGAATAAATTAATTTTTTAAAAAATTCACGTGTAATGAACAGCCTTGGTTGGGTGATGATAATAAATATTCCCAAAAGTTCATTTCACTTCCGTGGGCTTTCTCACAAGAAAGTTCTGTAGCTTTGTCCCAAGCATATTAGAATATTTCATCTCAGCTTGGCGACACAAGCGGGACTGAGTATAATAATAGTCATCAGTTTGCTTCATTCTGTCATAATTAATACCAAGTGTGTGTGGCCATGCTTCAGGTCAGTTCCTGCTCACGTCACTCTGTCCCCATCCAGGTTCCTGGGATTCACTCTATGGTCATAGAATCCACTGTGTTTTATTCTTACTCCTTTGTTCTTTCATGTAACTGTGCTGAAAACACTAGATACTGTTCTGATCTTTTAACTCAAACTGGCTCCTACGCTATGAAGAAACCTTTTCAGCAGAACTTACTTGCAAATGTCCTAGTAAGTCAGCATAAGCGTGACTCCAGTAACTTTGCCATCACGCGTGGGATTGTCTCACAGAACGTCTGCTCTTCGTTATGTTTACAGAAGACACTGTAGGGCCCCATAGCTGTGCTTGCCTTTGCCATCTACGTGGTCAGAAGATGTCACCCTAATACCCACAGGGAGTGTATCATGAAACTTAACAAACAATAGATAGAATGCTCCTCGCACCGTATCTGTCACATACTAAGTATCTCGTGTTCAGTACATAGCAGATACTCAATAAATATTGGTTTAATAAACGAATGACTGGATGAATGAACAAATGAATGGACAATCAGCCAGATAAATACCTGTTTTATGTTGCCAATATAGATTCCTCTCCTCTAGACTTAAACTTCTGCGTCAGAAATGGAATAAACTGTGCGTGGTGGCCTTCAGTAATGTTGGATAAAGCTCCCAGGGTCTCATAGGAGAAAGAGCCATGACTCGGGCCAATTCCACAAGCCCACTACTGACAGAAATCCCACACCAGCCTGCAGGCATCAGGTCTGCAGTGAAGGGTTGCGCTGAGCCCTCACCAGGGGATCATTACTGAACAGAGCCAATGAAAATAAAGTCACAGGCCCTGCCTGCAGCGCCTCTTCGGGTGACAGGTACAATTTTGAGCCTACCTTTCCCTCCTCTACTTACAGAGTCATTACCAGGTCCCCTTGGTCTGCCTTACACACACCTGGGTTACCACCTCCAGCAACTCCTCAGCAACTTGCCCTTCTGATCCTCCAGCTCAGAAGTAGCTCATCTCTCTTTGGGGCATCTGGGTGGGGAAACTGAGGCATGCAATGATGGGGGGGCTACCTGTACCCGCCAAAGGTCAAAAGCTCCTCAAGGTCCCCCTCCCAAGCATCTTTCCTCTCCCAACCCCACCCTTCCCCAACCAAGAAGGTAACCAGCAAGGGGATGGCAGGCAAACATCCTCAATGGTCCTCTGACTGGTTTGGGAATAAGATAGGCTTAAAAGCTTGGCTTTACATACCAGAAAAACTTTGCGCCGGAAATACTGACCTGACTTGAAGGTCCTGATCCTTAGTAAACACTTCTGGAATTCCAGACTCCTTTGGTGCAAGGCTTCCATAAACCATTTTTTTAGTGGTCTTTTTGAGACAAAGAAAATAGCTTTTCACTCACCTTTTTTCTTCCAACTACTGTTCAGCTTTGGGGACATACTTCAGTTCACTTTTAATATTCTGGATCTCTGATAGGTTGACCGCAGGTCCTGGAAGTTTCTTAGCTCCTGGAATTGGCTTCTTCTCCTCATCCAAAGTGGGAGGAGCACCCTGAAGAGAACAAAAAGGAGAAAGATTTAGCTCACTGAAAAAGACATTTGGTCTCTCTAGATCATAGACGTGAAGCAGGAAACAGTTAAAGCAAAAATAATGTCAGAGAGTAATTCTAGCAGAGTGACTTTTTCTTGTGCTGTTGGGATACCCTCAGAGTTTCAAGAAGATCTCCTGAAATTTATAGAGGAATAAAGTTGGAAGAAGAAAACAAGTAATTTCCGCATCACTTAGAAAACACAAGAGTACTGTTCAGTGTCTGATAGCTAATAAAAATTACCACTAGTTAAAAGGATTTGTGTTGTATTTCCAAGAGAAGCATCTTACAAGATCAAATTTAATTTGGTATCATAATATCATAAGACGCCTGAAAGGCAGAGGTTTGTAGACTGTTAGTGCCCAACTACCTCTAACAATGACTTGGTCCAGGAGTTTTCCGTTCTTTTGTTTGGGGTGCAGTGGCTGCCGGCCTTTATTCCAATGACATTTCTGGGAAGCAGAAACAAACTGAAACTGACATAAGCAAAACCTCTTTGAATATGGGTGGGATAGAATGGAATGGCAGAGCTCTGCCCGCCTGCTTTGGAAAGTATTTTACGTTTCCTATTGTTTTATGTTTTTCTGTTGTCGTGGCTTTAGGGCGGGACCATATCCTATACTTTTTTCTGTGGCTCCTCCAATGCCTGGTGCAGAAATGCACAGGCACACTTGTTGATGGTTGTTTAGCTGATTAAGGCTGAGAATGTGCTATAGTGACAAATCTATGCCTCTATGTGCATACACCAAACACACGTATTAACAGTGGCTGTGAAACAGTAAGATCCGTTGCGGTGTGTAGCTCCTAGAACTCCAGTTCATTACCACATACAGAACGAAGCCAGGAACGAAGATGTTGGAGGGACATTTGATCTCTGTGGCAGCCACAGGAGCATGCCTCTCGGATCAGTTTCCTGCAGGGAGGATAATTGAATGACAGGCCCAGCTGCTTCACCCTGAAACCCGCCCATCACCACGCTGAGGTCTCACTTCCCACGGCTGCTCGTGGCCAATGACTGAGTGTCATAGGATCCTAAGGCGGGCCTGTTCCTGGGAGACCTGGGACTCCTCTGGGAGGGACTTGGCCTCGAGAATTTTTCTTAGAACGGCACTGTTGTCTAAGATGCTTCCACCCAACCCTCTGTCCCACTCTCCTTCACTTGCATCATGGTCTGAGGACCCTCTCATTTTTCCTTACAAGCGTTTTCTCCAATAAATGTTTTGCCCATCGAATCCCATCTTTGGATCTGCTTCTTGGGAGGACCCAAATTAACAGGCCGCCTGTGAGACTGGCAGAGCTCCACCTGCTGGGCCAGCAACTGAGTGAACCAATACAGTTCTGGGACAAAGAATAAGAAACTGCACGTTTTTCTCAGGTGCAAGCCCTGTGCCCATATGTGTTGCCGGCCTAACTATGCAGCCCTATAACTTGGGTATTAAAGCCAATGTCGTGCTTTAGCCCCCATCTGGCTCCTACATCTAGTTCTCAAATTGTCTAAACCCTAAAGGGAAAGGGCCGAAAATGTTCAAGCTTCCCAAACTTTAACAAATTATTTGGTAGATGTGTCCTTTACAGAAACGTTTTTAAATTGCTTATTTGAGGGGCTTATGGTTTTTCCTATAGTCATTTTCTTTGAATCTGACCCAGTGCTGATGAAATAGCTAACGTCACCCACACGAAATGATAGAGTAGTTCGATGTAGACTGTACCTGTTGTAAATATCTGGAAAATGTTTCCCCGGGTCAACGTACAGAGCCATAGGCTCAGCTTCCTTTCATCATGCACGCACATTCATCATTTATAAATGCAGATTTAGAAGCAATAGTTAAAACTGTTAAACATCCACTTGGAGGACATGGTATTCCAAAATGTTCTTTGTTGGGCTTTTGGAAAGAAATTTTAAATGAGGCTATAAAGTGCTCTTAAAATATATATATATATATATATATATATATATATATATATATATATATATATGTAGTGGTGAAATGAAAAATGTTTCCTCACTTATAAATGTTCCAATGGTTGTTAGGTGGGTAGATCTTAATAAAGAAGTATGAAGGAGAAAAATATTTCCAATCCCTTCTGTTAGGTTCCTGGGTGAGTCATAAACACTATCTTTCTAATATCAAAATGTGCTATATTGGCACAGTTAACACAGAAAACCAACGTGTGTAGTTATGTGTCTGTGTGCAAAGATTTACTGTGCACACGTACACAGTTAAAGGATGAAAATACTTAATATTAGGCACTTTCCTTTAAATTTATTAAAACCTCAATGCACTGTGTTTTTTATTTATCAAGCTAAAACTTTTAACACTTTATTTGGTAAGGTCACATATAATGGAAAATTAAAAGTGGGTATATTTAAGAACTAGGTTTTAAGATATTGACTCAGGAGGGGGTTAGTGGTGGTGCATATTCTTAACTGAATCTTCTCTCATCTTTTAAAACATAATGCGAATCAGATTCCATTTTTTCTATGAATTTGTTATCATAAGAATTATAATACATTAAGGCATGAACAGGCAGGGTCCAGATGGCCCCATTTGGCTAAGTATGCTCTCTTTTCTTTTGTAAGTAGATATTTGAATTGAGAAGGGATATGGAAGATGTTCTTTGGTTTTAGATAAAGAAAGCTTGAGAGAAGGCTTATCAGCCCCGCGCCATTCCCAGTTTCAGAAATGGCTATTGTCAAAGGGAAATGCTCCCCTTGGGGGGTGACAGAGTATTTGTAAAATTTGGCAAAGTGGTGAACCATTTCCCAGCTATCTCACCTTCATCTCCCTCTTTACTACCAGATGCCCTATTTAGTTTTCCCCTAAACTCTCTTCTGTACGAAACAACAGCCTGATGTGCTTCTTATGCCCATACACTGGAGACTTAATAGTAACAACAAACACACTGCTAGCTCTTCTAAGTTACACCTACTAACTCATTTAATCCTCACATGAATTCTCAATCCGTGAGACTTCCCAGGTGGTGCAGTGGTTAAGAATCCACCTGCCAATGCAGGGTACACGGGTTCGAGCCCTGGTCCGGGAAGATCCCACATGCCACGGAGCAACTAAGCCCGTGCGCCACAACTACTGAGCCTGCGCTCTAGAGCCTGCGAGCCACAACTACTGAGCCCGCGTGCCACAACTACTGAAGCCCGTGTGCCACAACTACTGAAGCCCGTGCGCCTAAAGCCCTTGCTCTGCAACAAGAGAAGCCACCGCAAAGAGAAGCCTGCACACCGCAACGAAGAGTAGCCCCCACTTGTTGCAACTAGAGAAAGCCCGCACACAGCAGTGAAGACCCAACACAGCCAAGAAATAATTAATTAACTAATTAATTAATTAATTTAAAAATTCCCAATCTGCTATCATTATTATCCCTATTTTACAGTTGAGGAAACTGAGGCACAAGGTGAGGGGGGCTAAGAAACTTGCCCACAGCCTCACAGCTAGGAAGTAGCAAGACTAGAATTAAATAGTGTATTTGCATCATGTGAAGGGATCAGGTGGAGAGGGAAATAATTAACAGAAAATCCCAATGTGCTGTTTTGTGGCTTAATAATGATGAAATTGAGAGATTTGGGAGGCAGAGCAGGAACTTGTCAATATGCTTCAAATCACTTTAATCAAGCAGCTGCCTTGTCTTATGCAGAGCAAGGGCTTACAGAGACCATAGGTGGGCGGGAGACCCAGCCAGTGCTCACAGGCCTTGTCAGACGGCCCGTCCTGGCTTCCTGCTAGGGTCCCTCTTCTACATGTCTGAGTTGGTGGCGGGTTTGAGATGGGGGGAGCCCCTGGCTGTGATAGAGGTGGCCTGTTCTGTTCAGGAGTGGTTTGTTATGCCCTCAACTTTAGACAGTGATTATCTCAATGCTAAGCTAAGCAATGAATCTGAATTCTAAGAAAATCAGCAATTTAAACTGGATAGTAATAGAAAAGCGGGGCTCTACAGGTTATTTGAATTCAGATTCCATTTTCCCATTCAAATTATGCAACCAAAGGTGGCTGGGGCCTCGTAGCCAAACCAAGCTGCCTAACTGCTCCCCTTGCAATATGGTTTCCATGAGAAACTTACTGCAAGGTCCAGCCCAGAACTTGAGTCATTCGATCCCACCCCTCCATAAGACCCCACAAGTCCTGAGACTCCCTTCCTGCTCTCACAATAATGGAATACCACCCCTCGCCACCCTCCCGACCGGTGAGCCCCACAAGAAAGCTGTAGCTCAATTCAAGAAACACTCCTGGGGTCTCTGGATCTCTGTGGATACCTCGCTCCCTCTATCCTGAGAGGAATGTTGGTTGGCCGTTTGTTTATGTGGTTGGTCATAAAGTAAGTTTTCAAAACCCAGGCTGTATCAGCTCTTAGTTATTTTAGAATGTGCTGGAACCATCAGGCTGGGGACAAGGCAAGAGTACAAGCAGAGTGCCTTCCCAAGCTCCTAACTGGGATACTTGTGTGGAGGAAAGTACCAGTTGTAGAGAAGAAGCGAGGGCCGTCTCTACCACAGAGGAAGGTGGATGCACGCCTCCAAAACAACAGTCATATCAGTCAGCTTAGTGTGAAAAGAGAGTCAAGCTACCTTCCAACTGATTGCCAGACACGGTGACACACAGCTTCCGGGGAGGCACAGGAAGAAAACCTAACTACAGACGAATGGAGATGTAGAAAGAATGCCTTTCTGCCCTCCCTTCTACCTCCCTGTGCTTTTTTCTTACAACATGTGAAATAATAGGCCCAGGAGTCCTTCATCAATATTGGATAATTTGATCAATCGATGAACAGTCATTTATCGAATACATGACTCTTTCCTCACAGCAACCCTCTGAGGAATGCACAGAATCGTATTTTGCAGACCGAGACTCAGATACTTGACCACAGTCCCAGAGGGAGAGCTCATGATCATGAGCTAACTGGGTGGCCAAGTTAGCAGCAGCGGAACTTGAAATTATGTACCATCAGAGCCCAGTAGGGCCAGGTCTTTGCAGCTTGTGTGTTGAAAATTTGTTACTCGTCAAGGGTGACTTAGTGGCTGAAACTCCAGAACTTGGTGATGTCACTCAAATACTCTATCTCCTCCTTTCAAAAATTATCTTTCTATTTATAGGAGGCTGGAACCACTAACTTAGGACCACATCAGGAATTATTTATGAGAGAAAAAGGTTAGATGCAGGACAACCAGTTTTATTAGCAAATACCAAAAAGGTCACCTACAAAAGTTTGAAAAGCCTTTTCACCTTTTAAAAAGGATAAAATACAGTTTGCAATGCCCTGTGGCTTTATTGCTCCAAGACCTTAACTTTTTTTTTTTAGAATCAGACCTTCCAGGTTTTGCCAGAAAAGTCAGAATTGAGGAAAAAATATAAACATTTGGGCAGGGAACTATATTTATTGCACCCATCATGACTTTTAACCCCCATTTTAGAAGAATGGGTATCTGAATTTGGAGGAAAGGAAAAGAAATAAAGGGAGGGAAAAATACAGAAATTGATAGACTCCTTTGCAAGTTCCTCTTTTCAAAGGAAATACCCAGAGATTGGGGCTTTTTGTTTGAATCTGCAAGTAATTTCACATGCTTATTACCTGCGTTCCCTCCGGGGTTCATCACTCATCAGAAGCTGTACTACATACATCCAGCTAGATTGAATAAAAGCTTCAGAGTGAAAACTTAGCAAGCTACTGACTGTTGCTGAACCAAGAGCATCTGAGAGGTTCCCCTTCCCCCTACACACACACACACACACACACACACACACACACACACTCACGAAGACACACACACAATCAATAAACTAGATGCTAAACTCAGCATCTTCAAGTACCTGGGCCAGGCACTTAGATTCGGCTGGAGGGAAGTAAGGGTCAGTGTGTTTCGCGGCTGAGTGAACAAGACAACCAAAGAAATGTATGTACTACATGATGACTCCTTGACCCACATCCATTTGTGCCCTCCCTGTCCTGCAAAGCTGGCCCGTGCTTTGCCTCTGCCCTCCTCTAGTCAGGATGTTGGAGGAGAAACATGGTGCTGAGCTCTGCCAGCTCAGTTTTCCTCACCTCCTCCGTTTCCGGAGTACATTCTTTTCTTCTGGGGGGTTGCCCAGCTCCTGGCCGAAAGGCTCCCATTGGGATATTGATATTTGCCTGAAAGAGAAAACAGGGAAGATTTAGCTTAAGGAAAGTAAGAAATTGCAATGACACTCTGAGATGGTAATCATTGTGAGGCAAAACAAATCTGAAAAGTACGTCTTTAAAGCTTTTTACCTCAAGAAAATTGCTATAATGTCAGTACAAAAATATGCCAAGGAAAATTTGACTTCCATTTATTCCAGATTTCTTGTACTCATCCTTAGGTCTGTGCAGTGATTTCACAGTTCCCTATTGGCTGGAAGAATTGGAAGACAGTTTGTTCTGGCTGTTGCCCTCCTGTGGTGCCTAATATTTTCCGCTCTCTGGGATGAGGAAAGAACACATAATGATAGGAAAGGAGGCCATGGCATTTGCAGTAACCATCCCACATCTTAGCTCTCCTTCAGCTTCCTTCAGATTTAGCATGGGAGGGAGACAATCATGCCTCCCAAACCACTCCTTCTTCCCATAATGTCCTACCTATTCTAGCACTGCCTTAGGTCTCTGTAATTTGACACTCTTTGACCTTCTCCCCGACACCCCACTGTGTGGGTCAGTGCGTAAGGAAAGTGCTGGAAAATCAAGTTCATTGGTATCACAGTTCATAGATTTTTGTCCTTTATTAAGATGCAATACCAATTTCTACCCACAGTAAACATAAAATACCTTCTAGAAAACATGAAATAGGCTAAACATTAAATTATGTAAGGAAAATACCGACATAGTAGTTCAAACTTGGGAAAGAGAATATGTAAATTTGAATTTTGTCCATACTTCATCTGTTATCAAAAGGCAAGAATGTTTAATGCAGACCAAAAACATATTCACCCAGGAGTATCACTCACATAAAACAAGCATTAAAACTTTTTTTTTAAAGGCAGAATGTATTTTTTTTCCGCTTGAGATAAAGTGTTTCCTTATGAGTAGCTGGATATGTGGGCTTGAAAAGTTGAAATTGTTCTCTGATGTTGTGAATGAAAATGATGCCCGAGCAAAAGGAGCAAAATATTTTGTGACCTTACGACTCAGTTTGGGCAATTTTGTTACCACACCAAACAAAATCATTAGGAAGTGTGGTATTTGGAACTGCCTGATATGAGCTCTGTTGCCAGGGGAATGTTTAACTCAAGGCACAGGAAGTATCCGGTGTCTGTGTTCATGCAACATGGTGGACCTATGTTCTGCTCTGTAGAACAGGAAGTGACTTTTTCCACATCGGGCTTTAAAACTTTCTTCCCTACTAGAATAATGATGATCCCACAGAAAGGAGACAGATCCAAAGTGTTTGCAGTGGGTATCAAGACAGGTACATCACCATTCCTAGGGCCAACAAGCCAAGAAGTATTTGGGGTCAGTATGTATCATATATGCTAAAATATAAGTGCAGCACAATTTTAGAGGGAAGCATTTTGGGAAAACTAAGGCTGAGCCTTCTATGCTACTCCTCTGTTTAATGAAAATATCAGGTGGCCTAGAGTTGGGGGAGGAGGAGGTATAAGACAAGGGGGAAAACATGTCTTCCGTGGTGGCAAATATGGTAGCATACTTCATGAAGTCCAAGATGCACCTCTTTTAATATCTCTGAAATCAGAACGTGTCTTACAGTCAATGGTATCTTAAATTTTTAATGGGCACGCTTGTTTTATTTCTTAGGACATAAAATACTGGTATTTTACAATTGACAGTGTCTTAGATAGGATGAAATATCATTGGGGTCCTGAAATAAGATCAAAACAATGTAAGTAAGACTCACTGAAGGTGATGTATATTGAACCAATAACTATTTCCATTACTACAGTTTGGATGAAAGAGGGGAAAAGTTGATATAGGGACTATTTGGAAGACAGTTAACTGGCTAAAAGTTTAATTAGATCACCACTACCCTGACCCATTTATTAAGCATCTACAGAGGGCGTCTTCCTAATGGGAAGTTCAAGTTAACGTACTGTTTCTGAAAGATATGATTGTTAAACTAACCCATTTAATCAAGTGTGTGTGCTCTATGGTGGGTTGTAGTTTTCGGTAATGGAACATGTAAAAATCATCCAGGATGATGTATTCAGTAAAGCACATGCTATGGAAATACTGCCTTTTCTTGCTCAGAGATTGATTTTAGCAATGCATGTAGCCTCTCCATGGTACTTAGGTGGCTATGGTAGTGAAAAGAGCCCAATGCTAGGAGTGGCTATAGATTCTCTGTACTTGAAAGAGTGACAACTGCTCTGGGTCTTGTCTTCCCCACTTGTTTAATGTGAATGTTAGGCTTCACTAATGGAACCCTTCTTGGCCATGGAAGCCTTCTTTTAAGTAAAGTATTGTGAGAATATCTAAACTGCAAGCGAGGTGGAGGTGGAGCTGCTCTGGCTAAGGTTGTAGGGAGCCCAGACCCCATCTGCTTCCCCCAAGCCCCGGACCATGAGCAGTTCCAAGGAACTTGGGGGCCCAAATCTGACAACCATAGAAAGAGATCACCCCTAAGTGAATGAGTATTGATGTGCATTTAAAATGTTCACTCCGCCCACTGTTAAGATGTCTGTAATTCACTTTATACGACTTTAGCATAGACAGTGTGATATTTTATACGCACAGGTTGGTTTAAACTACAACTGTAGGGAACACTGTTGCTCTCACTGGGAGTTCATCCTCCTGGGGTGGTTAAGTGGTAAAATATCACTAAGACCACATTCCCCAGATTGCCGCTTCAAGTGTTTTCTGTTAGGTTTATCTCCACCAATAACCGAGGCTTTAATGTTTTCATAAATGGCAAAATAATCAGTGAAATAATGGAATGACTATTAGAAATGGCTTCTCTTGATGAAGGTGGAGGAGGTTAAGATATGTAGAGTGGTTAAAATATTTTAGAGACAATTCCCGCCCTGCTGAACAGAGTGGAAGAATCTGATGCCTATAGCTTGCATCTTTAGAGACAGAGCTCAGAGGAGTGGTCCCTACATGGGCTTGTCTCCAGTCATTGATAATGAGGATTTCTAGCTGGCTGCTGCCAACTAGGGGCAACAGAATCCCCACCTGCCTCCCATGAACCTTTTATGCAAACTGGCAGTCGCTCAGAGCATTTAAAGGGACAAGAGCTGAGGCTTCATCAGGCGCACAGACAGACTGTATGGATGGTTTCTGCTTGTTTGCTAACAAATGCGTGTTTAACAAAGTGGCAGAGTTGGGTTGGGACTAACTTTCATCTTGACCTGGTGGTGAGGTTGTGGAACAGTAACTACCCCTCCCCACGTTCACCACAAACCACCCTTATCCACCCTAAAACCCCAAGATTCAGCTAGGTTGTCATAACACCTTCATCCTCACAACAAACTTCTGAGGTGCAGACTATCATCTTCATTTTACTCATAAAGAAACTGAGCCTCAAAGAGCTTAGGTGATTTGCTCAAGGCCACACAAACGTACACCTTGAGAATGGCCTTGGAAAAGGGGCACACCAAATGGATAATTCTAGAATAGGCATCAAAAAAAGCCACATTTGAAAAATGAGCCATTAACTCACTGGCCTGATGCTTTTTCATCTTTAAGGCATGACTCAAGAAACCCGGAACCTAAATGGTTTTTTTGACAGCAAATATTGACAGGATCCAGAGCAGCCTGTGAACGTGTCAAGTATCCAATCATTAATAAACACCTTAAGGAAGTGTCAGAGGATTGCTTTGTAACTGATTAGAGACGATTCATTAATGTAATTGTAGGGCGGTGATATTTCAGTGACAAATTATAGGCTAAATTAGAACCATAAAAATTCCTTATAACTTGAATTTCATAGAAATGTGTAGACCTATAGCTCTCTGTTTTGTTCCATCGGCCAGAGGATTGGTGTCATATTCTTGTCTCTTTCACTGACTTGCTGTTTGAACACAAACAAAATACTTTCTCAATGACTCGATTTTTCCATCTGCAAATTGAACATGGTATTCACTACCCAAAATGGGTTTAGAATATGAGCTGCGTTTTTATGAAAGAATAAACAAACAGAAATCAATGACCTGGAGTTGATATAAGGTTGGACTTGCTTCTCGGTATAGATTCTGTATAAGTGTAAAGGAAGCAGGCTTTTGTTTTTTCCTTTTGTAACACCTTCCCTTGCTTTTTTTTCCCTCCTTGAGATTTATTCATCTTAGATATTTCTAAATATGCCCCTGACACAGCAGACCCAGTGCATCACTTTCCCAAGCTATACATACTTTGTTACATCCTCAAAGTTGGAATGGAAAAAATCTACTAGATCATCTTTTGCCAGAACAGGATACAGTTCCCTGATAATAGACCTATCTGATGTGAAATGAATACTACACTTGATCTCACCAGGTGAAGAAAAGCCGAAAGAATTCCCTGTAAGTTAATTCCACTAGTCCCTTAATTATTTGTATTGTTCTCTAGCTTGGCTCCAGGCTTTGAGCCCGAGAATTCTGGAAACAGTATTCCCTCCACAGCCACTCCTGTGTGACTTACAGTGCAATGGCATCTTTTCCCCAGTGGGCTGGATTCTGTAGCTGCGAGCCACTGGATACTGACAATCCCACTCCACTTTGCTTTCCAGAGCCCTTGTTCTCTTATCTCCCCCTCCCTTTTCGTCCCCACTCCGTCTCTCCTTTTAGCCCTCAGGCTTTTGGAGTTTCCTCCCATTGCATATTTGTTTCAGATGACTCCCCACGGGTTCTATCTTTAGCTTTCCAAGGTCTCCAGCAGCACCTGCCAGAACCTATAGCCTCCCCCATGCCTTTCTCCCAGCCGCTGGAGGAGGAACCCCTATAAGGTTGCATTTTACAGTATTTCTTTCCGTGCTTTCCTATTCTTACAGGCCTAGTCCTTCTCTGAATGGAGCACGATATGGCATTTTGAGATTTCTAGCATCTTCACAGAAGACTCTCAGAAAGAGGGGTGTTTTCCCAATAGCTAATTTTAAAAGATTTCTTATTTGATATATTAGCCTAAATTAGGAAGACAGACACACACACAAACACACACACACACACACACACACACACATACACATACACACATACACACACCAACTAAAATATATCCAACCCATTTAAAAATAAAACTCTGTATCGCTAGAATGCATAACTTCTTTGTCTTTAGGGATTCTTGAAATGTGAAATAGATTCAGAACACACAGAACTTTCCCACTCAATACAATTTTGAGAAACTCCCACTCAGCCACTGTTTTTCACCCATGATGTTTCATACTGAAAGGTTGGTGGTTTTTTTTTCCCCTCTGTTCTCAACACTTTTTGTTCTCTTCAATAATTTCCTGAGTGACTCAGCTGTAGTCTTGTCATCCAGGGGAAAGTAGATTTCAATAATGTACCGTACAGCTATTAAGAGAATGTCTACAATCGGTTGAAGGCAGGTTATATTTCTGAAGTTACTTGTGAATGTCAGCCTCAAAAAATGACATCCCTTAGTCAGTATATGTCACCAATATGGAGCCCTGGCAGAGCAGCAAAGACCACCAGCTGGAGGTAGCTCTAGAGTCAAACTGCTACATTTCAAGTTCTGGCTACACTTCAAAGAAACTAGCAGTGGAAATCATAAACAATGTGTTATAGTGGTTTACCTAAGAAAGAAGCAGTAGATCCAAGGTCACAGGAAAAACATGTGACAAGTGAAAGTTCGTATTTTATCTTTCACATTTAAATGCAATAGTAAAGGAAGGTATGTCTCATTATTGATTATTAGCTTTAATAAATGTATTTGATTAACAGACCAGCCATGGGTGGTGATAGTCTGTTCCTCTGTACCAAGGATTGTCATATACCTGAAATCTTTTTTAAACTGGAAATCCTAGATGGAATTAGAGCCCCTAACACCTGCCTGTAAATATTTTTGTCGGGCTGTTTTCTTCTTCCACGGAGCCCTTATGCCCTGAGTAATGGAGAGTGGAAGAGCAATGGTAGCGGGTGGGGAAGGGAAAGAAGTACTAAAACTCGGGGCATCAAGATATTCTGTTCTACACGTGGATTGGGTGACAATGGAAACTTCCCATGGTAGGAAGCCACACACTAAGTAATGATGCAAGGCTCACGTAATCCTTCCTCTAAAATGTATGATAAAGGAGTTAGTTTTAGTCTCACGCGCAGCTTGATTAAGTCAATTAAGCAGAGAGATGGGATTCAGTGGCCATTGTTACTGAGTCACTTTACTTTGTACTTTTCACTCCTAGCCAACTTACATGTAAGATGACTTTAATCAGTGTAAGCTATTAGCTGCTTCTGCTGAAATGCTGGCACCCTTTCTGAATGTCAGTTGAGGGCTTTCAAAGGGAGGACCCAGCATCCATAAAATGGTAATTGTCCTTCAAGTAGCCTTGGTAGTTATGATTACACTTTAGCTGCTCCGCACCCACTCCTCCATCTTCACTCTCGGTGCCGGGGAGGAGATGGTAAGTAGTGAGACTAGTCACTGTTGCAAAATGGTTCCAAACATGGGCCTTGGGATCAGGCAGCTCGGGTTCAGTTCCTGACTCTCCTACTCACAGGCTGTGTGACCCTGGGTGAGTTTTTTTGCTTCTCCAAACCTTTCGTTATAATCCATGGAAATCCAGTTGCACTGTGCCAAGTACATAGTAAACCCTGAAGAAACTGACTATTATTATCGTGCTAATAATAAACCTTAGAAATTATTCTCCAGAAGTTTATGGACTATTAGAAGCTGGACAGAGGCTCACCGGTCATTTAATGCAACATCCCCGCCCCCTGCCCTTTGCAGCTGATGAGGACCGGGGGGTGAAGTCACGGAGCAGAGCTATGACTAGGGCACAGGACTCTTTTCCGTTCAACCGTGAAACTCTCAGATCTCACGGGAAAGGACAAATAATACTCAGCTTACTTTGATCAATGGTGAAGAGAAAGGGCCAGTGACGACTCAGAGGACATTGGCTCTGGGTGGGCTGAGGCCCTGGGGAGGCCCATGGCAGTTGCCAAAAGGGGTGTGTTCAGGAAGAAGGGGAAGGACAGGCAGGTGCTGCCAGTGGTCAGTGTCACTTGGTCTCATTAGACTTACCAGACAGATCGCTGATGGGCTTAGATTCCCCGGCAGCTCTAGCTTTCCCCACCAGCTGTCATGTCAAATTCTTTCATCTGAAGGGATCAGACCCACTGTGCCTAGTGTGCTGATGTTACCTTGGTTGCAACTCCATTCCCATCAACAGTGGGGTTTAACAAGCAGCCTACAGAGCACAGAACTGGGGTCAGCAGACTACGGCCCATGGGCCACATCCAACCTGCCACCTGTTTTTGTAAATAAACTTTCATTGGCACACAGCCACACCCATTCATGTATGTATTGCCTATGGCTGCTTTTGTGCTGTAACAGTAGAGCTGAATAGTGCAGCAGAGGCCCAGTGATCTGTAAATCTTAAAGTATTGATTACTATCTGGTCCTTTACAGAAAAGGTGGGCCAACGTCTGGTCTAGAGACTTATCAGCTGCTTAGGAGACAAAGGCCCTCTCCAGACTATGGAAGAATTAGCTGACTCCATCAGGATATTTTTATGTCCCTGGGATAAATGAGATTTCACTAATACAACTGAAAAGTCATGCAGACTTAGATAGAATCCCCTTACAATTCAAAGGCCATCTCTTCTTCAGTGTGGATGTGAAAGACAACTGTCCGTCTCCTCTGAGGGTGGGTCTGATTCTGGCCTCCCGCTTATTCTGGGGCAGGGAGGAGATGGAAGCAGCTGAAGAGAAAACAAGGCCATTCCATGCATTACTTGGATAATTAGAAGAGCCATCTCTTAAGGACTTTGTGTGCTTGTAAACTAGGTACTTGCCATACATTATTTTCTTTATTCATTATAACAAACCTGTTAAGTAGTATGATTGTCCTCATTTTACAGAAGGGTAAACTAAGGGTGAACTAAGGTCACAGAGTTAGTGATTTATAACCATTTGGCTCCACGTTGTCTGGTGTATGTCGGTGCAGTAATTCAACTACTTATGCCTGAGTGTTAGAAATATGGTTGACAGAGGCTTAAATTTGCTCAATCCAGACAAAATAGAGATCTAAGTCATTACTTCTAGAAGTTTGCCCGGCCAACTACTATCCTACAAGATACTCATTTAAAAGGTCCAATATGTTTAGAAAACATTGTATACATCACCGCCTTCTTGGAAATATATGAAGACATTAGCAAGTTATGGACTCTGAGAAATCCTGCAGTAAAGATCCTATTCAACTTTGCTTAATGTTGTGTTCCCAAACACTTTAGCATGGAACCCTTTAACTAACAGCATCCCATAAAACTGCTATTCCAGGAGATGCACTTTGAGAACTGTTGAACCACATGATTACGATGATGATGATTGATGATAACGGCTAATATTTATTGAGCAATTACAATGAGCCAGGAACTGGCCTAAGCACTTACAAGTATTGATTCATTTAACCCTCGCAGCAATCCTATGAGCTCACATGTTATTAATTCCCCACTTGACAGATGAGGAAACTGTGGCACAAAGAGGATAAAACAACTTGCCCGAAGTCACATAGCTAGTGAGTCCTGGAGACCATGAGCTCCTCAAACTCAAGGATCAGGTTTCAGCTCATCTTTGCATAGCTAACACTTAGTATGGTGCCTGGAACAAAGTATGCACCCAGAATGTGACAGTTGAACTGAATTGGAAATGAGATCCTAATAAAAAGAAGTGACTAGAGTGTGTTGAATGGAACATTTAAGATCTTTAGTGTTTATACAGCGAGGGCACTCCTTCATCAGCTGGGGTTTCTATTTGTTCCACACAAGACCATAGCCTAGATAATGTTCCTACTACAAAGCATTTTGTATAGAGTAACCATTTTCATTTTTTATTTAATAGACCCTACATTTAATGCACAAATGATAGGAAAATATCAGATAGTGCAGATCCTATTTAGCCACAAGAAATAGTATTTCATTTGAAGGTGCATTAAATTAGGCTTTCTGTCTGGCATAAAATATATTGAAAGAGGCAATACCACATCCATAAGGAAGCAGTGCCTTTGTTGGTAAAGAGTAGATGGATTTTTTTTAAATGCAGTATAATAACAGCTATTGAGAACAGTCAATAGCAGCTTTTTAAATATTACAGACCTAAAAATATATCAAGGTCAAAATTAATAGATAAAATACCGGTGAATTTTCAGTGTAGATTTGAGGGAGGCCAGGAAGCACTAAGGAAGAAAAATCAACACACTTTCAGCTATAAAAGGAACAGAATAAAAGGCAGCCTGAGAGACTATGTTTTTGTGTCCTGCAAAATAAAAAGGAAATTTTATGTTTAGCACTTTGAGAGCTTCAAATGCAGTGATTAAATGGTATTATTTTTTGTCACTTTAACACAGAGCATTCCGGAATGATAAGTATTATAGTAACAATGTGACCCTTAATGAGGGCTTACTGTGCTGTTTTAAGCATCTTATACGTGTAGCCCTAGGAGGTGAGTACTGTCCCCATTTTACAGATGTGGAAACAGAGGCAGAGAAGTAAAGTAGGTAAACTAGTTTTCCCGTGATCCCACACCAGTACAAAATGGATTAAGGATTCAAACCCCACTAATCTGGCTTCACAGCGCATGCCACTAACAGCTGTACACACTGGGTAAAAGAGAAGGTTCAAAGGCTCAAGGATGCTCACAGGCCTGGGAGGCAAAATGAATTCTACTACCACTGTCAGGGTACGTACATCAGAAACTCAGTAGGTGGGCACCAGAGGGCCAAACGTGGCAATGCAGAGTTGAATCCTTGCCAATGGGCCCTTCCTTGGTGGTTTGTTCTGTGACAGGTTTCCAGAGGTTGGTATATATCTTACCACTTAAGAACCCCATCCATTTAAGGCTATGCATTAGTCATGATGGGTAAAGATGCGTCCCTCCACCCACTTCCACCACCGGTGTGTGCTAGGATTCCTCACCCCACAATCTGACCACATGCATGTCCCTTCAAAATACAGTCAGTTGCTTATGAGTAGGTGTATGTATGATGGTGCATCAGACCCCAAGTATTCAGAAACTACCATATGCTGTGCAGTATTCAGGAAAGCCCAGGGGAAAAAAAGGTTTTAAAGTTCCCTTAGAGAAAGTACAAATGGCTCCATCTAGATGGAAAGGAAAGATGGAATTTTACAATAAAGCATCGTGCCCACCGTCTCAGTGTGGGAGCCACTTGAGAGTTAAACACCAAGCTCTTAAGAGAAATAACAAATTTAGTATTGAGTCAAAACAAATACTAAAATTTTCTCCGTAATTGTATTTGTGTTCTAAAATGCCTGCTTCCCCCTCCCCTTATTGTGGGTAACACTTCAGTCAGATGAAACAACCGAAGAATTTGTTTGCTGAGAGGGCATGAGGAGACATAATAGCATATGGACCTTAAAAGATAAATACCCAAGCCTTGGGAAGAACACTTGACAAGAAAAGGATGTTATTTAAAGAAAGATGTATTCTAAACAGATGAGTCAACAAACTCAATTGGATATAAAAATGGAAATTGAATTTTTAAATTCCGATCGATGAGCATATCAAAAACTTACACATCAAAAAGCATATCAAAGAACATACACACTTCATTTTTGTACAAGACCATTTAATTCTCATTTATAAACTTTGACTCCCTTACAAAAATAGCTTCTCCCTTCTCAGTTGTACATTACCAGCCTTATATCCTTCCTTAATTGTACCTTACACGAGTCTTTCTTTTCTTTTTGAAGTGAATCATCAGTTGGGGTGAACAGTCACAAAAAGTCTGATTTATTAAGCAAACAGACTGGAAGTTGCTGATGTTAAAACACAAATATGTCTACTTACCTGGATGGCTCTGACATTGGAAACTGGCTGTTTCGACATATCGACAAGGTCTTATCCCTAAAAAAACAGGTAAGAAACTGTTAGAGGTGGCGGCATTCAGATTCTCAATCGTGATAAATTTGAATTTAACTCATGATTCAACTGGGCAGTCACCCCTTTCACTGGGCGTATATTCTTTCAGTCTCAGTTTCCGGTTACTTAGAGACTCTCCTTCCTAATGCCTTAGGGAGAGGGAACCCTAGAGCGCCGGATAAATCATTCAGGAGGAGAAACGCTGAGATGCCTCGCCCCTGATGCTCATGATAGGCAATCAGAAACTTGAAAGGCGCTATCATCTCCTTCCCTGCCCTCTTGCCCCCCTGCCAAGAACAGCAAAGCAAAGAGGTTGTGGGAATAAAACACCTTTGTTTGGGGCCTCAGAAGCTTTCTGCTTGAAACTGAACTTTTGATCTGAACCGAGCTGTTGCCAGGGCTGCACGTCAGTCCTTCGGGACCGCCTCGCCTCCGTCAAACACCCAAAGAGAAGTGGCCCGTACCGCATTCTTACTACTGCGATGCTCCCTGCTCGCTGTGCACGTGTCTGTTCTGCACAGAGACCTGGGGGACGTGGGCCACGTCTCCCTGCTCTGGGCGTCCAGAGCCTGGGCTCTGTAAACCAGGCAGC
Source organism: Kogia breviceps (assembly GCF_026419965.1). Lineage (NCBI taxonomy): Eukaryota > Metazoa > Chordata > Mammalia > Artiodactyla > Physeteridae > Kogia > Kogia breviceps. Next base: position 116,850,306 of record NC_081330.1, on the reverse strand, counting down.
TGGCAGGCAAGCCTCACCTCTGTCTTCTTTTCTTTTAAGGAATCAGTCTCAGAAGGCAAATAGGACTTATGTGACCATGTCAGATCCCTAAGAGGTAGCAGTGCTTCCCTCCCAAAGGACCTTTGCTTTCTTTCAGTTCGTGAGACCTGACTTAGAGCCCAGGGACTAGTGGCCGAGGTTTACTGGGGCTCAGGGAGCAGGGAACAGCCCAGCTCTGTACAAGTGATGTTATAGCTTGGTCTATTAAATGTCGACACGATGGAGTGAAAAAGTTTGAAATTCAGTGAGTTAAAAACACGCTGCTTTTTAAACCCAAATGATAAACCGGGTTGACTAGAGTTTCCTCAATTGACTGGTGTAAGTGTGTGGGCCCACTGGTGAGTCAGTGAACACCGAGAGCCGTGTTGGCATTTGCTGCACGTCCGGGGTCCTCTGGACTACGTCAGTCAACATCTCTAGGCCCGTTTCCTCTTCCTTAAATTTCACCTGCTTTACAGGTTGTGGTACGACTCAGAATGACATAAGGTTCCTGAAAATGCCTTGTGAACTGTACTGTACTGAGAACTCTGAAAAACTTCCTTTTTTTTCCTGAGGTCTTCAAAGTCTTAGGCTCTATTATACGAAGTTAAACAATTACATAATTTTTTTAAATCTCTGTAATTAGTATACTCAACCGTATAGTCCTTGGAGTCACATACATGAAAACAATGGGATTTCTTTTTTTAAGTTTCACCTGAATGTTTTGGTAATATATAGATACAGCCTCCATGCATAAGGGTCTAGGTAGAATTATTTTCAATATGGTTAAATAATTAGGGACTTCCCTGGTGGTGCAGTGGTTAAGAATCCGCCTGCCAATGCAGGGGACACAAGATCGAGCCCTGGTCCGGGAAGATCCCACATGCTGCGGAGCAACTAAGCCCGTGCGCCACAACTACTGAGCCTGTGCTCTAGAGCCCACGAGCCACAACTACTCGAGTGCCACAACTACTGAAGCCCAGGCACCTGGAGCCTGTGCTCGGCAACAAGAGAAGCCTGCACACCGCAACCAAGAGTAGCCCCCTCTCGCCACAACTAGTGAAAGCCCGAGCGCAGCAACGAAGACCCAGCGCAGCCAAAAATAAATAAATTTATTTTTTAATATGGTTAAAAAATTAAAAAGCAATAACAATTTGAACAATTAGGAATGCATTTTTGCTCTATGATATGTTTCAGATAGGTTGCTGTCTTTCCTGCAGTGTCAAAAAGTCAATGAAGGATTTTTAATTTTTGGATCTAGGACACACAGCTCAATTTCAAAAGGAAAAGCTTGGTAGTTTTTGTTGTTGTTGTTGTTGTTGTTTTGCGGTACGCAGGCCCCTCACTGTTGTGGCCTCTCCCTTTGGGGAGCGCAGGCTCCGGACGCGCAGGCTCAGGGGCCACGGCTCACGGGCCCAGCCGCTCCGCGGCATGTGGGATCTTCCCGGACTGGGGCACGAACCCGCGTCCCCCGCATCGGCAGGCGGACTCCCAACCACCGCGCCACCAGGGATGCCCATGGTAGTTTAATTTTTAATGTTTCTATTCCTCAAAAGCTATTAGAAGACATGCAAAGCAATAATTCTCACAGGACTTTAAATATCTCATCATATAGCATTCTCTGTACGTGTACAATTAAAGTTTAACTAATATCACTTGGGAACTTTAAAAATTTATTGTATGTCAATTTGAAATGTGGGGATTAGGAATTTCTTTATGTTATTACAATAGCAAGTTGAAATGTGGAAAGAAATCAGGCAATGAATGATTGTGTTATTTATACCACATTGACTTTTTGTTTAATTAGGCTGATTTTGTTTTTTTGCTAAAGTCCTGGATTGCTTTGTATTTTGTGGACCTCTCAGCCTAGCGGATGGATATTCCTTGGGCCTTGTATAGCATTGGTATAATCTCATTTGCGTACAAATTCCTTTTTAACATATAGTCAGTCTGCGAGACAGACTCCTCTAGAAAGTTGGTCAGATCCCAGCTCTCATTCCTTGCAAACGGGCTAGATAACGTTTGTGTAAATCATTTCTGCAGCCGTTCCCGCTGTCCTCATTATTCTCAGAGAAATCAGGGCAAAGCACACTGATGAATAAAAATAGACAGCGTTCCCTGGCTCTTTCCCTGGCCCTGCGTTCACCTCCATTAGGGATGCAGGGTGTAGAATGCACCTTCCTTCTATATCTGCATGCCTCATCCCAGGACCAAAAAAGAAAGCTATGCCTTAGATGCACAACTCCACTCACACCGGGGCCACAGCTTTTCATCCAAAGAGGTACTCTTTAAAGCACTCTATTACTGTGTCTCCTGGTTCTGGCTACAATTTGAGAACATGGAAAGTTTTACCAGGCATATATTGACTTTTACAAAGCCTATACTACAATGGAAATGCTTGCTGGCTTCGCACAGTTGAGTTTTCCTGGCAGTTCTGCAAGTCAGTGGGGATCTTTAATGGTCCGTATGCTGAGTCATGTACAATATACCTCTGCTGGTATTTGATTGGACAGCATCTAATATCTGACTTCTAAGTAAGACTCTTTCACTTACTAAAAATTTGTCAACGTTAATATCGCTAATTTAATAAGCAGGGATTCAGAGGAAAATAAATCAATATATGGAGAGAGGGAGCTTTGCTTGTTCTTTTTAAAGGTCAATTAAGTGGCTACAGCTCAGTCTCACAGGGAATTATCTTCTGTCTGCTGCTAAAAATAATTCCCAAGAAGGGTGTAGAAAGATGTTCAGCTGTCTGAACTAAGTCTTTATTCAACTCTGCCTGAGATATGCTGAGAGGGAAGAGACACAGCATTGCCACGTATCAGAATCTGGTGCCCACATAGGGAGAGACAGGGCTGCTGCCCTCTACTCTGCTGGGTATGGGGAACACTGCGATTGAAGTGAGGCTTTCAAAAAGATGGGTCTGGAGTATTAATGGATCTATAGGTTGATAGAACTTTATCACTGAGGCCAAGCCTGGTGCTTAGGGAGAGGAGAAAAGCGTTTTAAACTTGTACTGTGTTAACAGCTCTGGCAATAATTTGCATTTAGGTAAACCAAAGAGCTAGCGTTATAGCTTTTCTCTGACCCAAATTCTCCTGATTATTTCTAGGCTTACAGCCCGAATCAGTCTGCCGCTGACTGACTGTAATCCTGGCCATAAGAATCAAAATGATCTCATGTTCAGGGTCACAGTCATCATATCTGGACCGTGGAAATTTTCTTAATGTCCCTATCAATGAAAACTACTTTTAGTTCAATATTCTTTCAACCTCCCCGCCCCCCAACAATTTATAAAACAGAAGCAGCAACATCACCAATGAACAGTGAATTTACAAGGAAGCTACACCCACTGGTTACAATCCTACAAAGTTACAAGTAGCCTCTTCAAGTTAGGTAGCAAGGAAATTTCCTTCAGAAAGCCCAGTTGCCTGAGCTGGGTCCTCCTGCTTACCTGGTTTATGTACTTGTTTCCTGCCTGAGGAAAGTTCCAGGCAGCCAGGTGCAAGAATACAAGGCTCCTCAGTGAGTGGAAGGGACGCCCGGTGTCCTCTGAGCTGCGATCTCCGTTCCGATGCTTTTCATGTGGCTGAAATAGCTCAAGTGCTCCGTGCCTCACCCGGTATTGAGAGCTGCTCCTGGCTCGGGGCTGGAGGGGAACTCGGTTTAAGGATAAGTGTTAAAGAGAATTCCTGTCATAGCTCACAGTTGTTCTTCCTAAATATAGAGTTTGATACAAGCCATACGCTGCCTCCAAAAGGCTTGACCGTGCTGAAAGCAGGGCTCAAATGTCAGCCGGAAGGTGGCTCCGGAATCTTACTGCCTTCCTAATCTTCCAGAAGATGCTGCTTGTGTTTTCTCACAACTTCTGAGGGCGCGCAGGAAAGTTTGCAAAGTAGGAAAAGTTTCTGTCTTTAGCTTTATTACCCAGAGGTGAGAAGACCCAAAGTGTTCAAAAAAAATTGGAGAGAGGCGGCATGGCACCACAAACAGTGTTTCAGTCCTCGCTTGGTCACTGAGGAGCTGAGAAAGTTACTTCATAATCAACACTCAGTCACATTATGATGAACTACCAGATATCATCCTTTTCGTCGGTCAAAAATGGTCACAGATCAACTGACTCGTGTGGTTCCAGGGCCCAGAGTCCTTGCTCTCTCTGCTCTATACCGCCCCTACTCGTGGCAGTGACTTTGGCCCTACAGCACATGAGGCAACAGAACAAAACAAAAGAGAAAATACCTGTCTGAAGTATGACAAGGGCCAGGACCAGGTAGGAGGCAAAATACTTTTTAAAGAGAACACTGACAAATCCTAAAGCACATGCTCATTATTTTTAACGCTACTTTAAATTTTTTTATTTTTTTTTTACTTCTCTAGCCTCTAAAACTACCTTTGCATAGAGCTCCCCTTCAGTAGAAGGACTAAACAGAGTAGGCTCACTTATAATTCATCCAGTGGATGAAAGTGAGGGATGACTGAGTCCCTGACAGCAAGGTCAGCTGCCGACCCATCACCAGCAACCAGTCCTCTCGTTATGTGAGGCAAAGAAGCTCCGATCTGCATGAGCCCTTAAAGTCAGATGTCAGTTCCGTGCAACTGAATGCATTCCTTTCAGGTCAGTAAAGAGAAAACCAACTTTCCAGTAACTTAGGAGGTCAGCAGATAATTGTGCATCATCTCAGTTTGGGGCTCACCGTTCAGTTCTGTTCATGTGCTGTTTAAAAGAACTGTGTCTTCAAAATTCAGTTTAGACATTGTACTTTGAGATCATATGGCACCACAAGTGAGTTCTTTACACACTGGGGAAGAGATTAGGGTAGGCACCTTAATATTTCCCCAGATGTTTGGCTGCTTCTCTGCGTTCAGAGCCCTTCACCAGACAACAATGAGCCATTTTTGACCCCTGGCCCTGCAGCCAACCCATACATTTTGCCACAGTCCTTTTGCCCCCACTGACCCCTCACTAGCTACTGGTGTGGCATATGTCAAGGAAAGTGCTCCTGGCGGCAGTGCCTTGTACACAAGGCTGGCCCAACACGGACGTAGCTGCTTTTGTGGGAAGAACTGAGGCGAGCTTCAATAATCGGGACTTCTGGAGCCATAAGTGACAGACATGCAAAGTGAACTAGTTTAAGCCCTGAGGAGGTGTGGCAGACACTGTCGATGTCTTTCTCAGTATTGCTCTGCCCACCTGAGTTCTGCAGCTATAGACAGTCCTCAGGACACTGTCAGCTTCTCACCTCAAAAAGCTGAATCTCTCTGCTTCTCCACATTGGGGCTCTCTCCATCTCCAAGGCAGGTTGCCTGGGTGTGCTGCAGGCATGACCCAGAAGTGCCAGGGAGCAGACAGACACCCCCAGGGACAAATCTCAGCCGGTGGGGATGGAAGTCGGTGATAAACGCCCCACCTCCCCATCGTCTGGTGGAATGACTGTGAGATATGGTCCAGTTTCCAGAGGTCCCCAGCAGGACTGAGCCTCAGTTGCCCACAGCAGGAAACGACTTGCTCATTATTACACCCTTATTGGTTTTTTCCTTTCCCTCTCTCACTTCCCCACTCCCTCACTTAACGTTCTCTGGGATCATCACCCAAATACACCACCAATCAGACAAGACCAAGTCCTTGTCTCCGTGTCTCGATTGGATGCAACCCAAACCAAGACGAGGGGGTTCACTGGGAAAGCTTCATAGTGTGTCAGGAAAGGCATGGGGTGCAGGTGGGCCTCAGAAATAACCAGAACCAAGAACTCAGACCTCACTAGAGAGTGCCAAATCTATTTCTCCCACTCCAGTTTTTAAAATCCCAGGGTTCTGATTGCCCTATCCTGAGTTAATCACCAAACTCCCGGCCAGGTCACGTAGCATACAGGAGGCCATTGGGGTGCACACCTATGGAGGAGGTCCTTCCCATAGAGGGGAATAGTTGTGACCTGAACAGCCCTCCCAACTGAGGTCCCCAAAAAGCACTAAGAAGCCAAGTGCTTTTCCGTGATCTACTGTTGTCACACCATCAGTTTAAGGCCTTGTATAACAGAGAAAGCCCCGGGCACACACCAACACATAACTGCATTGGTGGGCAACAATGAACTGGGCCCGAGGTGACAGGCACAAGATGAGTCCGTGTCTTATTGGGGAAGCTGAAATGGGAGAAGAAGGAATAAGAAAGCATCTTTAAGTATGAGAAATGGAGAACTAGACAGTACTGGGCACTGAGGGGACAGCTTGAGACCTTTGGGAATATTTCAGTGGAGATCATGAAAGACGGGCAGCATTGAGGGTTGTTGGCAAAAACCAAATTCACTTAAGTCATTTCTACCTGCATGCCTTCATCCCTCCTCCACGATAGTCAAACAGCAGGAGGATATCTAAGAACACCTTAGGTCTATATAGCCCTTGTGGAGTTGCAAAGCGTTTTCATTTGTAGTTATTATATATTTCATTTAGCCCTCCCAGCTACACTGTGGGTTAAGTGGTATTATTCCCATTGTATAGATCAGTAAGTCGAGGCTCAGAGTGTTAATTCAGAGCCAGTTATCCCAGCTTTTTGACTCCCATATTTAGTGTTCTCACCTGTTACACCAAAGTCCTCAAGGAAGCACACTCACATGCACGCTCCCACATAAGCACTATGCGCATGGTATCAGGTAGGATGCATTTATTTGCAAGTAACAGAATACCTGACTAGCAGTGGCTCAATCAATAAAGTCATTTAACCATCTCACAAACCTAGAAACCTGAAGTGAGGTAGTTCCAGATTGGTTCAGAAATTTTATGAAGTCAAAAAGACCCAGGCAATTTCCAGTTCTTCTGCTCTGCCACTCTCTACAAGTCAGCTTTTCATCCTCATGCTTCTTACCTCATGTTCTCAAAATGGCTGCCACAGCTCCGAGAATCAGGATCTTTCACTAGCATCCAAACAATACAGAATGGCAGTGATGGTGGGAAAAGGGGCTTTCCTCTTGTCAGGGAGGAAACTCTCTGAAAGCCCCAGCAGACCTCTCCTTACATCTCGTCGGCTGGAACTGGGTCTCATGGCTGCAAAGGAGGCTAAGAAAATAAATAAGTGGTGGAGGGTGAATGGAATAGAAATGATTAGCTAAGCTCAAATATCTCGTATAAAATCAGGATGCTCTTAGCAATGAAGACGAAAGAGAATGGTAGTTATGTAGACAAGATACACACATACATACAGTGTTTTATAGTGGAAAATGTGCTTTCACACACAGAATCTTATTTAATCCTTACCACTTTGTGAAGCAGATGTTGTTTTTATTTATCTCCATTTTATAAATGACAAATCATCCTGAAAAAGGTAACCTCACGTGCCTAACAAATGTCCAACTCAACACCCAAATCTAAGTCTTCAGGGTCCAAATTCCATGGGTTTCCCCTTGTTCCTCTACATACAAGCCAACAGAGAGAGCCAAGCTGCTCATAACATTGCCCAGTCCCTCAATGCCCTCGTGGGCATTAAGGCATTAAGTCATTAAGACTCCTATCATGTACCCCAAATTACAGGCTTCTTTCATGTTCCTCTTTGCTCAGTTCTTCTCTATCCTGGGCCCACCTACAGTTTGGGCAAAGAGGAAAATAAATCATAATATGAACATTTTTAAATGAATTAACAGATAACTATTTGTACCATTGTGTGTAAACATGTAACCTCTCCCCACAAAACAAACAAACAAACAAAAAACCACCAAAAAACTGTGTAGGCTGACAGAAGAAAATATTAGCAAATGAAGAATGATTAGCTAGGAAAAAAGAATTATGAAAAAGAAACTAGCTATGACCTTTGAAAACAGTCTATTTTCCCATAGCGTTCACTTCTGTGTTAAATTTAAATTTTTGACCCCATAACTATGAACACATCAATGCTTGTTTTTCATGCAGGAGAGCAGGTGACAAGGCTGGTCCCCTGAGGTACATACTATGTGATGACTTCCTTCCTTACCTGACTGTTAGCCAAGCCACTTCTGTCCTTAGCCCCTGTCATATGCCATGATGCAGGGGCCATGCTTCTGTCTCCTTCCTTGGAACTTAGCTTTCTCATTTCAAAAAGAGACCTCTGTTTCACCTTTGTACAGCTCAAGAGCTTTTTTTCCGCAAAGTATTTTCCTTGCCCAAATAAAGGGGCTATCTAGCCTCAGAAGTGAATCCAGACTTTCATCTCCAAAAGCACAGTATCTGCTCCTCTGTCCTCAGAAAAATTGCCGGCCTCCAGCTCTCAGTTACTCCCAGCTTTTAGCTAAGTCATCCTTTCCCATGAGAATACTATTTCACTCATTTATTCATACATTCATTCATCATGTGCCATCATTGTATCAAGTGCCTACTATGATCCAGGCATAGCGCTAGACGCAGAGGGTTTAAAAATAAGTAAGATATAGTTCTGTGTTCCAGAAGCCTGTTCACCTTGGCCTGGTCAAGGAGACAAACAAATAAATAAGTGCATGGTTATTGGACTTACGTGCTATAGACAAACTGTTACAGGAACTCAGAAGAAGGTGCCCCTAACTCTCCCACGATGCTGAGGGCTTCACAGAGAAGGAATGTTTGTCCTCAATGTCCTGCGCTTTTACTAAATGCCAGGACTGTCCTATCCCCACCATCTCTGGGGAGAAAACAGTGAATAAGCATATGTTCCTCCCTTCAGAGCTTTCAACAGGGAGTGGGTAGCGGACAAAGCTGAGTAAACAAATAAGATAAATCCTGTTAAGTCATATGAAAACAGGGACTTCCCTAGTGGCGCAGTGGTTAAGAATCCGCCTGCCAATGCAGGGGGCACGGGTTTGAGCCCTGGTCCAGGAAGATCCCACATGCCAAGGAGCAACTAAGCCCGTGTGCCACAGCTACTGAGCCTGTGCTCTAGAGCCCACGAGCCACAACTACTGAGCCTGTACGCCACAACTACTGGAGCCCACACACCTAGAGCCCCTGCCCCGCAACAAGAGGAGCCACTGCAATGAGAAGCCCGCACACCGCAACAAAGAGTAGCCCCCGTTCGCTGCAACTAGAGAAAGCCCGCACACAGCAACGAAGACCCAACACGGCCAAAACTAATGATAAATAAATAAATAAATAAATAAATAAAAAGTAATGTGAAAACAAACAATGGGAATTCCCTGGCGGTCCAGTGGTTAGAACTCAAGAAAAGAAAAACAAAAAACAAAGACTGAGGAGAAACTGGGGCAGAGGGGGAGTGGCAGGAGCTGCATCTCTGCAAGAAGAACTGAGATTGATAGAGTGAGAAAAGAACACTTCAGGCAGAGGAAACTGCATGTGCAAAGGCCCTGAGATGAGAAAGTATGTCCTCAGAACTCGCAGAAAAACAATGCAGTCTAAACATGGAGAAGAGTGGCATGACATGAGGTGAGAAAGAGGCAGAGGCTGGCTGGGCCTTTGTAGGCCATTTTGGCAAGAGGTGCTGGTTTTCTTCTCAGTGTAGTGGGACTCCTTGGAAGATTTTAAGCAGTAGAGTTGCCTGGTTTGAGCTTTGATGAGGTCACTGTCACTGCCATGTGGAGCATGGACTGTAATAGAATAAGCAAGGAAGAGCGTAGAATGTTTAAAAGGTTTAGCAATGATGTTGACCTGCACAAAGGTGTTGGCAATGGAGATAAAAGACAAGAAGAGAGGTTCAAAGTGTATTTTGGTAATAGAGTCAAATGTGTCCTTGCCAAGGAATTGGATGCAGGACAATGGAGAAGAAGAATGGAGGGTGTCTCTTAAGTTTCAGACTTGGATCATGAGGCATGAAGGAACATGGTCCCTGGGCAAGGAGCAAAGGTAGCAGTGACAATAATGAGATCCACATCTAAAGCACTTGACACAGGGCCTGGCACACAGCAAAGTCTTAAGATGGGGCATGAAGAATTAAAAGCCACTGTTGACTCAGAGAGAAGAGTTTCAATGGATTGAGGGGTTGCTTCAAAAACCAGGTTACTGCAGGTTGTACCATGAAGGGTTGAGGCAGCAAGTGGACCTATCTCTTCTAGACCCTTGATGAAGAGTAGATAAAAAGGATAGTGCCTGGGTTTGGAGATTTCCGATATGGAGAGAAGTTTTTTGGCTATATGTTATTTCAGTCTGAATAATATTTAAACATGTTTAGAAGCCAAGGTGCAGAAGTTGATAAAGGTCAAGAGGAGGTCATTGACAAGCAAGGTCCATAGAAGGGATTGAGGTAGGAACAAATGTTTCTCCCACTGAGGTGGAAGGCTGAGGCCGAAAAGTTTGTAAGAGGGTCTGTGGGGTTGGAGGAGGTGGAATGGGGAGAACAGAGGCCACCTGACGGCTGGCCTCAACTTTCTGAGGGTCTTGAAGAGGAAACCAGGTGTAGTGAACAAAGAGCCAGAAGTACTGCCCAACAGTGTGGAGGGTCCAGTTGAGGCTGGAAACCTTGCCACCTCAGAGATAGCTGTTCCATCAACAGGGTGACTGCTTTGCAGGGGTGTTGGTTCTAAAGAACACATATCTTCGGTCGGGTTCTCCCAGAAGCAGATCTTGAAATCAGGATTTGTGTACAAGTGATTTATTAAGAAAGTGTTTCCAGGAAAACTGGGGAACAGAGGAGCGATCTCAAGTCCCACAGAAGGCATCTTCTGTCTGATCCTGCAGGGGAGCTCTGGAGTATAAGTTATGCCATAAAGTTTTGCCCTAACCCAGGCAAAGGAGTGGGGCTGCCATATTCCTGCACCTGTCCATCACTGGAGAAGGACTGCCCAGGCTAACAACTTCCCAGGGACTCGGGCTCTCTTTACCAGCTGGAAAGGCAGGCTACAGAAGCCCTAGGGCAGGCCTCCAAAACAGAGCCGAGGTGTTGGAAGCAAATGCCCACTGAAGCCAGGAGCAGGCAACAAACCGGGAAGTGGCACCTGAAGGGATCGGGGCTGAGCTTGGTTATTGTCTGCCCCAACACAGCAGTCCCTGATGGCACATAGACGTCAGCAAAGTTGCTCTGAAATATTGCCAACACATTGGCATCTTGTTTCTTTTTTTTTTAATTGTTACTGGAATATAGTTGCTTTATAATATTGTGTTAGTTTCTACTGTACAGCAAAGTGGATCACCTATACATATACGTATATCCCCTCATTTTTAGATTTCCTTCCCATTTAGGTCACCACAGAGCACTGAGTAGAGTTCCCTGAGCTATACAGTAGGTTCTCATTAGTTATCTATTTTATACATAGAATCAATAGTGTATATATGTCAATCCCAATCTCCCAATTCATCCCATCCCCCCACTCCCCCCTTGGTATCCATACATTTGTTCTCTACATCTGTGTCTCTATTTCTGCTTCGTAAATAAGATCGTCTATACCAATTTTTTCAGATTCCGCATATATGGATTAATATGCGATATTTGTTTTTCTCTTTCTGACTTCACTCTGTATGACAGTCTGTAGGTCCATCCACAGCTCTACAAATGACCCAATTTCGTTCCTTTTTATGGCTGAGTAATATTCCATTGTATATATGTGCCACATCTTCTTTATCCATCCCTCTGTTGATGGACATTGCCAATACATTAGCATCTTGTTTCTAAAAAGCCTAATTTATTTGGAACAATCTTACAAAGTTATATGATTGCAATGTTGAGCACTTCTGTTTCTTTTTAGCTATTTTCTAATGAGTGTGGAAAGGGACTATTTTTGCAGGGTTTTGGCAGCTTACAAAATTATTTGGAGTTACATTTTCCTGCACTGTCATATGAAACCTCTGTAAGCTGGATATTTTCCAAAAATGAGGTAACTCTAGTCCCTTTGGTGACACATGGTAGATGGGGCACAGTCCTCCTCTAGGGTCTGAAGCAGAAACAGTAGCCATCTGCACATGCACCAGAGATCTGGAATGTTACAGAAACATCACTGCAACCATCTGAATGAAATTTTTACCCAACTAGAATTTTACCCAAGGTCAGGATCTGTAAAACCAGGGAGAATCACAATGGCACCACATACTATACAGGGCAATTTCCTGTCTCCTTTTCCTCCTGCCCTGCAAAGTTTTTGTTTTTAAGTGAGAACTATAAATATAAATGAGACAATAAATTTGTAAACATTTGGATCCTCCTAGAGGAAAAGAAAGAATAAAACCCTAACTTAAAGCAGGTCACAGGGGCAATGCTGTAAGTTCAGCCATTGTCTCCTCTTTATGGCACACAGGATGCTATATTTTCCAGGCTCACTCACAATTGCATTTGGGGTCACCTGGCTGAGTTCTGGCCAATAGGATGTGGGCCCCAATTACTGTAAGCCAGTGCTACTCATAGTGTGGTCCATGCACCAGCAGCCATTTGCAAACTGTATGTTACCAGTTTGCAATGAGCTAATACAGAAATTTAAAAGTAAGCAATTAGGGGACTTCCCTGGTGGCGCAGTGGTTAAGAATCCACCTGGCAATGCAGGGGACACGGGTTCAAGCCCTGGTCCGGGAAGATCCCACATGCCACGGAGCAACTAAGCCTGTGCGCCACAACTATTGAATCCCGCACGCCTAGAGCCCGTGCTCCATAAGAAGAGAAGCCACCGCAGTGAGAAGCCTGCACACCGCAACAAAGAGTAGCCCCAGCTCACCACAACTAGAGAAAGCCCGCGCAGCAACAAAGACCCGACACAGCCAAAAAAAATAAGCAGTTAAGGACTTTTACAGCAGTTTGACATTGTCTCTGCATCCAAGCAGCATTTCCTTGTTCTAGTAATTCATTTTTGTTGCATTTTAACAAAAGTATTGGTCTGTGATGGATTAAACTTTTTAAAAAACCTGGTCCTCGGACTTCCCTGATGGTCCAGTGGTTAAGACTCCGTGCTTCCACTGCAGGGGGCATGGGCTCAATCCCTAGTTGGGGAACTAAGACCCTACATGCCTCATGGCATGGCCAAAAACAAAAAAAAAACAAAAAAAACCTGGTCCTCAGTTTGAGAAGCACTGCTGTAAGGTATTCCAGGCCTGGCCCTTAAGAACATCCTGTGCAATCCAGTTCTTTCTTCTCCGTCTGTAGCAACGTTAGAAGCCAGTGGTCTTAGATATCATAGCTACAAGATGAAAAAGGATCACTAGACTCACGTCAGACTCTGACATGAGTGAGAAATAAACATTTACTATGTAAAGCTAAGAAATTTGGGCTTGTTACTGACACATAACCTAGGATTATTTGACTTATTCAAGGAATTATTGCCCTCATTCTGGAAGTTGCACCCGCTGGTACTGGAGGACCCACTTCCAAGATTGGTGCTTCACTCCCATGTCTGATGCCCTTTGGCAGAGACAGCTGGAAGGCTGGCTCAGTTGGGACTGTCAACCAGAATGCCCACATGTGGCCTCTCCAGGACGGTAGCCTCAGGGTAGTTGGCTTCTTACATGGAGGTTCGGGGCTCCAAGAGCAAGTAATCCAGGAAAAAGAACAGAAGCTGCATGGCTACCTTTCTCCCCGGGCTCTGTGCTCTGCCACGTTGCTCTCTCTGACCCGCTCTCCCAAGGTCTCTTTGTCGTTGTCTCTGTCTGTGGCTCTGTCTGCACCTATCTCTTTCTCGCTCTTCATCTGTCTCTGTAAGTGTCTATCTCTGCCTCCCCTTCTCCCACCCTGTGACTCCTCCTTCCAATTTATTGGTCTCCCTCCTTATATTCTCTCTCCACTGGGGCAGCCCACCCCAGGGCCCCTGGTCCCTGCATTTAAAAGTATGGGGTGGCAGCTCTCATCCCTGAGACAAACATGCTCATTTGCTGAGTTTCTCTCACCCCATTTCCTCCTGCACAGGTGGGAAGGTGAGGCCTTCCTCACTCAGTAGGGCCAAGACTAAACTTAAGTTTGGGCTTTGAAAAGGAGAAGACTGGTTTTTCAAACAGGGGAACCTGGCCAAGGAAAAGGAGTTTTCCATCATGTCTATGAATTGGCAGCGTGGTTGGGAGCCACAGCCCCGGGAACTTATCGAGCCTGGTTTGCTGCCTATATGCATCTATTTCCCTCGAGGACCACATACAGGGTGGGGTTGAGGAGACAATGACTAGTAAAAGATTAATTTGGATATTCCTGAATTCCCTTAGGAAATTTCTCTTAAATTCACATTCTTAAAATCACCCCAGAACCCAGTGGAAAAGTAATAACTGTAACATTTCTAAGGTGGGTGCATGCATGCGCGCTGAACCAAATGGCTTTAGAGCAGCAAGTCGGAGGGTGGAAGGAAAGACATAGCCACAGTTAGATCAGGTAGAGCCTTAGAGAACATTCCATGTGCCGGCAATAGTTCTAGGTGCTTGAGGCACCTGAGCAGACAAAACACAGGAATCTCTGCTCTCTTGGATCTTATATTCTGGGAACAACCCCCAGCTTTAGGCCTAAGCAGTCAGTGAATGGTGAGGTAGGAAATGCTGGGGTGGGGACCCTGTGCGAGAAGCAGGTTTGGGAGTAGGAAACAAAGTTTGATTTGGATCATCTTAACTTTGTGATGCCTATTAGATCTCTAAATGGAGATACCAAAGAAGTTGAAGAAGTTGGATGTGCAGATGAGTTCAGAATTCAAGGAAGAAGTCCAGCTGTGATCCCAATTTGGGGGTCACCATTGTGGAGATGGTATTTAACACCGGGATTTAGATGAGGTCTCCTAGAGAAGGAGTGTAACTGGAGCAGAGATGGGGTCAAAGGGCTGAGCCCTGGAGCACAACAACATTTAGAAGTCAAGGAGAAACTCAGGACTGGGGGGTGGGGGGCGGTCAGTGTTCCATAGGTACAGAGTTTCCCTTTTGCAAGATGAAAAGAGTTCTGTGGACAGATGGTGGTGATGGTAGCAAAACGATGTGAATGTACTTAATGGCACTGAACTGTACGTTTGTAAATGGTTAAGATGGTAAATTTTGCTATGTGTGTTTTACCACAACTTTTTAAAAAAGAGAGTGACAAATGCATAGAAGAACCCAAGTGAGGACTCCCCTGGTGGCTCAGTGGTTAAGAATCCGCCTGCCCATGCAGAGGACACAGGTTCAAGCCCTGGTCCAGGAAGATCCCACATGCCACGGAGCAACTAAGCCA
This sequence comes from Kogia breviceps, assembly GCF_026419965.1. Classification (NCBI taxonomy): domain Eukaryota; kingdom Metazoa; phylum Chordata; class Mammalia; order Artiodactyla; family Physeteridae; genus Kogia; species Kogia breviceps. The sequence goes on along the minus strand of NC_081330.1, from coordinate 116,835,257 downwards.
TGAGCCACAACTACTGAGCCTGCGCTCTGGAGCCCGCGAGCCACAACTACTGAGCCCACGAGCCACAACTACTGAAGCCCACACGGCTAGAGCCTGTGCTCTGCAACAAGAAAAGCCACCGCAATGAGAAGCCCGTGCGCTGCAACGAAGAGTAGCCCCCGCTCGCTGCAACTAGAGAAAGCCCACGCTGCAACAAAGACCCAACGCAGCCAAACATTTTTTAATTTAATTAATTAATTTTTTTTAAAAAGAGCCCAAGTGAAAGTGTTTCCAGAAGGCAGGAGGTCAAATACTGCTGACAAAACAACAGAGTTAATCCTTGGTTTTGGCAATGTGGTGACCTTGAGAGCAGAGCAGTTGGCAGCAAACAGTTGCTTGAACTGGGCTCAAAGACAACATGGGGCGTGAGGAAGGCAAGATGGAAAGGGTAGCTAACTTTTCAGGTGGCAGAAAAATGAGGACAGTGGCTGGAAGTGGTCACAGGAAGGAGTCTTATTTTTAAGAGGAAAGATAATACAACATATATCAGGCCTGAGGCTGGAATGATCCCACAGAGGGGGAAACATTGATGAGGCAGGAAATGTAACAGGGAAGAGCTAAATGGGACTCCACGGCTGGATCTCTTTCTTTGACTTTAATCTTTGCTTTTCGTTTCTTTTGTTATTATAATCATACATAATGGCCTCCCTCGGGGAACCCTGCCCCTCTGCCTGAATGTTAAACTAAAAGGCCTTTGTTCCCGCTCAAAGGGAGACAGTCTGACCCTGCCCACCTGTGAATGGCTGCAGAAAAAAAGAAATTAACACATCCCCTCCTATTTTGCAAGATAAATGGCCTTTTTACTTTACTTCCTCACCTCCTCCCCCTCTCTCTTCTATAAAAGAAACTGGCATCCAGACCCCAATAAGGTGGTTTTTCCAGGGACACTAGTCCGCCATCTTCTCAGTCTGCCGGCTTTCCGAATAAAGTCATATTCCTTGCCTCAGCACCTTGTCTCCCGATTTATTGGCCTGTCGTGTGGTGAGCAGAGCGAGCTTGGACTCGGTAACAGAAAGAGAAGGGACACTTGTCACAGGGGCATGAAGCCCAGAGCAGCCACAAGAGGTGGGGATCCGATTTACGGAGAGATGTAGGAGCAAGGGCAGCTGATGGGTGTGACAGGAGGGGGAGAAGGCCTGTGGATGCAGAGGTGAGGAGGTTGGTCCACTTGCCACGGGGAGGGTAAGGATGTGCTCTTCTGATCGAAACTAATTTTTCAGGGAAATAAGAAGCATGGTTGGGGACTTCCCTGGTGGTCCAGTGGTAAAGAATTCACCTTCCAATGCAGGGGACATGGGTTCAATCCCTGGTCAAGGGACTAACATCCCACATGCTGCAACAAAGATCCCACGTGCCGCAACTGAGACCCGACGCAGCCAAAAATAAATAAATAATAAAGAAATATTTTTAAAAATAAAAAGAGAAGCATGTTTGGCAGCTGAGAATAAAATGTGAGGAAGAAGTTTTGGAGTTTTTAGAAGGTTTAAACTAGCCCTCTCAGAGAGGGAGTGGGAATTGCTCTGGAAATGTAGTAGGTCATAAACTTCAAGTGAGACCAGGATCAGTTTTCATCTGAATATATGTTATTTTTATTGTTAATAATTTCGTAATAGTGTGTATTTCAGTTTTTATTTCCTCTTTCATTCATTAAGAATTTTTTAAATTTTTCTAATAAATTAGTATTTTTTAATACAAATACAAGCCACCAAATATATCAGTCATGAATCTCTAAGTACTGACAACTTTTCGTCAAAATATAGAGAGCAGAGACTATTATAAATACAAAAAAAAAGTTTTGAAAAAACACCTCTTCAGGGCTTCCCTGGTGGCGCAGTGGTTGAGAGTCTGCCTGCCGATGCAGGGGACACGGGTTCATGCCCCTGTCGGGAGGATCTCGCATGCCGCGGTGTGACTGGGCCCGAGAGCCATGGCCGCTGAGCCTGCGCGTCCGGAGCCTGTGCTCCGCAATGGGAGAGGCCACAACAGTGAGAGGCCCGTGTACCGCAAAAAAAACAAAAACAAACAAAAAAAAACCCACCTCTTCAGAATTTGGAAAACCATCTAGTTAAATATGGATATAAAATATTGTAATTTTACAGTTTTTAAACTCTATTGAATAGATGTACATACATACATGATTATATATGTATAATACATGATGTATATGTATAATATATTACATGTTATGTACACACATAAATTTTTAATTCAACATTCATTTCTTACTGCCACAAAATACTTACAGAAGGGCTTAAGGCACTATGAGACAAAACCTTAAATCTCCAAATTTAGAAATTGCATATTCTACAATCTCTGACCTGAATGCTGTAAAACTAGAATTTAACAACACAGAGAAAGAAATAGAAATGTTAGGAAAATAAATACTAAAATACTATTCAAGGATATTCCTTGGCAGTCCAGTGGTTAGGACTGCGTGCTTTCACTGCTGAGGGGCCTTGGTTCAATCCCTGGTTGGGGAAATAAGATCCTGCAAGCTGTGTGGCATGGCCAAAAAAATAAAAAATAAAAATAAAGTACTCTTCTGAATAACTTGAGGGCCAAAGAAAAAAATCAAAATTACAATTATAACCCCTTTATAAATTAACCACAGTGAAAACAGTGCACAGTCAGAGGAAAATTCTTAGCCCTAAGACTACCTCTTGATGGAAGAAGCTGCAAAATAGTGTGGCCATGTTTTTCAATTTACTATGAAGGCAAAAAATAGAAAGGCCTAGGGAGGTACCTAGAGAAACTGCTGCAGAACATATCTTCTCTTTTAGATGATGCTTTTGAGATCCAGTTTAGTGAGCTCAAATATGTCCTGCTTAGGAATAAATGACTCAAAGTGGGGGCCAGCAGCAGTCACAACCTGGTCCAAAAATGATCACTAACATCTTATTCTGTCCAGCCTCTTGCATCTCAAGGGCATGACCAGACCAAGAAAGCATTCTGCCTTGCTTTCAAGGTCAAGGGAATAGCAGAATAAGGGATTCTATCTTTTCCTTCTCTGTCCACTGTGCCCAAATGAATAGTCCTTGTTTCCTTTTTATGTGTGTAGTGATGGATGCTCAATTAGGTTCATCCACGCAGATGGGTTAGATACGAGGAGGAAAGGCCTTTGACTCCACCCTAATGCTTTGGGTCAACTGAAATGTCCTTAGGAACATGTATAAATACTCAGCTTAAATATGGAAGATTCCAAATGTGTACAAGGGTCAAGGGAACAGCTGTTGGAAAGGTGAAATGCATTGAGACAGGGAAAGTGAAGTAGGCAGGGAAACAGAGTATGTACATTGAAGTCAGAGGAAATGCACTAAGTCAATTCAGTATACACTGCCCGGCGCTGGAGAATAAGGCATGAAACATGTCTTCAAGGCACTCACAGCTTATAGAGGCTTTCATACAATGTTCACTAGAGCTTTCCCCCTCAGGGGTAGGAAAAGAGTTGAAATCTGGAGTGATCCAAATGAAAAAAATGTATGTAGAATTATTTGAAAGGTTATAAAGCACTGCATTCTATATGATTCTCACTATTTATTACTTGATCACGATGGTCTCCCTAATGATGTATAGACGGGGTTGGCAAACTATGACCTGCTGCCTGTTTTTATAAATAAAGTTTTATTGGACCACAGCCACCCCTGTTCATTACATATTGTCTGTGGCTGCTTTTCACCCACAAAGGTAGACTGGAGTAGTTGTAGTGGAAACAGCACGGCCCCCAAACCCTAAAATATTTGCTACCTGCCCTTTACAGCAAAAGTGTGCCAACTCCTGATACATAATGTTATTCCAATATTCCCCGAGTCACTCAATTCTCTTGAATCTTCTTTCTTTTCCTTGGTGGGGAATAACAATTTTCTTTTTTCTTTTTTTTTTTTTTTGGCTGCGTTGTGTCTTCATTGCTACAGGCGGGCTTTCTCTAGTTGCAGGGAGCAGGGGCTACTGTTTGTTGCGGTATGCAGGCTTCTCATTGCGGTGGCTTCTCTTGTTGTGGAGCACCGGCTCTAGGCATGCTGGCTTCAGTAGTTGTGGCGTGAGGGCTCAGTAGTTGTGGCTCACGGGCTCTAGAGCGCAGGCTCAGTTGTGGCGCACGGGCTGAGTTGCTCTGCAGCATGTGGGATCTTCCCAGATCAGGACTCGAACCTGTGTCCCCTGCACTGGCAGGCGGATTCTTAACCACTGCCCCACTAGGGAAGTCCCTAACTGTTTTCATGTGTAAAAATGACCACCCTCATTCAAAATGTTCTTTAACATCATGTGAAAAGCATCATGGTATATTCTCAATATAATATATTTATATTATATTAATATATAAACACAATTATATATTATATAGCATGATTAACACAAATTATAATTATTATTTATTATTTTCTATTTTACTGAATTATTAGAAGTAAAATTTTGCTTTTATTCATGAAAAATGTATTCTGCAATGTGGTAACTTTCTTCTTTCGAGTCTTTTAAAAATGAAAGCTTTTTTTCCTTAAATTGTGACAGTCTGTTTTGTAGAAGAAATAATTGCTTTATGTTAAGGTGCCTTGCTTTATTCTGTTTTATTATTGCCAAGCAACATCACCTTAAATCCCAAAGTTCTAACTTCTTTTAATAGACATAGAGGTATTATCTGAGTTCCAGGAATTTATATTAAGCTCTTACAAAGTGTATTATGAATGTAGCCCACACAAACACTGAAATATAACTCTGGGACAGCTGCATCAGACCCAAGGTTGGTTTCAGTTACCATTTAATCTTTGAATATAGTAAATATCAAGCAGTGAAAAACCCTTTGAGAAACTAAGGTATTAGTTGGCTTGGATTAATCCTACATAGCCATTTGTGATCATCAAAAACCTTCAGCAATAACCTTGTGGCCTAATCAAGATGATAACATGAACTTTCCTTTGCCCTGCCAAGAATTACTTCATATATACTCTAAAAATCATCATTCCACCTAAGACCAACAGGTTTGCTATCTTTTAACATTTGAATTAGGTTTTAGGGAGAAAAAGCCTTTGGTTTATTTGAACTAGACCTTAGGAAACCACTTCTGAGGCTCTGAAGAAATAAGAACTAGGCAAATGTCAGCTTTGAAAACCTGAAAGATAGTCATACTTAATATTCACAGTCTTTTTCATTATTGCCATTTGGGCACATCACTCCCCTAGTCCTTGGCTTCTCTTCTAATAGTTTCTTCTAGTCACCATCTATTGAGTGGTTTTGGAAGTGTTAGGTCACCTGCTGTGAAGGCTGATGTTGTCCCAAAATAGAAGTGAAGAAGCAGCCTAGGCCAAGAAAGGGCTTAGAGTGAAACATATGCATTAACATGAGAAGATTTTGGAAAGTCGGTAAGAGGAATATCTTCAGGCCAAAGAAAGGAAGAATCCTGTTTAGCTAGAGAAAAGTGCTAAAAAGATTCTTGCTAATTCTGAATATATTTTTGTTTGTTTGTTTTATCATTCTTTTTCTTTCTTTTTTTTAAAATATATATTTTTTGTCCACACTTTATCTGAAGAGAAGAGTTTACCCACTAGCAATCTACTTCTGGGGCACAGCCAAGCTTTAAAACCATAATTGGCACTTTTCCCATTAAATGTTATGGATTGAATTGTGTCTCCCCCAAAATGCATATGTCGAACTACTAACCCCCAGTACCTCAGAATGTGACCTCATTTGGTAAGAGGGTCGTTGTAGATGTAATCAGTTAAGATGAGGTCATACTGGAGTTGGGTAGGCCTCCAATCCAGTATGACTGGCATCCTTATAAAAAGGGGAAATTTGGGCACAGACACGCATGCAGGGAAAATGCCATCTGAAGATGAAGGCAGAGATCCTGGTAATATATCTACAAGCCAAGGAAAGCCAAAGTTTGCCAGCAAACCACCAGAAGCTAGAGAAAAGGCATGGAAAAAATTCTCCCTCACAGCCCTCAGAAAGAACCAACCCTGACCACATCGTGATCTGGAGACTTCTAGACTCCAGAACTGTGAGACAATAAATTTCTGTTGTTTAAGCCATCCAATTTGTGGTACTTCATTATGGCAGCCCTAGAAAACCAATACAGTAGCGTCCCCATCAAACTCTCAGTCAGCATCTATACATCTGTAACAGCACCGCTCTAGATCACAGGTATTCCCCCAGGTTCATTCCTTCTGTAGACCACTCTGGAGAAAACTCCAGTCAACTGTATATAGATTATTGTTCCTCTTTATAGCAACATTCAGTTCACTTTTCCATTTCTCTACTAAAGCAGCTATTCCTTAGCTTTATCAGTTTTTCACTTCTGGTTTCCAAACTAAAGTAATAAAAAAAAAAAACAATGCATACATTCTTTCTTTACCCCTCATTGGATTAAAATAAACATAATACCTTAAAATAAAGTTGTTAGTTTCAAAATACAAAAAACCAGAATACTCACTGAATATTTTTCTAAATCAGGATATGTACAGTTACCTGTAATATACGATCTCAATTTGTTTCATTATTTTTCTCTTGATGAACAGTTAATATACAAGGACCTACCAAATCTCTATACTTGAAGAGTTTTGTTCCACTAAACCAAACAAAAAACCTCAAATGTGAATTATTCAAATTCTCTCTTAAAACATAAAATTGAGGTACTAAAAGAATCCTAACAAAAGTATAATAGTCAACTTTGTGAGATAAAATGATTTGGAGACTTTGACTATGTTCAAATCCATGAGTCATGAGTAAAGAGGAAAAGAATGTACATATAATATGATTAAAACATAATAATGTTTTCTATATTGAATGTGGTAAGTGCTTTAGTGACGTCAGTTATTCCACTGCACAATCTTGTAAGGTAGGTAGTACTAGTATTTTCCCCATTTTATAAATGTAGAAACTGAGACATCAAGAAATTAATTGCCCAAGGTCACAGAGCTAATAATTGGTGGAGCAGGAGTGACACTTAGGCAGCCTGACTCCACAGGCTACACACTAACTCCTCTTTGATACAGCCTCTCAACATTCCGGCACATACACATTTATATTTTACTTTTCTCCTTCTGCATGTGGGAAGTGGAAGGCAATATTTTTTTTAAAGACAAAAAACCTGTAGTCATTTAAAGACATTGGAGGTCAAGAGTTGAGGAAATTGATTTTTAATGCTCTTAGAAGCACTTAATTATCATATTTTCTAATAGGTCCACCATCTTTTAAAATTCTTGCTGCAATTGAGAGGTAGGAGTTATCTGCTTTTAAAGATGGAGAATTCATGAGGAAAGATTCTGGATGTACTTCACATTAATAAGATCAGATACCAAGGAAATATATGACATAAGTAGGAGAGACTTCTTGCTTTTCAAGGCAACTGACCAGCTTTTAGGGCAAGGTACTGATTATACAAAAAGAGATTAATCCCTGTCCCAAATGCAAGGCAAAATTGTGAAGCCAGTGATTCTTAGGTTCTATGTCATGGTGTCTCTTGTTTTATGATCCTCTCTTCAATAAAACCAACCTTAGGAGTTAAGAAAGAGAGAGAGAGAGATGAAGAATCCTAGTGTGGGTTCCCTAGATACAGAGCCTGAGACAAGGATTCTTCTTCATGTGGCTTTTGTGGGAGTGCTCTGGGGAGAAAGGGGCATGAGAGAAGCAGGATAGGAAGGGGTAGATGTGGTCTCAGCTGGAGACAAGCTTTAGCCTGATGCAGTGGAGAGCTCTGGAGTACAAATGGCACCATGCCAATAAGGCATCAGCATTGTCACCCCCATTTCTTTTCTAGGAGGTTGGGGGTGGGAGAAGCTACTGTTGGGCCAAGGGCAACTCCTTGGAGAAGGGGTCCCCAACACTCACAGCAGCTGGGAGACTAGTGCACTGACTAGTAAAGAAGATCTGGGAGGGGCACCAACAGCACCCACTAGGCTTAAATAGGTTGTCCTACAACAAGTTTCTTTTCAGATGTTATTTCCACCAAGAATCCTCCCCTGAACTTCCAGTGTGGGTCTGAGAGAATTCCCCATCTTTTCTAAGTCTGCTCTCATGCAGCAAGACCAAACTTTTGTGCCTTTCCCTTTGACTCTAAAAGCAAACAGCCTTCTCATAATAAAACTACAACTAATATCAAAACTGAAAGGAGGGCTAGCTGTCTCTGCTATGTCAAAGATATCCTTCTATCCACTGGCATAATAATTTTTCTTCCAGTCTTTCCCCCTATCTTTTGTTAGTCTGCTTTCTTTTTCTCTCCAACTTCTGTTCTCTGTTGCTATTTCTGACTCCATCTGAGGCTACAGCCACAGTCCTTCATGGACTTCCATTTTCTGACATTGCCCAGGGTCAACTTCAAAATGACAGACCACGAAGATGGGGCTTTCGGCTAAGGGTCCCTCAAACAGGGCAGCCATGCTTTGATCTTCTGTATATATTGGCCTTCCACATGAGCTACTGTTTGAAGACGGGGCTCAATGACTTTACAAAGTTTCAGAAACACTGGTGTCTATACCACAGTTGCATGCACAGTGTTTTATTTGAGGAAGCTGAATCCTTCTGTAGACCAAGCATTCTTAAATTTGTGCCATGGATCCTTTTGCATCTAGTAAAGCCTATGGGTACCTTCTCAGAATGTTGTTTGGTGTTTTTTTGTGGTTCGCGGGCCTCTCACTGTTGTGGCCTCTCCCGTTGCGGAGCAAAGGCTCCGGACGCGCAGTCTCAGCGGCCATGGCTCACGGGCCCAGCCGCTCCACGGCACATGGGATCTTCCCGGACCGGGGCACGAACCCGCGTCCCCTGCATCGGCAGGCAGACTCTCAACCACTGCGCCACCAGGGAAGCCCTCAGAATGTTTTTAATGCATAAAATAAAATACATTGTACTATAAAGCTAGTCGATTATCTTGAAATACAGGTATCAAAATATTTAAAATCAATCTGAAATAATAATATATGTGTTTGCTTATTAGTGCATTAAAAACTAAAGTCTAGAGGTAGTTCTGTTAACTATCATAATTGCCAAGTGATGAGCATAAACAATATTTCAACAGTTGCAACAATGATAATGTCCTTGGGAAATATCTGTTCCATTGGCGGTGAAGTTACAGATCAATGCCTCATATCACTGTGGTTCATTGCCTATATTCATAATTGAAATAGCTACTAAGTTTCAGTTAGAGGATAGTGAAAAGAAAGATGGAAGTCCTTAAGCCCCCTGAGTGAACTCCAGGATAAGAAGCAGCCCTGGTGAAGATAGAATTTAGAAGATAGTTATCATGTCACTCACACAAATTGTTAAATAGCTCGTACAAACACACATACACACACAACAAAAATGACACGTTTGTGCCACATTCCATGAAGTGGAATGCCATGACTTGACTCCCAGGAAGCCCCAGTGGCTCCTGTCTCTTTCAGGGTCCAAGGTCATCTCACAGTCTTTGGGAACAGGGTCAGACATTAGACAGATGCCCAGAATCTCCTTGAAAAGTAAAAATAAAGCATCTTCGGGAACATTTCAGGAACACCTAAACTCCCTACAAATTTGGAATGTGAAAGTTCAGCTGTAAAAAATCACTTGCGAACACAGTGTGAACTGTGTGGTTTGTGAGATGTTAATTGCAAGTGGCACTTCTGAGGCTGGTGTGAGATGTGTTGTCCTTCATCTCCAGAGTTGTTTCTGACCTGCTTTCTTCCTGACCACCCCACCAGAAAAAAAAAGGAGGAAAAAACTTTTGAATTTGCTCTAAGTGTTATCCTGAGTACTTTTAATTAAAATATTTTGAAGGATAATGTGCTTTCATAAAAATTTTAATGGCAGTTGTCTTTAGAGCTCATATTTTATGTCATCAGGCAATAATGACCTAGATTGAACAAAATTTGGGCCTGACTCATTTTTCTATTAATATAATAATACTCCCTCATGAATATTCATAATTTCTCCATTCTCCATGTTTTTACATATCTCCCTTAGATGAAACAGCTTAAAAATTCCATTTTTATCATGGAGGAAATAGGCACAGTAAATTTCAAACAGGTAATGTATTGTAAACTTCACCAAACTTAGGTTAGTTTTCTTCTTTGATTTTTGTGTAAACATTTTTAATTCTCAAATGAAACTCTAGTCAAATGAGTCCCAATCCTTGAAGACCATCTAATACATCAAGTTCCTTCTTCCCACTCCATAAGGTCTCTTCCTCTAGCAAAAGCATTTTTTATTCCATCCTTACCTGCTCAGATGTTCTAAACTTCAATTTATTTGTTCAACAGATATTTACTGAGACCGTTCTCTAATGGGCAGTGAACTCAACCTGGAGATGCAACAATAAATAAGACCTGTTCTGATCCCTGAGGGCCTCATAGTGAGGAAGACAGATAAGCCTAACCAGACTGGTGGTACAATAGAGGAAGGAACTGAAAGCTGTAGAAGTAATGAGGAACCCACCATTAATCTGTTTAAGGGATTAAGGTGAAACTTCAAAAAGATAATGATTCTTTTGAACTGGGTCCTGAAGGATGAGTAGTTTTCCAAGTGGAGAAGCTTGGAAGAAGACACTCCAGCTTAGAGATATACAATTTTCAGAAAACAAAATTAATTAAAAATTTGAAAAGTAAACCTAAATATATTAATCCAAAAATTAGATGAGAAGATGCATATAAAATGTATGAAAATAACTGCCTGTAGAAAGGGGAAGAAAAAAACAGGGAAAGAGATTTCAAGGTTATCCATAATGCTTACTTCTGTGTAAAAGAATAAATTTGATAAGATTAAATAAATAAATAAATAATAAATAAATTTGATAAGATTAGCAATTATGGCTTATGGCTACAAAGGTATTTATTATATTGGTCTCTGCACTTTTCTATATCTCTAAAATTTTGTCAAAATTAAAAGTAAATAAATAGTAAAGGAATTTATTTAATCTAAAGTGGAGATGGTTAAGGTAGCTAATAAATTCAATTAGAAGAAAGACAGAGATAATCTTATCCATTCCTTATACAAAAAGATTTCCTAACTCATAAATTGTGTCTCTACCAGGACATCCTGAAATTTTACTTAGGCCACCTCCAAACCATTTGACAACACAATGCTTTCCCTCTCAGAACACCCACCTCCACCCCTCCAACTTCCACCTCCTGAATCAAGAATGTTGAAAAATGTTTTTTAATTTAATTTTTATTTTATATTGGGGTATAGTTGATTTACAATATTGTGTTAGTTTCAGGTATACAGCAAAGTGATTCAGTTATACACATACATATATCCTTTTTTTTCATGTTCTTTTCCCATATAGGTTATTATAGAATATTGAGTAGAGTTCCCTGTGCTATACAGTGGGTCCTTGTTAATTATCTATTTTTTATATAGCAGTGTGTATATGTTAATCCCAAACTCCTAATTTATCCCTCCACCCCCCTACCTTTCCCCTTTGGCAACCATAAGTTTGTTTTCTATGTCTGTGAGTCTGTTTCTGTTTTGTAAATGAGTTTGTTTATATCATCTTTTTAGATTCCACATATAAGTGATATCATATGGTATTTGTCTTTCTCTGTTTGACTTACTTCACTTAGTAAAATAATCTCTAGGTTTATCCATGTTGCTGCAAATGGCATTATCTCATTCTTTTTATGGCTGATTAATATTCCATTGTATGTATGTACCACATCTTCTTCATCCATTCCACTGTCAATGGACATTAGGTTGCTTCCATGTCTTGGCTATTCTAAAAAGTGCTGCAATGAACGTTGGGGTGCATGTATTTTTTCAGATTATTATTTTCTCTGGATATACGCCCAGGAGTGGGATTGCTGGATCATATGGTAGTTCTATTTGTAGTTTTTTAAGGAACCTCCATACTGTTCTCCATAGTGGTTGTACCAATTTACATTCCCACCAACAGTGTAGGAGAGTTTCCTTTTCTCCACACCCTCTCCAGCATGTATTGTTTGTAGACTTTTTGATGATGGCCATTCTGACCACTGTGAGGTGATACCTCATTGTAGGTTTTTTTGTTTGTTTGTTTGTTTGTTTGTTTTTGCGGTACACAGGCCTCTCACTGTTGTGGCCTCTCCCGTTGCGGAGCACAGGCTCCGGACATGCAGGCTCAGCGGCCATGGCTCACGGGCCCAGCCGCTCTGCGGCATGTGGGATCCTCCCGGACCGGGGCACGAACCCATATCCCCTGCATCGGCAGGCGGACTCCCAACCACTGCACCACCAGGGAAGTCCCCTCATTGTAGTTTTGACTTACATTTCACTAATAATTAGCGATGTTGTTTCATGAGCTTTTTGCCCATCTGTATGTCTTCTCTGGAGAAATGTCTATTCAGATCTTCTGCCCAATTTTTGATTAGGTTGTTTGTTTTTTTGATATTGAGCTTCATGAACTGTTTGTCTATTTTGGCAATTAATCCCTTGGAGGTAAATAGTTTCTCCCATTCTGTGGGTTGCTTTTTGTTTTGTTTATGGTTTCCTTTGCTGTGCGAAAGCTTTTAAGTTTAATTAGGTCCATTTGTTTATTTTTGTTTTTATTTTCATTACTCTAGGAGGTGGATCCTAAAATATATTGCTGTGATTTATGTCAAAGAGTGTTCTGCCTATGTTTTCCTCTAAGAGTTTTATAATATCCAGTCTTACATGTAGGTCTTTAATTCATTTTGAGTTTATTTTTGTGTATAGCATTAGAAAATGTTCTAATTTCATTCTTTTACATGTAGCTGTCCAGTTTTCCCAGCACCATTTATTGAAGAGACTGCCTTTCCTCCATTGTATATTCTTGCCTCCTTTGTTGTAGATTAATTGACCATAGGTGTGTGGGGTTTTTTCTGGGCTTTCTATCTTGTTCCATTGATCTATCTTTATGGTTTTGTGCCAGTAGAATACTGTTTTGATTACTGTAGCTTCATAGTGTAGTTTGAAGTCAAGGAACCTGATTCCACCAGCTCTGTTTTTCTTTCTCAAGATTGCTTTCGCTATTTAGGGTCTTTTGTGTTTCCATGCAAATTTTAAAAAATTTTGTTCTAGTTCTGTGAAAAATGCCACTGGTAATTTGATAGGTATTGCACTGAATCTGTAGATTGCCTTAGGTAGTTTTGACAATACTGATTCTTCCAATCCAAGAACGTGGTATATCTTTCCATCTGTTTGTTTCATCTTTGATTTCTTTCATCAGCATCTTATAGTTTTCAGACAACAGGTCTTTTGCTTCCTTAGGTAGGTTTATTCCTAGGTATTTTATTCTTTTTGATGCAATGGTAAATGGGATTGTTTCTTTAATTTCAGTTTCGGATCTTTCATTATTAGTGTATAGAAATGCAAGAGATTTCTTTGTATTAATTTTGAAGGATCCTACACCATGATCAAGTGGGATTTATCCCAGGGATGCAAGGATTCTACAATATACGCAAGTCAATCAATGTGATACACCACATTAAGAAATTGAAGAATAAAAACCATATGATCAACTCAATAGATACAGAAAAAGCTTTTGACAAAATTCAACACCCATTTATGATAAAAACTCTCCAGAAAGTGGGCACAGAGGGAGCCTACTTCAACATAATAAAGGCCATATATGATAAACCCACAACTAACATCATACTCAATGGTGAAGAGCTGAAAGCATTTCCTCTAAGATCAGGAACAAGACAAGGATGTCCACTCTTGCCACTTTTATTCAGCATAATTTTGTAAGTCCTAGCCACGGCAATCAAAGAAGAGAAAGAAATAAAAGGAATCCAAATTGGAAAAGAAGTAAAACTGTCACTGTTTGCAGATGACATGGTACTATACGTAGAAAATCCTAAAGATGCTACCAGAAAACTACTAAAGCTCATCAATGAATTTGGTAAGGTTGCAGGATACAAAATTAATAAACAAAAAAAAATTCTTAATGTTGAAAAAAATCCCAAGATAAATAAAATAACATCTTGGGGAAGCAAAGTATTACACTAAATTACTAATGAGCTGATGATAAAATAAAGAAGGTAGAATTCCAGAGGCAAAATTATAGGACAGGACTGAAATGAAAATAGCTTTATTTCAATGGAGAATCTGACTCAAATTCTTCTCTGTGGTGTTCCTTTTACACCATTCTTTCAGTCAAAGACTTCCCAGTACCTCTCTCCAGCACCACTACCTTGTTGTGCTGTGGAAAACTGTTATGACTCATGTACCTTTGATTAATATTCTATGTTAATCATACAAATAAGAGTTCACTGTGACCATGATTCTAACATAATGAATGTTCTCATTATTTGTCCTCCAAGGTGTAGGTTGGCTATATATAATTGTATTTCCTCAAATTTCAGTCCCTTCCTAACTTTTGTTGTCACTCTTCCAGTATCAGGACAATTACCAAGTCTCATTTCTGATTAAAGCTTCTCTGATTAGTTTGTGAGCACACGTGTAAAACAATGTCCATATTCCAAAACAAACTTCAAGTCAACATGAATTTGGTATAATCCTCCAAACATTTTTGGAACACATACTTTTGTGGAACACTCGGGAAAGGATTACAAAGAGAAATAACTTCTGTCTTCCTAAAATTCATATTTTGTGTGAGAAAACTGTCATATAAATAAATACTTAGGATGTTTTGTGATGAGCACTATACTGTCACCGAGGTTTACACACAACACTATGACAACACTGAGGAAGGGGAGGTTACTTTGGCTTTTCAAGGTGGCTTTACAGAGGAAGTGATATTTGAGCTAGGTATTGAAGGATGAGTTAGCCAGATGCAAAATCTGGTAAAGGCATGAAGGGAAGAAAGGCTAGATCTTGAGGACAAAGAGTTGATAAAATGATGTGATTAAATATGTGCTTTGGAAACACATCAGTGTTTAGGTCTGGCAGCAGTGTGGATCATGCCCATTCCCTCATTCTTTACAGTAACCCCAACCACTGTGTGCATGCAGATTTGCCCAGGAGGGAGAAGATCATTGCCTTAAACATCAAAGGAGAGTGCCAGGCAGGAAAGAGGAAATATAAGGAAAGAGGAAGTATGAGGTATCATGGGTGTGAAGTAAGATAATGCGAAAAATAGGTGAAAGCTGAGGGAGAATAGAGTAGATGCAGACACTGAAGAAGTTGTAAAGGTGCTGAACCTGAATCTGTTTACCCGTTGTTGAGAGCAAGAGTCTGGTGTAAGCTTAACTTTGCTGGATACTGGCCAGACTTCCAACTGTCAGCACCTAACCCCTTCACTGCAGGGCCTGCTCTGATTGCTATAGCCCACTCTGCTTGCAGGCTAGAAATGGCAAAGAATGTCTGGGAGCATTCCTCAACCAAAGACTGGCAGGAATTGGTAGATAAATACTCTAGCTTCCTTCCTCCTTGGGTGGGATAACTCTGAGATATGTGTTTTACCTTCCCACCTAGATTAAGCTGTAGTTGACCCAGAGGGGGCACCCTTGATAACACATCCTTTATTAGCTGACTTCCCTGCCCTGTCTTACTTCCCCACTCCCCAGTTTGAATTTCTTAGGATCACCTCCCAAAGAAACAACTTGTACTTGAATCCTTGTCCCATAGGTTGATTAGAAAGAAAGTAGCTGTGAGGGAATAAAGGAGAATGGAAAAGTAAAAGGTTAAAAAGTGAATATGAAAAATAAAAGAATAACAGGCAGAAAAGAAAAGATGAAAAGGAAACTTGTTAAATACTGGAAGAGATGAAACAAAAGAATCCAACCATAGATCCCTTAAAGCAGAGGTTTTAAACTTTGGCTGCACATATAAATCACCTGAGGGGATTAAAAGACAAACAATCAGTACCCAGGACCCAGGCAGAAATTCCTATTTAACTGGTATGGGTGGGGTTGGGAGGCATTTGGTGCTTTATAAAAATTCCCCATGTGATTCAAATGTGCAGTGGGTTGAGAACCACTGCCTTGAAGGGGCAAAGACACTGTTCAAGACAGTGACAGGGACTTAACAATTATAAATATATAGCACCTGTCTCCTGACTCTTCTGAACCTCCAACTCCTGCTTTGTGCTGCTCTGGTATTTGTATCACTGAGATCAGTGGAATAGGTAGAAATGTATACTTGCAAGAGTGAGTGGCTGAAAATGAATGAGAAAGGAGGGAGAAACAAAAGGAAAGCTAACTGAGTAACAAATAGAGATCTGCATTGCTCTTTTTTTTTTAATGGTTACTTTATTTATTTTTATTTTTTATACAATTTTTAAAGGTTACTATCCAGTTAGAGTTATTACAAAATATTGGCTATATTCCCCTTGTTGTACAATACATCCTTGAGCCTACCTCACACCCAATAGTTTGTACCTCCCACTCCCCTACCCCTATACTGCCCCTCCCCCACCAGACACTGGTAACCACTAGTTTGTTCTCTACATCTGTGACCCTGCTTCTTTTTTGTTATATTCACTAGTTTGGTGTATTTTTTTAGATTCTACATATAAGCGATATCATACAGTATTTGTCTTTCTCTGCCTGACTTATTTCGCTTAGCATAATACACTCCAAGTCCACCCATGTTGTTGCAAATGACAAAATTTCATTCGTTTTTATGGCTGAGTAGTATTCCATATATCACATCTTCTTGTCCATTCATCTGTTGATGGACACTTAGGTTGCTTTCATATCTTGGCAATTGTAAATAATGCTGCTATGAGCATTGGGGTGGTTGTATCTTTTCAAGTTACTGTTTTTGTTTTTTTTCCAGATATATACCCAGGAGTGGAATTGGTAGATCATGTGGTAGTTCTATTTCTAGTTTTTTAAGAAACCTCCATACTGTTTTCCACAGTGGCTGCACCAAGTTACATTCCCACCAACAGTGTAAGAGGGTTCCCTTTTCTCCACATCCTTGTCAACATTTCTTATTTGTGTTCTTTTTGATCATGGCCATTCTGACAGGTGTGAGGTGATATCTCATTGTGGTTTTGATTTGCATTTCCCTGATGATTAGCAATATTGAGCATCTTTTCATGCGTCTGTTGGCCATCTGCATTTCCTCTTTGGAAAAATGTCTATTCAGCTCTTCTGCCCATTTTTTAATTGAGTTGTTTGGTTTTTTGATGTTGAGTTGTATGAGCTGTTTATATATGTTGGATATTAATCCCTCAGCAGTCATATCATTTAGATCTACATTACTCTTGAAGGCTTTGGGTTAGACTGGGTTTTTCTTTTAAATATATAACTATGCTGAGGCTGGCCTCAGGGTGGTCTAGTTTTTGCAAAAGACAATTTTTATAAGCATTTGATCTTCAGGATTTGCACGAGAAATGAATAGAACAAATGCGCCTAAGAGAGAACATATGGCTAGCTCTGGGAATTCTGATTACCTCACTGGGGCCAAATCCAGTAGACCACAAGACATGTATTCATGATCTCTATTGTCCTGATTTGGGGTGGAAATTAATTTCCTCTTTGACTTTGGACAAACTTTTAAGGAAAATAATGACACTGGTCAATATTTGTTGAGGACTGGGTTGGCAGGGAGACTCAAGATGGGAATAGATAGAGGCTCAGCCCCAGGAATCATCATTGAGTGAGCCAAGTGTTCTTACTTTAAGGAATGGGATAGAAATAAACATTTCAACAAATGCAAGTCCCCCAAATTTCATCTCCTTGAAGAGGAGGATGAAAATCAATGGCACATATAACATATTAGCACCCCCCCAAAAGAAATCCACAGCAAATTTAGAACTAGAAGAAAAATCACGTTAACTTTCGTTCTTCAGTTATTCTTCACTTGTATCATTAGATTACCATTCTAAAGACGATCGGTGGTGAACAACACTGTATGGTGCAATGAAAAGAGATGGACTTAGAAGTCAAACACACCTGGATATGAATCTCGGGTTACTAGGTGTGTGTTCTGGTGCCTGCTTCATTAAGTTGTTGCCAGGATTAAATGAGATAAAGAAATACAGTGCATGTGCCTAGGGCATAGCAATTGCTCAAATTAACCAGCAGTCACAGTAGTAGCAGTAGTAATATTATTTTAAAATATTATTATTTATTAAATTTATTATTAAATTTAACTGATATTATTTAATAACCTTTCTGAACCTCACTTTCTTCATTGGTAAAGTGTGAAAAATAATACCCACCTTGTGAGGGTTTTGAGAATAAATTTGCAAATGAAATAACGTTTAAAATACCTAAGCCAGTGTCTGGCTGAAAGGAGGTATTCAGTTAATATAGTTGTTATTGTTATTGGTGTGTTATTGTTTGCCTAGGACCTCATGACCTTCCCTCACTGATCCCTGTCCCCACTGACTAGACATGTCCTCAAAATCATGTCAACTATTCAGTCAGTGGACCATAGTTATCTCTCTACCCCACGGCACATGACATGCAATTAGAAATGTTTATCATCCTCATAATACAGCAGATAGGCACACTGGTTTGGTTTGGTCCTCACTGTAAGTTCTCTCTCCCTGATTCCTTTGGCACTCTTTCCCCCACTGGCACTCTTTAACTGTTACCAACTCCTTTAAGTCATTGACTAAATACAAGTATTTTTATCTGAGGGAAGGAAGCAGCATCATTGCTTAAGACAAAGTCTTCCAAGCAGTTGCTTTAGGAGATCGTGTTGTGGTGAAATCTCTATTCTAGACAGGCTGTTCAGTCTTTTGCTTGGACAATCGAAAGAGCGACCCAAGGAATGCGTGAAATGGGGGCGAACCAAAATCCTGGTCCCGAAAAATACAGGTTGAGCCAAGTGGTACCCGGCAGGTGGTAAAAAACAGAGACTGCTTCTTATTTTGGAGCTTCTGTATCAACCCCAAGTAATCTCCATTTTGTTGAAGGGGACCTTTAATCTCTGAAATAGAACAAAACCCAGCTTTGCTTAAAAGCCTTTATTGTGAATTTATGAAGCATCTGCATTTACAAAGTACGGCTCCTGAGGAAGTAAATTGTGCAGAGAAAGCTGGTTCATGATGACAAATCCAAGAAGAAAAAGTCATTTCCTATTCCACTCAGGTTGCTGAGGTTCCTATCTTTTTCATTTATCTTAAATTTCCTTTTGCCTTATGTTAATTGTTTCAAAACTAGCAATGAATATAGAATAAACATGTCATAACTTTTTTAAATTAACTATTAAATCCTACAGGGCTAACACTTCCATTTTCCATTTCATGTCTTGTGTCCCAATTAAACACAACTATGAAATGATATATACAGCATGATTCAATCAGCTCACTTTATTTATCTTGTTTTCTGAATAATAAACTGATACATGTTCCTTGTAGAAGAAATGTAGAAATTTCACAAAGGCCAAAGAAGAAAGAAAAATCACTCATAACCCCAGTAGAGAAGCAAACACTATTAACATGTTACTGAAGTTCACTCCTATACTTTTCTACACATTTGTGTGTTTTATTTAATCAGAATCATAGTATACCTATTGTTTTGTGATCACATTTTAAAGTCATTCAGTATCTTTCTGAATATGATTTTTAGTGGCTGCATAGTATTCCATCAAATGGTTAATTTAGATAGTTTCAAATGGTTGACCATTTGGGTTGTTTCTAGATATTTTTGCTATTTTAACACTTCAGGGAACATTCTTTTTTTTTTTTTTTTTTTTTTTTGCGGTACATGGGCCTCTCACTGTTGTGGCCCCTCCCGCTGCGGAGCACAGGCTCCGGACGTGCAGGCTCAGTGGCCATGGCTCACGGGCCCAGCCGCTTCACGGCATGTGGGATCTTCCCGGACTGGGGCACGAACCCATGTCCCCTGCATCGGCAGGTGGACTCTAACCACTGCGCCACCAGGGAAGCCCAGGGAACATTCTTATATATACATTTGGGCACAAACATGATTATTTATTTCTCTAGGATAAATTCCTAAGAAGGGAGTTTCTATACAAATGGTATGTTTATTTTATTTTATTTTAAAATTGATTTATTTGTTTATTTATTTTTGGCAGCGTTGGGTCTTTGTTGCTACGCACAGACTTTCTCTAGTTGCGGCGAGCAGGGGCTACTCTTTGTTGCAGTGAGCAGGCTTCTCATTGCAGTGGCTTCTCTTGTTGCAGAGCACGGGCTCTAGGCACTTGGGCTTCAGTAGCTGTGGTTTGCAGGCTCTAGAGCGCAGGCTCAGTAGTTGTGGTGCACGGGCTTAGTTGCTCCGCGGCATGTGGGATCTTCCCAGACCAGGGCTCGAACCCATGTTCCCTGCACTGGCAGGCAGATTCTTAACCACTGTGCCACCAGGGAAGCCTAGTATGTTTACTTTAAAAGGGTTTTTTAAAAGGGCATTTTTAACTTTGTAGAACCAGCCACAAGTATAACTAAATGACAATTCTTGTAATTATTTTTCAAATGACTGACTTCCCAATTAGTTCTAACAATTTGGCTTCCAATCTATATCTCCCGCACTGTCTTTTAAGTCTGAAGGAAATGTAAAAATCTTTTGTCAAGAGCATGTGTCTATCTTTTTACTTTGGGCAACATGGTAGCCATAACCATATGCCATGAAAGCAAAAGTGTTCAGTAAAGTCCCAGATATTTGCACACCTAACACAGATGTTCCCTATAGCCAGTAACTTCTACAAGGGCAGGCATCTCATATCTGCTTACCTCTGTGTCTGTAGACACAGTGTAGCATCTGGCACATAGTAGAAGCTTAAAAACTACTTCTTGAATAAATGAATGAATGATCATCTGGTAAGGATTACCTCAGTTTGCATTCCCACCAATAATGAAAAGAGCTCTCATAACCTCAGTCAGCTAACTTTGAGGCAAGAATTCTACATATTCCATAAATGGTCAATTATTTTTAAAAATATATTTTAATAGCTTAAGCAGATAAAACTACCTAAAGGAGTCACTCAGTCTCACCAATGTGTAAAGCATGTGATGTTAATTTACCTACTTCATATGTAAATGACCAATAGAAATATGATGCAAGCCACTTAAGTAATTTTAAATTTCTTAGTAGCCATAAGAAAAAAAATAAAAATAACTGAGTGAAATTAATTTTAATAATGTATTTCATTTAATCCAATAAAATATTTTCACTTCAACATGTAGTAAATATAAAAAAGTATTACAGTTTTACATTCTCTTTTTTGTAAGTCTTCAAACTCCAGTGTGTTTTACACTTAGAGCATATCACAATTCAGGCACTAAATTTTCATCAGAAATACTTGACGTGTGTTTAGATTTCATAACATTTACAGCTATTCCATACTCAAAGGTGTTCTAACTACCCACATCTAAATTGTTCCAAATATACTACAAAGTTTTCCAATAACTGAATCAAGTATCTTTTTTTTTTTTTTTTTTTTGCGGTATGCGGGCCTCTCACTGTTGTGGCCTCTCCCGTTGCGGAGCACAGGCTCCGGACGCACAGGCTCAGCGGCCATGGCTCACGGGCTTAGTTGCTCCGCGGCATGTGGGATCTTCCCGGACCAGGGCACGAACCCGTGTCTCCTGCATCGGCAGGCGGATTCTCAACCACTGCGCCACCAGGGAAGCCTCAAGTATCATTTTTAAAATTTTAATTCAAATAAAATAAAATTCAATTCTTCACGGCACTAGTCATACTTAAATGCTCAATAGCCACATGTGGCTAGTGGCCGCTGTATCAGACAGCATTGCAGAGGCCAGCTCTTTAAATGAGTGTCTTTCGTATGGCCTATTAGCATTTAACAAGTTATTGCATAAGTTAGACCTTATTACGCCTGTTTTCAGATGAAGACATGGAGGCTCTGAGAAGTTATCACTTATATAAGATCACACAGCTAGGAATTAGTTAAGACTCAAATCGAGGCATTTTGACTCCAGAGGCTGAATCCTTCTCCCTGTCCCACTAGCTAAAAAAAACCCAAAGAAACAGCAAAATGGAACATCTGTGTTAGGTGTGCAGATATCTGGGACTTTCCTAGACACTTTGCTTTCATGGCATATGGTTATGGCTACCATGTTGCCCAAATTAAAAACATAGACACATGGTTTCGACAAAAGATTTTTGCACTTCTTTCAGGTGTGAAAGACAGTGAGAGAGACGTAATTAGGAAACCAAAATGTTGGAATTTGAAGACATTTCAATAGTTTATGGTAGCAGTTTCTAACTTCTTTTAAGCAGCAGAACACTTTTGTCCCTGAGATCTTAGATAGAACCCAAATATATAAAATCAATGAAAGTGAAGCTGCTCTATTAAATCATAGGTGAGGGAGTTCCCACTCCACATCCCCCTCTGCCACCCCCTCCCCTCACCATGGAAGCCTCTGAGGTAACACCCCAGAACCCCATGACCCCACCTTCTAAGTAAAGCTGAAAACTCCTGAACATTATATATAAAACAAATATAAGAAGACTTAGGGGACTTCCCTGGTGGTGCAGTGGTTAAGAATCCACCTGCCAATGCAGGGGACACGGGTTCGAGCCCTGGTCCGGGAAGATCCCACATGCCGCGGAGCAACTAAACCCGTGAGCCACCACTACTGAAGCCTGCGCATCTAGAGCCCGTGAGCCACAACTGCTGAGCCCATGTGCCACAACTACTGAATATCGCACACCTGGGGCCCATGCTCTGCAACAAGAGAAGCCACCGCAATGAGAAGCCCATGCACCGCAACAAAGAGCAGCCCCCACTCGCCGCAACCAGAGAAAAGCCTGCACGCAGCAACAAAGACACAACGCAACCAAAAAAAAAAGAATAAAAAAGGTAATAAAGACATTCTCAGATGAAGGAACAATAAGGGAATCTGTCACTAGCAGACCTATGCTAAAATAATAGCTAAAGGAAATTCTATAAACAGAAAGGAAATGATAAAAGAAGGAAATCTTGGAATATCAGAGAGGAAGGAAGAATAATGGAAAGAATAAAAATATGGATAAATACAATACACCTTCCTTTTCTTCTTGAGTTTTCTAAATTACGTTTTACAGTTGAAGCAAAAATTATAATACTGCCTGGAGTTCTCAGTGTATGTATAGGAAATATTTAACACGATTTTATTATCAATGGGAGAGTATAAAGGAACATAAAGGGAAGTGAGATTTTTACACTTCACTCAGACTGGTAAAACGCTGAAACTAGTAGAGTGTGATAATTTATATACACGTAACATAGTAATTAGAGCAACCATTTAAAAAGTTATTTGGAGAGATACACTCAGAAACAATAAATCAAATAAATACAAATTAATCACAAAAACAAATAATTCCATTCAAAATGGAATTCTAAACAATGTTCAAGTAACTCATAGGAAGACAGGAAAAAAAACCACAGAGAGCCCAAACAGAAAACAACAAAAGAGGTGACAACAACAACTTCTTTCAAGAATGTAGAGTAGGGCTTCCCTGGTGGCGCAGTGGTTGAGAGTCCGCCTGCCGATGCAAGGGACACGGGTTCGTGCCCCGGTCCGGGAGGATCCCATGTGCCGCAGAGCGGCTGGGCCCATGAGCCATGGCTGCTGAGCCTGCGCGTCTGGAGCCTGTGCTCCGCAACGGGAGAGGCCACAACAGTGAGAGGCCCGCGTACCTCAAAAAAAAAAAAAAAAAAAAAAAAAGAATGTAGAGTAACTGGATCTCTCTTACATTGCTGGTGGGAATGTAAAATGGTACAGCCACACTGCAAAACAGTTTCTTAAAAAGCTAAACATACGCTTAACTTATGACCCAACAATCTTACTCCTGGGCATCTATCATAGAGAAATGAAAACTTATTACCACACAAAAATCTATACGTGATTTTTCATAGCAACTTTATTTGTAATGGTCCAAAACTGGAATCAACCAAGATGTTCTATGATAAGTGAATGATTAAACAAACCGTGCTACATCCATACAATGGAATCCCACTCAGCAATAAAAAGAAACAAACTGTTGATACACACAACAATTTGGATGAATCTCAAAAGGCCACAAGACTGTATGATTCCATTTATGTAACATTCTCAATATGACAGAAGTATAGAGGCAGAGCAAATTAGTGATTGCCAAAAGGTTAGGGCTGGTGTGGGTAGAACTATAAAGGAATAGCATGAGGGAAATCTTTGTGGTGATGGAACAGCTCTGTATCTTGATTGTAGTTCTTTCAATCAATCATTATTTCAAGATAAAAAGATTTTTTTAATGGTCAGACTGAACCATATCAAATGTCAGTAAGAAGGTTAGAGTATAAACTGATACAATCACTCTGGAAAACACTTTGGCCATACCTACTGAATCTAAATGTGTGTGTGTGTGTGTTTGTGTGTGTGTAGCCAAAAGGTATACACACACACACACACACACACACACACATACACACACACCTTTTGATTTGACAGCGCCACTCCTTGGTATATACTCAAGTGAAATGAGAGCATGTGTCCACCAAAAGACCTGTAAAGGAACACTCATAGTACTTTTATTCATAATATTCAAAACCTAGAAACAACTCAAATATCCATGACCATTAAAATGGATGAGTAAATTGAGGTGTATTCATACAATGGAAGCGACACAGCCATGAAAAGAACTGACTACTGCTACACACAACCACACAGAGGAATCTTAGAGACATTTTGTTGAGCAAAAGAAGCCAGACACAAAAGAACACATACATATTGTATGATTCTGTTTGCGTAAAATGCAAGAACTGACAAAACTAACCGATAGAGGTAATAGAGGTCAGAATACTGATCATCTCAGGAGAGTAGTATGGGTATTGACTGGGAAAGGGCAGGAAGGCGCCTTCTGGGGCTGTGGATATGATCTATATCTTACTCTGGGTGGTGTCTACGTGGGTGTATACCTATGTGAAAATTCAAGCTCTACATGTAAGATTAGAGCGCTTTACCACATGTAAGGGAAACCTCAATAAAAAGTAAAAAACAAAACAAAACCAAAAAATGACAAACCGAACCTCTGGTATTGGGAGACCACTCTGCAATGTCTGGGCTATCGAGTCATTTTGAATGCAGCACTGAAGTGAGGAGTGGTGTGTGATGGACACTGATACACCTTCCTGCCCTTGGTGGCAGCACTGAAGCTCCAAATGTGGTGTCCCTAACTCCTCAGTCCAAGCCGGGGTTATGTTATACTCTACATTTACTTACCTCAGTTAAAGAAGTTATCACACCTTGGGTGAATATCTATTTACAAATATTTGCAGGGAGAAATATGGCACAGTGCTTAGGCATGTGGGCTGTGGAGTCAGATTACATTGCCTGGGTTTGAATCCCTATTCTGTCACTTACTAACCCTACTTTGGGCAAGACCTTCAGCTCTGTGGCTCTTCAGTTTCCACCTCACAGGGTTATGATAGCCAGGAAACTCTAAATTAAATTTAGGTATAATATGCCAGTGTCTCACACTTGAGGGCAGGAAGCAAATCTGATTCATTCCTGTGTCCTAAGTACTTAATACAGTACTTGCCACACAGCAAATGAAAGTATAGCCTAATAATTGAAAGAAAGGACTCTGGAGCCACAGAGACTCAGGTGTTCAAAACCCAGCTGCCCTACTTACCAGCTGTGTGGCTTTGGGCATAAAACTTAACCTCTCTGATGTCAATCCCCTTATTTATACAAAGAGAGAATTAAGTGACAATTCATAGAAAATGCTTAGCACGGTGTCTGATGCATAGTAGAAACTCAAAAGTATTAGCCTAAAAATAAATATCTGTTTAACTGAATTGAGCTGTAAAGGGGTTATAGCTGAATCTACAAAATGAACAATTGTACTTCTCTGAGTGATCTGAGCCTAAAGGCTACATGGAGTTTAGGAGAAAATATTTGCCCCCAGAGTATCCATCATAGTTGAAGTGTATAATGTACTACTGGAGGAAGGTAAGCTCCTTTTCCGTCAGACTCAGCCTCTGAGGGGAGAGATGTGAGCTGCTTTCACTGGTGAGCCAAAGGGAGGGGAAGGAAAAGCTGTCCTTTGCATCCGCGTCTTCTGGATAAAGGCTAACTACTCTGTGGAGGCTGGTGGGTGGCACTGGGCCTACTGAGGGATATTGATTTGCTCTTTCCAGGAAGAAATGCACATTACTCATTTTTTAATAGGCTGTCTTGTTCTGTAAGGCGACTCCTGTGACTTTGAAATAACTCGTTTGTGTGGCTTAGCTACTGGCTTCTGTTTTGATTAGGTGGGTACACAGGAGAGCTCTGTTCTCGGTCCCGTGGTCAATGGAGAAAATGTCCTTGGTCCTGCTCCTCCCTACACTCTTCGCAGTGCACAGTCTCCCCGGAGCTCATTACGACCGATAACTCGTCCTATGGCGCTGTCCTCTCCCATACGATCAAATGTGTCATTCTACACATTGGTTTGCAAAGTCCCTGGTCCAGTATCATTTCTCCTGGCACTGTTTTATTTGGCCCTCACAACAACCCGGTGAGGTGACATACAGACCTAGTTCACTGCCGAGAAATTACGGCACGGGGGTAGAAAATGGAGGACAAAAAGAATAGGAGTCGGCCAGCCTGAAGAAGGAGGAGCTGCAGAGGCATTTAGGGCAGAATTAATCCTTTAATTAATTACTTAAGCAATACTATGCAGCAGATGGTGCTTTTTCTACTAAGAAAAAGACAGGGAAAAATAGACATCTTGAAACACTGCAAATCGAAATCAGATACTTAGGAACACTTTCCCAAAATATACTAACACAACTTTATGGAGTAGAGGTTCCAAAAAATTGTGCTAAATATAATTTCCTTCTATATTCATGAGTTTATTCATGAAATATTTCTATAAATATCCATTGCATGTGTCTTAACTGCAAGACACACTGGGGAAATGGAAAACTGAAGAAAAAAACATGTGACCTGAAGAAGTTTACCATGGAGTAGAGGAGACTGTTCGTTTGTTTGTTTGTTTGTTTTGGCCGCACTGTGTGGCTTGTGGGATCTTAGTTCCCTGACCTGGGATTGAACCTGGTCCCACGGGGGTGAAAGTGCCGAGTCCTAACCAACCACTGGACCCCCAGGGAATTCCCAGAGTAGAGGAGATTTTAAGGTACACAACTAAAACAACATGGAAAGTGACTTTAGGTTTTCAGAGGAGGGGGAGGACCATGGGAGCAGTAAGCAAGGGCATCTCTGACCCTAGAGGAGTTCAGATTTGCACAAATGGGGAGGGTGTGAGACCCCACCAGAGAAAGGGGCTGGCATAAATAAACACATCAGAGGCCAGAAACACAGAACTTTTCTCCAAGTGTCAGAATGGCAACAGCTGAGCCTATTACTACTGAGGCCTATGTTACAATGCTTGAGGGAAGCAACATGAACTCAATTCTCTCATAATGTAGGTTCTCTGCTTGGGTTACACATTGTGCAAATTCAAAGCGGTATTTGTTTGCTTTCTGGAAGCACTGGTATGATTCTCTGTAGCAGAGATGCGGCAGAGGACCCTTTCCTAATCATAGCTGGGTGCTATTAATGATAGTATAAATTAGTCCCAATGAAGATTCTCAGATTAGGCCTGATTGGGCTTTGCAACTTTTGACCCCAGAAGTAATTTGGTCTAGAAGGCCGCTTCTAAAACCACCTGGGGTTTCCAGCCACCAGGTTTTGTACCATCCAAGATCTGTGTAGCCTTGTTCGGTGCTCCTGAACGTGGATAGCTGTACAGGTCTGGGCTGAGCGCTCTCACCTACCCGGGATTTGTCCCAGGCAGCTGTTCTCCTGCCTGTCTTCACTAGATGACGTTTTCTCTTGTTGCCCCTGCTCAAGGGATAAACCTGGCGATGAGGTGTAAACTCCCTTCCCAGCAGGCCATAGGACAGGGGATTAGGAGGCCACCTGGTTTGTGCCCTCAAGCCAAGTAGTTGAGAATTAGTCATCACCTAGAATTTAATATGTGTGTTTCTTGGCCTCCTAGCAGAAAACTTTGCCCAGTACGTATTTACCCTTGGGTGCAACATATAATAAAACTGTATTGTTTTGTAATAGTTGCTCATGTAATAGTCCAGGGTGATGGATCACCCTGAGCCTTTAGCTGCTCACTTTGGTCTCCAAAAGGGAAGTGATTCAAGATCCTTTCCCACTAGTAGGCTTGGCTCAAGATCGGCCCTTATCTAGATACCCTCCCTTTCAAACCAAGAGCCATCAGTGTATTCTCTCTGTATCAGCAGGAGGGATATAAGAGGCTTTCGAGCTTGGGGGGAATGCCCACAGGATCAAGGCTTGTTGGTTTCCAGGACCTATATTGCTTCCTGGATGGGTAGTTTGGCCCCTGACCACTACTCTCCCTGCCACTTGGTTTCTGTGGATTCTCTGGCTCTTTACTACATGGCCACCCTTTGACCCTCTGCCTCTCGCCTTTGTGACAGCTCAGTCTCCCCATCTGTCTGCTCTGCTCCCCCCTCCCTGGAGCTCCTGCAGTCTTTCTACAAAGGGACAGTTCACCTGGCTCCTGGCCCCGACTTCTGGCTTCACTGTGGGCCTGAATGAATCTCAGCACCTCACAGCAGAGCCACGTGGTCCATCTTCCGACCCTTTCTTCTCCTTGCACTTGGCTCTGATCCTTGCCTTAGCCCTCTGGATGTGGCTACGTGTCCTGTCTTAGCAAACACTTACTGCCTGTGTTGGTACTACTGACACCGTATCCACATGTAAAAACCGTATAACTCAGCAGTCCCACTCCTAGGTGTATATCCAAAAGAACTGAAAGCAGGGACTCAAACAGATCTCTGTACACAGATGTTCATAGCACTATTCATAATAGGCAAAAGGTAGGAACAACCCACATGTCTATCGACAGATAAATGAATAAACAAAATGTGGTCTGTCCATACCATGGAACATTATTCAGCCATAAAAAGGAATGAAGTTCTGACACATACTATAGCATGGATGAACCTTGAAAACATTATGCTAAGTGAAAGAAGTCAGGCACAAAAGGATGAATTTTTTTTTTTTTTTTGCGGTACGCGGGCCTCTCACTGTTGCGGCCTCTCCCGTTGCGGAGCGCAGGCTCTGGACGCGCAGGCTCAGCGGCCATGGCTCACGGGCCCAGCCGCTCCGCAGCATGTGGGATCTTCCCGGATCGGGGCACGAACCTGCGTCCCCTGCATCGGCAGGCGGACACTCTCAACCACTGCGCCACCAGGGAAGCCCGAAAAGGATGAATATTATATGATTCCACTTATATGAAATATCTAGAATAGGCAAATTCATAGGTAGAAAGCAGAACAGAGGTTACCAGGGGCTGAGGGGAGGAAGAAATGAGGAGCCCTTGTTTAACGGGTACAGAGTTTATATTGAGGATGATGAAAAATTTGGGGGTATAGATAATGGTGATGGGTACAGAGCATTGTGAATATAATTAATGCCACTGAATTGTACACTTACAAATGGTTAACATGACAAATATTATGTTATATATATTTAACCACAATTTTTTAAACTGTTTTTTAAAAAAAGCAGTCCCCGTCCCAGCATGAGCCATCCCAAATGGGCTTTCTCCTTTTGGTGCCCTGCACCCACTTTGCCTCTCAGTCCATCCGTGGACAGTAGCTGGCACATAGAAATGCTCAGATGTTAAAAAACAGATGAGCTTACATAAGGATAGAATCGACTATACACTAAAGGCCTTGCCATTTCCAGTGGAGTTCATTCAGCTGGATTGCCACGGCCTTGCAGACTTACAAAGACAAATATACTCATCAGGGCCCGCGTTTCTTAAGACAGCGGAGAGAAGCAGCAGAGTACATTGAAAAAGGGATGAGGCACCTTGCATATGCCAAAAAGTGGGAACACAGAGCTCCTTCCTCCACCCCCGTTCCTCAAGCTTCTTTCTTGGATCAGCACAATCGTAGGAGAAACTTCATCCGTACACAGCCATTCTGTCCCTGGCACTGGTGCTTCCCCAAGAAGGCAGTGTCTCTGGAATTTGTCCAAGAGCAAATGGATTTTTAGGGATCAAAGACTTAATTCACATGGGAAACAAGGTTTACAGCTGGGAAGAATTACTGTTTAGTGCTTTTTTTAACCTCTCCTTTCTGTAATTTATTTCTGGTGTGTTAGAAAAGGGGGGGGGGGGCTTCCCTGGTGGAGCAGTGGTTGAGAGTCCGCCTGCCGATGCAGGGGACACGGGTTCGTGCCCTGGTCTGGGAAGATCCCACGTGCCGCGGAGCGGCTGGGCCCGTGAACCATGACCGCTGAGCCTGCGCGTCCGGAGCCTGTGCTCTGCAACGGGAGAGGCCACAGCAGTGAGAGGCCCGCGTACCGCAAAAAAAAAAAAAAAGAAAAGGGGGGGGGGCACCAGAATTAGTGTGCTTTTTAAAAAATTAAGATGGGCTCCAATGAAATTTTCATTATACTCCCCGAACCTCAAATTTAGAAAGACACCGTGAGTACTGATGAAAATGTCCCTCAGTGGTCTAAATAATTTCTTTAAGGTGTACTCTGTAATTTTTATTGTGTCATCTCCACGTTTAAAATTCACTTCCTAAAATACATAAATAGCAGTGTCAGGCAAGGGTTCGCCACTCCATTTTGTACACAAAAAAATAGAAGCCCAGAAGGGAACAGTAGCAGCCTACTTTGGTCTGTCTGTGGGAGAGACGGGACTAGAGCCAAAACCTCCTCAATCTTAAAATCCAGGCCTCTTTTCCAAAATACCATGCTGAACAGATGCAGTGCAGGGATTAAGATCAGGTTTATTGGCCAAGGTCAAAGTGACGTCAGCAGCATGAGAAAATCGAAGTAGCGAGGCACTTAGAACTCAAATTTTCAGCACTGAGAGGAGCTGTTTCTGGGCTTTAACCTTCCAGGCTGTGCGAGTCCCAGCCAGCGTGGGCCCACCTGTCAGCCATGCTGCAATGTCACCTCAACTTGAAGGTCTATCAGGGGACATGCATAAGGCAGAACTGGGCGAGCCTGAGACCAAGGGAGCTGACCTTGCCTTGGGTGGCCTGTAGTTCAAATCACAATGTTTCAAATAATAGGGAAGCCTTGGGTCTGGAAGGAAAACACAGAAGGGGTGCAATTCAGTGAATGGGACACCATGGCAAGAATCTCTGGCCACATTCTCCATCTGAGTGCCAGAAAGTGGGGCGTCCTTGGGTCTTGGCCAGTGGCTCAGCATAGTCAACTCCAGCACCTTGGAGAGCGGGAAATGCAAGAGCTGGTAAGGCTACTAATTCCTGATCACACAAGGGCCTGACTCGGGGCCAAAGGGTGTGCGATCAGGAGAAAAGACAGCAGTTCATGTACACAAACTAGACATACAGGGTGAGAGTTAAGGGATCACTTGGAAACGCTTCTGGCTATAAGTGACAGAAAAACAGCTAACAGTAGCTTAAACCTTAAGAGCATCTGTTGTTTAAAATAAAAAAATAAAGAGTCCAGAGATAAGCAGTCCCAGGATTCGTTCAGCAGCTCAACAAGGGCATAGAGATTTCAGGTTTTTTTCCATCCTTCTCCTGTACCATTCCTCGTAGTATTGGCTTTCTTGCCTTTGGACTTGCTATCTAATGGTCACAAAATGGTCACCACAGCTCTAAGCATCATATCCTCACATAACTGTCCCCAAAGGCGGAAAGCAGGGGAAAATATTTCTCCAAAAAGTTCTCCTTGTGTCTCCTTGGCCAGAGCTGTGTCACATGACTACCCACGAGAACACATGGTATTTGAGTTTGCACTTCTACAGTGTGAGGTAGGCAAAGGAAAGAGAGGAATGGTTATAGGATAACCAGCCAACAGCATCTGCCACAGCATGGCAAGTAGGCTGCAGCTTAACGGAATATGCCGGGGCCTGTGGTCTCCCCACTCAGCAGCATCCCAGGCACCAGGCATGGGCAATCAGACCAAGTCCAGATCCCCATTTCCAGTAAGGATGGGGCTTCTAACACTCTTGTTCAGATGGCTTAGGGCCTGTATGGGACTAAACCTTTGGCTGAAGGTCTTTAGCATAGACAAATGTTTTTGGAACAATCCTCTTAACCTAAAACTATGTGCATGAAATACTCCCTTCGTGTAAGAAATAATGGCAAAGTCCGTCATCACGCCCTTCCAGGAGCTTAACTGCTGCCACCAGTTCACTGTCCATCTTTGCATCGATGTCAGGAACTCCTGCCCTGACTCCACTCAGGTGAAGGGAGGCTTTACCAGGCAGGGGCTGCCAAGCTCTACCCAGTGACAAAGTTTTGTAAAACTGTCCCGTAAGATACTGGTCTCCTCAGGCATCCCTGGGGAGGCCAGGGCCTCAAATTAGTTCCTTTTATAGGCTTTCTAGGTGTCCTGGCAACTAATGTCCTGATAAAGCAGATCGACCCTCTCCTGACAGATGCAATTCCAAATCACAGCAACTGTAACCAGAGGCAATGACAGCTACCCAGTGACAGCTGACACTTAGGTAGCATTTACCATGCGCCAAGAACAGCATTTTCTACGTCCTTTATATGCCCAAACACATTTAATCCTCATAACAACCCTGTGAGTAGATACTGTTAATCATGATACCCATTTTATACACAAGGGAATGGGACACAGAGAGGTTAAGGAACTTGCTTAAGGTCACACAGCTAATAAATGGCAGAGCCAGGATTTGAAGCAGGGCAGCCTGGTCCCAGAATCCATGCTCTTAACTACCACACTGCCTCTTACCCATGTCAACTTTGCAGTCCTTTGGACCAAACATTGAAAAGTGCAGCTCATGGAGGCAGTAGGAAGCACGTGGATGAAGGAGGAATGCCGGGCACTGTCATTCATTCAGTCGTTGGCCCCCAGGCTCTGGTGCCTTTCCCCAGTGCTGTGGTGGTAGGTTGTGGTGGCACCCATCGGGCAGTGAGGACTACTCCACCTGGACAGGGAAACGCTGTGTTCATAAGAAGCCTTCCCTGGTGGTGCAGTGGTTGAGAGTCCACCTGCCGATGCAGGGGACATGGGTTCATGACCCGGTCCAGGAGGATCCCACATGTCGCGGAGCGGCTGGGCCCGTGAGCCATGGCCGCTGAGCCTGCGCGTCCGGAGCCTGCGCTCCGCAGTGGGAGAGGCCACAACAGTGAGAGGCCCGCGTACCGCAAAAAAAAAAAAAAAAGAAGCCTAAATAGACAGTATCTAATCCAAATATTTGTGAAAAGAGCAGTCCCCGTGGCTGGGCTGCTCTTGGCCAGGCAAGATCAGACATGGCATATGTTAGGGTGGAGTTGCCACTTGGGTTATACTTAACATTCCCACATAATGGAGTCTTTGTGAACTTCTGACAATACATAAACAACGCATCTTGTTTCTCACACAGTTACTTCAGAGAGATTTTATGGCTGCCTGCTGAATGCTTACATGAAATAGCTTTTGTCTCAACTGCCAGAGTCATGAGGTAACAGTATTTGAAACACAAAGCTTGCTCCTATCTGTTTTAATTACTTTGTGCCTTCCTTGTCCATGAAGTACTAAATACAAAATTCATTTTAAGGAGGCTTTTTATACATATAGATTTCCTTCAGGGTTCCTTTGAAAGGTTACTCATGACTTCATAAAATATATAAAATTGGGGTTAAAATATGAGGACTGTTTATTGGCAACACCTTTAGGTAACTCAGCGTCTGACGAGGGGAATGCCAAAATTCTAAAAGCTCAGAAATAGTATTTCACCTAAGTCTGGTGTTTGGGATTTGCCTCTGGATGATGTGTGAATCACAGGGCAGGTATACAATATTTTCAGCCAAAGGGTGACTCTTTAATGACATAATCCAATTCTGGGGCTGCCATTACCTCACCTTAAGCTGATTCACTTTAATGACACACAGCGGGTGACATTAATGATATAATGCAATAAATAATAACCAGTGAATACCCTAAGTCAACCTCTTTGATCATTTTAAATTTGATTATGAAAAAATGAGCAATATAGAATAAAGACTGTTTGGCACTGCTAAGATGGAAATCGGAATTTAACATTTAGGATACAGTCCAATAGCCACCATCTTAAAAATTTCCTTCTGCCCCCAATTAGGGATAAGGAATGGCCTCCTCTGAGAGGGTAGGGTACCTGGAATGGTACCAGGTAAGGAAGAAACTTCTAAGGCTCAGGTACAGAGTTAACTCTCAAGATTGGCCCTCAGCAAAAGTATGAAGTCAGGAAATTTTGCCCATCTGCAATCCCCCAAATCCCTTTCTTGGCCTGGTCCCCTTCTCCTCACCCTCCTTCCTCTCTCCCTTGCTTTCTCTCTAGTGGAGGAAGGGATGGTCAGGGAAGGCCTCAAGGTCACTGTCTCTTATCTAAACTCCCGGCTCTGATGTTTCAGTTAACCAGGTTGATTAGATCCATTCAGATCTAACCCAGGCTCTTAGGAAGTGAATTTGTAGCAGCATTCCAGATTAATAGCTTACAATGGAAATGTAATTTCCAAGCAGACCAATGGATAAGACATTCCCTCACTTGCAGCACAGCCTGCTTACAAGGCAGAAGAAAGCTGCAATAGTCAGGGTCAGCTAAGTTAGCCTGTGGTAACAACTCCAAAACGTCAGTGGCTGACAACCAGCAAAGGGTATGTCTACTCACACTCTATGTTGATCACAGCTCTGCTCCACGTCATATTCACTCAGGCTGTTGAGGCAAAAGGAAAAGAGAGATCACGAACCACAGGGGAGGGATACTGAAGGGAGAGAAAAGGGGAGTATTGGGGGGAACAGTAATACAATCTACCACAAGTACATGGAATTATTTCTCAGAAAAGCCCTAGACTTAGAGTCAAAAAGCAGGATTCCCTCTCCAACTTTGCTGCCTGACCAACTCTTGACCTTGGCCAAGTCACTTCACCTCTCTGAGCTTCACTTTTACAATCAGGAAAATAAGGGACTGAAGTCCATGACTCTCAAAGTGCCATCCACCTTAGAGACCAGAGGTTCCTGATGGCTATAATAGGGACCCTCTCACCAGCCAGGGCCTGGAGCGCATCGCCAAAATTTTTCTCTAAAGACTCTAGGGGCTTCCCTGGTGGTGCAGTGGTTAAGAATCCACCTGCCGATGCAGGGGACACGGGTTCGAGCCCTGGTCTGGGAAGATCCCACACGCCGTGGAGCAACTAAGCCCGTGTACCACAACTACTGAGCCTGCACCCTAGAGCCTGCAAGCCACAACTACTGAAGCCCACGTGCCACCGCTACTGAAGCCTGTGCGCCTAGAGCCTGTGCTCCACAACGAAGAGCAGCCCCCGCTCTCCACAACTAGAGAAAGCCGGCACGCACCAACGAAGACCCAACGCAGCCAAAAATAAATAAATGAAATAAATTGATAAAAATCAATCAATAAATAAAGACTAAAACTCTTCGGACTCTATCAGAAGGCACCTTATTTGGCTATAAAAAGCCTGATATCTCAACTGGTTTTCCATATCTGAACCCCCAGAACACAGAAGATGATGCAAGTGACTCTGTTCTCATTTCTCCCAAAGAGAGTTGATAAGTATCATTCTAGATGCACAGGAAAGATAATTCATTACATAGAATGAGTGCCCATAGCACACCTGGTCTAATTCTCTCTTGAAACTCTCTTATAATCGTCACCTGGGTCCGTTATTTGGCTTTGAAGGAGCTCAGGTCTCCCCAAACCTTGTGACAAATTCAGTGCTGTCCCCAAATGTCTGCAAATTCCTTGGAGCTCATAATTTCCTGACCACTTCTTGGTAAGATTTCCAGCTCTTCCTGAGCCTCACTCACACATTTCTTCCTATTCTGTTTTCTCCTCTCGGTCCAAGAGGGAAGTACAACCCCTTGTCCTTCATTCAGCTGAAGGAAATCAGCTATGCAAAAGCAAAAGAACTGTATGTCATGTGTCCCAAAAGTTAAGAACCCAAGTAACAAAATAGATCCTTAATGCTTTGTTCCCTCAACATTTTTTTAAAAGATTTATTATGTATGTATGTGGCTGCACTGGATCTTAGTTACAGCGTGTGGGTTCTTCATTGTGGCACACGAGATTCTCTCTTCTCTCTAGTTGTGGCACATGGGCTCTCTAGTTGTGGCACACAGGCTCTCTAGTTGTGGTGCGCAGGCTCCAGAGTGTGTGGGCTTAGTTGCCCCGCAGCATGTGGGATCTTAGTTCCCCGACCAGGGATCGAACCAGCTTCCCCTGCATTGGAAGGTGGATTCTTAACCACTGGACAACCAGGGAAGTCCTGTTCCCTCAACATTTAATGCCTCTGTTCTTCTGAGTGAATACTGTAATTCTTTCTATTTCAATAGTCACCTGAATATTTTTCAAGGTGAACAATCATTCTATTTGCTGTGACTCTCTTTGTTTTCAAAATGTATACTTGAATTGCTTTTCAAAGTCATATATATTTGTTTATGAATACAAGAGTCTCCATTCCCTGTGGATCCCAACACAATTTCTGGAAAGGGTTGGGAGGGGCGGGGTGGGCATCCTGAATTGTACTCATGAATAAGAGAAATGGTAAAACTGTTAAGAAGTGAGGCACCACTATGGAGAACAGTGTGGAGTTTCCTTAAAAAACTACAAATAGAACTACCATACAACCCAGCAATCCCACTACTGGGCATATACCCTGAGAAAACCATAATTCAAAAAGAGTCATGTACCAAAATGTTCATTGCAGCTCTATTTACAATAGACAGGACATGGAAGCAACCTAAGTGTCCATCGACAGATGAATGGATAAAGAAGATGTGGCACATGTATACAATGGAATATTACTCAGCCATAAAAAGAAAGGAAATTGAGTTATTTGTAGTGAGGTGGATGGACCTAGAGTCTGTCCTACAGAGTGAAGTAAGTCAGAAAGAGAAAAACAAATATTGTATATTAACGCATATATGCAGAATCTAGAAAAATGGTACAGATGATTTTATTTGCAAAAGAGAAATATAGACACAGACATAGAGAACAAACTTATAGATACCAAGGCAGGAAAGGTGGGGAGTGGCATGAATTGGGAGATGGGGATTGACACATATACACTATTGATTCTATGTATAAAGTAGATAACTAATGAGAACCTATTGTATAGCTCAGGGAACTCTACTCAGTGCTCTGTGTGACCTAAATGGGAAGGAAATCCAAAAAAGAGGGGATATATGTATATGTATACCTGATTCACTTTGCTGTACCGTAGAAACTAACACAACATTGTAGAGCAACTATACTCCAGTACAAATTAATTATAAAAAAAAAGAACTGAGGCAAATTGATCTCTGGCTCTGGCTTGGAGCTGCTCTTCTTTCTTCTCACATGAATATGTTTTAGTAAATGTCAAATGTTTCTATTTCAAAAATTTCTGAGTCTGTGGTCTCATTGCCATATCAATTTCAAAAGAAAACATTCCCCAAAGGCCTAAGTTTAGGGCTTCCCTGGAGGCGCAGTGGTTGAGAGTCCGCCTGCCGATGCAGGGGACACGGGTTCGTGCCCCGGTCCGGGAAGATTCCCACATGCCACAGAGCGGCTGGGCCCGTGAGCCATGGCCGCCGAGCCTGCGCGTCCGGAGCCTGTGCTCCGCAACGGGAGAGGCTACAACAGTGAGAGGCCCGCGTACCGCAAAAAAAAAAAAAAAAAAAAAAAAAGCCTAAGTTTACAGCAAATACCAAGTACTGGATGACCTTGTTCTAAAAGTCATCCCCCTTCCACCACCAGGAATTTCTCAAGCATCCAGCCTGCTGCGTCCTGACCCGTTCGCCCTGCCCGTCACTCTCAGCCTCACTCTCAGCCTAGTCCTTGCTTACTTGCTCACTTACTCTCCCGCTCTCAACTTCCCCTTCTCCTCTTCCCTGTCTTCACTCGTTCCGGGAATTCCTATCCATTTCTATGTAGGCAATTTTCTTTGTTATCTCCTTTCACTCAAAGTCCACATGCTTCATCTTCCGTCTCCCAAACAGCCTATCAGAGGACTTAGACCCTTCCCTACACTCTGGTAGCAGCTGATATAATCAAATTTTCATCCTGCTGTGCTAGCTTAAAAGGAATCATTTGGTAGAGGTACAAATACTCCTGCTAGGATGGATTTGACCAACCTTAGTAACCGTGTCATCAAATTTCGTATCAGTGATCTTAGCCTCCCAGTATCTGGGGAATGGGTTTCCTATCGGTTTTGGTTCTTTCCTGCTGCGAACAATACACTCCAAAACCTAGGGGCTTAAATAACCATTTCTTTCTCTTTCACCACCAGTCCCTTGGTTGACTGAGCTCAGCTGGGTGGTTCTCCTGCTCCACATAGTGTCATCTGGGACTGCAGGCATTTGGGGGCCCAAGTGGTCTGAAACAGTTGAGATGGCTCATTCATGTGGCTGGCAGTAAATGCTGGCTGTCCAGTGGGATCTCATTTGGGGCTGTTGACCAGCATATCTCAGTTCTCCTTTATACATGGCCTCCCCATGTGGCTTGGGCTTCTCATAGCATGGTGACTGGGTTATGAGAGGGAGTGTCTCAAGAATGAGCAACCAGGCTTCACTGGTGGTTAAGAATCCGCCTGCCAATGCAGGGGACACGGGTTTGAGCCCTGGTCTGGGAAGATCCCACATGCCACGGAGCGGCTGGGCCCGTGCGCCACAACTACTGAGCCTGCGCGTCCAGAGCCCGTGAGCCACAACTACTGAGCCTGTGTGCCACAACTACTGAAGTCCGTGCGCCTAGAGCCCATGCTCCGCAACAAGAGAAGCACCGCGACGAGAAGGCCGCGCACCGCAACGAAGAGTAGCCCCCACTCACCGCAACTAAAGAAAGTCCGCATGCAGCAATGAAGACCCAATGCAGCCAAAAATAAAAATAATAAATCAAAAATTTTATTTTTTTAAAAAAAGAATGAGCCACCCCAGAAGAAGCATAAGCTGCCAGTCCTCTTAATGACTGGACTCAGAATTCCCAGAATGTCAGCGTAAAGCCAGTTGAAAGGCCAGCCCAGATTCACAGGGAGGGGAAATAAGTTCTACCCTTGATGTAAAGAGTAGCATGTGCATAGAGAGAGAGAAGGAGTTACTGGGGCCGTCTTTGGAGACTAGCTAGCACACTGTCTATAACTCCTAGGCACTTAGTGCCTGCGTCCCCAGTATCTGCTGTCAGATCACTGTGATAACTAGATGTTGGAAAATCTTCTAATTATCCATGCAGGCCTACGATATTGACACTTTAGATCTTGGGCTATCCAAAGATAATCATATTCTACTAGTCCTTTCCTTGTAAACCAACCTTTTGGTTTGAAATTTTCTTTGTAAAGCTCTTAGAATATTTTTTCTGCTTCTGTTCTTATTTTTAGACCCTGACGGTATTGTTCAGCATCCAGTTTGAAAATAGAACCCAGGCCACTTATTTTAACAGGGAAAATTTAATATAGGGGTTTAATCAAGCAGGTGTTGGAGGGTTGGAAAAGCCAAAGGGGAACACTGAGGTAACACAAAGGCAATAACTGCAAGAAGTAGGGACCAGCCCTGGGGCTGAGGAAACAAAGGAAAGACGTCAGAGTTGCTGGAGCCTCCAAGCTCAGAGGAGCTGGGACCCTGAGTGGGCAGCTGCTTGGCTGGTGCTGGTGCCTCAGATGTGTGAGAAGACAGCCTCGTGGAACTGAGGAGAGCATGACGAGAGGCTCCAGGAGTGCTATAAACAACCTAGAAAGTGGAACCAGTTGGTGCTGGAAGCCACGGCTACTGATAAAGTGAAGTATAGTCGCCGGCTGATGCTGGACTCAGAAGGATCAGTCCCTCATCAGTCTTCCAGCTTTGCAGTCTCTCTCCAGTGCCCCTACGGACAGAGCCTGACAGGGACAGCTGGCAAAGCAGAGATGTTTGCAGAGTCCTCCCCGCCCCCCGCCCCCCGGCCCTAGCATCACAAAGAAGAGTTCGGAGTTGAGAAACAATGGCTTAATAACCTGCACACTGCTCTCCTCTGAGTGGCAGGGGTTCTACTGAGTTACCGTCTTTCAATGAACGTAGATTATAACATCACTTATGGGGATTAGCGGGGGGCGGGGGGAGGAGCACAGGAATTGCTAAATCTGTGAGTGAAAATGTTCTTTAATCTGCACCCTAGGGACCGTCAGTGAACACTGAAAGGCTCTAATCAATAATCCACCCTCTGGGGTAGCTATGCAGACATGGCCATGTGAATCTGCACTGGGGCTTTTATATTAACTTAAGGGGTGTCAGAAAGAATTTCTCATTGGTGAAGTGAGTGATCTTCGAGATACGTGATGGGCTAGAAAGACTGCATGAGGCTCACAGCTCTTGCGTAGTGAGAAAATAAGAAGCCAGCATATACCCGGCAGCCTAACATGTTGGCACAGCATTCTGCTTGAACTGGTGTCCTGCTTCCTTCAGAAAGGACAGTGTGGCCTGATCTGACTAAAAGACCTGCTCACCTGTCTTCGGAATAGTGCTGAGTCCACGTGGATTAAACCTTTGAGGCCAGGTGCTTGTCGGAATGACTAAGGAACCGACAGTAAGGTCATGGAACTCATAGGAACAGGTTGCCTGTTTGGGGACTGTTGGCTCTAGGTTACTTGTACGTTTGGCAGAATTTGGTCTGTGACATGCTTTCACAGTAATATCCCGCCTGGTTGTAGGGGAGGAGATCCAGGACTCTCATCTGTGTCTGATCATTAAGTCTTTTCCTATATTACCCCCAAAACCTGGCAATGTCTGAGCAGCCACACTGGCTTAGATTCATTTACAAGAGCTCGAAGAGTGCTGGGGAGAGACCCCCAAGGACTAGGTCATATTTAGGGGGCTGAGTCAGAACAGCATGAGCAGCAGATCATCCATCCTTGGACATTCTTCTTCCAGGGCTTCTCCCCGGAACTTAGGTACCGTGTGTGTTGAGAAGTCATCTCTTCACCCTACAGATGATGATCCTCCCAGAACTGCCCCCTCCCTCCAGCCCTCAGCCCACTCTCCCTCACCGCCACTCCTCACCCAGGCCCTGTCCTGCTGGGCTCCTCTCTCTGGACACCAGAACAATTCCCACCTCCACTTTGAGGGTTCACTGTCCTGTGGGTGAGTAAATGGGCAGAGTTCCCCAAGGCCATTGTTAGCTAGCTATGCGGAGAGTTTCGCGGTCATTTTTGAAATAATTGGGAGATGAAGGGTCGTAACACAAAGGATGCGAGGTAT
This sequence comes from Kogia breviceps, assembly GCF_026419965.1. NCBI lineage: Eukaryota > Metazoa > Chordata > Mammalia > Artiodactyla > Physeteridae > Kogia > Kogia breviceps. Next base: position 116,794,294 of record NC_081330.1, on the reverse strand, counting down.
TATACATTTAGGAAGAGGCTAATCATACAGTCTAGAGTTCTCCAGATCCCTGCTCCTGCGTATAAGGTAAAGTTTTCAAAGTCTCTTCATAACCATCTCCACCACCCCCCAACATAAACACGAACAGACACGCTCTGCCCAAAGGGATTACTGATCTCATTTGAGAAATAAACATTTCAGTGTTGCCACTCATGCCTAGAACAATCAGGCCACGTTTTTATTTTTATTTATTTTATTTTATTTTTTTGCGGTACGCGGGCTTCTCACTGCTGTGGCCTCTCCCGTTGCGGAGCACAGGCTCCGGACGCGCAGGCTCAGCGGCCATGGCTCACGGGCCAAGCCACTCCGCGGCATGTGGGATCTTCCCGGACCGGGGCACGAACCCACGTCCCCTGCGTCGGCAGGCGGACTCCCAACCACTGCGCCACCAGGGAAGCCCCAGGCCACGTTTTTAAAGGATCAGGTTTTATGTAAGAAATGCAGAAAATTTTTAAAAAATCAATAAATGCATGAGTCGGTGCCGTGAGCTAGGATGATTTGGGCCTTTG